>NC_054479.1:69714132-70914132 GCF_017639515.1 Carcharodon carcharias
ACTTCGCTGGGGCAGACAGACAGAGTGACTTCGCTGGGGTAGACAGACAGAGCGACTTCGCTGGGGCAGACAGACAGAGCGAGATCGCTGGGGCAGACAGACAGAGCGAGTTCGCTGCGGTAGACAGACAGAGTCAGTTCGCTGCGGCAGACAGACAGAGTCAGTTCGCTGGGGCAGACAGAGAGACCCAGTTCGCTTGGGCAGACAGACAGAGCCATTTCTCTGGGGCAGACAGACAGAGCGAGTTCGCTGGGGCAGACATACATAGCCAGTACGCTGGGGCAGAGAGACAGAGGCAGCTCGCTGGGGCAGAGAGACAGAGGCAGTTCGCTGGGGCAGACAGACAGAGCTAGTTCGCTGGGGCAGAGAGACAGACCTAGTTCGCTGGGGCAGAGAGACAGAGCGAGTTCACTGGGGCTTTGAACCAGAGTGGGTTCGGTGTGGCAGAGACACTGAGCGAGTTCGCTGGGGCAGATTGACACAGCGAGTTCGCTGGGGCAGACAGACAGATCTAGTTCGCTGGGGCAACAGACAGAGCGACTTCGCTGGGGCAGACAGACAGAGCGACTTCGCTGGGGCAGACAGACAGAGCGACTTCGCTGGGGCAGACAGACAGAGCGACTTCGCTGGGGCAGACAGACAGAGCGACTTCACTGGGGCAGATAGACAGAGCGAGTTCGCTGGTGCAGAGAGACAGAGAGAGTTCGCTGGGGCAGTCAGACAGAGCCAGTGGGCTGCGGCAGAGAGACAGAGTCAGTTCGCTGGGGCACAGATAAAGAGCGATTTCGCTGGGGCAGACAGACAGAGCGAGCCAGCTCGCTGGGGCAGACAGACAGAGCCAGTTTGCTGGGGCAGACAGACAGAGCCAGTTTGCTGGGGCAGACAGACAGAGCCAGTTCGCTGGAGCAGAGAGACAGAGCCAGTTCGCTGGGGCAGAGAGACAGAGTCAGATCGCTGGGGCACAGAGAAAGAGCGAGTTCACTGGGGCAGACAGACAGAGCGAGCCAGCTCACTGGGGCAGACAGACAGCGCCAGTTTGCTGGGGCAGACAGACAGAGCAAGTTCACTGGGGCGTACAAACAGAGCGAGTTCGCTGGAGCAGACGGACAGAGCGAGTTCACTGGGGCAGACAGACAGAGTGAGTTCACTTGGGCAGACAGACAGAGTGAGGTCGACGGGGCAGACAGACAGAGCGAGTTCGCTGTGTCAGACAGACAGGACGATTTCGCTGGGGCAGAATGACAGAGCGAGTTAGCTGGGGCAGAGAGACAGAGCGAGTTCGCCGGGGCAGAGCGACAGACTGAGTTCGCTGGGGCAGAGAGACAGAGCGCATTCGCTGGGGCAGAGAGACAGAGCGAGATCGCTGGTGCAGAGAGACAGAGCCAGTTCGCTGGGGCAGATTGACAGAGCGAGTTCTCAGGGGCTGAGAGACAGAGCGAGTTCGCTGGGGCTGAGAGACAGAGCCATTCGCTGAGGCAGAGAGACAGAGCCAGTTCGCTGGGGCAGAGAGACAGAGCGTGTTCGCTGGGGCAGAGAGACAGAACGTGTTCGCTGGGGCAGAGAGACAGACTGCGTTCGCTGGGGCAGAGAGACAGAGCGCGTTCGCTGGGGCAGAGAGACAGAGCGCGTTCGCTGGGACAGAGAGACAGAACAAGTTCGGTGGGGCAGAGAGACAGAGCAATTTCGCTGGGGCAGTGAGACAGAGCCAGTTCGCTGGGGCAGACAGACAGAGTGACTTCGCTGGGGTAGACAGACAGAGCGACTTCGCTGGGGCAGACAGACAGAGCGAGATAGCTGGGGCAGACAGACAGAGCGAGATCGCTGGGGCAGACAAACAGAGCGAGTTCGCTGCGGCAGACAGACAGAGCCAGTTCGCTGGGGTAGACAGACAGAGCCAGTTCGCTGGAGCAGAGAGACAGAGCCAGTTCACTGGGGCAGAGAGACAGAGCCAGTGGGCTGCGGCAGAGAGACAGAGTCAGATCGCTGGGGCACAGAGAAAGAGCGAGTTCACTGGGGCAGACAGACAGAGCGAGCCAGCTCGCTGGAGCAGACAGACAGCGCCAGTTTGCTGGGGCAGACAGACAGAGCGAGTTCATTGGGGCGTACAAACAGAGTGAGTTCGCTGGAGCAGACGGACAAAGCGAGTTCACTGGGGCAGAGAGACAGAGCGATTTCGCTGGGGCAGTGAGACAGAGCCAGTTCGCTGGGGCAGACAGACAGAGTGACTTCGCTGGGGTAGACAGACAGAGTGACTTCGATGGGGCAGACAGACAGAGCGAGATAGCTGGGGCAGACAGACAGAGCGAGATAGCTGGGGCAGACAGACAGAGCGAGATCGCTGGGGCAGACAAACAGAGCGAGTTCGCTGCGGCAGACAGACAGAGCTGATTTGCTGCGGCTGACAGACAGAGCCGGTGCGCTGGGGCAGACAGACAGAGCGCGTTCGCTGGGGCAGACAGACAGAGCCAGTTCGCTGGGGCAGACAGACAGAGCCAGTTCGCTGGGTTAGACAGACAGAGCCAGTTCGCTGGAGCAGAGAGACAGAGCCAGTTCGCTGGGGCAGAGAGACAGAGCCAGTGGGCTGCGGCAGAGAGAAAGAGTCAGATCGCTGGGGCACAGAGAAAGAGCGAGTTCACTGGGGCAGACAGACAGAGCGAGCCAGCTCGCTGGAGCAGACAGAGAGCGCCAGTTTGCTGGGGCAGACAGACAGAGCGAGTTCATTGGGGCGTACAAACAGAGTGAGTTCGCTGGAGCAGACGGACAGAGCGAGTTCACTGGGGCAGACAGACAGAGCGAGTTCGCTTGTTCAGACAGACAGAGTGAGGTCGACGGGGCAGACAGACAGAGCGAGTTCGCTGTGTCAGACAGACAGGACGTGTTCGCTGGGGCAGAATGACAGAGCGAGTTAGCTGGGGCAGAGAGACAGAGCGAGTTTGCCGGGGCAGAGCGACAGACTGAGTTCGCTGGGGCAGAGAGACAGAGCGAATTCGCTGGGGCAGAGAGACAGAGCGAGTTCGCTGGTGCAGAGAGACAGAGCGAGTTCGCTGGTGCAGAGAGACAGAGCCAGTTCGCTGGGGCAGAGAGACAGAGCGTGTTCGCTGGGGCAGAGAGACAGAACGAGTTCGCTGGGGCAGAGAGACAGACTGCGTTCGCTGGGGCAGAGAGACAGAGCGCGTTCGCTGGGACAGAGAGACAGAACGAGTTCGGTGGGGCAGAGAGACAGAGCGATTTCGCTGGGGCAGTGAGACAGAGCCAGTTCGCTGGGGCAGAGAGACAGAGCGACTTCGCTGGGGCAGACAGACAGAGTGACTTCGCTGGGGTAGACAGACAGAGCGACTTCGCTGGGGCAGACAGACAGAGCGAGATAGCTGGGGCAGACAGACAGAGCGAGATCGCTGGGGCAGACAAACAGAGCGAGTTCGCTGCGGCAGACAGACAGAGCTGGTTTGCTGCGGCTGACAGACAGAGCCGGTTCGCTGGGGCAGACAGACAGAGCCAGTGCGCTGGGGCAGACAGACAGAGCCAGTTCGCTGGGGTAGACAGACAGAGCCAGTTCGCTGGAGCAGAGAGACAGAGCCAGTTCGCTGGGGCAGAGAGACAGAGCCAGTGGGCTGCGGCAGAGAGACAGAGTCAGATCGCTGGGGCACACAGAAAGAGCGAGTTCACTGGGGCAGACAGACAGAGCGAGCCAGCTCGCTGGAACAGACACACAGCGCCAGTTTGCTGGGGCAGACAGACAGAGCGAGTTCATTGGGGCGTACAAACAGAGTGAGTTCGCTGGAGCAGACGGACAGAGCGAGTTCACTGGGGCAGACAGACAGAGCGAGTTCGCATGTGCAGACAGACAGAGTGAGGTCGACGGGGCAGACAGACAGACCGAGTTCGCTGTGTCAGACAGACAGGACGTGTTCGCTGGGGCAGAATGACAGAGCGAGTTAGCTGGGCCAGAGAGACAGAGCGAGTTCGCCGGGGCAGAGCGACAGACTGAGTTCGCTGGGGCAGACAGACAGAGCGAATTCGCTGGGGCAGAGAGACAGAGCGAGTTCGCTGGTGCAGAGAGACAGAGCGAGTTCGCTGGTGCAGAGAGACAGAGCCAGTTCGCTGGGGCAGATTGACAGAGCGAGTTCTCAGGGGCTGAGAGACAGAGCGAGTTCGCTGGGGCTGAGAGAAAGAGCCAGTTCGCTGGGGCAGAGAGACAGAGCCAGTTCGCTGGGGCAGAGAGTCAGAGCGTGTTCGCTGGGGCAGAGAGACACAACGAGTTCGCTGGGGCAGAGAGACAGACTGCGTTTGCTGGGGCAGAGAGACAGAGCGCGTTCGCTGGGACAGAGAGACAGAGCGCGTTCGCTGGGACAGAGAGACAGAACGAGTTCGGTGGGGCAGAGAGACAGAGCGATTTCGCTGGGGCAGACAGACAGAGTGACTTCGCTGGGGTAGACAGACAGAGCGACTTCGCTGGGGCAGACAGACAGAGCGAGATAGCTGGGGCAGACAGACAGAGCGAGTTCGCTGCGGCAGACAAACAGAGCTGATTTGCTGCGGCTGACAGACAGAGCCGGTGCGCTGGGGCAGACAGACAGAGCGCGTTCGCTGGGGCAGACAGACAGAGCCAGTTCGCTGGGGCAGACAGACAGAGCCAGTTCGCTGGGGCAGACAGACAGAGCCAGTTCGCTGGAGCAGAGAGACAGAGCCAGTTCGCTGGGGCAGAGAGACAGAGCCAGTGGGCTGCGGCAGAGAGACAGAGTCAGATCGCTGGGGCACAGAGAAAGAGCGAGTTCACTGGGGCAGACAGACAGAGCGAGCCAGCTCACTGGGGCAGACAGACAGCGCCAGTTTGCTGGGGCAGACAGACAGAGCGAGTTCGCTGTGTCAGACAGACAGGACGAGTTCGCTGGGGCAGAATGACAGAGCGAGTTAGCAGGGGCAGAGAGACAGAGCGAGTTTGCCGGGGCAGAGCGACAGACTGAGTTCGCTGGGGCAGAGAGACAGAGCGAATTCGCTGGGGCAGAGAGACAGAGCGAGTTCGCTGGGGCAGAGAGACAGAGCGAGTTCGCTGGTGCAGAGAGACAGAGCCAGTTCGCTGGGGCAGATTGACAGAGCGAGTTCTCAGGGGCTGAGAGACAGAGCGAGTTCGCTGGGGCTGAGAGACAGAGCCAGTTCGCTGGGGCAGAGAGACAGAGCCAGTCCGCTGGGGCAGAGAGACAGAGCGTGTTCGCTGGGGCAGAGAGACAGAACGAGTTCGCTGGGGCAGAGAGACAGACTGCGTTCGCTGGGGCAGAGAGACAGAGCGCGTTCGCTGGGACAGAGAGACAGAACGAGGTCGGTGGGGCAGAGAGACAGAGCGATTTCTCTGGGGCAGTGAGACAGAGCCAGTTCGCTGGGGCAGAGAGACAGAGCGACTTCGCTGGGGCAGACAGACAGAGTGACTTCGCTGGGGTAGACAGACAGAGCGACCTCGCTGGGGCAGACAGACAGAGCGAGATAGCTGGGGCAGACAGACAGAGCGAGATCGCTGGGGCAGACAAACAGAGCGAGTTCGCTGCGGCAGACAGACAGAGCTGATTTGCTGCGGCTGACAGACAGAGCCGGTGCGCTGGGGCAGACAGACAGAGCGCGTTCGCTGGGGCAGACAGACAGAGCCAGTTCGCTGGGGCAGACAGACAGAGCCAGTTCGCTGGGGCAGACAGACAGAGCCAGTTCGCTGGAGCAGAGAGACAGAGCCAGTTCGCTGGGGCAGAGAGACAGAGCCAGTGGGCTGCGGCAGAGAGACAGAGTCAGATCGCTGGGGCACAGAGAAAGAGCGAGTTCACTGGGGCAGACAGACAGAGCCAGCCAGCTCACTGGGGCAGACAGACAGCGCCAGTTTGCTGGGGCAGACAGACAGAGCGTGTTCGCTGTGTCAGACAGACAGAGCGAGTTCGCTGGGGCAGAATGACAGGGCGAGTTAGCTGGGGCAGAGAGACAGAGCGAGTTTGCCGGGGCAGAGCGACAGACTGAGTTCGCTGGGGCAGAGAGACAGAGCGAATTCGCTGGGGCAGAGAGACAGAGCGAGTTCGCTGGTGCAGAGAGACAGAGCCAGTTCGCTGGGGCAGATTGACAGAGCGAGTTCTCAGGGGCTGAGAGACAGAGCGAGTTCGCTGGGGCTGAGAGACAGAGCGTGTTCGCTGGGGCAGAGAGACAGAACGAGTTCGCTGGGGCAGAGAGACAGACTGCGTTCGCTGGGGCAGAGAGACAGAGCGCGTTCGCTGGGACAGAGAGACAGAACGAGTTCGGTGGGGCAGAGAGACAGAGCTATTTCTCTGGGGCAGTGAGACAGAGCCAGTTCGCTGGGGCAGAGAGACAGAGCGACTTCGCTGGGGCAGACAGACAGAGTGACTTCGCTGGGGTAGACAGACAGAGCGACTTCGCTGGGGCAGACAGACAGAGCGAGATAGCTGGGGCAGACAGACAGAGCGAGATCGCTGGGGCAGACAAACAGAGCGAGTTCGCTGCGGCAGACAGACAGAGCTGGTTTGCTGCGGCTGACAGACAGAGTCGGTTCGCTGGTGCTGACAGACAAAGCCGGTTCGCTGGGGCAGACAGACAGAGCGCGTTCGCTGGGGCAGACAGACAGAGCCAGTTCGCTGGGGCAGACAGACAGAGCCAGTTCGCTGGGGCAGACAGACAGAGCCAATTCGCTGGGGCAGAGAGACAGAGCCAGTGGGCTGCGGCAGAGAGACAGAGTCAGATCGCTGGGGCACAGAGAAAGAGCGAGTTCACTGGGGCAGCCAGACAGAGCGAGCCAGCTCGCTGGAGCAGACAGACAGCGCCAGTTTGCTGGGGCAGACAGACAGAGCGAGTTCATTGGGGCGTACAAACAGAGTGAGTTCGCTGGAGCAGACGGACAGAGCGAGTTCACTGGGGCAGACAGAGCGAGTTCGCTTGTGCAGTCAGACAGAGTGAGGTCGACGGGGCAGAGAGACAGAGCGAGTTCGCTGTGTCAGACAGACAGGACGAGTTCGCTGGGGCAGAATGACAGAGCGAGTTAGCTGGGGCAGAGAGACAGAGCGAGTTCGCCGGGGCAGAGCGACAGACTGAGTTCTCTGGGGCAGAGAGACAGAGCGAATTCGCTGGGGCAGAGAGACAGAGCGAGTTCGCTGGTGCAGAGAGACAGAGCCAGTTCGCTGGGGCAGATTGACAGAGCGAGTTCTCAGGGGCTGAGAGACAGAGCGAGTTCGCTGGGGCTGAGAGACAGAGCCAGTTCGCTGGGGCAGAGAGACAGAGCCAGTTCGCTGGGGCAGAGAGACAGAGCGTGTTCGCTGGGGCAGAGAGACAGAACGAGTTCGCTGGGGCAGAGAGACAGACTGCGTTCGGTGGGGCAGTGAGACAGAGCCAGTTCGCTGGGGCAGAGAGACAGAGCGACTTCGCTGGGGCAGACAGACAGAGTGACTTCGCTGGGGTAGACAGACAGAGCGACTTCGCTGGGGCAGACAGACAGAGCGAGATAGCTGGGGCAGACAGACAGAGCGAGATCGCTGGGGCAGACAAACAGAGCGAGTTCGCTGCGGCAGACAGACAGAGCTGATTTGCTGCAGCTGACAGACAAAGCCGGTTCGCTGGGGCAGACAGACAGAGCGCGTTCGCTGGGGCAGACAGACAGAGCCAGTTCGCTGGGGCAGACAGACAGAGCCAGTTCGCTGGGGTAGACAGACAGAGCCAGTTCGCTGGAGCAGAGAGACAGAGCCAGTTCGCTGGGGCAGAGAGACAGAGCCAGTGGGCTGCGGCAGAGAGACAGAGTCAGATCGCTGGGGCACAGAGAAAGAGCGAGTTCACTGGGGCAGACAGACAGAGCGAGCCAGCTCGCTGGAGCAGACAGACAGCGCCAGTTTGCTGGGGCAGACAGACAGAGCGAGATCGCTGGGGCAGACAAACAGAGCGAGTTCGCTGCGGCAGACAGACAGAGCTGGTTTGCTGCGGCTGACAGACAGAGCCGGTTCGCTGGGGCAGACAGACAGAGCCAGTGCGCTGGGGCAGACAGACAGAGCCAGTTCGCTGGGGTAGACAGACAGATCCAGTTCGCTGGAGCAGAGAGACAGAGCCAGTTCGCTGGGGCAGAGAGACAGAGCCAGTGGGCTGCGGCGGAGAGACAGAGTCAGATCGCTGGGGCACAGAGAAAGAGCGAGTTCACTGGGGCAGACAGACAGAGCGAGCCAGCTCGCTGGAGCAGACAGACAGCGCCAGTTTGCTGGGGCAGACAGACAGAGCGAGTTCATTGGGGTGTACAAACAGAGTGAGTTCGCTGGAGCAGACGGACAGAGCGAGTTCACTGGGGCAGACAGACAGAGCGAGTTCGCTTGTGCAGACAGACAGAGTGAGGTCGACGGGGCAGAGAGACAGAGCGAGTTCGCTGTGTCAGACAGACAGGACGAGTTCGCTGGGGCAGAATGACAGAGCGAGTTAGCTGGGGCAGAGAGACAGAGCGAGTTCGCCGGGGCAGAGCGACAGACTGAGTTCGCTGGGGCAGAGCGACAGACTGAGTTCGCTGGGGCAGAGAGACAGAGCGAATTCGCTGGGGCAGAGAGACAGAGCGAGTTCGCTGGTGCAGAGAGACAGAGCCAGTTCGCTGGGGCAGATTGACAGAGCGAGTTCGCCGGGGCAGAGAGACAGAGCGAGTTCGCCGGGGCAGAGCGACAGACTGAGTTCGCTGGGGCAGAGAGACAGAGCGAATTCGCTGGGGCAGAGAGACAGAGCGAGTTCGCTGGTGCAGAGAGACAGAGCCAGTTCGCTGGGGCAGATTGACAGAGCGAGTTCTCAGGGGCTGAGAGACAGAGCGAGTTCGCTGGGGCTGAGAGACAGAGCCAGTTCGCTGGGGCAGAGAGACAGAGCCAGTTCGCTGGGGCAGAGAGACAGAGCCAGTTCGCTGGGGCAGAGAGACAGAGCGTGTTTGCTGGGGCAGAGAGACAGAACGAGTTCGCTGGGGCAGAGAGACAGACTGCGTTCGCTGGGGCAGAGAGACAGAGCGCGTTCGCTGGGACAGAGAGACAGAACGAGTTCGGTGGGGCAGAGAGACAGAGCGATTTCGCTGGGGCAGTGAGACAAAGCCAGTTCGCTGGGGCAGAGAGACAGAGCGACTTCGCTGGGGCAGACAGACAGAGTGACTTCGCTGGGGTAGACAGACAGAGCGACTTCGCTGGGGCAGACAAACAGAGCGAGTTCGCTGCGGCAGACAGACAGAGCTGATTTGCTGCGGCTGACAGACAGAGCCGGTGCGATGGGGCAGACAAACAGAGCGCGTTCGCTGGGGCAGACAGACAGAGCCAGTTCGCTGGGGCAGACAGACAGAGCCAGTTCGCTGGGGCAGACAGACAGAGCCAGTTCACTGGGGCAGACAGACAGAGCCAGTTCGCTGGAGCAGAGAGACAGAGCCAGTTCGCTGGGGCAGAGAGACAGAGCCAGTGGGCTGCGGCAGAGAGACAGAGTCAGATCGCTGGGGCACAGAGAAAGAGCGAGTTCACTGGGGCAGACAGACAGAGCGAGCCAGCTCACTGGGGCAGACAGACAGCGCCAGTTTGCTGGGGCAGACAGACAGAGCGAGTTCACTGGGGCGTACAAACAGAGCGAGTTCGCTGGAGCAGACGGACAGAGCGAGTTCACTGGGGCAGACAGACAGAGCGAGTTCGCTTGTGCAGACAGACAGAGTGAGGTCGACGGGGCAGACAGACAGAGCGAGTTCGCTGTGTCAGACAGACAGGACGAGTTCGCTGGGGCAGAATGACAGAGCGAGTTAGCTGGGGCAGAGAGACAGAGCGAATTCGCTGGGGCAGAGAGACAGAGCTGGTTTGCTGCGGCTGACAGACAGAGCCGGTTCGCTGGGGCAGACAGACAGAGCCAGTGCGCTGGGGCACACAGACAGAGCCAGTTCGCTGGGGCAGACAGACAGAGCCAGTTCGCTGGGGCAGACAGACAGAGCTACTTCGCTGGGGCAAACAGAGAGAGCGACTTCGCTGGGGCACACAGACAGAGCGACTTCGCTGGGGCAGACAGACAGAGCGACTTCGCTGGGGCAGACAGACAGAGCGAGATCGCTGGGGCAGACAGACAGAGCGAGATCGCTGGGGCACACAGAAAGAGCGACTTCGCTGGGGCAGACAGACAGAGCGACTTCGCTGGGGCAGACAGACAGAGCGACTTCGCTGGGGCAGACAGACAGAGCGAATTCGCTGGGGCAGAGAGACAGAGCGAGTTCGCTGGTGCAGAGAGACAGAGCGAGTTCGCTGGTGCAGAGAGACAGAGCCAGTTCGCTGGGGCAGATTGACAGAGCGAGTTCTCAGGGGCTGAGAGACAGAGCGAGTTCGCTGGGGCTGAGAGAAAGAGCCAGTTCGCTGGGGCAGAGAGACAGAGCCAGTTCGCTGGGGCAGAGAGTCAGAGCGTGTTCGCTGGGGCAGAGAGACACAACGAGTTCGCTGGGGCAGAGAGACAGACTGCGTTTGCTGGGGCAGAGAGACAGAGCGCGTTCGCTGGGACAGAGAGACAGAACGAGTTCGGTGGGGCAGAGAGACAGAGCGATTTCGCTGGGGCAGACAGACAGAGTGACTTCGCTGGGGTAGACAGACAGAGCGACTTCGCTGGGGCAGACAGACAGAGCGAGATAGCTGGGGCAGACAGACAGAGCGAGATCGCTGGGGCAGACAAACAGAGCGAGTTCGCTGCGGCAGACAAACAGAGCTGATTTGCTGCGGCTGACAGACAGAGCCGGTGCGCTGGGGCAGACAGACAGAGCGCGTTCGCTGGGGCAGACAGACAGAGCCAGTTCGCTGGGGCAGACAGACAGAGCCAGTTCGCTGGGGCAGACAGACAGAGCCAGTTCGCTGGAGCAGAGAGACAGAGCCAGTTCGCTGGGGCAGAGAGACAGAGCCAGTGGGCTGCGGCAGAGAGACAGAGTCAGATCGCTGGGGCACAGAGAAAGAGCGAGTTCACTGGGGCAGACAGACAGAGCGAGCCAGCTCACTGGGGCAGACAGACAGCGCCAGTTTGCTGGGGCAGACAGACAGAGCGAGTTCGCTGTGTCAGACAGACAGGACGAGTTCGCTGGGGCAGAATGACAGAGCGAGTTAGCAGGGGCAGAGAGACAGAGCGAGTTTGCCGGGGCAGAGCGACAGACTGAGTTCGCTGGGGCAGAGAGACAGAGCGAATTCGCTGGGGCAGAGAGACAGAGCGAGTTCGCTGGGGCAGAGAGACAGAGCGAGTTCGCTGGTGCAGAGAGACAGAGCCAGTTCACTGGGGCAGATTGACAGAGCGAGTTCTCAGGGGCTGAGAGACAGAGCGAGTTCGCTGGGGCTGAGAGACAGAGCCAGTTCGCTGGGGCAGAGAGACAGAGCCAGTCCGCTGGGGCAGAGAGACAGAGCGTGTTCGCTGGGGCAGAGAGACAGAACGAGTTCGCTGGGGCAGAGAGACAGACTGCGTTCGCTGGGGCAGAGAGACAGAGCGCGTTCGCTGGGACAGAGAGACAGAACGAGTTCGGTGGGGCAGAGAGACAGAGCGATTTCTCTGGGGCAGTGAGACAGAGCCAGTTCGCTGGGGCAGAGAGACAGAGCGACTTCGCTGGGGCAGACAGACAGAGTGACTTCGCTGGGGTAGACAGACAGAGCGACCTCGCTGGGGCAGACAGACAGAGCGAGATAGCTGGGGCAGACAGACAGAGCGAGATCGCTGGGGCAGACAAACAGAGCGAGTTCGCTGCGGCAGACAGACAGAGCTGATTTCCTGCGGCTGACAGACAGAGCCGGTGCGCTGGGGCAGACAGACAGAGCGCGTTCGCTGGGGCAGACAGACAGAGCCAGTTCGCTGGGGCAGACAGACAGAGCCAGTTCGCTGGGGCAGACAGACAGAGCCAGTTCGCTGGAGCAGAGAGACAGAGCCAGTTCGCTGGGGCAGAGAGACAGAGCCAGTGGGCTGCGGCAGAGAGACAGAGTCAGATCGCTGGGGCACAGAGAAAGAGCGTGTTCACTGGGGCAGACAGACAGAGCCAGCCAGCTCACTGGGGCAGACAGACAGCGCCAGTTTGCTGGGGCAGACAGACAGAGCGTGTTCGCTGTGTCAGACAGACAGAGCGAGTTCGCTGGGGCAGAATGACAGAGCGAGTTAGCTGGGGCAGAGAGACAGAGCGAGTTTGCCGGGGCAGAGCGACAGACTGAGTTCGCTGGGGCAGAGAGACAGAGCGAATTCGCTGGGGCAGAGAGACAGAGCGAGTTCGCTGGGGCAGAGAGACAGAGCGAGTTCGCTGGTGCAGAGAGACAGAGCCAGTTCGCTGGGGCTGATTGACAGAGCGAGTTCTCAGGGGCTGAGAGACAGAGCGAGTTCGCTGGGGCTGAGAGACAGAGCGTGTTCGCTGGGGCAGAGAGACAGAACGAGTTCGCTGGGGCAGAGAGACAGACTGCGTTCGCTGGGGCAGAGAGACAGAGCGCGTTCGCTGGGACAGAGAGACAGAACGAGTTCGGTGGGGCAGAGAGACAGAGCGATTTCTCTGGGGCAGTGAGACAGAGCCAGTTCGCTGGGGCAGAGAGACAGAGCGACTTCGCTGGGGCAGACAGACAGAGTGACTTCGCTGGGGTAGACAGACAGAGCGACTTCGCTGGGGCAGACAGACAGAGCGAGATAGCTGGGGCAGACAGACAGAGCGAGATCGCTGGGGCAGACAAACAGAGCGAGTTCGCTGCGGCAGACAGACAGAGCTGGTTTGCTGCGGCTGACAGACAGAGTCGGTTCGCTGGTGCTGACAGACAAAGCCGGTTCGCTGGGGCAGACAGACAGAGCGCGTTCGCTGGGGCAGACAGACAGAGCCAGTTCGCTGGGGCAGACAGACAGAGCCAGTTCGCTGGGGCAGACAGACAGAGCCAATTCGCTGGGGCAGAGAGACAGAGCCAGTGGGCTGCGGCAGAGAGACAGAGTCAGATCGCTGGGGCACAGAGAAAGAGCGAGTTCACTGGGGCAGCCAGACAGAGCGAGCCAGCTCGCTGGAGCAGACAGACAGCGCCAGTTTGCTGGGGCAGACAGACAGAGCGAGTTCATTGGGGCGTACAAACAGAGTGAGTTCGCTGGAGCAGACGGACAGAGCGAGTTCACTGGGGCAGACAGAGCGAGTTCGCTTGTGCAGTCAGACAGAGTGAGGTCGACGGGGCAGAGAGACAGAGCGAGTTCGCTGTGTCAGACAGACAGGACGAGTTCGCTGGGGCAGAATGACAGAGCGAGTTAGCTGGGGCAGAGAGACAGAGCGAGTTCGCCGGGGCAGAGCGACAGACTGAGTTCGCTGGGGCAGAGAGACAGAGCGAATTCGCTGGGGCAGAGAGACAGAGCGAGTTCGCTGGTGCAGAGAGACAGAGCCAGTTCGCTGGGGCAGATTGACAGAGCGAGTTCTCAGGGGCTGAGAGACAGAGCGAGTTCGCTGGGGCTGAGAGACAGAGCCAGTTCGCTGGGGCAGAGAGACAGAGCCAGTTCGCTGGGGCAGAGAGACAGAGCGTGTTCGCTGGGGCAGAGAGACAGAACGAGTTCGCTGGGGCAGAGAGACAGAACGAGTTCGCTGGGGCAGAGAGACAGACTGCGTTCGGTGGGGCAGTGAGACAGAGCCAGTTCGCTGGGGCAGAGAGACTGAGCGACTTCGCTGGGGCAGACAGACAGAGTGACTTCGCTGGGGTAGACAGACAGAGCGACTTCGCTGGGGCAGACAGACAGAGCGAGATAGCTGGGGCAGACAGACAGAGCGAGATCGCTGGGGCAGACAAACAGAGCGAGTTCGCTGCGGCAGACAGACAGAGCTGATTTGCTGCAGCTGACAGACAAAGCCGGTTCGCTGGGGCAGACAGACAGAGCGCGTTCGCTGGGGCAGACAGACAGAGCCAGTTCGCTGGGGCAGACAGACAGAGCCAGTTCGCTGGGGTAGACAGACAGAGCCAGTTCGCTGGAGCAGAGAGACAGAGCCAGTTCGCTGGGGCAGAGAGACAGAGCCAGTGGGCTGCGGCAGAGAGACAGAGTCAGATCGCTGGGGCACAGAGAAAGAGCGAGTTCACTGGGGCAGACAGACAGAGCGAGCCAGCTCGCTGGAGCAGACAGACAGCGCCAGTTTGCTGGGGCAGACAGACAGAGCGAGTTCATTGGGGCGTACAAACAGAGTGAGTTCGCTGGAGCAGACGGACAGAGCGAGTTCACTGGGGCAGACAGACAGAGCGAGTTCGCTTGTGCAGACAGACAGAGTGAGGTCGACGGGGCAGAGAGACAGAGCGAGTTCGCTGTGTCAGACAGACAGGACGAGTTCGCTGGGGCAGAATGACAGAGCGAGTTAGCTGGGGCAGAGAGACAGAGCGAGTTCGCCGGGGCAGAGCGACAGTCTGAGTTCGCTGGGTCAGAGAGAAAGAGCGAATTCGCTGGGGCAGAGAGACAGAGCGAGTTCGCTGGTGCAGAGAGACAGAGCCAGTTCGCTGGGGCAGACTGACAGAGCGAGTTCTCAGGGGCTGAGAGACAGAGCGAGTTCGCTGGGGCTGAGAGACAGAGCCAGTTCGCTGGGGCAGAGAGACAGAGCCAGTTCGCTGGGGCAGAGAGACAGAGCGTGTTCGCTGGGGCAGAGAGACAGAACGAGTTCGCTGGGGCAGAGAGACAGACTGCGTTCGCTGGGGCAGAGAGACAGAGCGCGTTCGCTGGGACAGAGAGACAGAACGAGTTCGGTGGGGCAGTGAGACAGAGCCAGTTCGCTGGGGCAGAGAGACAGAGCGACTTCGCTGGGGCAGACAGACAGAGTGACTTCGCTGGGGTAGACAGACAGAGCGACTTCGCTGGGGCAGACAGACAGAGCGAGATAGCTGGGGCAGACAGACAGAGCGAGATCGCTGGGGCAGACAAACAGAGCGGGTTCGCTGCGGCAGACAGACAGAGCTGGTTTGCTGCGGCTGACAGACAGAGCCGGTTCGCTGGGGCAGACAGACAGAGCCAGTGCGCTGGGGCAGACAGACAGAGCCAGTTCGCTGGGGTAGACAGACAGATCCAGTTCGCTGGAGCAGAGAGACAGAGCCAGTTCGCTGGGGCAGAGAGACAGAGCCAGTGGGCTGCGGCGGAGAGACAGAGTCAGATCGCTGGGGCACAGAGAAAGAGCGAGTTCACTGGGGCAGACAGACAGAGCGAGCCAGCTCGCTGGAGCAGACAGACAGCGCCAGTTTGCTGGGGCAGACAGACAGAGCGAGTTCATTGGGGTGTACAAACAGAGTGAGTTCGCTGGAGCAGACGGACAGAGCGAGTTCACTGGGGCAGACAGACAGAGCGAGTTCGCTTGTGCAGACAGACAGAGTGAGGTCGACGGGGCAGAGAGACAGAGCGAGTTCGCTGTGTCAGACAGACAGGACGAGTTCGCTGGGGCAGAATGACAGAGCGAGTTAGCTGGGGCAGAGAGACAGAGCGAGTTCGCCGGGGCAGAGCGACAGACTGAGTTCGCTGGGGTAGAGAGACAGAGCGAATTCGCTGGGGCAGAGAGACAGAGCGAGTTCGCTGGTGCAGAGAGACAGAGCCAGTTCGCTGGGGCAGATTGACAGAGCGAGTTCTCAGGGGCTGAGAGACAGAGCGAGTTCGCTGGGGCTGAGAGACAGAGCCAGTTCGCTGGGGCAGAGAGACAGAGCCAGTTCGCTGGGGCAGAGAGACAGAGCCAGTTCGCTGGGGCAGAGAGACAGAGCGTGTTCGCTGGGGCAGAGAGACAGAACGAGTTCGCTGGGGCAGAGAGACAGACTGCGTTCGCTGGGGCAGAGAGACAGAGCGCGTTCGCTGGGACAGAGAGACAGAACGAGTTCGGTGGGGCAGAGAGACAGAGCGATTTCGCTGGGGCAGTGAGACAAAGCCAGTTCGCTGGGGCAGAGAGACAGAGCGACTTCGCTGGGGCAGACAGACAGAGTGACTTCGCTGGGGTAGACAGACAGAGCGACTTCGCTGGGGCAGACAGACAGAGCGACTTCGCTGGGGCAGACAGACAGAGCGAGATCGCTGGGGCAGACAAACAGAGCGAGTTCGCTGCGGCAGACAGACAGAGCTGATTTGCTGCGGCTGACAGACAGAGCCGGTGCGATGGGGCAGACAAACAGAGCGCGTTCGCTGGGGCAGACAGACAGAGCCAGTTCGCTGGGGCAGACAGACAGAGCCAGTTCGCTGGGGCAGACAGACAGAGCCAGTTCACTGGGGCAGACAGACAGAGCCAGTTCGCTGGAGCAGAGAGACAGAGCCAGTTCGCTGGGGCAGAGAGACAGAGCCAGTGGGCTGCGGCAGAGAGACAGCGTCAGATCGCTGGGGCACAGAGAAAGAGCGAGTTCACTGGGGCAGACAGACAGAGCGAGCCAGCTCACTGGGGCAGACAGACAGCGCCAGTTTGCTGGGGCAGACAGACAGAGCGAGTTCACTGGGGCGTACAAACAGAGCGAGTTCGCTGGAGCAGACGGACAGAGCGAGTTCACTGGGGCAGACAGACAGAGCGAGTTCGCTTGTGCAGACAGACAGAGTGAGGTCGACGGGGCAGACAGACAGAGCGAGTTCGCTGTGTCAGACAGACAGGACGAGTTCGCTGGGGCAGAATGACAGAGCGAGTTAGCTGGGGCAGAGAGACAGAGCGAATTCGCTGGGGCAGAGAGACAGAGCTGGTTTGCTGCGGCTGACAGACAGAGCCGGTTCGCTGGGGCAGACAGACAGAGCCAGTGCGCTGGGGCACACAGACAGAGCCAGTTCGCTGGGGCAGAATGACAGAGCGAGTTAGCTGGGGCAGAGAGACAGAGCGAGTTTGCCGGGGCAGAGCGACAGACTGAGTTCGCTGGGGCAGAGAGACAGAGCGAATTCGCTGGGGCAGAGAGACAGAGCGAGTTCGCTGGGGCAGAGAGACAGAGCGAGTTCGCTGGTGCAGAGAGACAGAGCCAGTTCGCTGGGGCAGATTGACAGAGCGAGTTCTCAGGGGCTGAGAGACAGAGCGAGTTCGCTGGGGCTGAGAGACAGAGCGTGTTCGCTGGGGCAGAGAGACAGAACGAGTTCGCTGGGGCAGAGAGACAGACTGCGTTCGCTGGGGCAGAGAGACAGAGCGCGTTCGCTGGGACAGAGAGACAGAACGAGTTCGGTGGGGCAGAGAGACAGAGCGATTTCTCTGGGGCAGTGAGACAGAGCCAGTTCGCTGGGGCAGAGAGACAGAGCGACTTCGCTGGGGCAGACAGACAGAGTGACTTCGCTGGGGTAGACAGACAGAGCGACTTCGCTGGGGCAGACAGACAGAGCGAGATAGCTGGGGCAGACAGACAGAGCGAGATCGCTGGGGCAGACAAACAGAGCGAGTTCGCTGCGGCAGACAGACAGAGCTGGTCTGCTGCGGCTGACAGACAGAGTCGGTTCGCTGGTGCTGACAGACAAAGCCGGTTCGCTGGGGC
Organism: Carcharodon carcharias; assembly: GCF_017639515.1. Classification (NCBI taxonomy): domain Eukaryota; kingdom Metazoa; phylum Chordata; class Chondrichthyes; order Lamniformes; family Lamnidae; genus Carcharodon; species Carcharodon carcharias. The sequence goes on from NC_054479.1 coordinate 69,731,538, forward strand.
AGACAGACAGAGCGCGTTCGCTGGGGCAGACAGACAGAGCCAGTTCGCTGGGGCAGACAGACAGAGCCAGTTCGCTGGGGCAGACAGACAGAGCCAGTTCGCTGGGGCAGACAGACAGAGCCAATTCGCTGGGGCAGAGAGACAGAGCCAGTGGGCTGCGGCAGAGAGACAGAGTCAGATCGCTGGGGCACAGAGAAAGAGCGAGTTCACTGGGGCAGCCAGACAGAGCGAGCCAGCTCGCTGGAGCAGACAGACAGCGCCAGTTTGCTGGGGCAGACAGACAGAGCGAGTTCATTGGGGCAGACAGAGCGAGTTTGCTTGTGCAGTCAGACAGAGTGAGGTCGACGGGGCAGAGAGACAGAGCGAGTTCGCTGTGTCAGACAGACAGGACGAGTTCGCTGGGGCAGAATGACAGAGCGAGTTAGCTGGGGCAGAGAGACAGAGCGAGTTCGCCGGGGCAGAGCGACAGACTGAGTTCGCTGGGGCAGAGAGACAGAGCGAATTCGCTGGGGCAGAGAGACAGAGCGAGTTCGCTGGTGCAGAGAGACAGAGCCAGTTCGCTGGGGCAGATTGACAGAGCGAGTTCTCAGGGGCTGAGAGACAGAGCGAGTTCGCTGGGGCTGAGAGACAGAGCCAGTTCGCTGGGGCAGAGAGACAGAGCCAGTTCGCTGGGGCAGAGAGACAGAGCGTGTTCGCTGGGGCAGAGAGACAGAACGAGTTCGCTGGGGCAGAGAGACAGACTGCGTTCGGTGGGGCAGTGAGACAGAGCCAGTTCGCTGGGGCAGAGAGACTGAGCGACTTCGCTGGGGCAGACAGACAGAGTGACTTCGCTGGGGTAGACAGACAGAGCGACTTCGCTGGGGCAGACAGACAGAGCGAGATAGCTGGGGCAGACAGACAGAGCGAGATCGCTGGGGCAGACAAACAGAGCGAGTTCGCTGCGGCAGACAGACAGAGCTGATTTGCTGCAGCTGACAGACAAAGCCGGTTCGCTGGGGCAGACAGACAGAGCGAGTTCGCTGGGGCAGACAGACAGAGCCAGTTCGCTGGGGCAGACAGACAGAGCCAGTTCGCTGGGGTAGACAGACAGAGCCAGTTCGCTGGAGCAGAGAGACAGAGCCAGTTCGCTGGGGCAGAGAGACAGAGCCAGTGGGCTGCGGCAGAGAGACAGAGTCAGATCGCTGGGGCACAGAGAAAGAGCGAGTTCACTGGGGCAGACAGACAGAGCGAGCCAGCTCGCTGGAGCAGACAGACAGCGCCAGTTTGCTGGGGCAGACAGACAGAGCGAGTTCATTGGGGCGTACAAACAGAGTGAGTTCGCTGGAGCAGACGGACAGAGCGAGTTCACTGGGGCAGACAGACAGAGCGAGTTCGCTTGTGCAGACAGACAGAGTGAGGTCGACGGGGCAGAGAGACAGAGCGAGTTCGCTGTGTCAGACAGACAGGACGAGTTCGCTGGGGCAGAATGACAGAGCGAGTTAGCTGGGGCAGAGAGACAGAGCGAGTTCGCCGGGGCAGAGCGACAGACTGAGTTCGCTGGGGCAGAGAGAAAGAGCGAATTCGCTGGGGCAGAGAGACAGAGCCAGTTCGCTGGTGCAGAGAGACAGAGCCAGTTCGCTGGGGCAGACTGACAGAGCGAGTTCTCAGGGGCTGAGAGACAGAGCGAGTTCGCTGGGGCTGAGAGACAGAGCCAGTTCGCTGGGGCAGAGAGACAGAGCCAGTTCGCTGGGGCAGAGAGACAGAGCGTGTTCGCTGGGGCAGAGAGACAGAACGAGTTCGCTGGGGCAGAGAGACAGACTGCGTTCGCTGGGGCAGAGAGACAGAGCGCGTTCGCTGGGACAGAGAGACAGAACGAGTTCGGTGGGGCAGTGAGACAGAGCCAGTTCGCTGGGGCAGAGAGACAGAGCGACTTCGCTGGGGCAGACAGACAGAGTGACTTCGCTGGGGTAGACAGACAGAGCGACTTCGCTGGGGCAGACAGACAGAGCGAGATAGCTGGGTCAGACAGACAGAGCGAGATCGCTGGGGCAGACAAACAGAGCGAGTTCGCTGCGGCAGACAGACAGAGCGCGTTTGCTGCGGCTGACAGACAGAGCCGGTTCGCTGGGGCAGACAGACAGAGCCAGTGCGCTGGGGCAGACAGACAGAGCCAGTTCGCTGGGGTAGACAGACAGATCCAGTTCGCTGGAGCAGAGAGACAGAGCCAGTTCGCTGGGGCAGAGAGACAGAGCCAGTGGGCTGCGGCGGAGAGACAGAGTCAGATCGCTGGGGCACAGAGAAAGAGCGAGTTCACTGGGGCAGACAGACAGAGCGAGCCAGCTCGCTGGAGCAGACAGACAGCGCCAGTTTGCTGGGGCAGACAGACAGAGCGAGTTCATTGGGGTGTACAAACAGAGTGAGTTCGCTGGAGCAGACGGACAGAGCGAGTTCACTGGGGCAGACAGACAGAGCGAGTTCGCTTGTGCAGACAGACAGAGTGAGGTCGACGGGGCAGAGAGACAGAGCGAGTTCGCTGTGTCAGACAGACAGGACGAGTTCGCTGGGGCAGAATGACAGAGCGAGTTAGCTGGGGCAGAGAGACAGAGCGAGTTCGCCGGGGCAGAGCGACAGACTGAGTTCGCTGGGGTAGAGAGACAGAGCGAATTCGCTGGGGCAGAGAGACAGAGCGAGTTCGCTGGTGCAGAGAGACAGAGCCAGTTCGCTGGGGCAGATTGACAGAGCGAGTTCTCAGGGGCTGAGAGACAGAGCGAGTTCGCTGGGGCTGAGAGACAGAGCCAGTTCGCTGGGGCAGAGAGACAGAGCCAGTTCGCTGGGGCAGAGAGACAGAGCCAGTTCGCTGGGGCAGAGAGACAGAGCGTGTTCGCTGGGGCAGAGAGACAGAACGAGTTCGCTGGGGCAGAGAGACAGACTGCGTTCGCTGGGGCAGAGAGACAGAGCGCGTTCGCTGGGACAGAGAGACAGAACGAGTTCGGTGGGGCAGAGAGACAGAGCGATTTCGCTGGGGCAGTGAGACAAAGCCAGTTCGCTGGGGCAGAGAGACAGAGCGACTTCGCTGGGGCAGACAGACAGAGTGACTTCGCTGGGGTAGACAGACAGAGCGACTTCGCTGGGGCAGACAGACAGAGCGACTTCGCTGGGGCAGACAGACAGAGCGAGATCGCTGGGGCAGACAAACAGAGCGAGTTCGCTGCGGCAGACAGACAGAGCTGATTTGCTGCGGCTGACAGACAGAGCCGGTGCGATGGGGCAGACAAACAGAGCGCGTTCGCTGGGGCAGACAGACAGAGCCAGTTCGCTGGGGCAGACAGACAGAGCCAGTTCGCTGGGGCAGACAGACAGAGCCAGTTCGCTGGGGCAGACAGACAGAGCCAGTTCGCTGGAGCAGAGAGACAGAGCCAGTTCGCTGGGGCAGAGAGACAGAGCCAGTGGGCTGCGGCAGAGAGACAGCGTCAGATCGCTGGGGCACAGAGAAAGAGCGAGTTCACTGGGGCAGACAGACAGAGCGAGCCAGCTCACTGGGGCAGACAGACAGCGCCAGTTTGCTGGGGCAGACAGACAGAGCGAGTTCACTGGGGCGTACAAACAGAGCGAGTTCGCTGGAGCAGACGGACAGAGCGAGTTCACTGGGGCAGACAGACAGAGCGAGTTCGCTTGTGCAGACAGACAGAGTGAGGTCGACGGGGCAGACAGACAGAGCGAGTTCGCTGTGTCAGACAGACAGGACGAGTTCGCTGGGGCAGAATGACAGAGCGAGTTAGCTGGGGCAGAGAGACAGAGCGAATTCGCTGGGGCAGAGAGACAGAGCTGGTTTGCTGCGGCTGACAGACAGAGCCGGTTCGCTGGGGCAGACAGACAAAGCCAGTGCGCTGGGGCACACAGACAGAGCCAGTTCGCTGGGGCAGACAGACAGAGCCAGTTCGCTGGGGCAGACAGACAGAGCTACTTCGCTGGGGCAAACAGAGAGAGCGACTTCGCTGGGGCACACAGACAGAGCGACTTCGCTGGGGCAGACAGACAGAGCGACTTCGCTGGGGCAGACAGACAGAGCGAGATCGCTGGGGCAGACAGACAGAGCGAGATCGCTGGGGCACACAGAAAGAGCGACTTCGCTGGGGCAGACAGACAGAGCGACTTCGCTGGGGCAGACAGACAGAGCGAGATCGCTGGGGCAGACAGACAGAGCGAGATCGCTGGGGCAGAAAAACAGAGTGACTTCGCTCGGGCAGACAGACAGAGCCAGTTCGCTCGGGCAGACAGACGGCGAGTTCGCTGTGGCAGACAGACAGAGCCAGTTCGTTGCGGCAGAGAGACAAAGCCTGTTCGCTGGGGCAGAGAGACAGAGCCAGTCCGTTGCGGCAGAGAGACAGAGCCAGTTCGCTGGGGCAGACATATAGTGCCAGTTCGCTGGGGCAGAGATACAGAGCGAATTCGCTTGGGCAGAGAGACAGAGCGAGTTCACTGGGGCAGAGAGACAGAGCCAGTTCGCTGGGGCAGAGAGACAGAGCGAGTTCGCTGGGACAGAGAGACAGAGCCACTTCGGGGCGGCAGAGTGACAGAGCGAGTTCTCAGGGGCTGAGAGACAGAGCCAGTTCGCTGGGGCTGAGAGACAGATTGCGTTCGCTGGGGCAGACAGACAGAGCGAGTTCGCTGGGGCAGAGAGACAGAGCCAGTTCGCTGGGGCAGTGAGACAGAGCCAGTTCGCTGGTGCAGACAGACAGAGCTACTTCGCTGGGGCAGACAGACAGAGCGACTTCGCTGGGGCAGACAGACAGAGCGTGTTCGCTGGGGCAGACAGACAGAACGAGTTCGCTTGGGCAGACAGATGGAGTGAGGTTGATGGGGCAGACAGACAGAGCTAGTTCGCCATGTCAGACAGACACGGCGGGTTCGCTTGGGCAGAGTGACAGAGCGAGTTCGCCGGGGCAGAGAGACAGTACCAGTTCGCTGGGGAAGAGAAACACAGCGAGTTTGCTGTGGCAGAGAGACAGAGCAATTTCGCTGTGGCAGAGAGACAGAGTGAGTTCGCTGGGGCAGAGAGACAGAGTGAGTTCGCTGGGGCAGAGATACAGATCGAGATCGCTGGGGCAGAGAGACAGAGCGCGTTTGCTGGAGCAGAGAGACAGAGCGAGTTCGCTGTGGCAGAGAGACAGAGCGAGTTCGCTGGGGCAGAGAGACAGAGCCAGTTCGCTGGGGCAGTGAGACAGAGCCAGTTCGCTGGGGCAGTGAGACATAGCGACTTCGCTGGGGCAGACAGACAGAGCGACTTTGCTGGGGCAGACAGGCAGAGCGACTTTGCTGGGGCAGACAGACAGAGCGACTTCGCTGGGGCAGACAGACAGAGCGGATCGCTGGGGCAGACAGACAGAGCGAGATCGCTGGGGCAGACAGACAGAGCGAGTTCGCTGCGGTAGACAGACAGAGTCAGTTCGCTGCGGCAGACAGACAGAGTCAGTTCGCTGGGGCAGACAGAGAGACCCAGTTCGCTTGGGCAGACAGACAGAGCCAGATCTCTGGGGCAGACAGACAGAGCGAGTTCGCTGGGGCAGACATACATAGCCAGTACGCTGGGGCAGAGAGACAGAGGCAGTTCGCTGGGGCAGACAGACAGAGCTAGTTCGCTGGGGCAGAGAGACAGACCTAGTTCGCTGGGGCAGAGAGACAGAGCGAGTTCACTGGGGCTTTGAACCAGAGTGGGTTCGCTGTGGCAGAGACACTGAGCGAGTTCGCTGGGGCAGATTGACACAGCGAGTTCGCTGGGGCAGACAGACAGATCTAGTTCGCTGGGGCAACAGACAGAGCGACTTCGCTGGGGCAGACAGACAGAGCGACTTCGCTGGGGCAGACAGACAGAGCGACTTCGCTGGGGCAGACAGACAGAGCGACTTCGCTGGGGCAGACAGACAGAGCGACTTCACTGGGGCAGATAGACAGAGCGAGTTCGCTGGTGCAGAGAGACAGAGAGAGTTCGCTGGGGCAGACAGACAGAGCCAGTGGGCTGCGGCAGAGAGACAGAGTCAGTTCGCTGGGGCACAGATAAAGAGCGATTTCGCTAGGGCAGACAGACAGAGCGAGCCAGCTCGCTGGGGCAGACAGACAGAGCCAGTTTGCTGGGGCAGACAGACAGAGCCAGTTTGCTGGAGCAGACAGACAGAGCCAGTTTGCTGGGGCAGACAGACAGAGCCAGTTTGCTGGGGCAGACAGACAGAGCCAGTTCGCTGGAGCAGAGAGACAGAGCCAGTTCGCTGGGGCAGAGAGACAGAGTCAGATCGCTGGGGCACAGAGAAAGAGCGAGTTCACTGGGGCAGACAGACAGAGCGAGCCAGCTCCCTGGGGCAGACAGACAGCGCCAGTTTGCTGGGGCAGACAGACAGAGCAAGTTCACTGGGGCGTACAAACAGAGCGAGTTCGCTGGAGCAGACGGACAGAGCGAGTTCACTGGGGGAGACAGACAGAGTGAGTTCGCTTGGGCAGACAGACAGAGTGAGGTCGACGGGGCAGACAGACAGAGCGAGTTCGCTGTGTCAGACAGACAGGACGATTTCGCTGGGGCAGAATGACAGAGCGAGTTAGCTGGGGCAGAGAGACAGAGCGAGTTCGCCGGGGCAGAGCGACAGACTGAGTTCGCTGGGGCAGAGAGACAGAGCGCATTCGCTGGGGCTGAGAGACAGAGCGAGATCGCTGGTGCAGAGAGACAGAGCCAGTTCGCTGGGGCAGATTGATAGAGCGAGTTCTCAGGGGCTGAGAGACAGAGCGAGTTCGCTGGGGCTGAGAGACAGAGCCATTCGCTGGGGCAGAGAGACAGAACGAGTTCGGTGGGGCAGAGAGACAGAGCGATTTCTCTGGGGCAGTGAGACAGAGCCAGTTCGCTGGGGCAGAGAGACAGAGCGACTTCGCTGGGGCAGACAGACAGAGTGACTTCGCTGGGGTAGACAGACAGAGCGACTTCGCTGGGGCAGACAGACAGAGCGAGATAGCTGGGGCAGACAGACAGAGCGAGATCGCTGGGGCAGACAAACAGAGCGAGTTCGCTGCGGCAGACAGACAGAGCTGGTTTGCTGCGGCTGACAGACAGAGTCGGTTCGCTGGTGCTGACAGACAAAGCCGGTTCGCTGGGGCAGACAGACAGAGCGCGTTCGCTGGGGCAGACAGACAGAGCCAGTTCGCTGGGGCAGACAGACAGTGCCAGTTCGCTGGGGCAGACAGACAGAGCCAGTTCGCTGGAGCAGAGAGACAGAGCCAGTTCGCTGGGGCAGAGAGACAGAGCCAGTGGGCTGCGGCAGAGAGACAGAGTCAGATCGCTGGGGCACAGAGAAAGAGCGAGTTCACTGGGGCAGACAGACAGAGCGAGCCAGCTCACTGGGGCAGACAGACAGCGCCAGTTTGCTGGGGCAGACAGACAGAGCGAGTTCACTGGGGCGTACAAACAGAGCGAGTTCGCTGGAGCAGACGGACAGAGCGAGTTCACTGGGGCAGACAGACAGAGCGAGTTCGCTTGTGCAGACAGACAGAGTGAGGTCGACGGGGCAGACAGACAGAGCGAGTTCGCTGTGTCAGAAAGACAGGACGAGTTCGCTGGGGCAGAATGACAGAGCGAGTTAGCTGGGGCAGAGAGACAGAGCGAGTTTGCCGGGGCAGAGCGACAGACTGAGTTCGCTGGTGCAGAGAGACAGAGCCAGTTCGCTGGGGCAGATTGACAGAGCGAGTTCTCAGGGGCTGAGAGACAGAGCGAGTTCGCTGGGGCTGAGAGACAGAGCCAGTTCGCTGGGGCAGAGAGACAGAGCCAGTCCGCTGGGGCAGAGAGACAGAGCGTGTTCGCTGGGGCAGAGAGACAGAACGAGTTCGCTGGGGCAGAGAGACAGACTGCGTTCGCTGGGGCAGAGAGACAGAGCACGTTCGCTGGGACAGAGAGACAGAACGAGTTCGGTGGGGCAGAGAGACAGAGCAATTTCTCTGGGGCAGTGAGACAGAGCCAGTTCGCTGGGGCAGAGAGACAGAGCGACTTCGCTGGGGCAGACAGACAGAGTGACTTCGCTGGGGTAGACAGACAGAGCGACTTCGCTGGGGCAGACAGACAGAGCGAGATAGCTGGGGCAGACAGACAGAGCGAGATCGCTGCGGCAGACAGACAGAGCTGGTTTGCTGCGGCTGACAGACAGAGTCGGTTCGCTGGGGCAGACAGACAGAGCCAGTGCGCTGGGGCAGACAGACAGAGCCAGTTCGCTGGGGCAGACAGACAGAGCCAGTTCGCTGGGGCAGACAGACAGAGCTACTTCGCTGGGGCAAACAGAGAGAGCTACTTCGCTGGGGCACACAGACAGAGCGACTTCGCTGGGGCAGACAGACAGAGCGACTTCGCTGGGGCAGACAGACAGAGCGACTTCGCTGGGGCAGACAAACAGAGCGACTTCGCTGGGGCAGACAGACAGAGCGAGATCGCTGGGGCAGACAGACAGAGCGAGATCGCTGGGGCAGACAGACAGAGTGACTTCGCTCGGGCAGACAGACAGAGCCAGTTCGCTCGGGCAGACAGATAGAGCCAGTTCGTTGCGGCAGAGAGACAAAGCCTGTTCGCTGGGGCAGAGAGACAGAGCCAGTGGGTTGCGGCAGAGAGACAGAGTCAGTTCGCTGGGGCAGAGAGTACAAGCCAGTCCGTTGCGGCAGAGAGACAGAGCCAGTTCGCTGGGGCAGACATATAGTGCCAGTTCGCTGGGGCAGAGATACAGAGCGAATTCGCTTGGGCAGAGAGACAGAGCGAGTTCACTGGGGCAGAGAGACAGAGCCACTTCGGTGCGGCAGAGTGACAGAGCGAGTTCTCAGGGGCTGAGAGACAGAGCCAGTTCGCTGGGGCTGAGAGACAGATTGCGTTCGCTGGGGCAGAGAGACAGACTGCGTTCGCTGGGGCAGAGAGACAGAGCGCGTTCGCTGGGACAGAGAGACAGAACGAGTTCGGTGGGGCAGAGAGACAGAGCGATTTCTCTGGGGCAGTGAGACAGAGCCAGTTCGCTGGGGCAGAGAGACAGAGCGACTTCGCTGGGGCAGACAGACAGAGTGACTTCGCTGGGGTAGACAGACAGAGCGACCTCGCTGGGGCAGACAGACAGAGCGAGATAGCTGGGGCAGACAGACAGAGCGAGATCGCTGGGGCAGACAAACAGAGCGAGTTCGCTGCGGCAGACAGACAGAGCCAGTTCGCTGGGGCAGACAGACAGAGCTACTTCGCTGGGGCAAACAGAGAGAGCTACTTCGCTGGGGCACACAGACAGAGCGACTTCGCTGGGGCAGACAGACAGAGCGACTTCGCTGGGGCAGACAGACAGAGCGACTTCGCTGGGGCAGACAAACAGAGCGACTTCGCTGGGGCAGACAGACAGAGCGAGATCGCTGGGGCAGACAGACAGAGCGAGATCGCTGGGGCAGACAGACAGAGTGACTTCGCTCGGGCAGACAGACAGAGCCAGTTCGCTCGGGCAGACAGATAGAGCCAGTTCGTTGCGGCAGAGAGACAAAGCCTGTTCGCTGGGGCAGAGAGACAGAGCCAGTGGGTTGCGGCAGAGAGACAGAGTCAGTTCGCTGGGGCAGAGAGTACAAGCCAGTCCGTTGCGGCAGAGAGACAGAGCCAGTTCGCTGGGGCAGACATATAGTGCCAGTTCGCTGGGGCAGAGATACAGAGCGAATTCGCTTGGGCAGAGAGACAGAGCGAGTTCACTGGGGCAGAGAGACAGAGCCACTTCGGGGCGGCAGAGTGACACAGCGAGTTCTCAGGGGCTGAGAGACAGAGCCAGTTCGCTGGGGCTGAGAGACAGATTGCGTTCGCTGGGGCAGACAGACAGAGCGAGTTCGCTGGGGCAGAGAGACAGAGCCAGTTCGCTGGGGCAGTGAGACAGAGCCAGTTCGCTGGGGCAGTGAGACAGAGCCAGTTCGCTGGTGCAGACAGACAGAGCTACTTCGCTGGGGCAGACAGACAGAGCGACTTCGCTGGGGCAGACAGACAGAGCGAGTTCGCTGGGGCAGACAGACACAACGAGTTCGCTTGGGCAGACAGATGGAGTGAGGTTGATGGGGCAGACAGACAGAGCTAGTTTGCCATGTCAGACAGACAGGGCGAGTTCGCTGGGGCAGAGTGACAGAGCGAGTTCGCCGGGGCAGAGAGACAGTACCAGTTCGCTGGGGAAGAGAAACACAGCGAGTTTGCTGTGGCAGAGAGACAGAGCAATTTCGCTGTGGCAGAGAGACAGAGTGAGTTCGCTGGGGCAGAGAGACAGAGTGAGTTCGCTGGGGCAGAGATACAGATCGAGATCGCTGGGGCAGAGAGACAGAGCGCGTTCGCTGGAGCAGAGAGACAGAGCGAGTTCGCTGTGGCAGAGAGACAGAGCGAGTTCGCTGGGGCAGAGAGACAGAGCCAATTCGCTGGGGCAGTGAGACAGAGCCAGTTCGCTGGGGCAGTGAGACATAGCGGCTTCGCTGGGGCAGACAGACAGAGCGACTTTGCTGGTGCAGACAGACAGAGCGACTTTGCTGGGGCAGACAGACAGAGCGACTTCGCTGGGGCAGACAGACAGAGCGGATCGCTGGGGCAGACAGACAGAGCGAGATCGCTGGGGCAGACAGACAGAGCGAGTTCGCTGCGGTAGACAGACAGAGTCAGTTCGCTGCGGCAGACAGACAGAGTCAGTTCGCTGGGGCAGACAGAGAGACCCTGTTCGCTTGGGCAGACAGACAGAGCCAGATCTCTGGGGCAGACAGACAGAGCGAGTTCGCTGGGGCAGACATACATAGCCAGTACGCTGGGGCAGAGAGACAGAGGCAGTTCGCTGGGGCAGACAGACAGAGCTAGTTCGCTGGGGCAGAGAGACAGACCTAGTTCGCTGGGGCAGAGAGACAGAGCGAGTTCACTGGGGCTTTGAACCAGAGTGGGTTCGCTGTGGCGGAGACACTGAGCGAGTTCGCTGGGGCAGATTGACACAGCGAGATCGCTGGGGCAGACAGACAGAGCTAGTTCGCTGGGGCAACAGACAGAGCGACTTCGCTGGGGCAGACAGACAGAGCGACTTCACTGGGGCAGACAGACAGAGCGACTTCACTGGGGAAGAAAGACAGAGCGAATTGGCTGTGGCAGATAGACAGAGCAATTTCGCTGGTGCGGAGAGATCGAGTTCGCTGGGGCAAACAGACAGAGCGAGTTCGCTGGGGCAGAGAGACAGAGCGAGTTCGCTGGGGCAGAGAGACAGAGCCAGTGGGCTGCGGCAGAGAGACAGAGTGAGTTCGCTGGGGCACAGATAAAGAGCGATTTCGCTGGGGCAGACAGACAGAGTGAGCCAGCTCGCTGGGGCAGACAGACAGAGCCAGTTTGCTGGGGCAGACAGACAGAGCCAGTTTGCTGGGGCAGACAGACAGAGCCAGTTTGCTGGGGTAGACAGACAGAGCCAGTTCGCTGGAGCAGAGAGACAGAGCCAGTTCGCTGGGGCAGAGAGACAGAGCCAGTGGGCTGCGGCAGAGAGACAGAGTCAGATCGCTGGGGCACAGAGAAAGAGCGAGTTCACTGGGGCAGACAGACAGAGCGAGCCAGCTCACTGGGGCAGACAGACAGCGCCAGTTTGCTGGGACAGACAGACAGAGCGAGTTCACTGGGGCGTACAAACAGAGCGAGTTCGCTGGAGCAGACGGACAGAGCGAGTTCACTGGGGCAGACAGACAGAGTGAGTTCGCTTGGGCAGACAGACAGAGTGAGGTCGACGGGGCAGACAGACAGAGCGAGTTCGCTGTGTCAGACAGACAGGACGATTTCGCTGGGGCAGAATGACAGAGCGAGTTAGCTGGGGCAGAGAGACAGAGCGAGTTCGCCGGGGCAGAGCGACAGACTGAGTTCGCTGGGGCAGAGAGACAGAGCGAATTCGCTGGGGCAGAGAGACAGAGCGAGATCGCTGGGGCAGAGAGACAGAGCCAGTTCGCTGGGGCAGATTGACAGAGCGAGTTCTCAGGTGCTGAGAGACAGAGCGAGTTCGCTGGGTCTGAGAGACAGAGCCATTCGCTGGGGCAGAGAGACAGAGCCAGTTCGCTGGGGCAGAGAGACAGAGCGTGTTCGCTGGGGCAGAGAGACAGAACGGGTTCGCTGGGGCAGAGAGACAGAACGGGTTCGGTGGGGCAGAGAGACAGAGCGATTTCGCTGGGGCAGTGAGACAGAGCCAGTTCGCTGGGGTAGACAGACAGAGCGACTTCGCTGGGGCAGACAGACAGAGTGACTTCGCTGGGGTAGACCGACAGAGCGACTTCGCTGGGGCAGACAGACAGAGCGAGATAGCTGGGGCAGACAAACAGAGCGAGTTCGCTGTGGCAGACAGACAGAGCTGATTTGCTGCAGCTGACAGACAGAGCCGGTTCGCTGGGGCAGACAGACAGAGCGCGTTCGCTGGGGCAGACAGACAGAGCCAGTTCGCTGGGGCAGACAGACAGAGCCAGTTCGCTGGGGTAGACAGACAGAGCCAGTTCGCTGGAGCAGAGAGACAGAGCCAGTTCGCTGGGGCAGAGAGACAGAGCCAGTGGGCTGCGGCAGAGAGACAGAGTCAGATCGCTGGGGCACAGAGAAAGAGCGAGTTCACTGGGGCAGACAGACAGAGCGAGCCAGCTCGCTGGAGCAGACAGACAGCGCCAGTTTGCTGGGGCAGACAGACAGAGCGAGTTCGCTGGGACAGAGAGACAGAGCCACTTCGGGGTGGCAGAGTGACAGAGCGAGTTCTCAGGGGCTGAGAGACAGAGCCAGTTCGCTGGGGCTGAGAGACAGATTGCGTTCGCTGGGGCAGACAGACAGAGCGAGTTCGCTGGGGCAGAGAGACAGAGCCAGTTCGCTGGGGCAGTGAGACAGAGCCAGTTCGCTGGGGCAGACAGACAGAGCTACTTCGCTGGGGCAGACAGACAGAGCGACTTCGCTGGGGCAGACAGACAGAGCGAGTTCGCTGGGGCAGACAGACAGAACGAGTTCGCTTGGGCAGACAGATGGAGTGAGGTTGATGGGGCAGACAGACAGAGCTAGTTCGCCATGTCAGACAGACAGGGCGAGTTCGCTGGGGCAGAGTGACAGAGCGAGTTCGCCGGGGCAGAGAGACAGTACCAGTTCGCTGGGGAAGAGAAACACAGCGAGTTTGCTGTGGCAGAGAGACAGAGCAATTTCGCTGTGGCAGAGAGACAGAGTGAGTTCGCTGGGGCAGAGAGACAGAGTGAGTTCGCTGGGGCAGAGATACAGATCGAGATCGCTGGGGCAGAGAGACAGAGCGCGTTCGCTGGAGCAGAGAGACAGAGCGAGTTCGCTGTGGCAGAGAGACAGAGCGAGTTCGCTGTGGCAGAGAGACAGAGCCAGTTCGCTGGGGCAGTGAGACAGAGCCAGTTCGCTGGGGCAGTGAGACATAGCGACTTCGCTGGGGCAGACAGACAGAGCGACTTTGCTGGGGCAGACAGGCAGAGCGACTTTGCTGGGGCAGACAGACAGAGCGAGATCGCTGGGGCAGACAAACAGAGCGAGTTCGCTGCGGCAGACAGACAGAGCTGGTTTGCTGCGGCTGACAGACAGAGCCGGTTCGCTGGGGCAGACAGACAGAGCCAGTGCGCTGGGGCAGACAGACAGAGCCAGTTCGCTGGGGCAGACAGACAGAGCCAGTTCGCTGGGGCAGACAGACAGAGCTACTTCGCTGGGGCAAACAGAGAGAGCGACTTCGCTGGGGCACACAGACAGAGCGACTTCGCTGGGGCAGACAGACAGAGCGACTTCGCTGGGGCAGACAGACAGAGCGAGATCGCTGGGGCAGACAGACAGAGCGAGATCGCTGGGGCACACAGAAAGAGCGACTTCGCTGGGGCAGACAGACAGAGCGACTTCGCTGGAGCAGACAGACAGAGCGAGATCGCTGGGGCAGACAGACAGAGCGAGATCGCTGGGGCAGAAAGACAGAGTGACTTCGCTCGGGCAGACAGACAGAGCCAGTTCGCTCGGGCAGACAGACGGGGCGAGTTCGCTGTGGCAGACAGACAGAGCCAGTTCGTTGCGGCAGAGAGACAAAGCCTGTTCGCTGGGGCAGAGAGACAGAACCAGTGGGTTGCGGCAGAGAGACAGAGTCAGTTCGCTGGGGCAGAGAGTACAAGCCAGTCCGTTGCGGCAGAGAGACAGAGCCAGTTCGCTGGGGCAGACATATAGTGCCAGTTCGCTGGGGCAGAGATACAGAGCGAATTCGCTTGGGCAGAGAGACAGAGCGAGTTCACTGGGGCAGAGAGACAGAGCCAGTTCGCTGGGGCAGAGAGACAGAGCGAGTTCGCTGGGACAGAGAGACAGAGCCACTTCGGGGCGGCAGAGTGACAGAGCGAGTTCTCAGGGGCTGAGAGACAGAGCCAGTTCGCTGGGGCTGAGAGACAGATTGCGTTCGCTGGGGCAGACAGACAGAGCGAGTTCGCTGGGGCAGAGAGACAGAGCCAGTTCGCTGGGGCAGTGAGACAGAGCCAGTTCGCTGGAGCAGACAGACAGAGCTACTTCGCTGGGGCAGACAGACAGAGCGACTTCGCTGGGGCAGACAGACAGAGCGAGTTCGCTGGGGCAGACAGACAGAACGAGTTCGCTTGGGCAGACAGATGGAGTGAGGTTGATGGGGCAGACAGACAGAGCAAGTTCGCCATGTCAGACAGACAGGGCGAGTTCGCTGGGGCAGAGTGACAGAGCGAGTTCGCCGGGGCAGAGAGACAGTACCAGTTCGCTGGGGAAGAGAAACACAGCGAGTTTGCTGTGGCAGAAAGACAGAGCAATTTCGCTGTGGCAGAGAGACAGAGTGAGTTCGCTGGGGCAGAGAGACAGAGTGAGTTCGCTGGGGCAGAGATACAGATCGAGATCGCTGGGGCAGAGAGACAGAGCGCGTTCGCTGGAGCAGAGAGACAGAGCGAGTTCGCTGTGGCAGAGAGACAGAGCGAGTTCGCTGGGGCAGAGAGACAGAGCCAGTTCGCTGGGGCAGTGAGACAGAGCCAGTTCGCTGGGGCAGTGAGACATAGCGACTTCGCTGGGGCAGACAGACAGAGCGACTTTGCTGGGGCAGACAGGCAGAGCGACTTTGCTGGGGCAGACAGACAGAGCGACTTCGCTGGGGCAGACAGACAGAGCGGATCGCTGGGGCAGACAGACAGAGCGAGATCGCTGGGGCAGACAGACAGAGCGAGTTCGCTGCGGTAGACAGACAGAGTCAGTTCGCTGCGGCAGACAGACAGAGTCAGTTCGCTGGGGCAGACAGAGAGACCCAGTTCGCTTGGGCAGACAGACAGAGCCAGATCTCTGGGGCAGACAGACAGAGCGAGTTCGCTGGGGCAGACATACATAGCCAGTACGCTGGGGCAGAGAGACAGAGGCAGTTCGCTGGGGCAGAGAGACAGAGGCAGTTCGCTGGGGCAGACAGACAGAGCTAGTTCGCTGGGGCAGAGAGACAGACCTAGTTCGCTGGGGCAGAGAGACAGAGCGAGTTCACTGGGGCTTTGAACCAGAGTGGGTTCGGTGTGGCAGAGACACTGAGCGAGTTCGCTGGGGCAGATTGACACAGCGAGTTCGCTGGGGCAGACAGACAGATCTAGTTCGCTGGGGCAACAGACAGAGCGACTTCGCTGGGGCAGACAGACAGAGCGACTTCGCTGGGGCAGACAGACAGAGCGACTTCGCTGGGGCAGACAGACAGAGCGACTTCGCTGGGGCAGACAGACAGAGCGACTTCACTGGGGCAGATAGACAGAGCGAGTTCGCTGGTGCAGAGAGACAGAGAGAGTTCGCTGGGGCAGTCAGACAGAGCCAGTGGGCTGCGGCAGAGAGACAGAGTCAGTTCGCTGGGGCACAGATAAAGAGCGATTTCGCTGGGGCAGACAGACAGAGCGAGCCAGCTCGCTGGGGCAGACAGACAGAGCCAGTTTGCTGGGGCAGACAGACAGAGCCAGTTTTCTGGGGCAGACAGACAGAGCCAGTTCGCTGGAGCAGAGAGACAGAGCCAGTTCGCTGGGGCAGAGAGACAGAGTCAGATCGCTGGGGCACAGAGAAAGAGCGAGTTCACTGGGGCAGACAGACAGAGCGAGCCAGCTCACTGGGGCAGACAGACAGCGCCAGTTTGCTGGGGCAGACAGACAGAGCAAGTTCACTGGGGCGTACAAACAGAGCGAGTTCGCTGGAGCAGACGGACAGAGCGAGTTCACTGGGGCAGACAGACAGAGTGAGTTCACTTGGGCAGACAGACAGAGTGAGGTCGACGGGGCAGACAGACAGAGCGAGTTCGCTGTGTCAGACAGACAGGACGATTTCGCTGGGGCAGAATGACAGAGCGAGTTAGCTGGGGCAGAGAGACAGAGCGAGTTCACCGGGGCAGAGCGACAGACTGAGTTCGCTGGGGCAGAGAGACAGAGCGCATTCGCTGGGGCAGAGAGACAGAGCGAGATCGCTGGTGCAGAGAGATAGAGCCAGTTCGCTGGGGCAGATTGACAGAGCGAGTTCTCAGGGGCTGAGAGACAGAGCGAGTTCGCTGGGGCTGAGAGACAGAGCCATTCGCTGGGGCAGAGAGACAGAGCCAGTTCGCTGGGGCAGAGAGACAGAGCGTGTTCGCTGGGGCAGAGAGACAGAACGTGTTCGCTGGGGCAGAGAGACAGACTGCGTTCGCTGGGGCAGAGAGACAGAGCGCGTTCGCTGGGGCAGAGAGACAGAGCGCGTTCGCTGGGACAGAGAGACAGAACAAGTTCGGTGGGGCAGAGAGACAGAGCGATTTCGCTGGGGCAGTGAGACAGAGCCAGTTCGCTGGGGCAGACAGACAGAGTGACTTCGCTGGGGTAGACAGACAGAGCGACTTCGCTGGGGCAGACAGACAGAGCGAGATAGCTGGGGCAGACAGACAGAGCGAGATCGCTGGGGCAGACAAACAGAGCGAGTTCGCTGCGGCAGACAGACAGAGCCAGTTCGCTGGGGTAGACAGACAGAGCCAGTTCGCTGGAGCAGAGAGACAGAGCCAGTTCACTGGGGCAGAGAGACAGAGCCAGTGGGCTGCGGCAGAGAGACAGAGTCAGATCGCTGGGGCACAGAGAAAGAGCGAGTTCACTGGGGCAGACAGACAGAGCGAGCCAGCTCGCTGGAGCAGACAGACAGCGCCAGTTTGCTGGGGCAGACAGACAGAGCGAGTTCATTGGGGCGTACAAACAGAGTGAGTTCGCTGGAGCAGACGGACAGAGCGAGTTCACTGGGGCAGAGAGACAGAGCGATTTCGCTGGGGCAGTGAGACAGAGCCAGTTCGCTGGGGCAGACAGACAGAGTGACTTCGCTGGGGTAGACAGACAGAGTGACTTCGATGGGGCAGACAGACAGAGCGAGATAGCTGGGGCAGACAGACAGAGCGAGATAGCTGGGGCAGACAGACAGAGCGAGATCGCTGGGGCAGACAAACAGAGCGAGTTCGCTGCGGCAGACAGACAGAGCTGATTTGCTGCGGCTGACAGACAGAGCCGGTGCGCTGGGGCAGACAGACAGAGCGCGTTCGCTGGGGCAGACAGACAGAGCCAGTTCGCTGGGGCAGACAGACAGAGCCAGTTCGCTGGGGTAGACAGACAGAGCCAGTTCGCTGGAGCAGAGAGACAGAGCCAGTTCGCTGGGGCAGAGAGACAGAGCCAGTGGGCTGCGGCAGAGAGAAAGAGTCAGATCGCTGGGGCACAGAGAAAGAGCGAGTTCACTGGGGCAGACAGACAGAGCGAGCCAGCTCGCTGGAGCAGACAGAGAGCGCCAGTTTGCTGGGGCAGACAGACAGAGCGAGTTCATTGGGGCGTACAAACAGAGTGAGTTCGCTGGAGCAGACGGACAGAGCGAGTTCACTGGGGCAGACAGACAGAGCGAGTTCGCTTGTGCAGACAGACAGAGTGAGGTCGACGGGGCAGACAGACAGAGCGAGTTCGCTGTGTCAGACAGACAGGACGTGTTCGCTGGGGCAGAATGACAGAGCGAGTTAGCTGGGGCAGAGAGACAGAGCGAGTTTGCCGGGGCAGAGCGACAGACTGAGTTCGCTGGGGCAGAGAGACAGAGCGAATTCGCTGGGGCAGAGAGACAGAGCGAGTTCGCTGGTGCAGAGAGACAGAGCGAGTTCGCTGGTGCAGAGAGACAGAGCCAGTTCGCTGGGGCAGAGAGACAGAGCGTGTTCGCTGGGGCAGAGAGACAGAACGAGTTCGCTGGGGCAGAGAGACAGACTGCGTTCGCTGGGGCAGAGAGACAGAGCGCGTTCGCTGGGACAGAGAGACAGAACGAGTTCGGTGGGGCAGAGAGACAGAGCGATTTCGCTGGGGCAGTGAGACAGAGCCAGTTCGCTGGGGCAGAGAGACAGAGCGACTTCGCTGGGGCAGACAGACAGAGTGACTTCGCTGGGGTAGACAGACAGAGCGACTTCGCTGGGGCAGACAGACAGAGCGAGATAGCTGGGGCAGACAGACAGAGCGAGATCGCTGGGGCAGACAAACAGAGCGAGTTCGCTGCGGCAGACAGACAGAGCTGGTTTGCTGCGGCTGACAGACAGAGCCGGTTCGCTGGGGCAGACAGACAGAGCCAGTGCGCTGGGGCAGACAGACAGAGCCAGTTCGCTGGGGTAGACAGACAGAGCCAGTTCGCTGGAGCAGAGAGACAGAGCCAGTTCGCTGGGGCAGAGAGACAGAGCCAGTGGGCTGCGGCAGAGAGACAGAGTCAGATCGCTGGGGCACACAGAAAGAGCGAGTTCACTGGGGCAGACAGACAGAGCGAGCCAGCTCGCTGGAGCAGACAGACAGCGCCAGTTTGCTGGGGCAGACAGACAGAGCGAGTTCATTGGGGCGTACAAACAGAGTGAGTTCGCTGGAGCAGACGGACAGAGCGAGTTCACTGGGGCAGACAGACAGAGCGAGTTTGCATGTGCAGACAGACAGAGTGAGGTCGACGGGGCAGACAGACAGACCGAGTTCGCTGTGTCAGACAGACAGGACGTGTTCGCTGGGGCAGAATGACAGAGCGAGTTAGCTGGGGCAGAGAGACAGAGCGAGTTCGCCGGGGCAGAGCGACAGACTGAGTTCGCTGGGGCAGACAGACAGAGCGAATTCGCTGGGGCAGAGAGACAGAGCGAGTTCGCTGGTGCAGAGAGACAGAGCGAGTTCGCTGGTGCAGAGAGACAGAGCCAGTTCGCTGGGGCAGATTGACAGAGCGAGTTCTCAGGGGCTGAGAGACAGAGCGAGTTCGCTGGGGCTGAGAGAAAGAGCCAGTTCGCTGGGGCAGAGAGACAGAGCCAGTTCGCTGGGGCAGAGAGTCAGAGCGTGTTCGCTGGGGCAGAGAGACACAACGAGTTCGCTGGGGCAGAGAGACAGACTGCGTTTGCTGGGGCAGAGAGACAGAGCGCGTTCGCTGGGACAGAGAGACAGAACGAGTTCGGTGGGGCAGAGAGACAGAGCGATTTCGCTGGGGCAGACAGACAGAGTGACTTCGCTGGGGTAGACAGACAGAGCGACTTCGCTGGGGCAGACAGACAGAGCGAGATAGCTGGGGCAGACAGACAGAGCGAGATCGCTGGGGCAGACAAACAGAGCGAGTTCGCTGCGGCAGACAAACAGAGCTGATTTGCTGCGGCTGACAGACAGAGCCGGTGCGCTGGGGCAGACAGACAGAGCGCGTTCGCTGGGGCAGACAGACAGAGCCAGTTCGCTGGGGCAGACAGACAGAGCCAGTTCGCTGGGGCAGAGAGACAGAGCCAGTGGGCTGCGGCAGAGAGACAGAGTCAGATCGCTGGGGCACAGAGAAAGAGCGAGTTCACTGGGGCAGACAGACAGAGCGAGCCAGCTCACTGGGGCAGACAGACAGCGCCAGTTTGCTGGGGCAGACAGACAGAGCGAGTTCGCTGTGTCAGACAGACAGGACGAGTTCGCTGGGGCAGAATGACAGAGCGAGTTAGCAGGGGCAGAGAGACAGAGCTAGTTTGCCGGGGCAGAGCGACAGACTGAGTTCGCTGGGGCAGAGAGACAGAGCGAATTCGCTGGGGCAGAGAGACAGAGCGAGTTCGCTGGGGCAGAGAGACAGAGCGAGTTCGCTGGGGCAGAGAGACAGAGCGAGTTCGCTGGTGCAGAGAGACAGAGCCAGTTCGCTGGGGCAGATTGACAGAGCGAGTTCTCAGGGGCTGAGAGACAGAGCGAGTTCGCTGGGGCTGAGAGACAGAGCCAGTTCGCTGGGGCAGAGAGACAGAGCCAGTCCGCTGGGGCAGAGAGACAGAGCGTGTTCGCTGGGGCAGAGAGACAGAACGAGTTCGCTGGGGCAGAGAGACAGACTGCGTTCGCTGGGGCAGAGAGACAGAGCGCGTTCGCTGGGACAGAGAGACAGAACGAGTTCGGTGGGGCAGAGAGACAGAGCGATTTCTCTGGGGCAGTGAGACAGAGCCAGTTCGCTGGGGCAGAGAGACAGAGCGACTTCGCTGGGGCAGACAGACAGAGTGACTTCGCTGGGGTAGACAGACAGAGCGACCTCGCTGGGGCAGACAGACAGAGCGAGATAGCTGGGGCAGACAGACAGAGCGAGATCGCTGGGGCAGACAAACAGAGCGAGTTCGCTGCGGCAGACAGACAGAGCTGATTTGCTGCGGCTGACAGACAGAGCCGGTGCGCTGGGGCAGACAGACAGAGCGCGTTCGCTGGGAGAGACAGACAGAGCCAGTTCGCTGGGGCAGACAGACAGAGCCAGTTCGCTGGGGCAGACAGACAGAGCCAGTTCGCTGGAGCAGAGAGACAGAGCCAGTTCGCTGGGGCAGAGAGACAGAGCCAGCCAGCTCACTGGGGCAGACAGACAGCGCCAGTTTGCTGGGGCAGACAGACAGAGCGTGTTCGCTGTGTCAGACAGACAGAGCGAGTTCGCTGGGGCAGAATGACAGAGCGAGTTAGCTGGGGCAGAGAGACAGAGCGAGTTTGCCGGGGCAGAGCGACAGACTGAGTTCGCTGGGGCAGAGAGACAGAGCGAATTCGCTGGGGCAGAGAGACAGAGCGAGTTCGCTGGGGCAGAGAGACAGAGCGAGTTCGCTGGTGCAGAGAGACAGAGCCAGTTCGCTGGGGCAGATTGACAGAGCGAGTTCTCAGGGGCTGAGAGACAGAGCCAGTTCGCTGGGGCTGAGAGACAGAGCGTGTTCGCTGGGGCAGAGAGACAGAACGAGTTCGCTGGGGCAGAGAGACAGACTGCGTTCGCTGGGGCAGAGAGACAGAGCGCGTTCGCTGGGACAGAGAGACAGAACGAGTTCGGTGGGGCAGAGAGACAGAGCGATTTCTCTGGGGCAGTGAGACAGAGCCAGTTCGCTGGGGCAGAGAGACAGAGCGACTTCGCTGGGGCAGACAGACAGAGTGACTTCGCTGGGGTAGACAGACAGAGCGACTTCGCTGGGGCAGACAGACAGAGCGAGATAGCTGGGGCAGACAGACAGAGCGAGATCGCTGGGGCAGACAAACAGAGCGAGTTCGCTGCGGCAGACAGACAGAGCTGGTTTGCTGCGGCTGACAGACAGAGTCGGTTCGCTGGTGCTGACAGACAAAGCCGGTTCGCTGGGGCAGACAGACAGAGCGCGTTCGCTGTGGCAGACAGACAGAGCCAGCTCGCTGGGGCAGACAGACAGAGCCAGTTCGCTGGGGCAGAGAGACAGAGCCAGTGGGCTGCGGCAGAGAGACAGAGTCAGATCGCTGGGGCACAGAGAAAGAGCGAGTTCACTGGGGCAGACAGACAGAGCAAGCCAGCTCGCTGGAGCAGACAGACAGCGCCAGTTTGCTGGGGCAGACAGACAGAGCGAGTTCATTGGGGCGTACAAACAGAGTGAGTTCGCTGGAGCAGACGGACAGAGCGAGTTCACTGGGGCAGACAGAGCGAGTTCGCTTGTGCAGTCAGACAGAGTGAGGTCGACGGGGCAGAGAGACAGAGCGAGTTCGCTGTGTCAGACAGACAGGACGAGTTCGCTGGGGCAGAATGACAGAGCGAGTTAGCTGGGGCAGAGAGACAGAGCGAGTTCGCCGGGGCAGAGCGACAGACTGAGTTCGCTGGGGCAGAGAGACAGAGCGAATTCGCTGGGGCAGAGAGACAGAGCGAGTTCGCTGGTGCAGAGAGACAGAGCCAGTTCGCTGGGGCAGATTGACAGA
This sequence comes from Carcharodon carcharias, assembly GCF_017639515.1. Taxonomy (NCBI): domain Eukaryota; kingdom Metazoa; phylum Chordata; class Chondrichthyes; order Lamniformes; family Lamnidae; genus Carcharodon; species Carcharodon carcharias. Next base: position 69,753,684 of record NC_054479.1, read on the forward strand.
GCGAGTTCTCAGGGGCTGAGAGACAGAGCGAGTTCGCTGGGGCTGAGAGACAGAGCCAGTTCGCTGGGGCAGAGAGACAGAGCCAGTTCGCTGGGGCAGAGAGACAGAGCGTGTTCGCTGGGGCAGAGAGACAGAACGAGTTCGCTGGGGCAGAGAGACAGACTGCGTTCGGTGGGGCAGTGAGACAGAGCCAGTTCGCTGGGGCAGAGAGACAGAGCGACTTCGCTGGGGCAGACAGACAGAGTGACTTCGCTGGGGTAGACAGACAGAGCGACTTTGCTGGGGCAGACAGACAGAGCGAGATAGCTGGGGCAGACAGACAGAGCGAGATCGCTGGGGCAGACAAACAGAGCGAGTTCGCTGCGGCAGACAGACAGAGCTGATTTGCTGCAGCTGACAGACAAAGCCGGTTCGCTGGGGCAGACAGACAGAGCGCGTTCGCTGGGGCAGACAGACAGAGCCAGTGCGCTGGGGCAGACAGACAGAGCCAGTTCGCTGGGGTAGACAGACAGAGCCAGTTCGCTGGAGCAGAGAGACAGAGCCAGTTCGCTGGGGCAGAGAGACAGAGCCAGTGGGCTGCGGCAGAGAGACAGAGTCAGATCGCTGGGGCACAGAGAAAGAGCGAGTTCACTGGGGCAGACAGACAGAGCGAGCCAGCTCGCTGGAGCAGACAGACAGCGCCAGTTTGCTGGGGCAGACAGACAGAGCGAGTTCATTGGGGCGTACAAACAGAGTGAGTTCGCTGGAGCAGACGGACAGAGCGAGTTCACTGGGGCAGACAGACAGAGCGAGTTCGCTTGTGCAGACAGACAGAGTGAGGTCGACGGGGCAGAGAGACAGAGCGAGTTCGCTGTGTCAGACAGACAGGACGAGTTCGCTGGGGCAGAATGACAGAGCGAGTTAGCTGGGGCAGAGAGACAGAGCGAGTTCGCCGGGGCAGAGCGACAGACTGAGTTCGCTGGGGCAGAGAGAAAGAGCGAATTCGCTGGGGCAGAGAGACAGAGCGAGTTCGCTGGTGCAGAGAGACAGAGCCAGTTCGCTGGGGCAGATTGACAGAGCGAGTTCTCAGGGGCTGAGAGACAGAGCGAGTTCGCTGGGGCTGAGAGACAGAGCCAGTTCGCTGGGGCAGAGAGACAGAGCCAGTTCGCTGGGGCAGAGAGACAGAGCGTGTTCGCTGGGGCAGAGAGACAGAACGAGTTCGCTGGGGCAGAGAGACAGACTGCGTTTGCTGGGGCAGAGAGACAGAGCGCGTTCGCTGGGACAGAGAGACAGAACGAGTTCGGTGGGGCAGTGAGACAGAGCCAGTTCGCTGGGGCAGAGAGACAGAGCGACTTCGCTGGGGCAGACAAACAGAGCGAGTTCGCTGCGGCAGACAAACAGAGCTGATTTGCTGCGGCTGACAGACAGAGCCGGTGCGCTGGGGCAGACAGACAGAGCGCGTTCGCTGGGGCAGACAGACAGAGCCAGTTCGCTGGGGCAGACAGACAGAGCCAGTTCGCTGGGGCAGAGAGACAGAGCCAGTGGGCTGCGGCAGAGAGACAGAGTCAGATCGCTGGGGCACAGAGAAAGAGCGAGTTCACTGGGGCAGACAGACAGAGCGAGCCAGCTCACTGGGGCAGACAGACAGCGCCAGTTTGCTGGGGCAGACAGACAGAGCGAGTTCGCTGTGTCAGACAGACAGGACGAGTTCGCTGGGGCAGAATGACAGAGCGAGTTAGCAGGGGCAGAGAGACAGAGCGAGTTTGCCGGGGCAGAGCGACAGACTGAGTTCGCTGGGGCAGAGAGACAGAGCGAATTCGCTGGGGCAGAGAGACAGAGCGAGTTCGCTGGGGCAGAGAGACAGAGCGAGTTCGCTGGGGCAGAGAGACAGAGCGAGTTCGCTGGTGCAGAGAGACAGAGCCAGTTCGCTGGGGCAGATTGACAGAGCGAGTTCTCAGGGGCTGAGAGACAGAGCGAGTTCGCTGGGGCTGAGAGACAGAGCCAGTTCGCTGGGGCAGAGAGACAGAGCCAGTCCGCTGGGGCAGAGAGACAGAGCGTGTTCGCTGGGGCAGAGAGACAGAACGAGTTCGCTGGGGCAGAGAGACAGACTGCGTTCGCTGGGGCAGAGAGACAGAGCGCGTTCGCTGGGACAGAGAGACAGAACGAGTTCGGTGGGGCAGAGAGACAGAGCGATTTCTCTGGGGCAGTGAGACAGAGCCAGTTCGCTGGGGCAGAGAGACAGAGCGACTTCGCTGGGGCAGACAGACAGAGTGACTTCGCTGGGGTAGACAGACAGAGCGACCTCGCTGGGGCAGACAGACAGAGCGAGATAGCTGGGGCAGACAGACAGAGCGAGATCGCTGGGGCAGACAAACAGAGCGAGTTCGCTGCAGCAGACAGACAGAGCTGATTTGCTGCGGCTGACAGACAGAGCCGGTGCGCTGGGGCAGACAGACAGAGCGCGTTCGCTGGGAGAGACAGACAGAGCCAGTTCGCTGGGGCAGACAGACAGAGCCAGTTCGCTGGGGCAGACAGACAGAGCCAGTTCGCTGGAGCAGAGAGACAGAGCCAGTTCGCTGGGGCAGAGAGACAGAGCCAGTGGGCTGCGGCAGAGAGACAGAGTCAGATCGCTGGGGCACAGAGAAAGAGCGAGTTCACTGGGGCAGACAGACAGAGCCAGCCAGCTCACTGGGGCAGACAGACAGCGCCAGTTTGCTGGGGCAGACAGACAGAGCGTGTTCGCTGTGTCAGACAGACAGAGCGAGTTCGCTGGGGCAGAATGACAGAGCGAGTTAGCTGGGGCAGAGAGACAGAGCGAGTTTGCCGGGGCAGAGCGACAGACTGAGTTCGCTGGGGCAGAGAGACAGAGCGAATTCGCTGGGGCAGAGAGACAGAGCGAGTTCGCTGGGGCAGAGAGACAGAGCGAGTTCGCTGGTGCAGAGAGACAGAGCCAGTTCGCTGGGGCAGATTGACAGAGCGAGTTCTCAGGGGCTGAGAGACAGAGCCAGTTCGCTGGGGCTGAGAGACAGAGCGTGTTCGCTGGGGCAGAGAGACAGAACGAGTTCGCTGGGGCAGAGAGACAGACTGCGTTCGCTGGGGCAGAGAGACAGAGCGCGTTCGCTGGGACAGAGAGACAGAACGAGTTCGGTGGGGCAGAGAGACAGAGCGATTTCTCTGGGGCAGTGAGACAGAGCCAGTTCGCTGGGGCAGAGAGACAGAGCGACTTCGCTGGGGCAGACAGACAGAGTGACTTCGCTGGGGTAGACAGACAGAGCGACTTCGCTGGGGCAGACAGACAGAGCGAGATAGCTGGGGCAGACAGACAGAGCGAGATCGCTGGGGCAGACAAACAGAGCGAGTTCGCTGCGGCAGACAGACAGAGCTGGTTTGCTGCGGCTGACAGACAGAGTCGGTTCGCTGGTGCTGACAGACAAAGCCGGTTCGCTGGGGCAGACAGACAGAGCGCGTTCGCTGGGGCAGACAGACAGAGCCAGTTCGCTGGGGCAGACAGACAGAGCCAATTCGCTGGGGCAGAGAGACAGAGCCAGTGGGCTGCGGCAGAGAGACAGAGTCAGATCGCTGGGGCACAGAGAAAGAGCGAGTTCACTGGGGCAGACAGACAGAGCGAGCCAGCTCGCTGGAGCAGACAGACAGCGCCAGTTTGCTGGGGCAGACAGACAGAGCGAGTTCATTGGGGCGTACAAACAGAGTGAGTTCGCTGGAGCAGACGGACAGAGCGAGTTCACTGGGGCAGACAGAGCGAGTTCGCTTGTGCAGTCAGACAGAGTGAGGTCGACGGGGCAGAGAGACAGAGCGAGTTCGCTGTGTCAGACAGACAGGACGAGTTCGCTGGGGCAGAATGACAGAGCGAGTTAGCTGGGGCAGAGAGACAGAGCGAGTTCGCCGGGGCAGAGCGACAGACTGAGTTCGCTGGGGCAGAGAGACAGAGCGAATTCGCTGGGGCAGAGAGACAGAGCGAGTTCGCTGGTGCAGAGAGACAGAGCCAGTTCGCTGGGGCAGATTGACAGAGCGAGTTCTCAGGGGCTGAGAGACAGAGCGAGTTCGCTGGGGCTGAGAGACAGAGCCAGTTCGCTGGGGCAGAGAGACAGAGCCAGTTCGCTGGGGCAGAGAGACAGAGCGTGTTCGCTGGGGCAGAGAGACAGAACGAGTTCGCTGGGGCAGAGAGACAGACTGCGTTCGGTGGGGCAGTGAGACAGAGCCAGTTCGCTGGGGCAGAGAGACAGAGCGACTTCGCTGGGGCAGACAGACAGAGTGACTTCGCTGGGGTAGACAGACAGAGCGACTTCGCTGGGGCAGACAGACAGAGCGAGATAGCTGGGGCAGACAGACAGAGCGAGATCACTGGGGCAGACAAACAGAGCGAGTTCGCTGCGGCAGACAGACAGAGCTGATTTGCTGCAGCTGACAGACAAAGCCGGTTCGCTGGGGCAGACAGACAGAGCGCGTTCGCTGGGGCAGACAGACAGAGCCAGTGCGCTGGGGCAGACAGACAGAGCCAGTTCGCTGGGGTAGACAGACAGAGCCAGTTCGCTGGAGCAGAGAGACAGAGCCAGTTCGCTGGGGCAGAGAGACAGAGCCAGTGGGCTGCGGCAGAGAGACAGAGTCAGATCGCTGGGGCACAGAGAAAGAGCGAGTTCACTGGGGCAGACAGACAGAGCGAGCCAGCTCGCTGGAGCAGACAGACAGCGCCAGTTTGCTGGGGCAGACAGACAGAGCGAGTTCATTGGGGCGTACAAACAGAGTGAGTTCGCTGGAGCAGACGGACAGAGCGAGTTCACTGGGGCAGACAGACAGAGCGAGTTCGCTTGTGCAGACAGACAGAGTGAGGTCGACGGGGCAGAGAGACAGAGCGAGTTCGCTGTGTCAGACAGACAGGACGAGTTCGCTGGGGCAGAATGACAGAGCGAGTTAGCTGGGGCAGAGAGACAGAGCGAGTTCGCCGGGGCAGAGCGACAGACTGAGTTCGCTGGGGCAGAGAGAAAGAGCGAATTCGCTGGGGCAGAGAGACAGAGCGAGTTCGCTGGTGCAGAGAGACAGAGCCAGTTCGCTGGGGCAGATTGACAGAGCGAGTTCTCAGGGGCTGAGAGACAGAGCGAGTTCGCTGGGGCTGAGAGACAGAGCCAGTTCGCTGGGGCAGAGAGACAGAGCCAGTTCGCTGGGGCAGAGAGACAGAGCGCGTTCGCTGGGGCAGAGAGACAGAGCGCGTTCGCTGGGACAGAGAGACAGAACAAGTTCGGTGGGGCAGAGAGACAGAGCGATTTCGCTGGGGCAGTGAGACAGAGCCAGTTCGCTGGGGCAGACAGACAGAGTGACTTCGCTGGGGTAGACAGACAGAGCGACTTCGCTGGGGCAGACAGACAGAGCGCGTTCGCTGGGGCGGACAGACAGAGCCAGTTCGCTGGGGCAGACAGACAGAGCCAGTTCGCTGGGGTAGACAGACAGAGCCAGTTCGCTGGAGCAGAGAGACAGAGCCAGTTCGCTGGGGCAGAGAGACAGAGCCAGTGGGCTGAGGCAGAGAGACAGAGTCAGATCGCTGGGGCACAGAGAAAGAGCGAGTTCACTGGGGCAGACAGACAGAGCGAGCCAGCTCGCTGGAGCAGAAAGACAGCGCCAGTTTGCTGGGGCAGACAGACAGAGCGAGTTCATTGGGGCGTACAAACAGAGTGAGTTCGCTGGAGCAGACGGACAGAGCGAGTTCACTGGGGCAGACAGACAGAGCGATTTCGCTGGGGCAGTGAGACAGAGCCAGTTCGCTGGGGCAGACAGACAGAGTGACTTCGCTGGGGTAGACAGACAGAGTGACTTCGCTGGGGCAGACAGACAGAGCGACTTCGCTGGGGCAGACAGACAGAGCGACTTCGCTGGGGCAGACAGACAGAGCGAGATCGCTGGGGCAGACAAACAGAGCGAGTTCGCTGCGGCAGACAGACAGAGCTGATTTGCTGCGGCTGACAGACAGAGCCGGTGCGCTGGGGCAGACAGACAGAGCGCGTTCGCTGGGGCAGACAGACAGAGCCAGTTCGCTGGGGCAGACAGACAGAGCCAGTTCGCTGGGGTAGACAGACAGAGCCAGTTCGCTGGAGCAGAGAGACAGAGCCAGTTCGCTGGGGCAGAGAGACAGAGCCAGTGGGCTGCGGCAGAGAGACAGAGTCAGATCGCTGGGGCACAGAGAAAGAGCGAGTTCACTGGGGCAGACAGACAGAGCGAGCCAGCTCGCTGGTGCAGACAGACAGCGCCAGTTTGCTGGGGCAGACAGACAGAGCGAGTTCATTGGGGCGTACAAACAGAGTGAGTTCGCTGGAGCAGACGGACAGAGCGAGTTCACTGGGGCAGACAGACAGAGCGAGTTCGCTTGTGCTGACAGACAGAGTGAGGTCGATGGGGCAGACAGACAGAGCGAGTTCGCTGTGTCAGACAGACAGGACGAGTTCGCTGGGGCAGAATGACAGAGCGAGTTAGCTGGGGCAGAGAGACAGAGCGAGTTTGCCGGGGCAGAGCGACAGACTGAGTTCGCTGGGGCAGAGAGACAGAGCGAATTCGCTGGGGCAGAGAGACAGAGCGAGTTCGGTGGTGCAGAGAGACAGAGCCAGTTCGCTGGGGCAGATTGACAGAGCGAGTTCTCAGGGGCTGAGAGACAGAGCGAGTTCGCTGGGGCAGAGAGACAGAACGAGTTCGCTGGGGCAGAGAGACAGACTGCGTTCGCTGGGGCAGAGAGACAGAGCGCGTTCGCTGGGACAGAGAGACAGAACGAGTTCGGTGGGGCAGAGAGACAGAGCGATTTCGCTGGGGCAGTGAGACAGAGCCAGTTCGCTGGGGCAGACAGACAGAGCGAGTTCGCTTGTGCAGACAGACAGAGTGAGGTCGACGGGGCAGAGAGACAGAGCGAGTTCGCTGTGTCAGACAGACAGGACGAGTTCGCTGGGGCAGAATGACAGAGCGAGTTAGCTGGGGCAGAGAGACAGAGCGAGTTCGCCGGGGCAGAGCGACAGACTGAGTTCGCTGGGGCAGAGAGAAAGAGCGAATTCGCTGGGGCAGAGAGACAGAGCGAGTTCGCTGGTGCAGAGAGACAGAGCCAGTTCGCTGGGGCAGATTGACAGAGCGAGTTCTCAGGGGCTGAGAGACAGAGCGAGTTCGCTGGGGCTGAGAGACAGAGCCAGTTCGCTGGGGCAGAGAGACAGAGCCAGTTCGCTGGGGCAGAGAGACAGAGCGCGTTCGCTGGGGCAGAGAGACAGAGCGCGTTCGCTGGGACAGAGAGACAGAACAAGTTCGGTGGGGCAGAGAGACAGAGCGATTTCGCTGGGGCAGTGAGACAGAGCCAGTTCGCTGGGGCAGACAGACAGAGTGACTTCGCTGGGGTAGACAGACAGAGCGACTTCGCTGGGGCAGACAGACAGAGCGCGTTCGCTGGGGCGGACAGACAGAGCCAGTTCGCTGGGGCAGACAGACAGAGCCAGTTCGCTGGGGTAGACAGACAGAGCCAGTTCGCTGGAGCAGAGAGACAGAGCCAGTTCGCTGGGGCAGAGAGACAGAGCCAGTGGGCTGAGGCAGAGAGACAGAGTCAGATCGCTGGGGCACAGAGAAAGAGCGAGTTCACTGGGGCAGACAGACAGAGCGAGCCAGCTCGCTGGAGCAGAAAGACAGCGCCAGTTTGCTGGGGCAGACAGACAGAGCGAGTTCATTGGGGCGTACAAACAGAGTGAGTTCGCTGGAGCAGACGGACAGAGCGAGTTCACTGGGGCAGACAGACAGAGCGATTTCGCTGGGGCAGTGAGACAGAGCCAGTTCGCTGGGGCAGACAGACAGAGTGACTTCGCTGGGGTAGACAGACAGAGTGACTTCGCTGGGGCAGACAGACAGAGCGACTTCGCTGGGGCAGACAGACAGAGCGACTTCGCTGGGGCAGTCAGATTGAGCGAGATCGCTGGGGCAGACAAACAGAGCGAGTTCGCTGCGGCAGACAGACAGAGCTGATTTGCTGCGGCTGACAGACAGAGCCGGTGCGCTGGGGCAGACAGACAGAGCGCGTTCGCTGGGGCAGACAGACAGAGCCAGTTCGCTGGGGCAGACAGACAGAGCCAGTTCGCTGGGGTAGACAGACAGAGCCAGTTCGCTGGAGCAGAGAGACAGAGCCAGTTCGCTGGGGCAGAGAGACAGAGCCAGTGGGCTGCGGCAGAGAGACAGAGTCAGATCGCTGGGGCACAGAGAAAGAGCGAGTTCACTGGGGCAGACAGACAGAGCGAGCCAGCTCGCTGGTGCAGACAGACAGCGCCAGTTTGCTGGGGCAGACAGACAGAGCGAGTTCATTGGGGCGTACAAACAGAGTGAGTTCGCTGGAGCAGACGGACAGAGCGAGTTCACTGGGGCAGACAGACAGAGCGAGTTCGCTTGTGCTGACAGACAGAGTGAGGTCGATGGGGCAGACAGACAGAGCGAGTTCGCTGTGTCAGACAGACAGGACGAGTTCGCTGGGGCAGAATGACAGAGCGAGTTAGCTGGGGCAGAGAGACAGAGCGAGTTTGCCGGGGCAGAGCGACAGACTGAGTTCGCTGGGGCAGAGAGACAGAGCGAATTCGCTGGGGCAGAGAGACAGAGCGAGTTCGGTGGTGCAGAGAGACAGAGCCAGTTCGCTGGGGCAGATTGACAGAGCGAGTTCTCAGGGGCTGAGAGACAGAGCGAGTTCGCTGGGGCAGAGAGACAGAACGAGTTCGCTGGGGCAGAGAGACAGACTGCGTTCGCTGGGGCAGAGAGACAGAGCGCGTTCGCTGGGACAGAGAGACAGAACGAGTTCGGTGGGGCAGAGAGACAGAGCGATTTCGCTGGGGCAGTGAGACAGAGCCAGTTCGCTGGGGCAGAGAGACAGAGCGACTTCGCTGGGGCAGACAGACAGAGTGACTTCGCTGGGGTAGACAGACAGAGCGACTTCGCTGGGGCAGACAGACAGAGCGAGATAGCTGGGGCAGACAGACAGAGCGAGATCGCTGGGGCAGACAAACAGAGCGAGTTCGCTGCGGCAGACAGACAGAGCTGGATTGCTGCGGCTGACAGACAGAGCCGGTTCGCTCGGGCAGACAGACAGAGCCAGTGCGCTGGGGCAGACATACAGAGCCAGTTCGCTGGGGTAGACAGACAGAGCCAGTTCGCTGGAGCAGAGAGACAGAGCCAGTTCGCTGGGGCAGAGAGACAGAGCCAGTGGGCTGCGGCAGAGAGACAGAGTCAGATCGCTGGGGCACACAGAAAGAGCGAGTTCACTGGGGCAGACAGACAGAGCGAGCCAGCTCGCTGGAGCAGACAGACAGCGCCAGTTTGCTGGGGCAGACAGACAGAGCGAGTTCATTGGGGCGTACAAACAGAGTGAGTTCGCTGGAGCAGGCGGACAGAGCGAGTTCACTGGGGCAGACAGACAGAGCAAGTTCGCATGTGCAGACAGACAGAGTGAGGTCGACGGGGCAGACAGACAGACCGAGTTCGCTGTGTCAGACAGACAGGACGTGTTCGCTGGGGCAGAGCGACAGACTGAGTTCGCTGGGGCAGAGAGACAGAGCGAATTCGCTGGGGCAGAGAGACAGAGCAAGTTCGCTGGTGTAGAGAGACAGAGCCAGTTCGCTGGGGCAGATTGACAGAGCGAGTTCTCAGGGGCTGAGAGACAGAGCGAGTTCGCTGGGGCTGAGAGACAGAGCCAGTTCGCTGGGGCAGAGAGACAGAGCCAGTTCGCTGGGGCAGAGAGACAGAGCGTGTTCGCTGGGGCAGAGAGACAGAACGAGTTCGCTGGGGCAGAGAGACAGACTGCGTTCGCTGGGGCAGAGAGACAGAGCGCGTTCGCTGGGACAGAGAGACAGAACGAGTTCGTTGGGGCAGAGAGACAGAGCGATTTCTCCGGGGCAGTGAGACAGAGCCAGTTCGCTAGGGCAGAGAGACAGAGTGACTTCGCTGGGGCAGACAGACAGAGTGACTTCGCTGGTGTAGACAGACAGAGCGACTTCGCTGGGGCAGACAGACAGAGCGAGATAGCTGGGGCAGACAGACAGAGCGAGATCGCTGGGGCAGACAAACAGAGCGAGTTCGCTGCGGCAGACAGACAGAGCTGATTTGCTGCGGCTGACAGACAGAGCCGGTGCGCTGGTGCAGACAGACAGAGCGCGTTCGCTGGGGCAGACAGACAGAGCCAGTTCGCTGGGGCAGACAGACAGTGCCAGTTCGCTGGGGCAGACAGACAGAGCCAGTTCGCTGGAGCAGAGAGACAGAGCCAGTTCGCTGGGGCAGAGAGACAGAGCCAGTGGGCTGCGGCAGAGAGACAGAGTCAGATCGCTGGGGCACAGAGAAAGAGCGAGTTCACTGGGGCAGACAGACAGAGCGAGCCAGCTCACTGGGGCAGACAGACAGCGCCAGTTTGCTGGGGCAGACAGACAGAGCGAGTTCACTGGGGCGTACAAACAGAGCGAGTTCGCTGGAGCAGACGGACAGAGCGAGTTCACTGGGGCAGACAGACAGAGCGAGTTCGCTTGTGCAGACAGACAGAGTGAGGTCGACGGGGCAGACAGACAGAGCGAGTTCGCTGTGTCAGAAAGACAGGACGAGTTCGCTGGGGCAGAATGACAGAGCGAGTTAGCTGGGGCAGAGAGACAGAGCGAGTTTGCCGGGGCAGAGCGACAGACTGAGTTCGCTGGGGCAGAGAGACAGAGCGAATTCGCTGGGGCAGAGAGACAGAGCGAGTTCGCTGGGGCAGAGAGACAGAGCGAGTTCGCTGGTGCAGAGAGACAGAGCCAGTTCGCTGGGGCAGATTGACAGAGCGAGTTCTCAGGGGCTGAGAGACAGAGCGAGTTCGCTGGGGCTGAGAGACAGAGCCAGTTCGCTGGGGCTGAGAGACAGAGCCAGTTCGCTGGGGCAGAGAGACAGAGCCAGTCCGCTGGGGCAGAGAGACAGAGCGTGTTCGCTGGGGCAGAGAGACAGAACGAGTTCGCTGGGGCAGAGAGACAGACTGCGTTCGCTGGGGCAGAGAGAAAGAGCGCGTTCGCTGGGACAGAGAGACAGAACGAGTTCGGTGGGGCAGAGAGACAGAGCGATTTCTCTGGGGCAGTGAGACAGAGCCAGTTCGCTGGGGCAGAGAGACAGAGCGACTTCGCTGGGGCAGACAGACAGAGTGACTTCGCTGGGGTAGACAGACAGAGCGACTTCGCTGGGGCAGACAGACAGAGCGAGATAGCTGGGGCAGACAGACAGAGCGAGATCGCTGCGGCAGACAGACAGAGCTGGTTTGCTGCGGCTGACAGACAGAGTCAGTTCGCTGGGGCAGACAGACAGAGCCAGTGCGCTGGGGCAGACAGACAGAGCCAGTTCGCTGGGGCAGACAGACAGAGCCAGTTCGCTGGGGCAGACAGACAGAGCTACTTCGCTGGGGCAAACAGAGAGAGCTACTTCGCTGGGGCACACAGACAGAGCGACTTCGCTGGGGCAGACAGACAGAGCGACTTCGCTGGGGCAGACAGACAGAGCGACTTCGCTGGGGCAGACAAACAGAGCGACTTCGCTGGGGCAGACAGACAGAGCGAGATCGCTGGGGCAGACAGACAGAGCGAGATCGCTGGGGCAGACAGACAGAGTGACTTCGCTCGGGCAGACAGACAGAGCCAGTTCGCTCGGGCAGACAGATAGAGCCAGTTCGTTGCGGCAGAGAGACAAAGCCTGTTCGCTGGGGCAGAGAGACAGAGCCAGTGGGTTGCGGCAGAGAGACAGAGTCAGTTCGCTGGGGCAGAGAGTACAAGCCAGTCCGTTGCGGCAGAGAGACAGAGCCAGTTCGCTGGGGCAGACATATAGTGCCAGTTCGCTGGGGCAGAGATACAGAGCGAATTCGCTTGGGCAGAGAGACAGAGCGAGTTCACTGGGGCAGAGAGACAGAGCCACTTCGGGGCGGCAGAGTGACAGAGCGAGTTCTCAGGGGCTGAGAGACAGAGCCAGTTCGCTGGGGCTGAGAGACAGATTGCGTTCGCTGGGGCAGAGAGACAGACTGCGTTCGCTGGGGCAGAGAGACAGAGCGCGTTCGCTGGGACAGAGAGACAGAACGAGTTCGGTGGGGCAGAGAGACAGAGCGATTTCTCTGGGGCAGTGAGACAGAGCCAGTTCGCTGGGGCAGAGAGACAGAGCGACTTCGCTGGGGCAGACAGACAGAGTGACTTCGCTGGGGTAGACAGACAGAGCGACCTCGCTGGGGCAGACAGACAGAGCGAGATAGCTGGGGCAGACAGACAGAGCGAGATCGCTGGGGCAGACAAACAGAGCGAGTTCGCTGCGGCAGACAGACAGAGCTGATTTGCTGCGGCTGACAGACAGAGCCGGTGCGCTGGGGCAGACAGACAGAGCGCGTTCGCTGGGAGAGACAGACAGAGCCAGTTCGCTGGGGCAGACAGACAGAGCCAGTTCGCTGGGGCAGACAGACAGAGCCAGTTCGCTGGAGCAGAGAGACAGAGCCAGTTCGCTGGGGCAGAGAGACAGAGCCAGTGGGCTGCGGCAGAGAGACAGAGTCAGATCGCTGGGGCACAGAGAAAGAGCGAGTTCACTGGGGCAGACAGACAGAGCCAGCCAGCTCACTGGGGCAGACAGACAGCGCCAGTTTGCTGGGGCAGACAGACAGAGCGAGTTCGCTGTGTCAGACAGACAGAGCGAGTTCGCTGGGGCAGAATGACAGAGCGAGTTAGCTGGGGCAGAGAGACAGAGCGAGTTTGCCGGGGCAGAGCGACAGACTGAGTTCGCTGGGGCAGAGAGACAGAGCGAATTCGCTGGGGCAGAGAGACAGAGCGAGTTCGCTGGGGCAGAGAGACAGAGCGAGTTCGCTGGTGCAGAGAGACAGAGCCAGTTCGCTGGGGCAGATTGACAGAGCGAGTTCTCAGGGGCTGAGAGACAGAGCGAGTTCGCTGGGGCTGAGAGACAGAGCGTGTTCGCTGGGGCAGAGAGACAGAACGAGTTCGCTGGGGCAGAGAGACAGACTGCGTTCGCTGGGGCAGAGAGACAGAGCGCGTTCGCTGGGACAGAGAGACAGAACGAGTTCGGTGGGGCAGAGAGACAGAGCGATTTCTCTGGGGCATTGAGACAGAGCCAGTTCGCTGGGGCAGAGAGACAGAGCGACTTCGCTGGGGCAGACAGACAGAGCGAGTTCGCTGGGGTAGACAGACAGAGCGACTTCGCTGGGGCAGACAGACAGAGCGAGATAGCTGGGGCAGACAGACAGAGCGAGATCGCTGGGGCAGACAAACAGAGCGAGTTCGCTGCGGCAGACAGACAGAGCTGGTTTGCTGCGGCTGACAGACAGAGTCGGTTCGCTGGGGCAGACAGACAGAGCCAGTGCGCTGGGGCAGACAGACAGAGCCAGTTCGCTGGGGCAGACAGACAGAGCTACTTCGCTGGGGCAAACAGAGAGAGCTACTTCGCTGGGGCACACAGACAGAGCGACTTCGCTGGGGCAGACAGACAGAGCGACTTCGCTGGGGCAGACAGACAGAGCGACTTCGCTGGGGCAGACAAACAGAGCGACTTCGCTGGGGCAGACAGACAGAGCGAGATCGCTGGGGCAGACAGACAGAGCGAGATCGCTGGGGCAGACAGACAGAGTGACTTCGCTCGGGCAGACAGACAGAGCCAGTTCGCTCGGGCAGACAGATAGAGCCAGTTCGTTGCGGCAGAGAGACAAAGCCTGTTCGCTGGGGCAGAGAGACAGAGCCAGTGGGTTGCGGCAGAGAGACAGAGTCAGTTCGCTGGGGCAGAGAGTACAAGCCAGTCCGTTGCGGCAGAGAGACAGAGCCAGTTCGCTGGGGCAGACATATAGTGCCAGTTCGCTGGGGCAGAGATACAGAGCGAATTCGCTTGGGCAGAGAGACAGAGCGAGTTCACTGGGGCAGAGAGACAGAGCCACTTCGGGGCGGCAGAGTGACAGAGCGAGTTCTCAGGGGCTGAGAGACAGAGCCAGTTCGCTGGGGCTGAGAGACAGATTGCGTTCGCTGGGGCAGACAGACAGAGCGAGTTCGCTGGGGCAGAGAGACAGAGCCAGTTCGCTGGGGCAGTGAGACAGAGCCAGTTCGCTGGGGCAGTGAGACAGAGCCAGTTCGCTGGGGCAGACAGACAGAGCTACTTCGCTGGGGCAGACAGACAGAGCGACTTCGCTGGGGCAGACAGACAGAGCGAGTTCGCTGGGGCAGACAGACAGAACGAGTTCGCTTGGGCAGACAGATGGAGTGAGGTTGATGGGGCAGACAGACAGAGCTAGTTCGCCATGTCAGACAGACAGGGCGAGTTCGCTGGGGCAGAGTGACAGAGCGAGTTCGCCGGGGCAGAGAGACAGTACCAGTTCGCTGGGGAAGAGAAACACAGCGAGTTTGCTGTGGCAGAGAGACAGAGCAATTTCGCTGTGGCAGAGAGACAGAGTGAGTTCGCTGGGGCAGAGAGACAGAGTGAGTTCGCTGGGGCAGAGATACAGATCGAGATCGCTGGGGCAGAGAGACAGAGCGCGTTCGCTGGAGCAGAGAGACAGAGCGAGTTCGCTGTGGCAGAGAGACAGAGCGAGTTCGCTGGGGCAGAGAGACAGAGCCAATTCGCTGGGGCAGTGAGACAGAGCCAGTTCGCTGGGGCAGTGAGACATAGCGGCTTCGCTGGGGCAGACAGACAGAGCGACTTTGCTGGTGCAGACAGACAGAGCGACTTTGCTGGGGCAGACAGACAGAGCGACTTCGCTGGGGCAGACAGACAGAGCGGATCGCTGGGGCAGACAGACAGAGCGAGATCGCTGGGGCAGACAGACAGAGCGAGTTCGCTGCGGTAGACAGACAGAGTCAGTTCGCTGCGGCAGACAGACAGAGTCAGTTCGCTGGGGCAGACAGAGAGACCCTGTTCGCTTGGGCAGACAGACAGAGCCAGTTCGCTGGGGCAGATTGACAGAGCGAGTTCTCAGGGGCTGAGAGACAGAGCGAGTTCGCTGGGGCTGAGAGACAGAGCGTGTTCGCTGGGGCAGAGAGACAGAACGAGTTCGCTGGGGCAGAGAGACAGACTGCGTTCGCTGGGGCAGAGAGACAGAGCGCGTTCGCTGGGACAGAGAGACAGAACGAGTTCGGTGGGGCAGAGAGACAGAGCGATTTCTCTGGGGCATTGAGACAGAGCCAGTTCGCTGGGGCAGAGAGACAGAGCGACTTCGCTGGGGCAGACAGACAGAGCGAGTTCGCTGGGGTAGACAGACAGAGCGACTTCGCTGGGGCAGACAGACAGAGCGAGATAGCTGGGGCAGACAGACAGAGCGAGATCGCTGGGGCAGACAAACAGAGCGAGTTCGCTGCGGCAGACAGACAGAGCTGGTTTGCTGCGGCTGACAGACAGAGTCGGTTTGCTGGGGCAGACAGACAGAGCCACTATGCTCGGGCAGACAGACAGAGCGAGTTCGCTGGGGCAGACAGACAGAGCTACTGCGCTGGGGCAGACAGACAGAGCGACTTCGCTGGGGCAGACAGACAGAGCGACTTCGCTGGGGCAGACAGACAGAGCGACTTCGCTGGGGCAGACAGACAGAGCGACTTCGCTGGGGCAGACAAACAGAGCGACTTCGCTGGGGCAGACAGACAGAGCGAGTTCGCTGGGGCAGACAGACAGAGCGAGTTCGCTGGGGCAGACAGACAGAGCGTTTTCGCTGGGGCAGACAGACAGAGCGAGTTCGCTGGGGCAGACAGACAGAGCGAGTTCGCTGGGGCAGACAGACAAAGCGAGTTTGCTGGGGCAGACATACAGAGCGAGTTCGCTGGGGCTGACAGACAGAGCGAGTTCGCTGGGGATGAAAGACAGAGCGAATTCGATGGGACAAACAGACAGAGCGAGTTCGCTGTTTCAGACAGATAGAGCGAGTTCGCTGGGGCAGACAGATAGAGCGAGTTCGCTGGGGCAGACAGACAAAGCGAGTTCCTGGGGCAGACAGACAGAGCGAGTTCGCTTGTGGCAGAAAGACAGAGCGAGTTTGCTGGGGCACTACATAAGAGGAGTTCGCTGGGGCTGACAGGACAGAGCGAGTTCGCTGGGGCAAACAGAGAGTGTGAGTTCGCTGTGGCAGACAGACAGAGCGAGTTCGCTGGGGCAGTGAGACAGAGCCAGTTCGCTGGGGCAGAGAGACAGAGCCAGTTCGCTGGGGCAGACAGACAGAGCGACTTCGCTGGGGCAGACAGACAGAGCGACTTCGCTGGGGCAGACAGACAGAGCGAGTTCGCTGGGGCAGACAGACAGAACGAGTTCGCTTGGGCAGACAGATGGAGTGAGGTTGATGGGGCAGACAGACAGAGCTAGTTCGCCATGTCAGACAGACAGGGCGAGTTCGCTGGGGCAGAGTGACAGAGCGAGTTCGCCGGGGCAGAGAGACAGTACCAGTTCGCTGGGGAAGAGAAACACAGCGAGTTTGCTGTGGCAGAGAGACAGAGCAATTTCGCTGTGGCAGAGAGACAGAGTGAGTTCGCTGGGGCAGAGAGACAGAGTGAGTTCGCTGGGGCAGAGATACAGATCGAGATCGCTGGGGCAGAGAGACAGAGCACGTTCGCTGGAGCAGAGAGACAGAGCGAGTTCGCTGTGGCAGAGAGACAGAGCGAGTTCGCTGGGGCAGAGAGACAGAGCCAATTCGCTGGGGCAGTGAGACAGAGCCAGTTCGCTGGGGCAGTGAGACATAGCGGCTTCGCTGGGGCAGACAGACAGAGCGACTTTGCTGGTGCAGACAGACAGAGCGACTTTGCTGGGGCAGACAGACAGAGCGACTTCGCTGGGGCAGACAGACAGAGCGGATCGCTGGGGCAGACAGACAGAGCGAGATCGCTGGGGCAGACAGACAGAGCGAGTTCGCTGCGGTAGACAGACAGAGTCAGTTCGCTGCGGCAGACAGACAGAGTCAGTTCGCTGGGGCAGACAGAGAGACCCTGTTCGCTTGGGCAGACAGACAGAGCCAGATCTCTGGGGCAGACAGACAGAGCGAGTTCGCTGGGGCAGACATACATAGCCAGTCCGCTGGGGCAGAGAGACAGAGGCAGTTCGCTGGGGCAGACAGACAGAGCGAGTTCGCTGGGGCAGAGAGACAGACCTAGTTCGCTGGGGCAGAGAGACAGAGCGAGTTCACTGGGGCTTTGAACCAGAGTGGGTTCGCTGTGGCGGAGACACTGAGCGAGTTCGCTGGGGCAGATTGACACAGCGAGATCGCTGGGGCAGACAGACAGAGCTAGTTCGCTGGGGCAACAGACAGAGCGACTTCGCTGGGGCAGACAGACAGAGCGACTTCACTGGGGCAGACAGACAGAGCGACTTCACTGGGGCAGACAGACAGAGCGAGTTCGCTGGTGCAGAGAGACAGAGAGAGTTCGCTGGTGCAGAGAGAAAGAGAGAGTTCGCTGGGGCAGACAGACAGAGCGAGTTCGCTGGGGCAGAGAGACAGAGCGAGTTCGCTGGGGCAGAGAGACAGAGCCAGTGGGCTGCGGCAGAGAGACAGAGTGAGTTCGCTGGGGCACAGATAAAGAGCGATTTCGCTGGGGCAGACAGACAGAGTGAGCCAGCTCGCTGGGGCAGACAGACAGAGCCAGTTTGCTGGGGCAGACAGACAGAGCCAGTTTGCTGGGGCAGACAGACAGAGCCAGTTTGCTGGGGTAGACAGACAGAGCCAGTTCGCTGGAGCAGAGAGACAGAGCCAGTTCGCTGGGGCAGAGAGACAGAGCCAGTGGGCTGCGGCAGAGAGACAGAGTCAGATCGCTGGGGCACAGAGAAAGAGCGAGTTCACTGGGGCAGACAGACAGAGCGAGCCAGCTCACTGGGGCAGACAGACAGCGCCAGTTTGCTGGGACAGACAGACAGAGCGAGTTCACTGGGGCGTACAAACAGAGCGAGTTCGCTGGAGCAGACGGACAGAGCGAGTTCACTGGGGCAGACAGACAGAGTGAGTTCGCTTGGGCAGACAGACAGAGTGAGGTCGACGGGGCAGACAGACAGAGCGAGTTCGCTGTGTCAGACAGACAGGACGATTTCGCTGGGGCAGAATGACAGAGCGAGTTAGCTGGGGCAGAGAGACAGAGCGAGTTCGCCGGGGCAGAGCGACAGACTGAGTTCGCTGGGGCAGAGAGACAGAGCGAATTCGCTGGGGCAGAGAGACAGAGCGAGATCGCTGGGGCAGAGAGACAGAGCCAGTTCGCTGGGGCAGATTGACAGAGCGAGTTCTCAGGTGCTGAGAGACAGAGCGAGTTCGCTGGGTCTGAGAGACAGAGCCATTCGCTGGGGCAGAGAGACAGAGCCAGTTCGCTGGGGCAGAGAGACAGAGCGTGTTCGCTGGGGCAGAGAGACAGAACGGGTTCGCTGGGGCAGAGAGACAGAACGAGTTCGGTGGGGCAGAGAGACAGAGCGATTTCGCTGGGGCAGTGAGACAGAGCCAGTTCGCTGGGGCAGAGAGACAGAGCGACTTCGCTGGGGCAGACAGACAGAGTGACTTCGCTGGGGTAGACCGACAGAGCGACTTCGCTGGGGCAGACAGACAGAGCGAGATAGCTGGGGCAGACAAACAGAGCGAGTTCGCTGTGGCAGACAGACAGAGCTGATTTGCTGCAGCTGACAGACAGAGCCGATTCGCTGGGGCAGACAGACAGAGCGCGTTCGCTGGGGCAGACAGACAGAGCCAGTTCGCTGGGGCAGACAGACAGAGCCAGTTCGCTGGGGCAGACAGACAGAGCCAGTTCGCTGGGGTAGACAGACAGAGCCAGTTCGCTGGAGCAGAGAGACAGAGCCAGTTCGCTGGGGCAGAGAGACAGAGCCAGTGGGCTGCGGCAGAGAGACAGAGTCAGATCGCTGGGGCACAGAGAAAGAGCGAGTTCACTGGGGCAGACAGACAGAGCGAGCCAGCTCGCTGGAGCAGACAGACAGCGCCAGTTTGCTGGGGCAGACAGACAGAGCGAGTTCATTGGGGCGTACAAACAGAGTGAGTTCGCTGGAGCAGACGGACAGAGCGAGTTCACTGGGGCAGACAGACAGAGCGAGTTCGCTTGTGCAGACAGACAGAGTGAGGTCGACGGGGCAGAGAGACAGAGCGAGTTCGCTGTGTCAGACAGACAGGACGAGTTCGCTGGGGCAGAATGACAGAGCGAGTTAGCTGGGGCAGAGAGACAGAGCGAGTTCGCCGGGGCAGAGCGACAGACTGAGTTCGCTGGGGCAGAGAGACAGAGCGAATTCGCTGGGGCAGAGAGACAGAGCGAGTTCGCTGGTGCAGAGAGACAGAGCCAGTTCGCTGGGGCAGATTGACAGAGCGAGTTCTCAGGGGCTGAGAGACAGAGCGAGTTCGCTGGGGCTGAGAGACAGAGCCAGTTCGCTGGGGCAGAGAGACAGAGCCAGTTCGCTGGGCAGAGAGACAGAGCGTGTTCGCTGGGGCAGAGAGACAGAACGAGTTCGCTGGGGCAGAGAGCCAGACTGCGTTCGCTGGGGGAGAGAGATAGAGCGCGTTCGCTGGGACAGAGAGACAGAACGAGTTCGGTGGGGCAGAGAGACAGAGCGATTTCGCTGGGGCAGTGAGACAGAGCCAGTTCGCTGGGGCAGAGAGACAGAGCGACTTCGCTGGGGCAGACAGACAGAGTGACTTCGCTGGGGTAGACAGACAGAGCGACTTCGCTGGGGCAGACAGACAGAGCGAGATCGCTGGGGCAGACAGACAGAGCGAGATCGCTGGGGCAGACAAACAGTGCGAGTTCGCTGCGGCAGACAGACAGAGCCGGTTCGCTGGGGCAGACAGACAGAGCCAGTGCGCTGGGGCAGACAGACAGAGCCAGTTCGCTGGGGCAGACAGACAGAGCGACTTCGCTGGGGCAGACAGACAGAGCGACTTCGCTGGGGCAGACAGACAGAGCGAGTTCGCTGGGGCAGACAGACAGAACGACTTCGCTGGGGCAGACAGACAGAGCGACTTCGCTGGGGCAGACAGACAGAGCGAGATCGCTGGGGCAGACAGACAGAGCGAGATCGCTGGGGAAGACAGACAGAGTGACTTCGCTCGGGCAGACAGACAGAGCCAGTTCGCTCGGGCAGACAGATAGGGCGAGTTCGCTGTGGCAGACAGACAGAGCCAGTTCGTTGCGGCAGAGAGACAGAGTCAGTTCGCTGGGGCAGAGAGTACAAGCCAGTCCGTTGCGGCAGAGAGACAGAGCCACTTCGCTGGGGCAGACATATAGAGCCAGTTCGCTGGGGCAGAGAGACAGAGCGAATTCGCTTGGGCAGAGAGACAGAGCGAGTTCACTGGGGCAGAGAGACAGAGCCAGTTCGCTGGGGCAGAGAGACAGAGCGAGTTCACTGGGACAGAGAGACAGAGCCACTTCGGGGCGGCAGAGTGACAGAGCGAGTTCTCAGGGGCTGAGGGACAGAGCCAGTTCGCTGGGGCTGAGAGACAGATTGCGTTCGCTGGGGCAGACAGACAGAGCGAGTTCGCTGGGGCAGAGAGACAGAGCCAGTTCGCTGGGGCAGTGAGACAGAGCCAGTTCGCTGGGGCAGACAGACAGAGCTACTTCGCTGGGGCAGACAGACAGAGCGACTTCGCTGCGGCAGACAGACAGAGCTAGTTTGCTGAGGCAGACAGACAGAGCCAGTTCGCTGGGGCTGAGAGACAGATTGCGTTCGCTGGGGCAGACAGACAGAGCGAGTTCGCTGGGGCAGAGAGACAGAGCGAGTTCGCTGGGGCAGAGAGACAGAGCCAGTTCGCTGGGGCAGAGTGACAGAGCGAGTTAGCTGGGGCAGAGAGAGACAGACCGAGTTCGCTGGGGCAGAGAAACAGAGCGAGTTTGCTGTGGCAGAGAAACAGAGCGAGTTCGCTGTGGCAGAGAAACAGAGCGAGTTCGCTGGGGCAGAGATACAGAGCGAGTTCGCTAGGGCATAGAGACAGAGCGCGTTCGCTGGAGCAGAGAGTCAGAGCGCGTTCGCTGGAGCAGTGAGACAGAGCGATTTCGCTGTGGCAGACAGACAGAGCGAGTTGGCTGGGGCAGACAGACAGAGCGAGTTCGCTGGGGCAGAGAGACAGAGCGAGTTCGCTGGGGCAGAGAGACAGAGCCAGTTTGCTGGGGCAGACAGACAGAGCCAGTTCGCTGGGGCAGACAGACAGAGCGACTTCGCTGGGGCATACAGAGATAGCGACTTCGCTGGGGCACACAGACAGAGCGACTTCGCTGGGGCACACAGACAGAGCGACTTCGCTGGGGCAGACAGACAGAGCGAGATAGCTGGGGCAGACAGACAGAGCGAGATCGCTGGGGCAGACAAACAGAGCGAGTTCGCTGTGGCAGACAGACAGAGCTGATTTGCTGCGGCTGACAGACAGAGCCGGTTCGCTTGGGCTGACAGACAGAGCGCGTTCGCTGGGGCAGACAGACAGAGCCAGTGCGCTGGGGCAGACAGACAGAGCCAGTTCGCTGGGGTAGACAGACAGAGCCAGTTCGCTGGAGCAGAGAGACAGAGCCAGTTCGCTGGGGCAGAGAGACAGAGCCAGTGGGCTGCGGCAGAGAGACAGAGTCAGATCGCTGGGGCACAGAGAAAGAGCGAGTTCACTGGGGCAGACAGACAGAGCGAGCCAGCTCGCTGGAGCAGACAGACAGCGCCAGTTTGCTGGGGCAGACAGACAGAGCGAGTTCATTGGGGCGTACAAACAGAGTGAGTTCGCTGGAGCAGACGGACAGAGCGAGTTCACTGGGGCAGACAGACAGAGCGAGTTCGCTTGTGCAGACAGACAGAGTGAGGTCGACGGGGCAGAGAGACAGAGCGAGTTCGCTGTGTCAGACAGACAGGACGAGTTCGCTGGGGCAGAATGACAGAGCGAGTTAGCTGGGGCAGAGTGACAGAGCGAGTTTGCCGGGGCAGAGCGACAGACTGAGTTCGCTGGGGCAGAGAGACAGAGCGAATTCGCTGGGGCAGAGAGACAGAGCGAGTTCGCTGGTGCAGAGAGACAGAGCCAGTTCGCTGGGGCAGATTGACAGAGCGAGTTCTCAGGGGCTGAGAGACAGAGCGAGTTCGCTGGGGCTGAGAGACAGAGCCAGTTCGCTGGGGCAGAGAGACAGAGCCAGTTCGCTGGGGCAGAGAGACAGAGCGTGTTCGCTGGGGCAGAGAGACAGAACGAGTTCGCTGGGGCAGAGAGCCAGACTGCGTTCGCTGGGGCAGAGAGACAGAGCGCGTTCGCTGGGACAGAGAGACAGAACGAGTTCAGTGGGGCAGAGAGACAGAGCGATTTCGCTGGGGCAGTGAGACAGAGCCAGTTCGCTGGGGCAGAGAGACAGAGCGACTTCGCTGGGGCAGACAGACAGAGTGACTTCGCTGGGGTAGACAGACAGAGCGACTTCGCTGGGGCAGACAGACAGAGCGAGATAGCTGGGGCAGACAGACAGAGCGAGATCGCTGGGGCAGACAAACAGTGCGAGTTCGCTGCGGCAGACAGACAGAGCTGGTTTGCTGCGGCTGACAGACAGAGCCGGTTCGCTGGGGCAGACAGACAGAGCCAGTGCGCTGGGGCAGACAGACAGAGCCAGTTCGCTGGGGCAGACAGACAGAGCGACTTCGCTGGGGCAGACAGACAGAGCGACTTCGCTGGGGCAGACAGACAGAGCGACTTCGCTGGGGCAGACAGACAGAGCGACTTCGCTGGGGCAGACAGACAGAACGACTTCGCTGGGGCAGACAGACAGAGCGACTTCGCTGGGGCAGACAGACAGAGCGAGATCGCTGGGGCAGACAGACAGAGCGAGATCGCTGGGGCAGACAGACAGAGTGACTTCGCTCGGGCAGAGAGACAGAGCGAGTTCACTGGGGCAGAGAGACAGAGCCAGTTCGCTGGGGCAGAGAGACAGAGCCAGTTCGCTGGGGCAGAGAGACAGAGCGAGTTCGCTGGGACAGAGAGACAGAGCCACTTCGGGGCGGCAGAGTGACAGAGCGAGTTCTCAGGGGCTGAGAGACAGAGCCAGTTCGCTGGGGCTGAGAGACAGATTGCGTTCGCTGGGGCAGACAGACATAGCGAGTTCGCTGGGGCAGAGAGACAGCCAGTTCGCTGGGGCAGTGAGACAGAGCCAGTTCGCTGGGGCAGTGAGACAGAGCCAGTTCGCTGGGGCAGTGAGACAGAGCCAGTTCGCTGGGGCAGACAGACAGAGCGACTTCGCTGCGGCAGACAGACAGAGCTAGTTTGCTGAGGCAGACAGACAGAGCCAGTTCGCTGGGGCAGACAGACAGGGCGACTTCGCTGGGGCAGACAGACAGAGTGACTTCGCTGGGGCAGACAGACAGAGCGACTTCGCTGGGGCACACAGACAGAGCGACTTCGCTGGGGCAGACAGACAGAGCGACTTCGCTGGGGCAGACAGACAGAACGACTTCGCTGGGGCAGACAGACAGAGCGACTTCGCTGGGGCAGACAGACAGAGCGAGATCGCTGGGGCAGACAGACAGAGCGAGATCGCTGGGGCAGACAGACAGAGTGACTTCGCTCGGGCAGACAGACAGAGCCAGTTCGCTCGGGCAGACAGATAGGGCGAGTTCGCTGTGGCAGACAGACAGAGCCAGTTCGTTGCGGCAGAGAGACAGAGTCAGTTCGCTGGGGCAGAGAGTACAAGCCAGTCCGTTGCGGCAGAGAGACAGAGCCACTTCGCTGGGGCAGGACATATAGAGCCAGTTCGCTGGGGCAGAGAGACAGAGCGAATTCGCTTGGGCAGAGAGACAGAGCGAGTTCACTGGGGCAGAGAGACAGAGCCAGTTCGCTGGGGCAGAGAGACAGAGCGAGTTCGCTGGGACAGAGAGACAGAGCCACTTCGGGGCGGCAGGAGTGACAGAGCGAGTTCTCAGGGGCTGAGAGACAGAGCCAGTTCGCTGGGGCTGAGAGACAGATTGCGTTCGCTGGGGCAGACAGACAGAGCGAGTTCGCTGGGGCAGAGAGACAGAGCCAGTTCGCTGGGGCAGTGAGACAGAGCCAGTTCGCTGGGGCAGACAGACAGAGCTACTTCGCTGGGGCAGACAGACAGAGCGACTTCGCTGCGGCAGACAGACAGAGCTAGTTTGCTGAGGCAGACAGACAGAGCCAGTTCGCTGGGGCAGACAGACAGAGCGACTTCGCTGGGGCAGACAGACAGAGTGACTTCGCTGGGGCAGACAGACAGAGCGACTTCGCTGGGGCAGACAGACAGAGCGACTTCGCTGGGGCAGACAGACAGAGCGACTTCGCTGGGGCAGTGAGACAGAGCGACTTCGCTGGGGCAGACAGACAGAGCGACTTCACTGGGGCAGACAGACAGAGCGAGATCGCTGGGGCAGAATGACAGAGCGACTTCGCTGGGGCAGACAGACAGAGCGAGTTCGCTTGGGCAGACAGATGGAGTGAGGTTGATGGGCAGACAGACAGAGCTAGTTCGCCATGTCAGACAGACAGGGCGAGTTCGCTGGGGCAGAGTGACAGAGCGAGTTCTCAGGGGCTGAGAGACAGAGCGAGTTCGCTGGGGCTGAGAGACAGAGCCAGTCGCTGAGGCAGAGAGACAGAGCCAGTTCGCTGGGGCAGAGAGACAGAGCGTGTTCGCTGGGGCAGAGAGACAGAACGAGTTCGCTGGGGCAGAGAGACAGAGTGCGTTCGCTGGGGCAGAGAGACAGAGCGCGTTCGCTGGGACAGAGAGACAGAACGAGTTCGGTGGGGCAGAGAGACAGAGCGATTTCTCTGGGGCAGTGAGACAGAGCCAGTTCGCTGGGGCAGAGAGACAGAGCGACTTCGCTGGGGCAGACAGACAGAGTGACTTCGCTGGGGTAGACAGACAGAGCGACTTCGCTGGGGCAGACAGACAGAGCGAGATAGCTGGGGCAGACAGACAGAGCGAGATCGCTGGGGCAGACAAACAGTGCGAGTTCGCTGCGGCAGAGAGACAGAGCTGGTTTGCTGCGGCTGACAGACAGAGCCGGTTCGCTGGGGCAGACAGACAGAGCCAGTGCGCTGGGGCAGACAGACAGAGCCAGTTCGCTGGGGCAGACAGACAGAGCGACTTGGCTGGGGCAGACAGACAGAGCGACTTCGCTGGGGCAGACAGACAGAGCGACTTCGCTGGGGCAGACAGACAGAGCGACTTCGCTGGGGCAGACAGACAGAACGACTTCGCTGGGGCAGACAGACAGAGCGAGTTGGCTGGGGCAGACAGACAGAGCGAGTTCGCTGGGGCAGACAGACAGAGCGAGTTCGCTGGGGCAGACAGACAGAGTGACTTCGCTCGGGCAGACAGACAGAGCCAGTTCGCTCGGGCAGACAGATAGGGCGAGTTCGCTGTGGCAGACAGACAGAGCCAGTTCGTTGCGGCAGAGAGACAGAGCCACTTCGCTGGGGCAGACATATAGAGCCAGTTCGCTGGGGCAGAGAGACAGAGCGAATTCGCTTGGGCAGAGAGACAGAGCGAGTTCACTGGGGCAGAGAGACAGAGCCAGTTCGCTGGGGCAGAGAGACAGAGCGAGTTCGCTGGGACAGAGAGACAGAGCCACTTCGGGGCGGCAGAGTGACAGAGCGAGTTCTCAGGGGCTGAGAGACAGAGCCAGTTCGCTGGGGCTGAGAGACAGATTGCGTTCGCTGGGGCAGACAGACAGAGCGAGTTCGCTGGGGCAGAGAGACAGAGCCAGTTCGCTGGGGCAGTGAGACAGAGCCAGTTCGCTGGGGCAGTGAGACAGAGCCAGTTCGCTGGGGCAGACAGACAGAGCTACTTCGCTGGGGCAGACAGACAGAGCGACTTCGCTGCGGCAGACAGACAGAGCTAGTTTGCTGAGGCAGACAGACAGAGCCAGTTCGCTGGGGCAGACAGACAGAGCGACTTCGCTGGGGCAGACAGACAGAGTGACTTCGCTGGGGCAGACAGACAGAGCGACTTCGCTGGGGCAGACAGACAGAGCGACTTCGCTGGGGCAAACAGACAGAGCGACTTCGCTGGGGCAGACAGACAGAGCGACTTCGCTGGGGCAGACAGACAGAGCGACTTCGCTGGGGCAGTGAGACAGAGCGACTTCGCTGGGGCAGACAGACAGAGCGACTTCACTGGGGCAGACAGACAGAGCGAGATCGCTGGGGCAGAATGACAGAGCGACTTCGCTGGGGCAGACAGACAGAGCGAGTTCGCTTGGGCAGACAGATGGAGTGAGGTTGATGGGGCAGACAGACAGAGCTAGTTCGCCATGTCAGACAGACAGGGCGAGTTCGCTGGGGCAGAGTGACAGAGCGAGTTCTCAGGGGCTGAGAGACAGAGCGAGTTCGCTGGGGCTGAGAGACAGAGCCAGTTCGCTGGGGCAGAGAGACAGAGCCAGTTCGCTGGGGCAGAGAGACAGAGCCAGTTCGCTGGGGCAGAGAGACAGAGCGTGTTCGCTGGGGCAGAGAGACAGAACGAGTTCGCTGGGGCAGAGAGCCAGACTGCGTTCGCTGGGGCAGAGAGACAGAGCGCGTTCGCTGGGACAGAGAGACAGAACGAGTTCGGTGGGGCAGAGAGACAGAGCGATTTCTCTGGGGCAGTGAGACAGAGCCAGTTCGCTGGGGCAGAGAGACAGAGCGACTTCGCTGGGGCAGATAGACAGAGTGACTTCGCTGGGGTAGACAGACAGAGCGACTTCGCTGGGGCAGACAGACAGAGCGAGATAGCTGGGGCAGACAGACAGAGCGAGATCGCTGGGGCAGACAAACAGTGCGAGTTCGCTGCGGCAGAGAGACAGAGCTGGTTTGCTGCGGCTGACAGACAGAGCCGGTTCGCTGGGGCAGACAGACAGAGCCAGTGCGCTGGGGCAGACAGACAGAGCCAGTTCGCTGGGGCAGACAGACAGAGCGACTTCGCTGGGGCAGACAGACAGAGCGACTTCGCTGGGGCAGACAGACAGAGCGACTTCGCTGGGGCAGACAGACAGAGCGACTTCGCTGGGGCAGACAGACAGAACGACTTCGCTGGGGCAGACAGACAGAGCGACTTCGCTGGGGCAGACAGACAGAGCGAGATCGCTGGGGCAGACAGACAGAGCGAGATCGCTGGGGCAGACAGACAGAGTGTCTTCGCTCGGGCAGACAGACAGAGCCAGTTCGCTCGGGCAGACAGATAGGGCGAGTTCGCTGTGGCAGACAGACAGAGCCAGTTCGTTGCGGCAGAGAGACAGAGCCACTTCGCTGGGGCAGACATATAGAGCCAGTTCGCTGGGGCAGAGAGACAGAGCGAATTCGCTTGGGCAGAGAGACAGAGCGAGTTCACTGGGGCAGAGAGACAGAGCCAGTTCGCTGGGGCAGAGAGACAGAGCGAGTTCGCTGGGACAGAGAGACAGAGCCACTTCGGGGCGGCAGAGTGACAGAGCGAGTTCTCAGGGGCTGAGAGACAGAGCCAGTTCGCTGGGGCTGAGAGACAGATTGCGTTCGCTGGGGCAGACAGACAGAGCGAGTTCGCTGGGGCAGAGAGACAGAGCCAGTTCGCTGGGGCAGTGAGACAGAGCCAGTTCGCTGGGGCAGTGAGACAGAGCCAGTTCGCTGGGGCAGACAGACAGAGCTACTTCGCTGGGGCAGACAGACAGAGCGACTTCGCTGCGGCAGACAGACAGAGCTAGTTAGCTGAGGCAGACAGACAGAGCCAGTTCGCTGGGGCAGACAGACAGAGCGACTTCGCTGGGGCAGACAGACAGAGTGACTTCGCTGGGGCAGACAGACAGAGCGACTTCGCTGGGGCAGACAGACAGAGCGACTTCGCTGGGGCAAACAGACAGAGCGACTTCGCTGGGGCAGACAGACAGAACGACTTCGCTGGGGCAGACAGACAGAGCGACTTCGCTGGGGCAGACAGACAGAGCGAGATCGCTGGGGCAGACAGACAGAGCGAGATCGCTGGGGCAGACAGACAGAGTGACTTCGCTCGGGCAGACAGACAGAGCCAGTTCGCTCGGGCAGACAGATAGGGCGAGTTCGCTGTGGCAGACAGACAGAGCCAGTTCGTTGCGGCAGAGAGACAGAGTCAGTTCGCTGGGGCAGAGAGTACAAGCCAGTCCGTTGCGGCAGAGAGACAGAGCCACTTCGCTGGGGCAGACATATAGAGCCAGTTCGCTGGGGCAGAGAGACAGAGCGAATTCGCTTGGGCAGAGAGACAGAGCGAGTTCACTGGGGCAGAGAGACAGAGCCAGTTCGCTGGGGCAGAGAGACAGAGCGAGTTCGCTGGGACAGAGAGACAGAGCCACTTCGGGGCGGCAGAGTGACAGAGCGAGTTCTCAGGGGCTGAGAGACAGAGCCAGTTCGCTGGGGCTGAGAGACAGATTGCGTTCGCTGGGGCAGACAGACAGAGCGAGTTCGCTGGGGCAGAGAGACAGAGCCAGTTCGCTGGGGCAGTGAGACAGAGCCAGTTCGCTGGGGCAGACAGACAGAGCTACTTCGCTGGGGCAGACAGACAGAGCGACTTCGCTGCGGCAGACAGACAGAGCTAGTTTGCTGAGGCAGACAGACAGAGCCAGTTCGCTGGGGCAGACAGACAGAGCGACTTCGCTGGGGCAGACAGACAGAGTGACTTCGCTGGGGCAGACAGACAGAGCGACTTCGCTGGGGCAGACAGACAGAGCGACTTCGCTGGGGCAGACAGACAGAGCGACTTCGCTGGGGCAGTGAGACAGAGCGACTTCGCTGGGGCAGACAGACAGAGCGACTTCACTGGGGCAGACAGACAGAGCGAGATCGCTGGGGCAGAATGACAGAGCGACTTCGCTGGGGCTGACAGACAGAGCGAGTTCACTTGGGCAGACAGATGGAGTGAGGTTGATGGGGCAGACAGACAGAGCTAGTTCGCCATGTCAGACAGACAGGGCGAGTTCGCTGGGGCAGAGTGACAGAGCGAGTTCTCAGGGGCTGAGAGACAGAGCGAGTTCGCTGGGGCTGAGAGACAGAGCCAGTTCGCTGGGGCAGAGAGACAGAGCCAGTTCGCTGGGGCAGAGAGACAGAGCGTGTTCGCTGGGGCAGAGAGACAGAACGAGTTCGCTGGGGCAGAGAGCCAGACTGCGTTCGCTGGGGCAGAGAGACAGAGCGCGTTCGCTGGGACAGAGAGACAGAACGAGTTCGGTGGGGCAGAGAGACAGAGCGATTTCTCTGGGGCAGTGAGACAGAGCCAGTTCGCTGGGGCAGAGAGACAGAGCGACTTCGCTGGGGCAGACAGACAGAGTGACTTCGCTGGGGTAGACAGACAGAGCGACTTCGCTGGGGCAGACAGACAGAGCGAGATAGCTGGGGCAGACAGACAGAGCGAGATCGCTGGGGCAGACAAACAGTGCGAGTTCGCTGCGGCAGAGAGACAGAGCTGGTTTGCTGCGGCTGACAGACAGAGCCGGTTCGCTGGGGCAGACAGACAGAGCCAGTGCGCTGGGGCAGACAGACAGAGCCAGTTCGCTGGGGCAGACAGACAGAGCGACTTGGCTGGGGCAGACAGACAGAGCGACTTCGCTGGGGCAGACAGACAGAGCGACTTCGCTG
This sequence comes from Carcharodon carcharias, assembly GCF_017639515.1. Classification (NCBI taxonomy): domain Eukaryota; kingdom Metazoa; phylum Chordata; class Chondrichthyes; order Lamniformes; family Lamnidae; genus Carcharodon; species Carcharodon carcharias. The sequence goes on from NC_054479.1 coordinate 69,783,154, forward strand.
GGGCAGACAGACAGAGCGACTTCGCTGGGGCAGACAGACAGAACGACTTCGCTGGGGCAGACAGACAGAGCGACTTCGCTGGGGCAGACAGACAGAGCGAGATCGCTGGGGCAGACAGACAGAGCGAGATCGCTGGGGCAGACAGACAGAGTGTCTTCGCTCGGGCAGACAGACAGAGCCAGTTCGCTCGGGCAGACAGATAGGGCGAGTTCGCTGTGGCAGACAGACAGAGCCAGTTCGTTGCGGCAGAGAGACAGAGCCACTTCGCTGGGGCAGACATATAGAGCCAGTTCGCTGGGGCAGAGAGACAGAGCGAATTCGCTTGGGCAGAGAGACAGAGCGAGTTCACTGGGGCAGAGAGACAGAGCCAGTTCGCTGGGGCAGAGAGACAGAGCGAGTTCGCTGGGACAGAGAGACAGAGCCACTTCGGGGCGGCAGAGTGACAGAGCGAGTTCTCAGGGGCTGAGAGACAGAGCCAGTTCGCTGGGGCTGAGAGACAGATTGCGTTCGCTGGGGCAGACAGACAGAGCGAGTTCGCTGGGGCAGAGAGACAGAGCCAGTTCGCTGGGGCAGTGAGACAGAGCCAGTTCGCTGGGGCAGTGAGACAGAGCCAGTTCGCTGGGGCAGACAGACAGAGCTACTTCGCTGGGGCAGACAGACAGAGCTACTTCGCTGGGGCAGACAGACAGAGCGACTTCGCTGCGGCAGACAGACAGAGCTAGTTTGCTGAGGCAGACAGACAGAGCCAGTTCGCTGGGGCAGACAGACAGAGCGACTTCGCTGGGGCAGACAGACAGAGTGACTTCGCTGGGGCAGACAGACAGAGCGACTTCGCTGGGGCAGACAGACAGAGCGACTTCGCTGGGACAGACAGACAGAGCGACTTCGCTGGGGAAGACAGACAGAACGACTTCGCTGCAGCAGACAGACAGAAAGAGTTGGCTGGGGCAGACAGACAGAGCGAGTTCGCTGGGGCAGACAGACAGAGCGAGATCGCTGGGGCAGACAGACAGAGTGACTTCGCTCGGGCAGACAGACAGAGCCAGTTCGCTCGGGCAGACAGATAGGGCGAGTTCGCTGTGGCAGACAGACAGAGCCAGTTCGTTGCGGCAGAGAGACAGAGTCAGTTCGCTGGGGCAGAGAGTACAAGCCAGTCCGTTGCGGCAGAGAGACAGAGCCACTTCGCTGGGGCAGACATATAGAGCCAGTTCGCTGGGGCAGAGAGACAGAGCGAATTCGCTTGGGCAGAGAGACAGAGCGAGTTCACTGGGGCAGAGAGACAGAGCCAGTTCGCTGGGGCAGAGAGACAGAGCGAGTTCACTGGGACAGAGAGACAGAGCCACTTCGGGGCGGCAGAGTGACAGAGCGAGTTCTCAGGGGCTGAGAGACAGAGCCAGTTCGCTGGGGCTGAGAGACAGATTGCGTTCGCTGGGGCAGACAGACAGAGCGAGTTCGCTGGGGCAGAGAGACAGAGCCAGTTCGCTGGGGCAGTGAGACAGAGCCAGTTCGCTGGGGCAGACAGACAGAGCTACTTCGCTGGGGCAGACAGACAGAGCGACTTCGCTGGGGCAGACAGACAGAGCGACTTCGCTGCGGCAGACAGACAGAGCTAGTTTGCTGAGGCAGACAGACAGAGCCAGTTCGCTGGGGCAGACAGACAGAGCGACTTCGCTGGGGCAGACAGACAGAGTGACTTCGCTGGGGCAGACAGACAGAGCGACTTCGCTGGGGCAGACAGACAGAGCGACTTCGCTGGGGCAGACAGACAGAGCGACTTCGCTGGGGCAGTGAGACAGAGCGACTTCACTGGCGCAGACAGACAGAGCGACTTCACTGGGGCAGACAGACAGAGCGAGATCGCTGGGGCAGACAGACAGAGCGACTTCGCTGGGGCAGACAGACAGAGCGAGTTCGCTTGGGCAGACAGATGGAGTGAGGTTGATGGGGCAGACAGACAGAGCTAGTTCGCCATGTCAGACAGACAGGGCGAGTTCGCTGGGGCAGAGTGACAGAGCGAGTTCGCCGGGGCAGAGAGACAGTACCAGTTCGCTGGGGCAGAGAAACACAGCGAGTTTGCTGTGGCAGAGAGACAGAGCCAGTTCGCTGGGGCAGAGATACAGATCGAGATCGCTGGGGCAGAGAGACAGAGCGCGTTCGCTGGAGCAGAGAGACAGAGCGCGCTCGCAGGGGCAGACAGACAGAGCGAGATCGCTGGGGCAGACAGACAGAGCGAGATCGCTGGGGCAGAAAGACAGAGCGAGATCGCAGGGGCAGACAGACAGAGCCAGTTCGCTGGGGCAGACAGACAGAGCCAGTTCGCTTGGCAGAGAGACAGAGCCAGTGGGTTGCGGCAGAGTGACTGAGTCAGTTCGCTGGGGCAGAGAGAAAGAGCCAGTTCGCTGGGGCAGAGAGACAGAGCCTGTTTGCTGGGGCAGAGAGACAGAGCTAGTGGAGTGCGGCAGACAGACAGAGCCTGTTCGCTGGTGTAGAGAGACAGAGCCAGTGGGCTGCGGCAGAGAGACAGAGTCAGTTCGCTGGGGCAGACAGTACAAGCCAGTTCGTTGCGGCAGAGTGACAGAGCCAGTTCGCTGGGGCAGACTGACAGAGCCAGTTCGCTGGGGCAGAGAGACAGAGCCAGTTCGCTGGGGCAGAGAGACAGAGCCAGTTCGCTGGGGCAGAGAGACAGAGCCAGTGAGCTGCAGAAGAGAGACAGAGTCATTTCGCTGGTGCAGACAGACAGAGCGAGCCAGTTCGCTGGGGCAGACAGACAGAGCGAGTTCACTGAGGCGTACAAACAGATCGAGTTCGCTGGGGCAGACGGACAGAGCGAGTTCGCTGGGGCAGACAGACAGAGCGCGTTCGCTTGGGCAGACAGAGGGAGTGAGGTTGATGGGGCAGACAGACAGAGCTAGTTCGCCATGTCAGACAGACAGGGCAAGTTCGCTGGGGCAGAGTGACAGAGCGAGTTCGCCGGGGCAGAGAGACAGTACCAGTTCGCTGGGGCAGAGAAACAGAGCGAGTTTGCTGTGGCAGAGAGACAGAGCAATTTTGCTGTGGCAGAGAGACAGAGTGAGTTCGCTGGGGCAGAGATACAGATGGAGATCGCTGGGGCAGAGAGACAGAGCGCGTTCGCTGGAGCAGAGAGACAGAGCGCGTTCGCAGGAGCAGAGAGACAGAGCGCGTTCGCTCGGGCAGAGAGACAGAGTGCGTTCGCTGGGGCAGAGTGACAGAGCGATTACGCAGGGGCAGTGAGACAGAGCGATTTCGCTGGGGCAGAGAGACAGAGCGAGTTCGCTGAGGCAGAGAGACAGAGCGAGTTCGCTGGGGCAGAGAGACAGAGCGAGTTCGCTGGTGCAGAGAGACAGAGCGAGTTCGCTGGGGCAGAGAGAGAGAGCCAGTTCGCTGGGGCAGTGAGACAGAGCCAGTTCACTGGGGCAGACAGACAGAGCGACTTCGCTGGGGCAGGTAGACAGAGCGAGATCGCTGGGGCAGACAGACAGAGCAAGATCGCTGGGGCAGACAGACAGAGCGACTTCGCTGGGGCAGACAGACAGAGCGACTTCACTGGGGCAGACAGACAGAGCGAGATCGCTGGGGCAGACAGACAGAGCGACTTCGCTGGGGCAGACAGACAGAGCGAGTTCGCTGGGGCAGCAGACAGCAGAGTGTTCGTGGGCAGACAGACAGAGCGAGTTCGCTGGGGCAGACAGACAGAGCGAGTTCGCTGGGGCAGAAGCATAGTGCTAGTTCGCTGGGGCAGACAGACAGAGCGATTTCGCGGGGGCAGACAGACAGAGCGAGTACGCTGGGGCAGACAGACAGAGCGAGTTTGCTGTGGCAGACAGAGAGAGCGATTCGCTGGGCAGACAGACAGAGCGGCTTCGCTGGGGCAGACAGACAGAGCGAGTTCGCTGGGCAGAACAGGACAGAGCGAAGTTCGCTGGGGCAGACAGACAGAGCGAGAGTCGCTGGGGCAGACAGACAGAGCGAGTTCGCTGGGGCAGACAGACAGAGCGAGTTCGCTGGCAGACAGACAGAGCGAGTTGCTGGGGCAGACAGACAGACGAGTGCGCTGGCACACAGACAGGGCGAGTTCGCTGGGGCAGAGTGACAGAGCGAGTTAGCTGGGGCAGAGAGAGACAGACCGAATTCGCTGGGGCAGAGAAACAGAGCGAGTTTGCTGTGGCAGAGAAACAGAACGCGTTCGCTGGGGCAGAGATACAGAGCGAGTTCGCTAGGGCATAGAGACAGAGCGCGTTCGCTGGAGCAGAGAGTCAGAGCGCGTTCGCTGGAGCAGAGAGACAGAGCGAGTTCGCTGGGTCAGTGAGACAGAGCGATTTCGCTGTGGCAGAGAGACAGAGCGAGTTGGCTGGGGCAGACAGACAGAGCGAGATCGCTGGGGCAGAGAGACAGAGCGAGTTCGCTGGGGCAGAGAGACAGAGCGAGTTCGCTGGGGCAGACAGACAGAGCGAGTTCGCTGGGGCAGAGAGACAGAGACAGTTCGCTGGGGCAGAGAGACAGAGACAGTTCGCTGGGGCAGACAGACAGAGCGACTTCGCTGCGGCAGACAGACAGAGCTAGTTTGCTGAGGCAGACAGACAGAGCCAGTTCGCTGGGGCAGACAGACAGAGCGACTTCGCCTGGGCAGAGAGACAGAGTGACTTCGCTGGGGCAGACAGACAGAGCGACTTCGCTGGGGCAGACAGACAGAGCGACTTCGCTGGTGCAGACAGACAGAGCGACTTTGCTGGGGCAGACAGACAGAGCGACTTCGCTGGGGCAGACAGACAGAGCGACTTCGCTGGGGCAGACAGACAGAGCCAGTTCGCTGGGGCAGACAGACAGAGCCAGTTCGCTGTGGCAGAGAGACAGAGCCAGTGGGTTGCGGCAGAGAGACAGAGTCAGTTCGCTGGGGCAGAGAGAAAGAGCCAGTTCGCTGAGGCAGAGAGACAGAGCCTGTTTGCTGGGGCAGAGAGACAGAGCTAGTGGAGTGCGGCAGACAGACAGAGCATGTTCGCTGGGGTAGACAGTACAAGCCAGTTCGTTGCGGCAGAGAGACAGAGCCAGTGTCTTGCGGCAGAGAGACAGAGTCAGTTCGCTGGGGCAGACAGACAGAGCCAGTTCGCTGTGGCAGAGAGACAGAGCCAGTGGGTTGCGGCAGAGAGACAGAGTCAGTTCGCTGGGGAAGAGAGAAAGAGCCAGTTCGCTGGGGCAGAGGCAGAGCCTGTTTGCTGGGGCAGAGAGACAGAGCTAGTGGAGTGCGGCAGACAGACAGAGCATGTTCGCTGGGGTAGACAGTACAAGCCAGTTCGTTGCGGCAGAGAGACAGAGCCAGTGGGTTGCGGCAGAGAGACAGAGTCAGTTAGCTAGGGCAGAGAGTAAGAGCCAGTTCGCTGGGGCAGAGAGACAGAACCTGTTTGCTGGGGCAGAGAGACAGAGCCAGTGGGCTGCGGCAGAGAGACAGAGTCAGTTCGCTGGGGCAGACAGTACAAGCCAGTTCGTTGCGGCAGAGAGACAGAGCCAGTGGGTTGCGGCAGAGAGACAGAGTCAGTTGGCTAGGGCAGAGAGTAAGAGCCAGTTCGCTGGGGCAGAGAGACAGAGCCTGTTTGCTGGGGCAGAGAGACAGAGCCAGTGGGCTGCGGCAGAGAGACAGAGTCAGTTCGCTGGGGCAGACAGTACAAGCCAGTTCGTTGCGGCAGAGAGACAGAGACAGTTCGCTGGGGCAGACTGACAGAGCCAGTTCGCTGGGGCAGAGAGACAGAGCCAGTTCGCTGGGGCAGAGAGACAGAGCCAGTGGGCTGCGGCAGAGAGACAGAGTCAGTTCGCTGGGGCAGACAGACAGAGCGAGCAAGTTCGCTGGGGCAGACAGACAGAGCGAGTTCACTGAGGCGTACAAACAGAGCGGGTTCGCTGGGGCAGACGGACAGAGCGAGTTCGCTGGGGCAGACAGACAGAGCGAGTTCGCTTGGGCAGACAGATGGAGTGAGGTTGATGGGGCAGACATACAGAGCTAGTTCGCCATGTCAGACAGACAGGGCGGATTCGCTGGGGCAGAGTGACAGAGCGAGTTAGCTGGGGCAGAGAGAGACAGACCGAGTTCGCTGGGGCAGAGAAACAGAGCGAGTTTGCTGTGGCAGAGAAACAGAGCGAGTTCGCTGTGGCAGAGAAACAGAGCGAGTTCGCTGGGGCAGAGATACAGAGCGAGTTCGCTAGGGCATAGAGACAGAGCGCGTTCGCTGGAGCAGAGAGTCAGAGCGCGTTCGCTGGAGCAGTGAGACAGAGCGATTTCGCTGTGGCAGACAGACAGAGCGAGTTGGCTGGGGCAGACAGACAGAGCGAGTTCGCTGGGGCAGAGAGACAGAGCGAGTTCGCTGGGGCAGAGAGACAGAGCCAGTTTGCTGGGGCAGACAGACAGAGCCAGTTCGCTGGGGCAGACAGACAGAGCGACTTCGCTGGGGCATACAGAGATAGCGACTTCGCTGGGGCACACAGACAGAGCGACTTCGCTGGGGCACACAGACAGAGCGACTTCGCTGGGGCAGACAGACAGAGCGACTTCGCTGGGGCAGACAGACAGAGCGAGATCGCTGTGGCAGACAGACAGAGCGAGATCGCTGGGGCAGACAGACAGAGCGACTTCGCTCGGGCAGACAGACAGAGCCAGTTCGCTCGGGCAGACAGACAGGGCGAGTTCGCTGTGGCAGACAGACAGAGCCAGTTCGTTGCGGCAGAGGGACAAAGCCTGTTCGCTGGGGCAGAGAGACAGAGCCAGTGGGTTGCGGCAGAGAGACAGAGTCAGTTCGCTGGGGCAGAGAGTACAAGCCAGTTCGTTGCGGCAGAGAGACAGAGCCACTTCGCTGGGGCAGACATAGAGAGCCAGTTCGCTGGGGCAGAGAGACAGAGCGAATTCGCTTGGGCAGAGAGACAGAGCGAGTTCACTGGGGCAGAGAGACACAGAGCGAGTTCGCTGGGGCAGAGAGACACAGAGCCACTTCGGTGCGGCAGAGTGACAGAGCGAGTTCTCAGGGGCTGAGAGACAGAGCCAGTTCGCTGGGGCTGAGAGACAGATTGCGTTCGCTGGGGCAGACAGACACAGCGAGTTCGCTGGGGCAGAGAGACAGAGCCAGTTAGCTGGGGCAGTGAGACAGAGGCATTTCGCTGGGGCAGACAGACAGAGCTACTTCGCTGGGGCAGACAGACAGAGCGAGGTCGCTGCGGCAGACAGACAGAGCTAGTTTGCTGAGGCAGACAGACAGAGCCAGTTCGCTGGGGCAGACAGACAGACTGACTTCGCTGGGGCAGACAGACAGAGCGACTTCGCTGGGGCAGACAGACAGAGCGACTTCGCTGGGGCAGACAGACAGAGCGACTTCGCTGGGGCAGACAGACAGAGCGACTTCGCTGGGGAAGACAGACAGAGCGACTTCGCTGGGGCAGACAGACAGAGCGACTTCGCTGGGGCAGACAGACAGAGCGACTTCGCTGGGGCAGACAGACAGAGCGACTTCGCTGGGGCAGACAAACAGAACGACTTGGCTGGGGCAGACAGACAGAGCGAGTTCGCTGCGGCAGACAGACAGAGCTAGTTTGCTGAGGCAGACAGACAGAGCCAGTTCGCTGGGGCAGACAGACAGACTGACTTCGCTGGGGCAGACAGACAGAGCGACTTCGCTGGGGCAGACAGACAGAGCGACTTGGCTGGGGCAGACAGACAGAGAGACTTCGCTGGGGCAGACAGACAGGGCGAGATCGCTGGGGCAGACAGACAGAGCCAGTGGGCTGCGGCAGAGACACAGAGTCAGTTCACTGGGGCAGACAGACAGAGCGAGCCAGTTCGCTGGGGCAGACAGACAGAGCGACTTCGCTGGGGCAGACAGACAGAGCCAGTTCGCTGGGGCAGACAGACAGAGCCAGTTCGCTGTGGCAGAGAGACAGAGCCAGTGGGTTGCGGCAGAGAGACAGAGTCAGTTCGCTGGGGAAGAGAGAAAGAGCCAGTTCGCTGGGGCAGAGAGACAGAGCCTGTTTGCTGGGGCAGAGAGACAGAGCTAGTGGAGTGCGGCAGACAGACAGAGCATGTTCGCTGGGGTAGACAGTACAAGCCAGTTCGTTGCGGCAGAGAGACAGAGCCAGTGGGTTGCGGCAGAGAGACAGAGTCAGTTGGCTGGGGCAGAGAGTAAGAGCCAGTTCGCTGGGGCAGAGAGACAGAGCCTGTTTGCTGGGGCAGAGAGACAGAGCCAGTGGGCTGCGGCAGAGAGACAGAGTCAGTTCGCTGGGGCAGACAGTACAAGCCAGTTCGTTGCGGCAGAGAGACAGAGACAGTTCGCTGGGGCAGACTGACAGAGCCAGTTCGCTGGGGCAGAGAGACAGAGCCAGTTCGCTGGGGCAGAGAGACAGAGCCAGTGGGCTGCGGCAGAGAGACAGAGTCAGTTCGCTGGGGCAGACAGACAGAGCGAGCAAGTTCGCTGGGGCAGACAGACAGAGCAAGTTCACTGAGGCGTACAAACAGAGCGAGTTCGCTGGGGCAGACGGACAGAGCGAGTTCGCTGGGGCAGACAGACAGAGCGAGTTCGCTTGGGCAGACAGATGGAGTGAGGTTGATGGGGCAGACATACAGAGCTAGTTCGCCATGTCAGACAGACAGGGCGAGTTCGCTGGGGCAGAGTGACAGAGCGAGTTAGCTGGGGCAGAGAGAGACAGAGCGAATTCGCTTGGGCAGAGAGACAGAGCGAGTTCACTGGGGCAGAGAGACAGAGCGAGTTCGCTGGGGCAGAGACACAGAGCGAGTTCGCTGGGGCAGAGAAACAGAGCCACTTCGGTGCGGCAGAGTGACAGAGCGAGTTCTCAGGAGCTGAGAGACAGAGCCAGTTCGCTGGGGCTGAGAGACAGATTGGGTTCGCTGGGGCAGACAGACAGAGCGAGTTCGCTGGGGCAGAGAGACAGAGCCAGTTAGCTGGGGCAGTGAGACAGAGGCAGTTCGCTGGGGCAGACAGACAGAGCGACTTCGCTGGGGCAGACAGACAGAGCTACTTCGCTGGGGCAGACAGACAGAGCGACTTCGCTGGGGCAGACAGACAGAGCGACTTCGCTGGGGCACACAGACAGAGCGAGATCGCTCGGGCAGACAGACAGGGCCAGTTCGTTGCGGCAGAGAGACAAAGCCTGTTCGCTGGGGCAGAGAGACAGAGCCTGTTTGCTGGGGTAGAGAGTCAGAGCTAGTGGAGTGCGGCAGACAGACAGATCCTGTTCGCTGGGGCAGAGAGACAGAGCCAGTGGGCTGCGGCAGAGAGACAGAGTCAGTTCGCTGGGCTGGACAGTACAAGCCAGTTCGTTGCAGCAGAGAGACAGAGCCAGTTCGCTGGGGCAGACTGACAGAGCCAGTTCGCTGGGGCAGAGAGAAAGAGCCAGTTCGCTGGGGCAGAGAGACAGAGCCAGTTCGCTGGGGCAGAGAGACAGAGCCAGTGGGCTGCGGCAGAGAGACAGAGTCAGTTCACTGGGGCAGACAGACAGAGCGAGCCAGTTCGCTGGGGCAGACGGACAGAGCAAGTTCACTGAGGCGTACAAACAGAGCGAGTTCGCTGGGGCAGACGGACAGAGCGAGTTCGCTGGGGCAGACAGACAGAGCGAGTTCGCTTGGGCAGACAGATGGAGTGAGGTTGATGGGGCAGACAGACAGAGCTAGTACGCCATGTCAGACAGACAGGGCGAGCTCGCTGGGTCAGAGTTACAGAGCGAGTTAGCTGGGGCAGAGAGAGACAGACCGAATTCGCTGGGGCAGAGAAACAGAGCGAGTTTGCTGTGGCAGAGAAACAGAGCGCGTTCGCTGGTGCAGAGATACAGAGCGAGTTCGCTAGGGCATAGAGACAGAGCGATTTCGCTGTGGCAGAGAGACAGAGCGAGTTGGCTGGGGCAGACAGACAGAGCCAGTTCGCTGGGGCAGACAGACAGAGCGAGTTCGCTGGGTCAGACAGACAGAGCGAGTACGCTGCGACAGACAGACAGAGCTAGTTCGTTGCGGCAGACAGACAGAGCCAGTTCGCTGGGGCAGACAGACAGAGCCAGATCTCTGGGGCAGACAGACAGAGCGAGTTCACTGGGGCAGACTGACAGAGCCAGTTCGCTGGGGCAGACAGACAGAGCGACTTCGATGCGGCAGACAGACAGAACGACTTCGCTGGGGCAGACAGACAGAGTGAGATCGCTGGGGCAGAGAGACAGAGCGACTTCGCTCGGGCAGACAGACAGAGCGAGCCAGTTCGCTGGGGCAGACAGACAGAGCCAGTTCGCTGGGGCAGACAGACAGAGCCAGTTCGCTGGGGCAGACAGACAGAGCCAGTTCGCTGGGGCAGACAGACAGAGCCAGATCTCTGGGGCAGACAGACAGAGCGAGTTCACTGGGGCAGAGAGACAGAGCGACTTCACTCGGGCAGACAGACAGAGCGAGCCAGTTCGCTGGGGCAGACAGACAGAGCCAGTTCGCTGGGGCAGAGAGACAGAGCCAGTTCGCTGGGGCAGTGAGACAGAGCCAGTTCGCTGGGGCAGTGAGACAGAGCCAGTTCGCTGGGGCAGACAGACAGAGCTACTTCGCTGGGGCAGACAGACAGAGCGACTTCGCTGGGGCAGATAGACAGAGCGACTTCGCTGGGGCAGACAGCAGAGCGACTTCGCTGGGGCAGACAGACAGAGCGACTTCGCTGGGGCAGACAGACAGAGCGACTTCGCTGGGGCAGACAGACAGAGCGACTTCGCTGGGGCAGACAGACAGAGCGACTTCGCTGGAGCAGACAGACAGAGCGACATCGCTGGGGCAGACAGACAGAGCGACTTCGCTGGGGCAGACAGACAGAGATACTTCGCTGGGTCAGACAGACAGAGCGACTTCGCTGGGGCAGACAGACAGAGCGAGATCGCTGGGGCAGACAGACAGAGCGAGATCGCTGGGGCAGACAGACAGAGCAAGTTCGCTGGGGCAGACAGACAGAGCCAATGTGTTGCGGCAGAGAGACAGAGTCAGTTCGCTGGGGCAGAGAGAAAGAGCCAGTTCGCTGGGGCAGAGAGACAGAGCCTGTTTGCTGGGGCAGAGAGACAGAGCTAGTGGAGTGCGGCAGACAGACAGAGCCTGTTCGCTGGTGTAGAGAGACAGAGCCAGTGGGCTGCGGCAGAGAGACAGAGTCAGTTCGCTGGGGCAGACAGTACAAGCCAGTTCGTTGCGGCAGAAAGACAGAGCCAGTTCGCTGGGGCAGACTGACAGAGCCATTTCGCTGGGGCAGAGAGACAGAGCCAGTTCGCTGGAGCAGAGAGACAGAGCCAGCAGGTTGCGGCAGAGAGACAGAGTCAGTTCGCTGGGGCAGACAGACAGAGCGAGCCAGTTCGCTGGGGCAGACAGACAGAGCGAGTTCACTGAGGTGTACAAACAGAGCGAGTTCGCTGGGGCAGACGGACAGAGCGAGTTCGGTGGGGCAGACAGACAGAGCGAGTTCACTTGGGCATACAGATGGAGTGAGGTTGATGGGGCAGACAGACAGAGCTAGTTCGCCATGTCAGACAGACAGGGCGAGTTCGCTGGGGCAGAGTGACAGAGCGAGTTAGCTGGGGCAGAGAGAGACATACCGAGTTCGCTGGGTCAGAGAAACAGAGCGAGTTTGCTGTGGCAGAGAAACAGAGCGAGTTCGCTGGGGCAGAGATACAGAGCGAGTTCGCTAGGGCATAGAGGCAGAGCGCGTTCGCTGGAGCAGAGAGTCAGAGCGCGTTCGCTGGAGCAGAGAGACAGAGCGAGTTCGCTGTGGCAGACAGACAGAGCGAGTTGGCTGGGGCAGACAGACAGAGCGAGTTCGCTGGGGCAGAGAGACAGAGCGAGTTCGCTGGGGCAGAGAGACAGAGCCAGTTCGCTGTGGCAGACAGACAGAGCCAGTTCGCTGGGGCAGACAGACAGAGCTACTTCGCTGGGGCAGACAGAGAGAGCGACTTCGCTGGGGCACACAGACAGAGCGACTTCGCTGGGGCACACAGACAGAGCGACTTCGCTGGGGCAGACAGACAGAGCGAGATCGCTGGGGCAGACAGACAGAGCGACTTCGCTCGGGCAGACAGACAGAGCCAGTTCGCTGGGGCAGACAGACAGGGCGAGTTCGCTGTGGCAGACAGACAGAGCGGGATCGCGGGGACAGACAGACAGACAGAGCGAGTTCGCTGGGCAGGAGACAGAGCAGCGGGTGCGGCAGAACAGAGTCGAGTTCGCTGGGGCAGACAGACAGAGCCAGTTCGCTGCGGCAGAAGACAGAGCTTCGCTGGGCAGACAGACAGAGCGAGTTCGCTGGGGCAGAAGACAGAGCGATTCGCTGGGGCAGAGGACAGAGCGACTTCGCTGGGGCGACAGACAGAGTGACATCGCACTCGGGCAGAGAGACAGAGCGAGTTCGCTGGGGCTGAGAGACAGATGGCGGGACTGGACTGACAGACTAGAGCGAGTTCGCGAGCAGAGAGACAGAACCAGTGCGCTGGGGCAGTGAGACAGAGCGAGTTCGCTGGGGCAAACAGACAGAGCGAGTTCGCTGGGGCAGACAGACAGTGTGAATTCGCTCGGGCAGACAGACAGAGCGACTTCGCTGGGGCAGACAGACAGAGCGACTTCGCTGGGGCAGACAGACAGAGTGACTTCGATTGGGCAGACAGACAGAGCGACTTCGCTGGGGCAGACAGACAGAGCGACTTCGCTGGGGCAGACAGACAGAGCGACTTCGCTGGGGCAGACAGACAGAGCGACTTCGCTGGGGCAGACAGACAGAGCGAGATCGCTGGGGCAGACAGACAGAGCCAGTTCGCTGGGGCAGACAGACCGAGCCAGTTCGCTGTGGCAGAGAGACAGAGCGAGTTCACTGGGGCAGAGAGACAGAGCCAGTTCGCTGGGGCAGAGAGACAGAGCCAGTGGGCTGCGGCAGAGAGACAGAGTCAGTTCGCTTGGGCAGACAGACAGAGCGACTTTGCTGGGGCAGACAGACAGAGCGACTTCGCTGGGGCAGACAGACAGAGCGACTTCGCTGGGGCAGACAGGCAGAGCGAGATCGCTGGGGCAGACAGACAGAGCGAGATCGCTGGGGCAGACAGACGCAGCCAGTTCGCTCGGGCAGACAGACAGAGCCATTTCGCTGTGGCAGAGAGACAGAGCCAGTGGGTTGTGGCAGAGAGACAGAGTCAGTTCGCTGGGGCAGAGAGAAAGAGCCAGTTCGCTGGGGCAGAGAGACAGAGTCAGTTCGCTGGGGCAGACAGTACAAGCCATTTCTTTGCAGCAGAGAGACAGACCCAGTTCGCTGGGGCAGAGAGACAGAGCCAGTGGGCTGCAGCAGAGAGACAGAGTCAGTTCGCTGGGGCAGACAGACAGAGCGAGCCAGTTCACTGGGGCAGACAGACAGAGCGAGTTCACTGAGGCGTACAAACAGAGCGAGTTCGCTGGGGCAGACGGACAGAGCGAGTTCGCTTGGGCAGACAGATGGAGTGAGGTTGATGGGGCAGACAGACAGAGCTAGTTCGCCATGTCAGACATACAGGGCAAGTTCGCTGGGGCAGAGTGACAGAGCGAGTTAGCTGGGGCGGAGAGAGACATACCGAGTTCACTGGGTCAGAGAAACAGAGCGAGTTTGCTGTGGCAGAGAAACAGAGCGAGTTCGCTGGGGCAGAGATACAGAGCGAGTTCGCTAGGGCATAGAGACAGAGCGCGTTCGCTGGAGCAGAGAGTCAGAGCGCGTTCGCTGGAGCAGAGAGACAGAGCGAGTTCGCTGGGGCAGTGAGACAGAGCAATTTCGCTGTGGCAGAGAGACAGAGCGAGTTGGCTGGGGCAGACAGACAGAGCGAGTTCACTGGGGCAGAGAGACAGAGCCAGTTCGCTGGGGCAGAGAGACAGAGCGAGTTCGCTGGGGCAGAGAAACAGAGCCACCTCGGTGAGGCAGAGTGACAGAGCGAGTTCTCAGGGGCTGAGAGACAGAGCCAGTTCGCTGGGGCTGAGAGACAGATTGCGTTCGCTGGGGCACAAAGACAGAGCCAGTTCGCTGGGGCAGAGAGACAGAGCCAGTTCGCTGGGGCAGTGAGACAGAGCCAGGTCGCTGGGGCAGACAGACAGAGCGACTTCGCTGGGGCAGACAGACAGAGCGAGTTCGCTGGGGCAGACAGACAGAGCGAGTTCGCTGGGGCAGACAGACAGAGCGACTTCGCTGGGGCAGACAGACAGAGCGACTTCGCTGGGGCAGACAGACAGAGCGACTTCGCTGGGGCAGACAGACAGAGCGACTTCGCTGGGGCAGACAGACAGAGCGACTTCGCTGGGGCAGACAGACAGAGCGACTTCGCTGGGGCAGACAGACAGAGCGACTTCGCTGGGGCAGACAGACAGAGCGACTTCGCTGGGGCAGACAGACAGAGCGACTTCGCTGGGGCAGACAGACAGAGCGACTTCGCTGGGGCAGACAGACAGAACGAGATCGCTGGGGCAGACAGACAGAGCCAGTTCGCTGGGGCAGACAGACCGAGCCAGTTCGCTGTGGCAGAGACAGAGCGAGTTCACTGGGGCAGAGAGACAGAGCCAGTTCGCTGGGGCAGAGAGACAGAGCAAGTGGGCTGCGGCAGAGAGACAGAGTCAGTTCGCTGGGGCAGACAGACAGAGCGAGCCAGTTCGCTGGGGCAGACAGACAGAGCGACTTCGCTGGGGCAGACAGACAGAGCGACTTCGCTGGGGCAGACAGACAGAGCGACTTCGCTGGGGCAGACAGACAGAGCGACTTCGCTGGGGCAGACAGACAGAGCGACTTCGCTGGGGCAGACAGGCAGAGCGACTTCGCTGGGGCAGACAGGCAGAGCGACTTCGCTGGGGCAGACAGGCAGAGCGAGTTCACTGAGGTGTACAAACAGAGCAAGTTCGCTGGGGCAGATGGACAGAGCGAGTTCGCTGGGGCAGACAGACAGAGCGAGTTCGCTGGGGCAGACAGATGGAGTTAGGTTGATGGGGCAGACAGACAGAGCTAGTTCGCCATGTCAGACAGACAGGGCGAGTTCGCTGGGGCAGAGTGACAGAGCGAGTTAGCTGGGGCAGAGAGAGACAGACCGAATTCGCTGGGGCAGAGAAACAGAGCGAGTTTGCTGTGACATAGAAACAGAGCGAGTTCGCTGTGGCAGATATACAGAGCGATTTCGCTGGGGCATAGAGACAGAGCGCGTTCGCTGGGGCAGCGAGACAGAGCGACTTCGCTGGGGCAGAAAGACAGAGCGACTTCGCTGGGGCAGAAAGACAGAGCGAATTCGCTGGGGCAGAAAGACAGAGCGACTTCGCTGGGGCAGACAGACAGAGCGACTTCGCTGGGGCAGACAGACAGAGCGACTTCGCTGGGGCAGACAGGCAGAGCGACTTCGCTGGGGCAGACAGGCAGAGCGAGTTCACTGAGGTGTACAAACAGAGCAAGTTCGCTGGGGCAGATGGACAGAGCGAGTTCGCTGGGGCAGACAGACAGAGCGAGTTCGCTGGGGCAGA
Source organism: Carcharodon carcharias (assembly GCF_017639515.1). Taxonomy (NCBI): domain Eukaryota; kingdom Metazoa; phylum Chordata; class Chondrichthyes; order Lamniformes; family Lamnidae; genus Carcharodon; species Carcharodon carcharias. Next base: position 69,798,665 of record NC_054479.1, read on the forward strand.
CAGATGGAGTGAGGTTGATGGGGCAGACAGACAGAGCTAGTTCGCCATGTCAGACAGACAGGGCGAGTTCGCTGGGGCAGAGTGACAGAGCGAGTTAGCTGGGGCAGAGAGAGACAGACCGAATTCGCTGGGGCAGAGAAACAGAGCGAGTTTGCTGTGACATAGAAACAGAGCGAGTTCGCTGTGGCAGATATACAGAGCGATTTCGCTGGGGCATAGAGACAGAGCGCGTTCGCTGGGGCAGCGAGACAGAGCGACTTCGCTGGGGCAGAAAGACAGAGCGACTTCGCTGGGGCAGAAAGACAGAGCGACTTCGCTGGGGCAGACAGACAGAGCGACTTCGCTGGGGCAGACAGACAGAGCGACTTCGCTGGGGCAGACAGGCAGAGCGACTTCGCTGGGGCAGACAGGCAGAGCGAGTTCACTGAGGTGTACAAACAGAGCAAGTTCGCTGGGGCAGATGGACAGAGCGAGTTCGCTGGGGCAGACAGACAGAGCGAGTTCGCTGGGGCAGACAGATGGAGTGAGGTTGATGGGGCAGACAGACAGAGCTAGTTCGCCATGTCAGACAGACAGGGCGAGTTCGCTGGGGCAGAGTGACAGAGCGAGTTAGCTGGGGCAGAGAGAGACAGACCGAATTCGCTGGGGCAGAGAAACAGAGCGAGTTTGCTGTGACATAGAAACAGAGCGAGTTCGCTGTGGCAGATATACAGAGCGATTTCGCTGGGGCATAGAGACAGAGCGCGTTCGCTGGGGCAGCGAGACAGAGCGACTTCGCTGGGGCAGAAAGACAGAGCGACTTCGCTGGGGCAGAAAGACAGAGCGACTTCGCTGGGGCAGACAGACAGAGCGAGATCGCTGCGGCAGTCAGACAGAGCAAGATCGCTGCGGCAGACAGACAGAGCAAGTTCGCTGCGGCAGAGAGCCAGAGCCAGATCTCTGGGGCAGACAGACAGAGCCAGTTCGCTGGGGCAGACAGACAGAGCCAGTTCGCTGGGGCAGACAGACAGAGCGACTTCGCTGGGGCAGACAGACAGAGCTACTTCGCTGGGGCAGACAGACAGAGCGACTTCGCTGGGGCAGACAGACAGAGCAGCTGCGCTGGGGCAGACAGACAGAGCGACTTCGCTGGGGCACACAGACAGAGCGAGATCGCTCGGGCAGACAGACAGGGCCAGTTCGTTGCGGCAGAGAGACAAAGCCTGTTCGCTGGGGCAGAGAGACAGAGCCAGTGGGCAGCGGCAGAGAGACAGAGTCAGTTCGCTGGGGCAGACTGACAGAGCCAGTTCGCTGGGGCAGAGAGAAAGAGCCAGTTCGCTGGGGCAGAGAGACAGAGCCAGTTCGCTGGGGCAGAGAGACAGAGCCAGTGGGCTGCGGCAGAGAGACAGAGTCAGTTCGCTGGGGCAGACAGATAGAGCGAGCCAGTTCGCTGGGGCAGACAGACAGAGCGAGTTCACTGAGGCGTACAAACAGAGCGAGTTCGCTGGGGCAGATGGACAGACCGAGTTCGCTGGGGCAGACAGACAGAGCGAGTTCGCTTGGGCAGACAGATGGAGTGAGGTTGATGGGGCAGACAGACAGAGCTAGTACGCCATGTCACACAGACAGGGCGAGTTCGATGGGGCAGAGAGACAGAGCGAGTTAGCTGTGGCAGAGAGAGACAGACCGAATTTGCTGGGGCAGAAAAACAGAGCGAGTTTGCTGTGGCAGAGAAACAGAGCGAGTTCTCTAGGGCATAGAGTCAGAGCGCGTTCGCTGGAGCAGAGAGACAGAGCGAGTTCGCTGGGGCAGTGAGACAGAGAGATTTCGCTGTGGCAGAGAGACAGAGCGAGTTGGCTGGGGCAGACAGACAGAGCGAGTTCGCTGGGGCAGAGAGACAGAGCGAGTTCGCTGGGGCAGAGAGACAGAGCGAGTTCGCTTGGGCAGACAGACAGAGTGAGATCGCTGGGTCAGACAGACAGAGCGAGTACGCTGCGACAGACAGACAGAGCTAGTTCGTTGCGGCAGACAGACAGAGCCAGTTCGCTGGGACAGACAGACAGAGCCAGATCTCTGGGGCAGACAGACAGAGCGAGTTCGCTGGGGCAGACAGACAGAGCCAGTTCGCTGGGGCAGACAGACAGAGCGACTTCGATGCGGCAGACAGACAGAGCTACTTCAATGGGGCAGACAGACAGAGCGACTTGGCTGGGGCAGACAGACAGAGCGACTTCTCTGGGGCAGACAGAAAGAGCGACTTCGCTGGGGCAGACAGACAGAGCGACTTCGCTGGGGCAGACAGACAGAGCGAGATCGCTGGGGCAGAGAGACAGAGCGACTTCGCTCGGGCAGACAGACAGAGCCAGTTCGCTCGGGCAGACAGACAGAGCGAGCCAGTTCGCTGGGGCAGACAGACAGAGCCAGTTCGCTGGGGCAGACAGACAGAGCGACTTCGCTGGGGCAGACAGACAGAGCGACTTCGCTGGGGCAGACAGACAGAGCCAGTTCGCTGGGGCAGACAGACAGAGCTACTTCGCTGGGGCAGACAGAGAGAGCGACTTCGCTCGGCCACACAGACAGAGCGACTTCGCTGGGGCACACAGACAGAGCGACTTCGCTGGGGCAGACAGACAGAGCGAGATCGCTGGGGCAGACAGACAGAGTGAGGTCGCTGGGGCAGACAGACAGAGCGACGTCGCTCGGGCAGACAGACAGAGCCAGTTCGCTCGGGCAGACAGACAGGGCGATTTCGCTGTGACAGACAGACAGAGCCAGTTCGTTGCGGCAGAGAGACAAAGCCTGTTCGCTGGGGCAGAGAGACAGAGCCAGTTGGTTGCAGCAGAGAGACAGAGCCAGTTCGCTGGGGCAGACATAGAGAGCCAGTTCGCTGGGGCAGAGAGACAGAGCGACTTTGCTGGGGCATAGAGACAGAGCGACTTCGCTGGGGCAGAGAGACAGAGCGAGTTCGCTGGGAAAGAGAGACAGAGCCACTTTGGTGCGGCAGAGTGACAGAGCGAGTTCTCAGGGGCTGAGAGACAGAGCCAGTTCGCTGGGGCTGAGAGACAGATTGCGTTCGCTGGGGCACAAAGACAGAGCCAGTTCGTTGCGGCAGAGAGACAAAGCCTGTTCGCTGGGGCAGAGAGACAGAGCCAGTTGGTTGCAGCAGAGAGACAGAGCCAGTTCGCTGGGGCAGACATATAGAGCCAGTTCGCTGGGGCAGACAGACAGAGCGACTTCGCTGGGGCAGACAGACAGAGCGAGTTCGCTGGGGCAGACAGACAGAGCTTGTTTGCTGAGGCAGACAGACAGAGCCAGTTCGCTGGGGCAGACAGACAGAGCGACTTCGCTGGGGCAGACAGACAGAGCGACTTCGCTGGGGCAGACAGACAGAGCGACTTCGCTGGGGCAGACAGACAGAGCGACTTCGCTGGGGCAGACAGACAGAGCGACTTCGCTGGGGCAGACAGACAGAGCGACTTCGCTGGGGCAGACAGACAGAGCGACTTCGCAGGGGCAGACAGACAGAGCGACTTCGCTGGGGCAGACAGACAGAGCGACTTCGCTGGGGCAGACAGACAGAGTGACTTCGCTGGGGCAGACAGACAGAGCGACTTCGCTGGGGCACACAGACAGAGCGAGATCGCTCGGGCAGACAGACAGGGCCAGTTCGTTGCGGCAGAGAGACAAAGCCTGTTCGCTGGGGCAGACAGACAGAGCGACTTCGCTGGGGCAGACAGACAGAGTGACTTCGCTGGGGCAGACAGACAGAGCGACTTCGCTGGGGCACACAGACAGAGCGAGATCGCTCGGGCAGACAGACAGGGCCAGTTCGTTGCGGCAGAGAGACAAAGCCTGTTCGCTGGGGCAGAGAGACAGAGCCAGTGGGCTGCGGCAGAGAGACAGAGTCAGTTCGCTGGGGCAGACAGTACAAGCCAGTTCTTTGCAGCAGAGAGACAGAGCCAGATCGCTGGGGCAGACTGACAGAGCCAGTTCGCTGGGGCAGAGAGAAAGAGCCAGTTCGCTGGGGCAGAGAGACAGAGCCAGTTCGCTGGGGCAGAGAGACAGAGCCAGTGGGCTGCGGCAGAGAGACAGAGTCAGTTCGCTGGGGCAGACAGATAGAGCGAGCCAGTTCGCTGGGGCAGACAGACAGAGCGAGTTCACTGAGGCGTACAAACAGAGCGAGTTCGCTGGGGCAGATGGACAGACCGAGTTCGCTGGGGCAGACAGACAGAGCGAGTTCGCTTGGGCAGACAGATGGAGTGAGGTTGATGGGGCAGACAGACAGAGCTAGTACGCCATGTCACACAGACAGGGCGAGTTCGATGGGGCAGAGAGACAGAGCGAGTTAGCTGGGGCAGAGAGAGACAGACCGAATTTGCTGGGGCAGAGAAACAGAGCGAGTTTGCTGTGGCAGAGAAACAGAGCACGTTCGCTGGGGCAGAGATACAGAGCGAGTTCGCTAGGGCATAGAGTCAGAGCGCGTTCGCTGGAGCAGAGAGACAGAGCGAGTTCGCTGGGGCAGTGAGACAGAGAGATTTCGCTGTGGCAGAGAGACAGAGCGAGTTGGCTGGGGCAGACAGACAGAGCGAGTTCGCTGGGGCAGAGAGACAGAGCGAGTTCGCTGGGGCAGAGAGACAGAGCGAGTTCGCTTGGGCAGACAGACAGAGTGAGATCGCTGGGTCAGACAGACAGAGCGAGTACGCTGCGACAGACAGACAGAGCTAGTTCGTTGCGGCAGACAGACAGAGCCAGTTCGCTGGGACAGACAGACAGAGCCAGATCTCTGGGGCAGACAGACAGAGCGAGTTCGATGCGGCAGACAGACAGAGCTACTTCAATGGGGCAGACAGACAGAGCGACTTGGCTGGGGCAGACAGACAGAGCGACTTCTCTGGGGCAGACAGAAAGAGCGACTTCGCTGGGGCAGACAGACAGAGCGACTTCGCTGGGGCAGACAGACAGAGCGAGATCGCTGGGGCAGAGAGACAGAGCGACTTCGCTCGGGCAGACAGACAGAGCCAGTTCGCTCGGGCAGACAGACAGAGCGAGCCAGTTCGCTGGGGCAGACAGTACAAGCCAGTTCTTTGCAGCAGAGAGACAGAGCCAGATCGCTGGGGCAGACTGACAGAGCCAGTTCGCTGGGGCAGAGAGAAAGAGCCAGTTCGCTGGGTCAGAGAGACAGAGCCAGTTCGCTGGGGCAGAGAGACAGAGCCAGTGGGCTGCGGCAGAGAGACAGAGTCAGTTCGCTGGGGCAGACAGATAGAGCGAGCCAGTTCGCTGGGGCAGACAGACAGAGCGAGTTCACTGAGGCGTACAAACAGAGCGAGTTCGCTGGGGCAGATGGACAGACCGAGTTCGCTGGGGCAGACAGACAGAGCGAGTTCGCTTGGGCAGACAGATGGAGTGAGGTTGATGGGGCAGACAGACAGAGCTAGTACGCCATGTCACACAGACAGGGCGAGTTCAATGGGGCAGAGAGACAGAGCGAGTTAGCTGGGGCAGAGAGAGACAGACCGAATTTGCTGGGGCAGAGAAACAGAGCGAGTTTGCTGTGGCAGAGAAACAGAGCGAGTTCGCTAGGGCATAGAGTCAGAGCGCGTTCGCTGGAGCAGAGAGACAGAGCGAGTTCGCTGGGGCAGTGAGACAGAGAGATTTCGCTGTGGCAGAGAGACAGAGCGAGTTGGCTGGGGCAGACAGACAGAGCGAGTTCGCTGGGGCAGAGAGACAGAGCGAGTTCGCTGGGGCAGAGAGACAGAGCGAGTTCGCTTGGGCAGACAGACAGAGTGAGATCGCTGGGTCAGACAGACAGAGCGAGTACACTGCGACAGACAGACAGAGCTAGTTCGTTGCGGCAGACAGACAGAGCCAGTTCGCTGGGACAGACAGACAGAGCGACTTCGATGCGGCAGACAGACAGAGCTACTTCAATGGGGCAGACAGACAGAGCGACTTGGCTGGGGCAGACAGACAGAGCGACTTCTCTGGGGCAGACAGAAAGAGCGACTTCGCTGGGGCAGACAGATAGAGCGACTTCGCTGGGGCAGACAGACAGAGCGAGATCGCTGGGGCAGAGAGACAGAGCGACTTCGCTCGGGCAGACAGACAGAGCCAGTTCGCTCGGGCAGACAGACAGAGCGAGCCAGTTCGCTGGGGCAGACAGACAGAGCCAGTTCGCTGGGGCAGACAGACAGAGCGACTTCGCTGGGGCAGACAGACAGAGCCAGTTCGCTGGGGCAGACAGACAGAGCTACTTCGCTGGGGCAGACAGACAGAGCTACTTCGCTGGGGCAGACAGACAGAGCGACTTCGCTGGGGCACACAGACAGAGCGACTTCGCTGGGGCACACAGACAGAGCGACTTCGCTGGGGCAGACAGACAGAGCGAGATCGCTGGGGCAGACAGACAGAGTGAGGTCGCTGGGGCAGACAGACAGAGCGACTTCGCTCGGGCAGACAGACAGAGCCAGTTCGCTCGGGCAGACAGACAGGGCGATTTCGCTGTGACAGACAGACAGAGCCAGTTCGTTGCGGCAGAGAGACAAAGCCTGTTCGCTGGGGCAGAGAGACAGAGCCAGTTGGTTGCAGCAGAGAGACAGAGCCAGTTCGCTGGGGCAGACATATAGAGCCAGTTCGCTGGGGCAGAGAGACAGAGCGACTTCGCTGGGGCAGAGAGACAGAGCGACTTCGCTGGGGCAGAGAGACAGAGCGAGTTCGCTGGGAAAGAGAGACAGAGCCACTTTGGTGCGGCAGAGTGACAGAGCGAGTTCTCAGGGGCTGAGAGACAGAGCCAGTTCGCTGGGGCTGAGAGACAGATTGCGTTCGCTGGGGCACAAAGACAGAGCCAGTTCGTTGCGGCAGAGAGACAAAGCCTGTTCGCTGGGGCAGAGAGACAGAGCCAGTTGGTTGCAGCAGAGAGACAGAGCCAGTTCGCTGGGGCAGTAGTATAGAGCTAGTTCGCTGGGGCAGACAGACAGAGCGATTTCGCTGGGGCAGACAGACAGAGCGAGTTCGCTGGGGCAGACAGACAGAGCGAGTTTGCTGTGGCAGACAGACAGAGCCAGTTCGCTGGGGCAGACAGACAGAGCGACTTCGCTGGGGCAGACAGACAGAGCGACTTCGCTGGGGCAGACAGACAGAGCGACTTCGCTGGGGCAGACAGACAGAGCGACTTCGCTGGGGCAGACAGACAGAGCGACTTCGCTGGGGCAGACAGACAGAGCGACTTCGCTGGGGCAGACAGACAGAGCGACTTCGCAGGGGCAGACAGACAGAGCGACTTCGCTGGGCCAGACAGACAGAGCGACTTCGCTGGGGCAGACAGACAGAGTGACTTCGCTGGGGCAGACAGACAGAGTGACTTCGCTGGGGCAGACAGACAGAGCGAGATCGCTGGGGCAGACAGACAGGGCCAGTTCGCTGGGGCAGACAGACAGAGCCAGTTCGCTGGGGCAGACAGACAGAGCCAGTGGGTTGCGGCAGAGAGACAGAGTCAGTTCGCTGGGGCAGAGAGAAAGAGCCAGTTCGCTGGGGAAGAGAGACAGAGCCTGTTCGCAGGGGTAGAGAGACAGAGCCAGTGGGCTGCGGCAGAGAGACAGAGTCAGTTCGCTGGGGCAGACAGTACAAGCCAGTTCGTTGCGGCAGAGAGACAGAGCCAGTTCGCTGGGGCAGACTGACAGAGCCAGTTCGCTGGGGCAGAGAGACAGAGCCAGTTCGCTGGGGCAGAGAGACAGAGCCAGTGGGCTGCGGCAGAGAGACAGAGCCAGTTCGCTGGGGCAGACAGACAGAGCGAGTTCACTGAGGCGTACAAACAGAGCGAGTTCGCTGGGGCAGACGGACAGAGCGAGTTCGCTGGGGCAGACAGACAGAGCGAGTTCGCTTGGGCAGACAGATGGAGTGAGGTTGATGGGGCAGACAGACAGAGCTAGTTCGCCATGTCAGACAGACAGGGCGAGTTCGCTGGGGCAGAGTGACAGAGCGAGTTAGCTGGGGCAGATAGAGACAGACCGAGTTCGCTGGGGCAGAGAAACAGAGCGAGTTTGCTGTGGCAGAGAAACAGAGTGAGGTCGCTGGGGCAGAGATACAGAGCGAGTTCGCTAGGGCATAGAGACAGAGCGCGTTCGCTGGAGCAGAGAGTCAGAGCGCATTCGCTGGAGCAGAGAGACAGAGCGAGTTCGCTGGGGCAGTGAGACCGAGCGAATTCGCTTGGGCAGAGAGACAGAGCGAGTTCACTGGGGCAGAGAGACAGAGCCAGTTCGCTGGGGCAGAGAGACAGAGCGAGTTCGCTGGGAAAGAGAGACAGAGCCACATCGGTGCGGCAGAGTGACAGAGCGAGTTCTCAGGGGCTGAGAGACAGAGCCAGTTCGCTGGGGCTGAGAGACAGATTGCGTTCGCTGGGGCAGACTGACAGAGCCAGTTCGCTGGGGCAGAGAGACAGAGCCAGTTCGCTGGGGCAGAGAGACAGAGCCAGTGGGCTGCGGCAGAGAGACAGAGCCAGTTCGCTGGGGCAGACAGACAGAGCGAGTTCACTGAGGCGTACAAACAGAGCGAGTTCGCTGGGGCAGACGGACAGAGCGAGTTCGCTGGGGCAGACAGACAGAGCGAGTTCGCTTGGGCAGACAGATGGAGTGAGGTTGATGGGGCAGACAGACAGAGCTAGTTCGCCATGTCAGACAGACAGGGCGAGTTCGCTGGGGCAGAGTGACAGAGCGAGTTAGCTGGGGCAGAGAGAGACAGACCGAGTTCGCTGGGGCAGAGAAACAGAGCGAGTTTGATGTGGCAGAGAAACAGAGTGAGGTCGCTGGGGCAGAGATACAGAGCGAGTTCGCTAGGGCATAGAGACAGAGCGCGTTCGCTGGAGCAGAGAGTCAGAGCGCATTCGCTGGAGCAGAGAGACAGAGCGAGTTCGCTGGGGCAGTGAGACCGAGCGAATTCGCTTGGGCAGAGAGACAGAGCGAGTTCACTGGGGCAGAGAGACAGAGCCAGTTCGCTGGGGCAGAGAGACAGAGCCAGTTCGCTGGGGCAGAGAGACAGAGCGAGTTCGCTGGGAAAGAGAGACAGAGCCACATCGGTGCGGCAGAGTGACAGAGCGAGTTCTCAGGGGCTGAGAGACAGAGCCAGTTCGCTGGGGCTGAGAGACAGATTGCGTTCGCTGGGGCAGACAGACAGAGCGAGTTCGCTGGGTCAGAGAGACAGAGCCAGTACGCTGGGGCAGAGAGACAGAGCCAGTTCGCTGGGGCAGACAGACAGAGCAACTTCGCTGGGGCAGACAGACAGAGCAACTTCGCTGGGGCAGACAGACAGAGCGAGTTTGCTGCGGCAGACAGACAGAGCTAGTTTGCTGAGGCAGACAGACAGAGCCAGTTCGCTGGGGCAGACAGACAGAGCGACTTCGCTGGGGCAGACAGACAGAGCGACTTCGCTGGGGCAGACAGACAGAGCGACTTCGCTGGGGCAGACAGACAGAGCGACTTCGCTGGGGCAGACAAACAGAGCGATTTCGCTGGGGCAGACAGACAGAGCGACTTCGCTGGGGCAGACAGACAGAGCGACTTCGCTGGGGCAGACAGACAGAGCGACTTCGCTGGGGCAGACAGACAGAGCGAGATCGCTGGGGCAGACAGACCGAGCCAGTTCGCTGTGGCAGAGAGACAGAGCGAGTTCACTGGGGCAGAGAGACAGATCCAGTTCGCTGAGGCAGAGAGACAGAGCCAGTGGGCTGCGGCAGAGAGACAGAGTCAGTTCGCTGGGGCAGACAGACAGAGCGAGCCAGTTCGCTGGGGCAGACAGACAGAGCCAGTTCGCTGGGGCAGACAGACAGAGCCATTGGGTTGCGGCAGAGAGACAGAGTCAGTTCGCTGGGGCAGAGAGAAAGAGCCAGTTCGCTGGGGAAGAGAGACAGAGCCTGTTCGCAGGGGTAGGGAGACAGAGCCAGTGGGCTGCGGCAGAGAGACAGAGTCAGTTCGCTGGGGCAGACAGTACACGCCAGTTCGTTGCGGCAGAGAGACAGAGCCAGTTCGCTGGGGCAGACTGACAGAGCCAGTTCGCTGGGGCAGAGAGACAGAGCCAGTTCGCTGGGGCAGAGAGACAGAGCCAGTGGGCTGCGGCAGAGAGACAGAGTCAGTTCACTGGGGCAGACAGACAGAGCGAGCCAGTTCGCTGGGGCAGACAGACAGAGCGAGTTCACTGAGGCGTACAAACAGAGCGAGTTCGCTGGGGCAGACGGACAGAGCGAGTTCGCTGGGGCAGACAGACAGAGCGAGTTCGTTTGGGCAGACAGATGGAGTGAGGTTGATGGGGCAGACAGACAGAGCTAGTTCGCCATGTCAGACAGACAGGGCGAGTTCGCTGGGGCAGAGTGACAGAGCGAGTTAGCTGGGGCAGAGAGAGACAGACCGAGTTCGCTGGGGCAGAGAAACAGAGCGAGTTTGCTGTGGCAGAGAAACAGAGTGAGGTCGCTGGGGCAGAGATACAGAGCGAGTTCGCTAGGGCATAGAGACAGAGCGCGTTCGCTGGAGCAGAGAGTCAGAGCGCATTCGCTGGAGCAGAGTGACAGAGCGAGTTCGCTGGGGCAGTGAGACAGAGCGAGTTGGTTGGGGCAGACAGACAGAGCGAGTTCGCTGGGGCAGACAGACAGAGCGACTTCGCTGGGGCAGACAGACAGAGCGACTTCGCTGGGGCAGACAGACAGAGCGAGATCGCTGGGGCAGACAGACCGAGCCAGTTCGCTGTGGCAGAGAGACAGAGCGAGTTCACTGGGGCAGAGAGACAGATCCAGTTCGCTGAGGCAGAGAGACAGAGCCAGTGGGCTGCGGCAGAGAGACAGAGTCAGTTCGCTGGGGCAGACAGACAGAGCGAGCCAGTTCGCTGGGGCAGACAGACAGAGCCAGTTCGCTGGGGCAGACAGACAGAGCCATTGGGTTGCGGCAGAGAGACAGAGTCAGTTCGCTGGGGCAGAGAGAAAGAGCCAGTTCGCTGGGGAAGAGAGACAGAGCCTGTTCGCAGGGGTAGGGAGACAGAGCCAGTGGGCTGCGGCAGAGAGACAGAGTCAGTTCGCTGGGGCAGACAGTACACGCCAGTTCGTTGCGGCAGAGAGACAGAGCCAGTTCGCTGGGGCAGACTGACAGAGCCAGTTCGCTGGGGCAGAGAGACAGAGCCAGTTCGCTGGGGCAGAGAGACAGAGCCAGTGGGCTGCGGCAGAGAGACAGAGTCAGTTCACTGGGGCAGAGAGACAGAGTCAGTTCACTGGGGCAGACAGACAGAGCGAGCCAGTTCGCTGGGGCAGACAGACAGAGCGAGTTCACTGAGGCGTACAAACAGAGCGAGTTCGCTGGGGCAGACGGACAGAGCGAGTTCGCTGGGGCAGACAGACAGAGCGAGTTCGCCATGTCAGACAGACAGGGCGAGTTCGCTGGGGCAGAGTGACAGAGCGAGTTAGCTGGGGCAGAGAGAGACAGACCGAGTTCGCTGGGGCAGAGAAACAGAGCGAGTTTGCTGTGGCAGAGAAACAGAGTGAGGTCGCTGGGGCAGAGATACAGAGCGAGTTCGCTAGGGCATAGAGACAGAGCGCGTTCGCTGGAGCAGAGAGTCAGAGCGCATTCGCTGGAGCAGAGTGACAGAGCGAGTTCGCTGGGGCAGTGAGACAGAGCGAGTTGGTTGGGGCAGACAGACAGAGCGAGTTCGCTGGGGCAGAGAGACAGAGCGAGTTCGCTGGGGCAGAGAGACAGAGCCAGATCGCTGGGGCAGACATATAGAGCCAGTTCGCTGGGGCAGAGAGACCGAGCGAATTCGCTTGGGCAGAGAGACAGAGCGAGTTCACTGGGGCAGAGAGACAGAGCCAGTTCGCTGGGGCAGAGAGACAGAGCGAGTTCGCTGGGAAAGAGAGACAGAGCCGCTTCGGTGCGGCAGAGTGACAGAGCGAGTTCTCAGGGGCTGAGAGACAGAGCCAGTTCGCTGGGGCTGAGAGACAGATTGCGTTCGCTGGGGCAGACAGACAGAGCGAGTTTGCTGGGTCAGAGAGACAGAGCCAGTTCGCTGGGGCAGTGAGACAGAGCCAGTTCGCTGGGGCAGACAGACAGAGCAACTTCGCTGGGGCAGACAGACAGAGCGAGTTTGCTGCGGCAGACAGACAGAGCTAGTTTGCTGAGGCAGACAGACAGAGCCAGTTCGCTGGGGCAGACAGACAGAGCGACTTCGCTGGGGCAGACAGACAGAGCGACTTCGCTGGGGCAGACAGACAGAGCGACTTCGCTGGGGCAGACAGACAGAGCGATTTCGCTGGGGCAGACAGACAGAGCGACTTCGCTGGGGCAGACAGACAGAGCGACTTCGCTGGGGCAGACAGACAGAGCGTCTTCGCTGGGGCAGACAGACAGAGCGAGATCGCTGGGGCAGACAAACAGAGTCAGTTCGCTGGGGCAGACAGACCGAGCCAGTTCGGTTGGGCAGAGAGACAGAGCGAGATCACTGGGGCAGAGAGACAGAGCGAGTTCGCTGGGGCAGAGACACAGAGCGAGTTCGCTGGGGCAGAGAAACAGAGCCACTTCGGTGCGGCAGAGTGACAGAGCGAGTTCTCAGGGGCTGAGAGACAGAGCCAGTTCGCTCGGGCTGAGAGACAGATTGCGTTCGCTGGGGCAGACAGACAGAGCGATTTCGCTGGGGCAGAGAGACAGAGCCAGTTCGCTGGGGCAGTGAGACAGAGCCAGTTCGCTGGGGCAGACAGACAGAGCGAGCCAGTTCGCTGGGGCAGACAGACAGAGCGACTTCGCTGGGGCAGACAGACAGAGCGACTTCGCTGGGTCCGACAGACAGAGCGACTTCGCTGGGGCAGACAGACAGAGCGACTTCGCTGGGGCAGACAGACAGAGCGACTTCGCTGGGGCAGACAGACAGAGCGACTTCGCTGGGGCAGACAGACAGAGCGACTTCGCTGGGGCAGATAGACAGAGCGACTTCGCTGGGGCATACAGACAGTGCGACTTCGCTGGGGCAGACAGGCAGAGCGACTTCGCTGGGGCAGACAGACAGAGCGACTTCGCTGGGGCAGACAGACAGAGCGAGATCGCTGGGGCAGACAGACGCAGCCAGTTCGCTCGGGCAGACAGACAGAGCCAGTTCGCTGTGGCAGAGAGACAGAGCCAGTGGGTTGTGGCAGAGAGACAGAGTCAGTTCGCTGGTGCAGAGAGAAAGATCCAGTTCGCTGGGGCAGAGAGACAGAGTCAGTTCGCTGGGGCTGACATTACAAGCCAGTTCGTTGCGGCAGAGAGACAGAGCCACTTCGCTGGGGCAGAGAGACAGAGCCAGTTCGCTGGGGCAGAGAGACAGAGCCAATTCGCTGGGGCAGAGAGACAGAGCCAGTTCGCTGGGGCAGAGAGACAGAGCCAGTTCGCTGGGGCAGAGAGACAGAGCCAATTCGCTGGGGCAGAGAGACAGAGCCAATTCGCTGGGGCAGAGAGACAGAGCCAGTTCGCTGGGGCAGACAGACAGAGCGAGTTCACTGAGGCGTACAAACAGAGCGAGTTCGCTGGGGCAGACGGACAGAGCGAGTTCGCTGGTGCAGACAGACAGAGCGAGTTTGCTTGGGCAGACAGATGGAGTGAGGTTGATGTGGCAGACAGACAGAGCTAGTTCGCCATGTCAGACAGACAGGGCGAGTTCGCTGGGGCAGAATGACAGAGCGAGTTAGCTGGGGCAGCGAGAGACTGACCGAGTTCGCTGGGTCAGAGAAACAGAGCGAGTTTGCTGTGGCAGAGAAACAGAGCGAGTTCGCTGGGGCAGAGGTACAGAGCGAGTTCGCTGGGGCATAGAGACAGAGCGCGTTCGCTGGAGCAGAGAGTCAGGGCGGGTTCGCTGGAGCAGAGAGACAGACCGAGTTCGCTGGGGCAGTGAGACAGAGCAATTTCGCTGTGGCAGAGAGACAGAGCGAGTTGGCTGGGGCAGACAGACAGAGCGAGTTCGCTGGGGCAGAGAGACAGAGCGAGTTCGCTGGGGCAGATAGACAGAGCCAGTTCGTTGGGGCAGAGAGACAGAGCGAGTTCGCTGGGGCAGAGAGAGAGAGCGACTTCGCTGGGGCATAGAGACAGAGCGACTTCGCTGGGGAAGAGAGACAGAGCGACTTCGCTGGGGCAGACAGACAGAGCTAGTTCGTTGCGGCAGGCAGACAGAGCAAGTTCGCTGGGGCAGAGAGCCAGAGCCAGATCTCTGGGGCACACAGACAGAGCGACTTCGCTGGGGCACACAGACAGAGCGACTTCGCTGGGGCACACAGACAGAGCGACTTCGCTGGCAGAGAGACAGAGCGAGTTCACTGGGGCAGAGAGACAGATCCAGTTCGCTGGGGCAGAGAGACAGAGCCAGTGGGCTGCGGCAGAGAGACAGAGTCAGTTCGCTGGGGCAGACAGACAGAGCGAGCCAGTTCGCTGGGGCAGACAGACAGAGCCAGTTCGCTGGGGCAGACAGACAGAGCCAGTGGGTTGCGGCAGAGAGACAGAGTCAGTTCGCTGGGGCAGAGAGAAAGAGCCAGTTCGCTGGGGAAGAGAGACAGAGCCTGTTCGCAGGGGTAGGGAGACAGAGCCAGTGGGCTGCGGCAGAGAGACAGAGTCAGTTCGCTGGGGCAGACAGTAAACGCCAGTTCGTTGCGGCAGAGAGACAGAGCCAGTTCGCTGGGGCAGACTGACAGAGCCAGTTCGCTGGGGCAGACAGACAGAGCGAGTTCACTGAGGCGTACAAACAGAGCGAGTTCGCTGGGGCAGACGGACAGAGCGAGTTCGCTGGGGCAGACAGACAGAGCGAGTTCGTTTGGGCAGACAGATGGATTGAGGTTGATGGGGCAGACAGACAGAGCTAGTTCGCCATGTCAGACAGACAGGGCGAGTTCGCTGGGGCAGAGTGACAGAGCGAGTTAGCTGGGGCAGAGAGAGACAGACCGAGTTCGCTGGGGCAGAGAAACAGAGCGAGTTTGCTGTGGCAGAGAAACAGAGTGAGGTCGCTGGGGCAGAGATACAGAGCGAGTTCGCTAGGGCATAGAGACAGAGCGCGTTCGCTGGAGCAGAGAGTCAGAGCGCATTCGCTGGAGCAGAGAGACAGAGCGAGTTCGCTGGGGCAGTGAGACAGAGCGAGTTGGTTGGGGCAGACAGACAGAGCGAGTTCGCTGGGGCAGAGAGACAGAGCGAGTTCGCTGGGGCAGAGAGACAGAGCCAGTTCGCTGGGGCAGACGTATAGAGCCAGTTCGCTGGGGCAGAGAGACCGAGCGAATTCGCTTGGGCAGAGAGACAGAGCGAGTTCACTGGGGCAGAGAGACAGAGCCAGTTCGCTGGGGCAGAGAGACAGAGCGAGTTCGCTGGGAAAGAGAGACAGAGCCGCTTCGGTGCGGCAGAGTGACAGAGCGAGTTCTCAGGGGCTGAGAGACAGAGCCAGTTCGCTGGGGCTGAGAGACAGATTGCGTTCGCTGGGGCAGACAGACAGAGCGAATTCGCTGGGTCAGAGAGACAGAGCCAGTTCGCTGGGGCAGTGAGACAGAGCCAGTTCGCTGGGGCAGACAGACAGAGCAACTTCGCTGGGGCAGACAGACAGAGCGAGTTTGCTGCGGCAGACAGACAGAGCTAGTTTGCTGAGGCAGACAGACAGAGCCAGTTCGCTGGGGCAGACAGACAGAGCGACTTCGCTGGGGCAGACAGACAGAGCGACTTCGCTGGGGCAGACAGACAGAGCGACTTCGCTGGGGCAGACAAACAGAGCGATTTCGCTGGGGCAGACAGACAGAGCGACTTCGCTGGGGCAGACAGACAGAGCGACTTCGCTGGGGCAGACAGACAGAGCGACTTCGCTGGGGCAGACAGACAGAGCGAGATCGCTGGGGCAGACAAACAGAGTCAGTTCGCTGGGGCAGACAGACCGAGCCAGTTCGCTTGGGCAGAGAGACAGAGCGAGATCACTGGGGCAGAGAGACAGAGCGAGTTCGCTGGGGCAGAGACACAGAGCGAGTTCGCTGGGGCAGAGAAACAGAGCCACTTCGGTGCGGCAGAGTGACAGAGCGAGTTCTCAGGGGCTGAGAGACAGAGCCAGTTCGCTCGGGCTGAGAGACAGATTGCGTTCGCTGGGGCAGACAGACAGAGCGATTTCTCTGGGGCAGAGAGACAGAGCCAGTTCGCTGGGGCAGTGAGACAGAGCCAGTTCGCTGGGGCAGACAGACAGAGCGAGCCAGTTCGCTGGGGCAGACAGACAGAGCGACTTCGCTGGGGCAGACAGACAGAGCGACTTCGCTGGGGCCGACAGACAGAGCGACTTCGCTGGGGCAGACAGACAGAGCGACTTCGCTGGGGCAGACAGACAGAGCGACTTCGCTGGGGCAGACAGACAGAGCGACTTCGCTGGGGCAGACAGACAGAGCGACTTCGCTGGGGCATACAGACAGTGCGACTTCGCTGGGGCAGACAGGCAGAGCGACTTCGCTGGGGCAGACAGACAGAGCGACTTCGCTGGGGCAGACAGACAGAGCGAGATCGCTGGGGCAGACAGACGCAGCCAGTTCGCTCGGGCAGACAGACAGAGCCAGTTCGCTGTGGCAGAGAGACAGAGCCAGTGGGTTGTGGCAGAGAGACAGAGTCAGTTCGCTGGGGCAGAGAGAAAGATCCAGTTCGCTGGGGCAGAGAGACAGAGTCAGTTCGCTGGGGCTGACAGTACAAGCCAGTTCGTTGCGGCAGAGAGACAGAGCCACTTCGCTGGGGCAGAGAGACAGAGCCAGTTCGCTGGGGCAGAGAGACAGAGCCAATTCGCTGGGGCAGAGAGACAGAGCCAGTTCGCTGGGGCAGAGAGACAGAGCCAGTTCGCTGGGGCAGAGAGACAGAGCCAGTTCGCTGGGGCAGACAGACAGAGCGAGTTCACTGAGGCGTACAAACAGAGCGAGTTCGCTGGGGCAGACGGACAGAGCGAGTTCGCTGGTGCAGACAGATGGAGTGAGGTTGATGTGGCAGACAGACAGAGCTAGTTCGCCATGTCAGACAGACAGGGCGAGTTCGCTGGGGCAGAATGACAGAGCGAGTTAGCTGGGGCAGCGAGAGACTGACCGAGTTCGCTGGGTCAGAGAAACAGAGCGAGTTTGCTGTGGCAGAGAAACAGAGCGAGTTCGCTGGGGCAGACAGACAGAGCCAGTTCGCTGGGGCAGACAGACCGAGCCAGTTCGCTGTGGCAGAGAGACAGAGCGAGTTCACTGGGGCAGAGAGACAGAGCCAGTTCGCTGGGGCAGACAGACAGAGCCAGTGGGCTGCGGCAGCGAGACAGATTCAGTTCGCTGGGGCAGACAGACAGAGCGAGCCAGTTCGCTGGGGCAGACAGACAGAGCGACTTCGCTGGGGCAGACAGACAGAGCGACTTCCCTGGGGCAGACAGACAGAGCGACTTCGCTGGGGCAGAGAGACAGAGCAACTTCGCTGGGGCAGACAGACAGAGCGACTTCGCTGGGGCAGACAGACAGAGCTACTTCGCTGGGGCAGACAGACAGAGCGACTTCGCTGCTGCAGACAGACAGAGCTAGTTTGCTGAGGCAGACAGACAGAGCCAGTTCGCCGGGGCAGACAGACAGAGCCAGTTCGCCGGGGCAGACAGACAGAGCGACTTCGCTGGGGCAGACAGACAGAGCGACTTCGCTGGGGCAGACAGACAGAGCGACTTCGCTGGGGCAGACAGACAGAGCGACTTCGCTGGGGCAGACAGACAGAGCGACTTCGCTGGGGCAGACAGACAGAGCGACTTCGCTGGGGCAGACAGACAGAGCGACTTCGCTGGGGCAGATAGACAGAGCGACTTCGCTGGGGCAGAGAGACAGAGCGACTTCGCTGGGGCAGACAGACAGATCGAGATCGCTGGGGCAGGCAGACAGAGCCAGTTCGCTGGGGCAGACAGACAGAGCCAGTTCGCTCGGGCAGACAGACAGGGCGAGTTCGCTGGGGCGGACAGACAGAGACAGTTCGTTGCGGCAGAGAGACAGAGGCTGTTCGCTGGGGCAGAGAGACAGAGCCAGTCGGTTGGGGCAGAGAGACAGTCAGTTCGCTGGGGCAGAGAGAAAGAGCCAGTTCGCTGGGGCAGAGAGACAGAGCTAGTGGAGTGCGGCAGACAGACAGAGCCTGTTCGCTGGGGTAGAGAGACAGAGCCAATGGGCTGCGGCAGAGAGACAGAGTCAGTTCGCTAGGGCAGACCGTACAAGCCAGTTCGTTGCGGCAGAGAGACAGAGCCAGTTCGCTGCGGCAGAGAGACAGAGTCAGTGCGCTGGGGCAGACAGACAGAGCGAGCCAGTTCGCTGGGGCAGACAGACAGAGCGAGTTCACTGAGGCGTACAAACAGAGCGATTTCGCTGGGTCAGACGGACAGAGTGAGTTCGCTGGGGCAGACAGACAGAGCGAGTTCGCTTGGGCAGACAGATGGAGTGAGGTTGATGGGGCAGACAGACAGAGCTAGTTCGCCATGTCAGACAGACAGGGCGAGTTCGCTGGGGCAGAGTGACAGAGCGAGTTAGCTGGGGCAGAGAGAGACAGAGCGAGTTCGCTGGGGCAGAGAAACAGAGCGAGTTTGCTGTGGCAGAGAAACAGAGCGAGTTCGCTGGGGCAGAGATACAGAGCCAGTTCGCTAGGGCATAGAGACAGAGCGCGTTCGCTGGAGCAGAGAGACAGAGCGCGTTCGCTGGGGCAGAGAGACAGAGCGAGTTCGCTGGGGCAGTGAGACAGAGTGATTTCGCTGCGGCAGAGAGACAGAGCGAGTTGGCTGGGGCAGACAGACAGAGCGACTTCGCTGGGGCAGACAGACAGAGCGACTTCGCTGGGGCAGACAGACAGAGCGACTTCACTGGGGCAGACAGACAGAGCGAGATCGCTGGGGCAGACAGACAGAGCGAGATCGCTGGGGCAGACAGACATAGCGAAATCGCTGGGTCAGAGAGACAGAGCGAGTTCGCTGCGGCAGACAGACAGAGCTAGTTCGCTGCGGCAGACAGACAGAGCCAGTTTGCTGGGGCAGAGAGACAGACGCAGTTCGCTGGGGCAGACAGACAGAGCTAGTTCGCTGGGGCAGAGAGAGAGAGCGAGTTCACTGGGGCTTTGAACCAGAGTGGGTTCGCTGTGGCAGAGACACTGAGCGGTTTCGCTGGGGCAGAGTGACATAGCGAGTTCGCTGGGGCCGAGAGACAGAGTGAGTTCGCTGGGGCAGACAGACAGAGCGACTTCGCTGGGGCAGACAGACAGAGCGAGTTCGCTGGGGCAGAGAGACAGAGCCAGTTCGCTGGAGCAGAGAGACAGAGGCAGTTCGCTGGGGCAGACAGACAGAGCTAGTTCGCTGGGGCAGAGAGAGAGAGCGAGTTCACTGGGGCTTTGAACCAGAGTGGGTTCGCTGTGGCAGAGACACTGAGCGGTTTCGCTGGGGCAGAGTGACATAGCGAGTTCGCTGGGGCCGAGAGACAGAGTGAGTTCGCTGGGGCAGACAGACAGAGCGACTTCGCTGGGGCAGAGATACAGAGCGAGTTCGCTGGGGCAGACAGACAGAGCGACTTCGCTGGGGCAGACAGACAGAGCGAGTTCGCTGGGGCAGAGAGACAGAGCGAGTTCGCTGGGGCAGAGAGACAGAGCGAGTTCGCTGGGGCAGAGAGACAGAGCGAGTTCGCTGGGGCAGAGAGACAGAGCGAGTTCGCTGGGGCAGAGAGACAGAGCGAATTCGCTGTGGCAGACGGACAGAGCGAGTTCACTGGGGCAGACAGACTGAGCGAGTTCGCTGGGGCAGAGACACAGTACCAGTTCGCTGGGGCAGAGAAACAGAGCGAGTTCGCTGTGGCAGAGAGACAGAGCGATTTCGCTGGGGCAGAGAGACAGAGCACCTTCGCTGGGACAGATAGACAGAGCGCGTGCGCTGGGGCAGAGAGAAAGAGCGCGTTCGCTGGGGCAGAGAGACAGAGCGCGTTCGCTGGGGCAGAGCGGCAGAGCGCTTTCGCTGGGGCAGAGAGACAGAGCGAGTTCGCTGGGGCAGTGAGACAGATCCAGTTCGCTGGGGCAGAGAGACAGAGTGACTTCGCTGGGGCAGACAGACAGCGTGACTTCGCTGGGGCAAACAGACTGAGCGACTTCGCTGGGGCAAACAGACTGAGTGACTTCGCTGGGGCAGACAGACAGAGCGACTTCGCTGGGGCAGACAGACAGAGCGAGTTCGCTGAGGCAGACAGACAGAGCGAATTCGCTGGGGCAGAGAGACAGAGCGACTTCGCTGGGGCAGAGAGACAGAGCGAGTTCGCTGCGGCAGACAGACAGAGCCAGTTCGCTGGGGCAGACAGACAGAGCGAGTTCGCTGGGGCAGACAGACAGAGCCAGTTCGCTGGGTCAGAGAAACTGAGCCACTTCGCTGGGGCAGAGAGACAGAGCCAGTTCGCTGCGGCAGAGAGACAGAGCAAGTTCGCTGGGGCAGACGGACAGAGCGCGTTCGCTGGGCCCGATAGACAGAGCGCGTTTGCTGGGGCAGAGAGACAGAGTGAGTTTGTTGGTGCAGAGAGACAGAGCGAGTTCGTTGGTGCAGAGAGACAGAGCGAGTTCGCTGGGGCAGAGACACAGTACCAGTTCGCTGGGGCAGAGAAACAGAGCGAGTTCGCTGTAGCAAAGAGACAGAGCGCATCTGCTGGGGCAGAGAGACAGAGCGCGTTCGCTGGGGCAGAGAGACATAGCGCGTTAGCTTGGGCAGAGGGACAGAGCGCATTCGCAGGGTCAGAGCGACAGAGCGCGTTCGCTGGGGCAGAGAGACAGAGCGCGTTCGCTGGGGCAGAGACAGAGCGAGTTCGCTGGGGCAGAGAGACAGAGCGAGTTCGCTGGGGCAGAGAGACAGAGCGAGTTCGCTGGGGCAGTGAGATGGAGCTCGCGCTGTGGATGAGAAAAAGGGGGCGCGCTGGGCCAGAGAGCGAGATAGCGGGAGTGCCCTGGGGCAGAGGAAGAGAGGTGAATTGCACTGTGGCAGAGAGCGAGGGGGGAATTTCTCTGGGGCAGAGAGTGAGAGGGGGAGTGCACTGGGGCAGAGAGAGAGCGGGTTGTGCACTGTGGCAGGGAGAGAGAGGGTAGTGCACTGGGTTAGGGAGAGGGTATTGCCCTTGGGCAGGGGGAGAGTAATGCAAAGGGGCAGAGAGAGAGGGTGAGTGCACTGGGGCAGAGACAGAGGGTGAGTGCACTGGGGCAGAGAGAGAGAGGGGTTAGTGCTCATGGGCAGAGAGAGAGGGTGAGTGCACTGGGGCAGAAAGAGAGGGTGAGTGCACTGGGGCAGAAAGAGGGTGAGTGCACTGGGGCAGAGAGAGAGAGGGGTTAGTGCTCATGGGCAGAGAGAGAGGGTGAGTGCACTGGGGCAGAAAGAGAGGGGGTAGTGCACTGGGGCAGAGAGAGACACAGTCATTGAGGGAGCACTGGGATAAATGGTGTTGAATTTCAGGAAGATGCAGAGTAAAGTGTGCTTTGAAATGTAAAACTGCGTTTTTGACTCTGCAGTTGCCACGAAATCGACAAGTTGGATTTTTTCCTGGTCAATTTCAGCTCCGTCGCAAGTTGGAAAATGGGTTCGAAATTAACGAGAGGTGGAGGTGGAGGCGGTGTTAGCGGTCTCAGCCCGCAGGAGGAGTGCCCCAGATCGGCGTCTGTCCAGGAATTCTCCTCGGTGTCCCCGGCTGCTCGTCACACAGTGCCGCCTGTGAGCAGAGAGCGGCGCGTTGATTTCCCCCTCGCTTCCCTGATCCTGAAACCCGAGCGGCTGTCTTTCCAGAAGACGGCCCCAGCTCCATACGTCCGTAGGGTGGGGTGGATCAGGGAAATTCAGGCACTACTCCGGGAACAGAGAGCCGAACAGGCGGTCGGGCTGCTCAGACTGCTCCGCAAGGTGAGAGCTAGCACAGAGACAAAGGGCCGAGCGGCCTCTGGGACATCTGTTGAGTGCACAGTATTCACTTTAAGGCAAACGGGCATTTTTATATATTCCGCTTTGGGTTCTTTTAATTTCGATAATCATTCTCTTTAATTACAGACAAATTTAAGAAAACATAATATTTAAATAAGATCCTTGTTTGATGATCTAGTGACAGGTATAAGAGGCAGCCAGACTGAACCGCCCTAAGGAGAATAATAATGGGCATCCGTGTCGCAGCTACACAGGAATTATTCCACCGAATGGTGATTCCCTCCGCTGTTTGCAGGGCTCTCTGCCTCCTCGTGTTCAATATTATATATCAGTCCCAGCGAGTCGGGGGGTGGAGATGTGTCTTGTCAACAAACCCTAATCCTATGCTTCCTGTAAACAGATCACGCCTGAACCGCTCTTTTGTCAGTCATTTGTTGAAATTATGCATGAAGAGAGAGAGAGTGCTCCCAGTGTTCATGCAAGTTTCCCAGAGGGAGTTTTGCAATGCAATGCAGTGCTGGGAGCTGACAGGTTCCCGGCTAATCCCATGCCTCTGGGAGAATCTTCTCAGTCTCACAAAGATTTTTTAAAAACCTACATTTTAGTAAAGCCTCCCAAATGTCATTTAAAAATACCAGTGAAATACCGTACAATCTACTTTTTACTCAAAACAATTTAATTTGAAGTTGTTTAATTTAACCTAACGCTTAACACATTTTACAATACAAGTGTGTAAATATTCATTTCATTAAGTTTCTTAACTGCAATTTTTTTGTTTAAAAAATAAACCTTAAGTTATATTCCAAGTGTCACAGGAAACATTTCTAAACTAACCAAATATTGTAAACCTTATTTAAATATTCCCAAACTCACTCTAGATTTTACTGTACATAAGGAACTATAATATTATTTTAAAATACTCTAGACCTCACTGTGACCTTTGAAACATTTGCAATCCCGCAGTGAACATTCTGAATCTCACTGCTATATTCCAAATGCTACTAAAACATTACAAAATAATTAAAATATTATAGATCTTGATATAAACATGTGAAATATCATTGTTATTCAAAAGCCCACTAACATATTCCATCTCACTGAAATATTTCAACTGTTACCATATTGCGGTTTGGGGAAAGTGCAGAAAAGATTTAGGAGAATTATACTGAGAGGTTATGCTTACCAGGAATAGCTGAACAGCCCCAAGTTTTTTTTTAGCAAAGAGATGACTGAGGGGTGACCTGATAGTCTTTAAGATAATGAAAAGCTTTGATAGGGTAAATGTAGAGAAAATCTTTCTACTTGCAAGAGAAAGCAGATCAAACAGTCATAAATATAAGACAGTTATTAATAAGCCTAGTAGGAACTTTGGGAGAAACTTCTTTACAAATTGAAACATATAAGATCCAGAGGGTTCTTGACAGGGTGGATATGGAGAGGATGTTCCCTCTTATGGGAGAAACTAGAGCTAGGGGTCACTGTTTTAAAAATAAGGAGTCACCCATTTAAGACAGAGATGGGTCTTTGGAACTCTCTTCCTGTAACTGTAGTGGAAGCAGAGTCTTTGAATATTTTTAAGGCAGAGGTGAATAGATTCTGGGTAAGTGAGGGGTTGATAGATTATCGGCGGTATATGGGATGCAGAATTGAGGTCATATCAGATCAGCCATGATCTAATTAAATGGCAGAGCAGGCTTGAAGGGCCAAATGGCCTACTCCTGCTCCTTGTTTGTATGTTCATAAATAGGAGCTGGAGCCTATATATGATATCCCTGCAGCCTGCTCCACTATCAACAAGACCATGGCTCATGGACCTGAATTCCATCTTTCCACATTTCCCCCATATCCCTTAATTGACCCAGTATCCAAAAACCTATTGGTTTCTGTCTTGAATATGCTCAATGATGGAGCATCCATAGCTCTCTGGGATAGAGAATTCCAAAGACTTACAATCTTTCGAGTGAAGAAATTTCTCACCTCAGTCCAAAATGGCCAACCCCTTAATCTGAAAGTAGGCCCCCATGATCTAGATTCTCCAGCCAAGGCAAACATTTTCTCAGCATCTACCTTGACAAGCAATTTGTATCTTTCAAATAGACCACCTCCCATTCTTGTAAATGGGCGATACTCTTATCCCAGGAACTGGCCTAGTGAACCTTTATTGCACTCCCTCGAGGGAGCTAAGGAGGCCAAAACTGTACACAATATTTCAGATGTGGTCTCACCAATGCTCTGTATGATGGTAGTAAGATTTCTTGACTCTGATACTCCAATCCTTTTGTAACAAAAACTAACATTCCTAATTGCTTGCTGTATCTGCAATATTAACTTTCTGTGATTCGTGTACAAATACCCAAGTCTCTCTGAATGCAAACATTTGCCAGTCTCTCACTATTCAAAAAATATTCAGCATTTTTATTATCCAAGATGCAAGTATAGATTGTACATAGCTGAGGCCCAAGTACTGATCCTGCAAGTCACAGCCTGCCAACATGAAAATGTCTCATTTATTCCTTCTCTCTGTTGTCTGCCCAATAATCAATCTTCAGTCCATGCTAATATATTATCCCCAAATCCATGAGTCCTAATTTTGTATAATAATCTCCTGTGTGGCACCTTATCAAATGCATTTTGAAGACTTGAAAATCCAAATACTGTACATGAGTTCCCTCGTATCCATCTGACTAGTTGCATCCTCAAAAAACTAATGGATTTGTTGAACATGATATCCCTTTCATAAATCTCTGCTTAATCATATTGTTATTTTCTAAGTGCCCTGTTACCATGTCCCTTATAATAGATTTGTGTGTATTGCCTACTACTGATGTTAGACTAACTGGCCTATGATTCTTCATTTTCTCTCTTCCTCCTTCCTTAAATAACAGTGTTATGTTTGCTACCTACCTACCCTGGGTGCTGTCTTAGAACCTAAGGAACTCTGGAAGGAAAAAAACCAATGCATCCGCTATCTCTGAGCTGCCACTTATAAAACACTAGGATGCAGGTCATCAGGTCCAAGGGGTATTCACCACTTAGCCCCATTAATTTCCGCAGTAATATTTCTTTCCTTATACTGATTTCTTTAAGTTCATCATTCTCACTAAACCCTTGGTTCCCCAATTTTCCCAAAATGTTTTTTGTGTCTTCTATCATGAAGACAGGTACAAGGCATTTGTTTAATGTCTCTGCCATTTCCTTATTCTCCATTATAATTTCACCTGCCTCTACCTCTAATGGGCCCACTTTTATTTCACTAAATTCTTCCTATTCACATTTCGAGAGAAACATTTACGATCTGCAATTTTGTCCCTTTCTAGACTACTCTTGCATTCTCTTTTCTCTTTCCTCATCAATTTCTTTATCCTCCTTTGCTGAATTCTAAAATTCTCCCAACTGCCAAGCTTACTACCCTTTCTGGCAACATACTAAACCTCTTTCTTTGACATAATACTATCTGTAAATCCTCTTAATAGCCATGGTTTGGCCACTTATTCATTGGGGCTTTTATACCTTAAAGGAATGGATATTGGTTGCAAATTATGTATTAATTCTTAAAATGCTACCCATTGCTTGTCTACCATCACATCTTTAAATCTAGTTTCCCAATCTACCCTCAATATATTACCAAGTCAGGATGGTGAATGGCTTGGAGGGGAGCTACCAGGTGGTGGTGTTCCCATGTGTCTGCTGCCCTAGTCTTTCTATGTAGTAGCAGCAATCACAGGTTTGGAAGGTGCTGCCTAAGGAGCCTTGTTGAGTTGCTGCAGTGCATCTTGTAGACGGTACACACTGCTGCTACTGTGTGTCAGTGGTGGAGGGAGTGAATGTTTTTGGATGTGGTGTCAATCAAGTGGGCTGCTTTGTCCTGGATGGTGTCAAGCCTCTTGAGTGTTGTCCAGGCAAGTGGAAAGTACTCCATCACACTCCTGACTTGTAGGTGGTTGACAGGTTTTGGGGAGTCAGAAGGTGAGTTACTCGCTGCAGGATTCCCAGCCTCTGGCCAGCTCTTGTACTAGTCCAGATCTGTTTCTGGTCAATGGTAACCCCCAGGATGTTGATAGTGGGGGATTCAGTGATGGTAATGTCATTGAATGCAAAGGGGCGATGGTTAGATTCTGTCTTGTTGGAGATGGTCATTGCCTGGCCCTTGTGTGGCTCAAATGTTAGTAGCCACTTGTCAGCCCAAGCCTGGATATTGTCCAGGTCTTGCTGCATTTGGACATGGACTGCTTCAGTATAGCAAATGGTGCTGAACATTGTGCAATCATCAGCCAACATCCCCACTCCTGACCTTATGGAGATATATCATTGTTCCTTCACTGTCGCTGGATCAAACTCCTGGAATTCCCTCCCTAACAGCACTGTGGGTGTACCTACACCACAGGGACTGCAGCGATTCAAGATGGAAGCTCACCACCACCTTCTCAAGAGCAATTAGGGATGGGCAGTAAATATTGGCCTAGCCAGGGACACTCACATCCCATGAAGAATTTTTAAAAATGCAGCCTGAAAATGTGAAACCTGCTCCCACAAGAAGTAGCTGAGGTAACAGATGCATTTAAGGAGACAGATAAACACATGAGAGAGAATGGAATGGAAGAATATGTTGATGGGGTTAGATGAAGAGTGATGAGAGGATGCTCGTGTGGAACTTGCACCTGTTGAATTGAATGGCTTGTTTCTGTAATGGAAACAGTATGTAGCTAGGTCATACTATGTAAAATATCCCAACTCTCACTAAACACATTTCAAATTTCACCAAGGATATTTGAAATCAAATGAAAACGTTATGTCATGATCACATGGTAAATGTAGACAGCTTCATGTTGGAACTGTTTGGTGTTTATATATATGTATAACAAATTTACTTAAAGAAAGCTATTGTCAAATACAACAGCCCCTAATGTTTGGTTGCTTTTTGGTCACCTGGCCATGTAATCTTGTTGAAAATACAGTGCAGTAGCAGAGTCTTCCTAGGGAAAATTATAGGGTGTCAACTATCAGGTATTTGCCAATACTGTGTTAAAGAAAGAATTTTCATTTACAAAGAACCTTTCATGACCTCAGGACTTCCAAAGCTCATTAGAGCCAATTGAGTACATTTTGAAGTGTAATCATATGTTGTAGTATAGGAAACACAGCAGCCACATTTACAAATAGCAAGATCCCACACACCAACAACAAAATAAACTACATCTCAGTTAATACCTCATCTGAAAGACTGTACCTCTGACAGTTGAACGCACTTTCAGTATTGTAGTGGGATTGTCAGCCTGGAGTCTGCTCAAGTGTCTGGAGTGGGTCTTGAACAGTATTGTGATTCAGAAGGGAAATTGCTTCCACTGAGCCGCAGCTGACACCATATTTGCTGCTGTCAGTGGGACACCAACTGAGGGAAGTAAGATTGGCCTGAGGGAGCCTGGAGTCAGTTGGTTGGGGGAAATCCTGCTCTTTCTCCTTATTCACAGACCCTGGTAGGGTCAGGGCCAACTATGGTGCTCTGTGAATCGTATTGTCTATGGTCACACGTAAAGAATAAACCATCAGCACCTGTAGCTTTTTGGATTAATAGCTTATTTTGAATCCATCTCAGCTCCGACTCCCCTAATGGCACTGACTCCTGCTAGAGTCATAGCCCAATGTACTGGTCACTTTCTGCTACTCCTCTCAAGAAGTCATTTCCTTTTACCCCAACCCCGGGCTAGTGTAAAGCATTCAGAACAAGACTATACCAAAATGGTTGTGGTAATAGAGTTCTCAGACAATGCAAAGCACAGTTGACAAAGCCACATGCTAACAGTCTTACCATCTAAAGCAGTAGGTGCAATTAAAATGGTATTACCTACTCCTATATGTCGAGACATAACCTTGCCTCTTCCTGGTGACCTTCCTTTGATTTGCCACCAGCTCTAGCTTTCTCTGTTTAATTTCTTTTTCCTTTCTTGTCCTGTTAATAGGCCTCAGTTCTGTGGCTCAAATGACCCTCTTATTGTTCTCTTTACTTCACATTCAAAAACAAGAACTTGCATTTATACAGTGCCTTTAATGTGCAACACATATGCTGACACCCAAAGATAAATTTTTACGCCAAGGTTTGTTTTTAATATATCTATTTCTTGAAAGCTTACCATGGTCACTGACAAATGTCCAAAGTGTTTCACAGGGGCATTAACAAACAAAATTTGACCTGTAGAACAGAGGGGCTGACATAGAGAGGTAGCTTTTAAGAAGCCTCTGAAAGAAGGAGAGTTGGAGAGGTTTAGGAAGGGAATTTCAGAGTTTAGGGTCTAGGTAGCTGAAAGGTCATGCACCAATGGCAGAGTGCTTAAAATCAGGGTTTCTCGAGGCTGAAATTGGCAGAGCTCAGATAACCTGAAGTCTTGTAGGGCTGAAGACTATGGAGACCTGGTGTGTCAAGGTCAGGGAGGTATTTGAAAACAGAATGAGAATGTTCAAATTGAAGCCTTGCCAGACAGGAAGCAATGTAAGTCAGCAAGCAGAGGAGTGATAGGTGAACGGGTTTGGATACAAACAGCAGGGTTTTGGCTGAGGTCAGGTTTATGTAAGGTGGAGGATGGGGGGGCCATCCAGGAGAACATTGAATTGTTAAGCCAAGGGGGAGCAAAGTCATGGGTGAGGATTTTAGTAGCAGGTGAGCTGAGGTGGAGGGAGAGTTGGAGGTAGCCGGGGGTTATCTTTGCCTTTCAGAATGATCCCAGAATAGTGAACAGTTTTGGCAGAGGAGGACAGGACCCGATAGTGCTTTATGGGGTTCAGCCAGACCAGGAGATGGATAGCTCCAGCAGCTGTCTGCCAGAGATGTTCAAGACTGCATCTTTTGGACTTAAGGGAGCAGAGATGGGGACCACACCAAGGCTGAAAGAGTGTAATGGTTTCACTGGGAATTAGGGCATCAAAGGTGGACCTGAGGGTGTGCAGGTGTAGATTGATAGTTACAGAAATGTCATGATGAATGGTTGGTGGTGGTCAGGAATCTGAAAGCACAGCTACAAGTGACGTGGAGGAGATTTTTCTCCAGGGACAGACACAAAAGGAATTTGGATTGGAATGGGGAAGAGGAATATAGAAAGTGATCCAAGTTGGCTTTATCTATGAATAACACAGTGGGGTGTGATAAGGTTGAGAGGCTGATCGTGAATATGGGTGGGGAGTTAATATGGAAAGAGAATAGGAGGACAGTAAACTCAGAGGGTATGATGAGGTGGAGGTTCAAATCACTGAGGAGTAAGATGAAAACGCACTTTTGGATAGTGTAACAATTGTAACATCAGCCTTCACCTTGCTTTGATCAATAGTCCTCATGCTGTGATCAAGTATTCTATAGCCCATCAAATGTGATCAAACCAGTTTCAGCTTATTGTTGCATCACCTAAAACTTATTAACACAACCATTTTTTAAGGAAAATAATTTGACTGTTACTCTAATTCCTAACACAAGTTCACAGCTGGTGTGCCTCAAAACTGAGTGCAGTCTCTCCGTGGCCCAGTGGCCACGTGTGGCTCTTTGCAAACTGGGTCATTGCAGGACCAGGAATTCTGAGCAGTTTCCCTTTCTCTAGGTGAAGGAGTCTTGGGCCGGTTGTATCTGCACCACAGCTCCAACTGTGGTCAGCTAAATCAACGCAAGACAGCAGCTCTGCTCGAACTACACTGAACCTACAGCACAGAAACAGGCCATTCAGCCCTCGTGGTCTATGTTGGTGTTTATACTCCACACAAACCTCCTTCACTCTGATTACTTCTCCCTACCTCTATCCCCTTCTCCCTCATACATCAAGGCTCCCTTTAAATCTTATCATCAGTTATGTTCTGCTTCAACCACTCCATGAGGCAGCAAGTTCCACATTCTCATCACTCTGTGTCACTCACATTCACATCAGCTTGATGCACTGTTTTCTACTCAGTCCTCAATTGTGAGACAGTTTTATCCTGCATTTCCATTTGATCCAATATAAACAACGGAAATGTTTCCTGATGCTGAACATGTGTGAAATGGGAGATTTCCAACAGAGAGATCTGAATGTGGTGGTTGTGGGGGGATGGAGGCTGAGGTGGGCAGTGGGGCTGTGCTACTTTGGTAGGGTTGCCAACTCTGCAGGATTGGCCTGGAGTCTCCAGAAACTGGAAGGACACTGCTGTGTGCAATCCTGGAGAAAAATCATCATGACATGAAAAAAAAGTTGTTCTTTTTCTTTGAACATTTCTCTTTACTGGATATAAAAATATTGCAAATGGGAGAAAAAGGCTGTTTGGCTGACAGTCAAGTATCATCCAACTGAGTAGTGAGTCTTTTTGTAGGAATTAATGTAGGAAAGCAGTGCGACACAAGAATGGATGTGTTGACTGACTAATGGTTGGAGCGTGGGGGCAAGTCATGTGACAGAGCCTTCAGGAATACATTTAATTGCAGTTGGCAACCCTACGCTTTGGGCTATTGAATTTTTTGAGATGGATCCCTGGGACATGATTTAGTGACCATTAATCTTACATTATTAGAAAGGAAGGCCAAAGTGTGGAGAATCAGTAACAAGCCACAGCACTGAACACTGGGGAAATGTCTCGGCCAACATAAATTGAAAACAGTAAATCTGTATCACTGAGAAGCGTCCTCATGCCAGGACACACGAACAAGTAGGAACTTGTCATTTTGGGACTTCTTGTGAAAGTTCACTGAAATATATTTGTTTTTAATTCTGAAATTCTAATAATTCCACGTCTGGGTTAAGAGCCACATGGGAGTTTGGTACTTTATTAAACGTAATAAAGAAGCTGAAAGTTCAGCACTGTATCTGTCACCATCAATCCTGTAAGTATTAAAGGAAATGTGTTGTGGAAGGAGACAGGGACACTGGTTTCACTGGCTACATTATTGGATGAAATCAAAAGCGAGAGACGGGGGATGTAGAACAGGCCAATTGAGTATCTATAAAGAAAAAGAGGAAAGTTAACCTTCACCGGAGCTGAGAGAGAATATCACGGATTCTGTGATCGGATTGAAAGTGGATGGGAGGATGGAACAGAGAAACAGAGAACACAAAACTGCTGAAGTCAGGGTTCAAATCAAAAGTGACAGCTATGGTTAAGAGGTTTTGGTTACTTTATGGTTAAGAGGTTTTGGTTACATTATGCTTAAGAGGTAGCAATGATGCAGTGTTGCCTGTCAATTGGGAGGCCAAATGTTCAAGTCCCAATCCAAAGGCATGAATGTAAAATCTAGACTACTACTCCAGTACGGTGCTGAGGGGATGCTGCACTGCCCATGAAGCTGTCATTTGGATGAAATGTTAAACTGAGATCCTGACTAGCTGTTCAGATGAATGGCGTTGAAGAACAGGGAAGTTCTTCCTGCTTTAATATTAATCCCTCAACCAATATAACTTAATAAGTGGATCATCTAGTCATTTATTTATTGTTGTTTGTGAGAGCTTGCTGTGCGCAAATCGGTTGCTGCATTTACTACAATAAATAATTACATTAAATAATACTACATTAAAAAGTACTTTTTACCACACAGCACCTTGGGACATCTGAGGTCACTGGCCAGCCCGTTGCATGTTAGCAGGGGTCACTGGCCAGCCTGCTGCATGTTTGCAGGGGTCACTGGCCAGCCCGCTGCATGTTTGCAGGGGTCACTGGCCAGCCCGCTGCATGTTTGCAGGGGTCACTGGCCAGCCCGCTGCATGTTTGCAGGGGTCACTGGCCAGCCCGCTGCATGTTTGCAGGGGTCACTGGCCAGCCCGCTGCATGTCTGCAGGGGTCACCGGCCAGCCTGCTGCAGGTTGGCCAAGTGTTCAGTCTCAGTTGACCCTGTGATTAGAACATTATCTAGGTATACTACTACTCGGGTAAGTCCTTGCAAAAGACTCTCTGTTGTTCTCTGGAAGGTTGCACATGCAGACGATACTAATGAAGGTGAGTATACTAATGAAGACCCTTGTGTTTGTTAATATCACGTATCCTTTCAACTTGCTATCCAGTTCTAATTGCTGGCAGGCGTGGCTCATATCCAATTTTGTATAGGATTTGCCTCCAGCCAGCTTTGCATATAAATCTCGATTCTTGGGACGGGGTACTTGCCTGGTTTTGTTGCATTATTTATAGTCAATTTATAGTCCCCACAGGTGTGTATGGTTTGGTCAGGCTTAACCACTAGAACTATGGGTGCTGCCCATTCCAAGAATTGAACAGGTTGGATGATGCCCAGCTTTTCTAACTGGCACAGCTCTGTGTCTACCTTCTACATAAGAAGTAGGAGCAAGAGTAAGTGCCAGCCTCTCCTACTGTCTATCAGGAGTCATGTGATGTTCTTGGAGGCTCTGACCAACGAGCCCTAAGTGCGGGTAATTCGAGGAGGGGGGTGGCGGGGTGTGATGAGGGGGAGGCTTCCTGATGAGAGTCCTGATCGAACATGTACCATCTAAAAAGCTCTTTGTACTAAAGTTTATCTGTTTCTTGTCAAAACCTGTCTGCTCCGTCGAGTCATTACAGTAACCAAACTCAAGCCTGCCCCGCCATTCAATAAGATCATGGCTGATCTGCCCCAGGCCTCAACTCCTCTTTCGTGCCAACTCCTCAAATCCCTCAACTCCCCGATATTTAAAAAATCTATCTCCTCTTTAAATACTTTCAGTGATCTCACCTCCACAACTCTCTGGGGTGGAGAATTCCAGACATTGAACTGCCTCCAAGCCAGTATATCTTTTCTTAAATACTCCTTCAATGTGTAAGGCACAGGTCTGGCCTTAAAGAAATGTGGTGTTGCCTGAGGATCTACATACACCTTGGCCTGCACACCTTTTAACTTCCCTAGTTCATCCTGAAAAATCATGTTGTATTTCCTTAGCAGTTCAGGAGCTCCTGATATCGGGTGAAATATGTCAGACCAGTCAAGCTTCATCTTCTGTAACCAGTCTCGATCTAAAAGACTGGCTTCTTCTTCTTTCATTATTATTACAGGCAGCTGGGCTGCCTGTTGTCTGTAAGACACTGGTACTGTGGTGATGTCCTTCGCCTGAATGGATTCTCCCGTGTATGACCTTAATTTAGCAGTTGTTCGCTCTAGGTTTATTGGCTGTCTACCTTCAGTAAGGTATTTGAAAGTGTGCTCTCCCACCAGTGTAGTTGAGGCTCCTGTATCCACTTCCATTATTAGTGGCTTCTTATTAACTTGGATTGTGACAGTGATAGGTTCGGTTTTCACTGCAGTGATGTTATACAAGGAATAAATGTCGGTATTGGCAGCTTCCGGTTCTGCTGCATTTTTTAATTCAGTCATGTTGCTTTGCTGCTTCACAGGCTGTTTCGACTTTGCCCTGCATTGTCTTATTACATGACCTTTCTTATGGCAGTAATGGAATTCTGCCTTCTGGAACTTACAGGCGTCCGGTCCGTGGTCACCTCCACATCTGTCATAACTTATTCTTGGTGTCGTTGCAGAAGTGTTTCTACTGGGCCTTTTTGTGTTTCTAACAGTGGACATTGCATCTCACTTCGATGTTGTGTCTCTGGTTTTCTTGCTACACCCGGCAGTAAGCTCCTGCCCCACATGAAGAATGGTGCCATGCTGTATGTATTGCAAAGCCCCCACCCCCTGTCCACTCAACACCCCCATCCTGTGTTGTCCTTTTGGGAATGGTCTAGGTGTGCTTGTGGTATGGAGAACTGGGCGGTGGAGGTCAATAGGAAGGTGTTTCACACACTGTGATACCTCCAGTAATCTCAGCATTGCCCATTCCGACTGGCAGCTGGCTCAAAGCTGTGTCAGCCAATTGTTTACTTTAGGGGCAATGTCATTTAACCATAGGAGCAGAGATTCTAACATAGATATATAAGTATATAGGTATATAAATGTATAGGTATATAGGTATATGGTATACAAGTATATAGGTATTATAGGTATATGGTATATAAGTATATAGACATATATAGGTGTATATAGGTGTATATAGGTTTCTAGGTGTATATGGTATATAGGTGTATAAGTATATAACATAGGTATGGTGAAAGAAAAATACTGCTGGAAATCTGAAATAAAAACAGAAAATGATGGAAACACTCAGCGGCTCTGGCAGCATCTATGGAGAGAGAAACAGAGTTAACGTTTTGAGTCCGTACCCTCAGTTACTACAATTATCTTAAAGATCCTCATCAGGTCACCCCTCAATCTTCTCTTTTCTAGAGAAGACTTTTCTAGAGTCTTTTCAATCCTTCATGATAGCTCTAATCTCTCAGCTGTGATAGCATCCATGTGGATCTTTGCACCTTCTCCGGTTCCTCATATTCTATTTATAGTAATGAAGCCAGATCTATTTGCACTATTCCATGTGTGGTCTAACCAAGGTTTGATACAAATTTAACGTAGCATTTCTACTCCTGAATTCTGTAGCAGCAGAAATGGACTCTTGTGCTAGCATTGTTTTATTTATGGCTTTTGCTAACCTTTGCCACTACTTTTGTGATTTATGTTTATATATTCTCATATCCCTCTGCTCCTCTCCCCTATTTACGCATTTATTATCCATTTCTTAGCCTGTCAGCCTGATGTACCTGCACCTTCTAATCTCCTTTATCCTGTAATAAGATTTCAGTAGCATTAGGATTATTAATGGAATGAGAAATCTCTCAGCTGCATTCCTAATACAGCCAAGGTAGGAAAATCAGTGGGGTATTGCTTTCTGAAGGTAATTGTAGTGGAAGATTCTGCCTGGGTTAGCAGCTTGTTTAAAGAAAATAAAGAGTAGCCGGAGTCTGGTGCGCTCCGGGTGCAGTATGTCAGGCTCTAAAGAAGAGGGTGAGGAGTGATGAGGAATGGGTGAGGGTGGGGGGTGGTGGGGAATGGGGTGGGGCTGTGGGTTGGGGCGTTGTGAGGAATGGGGTGAGGGTGTGGGGGTGTGGGGTGGTGAGGAATGGGGTGAGGGTGTGGGTGTGTGGCATGGTGGGGAATGATGTGGGGGTGTGCGGTGGGGCATGGTGAGGGTAGTGATGGGGAATGGGGTGGGTGTGTGGAGTGGGGCGTGGTGAGGAATGGGGTGGGGGTGTGGGGTGGGGCGTGGTGAGGAATGGGGTGGGGGTGTGGGTGGGGCGTGGTGAGGAATGGGATGGGGGTGTGGGGTGGGGCGTGGTGAGGAATGGTGTGAGGGTGTGGGGTGGGGCGTGGTGAGGAATGGTGTGACTTTGGGGACACATTCAATGATATGCACGGGACCCATTAGTTTGTGGAGTTCAGGACAACGCCATACAGCTCTGTTTACTCACCAAGGTCAACAGTGATGTTAAGCACACCCTAGAAATCTCCCTCGCCATGAGAGACTTGCAGGCAAGGACACCAGACAATTCTGGCAGAGCCCTCGATATCCCATTAATCAAGCTAAGGTGCAGGGATCAACCCAAATCATTCAGCTTCCCAAAACATCATGTTCTGCCGAGTCTCTGCAGCTGTGCCACTCGCCATGTTGTCAATAGCTACTGGTAAAACTGTGCAATTACTCCACAGAGCCTCGACCGATCCTTCTCTGAATTATAGATGGTTCCACCACACCCCACATCCCAACCCCACACCATCACCCCATTCCCCATCACCACCCTCACCACGCCCCACCCCACACGCCCACATCATTCCCCACCACAACCCCCACGCCATTCCCCACCGCGCCCCAATCCACACCCCTACCCCATTCCTCACCACGCCCCACCCCCACACCATTCCCCACCACGCCCCACCCCCACACCCCCACACCATTCCCCACCACCCCTCACCCCCACACCCTCACCCCATTCCCCATCACCACGCCCCAATCCACACCCCCACCCCATTCCTTATCACCACCCTCACCACACCCCACCCCATTCCCCATCACCACCCTCACCATGCCCCACCCCACACCCCCACATCATTCCTCACCACGCCCCACCCAACACCCCCGCCACATTCCCCAAAACCACCCTCACCACGCCCCACCCCACACCCTCACCCCATTCCTCACCACGCCCCACCCAACACCCGCACCACATTCCCCAACACCACCCTCACTACACCCCACCTCACACCCCCATACCATTCCCCACCACACCCCAATCCACACCCCCACCCCATTCCTCATCACCACCCTCACCCCCACACCCCCACCCCATTCCCCATCACCACCCTCACCATGCCCCACCCCACGCCCCCACATCATTCCTCACCACACCCCACCCAACACCCCCGCCACATTCCCCAAAACCACCCTCACCACGCCCCACCCCACACCCTCACCCCATTCCTCACCACGCCCCACCCAACACCCGCACCACATTCCTCACAACCCCACACCCCCACACCATTCCACACCACACCCCACCCAACACCCCCGCCACATTCCCCAAAACCACCCTCACCACGCCCCACCCCACACCCCTACATCATTCCTCACCACGCCCCACCCCACACCCTCACCCCATTCCTCACCACGCCCCACCCAACACCCGCGCCGCATTCCCCAACACCACCCTCACTACACCCCACCCCACACCCCTAATTCATTCCTCACCACACCCCACCCAACACCCCCGCCACATTCCCCAAAACCACCCTCACCACGCCCCACCCCACACCCCTACATCATTCCTCACCACGCCCCACCCCACACCCCCACACCATTCCCCATCATCACCCTCACCACGCCCCACCCCACACCCTCACACCATTCCTCACAAACCCCCACCCCCACACCCCCACCCCATTCCTCACAACCCCACACCCCCACACCATTCCACACCAGGCCCCACCCCACACCACACACCATTCCCCACCACCCCACACCTCCAGCCCATTCCTCAACACCCCACACCGCCAGCCCATTCAACACCAGCCCACACCCACACACCATTCCTCACCACCCCACACCCCCACACCATTCCTCACCACCCGACATCCCCACCCCATTCCTCAACACCCTTCACCCCACTACCCCACTCCATTCCTCACCACCCCTCACCCCACTACCCAACGCAATTCCTCACCACCCCACACCCCCACCCCATTTCTCACCACCCCACACCCCCACCCCACACCCCATTCCTCACCACCCCACATCCCAACCCCACGCCCCATTCCTCACCACCCCACACCCCCACCACATTCCTCACCACCCCACACCCCCAAACACCATTCCTCACCACCCCACACCCCCACCCCACACCCCCACCCCATTCCTCACCATCCCACACCCCCACCCCATTCCTCACCACGCCACACCCCACACACCGAACCCATTCCACACCACCCCACACCCCCAAACCATTCACCACGCCCCACCCCTCACCCCCACCCCATTCCTCACCACCCGACACCCCCACCCCATTCCTCACTACCCCACACCCACCGCATTCCTCACCACCCCTCAGCCCACTACCCCACCCCATTCCTCACCACCCCTCAGCCCACTACCCCATCCCATTCCCCAACAACCCACACCCCCATCCCATTCCTCAGCACCCCACACCCCCACCCCATTCCTCAACAACCCACACCCCCATCCCATTCCCCAACAACCCACACCCCCATCCCATTCCTCAACAACCCACACCCCCATCCCATTCCTCACCATCCCACACCCCCATCCCATTCCTCAACAACCCACACCCCCATCCCATTCCTCACCATCCCACACCCCCATCCCATTCCTCACCATCCCACACCCCCATCCCATTCCTCAACAACCCACACCCCCATCCCATTCCTCACCATCCCACACCCCCATCCCATTCCTCAACAACCCACACACCCGTCCCATTCCTCACCATCCCACACCCCCATCCCATTCCTCAACAACCCACACCCCGATCCCATTCCTCAACAACCCACACCCCCATCCCATTCCTCAACAACCCACACTCCCACCCCATTGCTCACCAACCCACACCCCCATCCCATTCCTCAACAACGCACACCCCCATCCCATTCCTCAACAACCCACACCCCCATCCCATTCCTCAACAACCCACACCCACATCCCATTCCTCAACAACCCACACCCCCATCCCATTCCTCAACAACCCACACCCCCATCCCATTCCTCAACAACCCACACCCCCATCCCATTCCTCAACAACCCACACCCCCATCCCATTCCTCAACAACCCACACCCCCATCCCATTCCTCACCATTCCACACCCACATCCCATTCCTCAACAAACCACACCCCCATCCCATTCCTCAACAACCCACACCCCCATCCCATTCCTCAACAACCCACACCCCATCCCATTCCTCAACAACCCACAACCCATCCCATTCCTCACCATCCCACACCCACATCCCATTCCTCAACAACCCACACCCCCATCCCATTCCTCACCACGCCACACCCCACACCCCGAACCCATTCCTCACCACCCCACACCCCCAAACCATTCACCACGCCCCACCCCTCACCCCCACCCCATTCCTCACCACCCCACACCCCCACCCCATTCCTCACCACCCCACACCCATGCCATTCCTCACCACCCCTCAGCCCACTACCCCACCCCATTCCTCACCACCCCTCAGCCCACTACCCCATCCCATTCCTCAACAACCCCAAACCCCCATCCCATTCCTCACGACGCCCCACTCCCACATCCCTACTCCATTCCTCACCATCCCACACCCCCATCCCATTCCTCAACAACCCACACCCCCATCCCATTCCTCACCATCCCACACCCCCATCCCATTCCTCAACAACCCACACCCCCATCCCATTCCTCAACAACCCACACCCCCATCCCATTCCTCAA
Organism: Carcharodon carcharias; assembly: GCF_017639515.1. NCBI lineage: Eukaryota > Metazoa > Chordata > Chondrichthyes > Lamniformes > Lamnidae > Carcharodon > Carcharodon carcharias. The sequence continues at coordinate 69,837,321 of NC_054479.1, forward strand.
CAACCCACACCCCCATCCCATTCCTCAACAACCCACACCCCCATCCCATTCCTCACCATTCCACACCCACATCCCATTCCTCAACAAACCACACCCCCATCCCATTCCTCAACAACCCACACCCCCATCCCATTCCTCAACAACCCACACCCCCATCCCATTCCTCAACAACCCACACCCCATCCCATTCCTCAACAACCCACAACCCATCCCATTCCTCACCATCCCACACCCACATCCCATTCCTCAACAACCCACACCCCCATCCCATTCCTCAACAACCCACACCCACATCCCATTCCTCAACAACCCACACCCCCATCCCATTCCTCAACAACCCACACCCCCATCCCATTCCTCAACAACCCACACCCCCATCCCATTCCTCAACAACCCACACCCCCATCCCATTCCTCACCATCCCACACCCACATCCCATTCCTCAACAACCCACACCCCCATCCCATTCCTCAACAACCCACACCCCCATCCCATTCCTCAACAACCCACACCCACATCCCATTCCTCACCAACCCACACCCCCATCCCATTCCTCAACAACCCACACCCCCACCCCATTCCTCACCACCCCACACACCCACCCCACACCCCATTCCTCACCACCCCACATCCCCACCCCACACCCCATTCCTCACCACCCCACACCCCCACGACATTCCTCACCACCCCACACCCCCACACACCATTCCTCACCACCCCACACCCCCACCCCATTCCTCACCATCCCACACCCCCACCCCATTCCTCACCACGCCACACCCCACACCCCGAACCCATTCCTCACCACCCCACACCCCCAAACCATTCACCACGCCCCACCCCTCACCCCCACCCCATTCCTCACCACCCCACACCCATGCCATTCCTCACCACCCCTCAGCCCACTACCCCACCCCATTCCTCACCACCCCTCAGCCCACTACCCCATCCCATTCCTCAGCAACCCCAAACCCCCATCCCATTCCTCACCACGCCCCACTCCCACATCCCTACTCCATTCCTCACCATCCCACACCCCCATCCCATTCCTCAACAACCCACACCCCCATCCCATTCCTCAACAACTCACACCCCCATCCCATTCCTCACCATTCCACACCCACATCCCATTCCTCAACAAACCACACCCCCATCCCATTCCTCAACAACCCACACCCCCATCCCATTCCTCAACAACCCACACCCCCATCCCATTCCTCAACAACCCACACCCCATCCCATTCCTCAACAACCCACAACCCATCCCATTCCTCACCATCCCACACCCACATCCCATTCCTCAACAACCCACACCCCCATCCCATTCCTCACCACGCCACACCCCACACCCCGAACCCATTCCTCACCACCCCACACCCCCAAACCATTCACCACGCCCCACCCCTCACCCCCACCCCATTCCTCACCACCCCACACCCCCACCCCATTCCTCACCACCCCACACCCATGCCATTCCTCACCACCCCTCAGCCCACTACCCCACCCCATTCCTCACCACCCCTCAGCCCACTACCCCATCCCATTCCTCAACAACCCCAAACCCCCATCCCATTCCTCACCACGCCCCACTCCCACATCCCTACTCCATTCCTCACCATCCCACACCCCCATCCCATTCCTCAACAACCCACACCCCCATCCCATTCCTCACCATCCCACACCCCCATCCCATTCCTCAACAACCCACACCCCCATCCCATTCCTCAACAACCCACACCCCCATCCCATTCCTCAACAACCCACACCCCCATCCCATTCCTCAACAACCCACACCCCCATCCCATTCCTCAACAACCCACACCCCCATCCCATTCCTCACCATTCCACACCCACATCCCATTCCTCAACAAACCACACCCCCATCCCATTCCTCAACAACCCACACCCCCATCCCATTCCTCAACAACCCACACCCCCATCCCATTCCTCAACAACCCACACCCCATCCCATTCCTCAACAACCCACAACCCATCCCATTCCTCACCATCCCACACCCACATCCCATTCCTCAACAACCCACACCCCCATCCCATTCCTCAACAACCCACACCCCCATCCCATTCCTCAACAACCCACACCCCCATCCCATTCCTCAACAACCCACACCCCCATCCCATTCCTCACCATTCCACACCCACATCCCGTTCCTGAACAAACCACACTCCCACCCCATTCCTCACCAACCCTCCCCCATTACCCCACCCCATTCCTCACCACCCCACACCCCCACCCCACACCCCATTCCCCACCACGCCCCACCCCACACCCCCACACCATTCCCCATCACCACCCTCACCACGCCCCACCCCACACCCCTACATCATTCCTCACCACGCCCCACCCCACACCCTCACCCCATTCCTCACCACGCCCCACCCAACACCCGTGCTGCATTCCCCAACACCACCCTCACTACACCCCACCTCACACCCCTACATCATTCCTCACCACGCCCCAACCCACACCCTCACCCCATTCCCCATCACCACCCTCACCACGCCCCACCCCCACACCATTCCCCATCACCACCCTCACCACGCCCCACCCCACACCCCTACATCATTCCTCACCACGCCCCACCCCCACACCCTCACCCCATTTCCCATCACCACCCTCACCACGCCCCACCCCACACCCTCACACCATTCCTCACAAACCCCCACGCCCCCACCCCCACCCCATTCCTAACAACCCCACACCCCCACACCATTCCACACCAGGCCCCACCCCACACCACACACCATTCCCCACAACCCCACACCTCCAGCCCATTCCTCAACACCCCACACCGCCAGCCCATTCAACACCAGCCCACACCCACACACCATTCCCATCACCACCCACACCATGCCCCACCCCACACCCCCACACCATTCCTCACCACCCGACATCCCCACCCCATTCCTCAACACCCTTCACCCCACTACCCCACTCCATTCCTCACCAACCCTCCCCCACTACCCCACTCCATTCCTCACCACCCCTCACCCCACTACCGAACGGAATTCCTCACCACCCCACACCCCCACCCCATTCCTCACCACCCCACATCCCCACCCCATTCCTCAACACCCCACACCCCCACCGCACACCCCATTCCTCACCACCCCAGAACCCCACCCCACACCCCATTCCTCACCACACCTCACCCTTACCCCATTCCTCACCACCCCACACCCCCACACACCATTCCTCACCACCCCACACCCCCACCCCATTCCTCACCACCCCACACCCCCACACACCATTCCTCACCACCCCACACCCCCACACACCATTCCTCACCACCCCAAACCCCCACCCCACACCCCCACCCCATTACTCACCACCCCACACCCCCACCCCACACCCCCACCCCATTCCTCACCATCCCACACCCCCACCCCATTCCTCACCATCCCACACCCCCACCCCATTCCTCACCACCCCACACCCCACACACCATTCCTCACCACCCCACACCCCCACACACCATTCCTCACCACCCCACATCCCCACCCCATTACTCACCACCCCACACCCCCACCCCATTCCTCACCACGCCACACCCCACACCCCGAACCCACTCCACACGACCACACACCCCCAAACCATTCACCACGCCCCACCCCTCACCCCCACCCCATTCCTCACCACCCCACACCCCCAAACCATTCACCACGCCCCACCCCTCACCCCCACCCCATTCCTCACCACCCCACACCCACAAACCATTCACCACGCCCCACCCCTCACCCCCACCCCATTCCTCACCACCCCACTACCCCACCCCATTCCTCACCAACCCACACCCCACTACCCCACACCATTCCTCACCAACCCCACACCCTCACACCATTCCTCACCACACCCCACTCCCACAACCCTACTCCACTCCTCACCATCCCACACCCCCATCCCATTCCTCAACAACCCAAACCCCCATCCCATTCCTCAACAACCCACACCCCCATCCCATTCCTCAACAACCCACACGCCCATCCCATTCCTCAACAACCCACACCCCAACCCCACCCCATTCCTCACCACCCCAGCGCCCACACTCCCACTCCATTCCTCACCAACCCTCCCCCCATTACCCCATCCCATTCCTCACCACCCCACACCCCCACCCCATTCCTCACCACCCCAAACCCCCACCCCATTCCTCACCACACCACACCCCCACCCCATTCCTCACCACCCCACACCCCCACCCCATTCCTCACCACCCCACACCCCCACCCCATTCCTCTCCACCCCTCACCCCCACCCCATTCCTCACCACCCCACACCCCCACCCCATTCCTCACCACCCCTCAGCCCCACCCATTCCTCACCAGGCCCCACACCCCCACCCCACTCCTCACCACCCCACACCCCCACCCCATTCCTCACTACCCCACACCCCCACCCCATTCCTCACCAGGCCCCACACCTCCACCCCATTCCTCATCACCCCACACCCCCATCCCATTCCTCAACAACCCACACCCCCATCCCATTCCTCAACAACCCACACCCCCATCCCATTCCTCACCATTCCACACCCACATCCCATTCCTCAACAAACCACACCCCCATCCCATTCCTCAACAACCCACACCCCCATCCCATTCCTCAACAACCCACACCCCCATCCCATTCCTCAACAACCCACACCCCATCCCATTCCTCAACAACCCACAACCCCATCCCATTCCTCACCATCCCACACCCACATCCCATTCCTCAACAACCCACACCCCCATCCCATTCCTCAACAACCCACACCCCCATCCCATTCCTCAACAACCCACACCCCCATCCCATTCCTCAACAACCAACACTCCCACCCCATTGCTCACCAACCCACACCCCAACCACACACCATTCCTCACCACACCAGAGCCCACACCCCCACACCATTCCTCACCACTCCAGAGCCCACACTCCCACCCCATTCCTCACCAACCCTCCCCCATTACCCCACCCCATTCCTCACCACCCCACACCCCCACCCCACACCCCATTCCCCGCCACGCCCCACCCCACACCCCCACACCATTCCCCATCACCACCCTCACCACGCCCCACCCCACACCCCCACACCATTCCTCACCACTCCAGAGCCCACACTCCCACCCCATTCCTTACCAACCCTCCCCCATTACCCCACCCCATTCCTCACCACCCCACACCCCCACCCCACACCCCATTCCCCACCACGCCCCACCCCACACCCCCACACCATTCCCCATCACCACCCTCACCACGCCCCACCCCACACCCCTACATCATTCCTCACCACGCCCCACCCCACACCCTCACCCCATTCCTCACCACGCCCCACCCAACACCCGCGCTGCATTCCCCAACACCACCCTCACTACACCCCACCTCACACCCCTACATCATTCCTCACCACGCCCCACCCCCACACCCTCACTCCATTCCCCATCACCACCCTCACCACGCCCCACCCCACACCCTCACCCCATTCCCCATCACCACCCTCACCACGCCCCAACCCACACCCTCACCCCATTCCCCATCACCACCCTCACCACGCCCCACCCCCACACCATTCCCCATCACCACCCTCACCACGCCCCACCCCACACCCCTACATCATTCCTCACCACGCCCCACCCCCACACCCTCACCCCATTTCCCATCACCACCCTCACCACGCCCCACCCCACACCCTCACACCATTCCTCACAAACCCCCACGCCCCCACCCCCACCCCATTCCTAACAACCCCACACCCCCACACCATTCCACACCAGGCCCCACCCCACACCACACACCATTCCCCACAACCCCACACCTCCAGCCCATTCCTCAACACCCCACACCACCAGCCCATTCAACACCAGCCCACACCCACACACCATTCCCATCACCACCCACACCATGCCCCACCCCACACCCCCACACCATTCCTCACCACCCGACATCCCCACCCCATTCCTCAACACCCTTCACCCCACTACCCCACTCCATTCCTCAACAACCCTCCCCCACGACCCCACTCCATTCCTCACCACCCCTCACCCCACTACCCAACGGAATTCCTCACCACCCCACACCCCCACCCCATTCCTCACCACCCCACACCCCCACCCCATTCCTCAACACCCCACACCCCCACCCCACACCCCATTCCTCACCACCCCAGAACCCCACCCCAGAACCCCACCCCACACCCCATTCCTCACCACCCCACACCCCCACACACCATTCCTCACCACCCCACACCCCCCCACACCATTCATCACCACCCCAAACCCCCACCCCACACCCCCACCCCATTACTCACCACCCCACACCCCCACCCCACACTCCCACCCCATTCCTCACCATCCCACACCCCCACCCCATTCCTCACCATCCCACACCCCCACCCCATTCCTCACCACCCCACACCCCCACCCCATTCCTCACCACCCCACACCCCCACACACCATTCCTCACCACCCCACACCCCCACACACCATTCCTCACCACCCCACACCCCCACCCCATTACTCACCACCCCACACCCCGACCCCACACCCCCACCCCATTCCTCACCATCCCATACCCCCACCCCATTCCTCACCATCCCACACCCCCACCCCATTCCTCACCACGCCACACCCCACACCCCGAACCCACTCCACACGACCACACACCCCCAAACCATTGACCACGCCCCACCCCTCACCCCCACCCCATTCCTCACCACCCCACACCCCCAAAACATTCACCACGCCCCACCCCTCACCCCCACCCCATTCCTCACCACCCCACACCCACCCCATTCCTCACCACCCCTCAGCCCACTACCCCATCCCATTCCTCACCAACCCACACCCCACTACCCCACACCATTCCTCACCAACCCCACACCCTCACACCATTCCTCACCACACCCCACTCCCACAACCCTACTCCACTCCTCACCATCCCACACCCCCATCCCATTCCTCAACAACCCACACCCCCATCCCATTCCTCAACAACCCAAACCCCCATCCCATTCCTCAACAACCCACACCCCCATCCCATTCCTCACCATTCCACACGCCCATCCCATTCCTCAACAACCCACACCCCAACCCCACCCCATTCCTCACCACCCCAGCGCCCACACTCCCACCCCATTCCTCACCAACCCTCCCCCCATTACCCCACCCCATTCCTCAGCACCCCACACCCTCACCCCATTCCTCACCAGGCCACACATGCCCACACCATTCCTCACCACCCCACACCCCCACCCCATTCCTCACCACCCCAAACCCCCACCCCATTCCTCACCACACCACACCCCCACCCCATTCCTCACCACCCCAAACCCCCACCCCATTCCTCACCACACCACACCCCCACCCCATTCCTCTCCACCCCTCACCCCCACCCCATTCCTCACCACCCCACACCCCCACCCCATTCCTCACCACCCCTCAGCTCCACCCATTCCTCACCAGGCCCCACACCCCCCACCCCACTCCTCACCACCCCACACCCCCACCCCATTCCTCACTACCCCACACCCCCACCCCATTCCTCACCAGGCCCCACACCTCCACCCCATTCCTCATCACCCCACACCCCCACCCCATTCCTCACCACCCTTCACCCTACTACCCCACTACATTCCTCACCATCCCTCACCCCACTACCCAACGCAATTCCTCACCACCCCACACCCCCAACACATTCCTCAACAACCCACACCCCCACCCCACACCCCATTCCTCACCACCCCACACCCCCACCCCATTCCTCACCACCCCACACCCCCACCCCATTCCTCACCACCCCACACCCCACACCCCATTCCTCACCACCCCACACCCCTACCCCACACCCCATTCCTCACCACCCCACACCCCCACCCCATTCCTCACCACCCCACACCCCCACACACCATTCCTCACCACCCCACACCCCACACCCCACACACACCATTCCTCACCACCCCAAACCCCCACCCCACACCCCCACCCCATTCCTCACCACCCCACACCCCCACACACCATTCCTCACCACCCCACACCCCACACACACCATTCCTCACCACCCCACACCCCCACCCCACACCCCCACCCCATTCCTCATCACCCCACACACCCACCGCACACCCCCACCCCATTCCTCACCACGCCCCATCCCTCACCCCCACACACCATTCCTCACCATCCCACACCCCACACCCCGAACACATTCCACACCACCCCATGCCCCCAAACCATTCACCACGCCCCACCCCTCATCCCCACCCCATTCCTCACCACCCCACACCCACCCCATTCATCACCACCCCTCAGCCCACTACCCCACCCTATTCCTCACCAACCCTCCCCCCATTACCTCACCCCATTCCTCAGCACCCCAGAGCCCACACTCCCACCCCATTCCTCACCAACCCTCCCCCCATTACCCCACCCCATTCCTCACCACCCCAGACACTCACACCATTCCTCACCACCCCAATCCCCCACCCCATTCCTCACCACCCCAAACCCCCACCCCATTCCTCACCACCCCACACCCCCACCCCATTTCTCACCACCCCACACCCCCAACCCATTCCTCACCACCCCACACCTCCACCCTATTCCTCTCCACCCCTCACCCCCACCCCATTCCTCACCACCCCACACCCCCACCCCATTCCTCACCACCCCTCAGCCCCACCCCATTCCTCACCAGGCCGCACACCCCCAACCCATTCCTCACCACCCCACACCCCCACCCCATTCCTCACCAGGCCCCAAACCTCCACCCCATTCCTCATCACCCCACACCCCCACCCCATTCCTCACCACCCTTCACCCCACTACCCCACTCCATTCCTCACCATCCCTCACCCCACTACTCAACGCAATTCCTCACCACCCCACACCTCCACCTCATTCCTCACCACCCCACACCCCCATCCCATTCCTCAACAACCCACAACCCCACCCCACATCCCATTCCTCACCACCCCACACCCCCACCCCACACCCCATTCCTCACCACCCCACACCCCCACCCCATTCCTCACCACCCCACACCCCCACACACCATTCCTCAGCACCCCACACCCCCACACACCATTCATCACCAGCCCACAACCCCACCCCACACCCCCACCCCATTCCTCACCACCCCACACCCCCACCCCACACCCCCACCCCATTCCTCACCATCCCACACCCCCACCCCATTCCTCACCACGCCCCATCCCTCACCCTCACACACCATTCCTCACCACGCCACACCCCACACCCTGAACATATTCCACACCACCCCACACCCCCAAACCATTCACCACGCCCCACCCCTCATCCCCACCCCATTCCTCACCACCACACAGCCACCCCATTCCTCACCACCCCTCAGCCCACTACCCCACCCCATTCCTCACCAGCCCACACCCAACTACCCCACACCATTCCTCACCAACCCCACACCCTCACACCATTCCTCACCACGCCCCACTCCCACAACCCTACTCCACTCCTCACCATCCCACACCGCCATCCCATTCCTCAACAACCCACACCCCCATCCCATTCCTCAACAACCCACACCCCCATCCCATTCCTCACCATCCCACACTCCCATCCCATTCCTCAACAACCCACACCCCCATCCCATTCCTCAACAACCCACACTCCCACCCCATTCCTCACCAACCCTCCCCCCATTACCCCACCCCATTCCTCAGCACCCCACACCCCCACACCATTCCTCACCACCCCAGAGCCCAAATTCCCACCCCATTCCTCACCAACCCTCCCCCCATTACCCCACCCCATTCCTCAACACCCCACACACTCACCATTACTCACCAGGCCCCACACGCCCACACCATTCCTCACCACTCCACACCCCCACCCCATTCCTCACCACCCCACACCCCCACGACATTCCTCACCACCCCACACCCCCACCCCACACCCCCACCCCATTCCTCACCATCCCACAAACCCACCCCATTCCTCACCATGACACATCCCACCCCCGAACCCACTCCACACCATCCCACACCCCCAAAACATTCACCACGCCCCACCCATCACCCCCACCCCATTCCTCACCAACCCACACCCCACTACCCCACACCATTCCTCACCAACCCCACACCCTCGCACCATTCCTCACCACGCCCCACTTCCACAACCCTACTCCACTCCTCACCATCCCACACCCCCATCCCATTCCTCAACAACCCACACCCCCATCCCATTCCTCAACAACCCACACCCCCATCCCATTCCTCAGCACCCCACACCCCCACCCCATTCCTCACCACCCCACACCCCCACACACCATTCCTCACCACCCCACACCCCCACACACCATTCCTCACCACCCCACACACCCACCCCACACCCCCACCCCATTCCTCACCAGTCCACACCCCCACCCCACACCCCCACCCCATTCCTCACCATCCCACACCCCCACCCCATTCCTCACCATCACACACCCCACACCCCGAACCCACTCCACACCACCCCACACCCCCAAACCATTCACCACGCCCCACCCACTCACCCCCACCCCATTCCTCAGCACCCCACACCCCACTACCCCACCCCATTCCTCACCAACGCCACACCCTCACACCATTCCTCACCACGCCCCACTCCCACAACCCTACTCCACTCCTCACCATCCCACACCCCCATCCCATTCCTCAACAACCCACACCCCCATCCCATTCCTCACCATCCCACACCCACATCCCATTCCTCACCATCCCACAACCCCATCCCATTACTCAACAACCCACACCCCCATCCCATTCCTCACCATTCCACACCCCCATCCCATTCCTCACCATTCCACACCCCCATCCCATTCCTCAAATAACCAAACCCCCATCCCATTCCTCACCAACCCACACCCCCATCCCATTCCTCAACAACCCACACCCCCATCCCATTCCTCACCATTCCACACCCCCATCCCATTCCTCAACAACACACACCCCCATCCCATTCCTCAACAACCCACACCCCCATCCCATTCCTCAACAACCCACACCCCCATCCCATTCCTCACCATCCCACACTACCACCCCATTCCTCAGCAACCCACACCCCCATCCCATTCCTCACCACCCCACACCCCCACCGCATTCCTCACCACCCCACACCCCCACCCCATTCCTCACCACCCCTCACCCCCACCCCATTCCTCACCACCCCACACCCCCAAACCATTCACCACGCCCCACCCCCTCACCCCCAACCCATTCCTCAGCACCCCACACCCCACTACCCCAGCCCATTCCTCACCAACCCCACACCCCACTACCCCACACCATTCCTCACCAACGCCACACCCTCACACCATTCCTCACCACGCCCCACTCCCACAACCCTACTCCACTCCTCACCATCCCACACCCCCATCCCATTCCTCAACAACCCATACCCCCATCCCATTCCTCACCATCCCACACCCACATCCCATTCCTCACCATCCCACAACCCCATCCCATTCCTCAACAACCCACACCCCCATCCCATTCCTCACCATTCCACACCCCCATCCCATTCCTCACCATTCCACACCCCCATCCCATTCCTCAACAACCCACACCCCCATCCCATTCCTCACCAACCCACACCCCCATCCCATTCCTCAACAACCCACACCCCCATCCCATTCCTCACCATTCCACACCCCCATCCCATTCCTCAACAACACACACCCCCATCCCATTCCTCAACAACCCACACCCCCATCCCATTCATCAACAACCCACACCCCCATCCCATTCCTCACCATCCCACACTCCCACCCCATTCCTCAGCAACCCACACCCCCATCCCATTCCTCACAACCCCACACCCCCAGCGCATTCCTCACCACCCCACACCCCCACCCCATTCCTCACCACCCCTCACCCCCACCCCATTCCTCACCACCCCACACCCCCACCCCATTCCTCACCACCCCTCAGCCCCACCCATTCCTCACCAGGCCCCACACCTCCACCCCATTCCTCACCACCACAAACCCCCACCCCATTCCTCACCAGGGCCCACACCTCCACCCCATTCCTCACCACCCCACACTCCCACCCCATTCCTCAACAACCCACAACCCCACACTCCATTCCTCACCACCCCACACCCCCACCCCATTCCTCACCACCCCACACCCCCACACACCATTCCTCAACACCCCACACCCCCACACACCATTCCTCACCAACCCGCACCCCCACCCCATTCCTCACCACCCCACACCCCCACCCCATTCCTCACCATCACACACCCCACACCCCGAACCCACTCCACACCACCCCACACCCCCAAACCATTCACCACGCCCCACCCCTCACCCCCACCCCATTCCTCAGCACCCCACACCCGCACCCCATTCCTCACCACACCCCATCCCTCACCCCCACACACCATTCCTCACCACCACACACCCACCCCATTCCTCACACCCTACACCCCACTACCCCACACCATTCCTCACCAACCCCACACCCTCACACCATTCCTCACCTCGCCCCATTCCAACAACCCTACTCCACTCCTCACCATCCCACACCCCCATCCCATTCCTCAGCAGCCCACACCCCCATCCCATTCCTCAACAACCCACAACCCCATCCCATTCCTCACCATCCCACACCCACATCCCATTCCTCACCAACCCACACCCAAACCCCAACCCATTCCTCACCACCCCAGAGCCCACACTCCCACCCCATTCCTCGCCAACCCTCCCCCCATTACCCCACCCCATTCCTCACCACCCCACACCCTCACACCATTCCTCACCACCCCAGAGCCCACACTCCCACCCCATTCCTCACCAACCCTCCCCCCATTACCCCACCCCATTCCTCACCACCCCACACCCCCACCCCATTCCTCACCACCCCAGAGCCCACACTCCCACCCCATTCCTCACCAACCCTCCCCCCATTACCCCACCCCAATCCTCACCACCCCACACACTCACACCATTCCTCACCAGGCCCCACGCGCCCACACCATTCCTCACCACCCCACACCCCCACCCCATTCCTCACCACCCCACACCCCCACCCCATTCCTCACCACCCCACACACCCACCCCATTACTCACCAGCCCACACCCCCACCCCATTCCTCACCACCCCACACCCCAACCCCATTCCTCACCACCCCAAACCCCCACCCCATTCCTCACCACCTCCCACCCCCACCCCATTCCTCACCACCCCACACCCCCTCCCCATTCCTCACCACCCCACACCCCCACCCCATTCCTCACCACCCCACACCCCCACCCCATTCCTCACCACCCCACACCCCCACCCCATTCCTCACCACCCCTCAGCCCCACCCCATTCCTCACCACCCCACACCCCCACCCCATTCCTCACCACCCCAAACCCCCACCCCATTCCTCACCACCTCCCACCCCCACCCCATTCCTCACCACCCCACACCCCCACCCCATTCCTCACCACCCCTCAGCCCCACCCATTCCTCACCAGGCCCCACACCCCCACCCCATTCCTCACCACCCCACACCCCCATCCAATTCCTCACCAGGCCCCACACCTCCACCCCATTCCTCACCACCCCAAACCCCCACCCCATTCCTCACCAGGGCCCACACCTCCACCCCATTCCTCACCACCCCTCAGCCCCACCCCATTCCTCACCAGGCCCCACACCCCCACCCCACTCCTCACCACCCCACACCCCCATCCCATTCCTCAACAACCCACACCCCCACCCCATTCCTCACCAGTCCCCACACCTCCACCCCATTCCTCATCACCCCACACCCCCACCCCATTCCTCACCAGGCCCCACACCCCCACCCCATTCCTCATCTCCCCACAAACCCACACCATTCCTCACGATGGCCCACCCCACAACCCCACCCCATTCCACACCATGCCACACCGCCACAACATTCACAACGGCCCACCCCATACCCCCAAACCCATTCATCACCGCCCCTCACCCCCACCACATTCCTCTCCACCCCTCACCCCCACAACCACACCCGAAAACTCACCACCCCACACACAACACCCTCACCCCATTACTCTCCACCCCTCACCCTCACTCCACACCCCATTCCTCACTACCCCAAACCCCACACACCATTCCTCACCACCCCACACCCTCACCCCATTCCTCACCACCCCACACCGCCACACACCATTCCTCACTCCCCCACACCCCCACACACCATTCCTCACCACCCCACACCCCCACCCCACACCCCCACCCCATTCCTCACCACCCCACACCCCCACACCACACCCCCACCCCATTCCTCACCATCCCACACCCCACACCCCGAGCCCACTCCACACCACCCCACACCCCCAAACCATTCACCACGCCCCACCCCTCACCCCCACCCCATTCCTCACCACCCCACACCCACCCCATTCCTCACCACCCCTCAGCCCACTACCCCACCCCATTTCTCACCAACCCACACCCCAGTACCCCACACCATTCCTCACCAACCCCACACACTCACACCATTCCTCACCATGCCCCTCTCCCACAACCCTACTCCACTCCTCACCATCCCACACCCCCATCCCATTCCTCAGCAACCCACACCCCCATCCCATTCCTCAACCACCCACACCCCCATCCCATTCCTCACCATTCCACACCCCCATCCCATTCCTCAACAACCCACACCCCCATCCCATTCCTCACCATCCCGCACCCGCATCCATTCCTCACCATCCCACACCCCCATCCCATTCCTCACCATCCCGCACCCCCACCCCATTCCTCACCAACCCACACCCCCACCCCATTCCTCACCACACCACACCCCCACCCCATTCCTCACCACCCCACACCCCCACCCCATTCCTCACCACACCAAACCCCCACCCCATTCCTCACCACCCCACACCCCCATCCCATTCCTCAACAACCCACAACCCCATCCCATTCCTCACCATCCCACACCCACATCCCATTCCTCACCAACCCACACCCAAACCCCACCCCATTCCTCACCACCCCAGAGCCCACACTCCCACCCCATTCCTCACCAACCCTCCCCCCATTACCCCACCCCATTCCTCACCACCCCACACCCTCACACCATTCCTCACCACCCCAGTGCCCACACTCCCACCCCATTCCTCACCAACCCTCCCCCCATTACCCCACCCCATTCCTCACCACCCCACACCCCCACCCCATTCCTCACCACCCCACAGCCCACACTCCCACCCCATTCCTCACCAACCCTCCCCCCATTACCCCACCCCATTCCTCACCACCCCACACACTCACACCATTCCTCACCAGGCCCCACGCGCCCACCCCATTCCTCACCACCCCAACCCCCACCCCATTCCTCACCACCCCACACACCCACCCCATTCCTCACCACCCCACACCCCCACCCCATTCCTCACCACCCCACACCCCCACCCCATTCCTCACCACCCCAAACCCCCACCCCATTCCTCACCACCTCCCACCCCCACCCCATTCCTCACCACCCCACACCCCCTCCCCAGTCCTCACCACCCCACACCCCCACCCCATTCCTCACCCCCCCACACCCCCACCCCATTCCTCACCACCCCTCAGCCCCACCCCATTCCTCACCAGGCCCCACACCCCCACCCCACTCCTCACCACCCCGCACCCCCAACCCATTACTCAACAACCCACACCCCCACCCCATTCCTCACCAGTCCCCACACCTCCACCCCATTCCTCATCACCCCACACCCCCACCCCATTCCTCACCAGGCCCCACACCCCCACCCCATTCCTCATCTCCCCACAAACCCACACCATTCCTCACGATGGCCCACCCCACAACCCCACCCCATTCCACACCATGCCACACCCCCACAACATTCACAACGGCCCACCCCATACCCCCAAACCCATTCATCACCGCCCCTCACCCCCACCCCATTCCTCACCATCCCACACCCCCACCCCATTCCTCTCCACCCCTCACCCCCACAACCACACCCGAAAACTCACCACCCCACACACAACACCCTCACCCCATTACTCTCCACCCCTCACCCTCACTCCACACCCCATTCCTCACCACCCCAAACCCCACACACCATTCCTCACCACCCCACACCACCACACACCATTCCTCACTACCCCACACCCCCACACACCATTCCTCACCACCCCACACCCCCACCCCACACCCCCACCCCACTCCACACCACCCCACACCCCCAAACCATTCACCACGCCCCACCCCTCACCCCCACCCCATTCCTCACCACCCCACACCCACCCCATTCCTCACCACCCCTCAGCCCACTACCCCACCCCATTTCTCACCAACCCACACCCCAGTACCCCACACCATTCCTCACCAACCCCACACACTCACACCATTCCTCACCATGCCCCTCTCCCACAACCCTACTCCACTCCTCACCATCCCACACCCCCATCCCTTTCCTCAGCAACCCACACCCCCACCCCATTCCTCAACCACCCACACCCCCATCCCATTCCTCACCATTCCACACCCCCATCCCATTCCTCAACAACCCACACCCCCATCCCATTCCTCACCATCCCGCACCCGCATCCCATTCCTCACCATCCCACACCCCCATCCCATTCCTCACCATCCCGCACCCCCACCCCATTCCTCACCAACCCACACCCCCACCCCATTCCTCACCACACCACACCCCCACCCCATTCCTCACCACCCCACACCCCCACCCCATTCCTCACCACACCAAACCCCCACCCCATTCCTCACCACACCACAACCCCACCACATTCCTCACCACCCCACACCCCCACCCCATTCCTCACCACCCCACACCCCCACCCCATTCCTCACCACCCCTCACTCCCACCCCATTCCTCACCACCCCTCAGCCCCACGCCATTCCTCACCAGGCCCCACACCCCCACCCCATTCCTCACCACCCCACACCCCCAACCCATTCCTCACCAGGCCCCACACCTCAACCCCATTCCTCATCACCCCACACCCCCACCCCATTCCTCACCACCCTTCAGCCCACTACCCCACCCCATTTCTCACCAACCCACACCCCAGTACCCCACACCATTCCTCACCAACCCCACACACTCACACCATTCCTCACCATGCCCCTCTCCCACAACCCTACTCCACTCCTCACCATCCCACACCCCCATCCCTTTCCTCAGCAACCCACACCCCCATCCCATTCCTCAACCACCCACACCCCCATCCCATTCCTCACCATTCCACACCCCCATCCCATTCCTCAACAACCCACACCCCCATCCCATTCCTCACCATCCCGCACCCGCATCCCATTCCTCACCATCCCACACCCCCATCCCATTCCTCACCATCCCGCACCCCCACCCCATTCCTCACCAACCCACACCCCCACCCCATTCCTCACCACACCACACCCCCACCCCATTCCTCACCACCCCACACCCCACCCCATTCCTCACCACACCAAACCCCCACCCCATTCCTCACCACACCACAACCCCACCACATTCCTCACCACCCCACACCCCCACCCCATTCCTCACCACCCCACACCCCCACCCCATTCCTCACCACCCCTCACCCCCACCCCATTCCTCACCACCCCTCAGCCCCACGCCATTCCTCACCAGGCCCCACACCCCCACCCCATTCCTCACCACCCCACACCCCCAACCCATTCCTCACCAGGCCCCACACCTCAACCCCATTCCTCATCACCCCACACCCCCACCCCATTCCTCACCACCCTTCACCCCACTACCCCACTCCATTCCTCACCATCCCTCACCCCACTACCCAACGCAATTCCTCACCACCCCACACCCCCACCCCATTCCTCACCACCTCACACCGCCACCCCATTCCTCAACAACCCACACCCCCACCCCATTCCTCAACAACCCACAACCCCACCCCACACCCCATTCCTCACCACCCCACACCCCCACCCCACACCCCATTCCTCACCACCCCACACCCCCACCCCATTCCTCACCACCCCACACCCCCACACACCATTCCTCACCACCCCACACCCCCAAACACCATTCCTCAACACCCCACACCCCAACCCCACACCCCCACCCCATTCCTCACCATCCCACACGCCCACCCCATTCCTCACCACGCCCCATCCCTCAACCCACACACCATTCCTCACCACGCCACACCCGATACCCCGAACACATTCCACACCACCCCACACCCCCAACCCATTCACCACGCCCCACTCCTCATCCCCACCCCATTCCTAACCACCCCACACCCACCCCATTCCTCACAACCCCTCAGCCCACTACCCCACCGCATTCCTCACCACCCCACACCCCACTACCCCACACCATTCCTCACCAACCCCACACCCTCACACCATTCCTCACCACGCCCCACTCCCACAACCCTACTCCACTCCTCACCATCCCACACCCCCATCCCATTCCTCAACAACCCACACCCCCATCCCATTCCTCAACAACCCACACCCCCATCCCAATCCTCACCATCCCACAACCCCATCCCATTCCTCAACAACACATACCACCATCCCATTCCTCACCATCCCACACCCACATCCCATTCCTCACCAGGCCCCACACCTCCACCCCATTCCACATCACCCCACACCCCCACCCCATTCCTCACCAGGCCCCACACCCCCACCCCATTCCTCATCTCCCCACACCCCCACACCATTCCTCACGATGGCCCACCCCACAACCCCACCCCATTCCACACCATGCCACACCCCCACAACATTCACAACGGCCCACCCCATACCCCCAAACCCATTCAAAACCGCCCCTCACCCCCACCCCATTCCTCGCCATCCCACACCCCCACCCCATTCCTCTCCACCCTTCACCCCCACAACCATACCCGAAAACTCACCACCCCACACACAACACCCTCACCCCATTCCTCTCCACCCCTCACCCTCACTCCACACCCCATTCCTCACCACCCCACACCCCCACCCCACACCCCATTCCTCACCGCCCCTCACCCCCACCCCATTACTCAACAACCCACACCCCCGTCCCATTCCTCAACAACCCACACCCACACCCCACACCCCATTCCTCACCACCCCACACCCCCACCCCATTCCTCACCACCCCACACCCCCACCCCACACCCCATTCCTCACCACCCCACACCCCCACCCCACACCCCATTCCTCACCACCCCACACCCCCACACACCATTCCTCACCACCCCACACCCCCACCCCATTCCTCACCACCCCACACCCCCACACACCATTCCTCACCACCCCACACCCCCACACACCATTCCTCACCACCCCACACCCCCACCCCACACCCCCACCCCATTCCTCACCATCCCACACCCCCAACCCATTCCTCACCATCCCACACCCCACACCCCGAACCCACTCCACACCACCCCACACCCCCAAACCATTCACCACGCCCCACCCCTCACCCCCACCCCATTCCTCACCACCCCACACCCACCCCCTTCCTCCCCAACCCACACCCCACTACCCCACACCATTCATAACCAACCCCACACACTCACACCATTCCTCACCACGCCCCACTTCCACAACCCTACTCCACTCCTCACCATCCCACACCCCCATCCCATTCCTCAACAACCCACACCCCCATCCCATTCGTCAACAACCCACACCCCCATCCCATTCCTCACCATTCCACACCCCCATCCCATTCCTCAACAACCCACACCCCCATCCCATTCCTCACCATCCCACACCCCCATCCCATTCCTCAACAACCCACACTCCCACCCCATTCCTCACCAACCCACACCCCAACCCCACACCATTCCTCACCACCCCAGCGCCCACACTCCCACCCCATTCCTCACCAACCCTCCCCCCATTACCCCACCCCATTCCTCAGCACCCCACACACTCACACCATTCCTCACCACCCCTCAGCCCACTACCCCACCCCATTCCTCACCAACACCACACCCTCACACCATTCCTCACCACGCCCCACTCCCACAACCCTACTCCTCTCCTCACCATCCCACACCCCCATCCCATTCCTCAACAACCCACACCCCCATCCCGTTCCTCAACATCCCACACCCCCATCCCATTCCTCACCATCCCACACCCCCACCCCATTCCTCAACAACCCACACCCCCATCCCATTCCTCAACAACCCACACCCCCATCCCATTCCTCACCATCCCACACCCACATCCCATTCCTCACCAACCCTCACCCCAATCCCACCCCATTCCTCACCACCCCAGAGCCCACGCTCCCACCCCATTCCTCACCAACCCTCCCCCCATTACCCAACCCCATTCCTCAGCACCCCACACCCCCACACCATTCCTCACCACCCCAGCGCCCACACGCCCACCCCATTCCTCACCAACCCTCCCCCGATTACCCCACGCCATTCCTCACCACCCCACACACTCACATCATTCCTCACCAGGCCCCACACGCCCACACCATTCCTCACCACTCCACACCCCCACCCCATTACTCACCACCCCACACGCCACACACCATTCCTCACCACCCCACACCCCACCCCATTCCTCACCACCCCACACCCCCACACCCCATTCCTCACCATCCCACACCCCCACCCCATTCCTCACCATCCCACACCCCTCACCCCGAACCCACTCCACACCACCCCACACCCCCAAACCATTCACCAGGCCCCACCCCTCACCCCCACCCCATTCCTCACCACCCCACACCCACCCCATTCCTCACCACCCCACACCCCACTACCCCACACCATTCCTCACCAACCCCACACCCTCACACCATTCCTCACCACGTCCCACTCCCACAACCCTACTCCACTCCTCACCATCCCACACCCCCATCACATTCCTCAACAACACACACCCCCATCCCATTCCTCAACAACCCACACCCCCACCCCATTCCTCACCACCCCATTCCTCACCACCCCACACCCCCACCCCATTCCTCACCACCCCTCAGCCCCACCCCTTTCCTCACCAGGCCCCACAACCCCACCCCACTCCTCACCACCCCACACCCCCATCCCATTCCTCAACAACCCACACCCCCGCCCCATTCCTCACCAGGCCCCACACCTCCACCCCATTCCTCATCACCGCCCACCCCCACCCCATTCCTCACCAGGCCCCACACCCCCACCCCATTCCTCATCACCCCACACCCCCACCCCATTCCTCACCATCCCACACCCCCATCCCATTCCTCACCATCCCACACCCCAAACCCCGAACACACTCCACACCACCCCACACCCCCAAACCATTCACCACGCCCCACCCCTCACCCCCACCCCATTCCTCACCACCCCACACCCACCCCATTCCTCACCACCCCACACCCCAATACCACACACCATTCCTCACCAACCCCACACCCTTACAACATTCCTCACCACGCCCCACTCCCACAACCCTACTCCAATCCTCACCATCCCACACCCCCATCCCATTCCTCAACAACACACACCCCCATCCCATTCCTCAACAACCCACACCCCCACCCCATTACTCACCACCCCACACCCCCATCCCATTCCTCACCACCCCACACCCCCACCCCATTCCTCACCACCCCTCAGCCCCAACCCATTCCTCACCAGGCCCTACACCCCCACCCCACTCCTCACCACCCCACACCCCCATCCCATTCCTCAACAACCCACACCCCCACCCCATTCCTCACCAGGCCCCACACCTCCACCCCATTCCTCATCACCCCACACCCCCACCCCATTCCTCACCAGGCCCCACACCCCCACCCCATTCCTCATCTCCCCACACCCCCACACCATTCCTCACGATGGCCCACCCCACAACCCCACCCCTTTCCACACCATGCCACACCCCCACAACATTCACAACGGCCCACCCCATACCCCCAAACCCATTCATCACTGCCCCTCACCCCCACCCCATTCCTCACCATCCCACACCCCCACCCCATTCCTCTCCACCCTTCACCCCCACAACCATACCCGAAAACTCACCACCCCACACACAACACCCTCACCCCATTCCTCTCCACCCCTCACCCTCACTCCACACCCCATTCCTCACCACCCCACACCCCCACCCCACACCCCATTCCTCACCGCCCCTCACCCCCACCCCATTCCTCAACAACCCACACCCCCACCCCATTCCTCAACAACCCACACCCACATCCCACAACTCATTCCTCACCACCGCACACCCCCACCCCATTCCTCACCACCCCACACCCCCACCCCACACCCCATTCCTCACCACCCCACACCCCCACCCCACACCCCATTCCTCAACACCCCTCACCCCCACCCCATTCCTCACCACCCCACACCCCCACACACCATTCCTCACCACCCCACACCCCCACCCCATTCCTCACCACCCCACACCCCCACACACCATTCCTCACCACCCCACACCCCCACACACCATTCCTCACCACCCCACACCCCCACCCCACACCCCCACCCCATTCCTCACCATCCCACACCCCCACCCCATTCCTCACCATCCCACACCCCACACCCCGAACCCATTCCACACCACCCCACACCCCCAAATCATTCACCACGCCCCACCCCTCACCCCCACCCCATTCCTCACCACCCCACACCCAGCCCCTACCTCCCCAACCCACACCCCACTACCCCACACCATTCATAACCAACCCCACACACTCACACCATTCCTCACCACGCCCCACTTCCACAACCCTACTCCACTCCTCACCATCCCACACCCCCATCCCATTCCTCAACAACCCACACCCCCATCCCATTCCTCAACAACCCACACCCCCATCCCATTCCTCACCATCCCGCACCCACATCCCATTCCTCACCATCCCACACCCCCATCCCATTCCTCAACAACCCACACTCCCACCCCATTCCTCACCAACCCACACCCCAACCCTACACCATTCCTCACCACCCCAGCGCCCACACTCCCACCCCATTCCTCACCTACCCTCCCCCCATTACCCCACCCCATTCCTCAGCACCCCACACACTCACACCATTCCTCACCACCCCACACCCACCCCATTCCTCACCACCCCTCAGCCCACTACCCCACCCCTTTCCTCACCAACCCCACACCCTCACACCATTCCTCACCACGCCCCACTCCCACAACCCTACTCCTCTCCTCACCATCCCACATCCCCATCCCATTCCTCAACAACCCACACCCCCATCCCATTCCCCAACAACCCACACCCCCATCCCATTCCTCAGCACCCCACACCCCCACCCCATTCCTCAACAACCCACACCCCCATCCCATTCCCCAACAACCCACACCCCCATCCCATTCCTCAACAACCCACACCCCCATCCCATTCCTCACCATCCCACACCCCCATCCCATTCCTCAACAACCCACACCCCCATCCCATTCCTCAACAACCCACACCCCCAACCCATTCCTCACCATCCCACACCCCCATCCCATTCCTCACCACCCCACACCCCCATCCCATTCCTCAACAACCCACACCCCAACCCCACCCCATTCCTCACCACCCCAAACCCCCACCCCATTCCTCACCACCCCACACCCCAACCCCATTCCTCACCACCCCACACCCCCACCCCATTCCTCTCCACCCCACACCCCCACCCCATTCCTCACCACCCCACACTCCCACCCCATTCCTCACCACCCCTCACCCCCACCCCATTCCTCACCAGGCCCCACACTCCCACCCCATTCCTCACCAACCCTCCCCCCATTACCCCACCCCATTCCTCACCACCCCACACTCCCACCCCATTCCTCACCAACCCTCCCCCCATTACCCCAACCCCATTCCTCACCACCCCACACCCCCACACACCATTCCTCACCACCCCACACCCCCAACCACACCCCCACCCCATTCCTCACCACCCCACACCCCCACCCCATTCCTCACCACGCCCCATCCCTCACCCCCACACACCATTCCTCACCACGCCACACCCCACACCCCGAACACATTCCACACCACCCCACACCCCCAAACCATTCACCACGCCCCACCCCTCATCCACACCCCATTCCTCACCACCCCTCAGCCCACTACCCCACCCCATTCCTCACCACCCCACACCCCACTACCCCACACACTTCCTCACCACCCCACACCCTCAAACCATTCCTCACCACGCCCCACTCCCACAACCCTACTCCACTCCTCACCATCCCACACCCCCATCCCATTCCTCAACAACCCACACCCCCATCCCATTCCTCAACAACCCACACCCCCATCCCATTCCCCAACAACCCACACCCCCATCCCATTCCTCAACAACCCACACCCCCATCCCATTCCTCAACAACCCACACCCCCATCCCATTCATCAACAACCCACACCACCATCCCATTCCTCACCATCCCACACCCACATCCCATTCCTCACCAACCCACACCCCAACCCCACCCCATTCCTCACCAAGCCCAGAGCCCACACTCACACCCCATTCCTCACCAACCCTCCCCCCATTACCCCACCCCATTCCTCACCTGCCCACACCCTCACACCATTCCTCACCAGGCCACACACGCCCACACCATTCCTCACCAGGCCCCACACGCCCACACCATTCCTCACCACCCCACACCCCCACCCCATTCCTCACCACCCCACACCCCTACCCCATTCCTCACCACCCCACACCCCCATCCCATTCCTCAACAACCCACACCCCCACCCCACTCCTCACCACCCCACAGCCCCACCCCATTCCTCACCAGGCCCCACACATCCACCCCATTCCTCATCACTCCACACCCCCACCCCATTCCTCACCAGGCCCCACACCCCCACCCCATTCCTCATCACCCCACACCCCCACCTCATTCCTCACCAGGCCCCACACCCCCACCCCATTCCTCATCTCCCCACACCCACACAACATTCCTCACGATGGCCCACCCCACAACCCCACCCCATTCCACACCATGCCACACCCCCACAACATTCACAACGGCCCACCCCATACCCCCAAACCCTTTCATCACCGCCCCTCACCCCCACCCCATTCCTCACCATCCCACACCCCCACCCCATTCCTCTCCACTCCTCACCACCACAACCACACCCGAAAACTCACCACCCCACACACAACACCCTCACCCCATTCCTCTCCACCCCTCACCCTCACTCCACACCCCATTCCTCACAACCCCACACCCCCACCCCACACTCCATTCCTCACCGCCCTTCACCCCCACCCCTTTCCTCACCACCCCACACCCCACACCCCATTCCTCACCACCCCACACCCCCACCCCATTCCTCACCAGGCCCCACACCCCCACCCCACACCCCCACCCCATTCCTCACCACCCCACACCCCACACCCCATTCCTCACCACCCCACACCCCCACCCCATTCCTCACCACCCCACACCCCACACCCCATTCCTCACCACCCCACACCCCACACCCCATTCCTCACCACCCCACACCCATTCCTCACCACCCCACACCCCCACACCATTCCTCACCACCCCACACCCCACCCCACACCCCCACCCCACACCCCATTCCTCACCACCCCTCAACCGCACCCCAAACCCCGTTACTCACCACCCCACACCCCGACCCCACACCCCATTCCTCACCACACCTCACCCCCACACCATTTCTCACCACCCCACAACCCCACCCAACACCCCATTCCTCACCACCCCAAACCCCCACCCCTCACCCCCACCCCATTCCTCACCACCACACACCCCGA
This sequence comes from Carcharodon carcharias, assembly GCF_017639515.1. Taxonomy (NCBI): domain Eukaryota; kingdom Metazoa; phylum Chordata; class Chondrichthyes; order Lamniformes; family Lamnidae; genus Carcharodon; species Carcharodon carcharias. The sequence continues at coordinate 69,863,033 of NC_054479.1, forward strand.
CCCCATTCCTCACCACCCCACACCGCCACCCCATTCCTCACCACCCCTCACCCCCACCCCATTCCTCATTACCCCACACCCCCACTCCATTCCTCACCACCCCTCACCCCCACCCCATTCCTCATTTCCCCACACCCCCACTCCATTCCTCACCAGCCCAAATCCCCACCCCATTCCTCCCCACCCCTCACCCCCACCCCATTCCTCACCACCCCAAACCCCCACCCCATTCCTACCCACCCCTCACCCCCACCCCATTCCTCACCACCCCTCACCCCCACCCCATTCCTCCCCACCCCTCATCCCCACACCATTCCTCACCACCCCACACCCCCACCCCATTCCTTCCCACCCCTCACCCCCACCCCATTCTTCACCACCCGAAACCCCCACCCTATTCCTCACCACCCCTCACCCCCACACCATTACTCACTACCCCACAACCCCACCGTATTCCTGACTCCACCCCACACCCCCACCCCATTCCTCACCACGCCCCACCCCCACCCCATTCCTCACCACCCCACCCCCACTCCATTCCTCACCACCCCACACCCACCTCATTCCTCACCACGCCCCAACCCACACCCCACCCCATTCCCCATGACGCCCCACCCCACACTCCCCCATCCCACCCCATTGCTCACCACCCCTCACCCCCTCACCATTCCTCACCACCCCTCACCCCCACCCCTCACCCCATTCCTCACCACCCCTCACCCCCACACCATTCCTCACCACCCCACACCCCACCCCATTCCCCATGACGCCCCACCCCACACTCCCCCATCCCACCCCATTCCTCACCAACCCCCATCCCACCCCATTCCTCACCACCCCTCACCCCCACCCCACACCCCATTCCTTACCACCCCTCACCCCCACCCCATTCCTCACCACCCCACACCCCATTCCTCACCACACCCCATTCCCACACACGCCCACCCCATTCCTCATCACCCCCACACCCCCAGCCCATTCCTCATCACCCCCACACCTCCACCCCATTCCTCAGCACCCCACACCCCCTCCCCATTCCTCACCACCCCTCACCTCCACCCCATTCCTCACCACCCCCACCCCATTCATCACCACGCTCTTCCGCGCACCCCACACCCCCACACCATTCCTCATCACCCCCACACCCCCACACCATTCCTTACCATCCCTCACCCCCACCCCATTCCTCACCACTCCACAACCCATACCCCCACACCCCCACACCATTCCTCACCAGGTCCCACCCCACCCCCATCCCATTCCTCAACAACCCACACACCCATCCCATTCCTCACCATTCCACACCCCCATCCCATTCCTCACCATCCCAGAGCCCACACCCCCACCCCATTCCTCACCACCCCAAACCCCCACCCCATTCCTCACCACCCCACACCTCCACCCCACACCCCCACCCCATTCCTCACCACCCCACACCCCCACCCCATTCCTCACCACGCCCCATCCCTCACCCCCACACACCATTCCTCACCACGCCACACCCCGAACACATTCCACACCACCCCACACCCCCAAACCATTCACCACGCCCCACCCCTCATCCCCACCCCATTCCTCACCACCCCTCAGCCCACTACCCCACCCCATTCCTCACCACCCCACACCCCACTACCCCACACCCTCAAACCATTCCTCACCACGCCCCACTCCCACAACACTACTCCACTCCTCACCATCCCACACCCCCATCCCATTCCTCAACAACCCACACCCCCATCCCATTCCTCAACAACCCACACACCCCCACCCCATTCCTCATCACCCCCACACCCCCAGCCCATTCCTCACCACCCCTCACCTCCACCCCATTCCTCACCACCCCCACCCCATTCCTCACCACGCTCTTCCGCGCACCCCACACCCCCACACCATTCCTCATCACCCCCACACCCCCACACCATTCCTTACCATCCCTCACCCCCACCCCATTCCTCACCACTCCACAACCCATACCCCCACACCCCCACACCATTCCTCACCAGGTCCCACCCCACACCCCCATCCCATTCCTCAACAACCCACACCCCCATCCCATTCCTCACCATTCCACACCCCCATCCCATTCCTCACCATCCCAGAGCCCACACCCCCACCCCATTCCTCACCACCCCAAACCCCCACCCCATTCCTCACCACCCCACACCTCCACCCCACACCCCCACCCCATTCCTCACCACCCCACACCCCCACCCCATTCCTCACCACGCCCCATCCCTCACCCCCACACACCATTCCTCACCACGCCACACCCCACACCCCGAACACATTCCACACCACCCCACACCCCCAAACCATTCACCACGCCCCACCCCTCATCCCCACCCCATTCCTCACCACCCCTCAGCCCACTACCCCACCCCATTCCTCACCACCCCACACACCACTACCCCACACCCTTCCTCACCACCCCACACCCTCACACCATTCCTCACCACGCCCCACTCCCACAACCCTACTCCACTCCTCACCATCCCACACCCCCATCCCATTCCTCAACAACCCACACCCCCATCCCATTCCTCAACAACCCACACCCTCATCCCATTCCCCAACAACCCACACCCCCATCCCATTCCTCAGCATCCCACACCCCCATCCCATTCCTCAACAACCCACAACCCCATCCCATTCCTCAACAACCCACACCCCCATCCCATTCCCCAACAACCCACACCCCCATCCCATTCCTCAGCATCCCACACCCCCATCCCATTCCTCAACAACCCACACCCCCATCCCATTCCTCAACAACCCACACCCCCATCCCATTCCTCAACAACCCACACCCCCATCCCATTCCTCACCATCCCACACCCACATCCCATTCCTCACCAACCCACACCCCAACCCCACCCCATTCCTCACCAACCCCAGAGCCCACACTCCCACCCCATTCCTCACCAACCCTCCCCCCATTACCCCACCCCATTCCTCACCAGCCCACACCCTCACACCATTCCTCACCAGGCCACACACGCCCACACCATTCCTCACCAGGCCCCACACGCCCACACCATTCCTCACCACCCCACACCCCCACCCCATTCCTCACCACCCCACACCCCTACCCCATTCCTCACCACCCCACACCCCCATCCCATTCCTCAACAACCCACACCCCCACCCCACTCCTCACCACCCCACACCCCCACCCCATTCCTCACCAGGCCCCACAAATCCACCCCATTCCTCATCACTCCACACCCCCATCCCATTCCTCAACAACCCACACCCCCAACCCATTCCTCACCATCCCACACCCCCATCCCATTCCTCACCACCCCACACCCCCATCCCATTCCTCAACAACCCACACCCCAACCCCACCCCATTCCTCACCACCCCAGCGCCCACACTCCCACCCCATTCCTCAACACCCCACACCCCCACCCCATTCCTCACCACCCCACACCCCCACCCCATTCCTCACCACCCCAAACCCCCACCCCATTCCTCACCACCCCACACCCCAACCCCATTCCTCACCACCCCACACCCCCACCCCATTCCTCACCACCCCAAACCCCCACCCCATTCCTCACCACCCCACACCCCAACCCCATTCCTCACCACCCCACACCCCCACCCCATTCCTCTCCACCCCACACCCCCACCCCATTCCTCACCACCCCACACTCCCACCCCATTCCTCACCACCCCTCACCCCCACCCCATTCCTCACCAGGCCCCACACTCGAACCCCATTCCTCACCAACCCTCCCCCCATTACCCCACCCCATTCCTCACCACCCCACACTCCCACCCCATTCCTCACCAACCCTCCCCCCATTACCCCAACCCCATTCCTCACCACCCCACACCCCCACACACCATTCCTCACCACACCACACCCTCACCCCACACCCCCACCCCATTCCTCACCACCCCACACCCCCAACCCACACCCCCACCCCATTCCTCACCATCCCACACCCCCACCCCATTCCTCACCACGCCCCATCCCTCACCCCCACACACCATTACTCACCACGCCACACCCCACACCCCGAACACATTCCACACCACCCCACGCCCCAAAACCATTCACCACGCCCCACCCCTCATCCCCACCCCATTCCTCACCACCCCACACCCTCCCCATTCATCACCACCCCTCAGCCCACTACCACACCCCATTCCTCACCACCCCTCAGCCCACTACCCCACCCCATTCCTCACCATCCCACACCCCACTATCCCACACCATTCCTCACCAACCCCACACCCTCACACCATTCCTCACCACGCCCCACTCCCACAACCCTACTCCACTCCTCACCATCCCACACCCCCACCCCATTCCTCACCATCCCACATCCCCACCCCATTCCTCTCCACCCCTCACCCCCACAACCACACCCGAAAACTCACCACCCCACACACAACACCCTCACCCCATTCTTCTCCACCCCTCACCCTCACTCCACACCCCCACCCCATTCCTCACCATGCCCCAACCCACACCCCATCTCAATCCTCGCCACAACTCACCGCACTACCACACTCCATTGCTCACCACCCCACAGCCCATTCCTCACCACCCCACACCCCACACCCCATTCCTCACCACCCCACACCCCACACCCCATTCCTCACCACCCCACACCCCACACCCCATTCCTCATCACCCCCATCCCATTCCTCACCACCCCAGAGCCCATACCCCCACCCCATTCCTCACCACCCCAAACCCCCACCCCATTCCTCACCACCCCACACCTCCACCCCACACCCCCACCCAATTCCTCACCACCCCACACCCCCACCCCATTCCTCACCACGCCCCATCCCTCACCCCCACACACCATTCCTCACCACGCCACACCCCACACCCCGAACACATTCCACACCATCCCACACCCCCAAACCATTCACCACGCCCCACCCCTCATCCCCACCCCATTCCTCACCACCCCTCAGCCCACTACCCCACCCCATTCCTCACCACCCCACACCCCCACCCCATTCCTCACCACCCCACACCCCTACCCCATTCCTCACCACCCCACACCCCCATCCCATTCCTCAACAACCCACACCCCCACCCCACTCCTCACCACCCCACACCCCCACCCCATTCCTCACCAGGCCCCACACATCCACCCCATTCTTCATCACTCCACACCCCCACCCCATTCCTCACCAGGCCCCACACCCCCACCCCATTCCTCATCACCCCACACCCCCACCTCATTCCTCACCAGGCCCCACACCCCCACCCCATTCCTCACCACCCCACACTCCCACCCCATTCCTCACCACCCCTCACCCCCACCCCATTCCTCACCAGGCCCCACACTCCCACCCCATTCCTCACCAACCCTCCCCCCATTACCCCACCCCATTCCTCACCACCCCACACTCCCACCCCATTCCTCACCAACCCTCCCCCCATTACCCCAACCCCATTCCTCACCACCCCACACCCCCACACACCATTCCTCACCACACCACACCCTCACCCCACACCCCCACCCCATTCCTCACCACCCCACACCCCCAACCCACACCCCCACCCCATTCCTCACCATCCCACACCCCCACCCCATTCCTCACCACGCCCCATCCCTCACCACCACACACCATTACTCACCACGCCACACCCCACACCCCGAACACATTCCACACCACCCCACGCCCCAAAACCATTCACCACGCCCCACCCCTCATCCCCACCCCATTCCTCACCACCCCACACCCTCCCCATTCATCACCACCCCTCAGCCCACTACCACACCCCATTCCTCACCACCCCTCAGCCCACTACCCCACCCCATTCCTCACCATCCCACACCCCACTATCCCACACCATTCCTCACCAACCCCACACCCTCACACCATTCCTCACCACGCCCCACTCCCACAACCCTACTCCACTCCTCACCATCCCACACCCCCACCCCATTCCTCACCATCCCACACCACCACCCCATTCCTCTCCACCCCTCACCCCCACAACCACACCCGAAAACTCACCACCCCACACACAACACCCTCACCCCATTCTTCTCCACCCCTCACCCTCACTCCACACCCCCACCCCATTCCTCACCATGCCCCAACCCACACCCCATCTCAATCCTCGCCACAACTCACCGCACTACCACACTCCATTGCTCACCACCCCACAGCCCATTCCTCACCACCCCACACCCCACACCCCATTCCTCACCACCCCACACCCCACACCCCACTCCTCACCACCCCACACCCCACACCCCATTCCTCATCACCCCCATCCCATTCCTCACCACCCCAGAGCCCATACCCCCACCCCATTCCTCACCACCCCAAACCCCCACCCCATTCCTCACCACCCCACACCTCCACCCCACACCCCCACCCAATTCCTCACCACCCCACACCCCCACCCCATTCCTCACCACGCCCCATCCCTCACCCCCACACACCATTCCTCACCACGCCACACCCCACACCCCGAACACATTCCACACCATCCCACACCCCCAAACCATTCACCACGCCCCACCCCTCATCCCCACCCCATTCCTCACCACCCCTCAGCCCACTACCCCACCCCATTCCTCACCACCCCACACCCCTACCCCATTCCTCACCACCCCACACCCCCATCCCATTCCTCAACAACCCACACCCCCACCCCACTCCTCACCACCCCACACCCCCACCCCATTCCTCACCAGGCCCCACACATCCACCCCATTCCTCATCACTCCACACCCCCACCCCATTCCTCACCAGGCCCCACACCCCCACCCCATTCCTCATCACCCCACACCCCCACCTCATTCCTCACCAGGCCCCACACCCCCACCCCATTCCTAATCTCCCCACACCCACACAACATTCCTCACGATGGCCCACACCACAACCCCACCCCATTCCACACCATGCCACACCCCCACAACATTCAAGACGGCCCACCCCATACCCCCAAACCCTTTCATCACCGCCCCTCACCCCCACCCCATTCCTCACCATCCCACACCCCCACCCCATTCCTCTCCACTCCTCACCCCCACAACAACACCCGAAAACTCACCACCCCACACACAACACCCTCACCCCATTCCTCTCCACCCCTCACCCTCACTCCACACCCCATTCCTCACAACCCCACACCCCCACCCCACACTCCATTCCTCACCGCCCCTCACCCACACCCCATTCCTCACAACCCCACACCCCACACCCCATTCCTCACCACCCCACACCCCCACCCCATTCCTCACCAGGCCCCACACCCCCATCCCACACCCCCACCCCATTCCTCACCACCCCACACCCCATTACTCACCACCCCACACCCACACCCATTCCTCACAACCCCACACCCCCACCCCACACTCCATTCCTCACCGCCCCTCACCCCCACCCCATTCCTCACCACCCCACACCCCACACCCCATTCCTCACCACCCCACACCCCCACCCCATTCCTCACCAGGCCCCACACCCCCATCCCACACCCCCACCCCATTCCTCACCACCCCACACCCCATTACTCACCACCCCACACCCCCACCCCATTCCTCACCACCCCACACCCCACACCCCATTCCTCACCACCCAACACCCCACACCCCATTCCTCGCCACCCCACACCCCACACCCCATTCCTCACCACCCCACACCCCCACACCATTCCGCACCACCCCACACCCCCACCCCACACCCCCACCCCACACCCCATTCCTCACCACCCCTCAACCGCACCCCAAACCCCGTTACTCACCACCCCACACCCCGACCCCACACCCCATTCCTCACCACACCTCACCCCCACACCATTTCTCACCACCCCACAACCCCACCCCACACCCCATTCCTCACCACCCCAAACCCCCACCCCTCACCCCCACCCCATTCCTCACCACCCCTCACCCCCACCCCATTCCTCACCACCCCTCACCCCCACCCCATTCCTCATTACCCCACACCCCCACTCCATTCCTCACCACCCCTCACCCCCACCCCATTCCTCATTTCCCCACACCCCCACTCCATTCCTCACCACCCCAAATCCCCACCCCATTCCTCCCCCCCCCTCACCCCCACCCCATTCCTCACCACCCCAAACCCCCACCCCATTCCTCCCCACCCCTCACCCCCACCCCATTCCTCACCACCCCTCACCCCCACCCCATTCCTCCCCACGCCTCATCCCCACACCATTCCTCACCACCCCACACCCCCACCCCATTCCTTCCCACCCCTCACCCCCACCCCATTCTTCACCACCCGAAACCCCCACCCTATTCCTCACCACCCCTCACCCCCACACCATTCCTCACCACCCTACACCCCCACCGTATTCCTGACTCCACCCCACACCCCCACCCCATTCCTCACCACGCCCCACCCCCACCCCATTCCTCACCACCCCACCCCCACCCCATTCCTGACCACCCCACACCCACCTCATTCCTCACCATGCCCCAACCCACACCCCACCCCATTCCCCATGACGCCCCACCCCACACTCCCCCATCCCACCCCATTGCTCACCACCCCTCACCCCCACACCATTCCTCACCACCCCTCACCCCCACCCCACACCCCATTCCTCACCACCCCTCACCCCCACACCATTCCTCACCACCCCACACCCCACCCCATTCCCCATGATGCCCCACCCCACACTCCCCCATCCCACCCCATTCCTCACCACCCCCCCCATCCCACCCCATTCCTCACCACCCCTCACCCCCACCCCACACCCCATTCCTTACCACCCCTCACCCCCACCACATTCCTCACCACCCCACACCCCCACCCCATTCCTCACCACCCCACACCCCCACCCCATTCCTCATCTCCCCACACCCCCACACCCCATTCCTCACCACCCCCACCCCATTCCTCACCAGGTCCCACCCCACACCCCCACCCCATTCCTCACCACCCCTCACCCCCACCCCATTCCTCACCACCCCTCACCCCCACCCCATTCCTCACCACCCCACACCCCATTCCTCACCACACCCCATTCCCACACACCCCCACCCCATTCCTCATCACCCCCACACCCCCAGCCCATTCCTCATCACCCCCACACCTCCACCCCATTCCTCACCAGGCCCCACACCCCCATCCCACACCCCCACCCCATTCCTCACCACCCCACACCCCATTACTCACCACCCCACACCCCCACCCCATTCCTCACCACCCCACACCCCACACCCCATTCCTCACCACCCCACACCCCACACCCCATTCCTCGCCACCCCACACCCCACACCCCATTCCTCACCACCCCACACCCCCACACCATTCCGCACCACCCCACACCCCACCCCACACCCCCACCCCACACCCCATTCCTCACCACCCCTCAACCGCACCCCAAACCCCGTTACTCACCACCCCACACCCCGACCCCACACCCCATTCCTCACCACACCTCACCCCCACACCATTTCTCACCACCCCACAACCCCACCCCACACCCCATTCCTCACCACCCCAAACCCCCACCCCTCACCCCCACCCCATTCCTCACCACCCCTCACCCCCACCCCATTCCTCACCACCCCTCACCCCCACCCCATTCCTCATTACCCCACACCCCCACTCCATTCCTCACCACCCCTCACCCCCACCCCATTCCTCATTTCCCCACACCCCCACTCCATTCCTCACCACCCCAAATCCCCACCCCATTCCTCCCCCCCCTCACCCCCACCCCATTCCTCACCACCCCAAACCCCCACCCCATTCCTCCCCACCCCTCACCCCCACCCCATTCCTCACCACCCCTCACCCCCACCCCATTCCTCCCCACGCCTCATCCCCACACCATTCCTCACCACCCCACACCCCCACCCCATTCCTTCCCACCCCTCACCCCCACCCCATTCTTCACCACCCGAAACCCCCACCCTATTCCTCACCACCCCTCACCCCCACACCATTCCTCACCACCCCACACCCCCACCCTATTCCTGACTCCACCCCACACCCCCACCCCATTCCTCACCACGCCCCACCCCCACCCCATTCCTCACCACCCCACCCCCACCCCATTCCTGACCACCCCACACCCACCTCATTCCTCAACATGCCCCAACCCACACCCCACCCCATTCCCCATGACGCCCCACCCCACACTCCCCCATCCCACCCCATTGCTCACCACCCCTCACCCCCACACCATTGCTCACCACCCCTCACCCCCACCCCACACCCCATTCCTCACCACCCCTCACCCCCACACCATTCCTCACCACCCCACACCCCACCCCATTCCCCATGATGCCCCACCCCACACTCCCCCATCCCACCCCATTCCTCACCACCCCCCCATCCCACCCCATTCCTCACCACCCCTCACCCCCACCCCACACCCCATTCCTTACCACCCCTCACCCCCACCACATTCCTCACCACCCCACACCCCCACCCCATTCCTCACCACCCCACACCCCCACCCCATTCCTCATCTCCCCACACCCCCACACCCCATTCCTCACCACCCCCACCCCATTCCTCACCAGGTCCCACCCCACACCCCCACCCCATTCCTCACCACCCCTCACCCCCACCCCATTCCTCACCACCCCTCACCCCCACCCCATTCCTCACCACCCCACACCCCATTCCTCACCACACCCCATTCCCACACACCCCCACCCCATTCCTCATCACCCCCACACCCCCAGCCCATTCCTCATCACCCCCACACCTCCACCCCATTCCTCACCAGGCCCCACACCCCCATCCCACACCCCCACCCCATTCCTCACCACCCCACACCCCATTACTCACCACCCCACACCCCCACCCCATTCCTCACCACCCCACACCCCACACCCCATTCCTCACCACCCCACACCCCGCACCCCAGTCCTCGCCACCCCACACCCCACACCCCATTCCTCACCACCCCACACCCCCACACCATTCCGCACCACCCCACACCCCACCCCACACCCCCACCCCACACCCCATTCCTCACCATCCCTCAACCGCACCCCAAACCCCGTTACTCACCACCCCACACCCCGACCCCACACCCCATTCCTCACCACACCTCACCCCCACACCATTTCTCACCACCCCACAACCCCACCCCACACCCCATTCCTCACCACCCCAAACCCCCACCCCTCACCCCCACCCCATTCCTCACCACCCCTCACCCCCACCCCATTCCTCACCACCCCTCACCCCCACCCCATTCCTCATTACCCCACACCCCCACTCCATTCCTCACCACCCCTCACCCCCACCCCATTCCTCATTTCCCCACACCCCCACTCCATTCCTCACCACCCCAAATCCCCACCCCATTCCTCCCCCCCCCTCACCCCCACCCCATTCCTCACCACCCCAAACCCCCACCCCATTCCTCCCCACCCCTCACCCCCACCCCATTCCTCACCACCCCTCACCCCCACACCATTCCTCCCCACGCCTCATCCCCACACCATTCCTCACCACCCCACACCCCCACCCCATTCCTTCCCACCCCTCACCCCCACCCCATTCTTCACCACCCGAAACCCCCACCCTATTCCTCACCACCCCTCACCCCCACACCATTCCTCACCACCCCACACCCCCACCGTATTCCTGACTCCACCCCACACCCCCACCCCATTCCTCACCACGCCCCACCCCCACCCCATTCCTCACCACCCCACCCCCACCCCATTCCTGACCACCCCACACCCACCTCATTCCTCACCATGCCCCAACCCACACCCCACCCCATTCCCCATGACGCCCCACCCCACACTCCCCCATCCCACCCCATTGCTCACCACCCCTCACCCCCACACCATTCCTCACCACCCCTCACCCCCACCCCACACCCCATTCCTCACCACCCCTCACCCCCACACCATTCCTCACCACCCCACACCCCACCCCATTCCCCATGATGCCCCACCCCACACTCCCCCATCCCACCCCATTCCTCACCACCCCCCCCATCCCACCCCATTCCTCACCACCCCTCACCCCCACCCCACACCCCATTCCTTACCACCCCTCACCCCCACCACATTCCTCACCACCCCACACCCCCACCCCATTCCTCACCACCCCACACCCCCACCCCATTCCTCATCTCCCCACACCCCCACACCCCATTCCTCACCACCCCCACCCCATTCCTCACCAGGTCCCACCCCACACCCCCACCCCATTCCTCACCACCCCTCACCCCCACCCCATTCCTCACCACCCCTCACCCCCACCCCATTCCTCACCACCCCACACCCCATTCCTCACCACACCCCATTCCCACACACCCCCACCCCATTCCTCATCACCCCCACACCCCCAGCCCATTCCTCATCACCCCCACACCTCCACCCCATTCCTCACCACCCCACACCCCCTCCCCATTCCTCACCACCCCTCACCTCCACCCCATTCCTCACCACCCCCACCCCATTCCTCACCACGCTCTTCCGCGCACCCCACACCCCCACACCATTCCTCATCAACCCCACACCCCCACACCATTCCTTACCATCCCTCACCCCCACCCCATTCCTCACCACTCCACAACCCATACCCCCACACCCCCACACCATTCCTCACCAGGTCCCACCCCACACCCCCACCCCATTCCTCACCACCCCACACCCCCTCCCCATTCCTCACCACCCCTCACCCCCACCCCATTCCTGATCACCCAACACCCCCACACCATTCCTCATCACCCCCACACCCCCACCCCATTCCTGATCACCCCTCACCCCCACCCCATTCCTCATCTCCATTCACCCCACACCACCACCCCATTCCTGATCACCCCACAACCCCACCCCATTCCTCATTACCCCACACCCCCACTCCATTCCTCACCACCCCTCACCCCCACCCCATTCCTCATTTCCCCACACCCCCACTCCATTCCTCACCACCCCAAATCCCCACCCCATTCCTCCCCCCCCCTCACCCCCACCCCATTCCTCACCACCCCAAACCCCCACCCCATTCCTCCCCACCCCTCACCCCCACCCCATTCCTCACCACCCCTCACCCCCACCCCATTCCTCCCCACGCCTCATCCCCACACCATTCCTCACCACCCCACACCCCCACCCCATTCCTTCCCACCCCTCACCCCCACCCCATTCTTCACCACCCGAAACCCCCACCCTATTCCTCACCACCCCTCACCCCCACACCATTCCTCACCACCCTACACCCCCACCGTATTCCTGACTCCACCCCACACCCCCACCCCATTCCTCACCACGCCCCACCCCCACCCCATTCCTCACCACCCCACCCCCACCCCATTCCTGACCACCCCACACCCACCTCATTCCTCACCATGCCCCAACCCACACCCCACCCCATTCCCCATGACGCCCCACCCCACACTCCCCCATCCCACCCCATTGCTCACCACCCCTCACCCCCACACCATTCCTCACCACCCCTCACCCCCACCCCACACCCCATTCCTCACCACCCCTCACCCCCACACCATTCCTCACCACCCCACACCCCACCCCATTCCCCATGATGCCCCACCCCACACTCCCCCATCCCACCCCATTCCTCACCACCCCCCCATCCCACCCCATTCCTCACCACCCCTCACCCCCACCCCACACCCCATTCCTTACCACCCCTCACCCCCACCACATTCCTCACCACCCCACACCCCCACCCCATTCCTCACCACCCCACACCCCCACCCCATTCCTCATCTCCCCACACCCCCACACCCCATTCCTCACCACCCCCACCCCATTCCTCACCAGGTCCCACCCCACACCCCCACCCCATTCCTCACCACCCCTCACCCCCACCCCATTCCTCACCACCCCTCACCCCCACCCCATTCCTCACCACCCCACACCCCATTCCTCACCACACCCCATTCCCACACACCCCCACCCCATTCCTCATCACCCCCACACCCCCAGCCCATTCCTCATCACCCCCACACCTCCACCCCATTCCTCACCAGGCCCCACACCCCCATCCCACACCCCCACCCCATTCCTCACCACCCCACACCCCATTACTCACCACCCCACACCCCCACCCCATTCCTCACCACCCCACACCCCACACCCCATTCCTCACCACCCCACACCCCACACCCCATTCCTCGCCACCCCACACCCCACACCCCATTCCTCACCACCCCACACCCCCACACCATTCCGCACCACCCCACACCCCACCCCACACCCCCACCCCACACCCCATTCCTCACCACCCCTCAACCGCACCCCAAACCCCGTTACTCACCACCCCACACCCCGACCCCACACCCCATTCCTCACCACACCTCACCCCCACACCATTTCTCACCACCCCACAACCCCACCCCACACCCCATTCCTCACCACCCCAAACCCCCACCCCTCACCCCCACCCCATTCCTCACCACCCCTCACCCCCACCCCATTCCTCACCACCCCTCACCCCCACCCCATTCCTCATTACCCCACACCCCCACTCCATTCCTCACCACCCCTCACCCCCACCCCATTCCTCATTTCCCCACACCCCCACTCCATTCCTCACCACCCCAAATCCCCACCCCATTCCTCCCCCCCCTCACCCCCACCCCATTCCTCACCACCCCAAACCCCCACCCCATTCCTCCCCACCCCTCACCCCCACCCCATTCCTCACCACCCCTCACCCCCACCCCATTCCTCCCCACGCCTCATCCCCACACCATTCCTCACCACCCCACACCCCCACCCCATTCCTTCCCACCCCTCACCCCCACCCCATTCTTCACCACCCGAAACCCCCACCCTATTCCTCACCACCCCTCACCCCCACACCATTCCTCACCACCCCACACCCCCACCCTATTCCTGACTCCACCCCACACCCCCACCCCATTCCTCACCACGCCCCACCCCCACCCCATTCCTCACCACCCCACCCCCACCCCATTCCTGACCACCCCACACCCACCTCATTCCTCAACATGCCCCAACCCACACCCCACCCCATTCCCCATGACGCCCCACCCCACACTCCCCCATCCCACCCCATTGCTCACCACCCCTCACCCCCACACCATTGCTCACCACCCCTCACCCCCACCCCACACCCCATTCCTCACCACCCCTCACCCCCACACCATTCCTCACCACCCCACACCCCACCCCATTCCCCATGATGCCCCACCCCACACTCCCCCATCCCACCCCATTCCTCACCACCCCCCCATCCCACCCCATTCCTCACCACCCCTCACCCCCACCCCACACCCCATTCCTTACCACCCCTCACCCCCACCACATTCCTCACCACCCCACACCCCCACCCCATTCCTCACCACCCCACACCCCCACCCCATTCCTCATCTCCCCACACCCCCACACCCCATTCCTCACCACCCCCACCCCATTCCTCACCAGGTCCCACCCCACACCCCCACCCCATTCCTCACCACCCCTCACCCCCACCCCATTCCTCACCACCCCTCACCCCCACCCCATTCCTCACCACCCCACACCCCATTCCTCACCACACCCCATTCCCACACACCCCCACCCCATTCCTCATCACCCCCACACCCCCAGCCCATTCCTCATCACCCCCACACCTCCACCCCATTCCTCACCAGGCCCCACACCCCCATCCCACACCCCCACCCCATTCCTCACCACCCCACACCCCATTACTCACCACCCCACACCCCCACCCCATTCCTCACCACCCCACACCCCACACCCCATTCCTCACCACCCCACACCCCGCACCCCAGTCCTCGCCACCCCACACCCCACACCCCATTCCTCACCACCCCACACCCCCACACCATTCCGCACCACCCCACACCCCACCCCACACCCCCACCCCACACCCCATTCCTCACCATCCCTCAACCGCACCCCAAACCCCGTTACTCACCACCCCACACCCCGACCCCACACCCCATTCCTCACCACACCTCACCCCCACACCATTTCTCACCACCCCACAACCCCACCCCACACCCCATTCCTCACCACCCCAAACCCCCACCCCTCACCCCCACCCCATTCCTCACCACCCCTCACCCCCACCCCATTCCTCACCACCCCTCACCCCCACCCCATTCCTCATTACCCCACACCCCCACTCCATTCCTCACCACCCCTCACCCCCACCCCATTCCTCATTTCCCCACACCCCCACTCCATTCCTCACCACCCCAAATCCCCACCCCATTCCTCCCCCCCCCTCACCCCCACCCCATTCCTCACCACCCCAAACCCCCACCCCATTCCTCCCCACCCCTCACCCCCACCCCATTCCTCACCACCCCTCACCCCCACACCATTCCTCCCCACGCCTCATCCCCACACCATTCCTCACCACCCCACACCCCCACCCCATTCCTTCCCACCCCTCACCCCCACCCCATTCTTCACCACCCGAAACCCCCACCCTATTCCTCACCACCCCTCACCCCCACACCATTCCTCACCACCCCACACCCCCACCGTATTCCTGACTCCACCCCACACCCCCACCCCATTCCTCACCACGCCCCACCCCCACCCCATTCCTCACCACCCCACCCCCACCCCATTCCTGACCACCCCACACCCACCTCATTCCTCACCATGCCCCAACCCACACCCCACCCCATTCCCCATGACGCCCCACCCCACACTCCCCCATCCCACCCCATTGCTCACCACCCCTCACCCCCACACCATTCCTCACCACCCCTCACCCCCACCCCACACCCCATTCCTCACCACCCCTCACCCCCACACCATTCCTCACCACCCCACACCCCACCCCATTCCCCATGATGCCCCACCCCACACTCCCCCATCCCACCCCATTCCTCACCACCCCCCCATCCCACCCCATTCCTCACCACCCCTCACCCCCACCCCACACCCCATTCCTTACCACCCCTCACCCCCACCACATTCCTCACCACCCCACACCCCCACCCCATTCCTCACCACCCCACACCCCCACCCCATTCCTCATCTCCCCACACCCCCACACCCCATTCCTCACCACCCCCACCCCATTCCTCACCAGGTCCCACCCCACACCCCCACCCCATTCCTCACCACCCCTCACCCCCACCCCATTCCTCACCACCCCTCACCCCCACCCCATTCCTCACCACCCCACACCCCATTCCTCACCACACCCCATTCCCACACACCCCCACCCCATTCCTCATCACCCCCACACCCCCAGCCCATTCCTCATCACCCCCACACCTCCACCCCATTCCTCACCACCCCACACCCCCTCCCCATTCCTCACCACCCCTCACCTCCACCCCATTCCTCACCACCCCCACCCCATTCCTCACCACGCTCTTCCGCGCACCCCACACCCCCACACCATTCCTCATCAACCCCACACCCCCACACCATTCCTTACCATCCCTCACCCCCACCCCATTCCTCACCACTCCACAACCCATACCCCCACACCCCCACACCATTCCTCACCAGGTCCCACCCCACACCCCCACCCCATTCCTCACCACCCCACACCCCCTCCCCATTCCTCACCACCCCTCACCCCCACCCCATTCCTGATCACCCAACACCCCCACACCATTCCTCATCACCCCCACACCCCCACCCCATTCCTGATCACCCCTCACCCCCACCCCATTCCTCATCTCCATTCACCCCACACCACTACCCCATTCCTGATCACCCCACAACCCCACCCCATTCCTCACCACCATACAGCCCACACCCCCACCCGATTCCTCACCACACCCCCTCACACTCACCACATTCCCCACCACGCCCCACCCCACACCCCCACCCCATTCCTCATCACCCCCACACCCCCAGCCCATTCCTCATCACCCCCACACCTCCACCCCATTCCTCACCAGGCCCCACACCCCCATCCCACACCCCCACCCCATTCCTCACCACCCCACACCCCATTACTCACCACCCCACACCCCCACCCCATTCCTCACCACCCCACACCCCACACCCCATTCCTCACCACCCCACACCCCGCACCCCAGTCCTCGCCACCCCACACCCCACACCCCATTCCTCACCACCCCACACCCCCACACCATTCCGCACCACCCCACACCCCACCCCACACCCCCACCCCACACCCCATTCCTCACCATCCCTCAACCGCACCCCAAACCCCGTTACTCACCACACCACACCCCGACCCCACACCCCATTCCTCACCACACCTCACCCCCACACCATTTCTCACCACCCCACAACCCCACCCCACACCCCATTCCTCACCACCCCAAACCCCCACCCCATTCCTCATTACCCCACACCCCCACTCCATTCCTCACCACCCCTCACCCCCACCCCATTCCTCATTTCCCCACACCCCCACTCCATTCCTCACCACCCCAAATCCCCACCCCATTCCTCCCCCCCCCTCACCCCCACCCCATTCCTCACCACCCCAAACCCCCACCCCATTCCTCCCCACCCCTCACCCCCACCCCATTCCTCACCACCCCTCACCCCCACACCATTCCTCCCCACGCCTCATCCCCACACCATTCCTCACCACCCCACACCCCCACCCCATTCCTTCCCACCCCTCACCCCCACCCCATTCTTCACCACCCGAAACCCCCACCCTATTCCTCACCACCCCTCACCCCCACACCATTCCTCACCACCCCACACCCCCACCGTATTCCTGACTCCACCCCACACCCCCACCCCATTCCTCACCACGCCCCACCCCCACCCCATTCCTCACCACCCCACCCCCACCCCATTCCTGACCACCCCACACCCACCTCATTCCTCACCATGCCCCAACCCACACCCCACCCCATTCCCCATGACGCCCCACCCCACACTCCCCCATCCCACCCCATTGCTCACCACCCCTCACCCCCACACCATTCCTCACCACCCCTCACCCCCACCCCACACCCCATTCCTCACCACCCCTCACCCCCACACCATTCCTCACCACCCCACACCCCACCCCATTCCCCATGATGCCCCACCCCACACTCCCCCATCCCACCCCATTCCTCACCACCCCCCCATCCCACCCCATTCCTCACCACCCCTCACCCCCACCCCACACCCCATTCCTTACCACCCCTCACCCCCACCACATTCCTCACCACCCCACACCCCCACCCCATTCCTCACCACCCCACACCCCCACCCCATTCCTCATCTCCCCACACCCCCACACCCCATTCCTCACCACCCCCACCCCATTCCTCACCAGGTCCCACCCCACACCCCCACCCCATTCCTCACCACCCCTCACCCCCACCCCATTCCTCACCACCCCTCACCCCCACCCCATTCCTCACCACCCCACACCCCATTCCTCACCACACCCCATTCCCACACACCCCCACCCCATTCCTCATCACCCCCACACCCCCAGCCCATTCCTCATCACCCCCACACCTCCACCCCATTCCTCACCACCCCACACCTCCTCCCCATTCCTCACCACCCCTCACCTCCACCCCATTCCTCACCACCCCCACCCCATTCCTCACCACGCTCTTCCGCGCACCCCACACCCCCACACCATTCCTCATCAACCCCACACCCCCACACCATTCCTTACCATCCCTCACCCTCACCCCATTCCTCACCACTCCACAACCCATACCCCCACACCCCCACACCATTCCTCACCAGGTCCCACCCCACACCCCCACCCCATTCCTCACCACCCCACACCCCCTCCCCATTCCTCACCACCCCTCACCCCCACCCCATTCCTGATCACCCCACACCCCCACACCATTCCTCATCACCCCCACACCCCCACCCCATTCCTGATCACCCCTCACCCCCACCCCATTCCTCATCTCCATTCACCCCACACCACCACCCCATTCCTGATCACCCCACAACCCCACCCCATTCCTCACCACCATACAGCCCACACCCCCACCCGATTCCTCACCACACCCCCTCACACTCACCACATTCCCCACCACTCCCCACCCCACACCCCCACCCCATTCCTCACCACCTCTCACCCCCACCCCATTCCTCACCATCCCTTACCCCCACCCCACACCCCATTCCTCACCACCCCACAACCCACATCCCCACCCCATTCCTCACCACGCCCCACCTTTCAACCCCACCCCATTCCTCACCACGCCCCATCTTTCAACACCACCCCATTCCAGATCACACCCCACCCCCACACCCCAATGCCATTCCCCACTGCCCACACACCCACCCCCCACCCAATTCCTCACAACACCGCACAACCCCATCCCAATCCTCACCACCCGAGACCCCCACCCCATTCCTGACCAACCCACACCCCTCATCCCCATACCATTCCTCACCAACCCACACCCACACCCCATTCCTCACCAGGCCCAACCCCACACCCCCACCCCATTCCTCACCACCCCACACCCACCCCATTCCTCACCACCCACACCCACCTCATTCCTCACCAACCCCACACCCCCACCCCATTCCTCACCACCCCACACCCCCACCCCATTCCTCACCACCCCCACACCCCCACCCCATTCCTCACCACCCCACACCCCCACCCCATTCCTCACCACCCCACACCCACCCCATTCCTCACCACCCCCACACCCCCACCCCATTCCTCACCACCCCTCACCCCACACCCCATTCCTCACCACCCCACACCCCCACCCCATTCCTCACCAGCCCTCACCCCACACCCCATTCCTCACCACCCCCACCCCACACCCCATTCCTCACCACCCCACACCCCCACCCCATTCCTCACCACCCCAAACCCCCACCCCATTCCTCACCACCTCACACCCCCACCCCATTCCTCACCACCCCACACCCCCACCCCATTCCTCACCACCCCACACCCCCACCCCATTCCTCACCACCCCACACCCCCACCCCATTCCTCTCCACCCCTCACCCCCACCCCATTCCTCACCACCCCACACCCCCACCCCATTCCTCACCACCCCTCAGCCCCCCCCATTCCTCACCAGGCCCCACACCCCAACCCCATTCCTCACCACCCCACACCCCCATCCCATTCCTCACCACCCCACACCCCCATCCCATTCCTCAACAACCCACACACCCACCCCACTCCTCACCACCCCACACCCCCACCCCATTCCTCACCAGGCCCCACACCCCCACCCCATTCCTCATCACCCCACACCCCCACCTCATTCCTCACCAGGCCCCACACCCCCACCCCATTCCTCATCTCCCCACACCCACACAACATTCCTCACGATGGCCCACCCCACAACCACACCCCATTCCACACCATGCCACACCCCCACAACATTCACAACGGCCCACCCCATACCCCCAAACCCTTTCATCACCGCCCCTCACCCCCACCCCATTCCTCACCATCCCACACCCCCACCCCATTCCTCTCCACTCCTCACCCCCACAACCACACCCGAAAACTCACCAACCCACACACAACACCCTCACCCCATTCCTCTCCACCCCTCACCCTCACTCCACACCCCATTCCTCACAACCCCACACCCCCACCCCACACTCCATTCCTCACCGCCCCTCACCCCCACCCCATTCCTCACCACCCCACACCCCACACCCCATTCCTCACCACCCCACACCCCCACCCCATTCCTCACCAGGCCCCACACCCCCACCCCACACCCCCACCCCATTCCTCACCACCCCACACCCCACACCCCATTCCTCACCACCCCACACCCCCACCCCATTCCTCACCACCCCACACCCCACACCCCATTCCTCACCACCCCACACCCCACACCCCATTCCTCACCACACCACACCCCACACCCCATTCCTCACCACCCCACACCCCCACACCATTCCTCACCACCCCACACCCCACCCCACACCCCCACCCCACACCCCATTCCTCACCACCCCTCAACCACACCCCAAACCCCGTTACTCACCTCCCCACACCCCCACCCCACACCCCATTCCTCACCACACCTCACCCCCACACCATTTCTCACCACCCCACAACCCCACCCCATTCCTCACCACCCCTCAGCCCCCCCCATTCCTCACCAGGCCCCACACCCCAACCCCATTCCTCACCACCCCACACCCCCATCCCATTCCTCACCACCCCACACCCCCATCCCATTCCTCAACAACCCACACACCCACCCCACTCCTCACCACCCCACACCCCCACCCCATTCCTCACCAGGCCCCACACCCCCACCCCATTCCTCATCACCCCACACCCCCACCTCATTCCTCACCAGGCCCCACACCCCCACCCCATTCCTCATCTCCCCACACCCACACAACATTCCTCACGATGGCCCACCCCACAACCACACCCCATTCCACACCATGCCACACCCCCACAACATTCACAACGGCCCACCCCATACCCCCAAACCCTTTCATCACCGCCCCTCACCCCCACCCCATTCCTCACCATCCCACACCCCCACCCCATTCCTCTCCACTCCTCACCCCCACAACCACACCCGAAAACTCACCAACCCACACACAACACCCTCACCCCATTCCTCTCCACCCCTCACCCTCACTCCACACCCCATTCCTCACAACCCCACACCCCCACCCCACACTCCATTCCTCACCGCCCCTCACCCCCACCCCATTCCTCACCACCCCACACCCCACACCCCATTCCTCACCACCCCACACCCCCACCCCATTCCTCACCAGGCCCCACACCCCCACCCCACACCCCCACCCCATTCCTCACCACCCCACACCCCACACCCCATTCCTCACCACCCCACACCCCCACCCCATTCCTCACCACCCCACACCCCACACCCCATTCCTCACCACCCCACACCCCACACCCCATTCCTCACCACACCACACCCCACACCCCATTCCTCACCACCCCACACCCCCACACCATTCCTCACCACCCCACACCCCACCCCACACCCCCACCCCACACCCCATTCCTCACCACCCCTCAACCACACCCCAAACCCCGTTACTCACCTCCCCACACCCCGACCCCACACCCCATTCCTCACCACACCTCACCCCCACACCATTTCTCACCACCCCACAACCCCACCCCATTCCTCATTTCCCCACACCCCCACTCCATTCCTCACCACCCCAAATCCCCACCCCATTCCTCCCCCCCCCTCACCCCCACCCCATTCCTCACCACCCCAAACCCCCACCCCATTCCTCCCCACCCCTCACCCCCACCCCATTCCTCACCACCCCTCACCCCCACCCCATTCCTCCCCACCCCTCTTCCCCACACCATTCCTCACCACCCCACACCCCCACCCCATTCCTTCCCACCCCTCACCCCCACCCCATTCTTCACCACCCGAAACCCCCACCCTATTCCTCACCACCCCTCACCCCCACACCATTCCTCACCACCCCACACCCCCACCGTATTCCTGACTCCACCCCACACCCCGACCCCATTCCTCACCACGCCCCACCCCCACCCCATTCCTCACCACCCCACCCCCACCCCATTCCTGACCACCCCACACCCACCTCATTCCTCACCATGCCCCAACCCACACCCCACCCCATTCCCCATGACGCCCCACCCCACACTCCCCCATCCCACCCCATTGCTCACCACCCCTCACCCCCACACCATTCCTCACCACCCCTCACCCCCACCCCACACCACATTCCTCACCACCCCTCACCCCCACACCATTCCTCACCACCCCTCACCCCCACCCCACACCACATTCCTCACCACCCCTCACCCCCACACCATTCCTCACCACCCCACACCCCACCCCATTCCCCATGACGCCCCACCCCACACTCCCCCATCCCACCCCATTCCTCACCACCCCCCCATCCCACCCCATTCCTCACCACCCCTCACCCCCACCCCACACCCCATTCCTTACCACCCCTCACCCCCACCACATTCCTCACCACCCCACACCCCCACCCCATTCCTCACCACCCCACACCCCCACCCCATTCCTCATCTCCCCACACCCCCACACCCCATTCCTCACCACCCCCACCCCATTCCTCACCAGGTCCCACCCCACACCCCCACCCCATTCCTCACCACCCCTCACCCCCACCCCATTCCTCACCACCCCTCACCCCCACCCCATTCCTCACCACCCCACACCCCATTCCTCACCACACCCCATTCCCACACACCCCCACCCCATTCCTCATCACCCCCACACCCCCAGCCCATTCCTCATCACCCCCACACCTCCACCCCATTCCTCACCACCCCACACCCCCTCCCCATTCCTCACCACCCCTCACCTCCACCCCATTCCTCACCACCCCCACCCCATTCCTCACCACGCTCTTCCGCGCACCCCACACCCCCACACCATTCCTCATCAACCCCACACCCCCACACCATTCCTTACCATCCCTCACCCCCACCCCATTCCTCACCACTCCACAACCCATACCCCCACACCCCCACACCATTCCTCACCAGGTCCCACCCCACACCCCCACCCCATTCCTCACCACCCCACACCCCCTCCCCATTCCTCACCACCCCTCACCCCCACCCCATTCCTGATCACCCCACACCCCCACACCATTCCTCATCACCCCCACACCCCCACCCCATTCCTGATCACCCCTCACCCCCACCCCATTCCTCATCACCATTCACCCCACACCACCACCCCATTCCTGATCACCCCACAACCCCACCCCATTCCTCACCACCATACAGCCCACACCCCCACCCAATTCCTCACCACACCCCCTCACACTCACCACATTCCCCACCACGCCCCACCCCACACCCCCACCCCATTCCTCACCACCTCTCACCCCCACCCCATTCCTCACCATCCCTTACCCCCACCCCACACCCCATTCCTCACCACCCCACAACCCACATCCCCACCCCATTCCTCACCACGCCCCACCTTTCAACCCCACCCCATTCCTCACCACGCCCCACCTTTCAACACCACCCCATTCCAGATCACACCCCACCCCCACACCCCAATCCCATTCCCCACTGCCCACACATCCACCCCCCACCCAATTCCTCACAACACCGCACAACCCCATCCCAATCCTCACCACCCGAGACCCCCACCCCATTCCTCACCAACCCACACCCCTCATCCCCATACCATTCCTCACCAACCCACACCCACACCCCATTCCTCACCAGGCGCAACCCCACACCCCCACCCCATTCCTCACCACCCACACCCACCTCATTCCTCACCAACCCCACACCCCCACCCCATTCCTCACCACCCCACACCCCCACCCCATTCCTCACCACCCCCACACCCCCACCCCATTCCTCACCACCCCACACCCCCACCCCATTCCTCACCACCCCACACCCACCCCATTCCTCACCACCCCCACACCCCCACCCCATTCCTCACCACCCCTCACCCCACACCCCATTCCTCACCACCCCTCACCCCACACCCCATTCCTCACCACCCCACACCCCCACCCCATTCCTCACCACCCCACACCCCCACCCCATTCCTCACCACCCCTCACCCCACACCCCATTCCTCACCACCCCTCACCCCACACCCCATTCCTCACCCCCAACCCACACCCCCACCCCACACCCCATTCCTCACCACCCCACACCCCCAACCCACACCCCCACCCCACACCCCACCCCATTCCCCATGACGCCCCACCCCTCACTCCCCCATCCCACCCGATCCTCACCACCCCTCACCCCCACCCCATTCCTCACCACCCCTCACCCCCACCCCATTCCTCACCATCCCTCACCCCCACCCCATTCCTCACCACCCCTCACCCCACACCCCATTCCTCACCACACCACAGCCCCACCCCATTCCTCACCAGGCCCCACCCCACACCCCCACCCCATTTCTCACCACCCCACAGCCCACACCTTCACCACATTCCTCATCACTCCCCAACCCATACCCCCACACCTCCACACCATTCCTCAGCAGGCCCCACCCCACACCCCCACACCCCCACCCTATTCCTGACTCCACCACACACCCCCACACCATTCCTCACCACCCCACACCCCATTCCTCAACACCCCACACCCCCACACCATTCCTCACTACCCCTCACCCCCACCCCATTCCTCACCACCCCACACCCCATCCCATTCCTCACCACCCCTCACCCCTATCCCATTCCTCACCGCCACCCACCCCATACCCCCACCCCTTTCCCCAACACCACCCACTCCACACCCTCACCACCTCCCTTGCCATACCCCACTCCATACCACTATCACCATGCTCACCATTCCAATCCAGCTATATCAGAGGGCAGCACAAAGCTACCGGAGCCTCATTGGGGTAAACAGAAGAGCCCAGGGCAGGAAATGGAACACACAGTCCACCAGGACAGGAGACCATACAGAAACATTCCCTCATGATTGGAATCCCTCCAATCAGATCTCTGCTCCTGCCACTGTACCGAAACAACTTTTATCAAAGTCTCAAATAACATTCCATGGGGCTGTGACAATGGTAAACATTTCCTCCTCATCCTTCTTGACCTCTCTACAACCTTTGACATGGTTGGCAACACCATCCTCCTCCAACTCATCTCCACTGTCATCCAGCCACATGGGACAACTCTTACCTTATTCTTATCTCTTTTTTATTCTCCATTCTTATCTATTTAATCATAGTCAGAGAATCACTTGGATTGGCCTCTCTTCCTGCTCCCACACCTGGCAGTCCCCAAAGTGCTATCCCTTCACCAAACCTGTCTCTCATCTACATGCTGCCACTCAGTCACAGCTTCAGCTTTTACATGGAACCTGATGGCACCCAGCTCAGCTTCACCCCTCCTAATCCCAGTAACCACCCCCCCACCCCCCACCGCCATCCCCCGCCAGCCCTTCAGTCTCTAGATCTTACTGCTCCTCCAATTCTGGCCTTCCAGAATTTAATCACTCTTACATTGACAGCCGTGTTTTCAGCCACCTAGTGTAGTCTTATAAAGCAACTTGGGATGATTCATTATGTTAAAGGTGCTATATAAATACAAGTTGTTGCTGATTGTTGGTACACAAAATACACCAGGAAAGGAAGTGGAGTACACAACGCAAAGGGCCAGAGAGTGATAGAACCAACACAGGCATTGTTTGTGAGTGAATTACAACAGACATGAGCTGTTCTTATGAAATAGGGACTCGAATTCCTATTGTGACTGGAATCATAATGAAACCACATAGCAGGCATTCGCCCAATCATGTCCATTTCAAAGAGCTATGCAATTAATCCTGCTCCCCTATACTTTCCCCATAGCCCTGCAAACCTTACCTTTCTAATATTTATCCAATTTCTTTGTTGCAAGTTATACTGAATTTGCTTCCACCATCCTTTCAGGCAAAGCATTCCAGCTCCTGACAACTCACTAGGTAAAACAATTCTTTGCTTCTCCCCGTCTGGTTCTTTTGCCAATTATTATAAATCTGTGTCCTCTAGTGACCCACCTTCTACCAGTGGAAACCATTTCTAATCTATCAGGTTTGAATATCTACGTTAATTGGTGCTGGCTTTGTTTTTGAGCTTGTAGAGAATGTCCTGCTCTTTCAGATCCGAGGCTGATTGGGCATGAAGCTGCCAGAGCTGTCACTGCTGGCCTTGCTGCCACACATTTCCCATGTGCTGCCCTGACAGCTTCCTGCCACAATCCGTGCTGCGTGTTGGCTATAAATCTGGTGGCTCAGCCAAGCTGGCACTTGGGTAACACATGTCCTGTAGTGGGTATGTCTTCAGAAAAGGTCATGCCTTCACCACGGGGTGCTGCAGCTGTTTGTGCCGACAGGAGCATGCTGGTCTGGCTGTTCCAGCACAGAAGTTGTGTCACTGCCTTCCCAAGATGATCAAATAGGATAGTGTGCAGGATTGACGTCACAGGAGCATACAACCTCTCATGAGCTCCACACACTTGTTGAAGGCACGAGAGGGGGAGAAAGGGGAGGCGAGTTTAAAGAAATGGTTGGGACTGAAGAGCAGAAGCAATGGATTACCCTTGCCTTCCAGGATAACCCGAGAGTAGTGGCTGGTTTTGCCAGAGGAAAGCAAAGCCAAAGAGATACTGAAAGATACTGGAGCTAAAATGGTTCAATCACAAGGGCCAATTGTATAGACTAGGCTTGTGTTCCCTGCAGTATGTGATTGAATTGAGGAGTTTAATGTGATTAAAGAAGTTGACAGGATATACAGAAGCTATCCCTCTATGTCCAGAACATGGTTAAAAAAAGCCTGAAAGTTAGAGCTGGAGCATTGAGGGGTGATGTCAGGAAGTGCTTCATACAAAGATTAGCTAAGTCTGGGAGTCAATTGAAAATTTCAAAATGGAGTTTGATATATTTTCGTTAGGTAAGGGCATTAAAGGTTACAGAACACAGGTGGTTAAATTAAGATACGAATCAACCATAGTGTAATTGAATTGTGCCCGATGGGCTGAATGGCCAACTCCCATTCCAAAGTTGCATGTTGTGACAATCTGGTCAAAGCAGATTTGACAGCGGATAGCTAAACCAGGCTAGATACAGGGTGATGCTTCCTCAACACAATTTACCCTATCAAGTACTTGCAAGTAAGGTGCAGCATGGGGTAAATACAGAGTTGAAATCCGACTTCACTGGCCTGATCAGATGCCTGAGTCCCAGCCTCAAGAGGAGTGCCCTAAACTGTGGCTGCATGAGTTCTTCCATCTCTCATAACAAGGAAGCTGTGGCTTCTCAGGGTGAGGTTACTAGCTCAGAGCTGATTCTCCTTTTTTTCTCTGTCTCAGTTCCTTGAGGTTTATTGCTGTTTTGCAGGCTATTGTGATAAAGGGCAGCTTCACAACATAACCTCCTGCTTCTGAAGGGTCACAAGCCATTAGCAAGAATCGGGAAGATAGTTAATGAGGAGACGAGAGTGCCAGTGTGGGTGCCATGCCAGAGGCTACAAAACACCATTGGTCAAAGCTGTGAGACTAATTAATCAAGAACCAAAGCTGTGGGGGCTGAGGGAGCAAGACACAGCAGTTGATGTTTCTTCAGATAAAGCCTGATTGGAGGTTTACAGGTTACCAACAGAAAAAGGGTTAACTCAGGTAGCTCCAAACTGATACATTCTGTCAAGGCCTTGTTGTCTGCAAAAGTTGTTAAACAAAGCAGTGGCAACACATTGGACAGGAGGGGGAATACTGTGCTAAGAAAGCTGTCATACAGTTTGAGGATCAGTTACAATGCTGGTACAGGCTGAAGGGTCAGAGAGTCAGCCGTTGGGCAAATGAACAGCCTCATAGAACTAGCAAAATGGAGCTGTTTTAAAGAGTGTGGTCTGTGGCAGTGTATTCAGTAAGATATATTTATCAAACTGTTGTGAACAAAAATACACAGTGGGCAGTCTTCTTTATCTCTTTCTCTCTCTTGCACCTTTTCCTGCTCACTGCCCCTCTCGAACTCTACTCATCCTTTGCTCTCCTCTCTCTCTCTCTCCCTCTCTCCTCTCCTGTTCTCCCTTCAGCTCATCTCCTCCATCTCCTCCCGGCCCTGTCTCTCCTTCTCCCCTAGCCTGTGTCTCAGCCCTGCCACCATCACCTCCCCATCTCGCCTCCTGCCCTCCTGCTGTCTCCTCTATTCTCCCCCGTCACTACCATCTCACGCACCCATCTTGCCTCAGCCTTCCCCCTCATCTCACAACCCCTTCTTGACATCCCCGGATCAAGTCCCCTTGCCCATTCCCATCCTACCCTTCGCCTCCCACCCTGTCCTCTCATTTCCTTTATCTTCCAACCCCTCCATCACTCCCTCTCGCCGCCCTCCCTTTCCCCCTTCTCTACCATCTCCCTCGCCCCCTCGGCCCCTCCCTCAACCCCCCTCGCCACCCTCCCTCGCACCCCCTCTCTGTTGCCCCTCTCCCTCGCCGCCCCCCTCCCTCGGCCACCTCCCTCAGACCCTCTCCCTCGCCCCCTCTCCATCACTCCCTCTGTGTCTCCTCCTCTCTCCCTCTCTTGCTCCACCTCTCTCCTCCCTCTCTGTCTCCCCCTCATTCCATCTCCCTCGCTGTTTCTCCCTCACTCGCCCTCACTCCCCCCCCCTCTCTCCCCCCACCCCCGATCTCGCCCTCACTCCCCCTCCCTTTCGCCCTCACTCCCCACCGGTCTTGCCCTTACGCCCCCTCGCTCTTGCCCTCACACCCCCTCGCTCTTGCCCTCACGCCCCCTTGCTCTTGCCCCCTCGCTCTTGCCCTCACGCCCCCTTGCTCTTGCCCCCTCACTCTTGCCCTCACGCCCCCTCGCTCTTGCCCTCACGCCCCCTCGCTCTTGCCCTCTCCCTCTCACTCTCGCCCTTACTCCCCCTCACTCTCGCCCTCACTCCCCCTCGCTCTTGCCCTCACGCCCCCTCGCTCTTGCCCTCACGCCCCCTTGCTCTTGCCCCCTCGCTCTTGCCCTCACGCCCCCTCGCTCTTGCCCTCTCCCCCTCACTCTCGCCCTTACTCCCCCTCGCTCTCGCCCTCACTCCCCCTCGGTCTCTCCCTCACTCCCCCTCGGTCTTGCCCTTGCTCCCTCCTCCCCCCGCTCCCTCCCACCTCATTCCCTCCCCCCACTCCCTCCCCTCCTGCTGCCAGCATGCCCCCCGCAGCCTCCCTGCCCTTCGCCCTCCCCCACCCAGCTTCCTCCCCCTCCCTGCTCCCTCCCCCCTCGCTCCCTCTCTGTCCCTTCTCTCTCATGTGCCACTGTCTCTGTGGACAACGCCTGTCATTTTTCTCACTTATATTGAGCTTCAGAAAGCGGAGCTTCCTCCTCTCAGCCGTACAGCTCAAACCTCTGCACTGCTGCCAGCAGGAGAGCTTGGCAGACTGTGCCAGGTAGATGTTTTCATTTCCCAAATATTTGCATCATCTCCGTGAGATTGACAGCTTCTTTCTAATTTGCAGGCAGCTCATGACTGTAATCGCTTTAGCTGGGTTCAAACAGAGCCAAACTGCATTCACAGGCAGCACACAAAGGGAGCTGTGTATGAACACAAACACTCCAATCTGTAACAGGACCCAGCCCGTGGATTGCTCTCATTAGCTCCCCCCCAGCAGTGTCTGCTGCATTGTTTAAGTTCGTTTTATTCTATTTATACAAAGTACAAATAGGAAATTCTGGAAATACTCAACAGGCAGGTAGTGAATGTGAATTGAGAAACAGAATTAACATTTCAGATCAATGAACTTTCTTCAGAACTGCTTCAAGTTTCCAGCAACTGCAGTATTTTGATTTAGTTGTAATTTTATCATTGGCCAGTTAGAAAATTGACGTGTCGCCAGGAGACAGGGTACGGGGGTCTCCGGGAGACAGGGTATGGGGGTCTCCTGGTGACAGGGTACGGGGGTCACCTGGTGACAGGGTATGGGGTTCTCCGGGTTACAGGGTACGGGTGTATCCGGTGACGGGTGCGGGTGTATCCGGGTGACGGTTGCGGGTGTATCTGGGTGACGTGTGCTGGTGTATCCGGGTGACGCGTGCGGGTGTATCCGGGTGATGGGTGCGGGTGTATCCGGGTGATATGTGCAGGTGTATCCAGGTGATGGGTGCGGGTGTATCCGGGAGATGGGTGCGGGTGTATCCGGGTGATGAGTGTGAGTGTATCCGGGTGCGGGTGTATCAGGGTGACATGTGCGGGTGTATCCGGGTGACGAGTGGGAGTGTATCCAGGTGATGTGTGCGGGTGTATCCAGGTGACAGGGTGCGGGTGTATCCGGGTGACGTGTGCGCGTGTATCCGGGTGATGGGTGCGGGTGTATCCGGGAGACGGGTGCGGGTGTATCCGGGTGGTGAGTGTGAGTGTATCCGGGTGACGGGTGCGGGTGTATCGGGGTGACATGTGCGGGTGTATCCGGGTGATGAGTGGGAGTGTATCCGGGTGATGTGTGCGGGTGTATCCGGGTGACAGGGTGCGGGTGTATCCGGGTGACGTGTGCGCGTGTATCCGGGTGACGTATGCGGGTGTATCCGGGTGACGGGTGCAGGTGTATCCGGCTGACAGGGTGCGGGTGTATCCGGCTGACAGGGTGCGGGTGTATCTGGGTGACGGGTGCGGGTATATCCGGGTGTCGGATGCGGGTATATCCGGGTGACGGGTGCGGGTGTATCTGGGTGACGGGTGCAAGTGTATCTGGGTGACGGGTGCGGGTGTATATGGGTGACGGGTGCGGGTGTATCCGGGTGACGGGTGCGAGTGTATCCGGGTGACAGGGTGCGGGTGTATCCGGGTGACGTGTGTGGGTGTATCCGGGTGACGTGTGCGGGTGTATCCGGGTGACAGGGTGCGGGTGTATCCGGGTGACGGGTGCGGGTGTATCCGGGTGACGTGTGCGGGTGTATCCGGGTGACGGGTGCCGGTGTATCCGGGTGACGTGTGCGGGTGTAGCCGGGTCACAGGGTGCGGGTGTATCCGGGTGACGTGTGCCGGTGTATCCGGGTGACGGGTGCGGGTGTATTCGGGTGATGAGTGTGAGTGTATCCTGGTGACGTGTGCGGGTGTAGCCAGGTGACGGGTGCGGGTGTATCCGGGTGACGTGTGCGGGTGTATCCGGGTGACGAGTGTATCCCGGTGACGGGTGCGGGTGTATCCAGGTGACGTGTGTGGGTGTATCCAGGTGACGTGTGCGGGTGTATCTGGGTGTCGGATGCGGGTATATCCGGGTGACGGGTGCGGGTGTATCTGGGTGACGGGTGCGAGTGTATCTGGGTGACGGGTGCGGGTGTATATGGGTGACGGGTGCGGGTGTATCCGGGTGACAGGGTGCGGGTGTATCCGGTTGACGTGTGTGGGTGTATCCGGGTGACGTGTGCGGGTGTATCCGGGTGACAGGGTGCGGGTGTATCCGGGTGACGGGTGCGGGTGTATCCGGGTGACGTGTGCGGGTGTATCCGGGTGACGGGTGCCGGTGTATCCGGGTGACGTGTGCGGGTGTAGCCGGGTCACAGGGTGCGGGTGTATCCGCGTGACGTGTGCCGGTGTATCCGGGTGACGGGTGCGGGTGTATTCGGGTGACGTGTGCTGGTGTATCCGGGTGACGTGTGCGGGTGTATCCGGGTGACGAGTGTATCCCGGTGACGGGTGCGGGTGTATCCAGGTGACGTGTGCGGGTGTATCTGGGTGACGTGTGCGGGTGTATCCGGGTGACGGGTGCAGGTGTATCCGGGTGATGGGTGCGAGTGTATCCGGGTGACGGGTATGAGTGTATCCTGGTGACAGGGAGCGGGTGTATCCGGGTGACGGGTGCGAATGTATCCGGGTGACGGGTGTGAGTGTATCCGGGTGATGTGTGCGGGTGTAGCCAGGTGACGGGTGCGGGTGTATCCGGGTGACGTGTGCGGGTGTATCCGGGTGACGGGTGCGAATGTATCCGGGTGACGGGTGTGAGTGTATCCGGGTGACAGGTGCGGGTGTATCTGGGTGACAGGGCGCGGGTGTATCCGGGTGATGGGTGCGGGTGTATCTGGGTGACAGGGTGCGGGTGTATCCGGGTGACGGGTGCGGGTGTATCCGGGTGACAGGGTGCAGGTGTGTAGCGTTTGAACGTATAGCCTTTTCCTACTGCCTATCAGGGGATCATGTAATTGTTCTTGGAGACTCCAACCAATGAGCCCTAAGCGCCGTTAGCCTGGGGTTGTGGCTTTCTTGCCAAGGATCTGATTCAATTGTAGCATCTGAAAAACTCTGTGTGATAAAGTTATCTGTTTACTGTAGAAAACTGTCCGGTACTTCAAGTCATTATATTTGATGACAGGTAAAATAACTCTGTCGCTGCACTTTGCCTTCTGAATGTGAGTACATCAGATTTCAAGAATAAATGAGAAGTTTACTCACCAGTCATGCCAATCTTCAGCAGAATGAACCCTTACGATGTGACTATGGAGCCATTCGTAGCGACCGCTATTACTACGGAGGAGCAGCAGAAAACAATCCTTTTGAGTGCCTGTAGCAGCGAGACAGACAATCTCACCCACAACCTCACGGCCCTGAACACGCCCAATCCTAAATCTTTTAATGAATTAGTAGGGCCTCGAGAAGATGCATTTTCAGCCAAAGCCATCAGTTATAATGCAGAGGTTTAAGTTTAACTCCAGAGTAAGGGCCCTGGGAGACTCCATTGCATCATATATAGTGAAGTTGAAGCAGTTGACAAAACACCTGCGACTTCAGAGACACACACACTCAATGACTGTTGTGGGACCATTCAGCGCCCTTTACTCGCAGAAGTCGAAGCGTGCCATGGAAATAGCACTAGCCATGGAATGTGCTGTGAGGGACGGAATGATCAACATGGCGCTTTTCTTCAGTTTGGGCAGGAACCTGCCACCTGGCGTGGAGTGAAACCAGAGACACAGCAACGAAGTTAGAGACAGCCTCTGCTGCTAGAAAAACAAAAAAGCCCAGTGGAAGCGTTCCAACAGCGAGTCGGAGTTCAGTCTGTTATAGATGTGGGGTGACCACATACCGGACACCTGGAGATTCAAGGAGGCAGAATGCCATTACTGCTGTAAGAAAAGTTAACGTAATAACGCAATGCAGGATGAAATTGAAGCAGCCCATGAGGCAGCAGGCCAAAATGATCAAAGTGAATAGTATAACAGAACCTGAAGCTGCTGATACCAATATCTATTCCCTGTACAATGTTACAGTGGTAAAAACTGAACCTATGACCATCACAATCCAAGTGAATGGGAAGCCACTAGTCATGGACGTAGATACAGGAGCCTCAACCACACTGGTGGGAGAGCACATATTTAAATACCTAAATGAAGGTACCCAGCCACTGAATCTGGAGCAACCCACGGCTCAATTGAAGACATACACTAGAGAGTCAATACAGGTAAAAGACATGGCCACAGTACCTGTGTCCTATAGGCAACAGACAGCCCAGCTTCCAGTGATCATAGCAACAGATGAAGGACCTAGTCTTCTGGGCCGAGACTGGTTACAAAAATTAAGCTCAACTGGTCTGATGTATTTCACTTGAGAACAGGAGTTCCTGAGCTGTTAAGGAAAAACGACAGTGTATTCCGTGATAAATTAGGAAAGTTAAAAAGCTTGTAAGCACTATCAATATCCTGGGGTTACCATTGACCAGAAACTGAACTGGACTAGCCATATAAATACTGTGGCTGCAAGAGCAGGTCAGAGGCTAGGAATCCTGCGATGAATAACTCAACAAAGTCGGTCCACCATCCACAAGGCAGAAGTCAGGAGTGTGATGGAATATTCTCCACTTGCCTGGATGTGTGCAGCTCCAACAACACTCAAGAAGCCTGACATCATCCAGGACAAAGCAGCACGCTTGATTGGCACCACATCCACAAACATTCACTCCTTTTACCACTGAAGCAGAATGGGAGCAGTGTGTACCATCTACAAGATGCACTGCAGGAACTTACAAGGCTCCTTCAACAGCACCTTACAAACCCATGACTGCTACCGTCTAGAACGACAAGGGCAGCAGATAGATGGGAACACCACCGTCTGGAAGTTCCCCTCCAAGTCATTCATTATCCTGACTTGGAAATATATCACCGTTCCCCACTGTTGCTGGGTCAAAATCCTGGAACTCCCTTCCTAACAGCACTGTGGTGTAGCTACACCACATGGACTGCAGCAGTTCAAGTAGGTAGCTCACCACCAACTTCTCAAGGGCAAATAAGTAGTTGAGACTAAAACATTGTATGCTTTCAAGAAGGAGTTAGATATAGCTCTTGGGGTGAAAGGGATCAAAGGATATGGGGAGAAAGTGGGAGCAGGCTATTGAGTTGGATGATCAGCCATGATCATAATGAATGGCGGAGCAGACTTGAAGGGCCGAATGGCCTGCTCCTGCTCCTAGTTTCCATGTTTCTATATAACTACGGATGGGCAATAAATGCTGGCCCAGCCAGCAAAGCCCACATCCCATGAATGAATTTTAAAAAAGCAAAAATATAGGTAAATTTGGAGGTAATACCCTGGTTCTTTAAGGCCAGACCTGTGCCTTATATCCTAAAGGAAAAGGTGGATGTAGAATTGTGCCGCTTAGAGAAGCTGGGCATCATCCAGCTAGTCCAACTTTCAGAATGGGCA
Organism: Carcharodon carcharias; assembly: GCF_017639515.1. NCBI lineage: Eukaryota > Metazoa > Chordata > Chondrichthyes > Lamniformes > Lamnidae > Carcharodon > Carcharodon carcharias. Next base: position 69,899,012 of record NC_054479.1, read on the forward strand.
GCGCCCATAGACCCTGTGATGAAACCTGATTAAACAATCCGCATTTGTGGGGACTACAAATTGACCGTGAACAAGGCAACCAAACTAGATAAATGTCCTATCCCAGGGATAGAAGATCTGTACGCTAAGCTAGCTGGAGGCTAATCCTACACCAAAATGGACATGAGCCATGCATAGCAATAACTAGAGCTGGACAGCACATCTAGAGGGTATGTAACCATCAACACATGGACCTGTACCAATATACAAGTCTACCCTTTGTCAACAGTGTTAGCACCATTACACTTGTTAAAAAAGAATCATGGTTCGTCATGGAATTCGCAACAAGAAGTCTTTGTGAAAGCTAAGAAGCTATTACTGTCATCATGTTTATTGATACACTACGAACCATCGAAAGAATCAACATTAACCTGTGATGGGTCTCCTTATGGTGTGGGAGCTGTGTTATCACACAGGATGGAAGATGGTTCCGAAAGGCCAATCGACTCTGTCTCAAGAACCCTCTCTGCAGCCGAGTAGAGTTATTCCCATCTAGAAAAGGAAGGTTTATTGGTGATATTCAGAGTGAAGAAATTCCACCAGTACCTACATGAACAACACTTCACCATAGTGTCAGACCATAAACCATTAATGGGTTTATTTAGTAAGGATAAAGCCATTCCGCCAATAACACTAGCAAGAATTCAACATTGGACTGTGATATTATAGTACAAATACGCCTTTATGCACTGACCTGGCTTGCATATTGCAAATGCAGGTACATTCAGTCACCTCCCATTACCAAGTAGCGTTGTACATACTCCAGTGCCACAAGAAGTTGTGTTATTATTGAATTTCTTGGATTTTGTGTGCGAAGCAAATTAGGAATTGGACAGAGATCCAATATTGTCATAAGTCCGAGATTTTTTTTCGTAAAGATGGTCAAATCCACCAGTGTCTTAAGATCTGAGACCATTCCATACCTGAAACACAGAGTTAAGTTGTCAAGGTGGAATCTTGTTTTGTGGATCAAGAGTTGACAGAGCTTCACAGTATGCATCCAAGCAAATCAAAGGTGAAAATACTTGCACAAAGCTATGTCTGATGGCCAGGCAAAGACAGTGACATTGAAAGCATGGTCAAGCACTCTCTCCATTGTCAGCAACAATAAAAGTTGCTTGCTTCAGCTCCACTGCACCTGTGGCCTGGTCGACCCTGCGTTAGACTACATATCGATTATGTAGGACCATTCTTAGGTACCATGTTTTTGTTGATCAGAGATGCACATTCTAAATGATTGGATGTGTACAAAGTCAAATCACCAACATCGAGCGCAACTATCGAGAAGCTGCGTCAGTCTTTTAGCATACATGGCCTACCAGAAGTCATCGTTTCTGATAACGGTACAGTCTTTACCAGTACAGAGTTTCAGAGATTCATGAGTTTAAATAGAATCTGATATATTAAAACAGCTTCATACCATCCCTCATCAAATGGTTTAGCTGAGAGAGCTGTGCAAACTTTCAAATCTGGAAAGAAGAGGTTATCAGAAGGTTCTCTAGAAACCCGACTTCCTGCTTTCTTCTCAATTACCTTACGACGCCTCATTCAACTACGGGTTCAATACTGACTGAATTATTGATAAAATGCCACCAATGTACAAGGTTAAGTCTGGTGTTTCCAAACTTAAAGGGAAGGTAGAGAGGAATCAGAGTAATCAAAAAGTGAATCATGATATTCATAGCAAAGCTCGCAGATTTACTGCAGGAGACACAGTTTTTGTGTGGAATTTGGAAGTGGATCTTGTCGGGCTCCTGGTACAAATGTCTCAGAAACTGGCCCCTTGTCCTTCCAGGTGGAAGCGGAAAACCAAATTGTTCAAAAACATATGGATCATCTAAGGAGTAGAGAGATATTCCTACAACCAGCTATTTCGTCTATGATTAACGTCAAAAAATCAATCCTTGAGATGACAGATTGACCGAGAATATACATGCCCAATGTCTCTGTGGAGTTGCCTAACCCTGAACTGCCACTTTGTAATGATGTATCTGATGCTGCAGCTTCTGATCATGTCGATCTAGTGGGAGAACTTCAAATGATGGAGCTATGCTGCTGTAACCAAAAAAGGAAACCATGTCAGAGACTTGACCTTTAATCACCTGAAGTTGTATATGTGTACATGTTGCAGGATATTCAAATGTTCTCTGTAAGTAGGAAGCGTATATAAACTAAAGGGGGAGGAAATGTAGTGACTGAAGGTATAGCCTTTTCTTATTGCCTATCAGAGATCACGTGATTGTTCTTGGAGACTCCAACCAATCAGCCCTAAGCACGGGTAATCCGGGGGGGACGTGACTTTTTAGTCGTGGACCTGGTTCAAGCATGTAGCTTCTGAAGAGCTCTCTGTAATAAAGTTATCTGTTTCAAGTAGAAATCTATCCAGTACGTCAAGTCATAATGGAGTGATTCTGGGTGACAAGTTACGGATGTGTCCAGGTCACGAGGTGCGGGTGTCTCCGGGTGACGGGGTAGGGCCGTCTCCGGGTGACGGTGTAGGGCTATCTCTGGGTGATGGGGTAGGGCTGCCTCCTGCTGACGAGGTAGGGCTGTCTCCGGGTGACGGGGTAGGGCTGTCTCCGGGTGACGGGGTAGGGCCATCTCTGGGTGATGGGGTAGGGCTGTCTCCGGGTGACGGGGTGCGGGCGTTTCCAGGCAATTGTGTGCGGGTGTCTCCAGGTGACGGGTTCCGTGTGTCTACGGGTGACAGGGTGTCTCCGGGTGACGGGGTGCAGGTGTCGCCGGCTGTCGGGGTGCAGGTGTCGCCAGCTGTCGGGGTGAGGGTGTCTCTGGCTGTCGGGGTGCAGGTGTCGCCAGCTGTCAGGGTGAGGGTGTCTCCGACTGTCAGGGTGCAGGTGTCTCCAGGTGACAGGGTAATGAAGATTCCGGGTTACAGGGCACAGGTTTCTCCAGGGGACAGAGTGCAGGTTCTCCCAGGTGATGGGTTAGGGCTGTCTCCGGGTGACGGGGTAGGGACGTCTCCGTGTGACGGGGTAGGGGCGTCTCCGTGTGACGGGGTAGGGGCGTCTCCGTGTGACGGGGTAGGGACGTCTCCGTGTGACGGGGTAGGGACGTCTCCGTGTGATGGGGTAGGGACGTCTCCGTGTGACGGGGTAGGGGTGTCTCCGGGTGACGGGGTAGGGGCGTCTCCGGGTGACGGGGTAGGGACGTCTCCGTGTGACGGGGTAGGGGCGTCTCCGTGTGACGGGGTAGGGACGTCTCCAGGTGACGGGATAGGGACGTCTCCGTGTGACGGGGTAGGGACGTCTCCATGTGACGGGGTAGGGGCGTCTCCGGGTGACGGGGTAGGGGCGTCTCCGGGTGACGGGGTAGGGACGTCTCCGTGTGACGGGGTAGGGGCGTCTCCGGGTGACGGGGTAGGGACGTCTCCGGGTGACGGGTTAGGGACGTCTCCGTGTGACGAGGTAGGGGCGTCTCCGGGTGACGGGGTAGTGGCGTCTCCGGGTGACGGGGTAGGGACGTCTCCGTGTGACGGGGGAGGGGCGTCTCCGCGTGACGGGGTAGGGGCGTCTCCGTGTGACGGGGTAGGGGCGTTTCCGGGTGACGGGGTAGGGATGTCTCCGTGTGACGGTGTAGGGGTGTCTCCGTGTGACGGGGTAGGGGCGTCTCCGGGTGACGGGGTAGGGGCGTCTCCGGGTGACGGGGTAGGGACGTCTCCGTGTGACGGGGTAGGGACGTCTCCGGGTGACGGGGTAGGGACGTCTCCGTGTGACGGGGTAGGGGCGTCTCCGGGTGACGGGGTAGGGGCGTCTCCGTGTGACGGGGTAGGGACGTCTCCGTGTGACGGGGTAGGGGCGTCTCCGTGTGACGGGGTAGGGGCGTCTCCGTGTGACGGGGTAGGGGCGTCTCCGGGTGACGGGGTAGGGGCGTCTCCGGGTGACGGGGTAGGGACGTCTCCGTGTGACGGGGTAGGGGCGTCTCCGTGTGACGGGGTAGGGACGTCTCCGGGTGACGGGGTAGGGACGTCTCCGGGTGACGGGGTAGGGACGTCTCCGTTTGACGGGGTAGGGGCGTCTCCGGGTGACGGGGTAGGGGCGTCTCCGGGTGACGGGGTAGGGGCGTCTCCGGGTGACGGGGTAGGGACGTCTCCGTGTGACGGGGTAGGGACGTCTCCGTGTGATGGGATAGGGACGTATCTGTGTGATGGGGTAGGGACATCTCCGTGTGACGGGGTAGGGATGTATCCATGCGATGGGGTAGGGAAATCTCCGTGTGACGGGGTAGGGACGTCTCCGTGTGACGGGGTAGGGGCGTCTCCGGGTGACGGGGTAGTGGCGTCTCCGGGTGACGGGGTAGGGGCCTCTCCGTGTGACGGGGTAGGGGCGTCTCCGGGTGACGTGGTAGGGACGTCTCCGGGTGACGGGGTAGGGTCGTCTCCGTGTGACGGGGTAGGGGCGTCTCCGGGTGACGGGGTAGGGACATCTCCGTGTGACGGGGTAGGGGCGTCTCCGTGTGACGGGGTAGGGACGTCTCCGTGTGACGGGGTAGGGACGTCTCCGTGTGACGGGGTAGGGACGTATCCGTGTGACGGGGTAGGGACGTCTCTGGGTGATGGGGTAGGGACGTCTCCGGGTGATGGGGTAGGGACGTCTCCGGGTGACGGGGTAGGGACATCTCTGGGTAAGGGCGTAGGGACATCTCTGGGTGACGGAGTAGGGACATCTCTGTGTGAGGGGGTAGGGACATCTCTGGGTGATGGGGTAGGGGCGTCTCCGGGTGACAGTACTCACGTGCCTCTGAGTGCCGGGTTGCGGGTGTCTACAGGTGATGGGGTGTGGGCGTCTCCAGGAGACTGCGTGCACGTGACTCTGGGTTACTGGGTGTCTCCGGGTGACGGGGTGTGGGTGTCTGTTGGTGATGCGGTGAGGGTGCCTCGAGGTTATGGGATGCGCATATTTCCGGTTCACGGGATGCGCATGTCTCCCGGTGACAAGGTAGGGCTGTCTCTGGATGACGGGATGCGGGCGTCTCCTAAAGATTCTGTACGGGTGTGTCTGGGAGACGGGATGTGTGTTTTTCCGAGTGACACGGTATGGATGTTTTTGGGTGTATCAGGGTGACAAGGTTTGGCTGTTTCAGAGTGACGGGGTGCAGGTGTCTCCAGATGACGGGATGCTGATGTCTCCAGGTGACAAGGTAGGGTGTCTCCAGGTGACGGGTTAAGTGTGTCTCCGGGAGATGGGGTGCAGGTGTCTCCAGGTGACAGGATAAGCGTGTCTCTGGGTGATGGGGTGCGGGTGTCTCCAGGTGACAGGGTGTGAGATTCAACAGGTGACAGGTTAAGGGTGTCTCCAGGTGACAGGGTGCTGGTATCTCCCTGTGACGGAGTGCGGATGTCTCCAGGTGACAGGGTAGAGTATCTCTGGGTGACGGGGTACGAGAGCCAACAGGTGACAGGTTAAGGGTATCTCCAGGTGACAGTGCCAGTGTCTCCTGGTGACGGGGTGCAGATGTCTCCGGGTGACGGGGTATGGGCGTTCCCTGAAGATTCTGTGCGGGTGTCTCCGGGTGAAGGGTAGCGGGTGTGTCCGGGAGACGGGGTGCGGGTGTTTCTGAGTGAAAGGTTATGGATGTTTTTGTGTGTTTCAGGGTGACGAGGTTCGGGTGTTTCAGGGTGACAAGGTTCGGATGTTTCAGGGGGATGGGGTGCGGGTGTTTCTGGGTGATGGAGTTCGGGTGTTTCCGGGTGACGGGGTTCGGGTGTTTCAGACTGACCAGGTTCAGGCGTTTCAGGGTGACGCCCGCACCCCGTCATCCTGAAACACCTGCACCCCGTCACCCTGAAACAAATACACCCCGTCAACCTGAAACACCCAGAAACACCCATACACCATCACCCTGAGACACCCGAAACTCCCGTGCCCCATCACCCTGAAAAACCCAAAGCACCCGCACCCCATCACCCGGAAACACTCGCGCAGCATCACCCTGAAACCCCCGAACCCTGTCACTCTGAAACGCCCAAAACGTCCGCATCCCCTCACACCGAATTACCCACACCCTGTCACCCTAAAACACCCACACCCCATCACCCGGACACACCCGCATCCTGTCACCCTGAAACACCCGAAACACCCGAACCCCATCACCCTGAAACACCCACACCCCATCACCCGGACACACCCGCACCCCGTCACCCTGAAACACCCTAACCCCATCACCCGGATGCACCCGAAACACCCGCACCCCATAACCCGGAAACACCCGAAACACCCTGGAACAACCGAACCCCCTCACGCTGAAACACCCGCATCCCGTCACCCTGAAACACCTGAACCCCATCACTCGGATGCACCCGAAACACCCACACCCCATCACCCGTAAACACCCAAAACACCCTGAAGCACCCGAACACCGTCACCCTGAAACACCTGAATCATGTCACCCGGAAACACCCGAAGCTCCCGCGCCCGTCACCCGGAAACCACTGCACCCCGTAAGCCTGCAACACCCGCATCCCATCACCTGGAAACACCCACACCCCGTCATCTTGAGACAGCCGAACCCCGTCACCCTGAAACACCTGGAACATCCGCAACCAATCACCATGAAACACCAGCAACCCGTTACCCAGAAACAGCCGCACCCCGTCACCCTGAAACACCCAAAACCACCGCAACCCATCACTCGGAAACACCAGCAACCCGTTACCCGGAAACACCCGAAACACCGGCACCTCTTCACCCGGAAACACCCGCACCCCTTCACCCTGAAACACCTGCACCCCATCACCCTGAAATACCCGAAGCACCTGCACATCATCAGCTGGAAACACCCACATCCCATCACCCTGAAACACCCGCACCCCATCACCCTGAAACACCCACACCCCATCACCCTGAAACACCCAAACCCCATCACCCAAAAACACCTACACCCTGTCACCCTGAAACGCCCAAAACACCCACACCCCATCAGCCTGAAACACCTGAAAGACTCGCAACCCGTCACCCGGAAACACCCAGAAATACCCATACCCCATCATCCTGAGACACCCGAAACTCCCGTGCCCTGTCACCCTGAAACACCTGAGACATCCGCAACCTGTCATTTGGAAACACTCGCACCGCGTCACCCTGAAACAGCCGAACCCCGTCACCCTGAAACACCCAGAAACACCCATACCCCATCACCTGGACACACCCGCACCCCGTCACCCTGAAACACCCACACCCCGTCACCCAGACACACCCACACCCCGTCACCCGGACACACCCACACCCCGTCACCCTGAAACGCCCACACCCCATCACCCGGACACACCCACACCCCGTCACCCTGAAACGCCCACACCCCATCACCCGGACACACCCGCACCCCGTAACCCTGAAACTCCCGAACCCCGTCACCTGGATGCACCAGAAACACCCGCACTCCATAACCCGGAAACGCCCGAAACAGCCTGAAACACACGCACCAGGTCAGCCTGAAACACCCAGAAACACCCACATCCCGTCACCCTGAGATACCCGAAACTCCCGCGCCTCGTCACCATGAAACACCCGAAGCACATGTACGTCATCAGCTGGAAACACCCGCACCCCATCACCCTGAAACACTGGAACCCCGTCACTCTGAAACGCCCGAAACATCCGCAACCCATCACACCAAAACACCGGCAACCCGTCACCCTGAAACAGCCGCACCCAGTCACCCTGAAACACCCGAAACCACCGCACCCCATCACCCGGAAACACCCACAACACATCACTCAGAAACACCCGGATGCACCCGGAAACACCCGAAACACACTGAAACACCCGGACCCCGTCACCCTGAAATATCCAAAACCCGTCACACAGATGCACCCAAAACACCCTGAAACACCCGAACACTGTCACCCTGAAAAACGCGAAAAACCCGCAACCTGTCACCCGAAACACCTGAACCTCATCACCCGGAAATACCCGAACCCTGTCACCCTAAAACAGCCTGAAACCTGTCAGCCCAAAACACCCGAAACACACGCATCCCATCACCCTGAAACATCCATACACCGTCACCCTGCAACAGCCGCACCGTGTCTCCCTGAAACACCCGCACCCCGTCACCCTGAAACACCCGAAACACCAGCACCCCTTCACCCAGAAACACCTGCACCTTTCACGCGAAAACACACGCACCTCGTCACCCGGAAGCATCTGCACTCCGTCACCCTGAAACACCCGAAACACCCATTCCCCATCACCCTGCAACACCTGAAATACCCGCACCCTGTCACCCTGAAACACCAGAAACATCCGCATCCCGTCACCCTGAAACACCCACACCCTTTCAACCTGAAACACCCACACCCCATCACCCTGAAACACCCACACCCCGTCACCCTGAAACACCTGCACCCCATCACCCTGAAACACCCGAAACCCGTCACCCTGAACCACCCGAAACATCTGCACACTGTGATCCCGAAACACCAGCACCCTGTTACCCTGAAACACCCGAAACACTCGCAAAACATCAGCCGGAAACACCCGCACCCCATCACAATGAAACACTCAAACCCCCGTCACCCTGAAACACCTGAAACATCTGCACCCCATCATGCTAAAACCCCCGCACCCAATCACCCTGAAAAACCCAAAACACCCACAACCTGTCACCCGGAAACACCCGCACCCCTTTTCCCTGAAACACCCGCTCTCTGTCACCCTGAGACACCCGAAATTCCCGCGCCTCGTCAACCTGAAACATCCGAAGCAACCGCACCCCATCAGCCGGAAACACCCGCACCCCATCACCCTGAATCATCCGAACCCCGTCACTGAAACGCCCGAAACATCCGCATCCCATCACACCGAAACACCCAGACCCTGTCACCCTGAAACACCCACACCCCATCAAACTGAAACACCCGCACCCCATCACCCTGAACCACCCGAAACATCTGCACACTGTGATCCCGCAACACCCGCACTCTGTTACCCTGAAACACCCGCAAACCGTCAGCCAGAAACACCCGCACCCCATCACAATGAAACACTCGAACCCAGTCACCCTGAAACACCTGAAACATCTGCACACCATCACCCTGAAACACTCGAACCCCATCACCCTGAAACACCCACACCCCGTCACCCTGAAACACCTGAAACCGCGCATCGTCACCCTAAAACACCCGAAGCAACCGCACCCCATCACCCTGAAACATCCGAACGCCGTCACTGAAATGCCCGAAACATCCGCATCCCATCACACCGAAACACCCACACCCTGTCACCCTGAAACACACAAACCCGGTCACCCCGAACCAACCACACCCCGTCACATGAAACACTTGAACCCCGTCACCTGGAAACACTCAAAGCCTGTCTCCCTGAAACACCCAAAACTCATGAACCCCATCACCCTGAAACGCCCGTCACCCTGAAACATCCGAAACACCCGCAAACCATCACCCTGAAACACCCGCACACTGTCACCCTGAAACACCCGCAACCCTGAAACGCCCGTCACCCTGAAACACCCGAAACACCCGCAAACCATCACCCTGAAACACCCGCACACTGTCAACCTGAAACACCCACATCCCATCACCCGGAAACACCCGCATCCCTTCACCCTGAAACACCCACACCACGTCACTCGGGACCACCCGCAACCCGTCACCCAGAATAACCAGAACCCCGTCACCCTGAAACACCCAAAACACCGGCACATCTGCACCCAGAAACAACCACACTCCTTCACCCTAAAATACCCACACCCCATCACCCTGAAGCACCCAGAAACACCCGCACCCCGTCACCCTGAAGCACCCAGAAACACCCGCACCCCGTCACCCTGAAACACCCAGAAACACCCGCACCCATTCACCCTGAAACACCCGCACCCTGAAACACCCACACCCCGTCACCCTGAAACACTTGCACCCCATCACCTGAAACACCCGCACCCTGAAACACTCATACTCCATCACCCTGAAACTGCCAGAAACACCCATACCCCGTCACCTTGAGACACCCGAAATTCCCGTGCCCCGTCACCCTGAAAAACCCAAAACACCTGCACCCCTTCACCCGGAAACACTCACACAGCATCACCCTGAAACCCCCGAACCCCGTCACTCTGAAACGCCCGAAATGTCCGCATCCCCTCACACCGAATCACCCACAGCCCGTCACCATGAAACACCCGAACCCCGTCACCCGGACACACCCGCACCCCGTCACCTTGAAACACCCACACCCCATCACCTGGACACACCCACACCCTGTCACCCTGAGACACCCGAAACTCCCGCGCCTCGTCACCCTGAAACACCCGAAGCAAGTGCACCCCATAAGCTGGAAACACCCGCACCCCATCACCCTGAATCATCCGAACCCCGTCACTGAAACGCCCGAAACATCCGCATCCCATCACACCGAAACACCCACACCCTGTCACCCTGAAACACACACACCCCGTCACCCGCACACACCCGCACCCCGTCAACCTGAAACGCTCACATCCCGTCAGCCTGAAACACCCGAACCTTGTCACCCGGATGCACCCGAAACACCCGCAACCCATCACCCTGAAACACCCATACACTGTCACCCTGAAACACCCGCACCCCGTCACCTTGAAACACCTGAACCTTGTCACCCTGAAACACCCAAAACACCCGCAACCCATCACCCTAAAACACCCATACCCTGTTACCCTGAAACACCCAAAACACCCGCGCCTTGTCACCCTGAAACACCCGAAGCAAGCACAGCCCATCAGCCAGAAACACCCGCACCCCATCACCCTGAATCATCCGAAACCCGTCACTGAAACGCCCGAAACATCCGCAACCCATCACACCGAAACACCCGCACCCTGTTACCCTGAAACACCCAAAACACCCGCAACCCATCTCCCGAAAACACCCACACCCCATCACAATGAAACAGTCGAACCCCATCACCCTGAAACACCTGAAACATCTGCACCCCGTCATCCTGAAACACCCGCACCCACTCACCCTGAAAAACCCTCACCACTTCACCCTGAAACACTAGCACCCCATCACCCTGAAACACACACACCCTGACACCCTGAGACACCCGAAACTCACGCGCATTGTCACCCTGAAACACCCAAAGCAAGCGCACCCCATCAGCCGGAAACACCCGCACCCCATCACCCTGAAACATCCGAAACCCGTCACTGAAACGCCCGAAACATCCGCAACCCATCACACCGAAACACCCGCACCCTGTTACCCTGAAACACCCAAAACACCCGCAACCCATCTCCCGAAAACACCCACACCCCATCACAATGAAACAGTCGAACCCCATCACCCTGAAACACCTGAAACATCTGCACCCCGTCATCCTGAAACACCCGCACCCACTCACCCTGAAAAACCCTCACCACTTCACCCTGAAACACTAGCACCCCATCACCCTGAAACACACACACCCTGACACCCTGAGACACCCGAAACTCACGCGCATTGTCACCCTGAAACACCCAAAGCAAGCGCACCCCATCAGCCGGAAACACCCGCACCCCATCACCCTGAAACATCCGAAACCTGTCACTGAAACGCCCGAAACATCTGCATCCCATCACACCCCAGCACACAAACACCCACACAACGTCACCCGGAAACACCCACAACCCGTCACCCAGAAACACTCGCACCCTATCACCCGGTAACACCCGCACCTCATCACCCTGAAACACTAGCACCCCATCACCCTGAAACACCCAAACCCTGTCTCCCTGAAACACCCGAAACTCACGCACCCCATCACCCTGAAATTTCCATCACCCTGAAACACTCACACACTGTCAACCTGAAACACCCGCACCCCGTCACTCTGAAACACCCGACACCCATCAGCCAGATGCACCCGAAACACCCTGAAACACGCGAAAACCCTCACCCTGAAACGCCCGCACCCTGTCACTCTGAAACACCCGACACCCATCAGCCAGATGCACCCGAAACACCCTGAAACGCGCGAAAACCCTTACCCTGAAACGCCCGCACCCTGTCACTCTGAAACACCCGACACCCATCAGCCAGATGCACCCGAAACACCCTGAAACACGTGAAAACCCTCACCCTGAAATGCCTGCACCCTGTCAGCCTGAAATACCTGAACCCCGTCACCCGAATGCACCCGAAACACCTGCACCCGATCACCTGGAAACACCTGAAACGCACTGAAACACTCGCACCCTGTCACCCTGAAACACCTGAATCACGTCATCCTGAAACACCTGAACCTTGTCACCGTGAAACAACCCGCAACCCGTCAGCCTGAAACACCTGAAACACCCGCAACCCTTCACCCTGAAACACCTGTACACCGTCACCCTGAAACACACGCACCCTGTCACAATGAAACACCCGCACATTGTCTCCCTGAAACACCAGAAACTCCCGCACCCCGTCACTATGAGACAGCCACATCCCGTCACCCTGAAACACCTGCTCCCCATCACCCTGAAACACCCGAACCCTGTCACATGGATGCACCCGAAACGCCCGCAACCCATCACCATGAAACACCCGCACCCCGTCATCCGGAAACAACTGCACCCTCTCACCCTGAAACACCCACACCTTGTCTCCCTGAAACACCCGATACTCCCACACCCCGTCACCCTAATATGCCTGCACCCCGTCACCCTGAAACACCCAAAACACCCGCAACCCATCACCCTAAAACACCCACACCCTGTTACCCTGAAACACCCAAAACACCTGCAACCCTTCACCCGGAAACACCCGCACCCCATCACAATGAAACACTCGAAACCCGTCACCCTGAAACACCTGAAATATTTCCACCCTGTCATCTTGAAACACCCGCACCCAATCGCCCTGAAAAACCCGAAACACCCGCAACCTGTCACCCGGAAACACCTACACCCCGGCACACTGAAACACCCACACGACATCACCCGGAAGCACCCATAACCCGTCATCCGGAAACACCAGCCCCCCTTCACCCTGAAACACTCACACCCCTTCACCCTGAAACACTAGCACCCCATCACCCTGAAACACCCACACCCTGTCACCCTGAGACACCCGAAACTCCTGCGCCTTGTTCCCCTGAAACACCCGAAGCAAGCGCACCCCATCAGCTGGAAACACCCACACCCCATCACCCTGAAACATCCGAAACCCGTCACTGAAACGCCCGAAAAATCCGCATCCCATCACACCGAAAAACCCACACCCTGTCACCCTGAAACACACACACACCGTCACCCGCACACACCCGCACCCCGTCAACCTGAAACACCTGAAACACCCACACACCGTCAGCCTGAAACACCCGAAACACAAGCAACCCATCACCAAGAAACACCCGCACTCCATCACCCTGAAACACCCGAAACACCCACACCTCATCATTCGAAAACACCCGCACCCCATCACCGATAAACAGCCGAACACCGTCACACTGAAACACCCGAAACTTCCGCAACCTGTCACACTGAAACACCCACACCCTGAAACACCTGAAACACCCAAACCCCGTCATCCCGAAAAAACCACACCCCGTCACGTTGAAACACCTGAACCACATCACCCGGAAACGCCCGAACCCTGTCTCCCTGAAACACCCGAAACTCACGCACCCCGTCACCCTGAAACGCCCGTCACCCTGAAACGCCCGTCACCCTGAAAAACCGAAAACACTTGCAACACATCACCCAGAAACACCAGCAACCCGTCACCCTGAAACACCCATACCCTGTCACCCTGAGACACCCAAAATGCCCCCGCCTCATCACCCTGAAACACCCGAAGCAACCGCACCCCATCAGCCGGAAACACCCATACCCCATCACCTGAAACATCCGAAACCCATCACTGAAATGCCCGAAACATTCGCATCCCATCACACCGAAAAACCCAGACCGTCACCCTGAAACACACACACACCCTGTCACCCTGAAACACTCGCACCCCATCACCCTGAAACACCCGCACCCCATCACCCTGAAACACCCGCACCCCATCACCCTGAAACACACACACACCCTGTCACCCTGAAACACTCGCACCCAATCACCCGGAAACACTCGCACCCCATCACCCGGAAACACCCGCACCCCATCACCCTGAAACACTCGCACCCCGTCACCCTCAATCACCCACACCCTGTCACCCTGAGACACCCGAAACCCCCGCACATCGTCACCCTAAAACACCCAAAGCATCCACACCCATCAGTCGGAAACAACCACACCCCATCATGCTGAAACATCCGAACCCCGTCGCTGAAACGCCGGTAACATCCGCATCCCATCACACCGAAACACCCAGACCCTGTCACCCTGAAACACACACACCCCGTCACCCCGAACCAACCACACCCGTCACCCTGAGACAGCTGAACCACATCACCCGGAAACACCCAAACCCTGTCTCCCTGAAACACCCGAAACTCACGCACCCCGTCACCCTGTAATGCCCGCCACCCTGAAACACCCGAAACACCCGCAAACCATCACCCTAAAACACCCGCACACTGTCAACCTGAAACACCCGCAACCCGTCAGCCAGATGCACCCGAAACACCCGCAACCTGTCAGCCAGATGCACCTGAAACACCCGCAACCCGTCAGCCAGATGCACCCGAAACACCCTGAAACACCCGGACACCCTCACCCTGAAACACGCGCACCCTGTCACCCTGAAACACCTGAACCCTGTCACCCTGACACACCCACACCCCATCACCCGGAAACACTCGCATCCCTTCACCCTGAAACACCCGAACACCGTCACTCTGAAACGCCTGAAACATTCGCACCCAGTCTTCCCAAAACACCCGCACGCTGTCACCTTGAAACGTCCAAACCACCCGCACCCCGTCAACCTGAAACACCCTCAACCCATCACCAGGAAACACCTACAAACTGTCACCCGGAAACACCCGAAACACTGGCACCTCTTCACCTGGAAACACCCACACCCCATCACCCTGAAACACCTGCAACCCGTCACCCTGAAACACCCGCACCCTGAAACACCCACACCCATTCACCCTGAAACACACGCACCCATTCACCCTGAAACACCCATACCCCGTCATCCTGAAACACCCGCACCCATTCACCCTGAAACACCCATACCCTGTCACTCTGAAACACCCGAAATTCCCGTGCCCCGTCACCCTGAAAAACACAAAGCACCTGCACCCCATCACCTGGAAACACTCGCACAGCATCACCCTGAAACCCCCGAACCTCGTCACCCTGAAACACCTGAAACTCCCGCACCACGTTACCCTGATACGCCTGCACCCTGTCACAATGAAACACCCGCACCTTGTCTCCCTGAAACACCCGAAACTCCTGCGCCCCGTCACTGTGAAACGCCTGCACCCTGAAACACCTGCAACCCATCACCCTGAAACACCCGCACCCTGTCAACCTGAAACACCCGAACCCTGTCACCCAGATGCACCCGAAACGCCCGCACCCCATCACCCTGAAACACCCGTACACTGTCACCCTGAAACACCCGCACCCCATCACCCTGAAACACCCGCACCTTGTCTCCCTGAAACACCTGAAACTCCCGCACCATGTTACCCTGATACGCCTGCACCCGGTCACCCTGAAACACCCAAAACACCCGCAACACATCACCCTGAAACACCCGCACCCTGTAACCCTGAAACACACCAAACACCCGCAACCCTTCACTCGGAAACACCCGCACCCCATCACCCGGAAACACCCGCACCCCTTCACCCTGATACCCCGGAACCCCGTCACCCTGAAACACCCACACCCTGTCACCCTGAGACACCTGAAACTCCCGTGCCTTGTCACCCTGAAACACCCAAAGCAACCGCACCCCATCAGCCGGAAACACCCGCACCCCATCACCCTGAAACATCTGAAACCCGTCACTGAAACGCCCAAAACATCTGCATCCCATCACACCGAAACACCCACACCCTGTCACCCTGAAACACACACACCCTGTCACCCGCACACACACAGACCCCATCAATCTGAAACGCCTGAAACACCCGCACACCGTCAACCTGAAACACCTGAAACACATGCAACCCATCACCAAGAAACACCCGCACTCCATCACCCTGAAACACCCGAAACACCCACACCTCATCATTCGGAAACACCCGTACCTCGTCACTGAGAAACAGCCGAACACCATCACACTGAAACACCCGAAACACCACAACCCGTCACACCGAAACACCCACACCCTGTCACCCTGAAACACCCAAACCCCGACACCCCGAAACAACCACACCCCGTCACCCTGAAATACCTGAACCACGTCACCCAGAAACACCTAAACACTGTCTCCATGAAACACCCGAAACACCCTCAACCCATCGCCCTGAAACACCCGCACACTGTCAACCTGAAACACCTGCACCCCGTCACCCTGAAACACTCGCAACCCGTCATTCTGAAACACCCGAAACCCGTCAGCCAGATGCACCCGAAACGCACTGAAACACCTGAACACCCTCATTCTGAAACAGCCGCACCCTGTCACCCTGAAACACATGAACCCTGTCACCCTGAAACACTCGCAACCGGTCATTCTGAAACACCCAAAACCCGTCAGCCAGATGCACCCGAAATGCCCTGAAACACCCGCACCCCTTCACCCTGAAACACCCGCACCACGTAACTCGGGACCACCCGCAACCTGTCACCCAGAATCGCCAGCACCCCATCACCCTGAAACACCCGAAACACCGGCACCTCTTCACCCAGAAACAGCCACACTCCTTCACCCTACAACACCCGCACCCCGTCACCTGGAAACACCCAGAAACACCTGCACCCCATCACCCTGAAACACCCGAACACCGTCCCTCTGAAACTCCCGAAACATCCGCACCCAGTCTTCCCGAAACACCTGCACGCTGTCACCTTGAAACGTCCAAACCACCCGCACCCCGTCAACCTGAAACACCCTCAACCCATCACCCGGAAACACCTACAAACTGTCACCCGGAAACACCCGAAACACCGGCACCTCTTTACATGGAAACATCCGCACCCATTCACCCTGAAACAACTGCACCCCATCAACCTGAAACACCCACACCCTGTCACCCTGAAACACCCATATCCCGTCACCCTGAAACAGCCAGAAACACCCATACCCCGTCACCCTGAAAAACCCAAAGCACTCACACCCCTTCACCCTGAAACACATGCACCCCGTCACCCTGAAACACATGCAACCCATCACCTGGAAACACCGAAACACACTGAAACACCCGGACCCTGTCACCCGGAAACACCTGAATCACATCATCCTGGAACACCCGAACCCTGTCACCGTGAAACAACCCACAACCCGTCAGCCTGGAACACATGTACACCGTCACAATGAAACACCCGCACCTTGTCTCCCTGAAACACCCAAAACTTCCGCACCCCGTCACCCTGATACGCCTGCACCCCGTCACCCTGAAACACCCAAAACACCCGCAACCCTTCACCCGGAAACATCTGCACCCCATCACAATGAAATACTCGAACCCCGTCAGCCTGAAACACCTGAAACCCCGTCATCCTGAAACCCCCGCACCCAATCGCCCTCGAAAACCCGAAATACCTGCAACCCATCACCCGGAAACAACCGCAACCCATCAACGTGAAACACCCGCACCCTGAAACACCCACACCCCGTCACCCTAAAACACCCAGAAACACCCACACCCCGTCACCCTGAAACACCCAGAAACACCCACACCCCGTCACCCTGAAACACCCAGAAACAACTATACCCTGTCACTCTGAAACACCTGAAATTCCCATGCCCCGTCACCCTGAAAAACCCAAAGCACCCGCACCCCTTCACCCGGAAATACTCGCACCGCATCACCCTGAAACCCCCGAATCCCGTCACCCCGAAACGCCCGAAACACCAGCACCATTTCACCCAGAAACACCCGCACCCCTTCACCCTAAAACACCCGCACTCCATCACCCTGAAACACCCAGAAACACCCGCAGCCCATTAGCCTGAAACACCTGAACCCCGTCACTCTGAAACGCCAGAAACATCCGCACCCGGTCATCCCGAAACACCCGCACGCCGTCACCTTGAAATGTCCAAACCACCCGCACCTCGTAAATCTGAAACACCCATAATCCATCACCTGGAAACACCCGCAACCCGTCACCTGGAAACACCAGCACCCTGTCACCCTGAAACTCCCACACCTAGTCACCCGGAAACACCCGAAACACCCGCACCCATTCACCCTGAAACAGCCACACCCTGTCACCCTGAAACACCCGAAATTCCCGTGCACGGAACCCTGAAAAACCCAAAGCACCCACAACCCATCACCTGGAAACACTCGCACAGCATCACCCTGAAACTCCCGAACCCCGTCACTCTGAAACCCCCGAAATGTCCGCATCCCCTCACAACAAATCACCCGCACCCCTTCACCCTCAAACACCCACACCCCATCACCCGGACAAACCCGCACCCCGTCACCCTGAGACACCCGAAACACCCGACACCCGTCAGCCTGAAACCTGTCACCCTGAAACACCTGAACCCTGAAACACCCGTACCCCGTCACCCTGAAACACCTGAACCCCGTCACCCGGATGCACCCGAAACACCCGCACCCCATCACCTGGAAACACCCGAAACACACTGAAACACCCGCACCCTGTCACCATGAAACAACCCACATCCCGTCACCCTGAAACACCTGAATCATGTCATCCTGAAACACCCAAACCCTGTCACCGTGAAACAACCCACAACCCGTCAGCCTGAAACACCTGAAACATCCGCAACCTGTCACCCTGAAACACCTGTACACCGTCACCCGGAAACACTCGCACCCCGTCATAATGAAACTCACTCACCTTGTTACCCTGAAACAGCCGATACTCCTGCCCCCGATCACTGTGAAATGCCCGCATCCTGAAACACCCGAAACACCTGCAACCCATAACCCTGAAACACCCGCACCCTGTCAACCTGAAACACCCACATCCCGTCACCCTGAAACACCCGAACCCCGTCACCCAGATGCACCTGAAACACCCGCACCCCATCACTCGGATACACCCGAAACACCCTGAAACACCCGAACAACCTCACTCTGAAACACCCGCACCCCGTCACCTGAAATACCTGAACCCTCTCACCCTGAAACACCCATACCCTGTCAACCTGAAACACCCGAACTCCGTCACCCGGATACACCCGAAACACCCACACCCCATCACCCGGAAACACCCGAAACACACTGAAACACCCGCAAACCGTCACCCTGAAACACCCGAGCCCGGTCACTCTGAAACACCTGAACCACGTCACCCGGAAACACTCGAACCTTGTCACTGTGAAACACCCAAATCCCCCGCACACC
This sequence comes from Carcharodon carcharias, assembly GCF_017639515.1. Classification (NCBI taxonomy): domain Eukaryota; kingdom Metazoa; phylum Chordata; class Chondrichthyes; order Lamniformes; family Lamnidae; genus Carcharodon; species Carcharodon carcharias. The sequence continues at coordinate 69,918,427 of NC_054479.1, forward strand.
ATCACCATGAAACGCCGGCACCCCATCACCCTTAAAAACCCGCACCCCATCACCCGGAAACACCCGCACCCGGAAACACTCGCACCCCTTGAACCTAAAACGCCCACACCCCGTCATCCTGAAACACCTAGAAACACCTGCACCCCATCAGCCTGAAACACCCGAACCCCGTCACTTTGAAACGCTCGAAACTTCCACACCCGGTCTTCCTGAAACACCCGCATGCTGTCACCTTGAAACGTCCAAACCACCCGCACCCCGTCAACCTGAAACAACCTCAACCCGTTACCCAGAAACACCAGCACCCCATCACCTGGAAAGACCAACACTACATCACCCAGAAACACCCGAAACACCGGCACCTCTTCAGCCAGAAACACCCGCACCCATTCACCCTGAAACAACTGCACCCATTCACCCTGAAACACCCGCACCCTGAAACACCCAGAAACACCCATGCCACGTCACCCTGAGACACCCAAAATTCCCGTGCCCCGTCACCCTGAAAAACCCAAAGCACCCACACCCCATCACCCGGAAACACTCGCACAGCATCACCCTGAAACCCCCGAACCCCGTCACTCTGAAACGCCCGAAACGTCAGCATCCCCTCACACCAAATCACCCGCACCCTGTTACCCTGAAACACCCGCACCCCGTCACCCTGAAACACACGAAACACCCGCACCCGGTCACCCTGAAACACCCACACCCCATCACCCAGACACACCCGCACCCCATCACCCTGAAACACCCAAAACACCCGCAACCCGTCGGCCTGAAACAACTGAAATCTGTCACCCTGAAACACCTGAACCCTGTCACCTGGAAACACCCGAAACACCCTGAAACACCCTGAAATACCCGAACACCGTCCCTCTGAAACGCCCGAAACATCCGCACGCTGTTACCTTGAAAAACCCAAAGCACCCGCACCCCGTCACCCTGAAACTCCCACACCCCATCACCTGGACAACCCGAACCCCATCAACCTGAAACACCCGAAACACCCGCAACCCGTCACCCTGAAACACCCGCACCCCGTCACCCTGAAACACCCGAACCCCATCACCCGGATGCACCCAAAACACCCGCACCCCATCACCTGGAAACACCCGAAACACACTGAAACACCCGGACCCTGTCACCCTGAAACATCTGAATCACGTCATCCTGAAACACCCGAACCCGGTCAACGTGAAACAACCCACAACCCGTCAGCTTGTAACACCTGCAACCCTTCACCCTGAAACACCTGTACACCGTCACACTGAAACAGCCGCACCCCGTCACAATGAAACACCCGCACCTTGTCTCCCTGAAACACCTGAAACTCCCACACCCCGTCACTGTGAAACACCCGCATCCCGTAACCCTGAAACACCCGAAACACCTGCAACCCATCACCCTGAAACACCCACACCCTGTCAACCTGAAACACCCACATCATGTCACCCTGAAACACCAGCACCCCGTCACCCTGAAACACCCGAACCCTGTCACCCGGATGCACCCAAAATGCCCACACACCATCACCCTGAAATACCCGCACCCCGTCACCTGGAAACACCCACATCCCCTCACCCTGAAACACCTGAACCCCGCCACACAGATGCACCTGATACACCCGCACCCCATCACCCGGATACACCTGAAACACCCTGAAACACCCAAACAACCTCACCCTGAAACACACGCACCCCGTCACCTGAAACATCTGAACCCTCTCACCCTGAAACACCCGTACCCCGTCACCCGGATACACCCGAAACACCCTGAAACACCCAAACAACCTCACCCTGAAACACCCGCACCCCATCACCTGAAACACCTGAACCCTCTCACCCAGAAACACCCGCATCCCCTCACCCTGAAACACCCGAACCCTGTCACCCGGATACACCCGAAACACCCGCACCCCATCACACGGAAACACCCACACCACGTCACTCGGGACCACCCGCAACCCGTCACCCAGAATAACCAACACCCCTTCACCCTGAAACACCTGAAATACTGGCAACTCTTCACCCAGAAACACCCGCACCCATTCACCCTGAAACACCCGCACCCCCTCACCCTGAAACACCCAGAAACACCTGCACCTCATCACCCTGAAACACCCAAACACCGTTACTCTGAAACGCCCGAAACATCTGCAGCCGGTCATCTCGAAACACCCGCACGCCGTCACCTTGAAACGTCCAAACCACCTGCACCTCGTCAACCTGAAACACCCGCAACCCATCACCCGGAAACACCCGCACCCATTCAGCCTGAAACACCCACACCCCGTCACCCTGAAACAGCCCGAAACACCCATACCCCGTCACCCTGAGACACCCGAAATTCCCGTGCCCCGTCACCCTGAAAAGCCCAAAGCACCCACACCCCTTCACCCTGACACACCCACACCCCATCACCCGGACACACCCGAACCCCATCAACCTTCAACACCCGAAACACCGGTACCTCTTCACCCAGAAACACCCGCACCCCTTGAGCCTAAAACACGCGCACCCTGTCAACCTGAAACACCCAGAAACACCCGCACCCCATCAGCCTGAAAAACCCGAACCCCGTCACTCTGAAATGGCCGAAACATCCACACCCGGTCTTCCCGAAACACCAGCACGCTGTCACCTTGAAACGTCCAAACCACCCGCACCCTGTCAACCTGAAACACCCGCAAACCATCACCCGGAAATACCAGCACCCCATCACCCTGAAACACCCACACCACGTCACCTGGAAACAGCCGAAACACCGGCAACTTTTCACCCGGAAACACCCTCACCCATTCACCCTGGAAGAACCACACCCAGTCACCCTGAACCACCCAGAAATACCCATACCCTGTCACCTTGAGACACCCGAAATTCCTGTGCCCCGTCACCCTGAAAAACTCAAAGCACCCACACCCCTTCACCCGGAAAAACTCGCACAGCATCACCCTGAAACCTGTCACCCTGAAACACCCGAAACACCGGCAACTCTTCACCTGGTAACACCCGCACCCATTCACCCTGAAAGAACCGCACCCAGTCACCCTGAAACACCCGAAATTCCCATACCACGTCACCCTGAAACACCCGAAATTCCCGTGCCCCGTCACCCTGAAAAACTCAAAGCATCCACACCCCATCACCTGGAAACACTCGCACAACATCACCCTGAAACCCCCGAACCCCGTCACTCTGAAACGCCCGAAACTTCCGCATCCCCTCACACCGATTCACCCGCACCCTGTCACCCTGAAACACCTACACCCCATCACCCAGAGACACCCGCACCCCGTCACCCTGAAACACCCTGAATCACGTCATCCTGAAACACCCGAACCCTGTCACCGTGAAACAACCCGTAACCCGTCAGCCTGAAACACCTGAAGCACCCGCAACCCTTCACCCTGAAACACCTGTACACCGTCACACTGAAACAGCCGCACCCCGTCACAATGAAACACCCACACCTTGTCTCCCTGAAACACCTGAAACTCCCACACGCATCCCGTAACCCTGAAACACCCGAAACACCTGCAACCCATCACCCTGAAACACCCGCACCCTGTCAACCTGAAACACCCACATCACGTCACCCTGAAACACCCGCCCCCCCGTCACCCTGACACACCCGAACCCTGTCACCCGAATGCACCTGAAAAGCCCGCACCCCATCACCCTGAAACACCCGCACCCCGTCACCTGGAAACACCCGCATCCTGTCAACCTGAAACACCCACATCCTGTCACCCTGAAACACCCGAACCCCGTCACCCAGATGCACCTGTTACACCCACACCCCATCACCTGGATACACACGAAACACCCTGAAACACCCGAACAACCTCACCCTGAAACACACGCACCCCGTCACCTGAAACACCTGAACCCAGTCACCCAGAAACACCTGAATCACCCGCACCCCGTCACACGGAAACACCAACACCACGTCACTCAGGACCACCCGCAACCCGTCACCCAGAATAACCAGCACCCCTTCACCCTGAAACACCCGAAATACTGGCACCTCTTCACCCAGAAACACCCGCACCCATTCACCCTGAAACACCCGCACCCCGTCACCCTGAAACACCCAAACCCCGTTAGCCTGAAACACCCAGAAACACCCGCACCTCATCACCCTGTAACACCCAAACACCGTTACTCTGAAATGCCCGAAACATCTGCAGCCGGTCATCTCGAAACACCCGCACGCCGTCACCTTGAAACGTCCAAACCACCTGCACCCTGTCAACCTGAAACACCCGCAAACCATCACCCGGAAATACCAGCACCTCGTCACCCGGAAATACCAGCACCCCATCACCCTGAAACACCCACACCACGTCACCTGGAAACAGCCGAAACACCGGCAACTTTTCACCCGGAAACACCCACAACCCGTCACCCTGAAACACTAGCACCCCGTCACCCTGAAACACACGCACCCCGTCACCCTGAAAAACCCGAAACACCGGCAACCCGTCACCCGGAAACATCTACACCCCGGCACACTGAAACACCCACACGACGTCAACTGGAAACACCCACAACCTGTCACCCTGAAACACTCGCACCCCGTCACCCTGAAACACCCACACCCTGTCACCCTGAGACACCCGAAACCCCTGCGCCTTGTCACCCTAAAACACTCGAAGCAACTACACCCCATCAGTCGGAAACACCCACACCCCATCACCCTGAAACATCCGAACCCTGTCACTGAAACGCCTGAAACATCCGCATCCCATCACACCGAAACACCCACACCCTGTCACCCTGAAACACCCAAACCCCGTCACCCAAAAACAACCACACCCCGTCACCCTGAAACACCTGAACCACGTCACCCTGAAACACCCAAACACTGTCTCCCTGACACACCCGAAACTCACGCATCCGGTCACCCTGAAATGTCCGTCACCCTGAAACACCCGAAACACCCGCAAACCATCACCCTGAAACACCCACACACTGTCAACCTGAAACATCCACATCCCGTCACCCTGAAACACCGGCAACCCGTCATTCTGAAACACCTGAAGCCAGTCACCCAGATGAACCCGAAAAACATTGACACACCCGAACACCCTCACCGTGAAACACCCGCACCCTGTCACCCTGAAACACATTAACCCTGTCACCCTGACACACCCACATCCCATCACTCTGAAACACCCGAAACATCCGCAACCCGTCACACCAAAACACCCACACCCTGTTACTCTGAAACACCTGAACCACGTCACCCGGAAACACCCAAACCCTGTCTCCATGAAACACCCGAAACTCACGCACCCCGTCACCCTGAAATGTCCGTCACCCAGAAACACCCGAAACACCCGCAAACCATCACCCTGAAACACCCACACACTGTCAACCTGAAACACCTGCACCCCATCAACCTGAAACATCCGCAACCCGTTATTCTGAAACACCCGAAACCCATCAGCCAGATGCACCCGAAACACCCTGAAACACCCGAACACCCTCATACTGAATCACGCGCACCCTGTCACCCTGAAACACCTGAACCCTGTCACCCTGACACACCCACACCCCATCACCCGGAAACACCCGCAACTTGTCACCCTGAAACACCTGAACCCTGTCACCCTGACACACCCGCAAATTGTCACACTGAAACACCCGCAACCTGTCACCCTGCATCAGCAGCACCCCGTCACCCTGAAACACCAGAAACACCGGCACCTCTTCACCCAGAAACAGCCACACCCCTTCACCCTAAAACACCCAAACCCCGTCACCCTGAAAGACCCAGAAACTCCCGCACTCCATCACCCTGAAACACCAGAAACACCTGCACCCCATCACCCTGAAACACCCGAACACCGTCCCTCTGAAACGTCCGAAACATCCGCACCCAGTCTTCCCGAAACACCCGCACGCTGTTACCTTGAAACGTCCAAACCACCCGCACCCCGTCAACCTGAAACACCCTCAACCCATCACCCGGAAACACCTACAAACCGTCACCCGGAAACACCCGAAACACCGGCAAGCTTCACATGGAAACACCCGCACCCATTCACCCTGAAACAACTGCACCCCGTCACCCTGAAACACCCGCATCCTGAAACACCCACACCCTGTCACCCTGAAATACCTAAAAATACCCATACCCCGTCACCCAGAGACACCAGGAATTCCCGTGCCCTGTCACCCTGAAAAACCCAAAGCACCCGCACCCCATCACCCGGAAACACTCGCACAGCATTACCCTGAAACTTGTCACCCTGAAACACCCGAAACACCGGCAACTCTTCACCCGGAAACACCTGCACCCATACACCGTGAAAGAACCGCACCCAGTCACCCTGAAACACCCAGAAATACCCATACACTGTCACCCTGAGACACCCGAAATTCCCGTGCCCTGTCACCCTGAAAAACCCAAAGCACCTGCACCCCGTCACCCTGAAACACCCACACCCCATCACCCGGACACACCCGAACCCCATCAACCTGAAACACCCGAATCACCCGCAACCCGTCAGCCTGAAACACCTGAAACCTGTCACCCTGAAACACCTGAACCCTGTCACCTTGAAACACCCGCACCCTGTCACCCTGAAACACCCGAACCCCGTCACCCGGATGCACCCGAAACACCCGCACCCCATCACCTGGAAACACCCGAAACACACTGAAACACCCGGACCCTGTCACCCTGAAACAACTGAATCACGTCATCCTGAAACACCCGAACCCTGTCAATGTGAAACAACCCGCAACCCGTCAGCCTGAAACACCTGAAACACCTGCAACGCTTCACCCTGAAACACCTGTACACCGTCACACTGAAACAGCCGCACCCCGTCACAATGAAACACCCGCACCTTGTCTCCCTGAAACACCTGAAACTCCCGCACCCCGTCACTGTGAAACGCCCGCATCCCGTAACCCTGAAACACCTGAAACACCTGCAACCCATCACCCTGAAACACCCGCACCCTGTCAACCTGAAACACCCACATCACGTCACCCTGAAACACCCGCACCCCGTCACCCTGAAACACCCGAACCCTGTCACCCGGATGCTCCCGAAATGCCCACACCCCATCACCCTGAAATACCCGCACCCCGTCACCTGGAAACACCCACATCCCCTCACCCTGAAACACCTGAACCCCGCCACACAGATGCACCTGATACACCCGCACCCCATCACCCGGATACACCTGAAACACCCTGAAACACCCAAACAACCTCACCCTGAAACACCCGCACCCCGTCACCTGAAACACCTGAACCCTCTCACCCAGAAACACACGTACCCCGTCACCCTGAAACACCCGAACCCCGTCAGCCGGATACACCAGAAACACCCGCACCCCATCACATGGAAACACCCCCACCACGTCACTCAGGACCACCCGCAACCCGTCACCCAGAATAACCAGCACCCCTTCACCCTGAAACAACTGAAATACTGGCACCTCTTCACCCAGAAACACCCGCACCCATTCACCCTGAAACACCCGCACCCCGTCATCCTGAAACACCCGAACCCCGTCACCCTGAAACACCCAGAAACACCCGCACCTCATCACCCTGAAACACCCAAACACCGTTACTCTGAAATGCCCGAAACATCTGCAGCCGGTCATCTCGAAACACCCGCACGCCGTCACCTTGAAACGTCCAAACCACCCGCACCTCGTCAACCTGAAACAACCGCAACCCATCACCCGGAAACACCCGGAAACACCCGCACCCATTCAGCCTGAAACACCCACACCCCGTCACCCTGAAACAGCCCGAAACACCCATACCCCGTCACCCCGAGACACCCGAAATTCCCGTGCCCGGTCACCCTGAAAAGCCCAAAGCACCCGCACCCCTTCACCCAGAAACACTAGCACAGCATCACCCTGAAACCCCCGATCCCCGTCACTCTAAAACGCCTGAAACATCCACATCCCCTCACACCGAATCACCTGCACCCCTTCACCCTGACACACACACACCCCATCACCCGGCCACACCCGAACCCCATCAACCTTCAACACCCGAAACACTGGCACCTCTTCACCCAGAAACACCCGGACCCCATCACCCTGAAACACCCAGAAACACCCGCACCCCATCAGCCTGAAACACCCGAACCCCGTCACTCTGAAATGGCCGAAACATCCGCACCCGGTCTTCCCGAAACACCAGCACGCCGTCACCTTGAAACGTCCAAACCACCCGCACCCTGTCAACCTGAAACACACGCAAACCATCACCCGGATATACCAGCACCTCGTCACCCGGAAATACCAGCACCCTATCACCCTGAAACACCCACACCACGTCACCTGGAAATAGCTGAAACACCGGCAACTCTTCACCCGGAAACACCCTCACCCATTTACCCTGAAAGAACCACACCCAGTCACCCTGAACCATCCAGAAATACCCATACCCTGTCACCCTGAGACACCCGAAATTCCTGTGCCCCGTCACCCTGAAAAACTCAAAGCACCCACACCCTTTCACCCGGAAACACTCGCACAGCATCACCCTGAAACCTGTCACCCTGAAACACTCGAAACACCGGCAACTCTTCACCTGGAAACACCCGTACCCATTCACCCTGAAAGATCCGCACCCAGTCACCCTGAAACACCCAGAAATACCCATACCACGTCACCCTGAGACACCCGAAATTCCTGTGCCCCGTCACCCTGAAAAACTCAAAGCACCCACACCCCTTCACCCGGAAACACTCGCACAGCATCACCCTGAAACCCCCGAGCCCCGTCACTCTGAAACGCCCGAAACTTCCGCATCCCCTCACACCGATTCACCCGCACCCTGTCACCCTGAAACACCTACACCCCATCACCCGGACACACCCGCACCCCGTCACCCTGAAACACCCTGAATCACGTCATCCTGAAACACCCGAACCCTGTCACCGTGAAACAACCCGCAACCCGTCAGCCTCAAACACCTGAAACACCCGCAACCCTTCACCCTGAAACACCTGTACACCGTCACACTGAAACAGCCGCACCCCGTCACAATGAAACACCCACACCTTGTCTCCCTGAAACTCCCGCACCCTGTTACTGTGAAACGCCCGCATCCCGTAACCCTGAAACACCCGAAACACCTGCAACCCATCACCCTGAAACACCCGCACCCTGTCAACCTGAAACACCCACATCACGTCACCCTGAAACACCCGCACCCCATCACCCTGAAACACCCGAACCCTGTCACCCGAATGCACCCGAAAAGCCCACACCCCATCACCCTGAAACACCCGCACCCCGTCACCTGGAAACACCCGCATCCTGTCAACCTGAAACACCCACATCCCGTCACCCTGAAACACCCGAACCCCGTCACCCAGATGCACCTGATACACCCGCACCCCATCACCTGGATACATACGAAACACCCTGAAACACCCGAACCCCGTCACCCAGATGCACCTGATACACCCGCACCCCATCACCCAGATACACACGAAACACCCTGAAACACCCGAACAACCTCACCCTGAAACACACACACCCCGTCACCTGAAACACCTGAACCCAGTCACCCGGATACACCTGAAACACCCGCACCCCATCACACGGAAACACCAACACCACGTCACTCGGGACCACCCGCAACCCATCACCCAGAATAACCAGCACCCCTTCACCCTGAAACACCCGAAATACTGGCACCTCTTCACCCAGAAACACCCGCACCCATTCACCCTGAAACACCAGTACCCCGTCACCCTGAAACACCCAGAAACACCCACACCCCATCACCCTGAAACACCCTAACCCCGTCAGCCTGGAACACCCAGAAACACCCGCACCTCATCACCCTAAAACACCCAAACTCTGAAACGCCCGAAACACCCGCAGCCGGTCATCTCGAAACACCCGCACGCTGTCAACTTGAAACGTCCAAACCACCCGCACCTCGTCAACCTGAAACACCCGCAACCCATCACCCAGAAACACCCGCAACCCGTCACCCGGAAACACCCGCACCCATTCAGCCTGAAACACCCACCCCGTCACCCTGAAACAGCCCGAAACACCCATACCCCGTCACCCTGAGACACCCAAAATTCCCGTGCCCCGTCACCCTGAAAAGCTCAAAGCACCCACACCCCGTCACCCGGAAACACTCGCACGGCATCACCCTGAAACCCCCGAACCCCGTCACTCTGAAACGCCCGAAACTTCCGCATCCCCTCACACCGATTCACCCGCACCCTGTCACCCTGAAACACCCACACCCCATCACCCGGACACACCCGCACCCTGTCACCCTGAAGCACCCTTAATCACGTCATCCTGAAACACCCAAACCCTGTCACCGTGAAACAACCTGCAACCCGTCAGCCTGAAACACCTGAAACACCCGCAACCCTTCACCCTGAAACACCTGTACAACGTCACCCTGAAACACCCACACCCCATCACCCTGAAACACCCGAAACACCCGCAACCCGTCAGCCTGAAACACCCTGAATCACATCATCCTGAAACACCCGAACCCTGTCACCGTGAAACAACCCGCAACCCATCAGCCTGAAACACCTGAAACACCCACAACCCTTCACTCTGAAACACCTGTACACCGTCACCCGGAAACACCCACACTTCATCACCCTGAAACACCCGAAACACCCGCAACCCGTCAGCCTGAAACAACTGAAATCTGTCACCCTGAAACACCTGAACCCGGTCACCCTGAAAAACCCACACCCCGTCACCCTGAAACACCCGAACCCCGTCACCCGGATACACCCGAAACACCCGCACCCCATCACCTGGAAGCACCCGAAACACACTGAAACACCCGCTACCCTTCACCCTGAAACACCTGAATCACGTCATCCTGAAACACCCGAACCCTGTCACCGTGAAACAACCCGCAACCCGTCAGCCTGGAACACCTGAAACACCCGCTACCCTTCACCCTGAAACACCCGCACCCCGTCGCAATGAAACACCCGCACCTTGTCTCCCTGAAACACCCAAAACTCCCACACCCCGTCATTGTGTAACGCCCGCACCCTGAAACATCCAAAACACCTGCAACCGATCACCCTGAAACACCCACACCCTGTCAACCTGAAACACCCACATCCTGTCACCCTGAAACACCCGCACCCCGTCACCCTGAAACACCTGAACCCTGTCACCCAGATGCAGCTGAAACACCCGCAACCCATCACCCTGAAACACCCGCACCCCGTCACCCTGAAACACCTGAACCCTGTCGCCCAGATGCAACTGAAACACCCGCAACCCATCACCCTGAAACACCCGCACCCCGTCACCCGGATACACCCGCACCCCCTCACCCTGAAACACCTGCACCTTGTCTCCCTGAAACACCCGAAACTCCCGCAACCCTTCCCCCAGAAACACCCGCACCCCATCACAACGAAATACTCGAATCCCGTCACCCTGAAACACGTGAAACATCTGCACCCCGTCATCTTGAAACACTCGCTCACAATCACCCTGGAAAACCCGAAACACCCGCAACCTGTCACCTGGAAACACCTACACCCCGGCACACTGAAACACCCAGACGACGTCACCCGGAAACACCCACAAACCGTCACCCGGAAACACCCGTACCCCATCACCCGGAAACACCCGCACCCCTTCACCCTGAAACACTAGCACCCCGTCACCCTGAAACACACGCACCCCGTCATGCTGAAAAACCCACAACACCCACAACCTGTCACCTGGAAACATCTACACCCTGTCACCCTGAAACACCCAAACCCCCTCACCCAAAAACAACCACACCCCGTCACCCTGAAACACCTGAACCATGTCACCCTGAAACACCCGACCCCTGTCTCCCTGACACACCCGAAACTCACGCACCCAGTCACCCTGAAATGTCCGTCACCCTGAAACACCCGAAACACCCGCAAACCATCACCCTGAAACACCCACACACTGTCAACTTGAAACACCCGCATCCCGTCACCCTGAAACACCGGCAACCCATCATTCTGAAACACCTGAAGCCAGTCACCCAGATGAACCCGAAAAACACTGAAACACCCAAACACACTCACCGTGAAACACCCGCACCCTGTCACCCTGAAACACATGAACCCTGTCACCCTGACACACCCACATCCCATCACCCTGAAACATCCGCAACCCGTCATTCTGAAACACCCAAAACCCATCAGCCAGATGCACCCGAAACACCCTGAAACACCCGAACACCCTCACCCTGAAACACGCGCACCCTGTCACCCTGAAACACCTGAATCCTGTCACTCTGACACACCCACACCCCATCACCCGGAAACACCCGCACCCCTTCACCCTGAAAAACCCACACCACATCACTCGGGACCACCCGCAACCCGTCACCCAGAATAACCAGCACCCTGTCACCCCTGAAACACCTGAAACACCGGCACCTCTTCACCCAGAAACACCTGCACCCATTCACCCTGAAACACCCGCACCCCGTCACACTGAAACACCCAGAAACACCCGCAACCCATCACCCGGAAACACCCGAACACCGGCACCTCTTCACCCAGAAACACCCGCACCCATTCAGCCTGAAATAACCGCACCCCGTCAACCTGAAACACCCGCATCTTGAAACACATACACCCCGTCACCCTGAAACACCTAGAAACACCCATAAGCCGTCACCCTGAGACACCTGAAATTCCCGTGTCCTGTCACCCTGAAAAACCTAAAGCACCCACACCCCTTCACCCGGAAACACTTGCACAGCATCACCCTGAAACCCCCGAACCCCGTCACTCTGAAACGCCCAAAACGTCCACATCCCCTCACACCGAATCACCCGCACCCCTTCACCCTGAAGCACCCGAACCCCGTCACCCTGAAACACCTAGAAACACCCACACCCCATCAGCCTGAGACACCCGAACCCTGTCACTCTGAAACGCCCAAAACACCCGCACGCCGTCACCTTGAAACGTCCAAATCACCCGCAACCCATCAACCTGAGACACCCTCAACCCATCACCCGGAAACACCAGCACACCGTCACCCAGAAACACAAGCACCCTGTCACCCTGAAAGACCCACACCATGTCACCCGGAAACACCCGAAACACCAGCACCTCGTCACCTGGAAACACCCGCACCCATTCAGCCTGAAACACCCGCACCCCTTCACCTAGAAACACGCGCACCCATTCTCCCTGAAACAACCGTACCCTGTCAACCTGAAACACCCAAAACACCCGCAATCCATCACCCTGAAACACCCGCATCCTGTTACCCTCAAACACCCAAAACACCCACTACTCCTCACCCGGAAACACCCGCACACCATCACAATGAAACCCTTGAACCCCGTCACCCTGAAACATGCGAAACATCTGCACCCCATCATCTTGAAACACCCGCACCCATTCGTCCTGAAACACCCGAAACACCCGCAAACCATCACCCTGAAACACCCACACCCCATCACCCTGAAACACCCACACACTGTCAACCTGAAACACCCGCACCCGTCACCCTGAAACACCCGCACTCCATCACCCTGAAACACCCGAAACACCCACACCTCATCATTCGGAAACACCCACACCCTGAAACACCTGAAACACCCAAACCCCGTCACCCAGAAACAACCACACTACGTCACTCTGAAACAACTGAACCCTGTCACGCTGAAACACCCGGACCCCGTCACCCTGAAACACCTGAAACCTGTCACCCGGATGCATCCGAAACACACTGAATCGCCCGAACACCGTCACCCTGAAACACCCGCACCCTGTCATCCTGAAACACCTGAGCCACATCACCCGGAAACACCCGAAACCTGTTTCTGTGAAACAACCCGCACCCTGTCACCCTGAAACACCCACGCCCCATCACACTGAAACACCCGCAACTTGTCTCCCTGAAATACCCGAAACTCCTGCACCCCGTCACCCTGAAACACCCGAAACAGCCGCAATCCGTCACTCTGAAACACCCGCACCCCGTCACCCTGAAACGCCTGCACCCTGTCACCCTGAAACACCAACACCACATCACCTGGAAACACCTGCAACCCGTCATCCGGAAACACCCACACCACGTCACCCAGAAACACCTGCAACCCATCACCTGGAAACACCCGAACCCCGTCCCCCGGATGCACCAGAAACACCCGCACCCCACCACCCGGAAACATCCGAAACATCCGCACCCTGTCACCATGACACACCCAAAACACCCGCAACCCGTCACCCAGAATAACGAGCACCCTGTCACCCTGAAACACCTGAAACACCGGCACCTCTTCACCCAGAAACACCCGCACCCATTCACCCTGAAACACCCGCACCCCGTCACCCTGAAACACCCAGAAACATCCACAACCCATCACCCTGAAACACCCGAACCCCGTCACCCGGATACACCCGAAACACCCACACCCCATCACCTGGAAGCACCCGAAACACACTGAAACACCCGCTACCCTTCACCCTGAAACACCCGCACCCCATCGCAATGAAACACCCACACCTTGTCTCCCTGAAACACCCAAAACTCCCGCACCCCATCATTGTGTAACGCCCGCAACCTGAAACATCCAAAACACCTGCAACCGATCACCCTGAAACACCCGCACCCTGTCAACCTGAAACACCCACATCCCGTCACCCTGAAACACCCGCACCCCGTCACCCTGAAACACCTGAACCCTGTCACCCAGATGCAGCTGAAACACCCGCAACCCATCACCCTGAAACACCCGCACCCCGTCACCCTGAAACACCTGAACCCTGTCACGCAGATGCAACTGAAACACCCGCAACCCATCACCCTGAAACACCCGCACCCCGTCACCCGGATACACCCGCACCCCCTCACCCTGAAACACCTGCACCTTGTCTCCCTGAAACACCCAAAACTCCCGCAACCCTTCCCCCCGGAAACACCCGCACCCCATCACAACGAAATACTCGAACCCCGTCTCCCTGAAACACGTGAAACATCTGCACCCCGTCTTCTTGAAACACTCGATCACAATCACCCTGGAAAACCCGAAACACCCGCAACCTGTCACCTGGAAACACCTACACCCCGGCACACTGAAACACCCAGACGACGTCACCCGGAAACACCCACAAACCGTCACCCGGAAACACCCGCACCCCATCACCCGGAAACACCCGCACCCCTTCACCCTGAAACACTAGCACCCCGTCACCCTGAAACACACGCACCCCGTCACCCTGAAAAACCCAAAACACCCGCAACCTGTCACCCGGAAACATCTACACTCTGTCAACCTGAAACACCCAAACCCCCTCACCCAAAAACAACCACACCCCGTCACCCTGAAACACCTGAACCACGTCACCCAGAAACACCCGACCCCTGTCTCCCTGACACACCCGAAACTCACGCACCCGGTCACCCTGAAATGTCCGTCACCCTGAAAAACCCGAAACACCCGCAAACAATCACCCTGAAACACCCACACACTGTCAACCTGAAACACCCGCATCCCGTCATCCTGAAACACCGGCAACCCATCATTCTGAAACACCTGAAGCCAGTCACCCAGATGAACCCGAAAAACACTGAAACACCCGAACACCCTCACCGTGAAACACCCGCACCCTGCCACCCTGAAACACATGAACCCTGTCACCCTGACACACCCACATCCCATCACCCTGAAACACCCGCAACCCGTCATTCTGAAACACCTGAAGCCAGTCACCCAGATAAACCCGAAAAACACTGAAACACCCGAACACCCTCACCCTGAAACACCCGCACCCTGTCACCCTGAAACACATGAACCCTGTCACCTTGACACACCCACATCCCATCACCCTGAAACACCCGCAACCCGTCATTCTGAAACATCCGAAACCCATCAGCCAGATGCACCCGAAACACCCTGAAACACCCGAACACCCTCACCCTGAAACACGCGCACCCTGTCACCCTGAAACACCTGAATCCTGTCACTCTGACACACCCACACCCCATCACCCGGAAACACCCGCACCCCTTCAACCTGAAAAACCCACACCACATCACTCGGGACCACCCGCAACCCGTCACCCAGAATAACCAGCACCCTGTCACCCTGAAACACCTGAAACACCGGCACCTCTTCACCCAGAAACACCCGCACCCATTCACCCTGAAACACCCAGAAACACCCACAACCCATCACCCGGAAACACCCGAACACCGGCACCTCTTCACCCAGAAACACCCGCACCCGTTCAGCCTGAAATAACCACACCCCGTCAACCTGGAACACCCGCATCTTGAAACACATACACCCCGTCACCCTGAAACACCCAGAAACACCCATAAGCCGTCACCCTGAGACACCTGAAATTCCCGTGTCCCGTCACCCTGAAAAACCCAAAGATCCCACACCCCTTCACCCGGAAACACTTGCACAGCATTAGTCTGAAACCCCCGAACCCCGTCACTCTGAAACACCCGAAACGTCCACATCCCCTCACACCGAATCACCCGCACCCCTTCACCCTGAAGCACCCGAACCCCGTCACCCTGAAATACCTAGAAACACCCGCACCCCATCAGCCTGAGACACCCGAACCCTGTCACTCTGAACCACCCAAAACACCCGCATGCCGTCACCTTGAAACGTCCAAATCACCCGCAACCCATCAACCTGAGACACCCTCAACCCATCACCCGGAAACACCAGCACACCGTCACCCAGAAACATAAGCACCCTGTCACCCTGAAACACCCACACCATGTCACCCGGAAACACCCGAAACACCAGCACCTCGTCACCTGGAAACACCCGCACCCATTCAGCCTGAAACACCCGCACCCCTTCACCTAGAAACACGCGCACCCATTCTCCCTGAAACAACCGTACCCTGTCAACCTGAAACACCCAAAACACCCGCAACCCATCACCCTGAAACACCCGCATCCTGTTACCCTCAAACACCCAAAACATCCACAACTCGTCACCCGGAAACACCCGCACAGCATCACAATGAAACCCTTGAACCCCGTCACCCTGAAACACGTGAAACATCTGCACCCCATCATCTTGAAACATCCGCACCCATTTGCCCTGAAAAACCCGAAACACTCGCAACCTGTCACCCGGAAACAGCTACACCCCGGCACACTGAAACACCCACACGATGTCACCCTGAAACACCCGCAACATGTCACCTGGAAAGACCCACACCCCATCACCTGGAAACACCCGCACCCCTTCACCCTGAGGCACCCGAAACTCCCGCGCCTTGTCACCCTGAAAAACCCGAAGTAACCGCACCCCATCAGCCGGAAACACCCGCACCCCATCACCCGGAAACACCCGCACCCTGTCACCCTGAAACATCCACACCCTGTCACCCTGAGACACCCGAAACTCCCGCGCCTTGTTACCCTGAAACACCCGAAGCAACCGCACCCCATCAGCCGGAAACACCCGCACCCCATCACCCTGAAACATCCGAAACCCATCACTGAAACGCCCGAAACATCCGCAACCCATCACATCGAAACACCCACATCCTGTCACACTGAAACATCCGCACCCCGTCACCCTGACACACACACACACACCCCATCACCCGGACACACCCTGTCAACCTGAAATGCCTGAAACACCCGCACACCGTCAGCCTGAAACATCCGAAACACATGCAACCCGTCACCAAGAAACACCCGCACTCCATCACCCTGAAACACCCGAAACACCCACACCTCATCATTCGGAACCACCCACACCCTGAAACACCTGAAACACCCAAACCCCGTCGCCCAGAAACAACCACACCACGTCACTCTGAAACACCTGAACCACGTCACCCTGAAACACCCGACCCCTGTCTCCCTGAAACACCCGAAACTCACGCACCCCGTCACCCTGAAACACCCGAAACACCCGCAAACCATCACCCTGAAACACCCACACCCCATCACCCTGAAACACCCACACACTGTCAACCTGAAACACCCGCATCCTGTCACCCTGAAACACCTGAGCCACATCACCTGGAAACACCCGAAACCTGTTTCTGTGAAACAACCCGCACCCTGTCACCCTGAAGCACCCACGCCCCATCACACTGAAACACCCGCAACTTGTCTCCCTGAAATACCCGAAACTCCCGCACCCCGTCACCCTGAAACACCCGAAACAGCCGCAATCCATCATCCTGAAACACCCGCACCCCATCACCCTGAAACGCCTGCACCCTGTCACCCTGAAACACCAACACCACATCACCTGGAAACACCTGCAACCCGTCATCCGGAAACACCCACACCACGTCACTCAGAAACACCTGCAACTCAT
This sequence comes from Carcharodon carcharias, assembly GCF_017639515.1. Classification (NCBI taxonomy): domain Eukaryota; kingdom Metazoa; phylum Chordata; class Chondrichthyes; order Lamniformes; family Lamnidae; genus Carcharodon; species Carcharodon carcharias. The sequence goes on from NC_054479.1 coordinate 69,936,753, forward strand.
CACCCGGAAACACCCGAACCCCGTCCCCCGGATGCACCAGAAACACCCGCACCCCACCACCCGGAAACATCCGAAACATCCGCACCCTGTCACCCTGACACACCCAAACCACCCGCACACGGTGCCCCGGAAATACCCGCACCCTGTCACCCGGAAACACCTGAAACACATCACCCTGAAACACCCGAACCCTGTCGTCCTGAAAAACCGAGCCCCGTCACCTCAAAACACCCACACCCCGTCACCCTGAAACACCCACACCCCGTCACCCCGAAACTCCTGTTCCCTGTCACCCTGAAACACCCGCACCCTGCCACCCTGAAACACTCGAAGCATCCGCACCCTTTCACATGGAAACACCCACACCCTTTCACACGGATACACCTGCAGCCCATCACCCTAAAACACCTGTACACCGTCACCCTTAAACACCCGCACCCCGTCACGCAGAAACACCCGCACCTCGTCACCAAGAAACACCTGCACTCCCTCACCCTGAAACACCTGAAACATCCGCAACCCGGCACCCCGAAACACCCACACCCCGTCACCTTGAAACACCTGCAACCTGACACCCGGAAACGCCCGCAACCCGTCACTCTGAAACGCCCGAAACATCCGCACCCGGTCATCTCGAAACACCCGCACGCCATCACCTTGAAACGTCCAAACCACCCGCACCCCGTCAACCTGAAACACCCACACCCCGTCACCCCGAAACACCTGTTCCCTGTCACCCTGAAACACCCGCACCCTGCCACCCTGAAACACTCGAAGCATCCGCACCCTTTCACATGGAAACACCCACACCCTTTCACACGGATACACCTGCAGCCCATCACCCTAAAACACCTGTACACCGTCACCCTTAAACACCCGCACCCCGTCACGCAGAAACACCCGCACCTCGTCACCAAGAAACACCTGCACTCCCTCACCCTGAAACACCTGAAACATCCGCAACCCGGCACCCCGAAACACCCACACCCCGTCACCTTGAAACACCTGCAACCTGACACCCGGAAACGCCCGCAACCCGTCACTCTGAAACGCCCGAAACATCCGCACCCGGTCATCTCGAAACACCCGCACGCCATCACCTTGAAACGTCCAAACCACCCGCACCCCGTCAACCTGAAACACCCGCAAACCATCACCCCGAAACACCCGTTCCCTGTCACCCTGAAACACCGCACCCTGCCACCCTGAAACACTTGAAGCATCCGCACCCTTTCACATGAAAACACCCACACCCTTTCACACAGATACACCTGCACCCCGTCACCCTAAAACACCTGTACACCGTCACCCTTAAACACCCGCACCCCGTCACGCGGAAACACCTGCACCTCGTCACCAAGAAACACCTGCACTCCGTCACCCTGAAACACCTGAAACACCCGTTCCCCGTCACCCTGAAACACCTGAAACACCAGCACCCTGTCACCCTGAAACACCCGAAACATCCGCAACCTGTCACCCTGAAACACCCAAACCCCAGCACCCCGAAACACCCACACCCCGTCACCCTGAAATACCTGCACCCTGTCACCCTGAAACACCCGAAACACCTGCAACCCATCACCCGGAAATGCCCGCACCCCGTCACAATGAAATACACGGACCCCGTCACCCTGAAACACCTGAAACATCTGCACCCTGTCATCCTGAAACACCCGCACCCAATCGCCCTGAAAAACCCGAAACAACCACAACCTGTCACCTGGAAATACCTACACCCCAGAACACTGAAACACCCAAACCTCTTCACCCGGAAACAACCGCAACCCATCGTCCGGAAACACCTGCAACCCGTCACCCTGAAACACCCGAACCCCATTACCCGGATGCACCCAAAACTCCCGCACCACGTCACCCGGAAACACCCGAAACACCTTCAAACACCCGAACACCATCACCCTGAATCACCCGCATCCTGTCACCCAAACACACCTGAACTACGTCACCCTGAAACACCCAAACCCTGTCACTGTGAAACAACCCACAACCCATCAGCCTGAAACACACGAAACAGCCACAACCCGTCACCCTGATACACCTGTACACCATCACCCTGAAAAACCCGGACCCCGTCACAATGAATCACCCGCACCTTGTCTCCCTTAAACACCCGAAACTCCCGCACCACATCACCATGAAACGCCTGCACCCCGTAACCCTGAAACACCTGTACACCGTCACCCTTAAACACCCACACCCCTTCATGTGGAAACACCTGCACCTCGTCACCCAGAAACACCTGTACGCCATCACCCTTAAACACCCTAAAAACAAGTTCCCCGTCACCCTGAAACACCTGAAACACCAGCACCCCATCACCCTGAAACACCTGGAACACCCGCACCCCAACACCCTGAAACACCTGAAACATCTGCACCCCGTCATCCTGAAACACCTGGAACACCCGAAACCCATCACCCGGAAACACCCACACCACGTCACCCAGAAACATCTGCAACTCATCACCCGGAAACAGCCGAAGCAACCGCACCCCATTAGCCGGAAACACCCGTACCCCATCACCCTGAAACATCCAAAACACCTGCAAACCGTCACCCTGAAACACTCCTACCCCGTCACCCTGAAACACCCACACCCCATCACCCTGAAACACCCGCACCCTGTCACCCTGACACACCCAAAACACCCGCACCCGGTTCCCCAGAAACACCCGCACCCCGTCACCCTGAAACACCCACAGCCGGTCACCCCGAAACACCCGAAACACCTGTTCCCCGTCACCCTGAAACACCCGAAACACAGGCACCCTTTCACACGGAAACACCCGCACCCTTTCACACAGATACACCTGCACCCGTCACCCTGAAACACCTGTACACCATCACCCGAAACCCGTCACCCTGTAACACCGAAAACATCTGCACACTGTGATCCCAAAACACCCGCACCCTGTTACCCTGAAACACCCGAAACACCTGCAACCCGTCACCCAGAAATGCCCGCACCCCATCACAATGAAACACTTGAACCCCATCACCCTGAAACACCTGAAACATCTGCACCCCGTCATCCTGAAACACCAGCACCCAATCGCCCAGAAAAATCTGAAACAACTGCAACCTGTCATCCGGAAATACCTACACCCCGGCACACTGACACACCCACACGATGTCACCCGGAAACACGCGCAACCCATTGCCCGGAAACACCAGCACCCCTTCACCCTGAAACACCCTCACCTGGTCACCCTGAAACACCCAGAAACACCCGCTCTCTGACACCCTGAGATACCTGAAACTCCCACGCCTCGTCACCCTGAAACACCCGAAGCAACCGCACCCCATCATTTGGAAACAACCGCATCCCATCACCCTGAAACATCCGAACCCCGTCACTCTGAAACCCCCGAAACATCCACATCCCATCACACCGAAACATCCGCAACCCCTTAACCCTGAAACACACACAGCCGGTCACCCCGAAACACCCGAAACACCTGTACACCGTCACCCTGAAACACCCGCACCTTGTCTCCCTGAAACACCCGCAACCCGTCACCATGAAACACCCGAGCCCCGTCACCTAGATGCACCCGAAACACCCGCACCCCATCATCTGGATACACCCGAAACAAACTGAAACACCCGAACACCGTCACCCTGAAACACCCGCACACTGCCACCCTGAAACACCTGAACCACGTCACCCGGATTCACCCGAACCCTGTCACTGTGAAACAACCCACAACCTATCAGCCTGAAAAACCTGAAACACACGCAACCCATCTCCCTGAAACACCCGCACCCTGTCACCCTGAAGCACCCGCACCCAGTCACCCTGAAACACCCGCATCTTGTCTCCCTGAAACACCCAAATCCCCTGCACCCCATCACCATGAAACGTCAGCACCCCATCACCCTGAAACACCCGAAACACCCGCAACCCATCACCCTGAAAAACCCGCACCCCATCACCCAGAAACACCCGCACCCTTGCACCTGGAAACACGAACACCCCATCGCCCTGAAACACCCGCACCCTGTCACCCTGAGGCACCCGAAACTCCCGCGCATCGTCACCCTAAAACACCAAAAGCGACCGCACCGCATCAGTCGGAAACACCCGCAACCCATCGCCCAGAAACACAAGCACCCCTTCACCCTGAAACACCCGCACCCGGTCACCCTGAAACAGCCAGAAGCACTCACAATCTATCACCCTGAGACACCCGAAACTCCCACACCTCGTCACCCTGAAACACCCGAAGCAACCGCACCCCATCATTTGGAAACAACTGCACCCCATCACCCTGAAACATCTGAACCCTGTCACTCTGAAACGCCCGAAACATCCACATCCCATCACACCGAAACATCTGCAACCCCTTAACCCTGAAACACACACACACACCGTCACCCGGACACACTCGCACCCCTTCAACCTGAAACGCCCGAAACACCCACACACCGTCAGCGTGAAACACCCGAAACAGCCGCAGCCCATCACCCCGAAACACCCACACCTTGTCACCCTGAATAACCCAAAACCTGTCACCCCGAAACACCCACACCCCGTCTCCCTGAAACACCCGAAACTCACGCACCCCGTCACCCTGAAACGCCCGTCACCCTGAAACACCTGAACCCTCTCACCCTGAAACACCCGTACACCGTCACCCTGAAACACTCGAACCCCATCACCTGGATGCACCTGAAACACCTGCACCCCATCACCCTGAAACACCCGAAACACACTGAAACACCCGCACACCGTCACCCTAAAACACCAAAAACGACCGCACCCCATCAGTCGGAAACACCCGCACCCCATCACCCTGAAACATCCGAACCCCGTCACTGAAACGCCCGAAACATACGCATCCCATCACTCCGAAACACCCACACCCTGTCACCTTAAACACCCAAACCCCGTCACCCTGAAACAACCACACCCCGTCACCCTGAGACACCTGAACCACGTCACCCGGAAACACCCAAACCCTGTCTCCCTGAAACACCCGAAACTCAAGCACCCCATCATCCTGAAAAGCCGGTCACCCTGAAACACCCGAAACACCCTCAACCCATCACCCTGAAAAACCCGCACACTGTCACCCTGAAACACCCGCACCACATCACTCGGGACCACCCTCAACCCGTCACCCAGAATCACCCACCCTGAAACACCCGAAACACCGGCACCTCTTCTCCCTGAAACACCCGCACCCCCTAACCCTGAAACCCCCGAAACACCTGCAACCCATCGCCCTGAAACACCCGCAACCTGTCACCCTGAAACACCCGAACCCTGTCACCCGGATGCACCCAACATGCCCGCACCCCATCACTCTGAAACACTTGCACCCCATCACGGTGAAACACCCGCACCCATCGCCCTGAAACACTCGAAACCCGTCACCCTGAAACACCTGAAACATCTGCACACTGTGATCCCGAAACGCCCGCACACTGTTACCCTGAAACACCCAAAACACCCGCAACCCGTCACCCGGAAACACCCGCATCCCATCACAATGAAAAACTCGAAACCCGTCACCCTGAAACATCTGCACCCCGTCATTCTGAAACACCCGCACCCAATCGCCCTGAAAACCCCGAAACACCCGCAACCTGTCACCCAGAAACACCCAAACCCCGTCACCCCGAAACACCCACACCCCATCACGCGAAAACACACGCACCTCGTTGCCCGGAAGCATCTGCACTCCGTCACCCTGAAACACCCGAAACACCCATTCTCTGTCACCCTGAAACACCTGAAACACCCGCACCCTGTCACCCTGAAATACCCACACCCTGTCACCCTGTAACACCAGAAACATCCGCTACCCGTCACCCTGAAATACCCACACCCTGTCACCCTGCAAAACCAAATCCCCGGCACCCTGAAACACCCACACCCCGTCACCCTGAAACACCTGCACCCCATCACCCTGGAATACTTGCACCCCATCACCGTGAAACACCCGCACCCATCGCCCTGAAACACCCGAAACCCATCACCCTGAAACAGCTGAAATATCTGCACACTGTGATCCCGAAACGCCCACACACTGTTACCCTGAAACAGCCAAAACACCCGCAACCCGTCACCCGGAAACACCCGCATCCCATCACAATGAAACACTCGAAACCCGTCACCCTGAAACATCTGCACCCCGTCATTCTGAAACACCCGCACCCAATCGCCCTGAAAACCCCGAAACACCCGCAACCTGTCACCCGGAAACACCCAAACCCCGTCACCCCGAAACACCCACACCCCGTCACCCTGAAACACCCACACCCCGTCACCCGGAAACACCCGCAACCCATCGCCCGGAAACACAAGCACCCCTTCACCCTGAAACACCCGCACCCGGTCACCCTGAAACAGCCAGAAACACTCACAACCTGTCACCCTGAGACACCCGAAACTCCCACACCTCGTCACCCTGACACACCCGAAGCAACCGCACCCCATCATTTGGAAACAACCGCACCCCATCACCCTGAAACATCCGAAACCTGTCACTCTGAAACGCCCGAAACATCCACATCCCATCACACCGAAACATCTGCAACCCCTTAACCCTGAAACACACACACACACCGTCACACGGACACACTCGCACCCCTTCAACCTGAAACGCCCGAAACACCCACACACCGTCAGCGTGAAACACCCGAAACAGCCGCAGCCCATCACCCTGAAACACCCACACCTTGTCACCCTGAATAACCCAAACCCCGTCACCCCGAAACACCAACACCCCGTCTCCCTGAAACACCCGAAACTCACGCACCCCGTCACCCTGAAACGCCCGTCACCCTGAAACACCTGAACCCTTTCACCCTGAAACACCCGTACCCCGTCACCCTGAAACACTCGAGCCCCATCACCCGGATGCACCTGAAACACCTGCACCCCATCACCCTGAAACACCCGAAACACACTGAAACACCCGCACACCGTCACCCTGAAACACCCACACCCTGTCACACTGAAACAACTGAACCACGTCACCTGGAAACACCTGAACCTTGTCACTGTGAAACAACCCACAACCCGTCAGCCTGAAACACCCGAAACACCCGCAACCCGTCACCCTGAAACATCCGTACACCATCACCCTGAAAAACCCGCACCCTGTCACCCTGAAACACCCGCATCTTGTCTCCCTGAAACACCCAGATCCCCTGCACCCCATCACCGTGAAACGCCAGCACCCCATCACCCTGAAACACCCGAAACACCCGCAACCCATCACCCTGAAAAACCCGCACCCCATCACTCAGAAACACCCGCACCCTTGCACCTGGAAACATGAACACCCCATCGCCCTGAAACACCACACCCTGTCACCCTGAGGCACCCAAAACTCCCGCGCATCATCACCCTAAAACACCAAAAACGACCGCACCCCATCAGTCGGAAACACCCGCACCCCATCACCCTGAAACATCCGAACCCCGTCACTGAAACGCCCGAAACATACGCATCCCATCACTCCGAAACACCCACACCCTGTCACCTTAAACACCCAAACCCCGTCACCCTGAAACAACTACACCCCATCACCCTGAGACACCTGAACCACGTCACCCGGAAACACCCAAACCCTGTCTCCCTGAAACACCCGAAACTCAAGCACCCCATCATCCTGAAACGCCCGTCACCCTGAAACACCCGAAACACCCTCAACCCGTCACCCTGAAAAACCCGCACACTGTCACCCTGAAACACCCGCACCACGTCACTCGGGACCACCCGCAACCCGTCACCCAGAATCACCCACCCTGAAACACCCGAAACACCGGCACCTCTTCACCCTGAAACACCCGCACCCCGTAACCCTGAAACCCCCGAAACACCTGCAACCCATCGCCCTGAAACACCCGCAACCTGTCAACTTGAAACACCCACATCCCATCACCCTGAAACACCCACACCCCGTCACCCTGAAACACCCGAACCCTGTCACCCGGATGCACCCAACATGCCCGCACCCCATCACTCTGAAACACTTGCACCCCATCACCGTGAAACACCCGCACCCATCACCCTGAAACACCCGAAACCCGTCACCCTGAAACACCTGAAACATCTGCACACTGTGATCCCGAAACCCCCGCACACTGTTACCCTGAAGCACCCAAAACACCCGCAACCCGTCACCCAGAAACACCCGCATCCCATCACAATGAAACACTCGAAACCCGTCACCCTGAAACATCTGCACCCCGTCATTCTGAAACACCCGCACCCAATCGCCCTGAAAAACCCGAAACACCCGCAACCTGTCACCCGGAAACACCCGCACCCCATCACCCTGAAACACCCACACCCCGTCACCCTGAAACACCCACACCCCGTCAACCAGAAACACCCGCACCCTTTCACATGGAAACACCCGCACCCCATCACGCGAAAACACACGCACCTCGTCGCCCGGAGGCATCTGCACTCCATCACCTGAAACACCCGAAACACCCATTCCCTGTCACCCTGAAACACCTGAAACACCCGCACCCTGTCACCCTGAAATACCCACACCCTGTCACCCTGTAACACCAGAAACATCCGCTACCCGTCACCCTGAAATACCCACACCCTGTCACCCTGAAAAACCAAATCCCCGGCACCCTGAAGCACCCATACCCCGTCACCCTGAAACACCTGCACCCCATCACCCTGAAACACTTGCACACCATCACCGTGAAACACCCGCACCCATCGCCCTGAAACACTCAAAACCCGTCACCCTGAAACACCTGAAACATCTGCACACTGTGATCCCGAAACGCCCACACACTGTTACCGTGAAACACCCAAAACACCTGCAACCCGTCACCCGGAAACACCCGCATCCCATCACAATGAAACACTCGAAACCCGTCACCCTGAAACATCTGCACCCCGTCATTCTGAAACACCCGCACCCAATCGCTCTGAAAACCCCGAAACACCTGCAACCTGTCACCCGGAAACACCCAAACCCCATCACCCCGAAACACCCACACCCCGTCACCCTGAAACACCCACACCCCGTCACCCTTAAACACCCGCAACCCATCGCCCGGAAACACAAGCACCCCTTCACCCTGAAACACCCGCACCCGGTAACCCTGAAACAGCCAGAAACACCCACAACCTGTCACCCTGAGACACCCAAAACTCCCACACCTCGTCACCCTGAAACACCCGAAGCAACCGCACCCCATTATTTGGAAACAACCGCACCCCATCACCCTGAAACATCCGAACCCTGTCACTCTGAAACGCCCGAAACATCCACATCCCATCACACCAAAACATCTGCAACCCCTTAACCCTGAAACACACACACACACCGTCACCCGGACACACTCGCACCCCTTCAACCTGAAACGCCCGAAACACCCGCACACCGTCAGCATGAAACACCTGAAACAGCCGCAACCCATCACCCTGAAACACCCACACCTTGTCACCCTGAATAACCCAAACCCCGTCACCCCGAAACACCCACACCCCGTCTCCCTGAAACACCCGAAACTCATGCACCCCGTCACCCTGAAACGCCCGTCACGCTGAAACACCTGAACCCTCTCACCCTGAAACACCCGTACCCCGTCACCCTGAAACACTCGAGCCCCATCACCCGGATGCACCTGAAACACCTGCACCCCATCACCCTGAAACACCCAAAACACACTGAAACACCCGCACACCGTCACCCTGAAACACCCACACCCTGTCACACTGAAACAACTGAACCACGTCACCTGGAAACACCTGAACCTTGTCACTTTGAAACAACCCACAACCCGTCAGCCTGAAACACCCGAAACAACCGCAACCCGTCACCCTGAAACACCGGTACACCATCACCCTGAAAAACCCGCACCCTGTCACCCTGAAACACTTGCAACCCGTCACCCTGAAACACCTGCATCTTGTCTCCCTGAAACACCCAAATCCCCTGCACCCCATCACCGTGAAATGCCAGCACCCCATCACCATGAAACACCCGAAACTCCCTCCACCCATCACCCTGAAAAACCCACACCCCATCACCCAGAAACACCCGCACCCTTGCACCTGGAAACACCCGCACCCCATCGCCCTGAAACACCCACACCCTGTCACCCTGAGGCACCCAAAACTCCTGCGCATCGTCACCCTAAAACACCAAAAGTGACTGCACCCCATCACCCTGAAACATCCGAACCCCGTCACTGAAACGCCCGAAACATACGCATCCCGTCACTCCGAAACACCCGCACCCTGTCACCTTAAACACCCAAACCCCGTCACCCCAAAACAACCACAACCCATCACCCTGAGACACCTGAACCACGTTGCCCGGAACCACCCAAACCCTGTCTCCCTGAAACACCCGAAACTCAAGCACCCCGTCATCCTGAAACGCCCGTCACCCTGAAACACCCGAAACACCCTCAACCCATCACCCTGAAAAACCCGCACACTGTCACCCTGAAACATCCGCGCCCTGTCACCCTGAAACACCTGAACCCTGTCACCCTGAAACACCCACACCTCATCACCCTGAAAAACCCGCACACTGTCACCCTGAAACTCCCGCACTACGTCACTCGGGACCACCCGCAACCCGTCACCCAGAATCACCCACCCTGAAACACCCGAAACACCGGCACCTCTTCACCCTGAAACACCCGCACCCCGTAACCCTGAAACCCCCGAAACACCTGCAACCCATCGCCCTGAAACACCTGCAACCTGTCAACTTGAAACACCCACATCCCATCACCCTGAAACACCCGCACCCCGTCACCCTGAAACACCCGCATCCCCTCACCCTGAAACACCCGCACCTTGTCTCCCTGAAACACCTGAAACTCCCGCACCCCATCACCCTGATACGCCTGCACCTCGTCACCCTGAAGCACCCAAAACACCCGCAACCCATCACCCGGAAACACCAGCACCCCATCACCCTGATACACCCACACCCCGTCACCCGGAAACACCCTAAACACCGGCAAGCTTTCACCCGGAAACACCCGCACCCATTCACCCTGAAACACCTGCACCCATTCACCCTGAAACACCCGCACCCTGAAGCACCCATACCCCATCAAGCTGAAACAGCCAGAAACACCCATACCCCGTCACCCTGAGATACCCGAAATTCCTGTGCCCCGTCACCCTGAAAAACCCAAAGCACGTGCACCCCATCACCCGAAACACGCGCACAGCATCACCCTGAAACCCTCGAACCCCATCACTCTGAAACGCCTGAAACATCCGCATCCCCTGACACCGAATCACCCGCACCCCGTCATCCTGAAACACCCACACCCGATCACCCGGACACACCCACACCCCGTCACCCTGAAACCCCGAAACACCCGCAACCCGTCAGCCTGAAACACCTGAAACCTGTCACACTGAAACACCTGAACCCTGTCACCCAGAAACACCTGAACCCCATCACCCTGAAACACTCGAACCCCGTCACCCTGAAACACCGGCACCCCTTCACCCGGAAACACCCGCACCCTTTCACACGGAAGCACCCGCACCCCATCACGCGAAAACACACGCACCTCGTCGCCCGGAAGCATCTGCACTCCGTCACCCTGAAACACCCGAAACACCCATTCCCTGTCACCCTGTAACACCAGAAACATGCGCAACACGTCACCCTGAAATACTCACACCCTGTCACCCTGAAAAACCAAATCCCCAGCACCCTGAAACACCCATACCCCGTCACCCTGAAACACCTGAACTACATCATCTGGAAAAGCCCACACCCCATCACAATGAAACACTCGAACCCCGTCACCCTGAAACACCCGAAACACCGGCACCCCTTCACCCGGAAACACCCGCACCCTTTCACACGGAAACACCCGCACCCCATCACGCGAAAACACCCGCACCTCGTCACCCGGAAACATCTGCACTCCGTCACCCTGAAACACCCGAAACACCCATTCCCTGTCACCCTGAAACACCTTAAATACGTGCACCCTGTCACCCTGAAACACCAGAAATATCCGCAACCTGTCACCCTGAAATACTCACACCCTGTCACCCTGAAAAACCAAATCCCCAGCACCCTGAAACACCCACACCCCGTCACCCTGAAACACCTGAACTACATCATCTGGAAAAGCCCACACCCCATCACAATGAAACACTCGAACCCCGTCACCCTGAAACACCCGAAACACCGGCACCCCTTCACCAGGAAACACCTGCACCCTTTCACACGGAAACACCCGCACCCCATCACGCGAAAACACCCGCACCTCGTCACCCGGAAACATCTGCACTCCGTCACCCTGAAACACCCGAAACACCCATTCCCTGTCACCCTGAAACACCTGAAATACGTGCACCCTGTCACCCTGAAACACCAGAAATATCCGCAACCTGTCACCCTGAAATAGCCACACACTGTCGCCTGAAACACCCAAACTCAGGCACCCCAAAACATCCACACCCCATCACCCTAAAACACCTGCAACCCGTCACCGTGAAACACTCGCTCCACATCACCTTGAAACACCCGAAACATCTGCACACTGTGATCCCGAAACACCCGCACCCTGTTACCCTGAAACACCCAAAACACCTGCAACCCGTCACCCGGAAACACCCGCATCACATCACAATGAAACACTCGATCCCCATCACCCTGAAACACCTGAAACATCTGCACCCCATCATCCTAAAACCCCCGCACCCAATCACCATGAACAACCCGAAACACCTGCAACCTGTCACCCGGAAACACCCGCACCCCTTCACCTTGAAACACCCACACCCTGTCATCCTGAAACACCCACACCCTGTCACCCTGAGACACCCGAAACTCCCGCGCCTTGTTACCCTGAAACACCCGAAGCAAACGCACCCCATCAGCCGGAAACACCCGCACCCCATCACCCTGAAACATCTGAATCCCGTCACTGAAACGCCTGAAACGTCCGCATCCCATCACACCAACGAACCCACACCCTGTCACCCTGAAACACACACACACCCCGTCACCCGAACACACCCGCACCCCATCAACCTGAAACGCCTGAAACACCTGCACACCTTCAGCCTGAAGCACCTGAAATACACGCAACCCGTCACCAGGAAACACCCACACTCCATCACCCTGAAACACCCGAAACACCCACACCTCGTCATTCAGAAACACCCGCACCCCGTCACCGAGAAACAGCCGAACACCGTCACCCTTAAACACCCGAAACATCCGCAACCCGTCGCCCTGAAACACCCACACCCTGAAACACCTGAAACACCCAAACCCCGTCACCCCGAAACAACCACACCCCGTCACTCTGAAACACCTGAACCACGTCACCTGGAAACACCCAAACCCTATCTCCCTGAAACACCCGAAACTCACACACCCGTCACCCTGAAACGCCCGTCACCCTGAAACACCCGAAACACCCACAACCCATCACCCTGAAACACACGCACCCCATCACCCTGAAACACCCGCAACCCGTCACTCTGACACACCTGAACCCCGTCACCCAGATGCACCTGAAACACCCGAACACACTCACCCTGAAACACCCGCACCCCATCACCCTGAAACACCTGAACCCTGTCACCCTGAAACACCCACACCCCATCACACAGAAACACCCGCAACCCGTCACCCAGAAACACCAGCACCCCTTCACCCTGAAACACCCGAACACCATCAATCTGAAATGTCCGAAACATCCGCACCCGGTCATCCCAAAACACCCACACACTGTCACCTTGAAACGTCCAAACCACCCGCACCACGTCAACCTGAAACACCTGCAACCCATCACCCGGAAATACCCGCAACCCGTCACCCAGAAACACCTGAAACACCAGCACCTCTTCACCCGGAAACACCCGCACCCATTCACATTGAAACAACTGCACCCCGTCCACCTGAAACACCCACACCCTGAAACACCCACACACCGTCACCCTGAAACACCCACACCACATCACTCGGCAACACCAGATACACCGGCACCTCTTCACCCGGAAACACCCGTACCCATTCACCCTGAAACAACCGCAGCCCGTCAATTGAAACACCCGCACCCTGAAACACCCACACCCACTCACCCAGAAACACCCAGAAACACCCGCACCCCATCACCCTTAGATACCCGAAATTCCCGTTCCCCGTCACCCTGAAAAACCCAAAGCACCCGCACGCCATAACCCGGAAGCACTCGCACAGCATCACCCTGAAACCCCCAAACCCCATTTCTCTGAAACGCCCAAAATGTCCGCATCCACTCACACCGAATCACCTGCACCCCGTCAACCTGAAACACCCGCACCATGAATCACCCAGAAACACCCATACCCCGTCAAGCTGAAACAGCCTGAAACACCCACAACCCATCACCCTGAAACACCCAGAAACACCCATACCCAATCACCCTGAGACACCCGAAATTCCCATGCGCGTCACCCTGAAAAACCCAAAGCACGCGCACCCCATCACCCGGAAACACGCGCACAGCATCACCCTGAAACTCCCGACCCCCGTCACTCTGAAACGCCTGAAACGTCTGCATCCCCTCACACCGAATGACCCGCACCCCGTCATCGTGAAACACCCACACCCCATCACCCGAACACACCTGCACCCTGTCACCCTGAAACACCCGAAACACCCGCAACCCATCAGCCTGAAACAACTGAACCCTGTCACCCTGAAACACCTGAACCCTGTCACCCTGAAACACCCTCACCCCCCCATCAACCTGAAACACCCCAACACCATCACCCGGTGCTTTACATATAATATCGGTTGGATTCAACGGTGGAGGAGTGCACCCGAAACACCCGTACCCCATCACCTGGAAACACCCGAAACACATTGAAACACCCGCACACCATCACCCTGAAACACCTGAACCACGTCACCCTGAAACACCCGAACCCAGTCATCGTGAAACAACCCGCAACCCGTCAGCCTGAAACACCTGTACACCGTCACCCTGAAACATCCGCACCCCGTCACAATGAAGCAGCCACACCTTGTCTCCCTGAAACACCTGAAACTCCCGCAACCCTTCAGCCTGAAACACCCAAAACACCTGCAACCCATCACCCTGAAAAACCCGCTCCCTGTCAACCTGAAACACCCGAACCCTGTCACCCGGATGCACCCAAAATGCCCGCACCCCATCACCTTGAAACACCCGTACACTCTCACCCTGAAACACCCGCACCCCATCACCCTGAAACACCCGCACCTTGTCTCCCTGAAACACCCAAAACTCCCGAACCCTGTCACCCCGATAAGCCTGCACCCGGTCACCCTGAAACACCCAAAACACCTGCAACCTGTCACCCTGAAACACATGAACCCCATAACCCGGATGCACCCGGAAACACCCGAAACACACTAAAACATCCGAACACTGTCACCCTGAAACACCCGAACCCCGTCACCCTGAAACACCTGAACTCTGTCACCCTGAAACAACCGCACCCCATCACCTGGAAAAACCCGAAACACCTGAACCCCACCACCCCAAAATACCCGCACCCCTGTCATTCTGAAACACCTGAACCACATCACCCGGAAATACCTGAACCCTGTCACCCGGAAAAACCCAAAACCATCACCCTGAAACACCTGAACCACGTCACCCGGAAACGCCCGCTCCCCTTCACAATGAAACACTCGAACCCCGTCACCCTGAAACACCCGAAACACCGGCACCCCTTCACCCGGAAACACCCGCACCCTTTCACACGGAAACACCCACACCCCATCACGCGAAAACACATGCACCTCGTCGCCCGGAAGCATCTGCACTCCGTCACCCTGAAACACCCAAAACACCCATTCCCTGTCACCCTGAAACACCTGAAACACCCACACACTGTCACCCTGAAATACCCACACCCTGTCACCCTGTAACACCAGAAACATCCGCAACACGTCACCCTGAAATACCCACACCCTGTCACCCTGAAAAACCAAAACACCGGCACCCTGAAACACCCACACCCCGTCACCCTGAAACACCTGCACCCCATCACCCTGAAACACTTGCACCCCATCACAGTGAAACACCCGCACTCATCGCCCTGAAACACCCGAAACTCGTCACCCTGAAACACCTGAAACATCTGCACACTGTGCTCCCGAAACGCCCGCACACTGTTACCCTGAAACACCCAAAACACACGCAACCCGTCACCCGGAAACACCCGCATCCCATCATAATGAAACACTCGAAACTCGTCACTCTGAAACATCTGCACCCCGTCATTCTGAAACACCCGCACCCAATCGCCCTGAAAAACCCAAAACACCCGCAACCTGTTACCTGGAAACACCCAAACCCCGTCACCCCGAAACACCCACACCCCGTCACCCTGAAACACCCGCACACTGTCAATCTGAAACACCTGCACCCCGTCGCCCTGAAACACCTGTAACCCGTCACCCTGAAACACCCGAACCCCGTCACCCGGATGCACCCACAAAACCTGCACCCCATCACCCGGAAACACCTGAAACACACTGAAACACCCGAACACCGTCACCCCTGAAACACCCTCACCCTGTCACCCTGAAACACCTGAACCACGTCGCCCAGAAACAGCCGAACCTTGTCACTGTGAAACAACCCGCAACCCGTCAGCCTGAAACACCCGAAACATCTGCACACTCTGATCCCGAAACGCCCGCACACTGTTACCCTGAAACACCCAAAACACCCGCACCCCGTCACCCGGAAACACCCGCATCCCATCACAATGAAACACTCGAAACCCGTCACCCTGAAACATCTGCACCCCATCCATCTGAAACACCCGCACCCAATCGCCCTGAAAAACCCGAAACACCCGCAACCTGTCACCCGGAAACACCCGCACCCTTTCACATGGAAACACCCGCACCCCATCACGCGAAAATACACGCACCTCGTCACCCGGAAGCATCTGCACTCCGTCACCCTGAAACACCCAAAACACCCATTCCCTGTCACCCTGAAACACCTGAAACACCCGCACCCTGTCACCCTGAAATACCCACACCCTGTCACCCTGTAACACCAGAAACATGCGCAACCCATCACCCTGAAATACCCACACCCTGTCACCCTGAAAAACCAAGTCCCCGGCACCCTGAAACACCCACACCCCGTCACCCTGAAACACCTGCACCCCATCACCCTGAAACACTTGCACCCCATCACCGTGAAACACCCGCACCCATCGCCCTGAAACACCCGAAACCCGTCACCCTGAAACACCTGAATCATCTGCACACTGTGATCCCGAAACGCCCACACACTGTTACCCTGAAACACCCAAAACACGCGCAACCCGTCACCCGGAAACACCCGCATCCCATCAAAATGAAACACCCAAACCCCGTCACCCCGAAACACCCACACCCCGTCACCCTGAAACACCCGAACCACGTCACCCGGAAACATCCGAACCCTGTCTCCCTGAAACACCCGAAACTCACACACCCCGTCACCCTGAAACACCCACACACTGTCAATCTGAAACAGACGCATCCCGTCACCCTGAAACACCTGCAACCGTCAGCCTGAAACACCCAAACCCCGTCAGCCAGATGCACCTGAAACACCCACACCCCATCACCCGGATACACCCGAAACACCCTGAAACACCCGAACACTCTCACCCTGAAACACCGGAAACACCCGCAACCTGTCACCCGGAAACACCCGCACCCTTTCACATGGAAACACCCGCACCCCATCACGCGAAAATACACGCACCTCGTCACCCGGAAGCATCTGCACTCCGTCACTCTGAAACACCCAAAACACCCATTCCCTGTCACCCTGAAACACCTGAAACACCCGCACCCTGTCACCCTGAAATACCCACACCCTGTCACCCTGTAACACCAGAAACATGCGCAACCCATCACCCTGAAATACCCACACCCTGTCACCCTGAAAAACCAAGTCCCCGGCACCCTGAAACACCCACACCCCGTCACCCTGAAACACCTGCACCCCATCACCCTGAAACACTTGCACCCCATCACCATGAAACACCCGCACCCATCGCCCTGAAACACCCGAAACCCGTCACCCTGAAACACCTGAATCATCTGCACACTGTGATCCCGAAACGCCCGCACACTGTTACCCTGAAACACCCAAAACACGCGCAACCCGTCACCCGGAAACACCCGCATCCCATCATAATGAAACACTCGAAACCCATCACTCTGAAACATCTGCACCCCGTCATTCTGAAACACCCGCACCCAATCGCCCTGAAAAACCCGAAACACCCGCAACCTGTTACCTGGAAACACCCAAACCCCGTCACCCCGAAACACCCACACCCCGTCACCCTGAAACACCCGCACACTGTCAATCTGAAACACCTGCACCCCGTCGCCCTGAAACACCTGTAACCCGTCACCCTGAAACACCCGAACCCCGTCACCCGGATGCACCCAAAAAACCTGCACCCCATCACCCGGAAACACCTGAAACACACTGAAACACCCGAACACCGTCACCCCTGAAACACCCTCACCCTGTCACCCTGAAACACCTGAACCACGTCGCCCAGAAACAGCCGAACCTTGTCACTGTGAAACAACCCGCAACCCGTCAGCCTGAAACACCCGAAACATCTGCACACTCTGATCCCGAAACGCCCGCACACTGTTACCCTGAAACACCCAAAACACCCGCACCCCGTCACCCGGAAACACCCGCATCCCATCACAATGAAACACTCGAAACCCGTCACCCTGAAACATCTGCACCCCATCCATCTGAAACACCCACACCCAATCGCCCTGAAAAACCCGAAACACCCGCAACCTGTCACCCGGAAACACCCGCACCCTTTCACATGGAAACACCCGCACCCCATCACGCGAAAATACACGCACCTCGTCACCCGGAAGCATCTGCACTCCGTCACCCTGAAACACCCAAAACACCCATTCCCTGTCACCCTGAAACACCTGAAACACCCGCACCCTGTCACCCTGAAATACCCAAACCCTGTCACCCTGTAACACCAGAAACATGCGCAACCCATCACCCTGAAACACCCACACCCTGTCACCCTGAAAAACCAAGTCCCCGGCACCCTGAAACACCCACACCCCGTCACCCTGAAACACCTGCACCCCATCACCCTGAAACACTTGCACCCCATCACCGTGAAACACCCGCACCCATCGCCCTGAAACACCCGAAACCCGTCACCCTGAAACACCTGAATCATCTGCACACTGTGATCCCGAAACGCCCACACACTGTTACCCTGAAACACCCAAAACACGCGCAACCCGTCACCCGGAAACACCCGCATCCCATCAAAATGAAACACCCAAACCCCGTCACCCCGAAACACCCACACCCCGTCACCCTGAAACACCCGAACCACGTCACCCGGAAACATCCGAACCCTGTCTCCCTGAAACACCCGAAACTCACACACCCCGTCACCCTGAAACACCCACACACTGTCAATCTGAAACACCCGCATCCCGTCACCCTGAAACACCTGCAACCGTCAGCCTGAAACACCCAAACCCCGTCAGCCAGATGCACCTGAAACACCCACACCCCATCACCCGGATACACCCGAAACACCCTGAAACACCCGAACACTCTCACCCTGAAACACCCGCACACCGTCACCCTGAAACACCTCAACCCCGTCACCCTGAAACACCTGAATCATCTGCACACTGTGATCCCGAAACGCCCGCACACTGTTACCCTGAAACACCCAAAACACGCGCAACCCGTCACCCGGAAACACCCGCATCCCATCATAATGAAACACTCGAAACCCGTCACTCTGAAACATCTGCACCCCGTCATTCTGAAACACCCGCACCCAATCGCCCTGAAAAACCCGAAACACCCGCAACCTGTTACCTGGAAACACCCAAACCCCGTCACCCCGAAACACCCACACCCCGTCACCCTGAAACACCCGCACACTGTCAATCTGAAACACCTGCACCCCGTCGCCCTGAAACACCTGTAACCCGTCACCCTGAAACACCCGAACCCCGTCACCCGGATGCACCCAAAAAACCTGCACCCCATCACCCGGAAACACCTGAAACACACTGAAACACCCGAACACCGTCACCCCTGAAACACCCTCACCCTGTCACCCTGAAACACCTGAACCACGTCGCCCAGAAACAGCCGAACCTTGTCACTGTGAAACAACCCGCAACCCGTCAGCCTGAAACACCCGAAACATCTGCACACTCTGATCCCGAAACGCCCGCACACTGTTACCCTGAAACACCCAAAACACCCGCACCCCGTCACCCGGAAACACCCGCATCCCATCACAATGAAACACTCGAAACCCGTCACCCTGAAACATCTGCACCCCATCCATCTGAAACACCCGCACCCAATCGCCCTGAAAAACCCGAAACACCCGCAACCTGTCACCCGGAAACACCCGCACCCTTTCACATGGAAACACCCGCACCCCATCACGCGAAAATACACGCACCTCGTCACCCGGAAGCATCTGCACTCCGTCACCCTGAAACACCCAAAACACCCATTCCCTGTCACCCTGAAACACCTGAAACACCCGCACCCTGTCACCCTGAAATACCCAAACCCTGTCACCCTGTAACACCAGAAACATGCGCAACCCATCACCCTGAAATACCCACACCCTGTCACCCTGAAAAACCAAGTCCCCGGCACCCTGAAACACCCACACCCCGTCACCCTGAAACACCTGCACCCCATCACCCTGAAACACTTGCACCCCATCACCGTGAAACACCCGCACCCATCGCCCTGAAACACCCGAAACCCGTCACCCTGAAACACCTGAATCATCTGCACACTGTGATCCCGAAACGCCCACACACTGTTACCCTGAAACACCCAAAACACGCGCAACCCGTCACCCGGAAACACCCGCATCCCATCAAAATGAAACACCCAAACCCCGTCACCCCGAAACACCCACACCCCGTCACCCTGAAACACCCGAACCACGTCACCCGGAAACATCCGAACCCTGTCTCCCTGAAACACCCGAAACTCACACACCCCGTCACCCTGAAACACCCACACACTGTCAATCTGAAACACCCGCATCCCGTCACCCTGAAACACCTGCAACCGTCAGCCTGAAACACCCAAACCCCGTCAGCCAGATGCACCTGAAACACCCACACCCCATCACCCGGATACACCCGAAACACCCTGAAACACCCGAACACTCTCACCCTGAAACACCCGCACACCGTCACCCTGAAACACCTCAACCCTGTCACCCTGAAGCACCTGTAACCCATCACCCTGAAACACCCGAAGCCCGTCACCCGGATGCACCCAAAACACTTGCACCCCATCACCCGGAAACACCTGAAACACACTGAAACACCCGAACACCATCACCCCTGAAACACCCTCACCCTGTCACCCAGAAACACCCGAACCTTGTCACTGTGAAACAACCCGCAACCCGTCACCCTGAAACACCCTCACCTTGTCTCCCTGAAACACCTGAAACTCCCGCAACCCATCAGCCTGAAACACGCAAAACACCTGCAACCCATCACCCTGAAAAACCCGCTCCCTGTCAACCTAAAACACCCGAACCCTGTCACCCGGATGCACCCAAAATGCCCGCACCCCATCACCTTGAAACACCCATACACTCTCACCCTGAAACACCCGCACCCCATCACCCTGAAACACCCGCACCTTGTCTCCCTGAAACACCCAAAACTCCCGAACCCTGTCACCCCGATACGCCTGCACCCGGTCACCCTGAAACACCCAAAACACCTGCAACCTGTCACCCTGAAACACATGAACCCCATAACCCGGATGCACCCGGAAACACCCGAAACACACTAAAACATCCGAACACTGTCACCCTGAAACACCCGAACCCCGTCACCCTGAAACACCTAAACTCTGTCACCCTGAAACAACCGCACCCCATCACCTGGAAAAACCCGAAACACCTGAACCCCGCCACCCCAAAATACCCGCACCCCTGTCATTCTGAAACACCTGAACCACATCACCCGGAAATACCTGAACCCTGTCACCCGGAAAAACCCAAAACCATTACCCTGAAACACCTGAACCACGTCACCCGGAAACGCCCGCTCCCCTTCACAATGAAACACTCGAACCCCGTCACCCTGAAACACCCGAAACACAGGCACCCCTTCACCTGGAAACACCCGCACCCTTTCACACGGAAACACCCACACCCCATCACGGGAAAACACACGCACCTCGTCACCCGGAAGCATCTGCACTCCGTCACCCTGAAACACCCAAAACACCCATTCCCTGTCACCCTGAAACACCTGAAACACCCACACAATGTCACCCTGAAATACCCACACCCTGTCACCCTGTAACACCAGAAACATCCGCAACACGTCACCCTGAAATACCCACACCCTGTCACCCTGAAACACCCACACCCCGTCACCCTGAAACACCTGCACCCCATCACCCTGAAACACTTGCACCCCATCACCGTGAAACACCCGCACCCATCGCCCTGAAACACCCGAAACCCGTCACCCTGAAACACCTGAATCATCTGCACACTGTGATCCCGAAACGCCCACACACTGTTACCCTGAAACACCCAAAACACGCGCAACCCGTCACCCGGAAACACCCGCATCCCATCAAAATGAAACACCCAAACCCCGTCACCCCGAAACACCCACACCCCGTCACCCTGAAACACCCGAACCACGTCACCCGGAAACATCCGAACCCTGTCTCCCTGAAACACCCGAAACTCACACACCCCGTCACCCTGAAACACCCACACACTGTCAATCTGAAACACCCGCATCCCGTCACCCTGAAACACCTGCAACCGTCAGCCTGAAACACCCAAACCCCGTCAGCCAGATGCACCTGAAACACCCACACCCCATCACCCGGATACACCCGAAACACCCTGAAACACCCGAACACTCTCACCCTGAAACACCCGAAACACCCGCAACCGGTCACCCGGAAACACCCGCACCCTTTCACATGGAAACACCCGCACCCCATCACGCGAAAATACTCGCACCTCGTCACGCGGAAGCATCTGCACTCCGTCACTCTGAAACACCCAAAACACCCATTCCCTGTCACCCTGAAACACCTGAAACACCCGCACCCTGTCACCCTGAAATACCCACACCCTGTCACCCTGTAACACCAGAAACATGCGCAACCCATCACCCTGAAATACCCACACCCTGTCACCCTGAAAAACCAAGTCCCCGGCACCCTGAAACACCCACACCCCGTCACCCTGAAACACCTGCACCCCATCACCCTGAAACACTTGCACCCCATCACCATGAAACACCCGCACCCATCGCCCTGAAACACCCGAAACCCGTCACCCTGAAACACCTGAATCATCTGCACACTGTGATCCCGAAACGCCCGCACACTGTTACCCTGAAACACCCAAAACACGCGCAACCCGTCACCCGGAAACACCCGCATCCCATCATAATGAAACACTCGAAACCCGTCACTCTGAAACATCTGCACCCCGTCATTCTGAAACACCCGCACCCAATCGCCCTGAAAAACCCGAAACACCCGCAACCTGTTACCTGGAAACACCCAAACCCCATCACCCCGAAACACCCACACCCCGTCACCCTGAAACACCCGCACACTGTCAATCTGAAACACCTGCACCCCGTCGCCCTGAAACACCTGTAACCCGTCACCCTGAAACACCCGAACCCCGTCACCCGGATGCACCCAAAAAACCTGCACCCCATCACCCGGAAACACCTGAAACACACTGAAACACCCGAACACCGTCACCCCTGAAACACCCTCACCCTGTCACCCTGAAACACCTGAACCACGTCGCCCAGAAACAGCCGAACCTTGTCACTGTGAAACAACCCGCAACCCGTCAGCCTGAAACACCCGAAACATCTGCACACTCTGATCCCGAAACGCCCGCACACTGTTACCCTGAAACACCCAAAACACCCGCACCCCGTCACCCGGAAACACCCGCATCCCATCACAATGAAACACTCGAAACCCGTCACCCTGAAACATCTGCACCCCATCCATCTGAAACACCCGCACCCAATCGCCCTGAAAAACCCGAAACACCCGCAACCTGTCACCCGGAAACACCCGCACCCTTTCACATGGAAACACCCGCACCCCATCACGCGAAAATACACGCACCTCGTCACCCGGAAGCATCTGCACTCCGTCACCCTGAAACACCCAAAACACCCATTCCCTGTCACCCTGAAACACCTGAAACACCCGCACCCTGTCACCCTGAAATACCCAAACCCTGTCACCCTGTAACACCAGAAACATGCGCAACCCATCACCCTGAAATACCCACACCCTGTCACCCTGAAAAACCAAGTCCCCGGCACCCTGAAACACCCACACCCCGTCACCCTGAAACACCTGCACCCCATCACCCTGAAACACTTGCACCCCATCACCGTGAAACACCCGCACCCATCGCCCTGAAACACCCGAAACCCGTCACCCTGAAACACCTGAATCATCTGCACACTGTGATCCCGAAACGCCCACACACTGTTACCCTGAAACACCCAAAACACGCGCAACCCGTCACCCGGAAACACCCGCATCCCATCAAAATGAAACACCCAAACCCCGTCACCCCGAAACACCCACACCCCGTCACCCTGAAACACCCGAACCACGTCACCCGGAAACATCCGAACCCTGTCTCCCTGAAACACCCGAAACTCACACACCCCGTCACCCTGAAACACCCACACACTGTCAATCAGAAACACCCGCATCCCGTCACCCTGAAACACCTGCAACCGTCAGCCTGAAACACCCAAACCCCGTCAGCCAGATGCACCTGAAACACCCACACCCCATCACCCGGATACACCCGAAACACCCTGAAACACCCGAACACTCTCACCCTGAAACACCCGCACACCGTCACCCTGAAACACCTCAACCCTGTCACCCTGAAGCACCTGTAACCCATCACCCTGAAACACCCGAAGCCCGTCACCCGGATGCACCCAAAACACTTGCACCCCATCACCCGGAAACACCTGAAACACACTGAAACACCCGAACACCATCACCCCTGAAACACCCTCACCCTGTCACCCAGAAACACCCGAACCTTGTCACTGTGAAACAACCCGCAACCCGTCACCCTGAAACACCCTCACCTTGTCTCCCTGAAACACCTGAAACTCCCGCAACCCTTCAGCCTGAAACACCCAAAACACCTGCAACCCATCACCCTGAAAAACCCGCTCCCTGTCAACCTAGAACACCCGAACCCTGTCACCCGGATGCACCCAAAATGCCCGCACCCCATCACCTTGAAACACCCATACACTCTCACCCTGAAACACCCGCACCCCATCACCCTGAAACACCCGCACCTTGTCTCCCTGAAACACCCAAAACTCCCGAACCCTGTCACCCCGATACGCCTGCACCCGGTCACCCTGAAACACCCAAAACACCTGCAACCTGTCACCCTGAAACACATGAACCCCATAACCCGGATGCACCCGGAAACACCCGAAACACACTAAAACATCCGAACACTGTCACCCTGAAACACCCGAACCCCGTCACCCTGAAACACCTAAACTCTGTCACCCTGAAACAACCGCACCCCATCACCTGGAAAAACCCGAAACACCTGAACCCCGCCACCCCAAAATACCCGCACCCCTGTCATTCTGAAACACCTGAACCACATCACCCGGAAATACCTGAACCCTGTCACCCGGAAAAACCCAAAACCATTACCCTGAAACACCTGAACCACGTCACCCGGAAACGCCCGCTCCCCTTCACAATGAAACACTCGAACCCCGTCACCCTGAAACACCCGAAACACAGGCACCCCTTCACCTGGAAACACCCGCACCCTTTCACACGGAAACACCCACACCCCATCACGGGAAAACACACGCACCTCGTCACCCGGAAGCATCTGCACTCCGTCACCCTGAAACACCCAAAACACCCATTCCCTGTCACCCTGAAACACCTGAAACACCCACACAATGTCACCCTGAAATACCCACACCCTGTCACCCTGTAACACCAGAAACATCCGCAACACGTCACCCTGAAATACCCACACCCTGTCACCCTGAAAAACCAAAACACCGGCACCCTGAAACAACCACACCCCGTCACCCTGAAACACTTGCACCCCATCACCGTGAAACACCCGCACTCATCGCCCTGAAACACCCGAAACTCGTCACCCTGAAACACCTGAAACATCTGCACACTGTGCTCCCGAAACGCCCGCACACTGTTACCCTGAAACACCCAAAACACGCGCAACCCGTCACCCGGAAACACCCGCATCCCATCATAATGAAACACTCGAAACCCATCACTCTGAAACATCTGCACCCCGTCATTCTGAAACACCCGCACCCAATCGCCCTGAAAAACCCGAAACACCCGCAACCTGTTACCTGGAAACACCCAAACCCCATCACCCCGAAACACCCACACCCCGTCACCCTGAAACACCGCACACTGTCAATCTGAAATACCTGCACCCCGTCGCCCTGAAACACCTGTAACCCGTCACCCTGAAACACCCGAACCCCGTCACCCGGATGCACCCACAAAACCTGCACCCCATCACCCGGAAACACCTGAAACACACTGAAACACCCGAACACCGTCACCCCTGAAACACCCTCACCCTGTCACCCTGAAACACCTGAACCACGTCGCCCAGAAACAGCCGAACCTTGTCACTGTGAAACAACCCGCAACCCGTCAGCCTGAAACACCCGAAACATCTGCACACTCTGATCCCGAAACGCCCGCACACTGTTACCCTGAAACACCCAAAACACCCGCACCCCGTCACCCGGAAACACCCGCATCCCATCACAATGATACACTCGAAACCCGTCACCCTGAAACATCTGCACCCCGTCCATCTGAAACACCCGCACCCAATCGCCCTGAAAAACCCGAAACACCCGCAACCTGTCACCCGGAAACACCCGCACCCTTTCACATGGAAACACCCGCACCCCATCACGCGAAAATACACGCACCTCGTCACCCGGAAGCATCTGCACTCCGTCACCCTGAAACACCCAAAACACCCATTCCCTGTCACCCTGAAACACCTGAAACACCCGCACCCTGTCACCCTGAAATACCCACACCCTGTCACCCTGTAACACCAGAAACATGCGCAACCCATCACCCTGAAATACCCACACCCTGTCACCCTGAAAAACCAAGTCCCCGGCACCCTGAAACACCCACACCCCGTCACCCTGAAACACCTGCACCCCATCACCCTGAAACACTTGCACCCCATCACCGTGAAACACCCGCACCCATCGCCCTGAAACACTCGAAACCCGTCACCCTGAAACACCTGAATCATCTGCACACTGTGATCCCGAAATGCCCACACACTGTTACCCTGAAACACCCAAAACACGCGCAACCCGTCACCCGGAAACACCCGCATCCCATCAAAATGAAACACCCAAACCCCGTCACCCCGAAATACCCACACCCCGTCACCCTGAAACACCCGAACCACGTCACCCGGAAACATCCGAACCCTGTCTCCCTGAAACACCCGAAACTCACACACCCCGTCACCCTGAAACACCCACACACTGTCAATCTGAAACACCCGCATCCCGTCACCCTGAAACACCTGCAACCGTCAGCCTGAAACACCCAAACCCCGTCAGCCAGATGCACCTGAAACACACGCACCCCATCACCCGGATACACCCGAAACACCCTGAAACACCCGAACACTCTCACCCTGAGACACCCGCACACCGTCACCCTGAAACACCTCAACCCTGTCACCCTGAAGCACCTGTAACCCATCACCCTGAAACACCCGAAGCCCGTCACCCGGATGCACCCAAAACACCTGCACCCCATCACCCGGAAACACCTGAATCACACTGAAACACCCGAACACCATCACCCCTGAAACACCCTCACCCTGTCACCCAGAAACACCCGAACCTTGTCACTGTGAAACAACCCGCAACCCGTCACCCTGAAACACCCGCACCTTGTCTCCCTGAAACTCCCAAATCCCCCGCACCCCGTCACCGTGAAACGCCCGCACCTAGTCACCCTGAAACACCCAAAACACCTGCAACCCAACACCCTGAAAAACCCGCACTCTGTCAATCTGAAACACCCATACCCCGTTTCCCTGAAACACCCGCGCCCTGTCACCCTGAAACACCCGAATTCCCATAACCCGGATGCACCCGAAACACCCGCACCCCATCACCCGGAAACACCCGAAACACTCTGAAACACCCGAACACCATCACCCTGAAACACCCGCACCATGTCACCCTGAAACACCCAAACTCCGTCAGTCTGAAACGCCAGAAACATCCGCATCCCATCACACCGTAACACCCGCACCCCATCACCCTGAAACACCTGAAACATCTGCACCCCGTCATCCTGAAACACCCATACCCCGTCACCCTGAAACACCCAGAAACATCCATACCCCATTACCCTGAGACACCCGAAATTCCCATGCGCGTCACCCTGAAAAACCCAAAGCACGCGCACCCCAACACCCGGAAACACGCGCACAGAATCACCCTGAAAGTCCCGAACCCCGTCACTCTGAAACGCCTGAAATGTCCATATCCCCTCACACCGAATGACACGCACCCCGTCATCCTGAAACACCCACACCCCATCACCCGGACACACCCGCACCCCGTCACCCTGAAACACCTGAAACACCCTCAACCCATCAACCTGAAACAACTGAACCCTGTCACCCTGAAACACCCTCACCCCGTCACCCTGAAACACCGCAACACTGTCACCCGGATGCACCTGAAACACCCGTACCCCATCACCTGGAAACACCCGAAACACACTGAAACACCCGGACCCTGACACCGTGAAACAACCCGCAACCCGTCAGCCTGAAACACCCGAAACACCCGCAGCCCGTCACCCTGAAACACCTGTACACCATCACCCTGAAACATCCGCACCCCGTCACAATGAAGCAGCCACACCTTGTCTCCCTGAAACACCCGAAACTCCCGCAACGCTTCAGCCTGAAACACCCGAAACACCTGCAACCCATCACCCTGAAAAACCCGCTCCCTGTCAACCTGAAACACCCAAACCCTGTCACCCGGATGCACCCGAAACGCCCGCACCCCATCACCCTGAAACACCCGTACAATGTCACCCTGAAACACCCGCACCCACTCACCCTGAAACACCCGCAACTTGTCTCCCTGAAACCCCGAAACTTCCGCACCCCGTCACCCCGATTCGCCTGCACACGGTCACCCTGAAACACCCAAAACACCTGCAACCTAGCACCCTGAAACACACGAACCCCATAACCCGGATGCACCCGGAAACACCCGCAACACACTGAAACACCCGAACACTGTCACCCTGAAACACCCGCACCCCGTCACCCCAAAATACCTTGTCTCCCTGAAACACCCAAATCCCCCGCACCCCGTCACCGTGAAACGCCCGCACCCCGTCACCCTGAAACACCCGAACAACCTGCAACCCATCACCCTGAAAAACCATCACCCTATCAATCTGAAACACCCACAGCCCGTCTCCCAGAAACACCCGTGCCCTGTCACCCTGAAACACACGAACCCCGTAACCAGGATGCACCCGAAACACCCTGAAGCACCCGAACACCATCACGCTGAAACACCAGCAACATGTCACCCTGAAACACCTGAACCCTGTCACCCTGAAACACCCGCACCCCATCACCTGGAAAAACCCGAAACACCCTGAAACAACCGAACACCATCACCCTGAAAGACCTGCACCTCGTCAGCCTGAAGCAACTGAACCCTGTCACCCAGAAACACCTGAACCCCGCCACTCCGAAACACCCGCACCCCGTCACGCTGAAACACCTGAACCACATCACCCGGAAACACCCGAACCCTGTCACCCTGAAAAACCCAACACCGTCACCCTGAAACACCTGAACCACGTCACCCGGAAACGCCCGCTCCCCTTCACAACGAAACACTCGAACCCCTTCACCCAGAAACACCCGCACCCTTTCACACGGAAACACCCGCACCCCATCACGCGAAAACACACGCACCTTGTCACCCGGGAACATATGCACTCCGTCACCCTGAAACACCCGAAACACCCATTCCCTGTCACCCTGAAACACCTGAAACACCCGCACCCTGTCACCCTGAAATACCCACACCCTGTCACCCTGTAACACCAGAAACATCCGCAACCCGTCACCCTGAAATACCCACACCCTGTCACCCTGAAAAACCAAATCCCCGGCACCCTGAAGCACCCATACCCCGTCACCCTGAAACACCTGCACCCCATCACCCTGAAACACTTGCATCCCATCACCGTGAAACACCCGCACCCATCGCCCAGAAACACCCGAAACCCGTCACCCTGAAACACCTGAAACATTTGCACACTGTGATCCCAAAATGCCCGACACTGTTACCCTGAAACACCTGCACCCCATCACAATGCAACACTCGAAACCCGTCACCCTGAAACATCTGCACCCCGTCATTCTGAAACACCCGCACCCAATCGCCTTGAAAAGCCTGAAACACCAGCAACCTGTCACCTGGAAACACCCAAACGCCATCACCCGGATGCACACAAAACACCTGCACCCCATCACCCGGAAACACCTGAAACACACTGAAACGCCCGAACACTGTCACCCTGAAACACCCGCACCCTGTCACCCTGAAACACCTGAACCCTGTCACCCTGAAACACCCGGACCCTGTCACCCAGAAACACCTGCACCCCATCAGCTGGAAAAACCCGAAACACCCGAACACAATCACCCTGAAAGACCTACACCCTGTCAGCCTGAATCAACTGAACCCTGTCACCCAGAAACACCTGAACCCCGCCACCCTGAAACACCTGCACCCCGTCACTCTGAAACATCTGAACCACATCACCCGGAAACACCTGAACCCTGTCACCCTGAAAAACCCAACCCCGTCACCCTGAAACACCTGAACCACGTCACCTGGAAACGCCCGCTCCCCTTTACAATGAAACACTCGAACCCCGTCACCCTGAAACACCCCAAACACTGGCAGCCCTTCACCCAGAACCACCAGCACCCTTTCACACGGAAACACCCGCACCCCATCACGCGAAAACAGACGCACCACGTCACCCGGAAACATCTGCACTCCGTCACCCTGAAACACCCGAAACACCCGTTCCCTGTCACCCTGAAACACCTGAAACATCCGCAACCCGTCACCCTGAAATACCCACACCCTGTCACCCTGTAACACCAGAAACATCCGCAACCCGTCACCCTGAAATACCCACACCCTGTCACCCTGAAAAACCAAAACCCCGGCACCCTGAAACACCCACACCCCATCACCCTGAAACACCTGCACTCCATCACCGTAAAACACCCGCACCCATCGCCCTAAAACACCCGAAACCCGTCACCCTGAAACACCTGATACATCTGTACACTGTGATCACGAAACGCCCGCACACTCTTACCCTGAAACACCCAAAACACCCGCAACCCATCACCCGGAAACACCTGCACCCCATCACAATGAAACACTCGAAACCCGTCACCCTGAAACATCTGCACCCCGTTATTCTGAAACACCCGCACCCAATCGCCCTGAAAAACCCAAAACACCCGCAACCTGTCACCCGGAAACACCCAAACCCCATCACCCCGAAACACCCACACCCCGTCACCCTGAAACACCCGCACACTGTCGATCTGAAACACCCGAACCCCGTCACCCGGATGCATCCAAAACATCTGCACCCCATCACCCGGAAACACCTGAATCACACTGAAACACCCGAACACCGTCACCCCTGAAACACCCTCACCCTGTCACCCTGAAACACCTGAACCACGTCACCCAGAAACACCCGAACCTTGTCACTGTGAAACAACCTGCAACCCGTCTGCCTGAAACACCTGAAACACGCCAACCCGTCACCCTGAAACACCCATACTTCGTCACCCTGAAACACCAGCATCTCGTCACCCTGAAACACCCGCACCTTGTCTCCCTGAAACAGCCAAATCCCCCACACCCCGTCACCGTGAAATGCCCACACCCCGTCACCCTGAAACACCCGAAACACCTGCAACCCATCACCCTGAAAAACCCGCACACCGTCAATCTGATATACCCACACCCCGTCTCCCTGAAACACCCGCGCCCTGTCACCCTGAAACACCCGAACCCCGTAACCCGGATGCACCCAGAAACACCCGCACCCCATCACTCGGAAACACCCGAAACACCCTGAAACACCCGAACACCATCACCCTGAAACACCCGCACCATGTCACCTGGAAAAACCCGAAACACCCTGAAACACCCGAACACCATCACCCTGAAACACCCGCACCATGTCACCCTGAAACACCTGAACCCTGTCACCCTGAAACACACGCACCCCATCACCTGGAAAAACCCGAAACACCCTTAAACACCCGAACACTGTCAGCCTGAAGCAACTGAACCCTGTCACCCAGAAACACCTGAACCCCGCCATCCCAAAAAACCCGCACCCAGTCACTCTGAAACACCTGAACCACATCACCCGGAAACACCTGAACCCTGTCACCCTGAAACACCCGCACCCCGTCACCCTGAAACACCTGAACCACGTCACCCGGAAACGCCCGCTCCCCTTCACAATGAAACACTCGAAACCCATCACCCTGAAATACCCGAAACACCGGCACCCTTTCACCCAGAAACATCCGCACCCTTTCACATGGAAACACCCGCACCCCATCACGTGAAAACACACGTACCTCGTCACGCGGAAACATCTGCACTCCGTCACCCTGAAACACCCGAAACACCCATTCCCTGTCACCCTGAAACACCCGAAACACCCATACCCTGTCACCCTGTAACACCAGAAACATCTGCAACCCGTCACCCTGAAATACCCACAACCCTTCACCCTGAAACACCCACACCCCGTCTCCCAGAAAAATCCGTGCCCTGTCACCCTGAAACACACGAACCCCGTAACCCGGATGCACCCGAAACACCCTGAAACACCCGAACACCATCACGCTGAAACACCAGCAACGTCACCCTGAAACACCTGAACCCTGTCACCCTGAAACACCCGCACCCCATCACCTGGAAAAACCCGAAACACCCTGAAACAACCGAACACCATCACCCTGAAAGACCTGCATCTGGTCAGCCTGAAGCAACTGAACCCTGTCACCCAGAAACACCTGAACCCCACCACTCCGAAACACCCGCACCCCGTCACTCTGAAACACCTGAACCACATCACCCGGAAACACCTGAACCCTGTCACCCTGAAAAACCCAACCCCGTCACCCTGAAATACCTGAACCATGTCACCCGGAAACACCCGCTCCCCTTCACAACGAAACACTCGAACCCCGTCACCCTGAAACACCCGAAACACCGGCACCCCTTCACCCAGAAACACCCGCACCCTTTCACACGGAAACAACCGCACCCCATCACGCGAAAACACACGCACCTCGTCACCCGGGAACATCTGCACTCCGTCACCCTGAAACACCCGAAACACCCATTCCCTGTCACCCTGAAACACCTGAAACACCCGCACCCTGTCACCCTGAAATACCCACACCCTGTCACCCTGAAAAACCAAAACCCCGGCACCCTGAAACACCCACACCCCGTCACCCTGAAACACCTGCACCCCATCACCCTGAAACACTTGCATCCCATCACCGTGAAACACCCGCACCCATCGCCCAGAAACACCCGAAACCCATCACCCTGAAATACCTGAAACATCTGCACACTGTGATCCCAAAATTCCCGCACACTGTTACCCTGAAACACCCGCACCCCATCACAATGCAACACTCGAAACCCGTCACCCTGAAACATCTGCACCCCGTCATTCTGAAACACCCGCACCCAATCGCCCTGAAAAACCTGAAACACCAGCAACCTGTCACCCGGAAACACCCAAACGCCATCACCCGGATGCACACAAAACACCTGCACCCCATCACCCGGAAACACCTGAAACACACTGAAACACCCGAGCACTGTCACCCTGAAACACCTGCACCCTGTCACCCTGAAACACCTGAACCCTGTCACCCTGAAACACCCGGACCCTGTCACCCAGAAACACCTGCACCCCATCAACTGGAAAAACCCGAAACACCCGAACACAATCACCCTGAAAGACCTACACCCTGTCAGCCTGAATCAACTGAACCCTGTCACCCAGAAACACCTGAACCCCGCCACCCCGAAACACCTGCACCCCGTCACTCTGAAACACCTGAACCACATCACCCGGAAACACCTGAACCCTGTCACCCTGAAAAACCCAACCCCGTCACCCTGAAACACATGAACCACGTCACCTGGAAACGCCCGCTCCCCTTTACAATGAAACACTCGAACCCCGTCACCCTGAAACACCCGAAACACCGGCAGCCCTTCACCCAGAAACACCCGCACCCTTTCACACGGAAACACCCGCACCCCATCACGCGAAAACAGACGCACCACGTCACCCGGAAACATCTGCACTCCGTCACCCTGAAACACCCGAAACACCCGTTCCCTGTCACCCTGAAACACCTGAAACATCCGCAACCCGTCACCCTGAAATACCCACACCCTGTCACCCTGTAACACCAGAAACATCCGCAACCCGTCACCCTGAAATACCCACACCCTGTCACCCTGAAAAACCAAAACCCCGGCACCCTGAAACACCCACACCCCATCACCCTGAAACACCTGCACCCCATCACCGTAAAACACCCGCACCCATCGCCCTAAAACACCCGAAACCCGTCACCCTGAAACACCTGATACATCTGTACACTGTGATCCCGAAACGCCCTCACACTGTTACCCTGAAACACCCAAAACACCCGCAACCCGTCACCCGGAAACACCCGCACCCCATCACAATGAAACACTCGAAACCCGTCACCCTGAAACATCTGCACCCCGTTATTCTGAAACACCCGCACCCAATCGCCCTGAAAAACCCAAAACACCCGCAACCTGTCACCCGGAAACACCCAAACCCCATCACCCCGAAACACCCACACCCCGTCACCCTGAAACACCCGCACACTGTCGATCTGAAACACCCGAACCCCGTCACCCGGATGCATCCAAAACATCTGCACCCCATCACCCGGAAACACCTGAATCACACTGAAACACCCGAACACCGTCACCCCTGAAACACCCTCACCCTGTCACCCTGAAACACCTGAACCACGTCACCCAGAAACACCCGAACCTTGTCACTGTGAAACAACCTGCAACCCGTCTGCCTGAAACACCCGAAACACGCCAACCCGTCACCCTGAAACACCCATACATCGTCACCCTGAAACACCAGCATCTCGTCACCCTGAAACACCCGCACCTTGTCTCCCTGAAACAGCCAAATCCCCCACACCCCATCACCTTGAAACACCTGAAACACCTGCAACCCATCACCCTGAAAAACCCGCACACCGTCAATCTGAAACACCCACACCCCGTCTCCCTGAAACACCCGCGCCCTGTCACCCTGAAACACCCGAACCCCGTAACCCGGATGCACCCAGAAACACCCGCACCCCATCACACGGAAACACCCGAAACACCCTGAAACACCCGAACACCATCACCCTGAAACACCCGCACCCCGTCACCTGGAAAAACCCGAAACACCCTGAAACACCCGAACACCATCACCCTGAAACACCCGCACCATGTCACGCTGAAACACCTGAAACCTGTCACCCTGAAACACCCGCACCATGTCACCTGGAAAAACCCGAAACACCCTGAAACACCCGAACACCATCACCCTGAAACACCCGCACCATGTCACCCTGAAACACCTGAACCCTGTCACCCTGAAACACACGCACCCCATCACCTGGAAAAGCCCGAAACACCCTTAAACACCCTAACACTGTCAGCCTGAAGCAACTGAACCCTGTCACCCAGAAACACCTGAACCCCGCCATCCCAAAAAACCCGCACCCAGTCACTCTGAAACACCTGAACCACATCACCCGGAAACACCTGAACCCTGTCACCCTGAAAAACCCAACCCCGTCACCCTGAAATACCTGAACCATGTCACCCGGAAACACCCGCTCCCCTTCACAACGAAACACTCGAACCCCGTCACCCTGAAACACCCGAAACACCGGCAGCCCTTCACCCAGAAACACCCGCACCCTTTCACACGGAAACAACCGCACCCCATCACGCGAAAACACACGCACCTCGTCACCCGGGAACATCTGCACTCCGTCACCCTGAAACACCCGAAACACCCATTCCCTGTCACCCTGAAACACCTGAAACACCCGCACCCTGTCACCCTGAAATACCCACACCCTGTCACCCTGAAAAACCAAAACCCCGGCACCCTGAAACACCCACACCCCGTCACCCTGAAACACCTGCACCCCATCACCCTGAAACACTTGCATCCCATCACCGTGAAACACCCGCACCCATCGCCCAGAAACACCCGAAACCCATCACCCTGAAATACCTGAAACATCTGCACACTGTGATCCCAAAATTCCCGCACACTGTTACCCTGAAACACCCGCACCCCATCACAATGCAACACTCGAAACCCGTCACCCTGAAACATCTGCACCCCGTCATTCTGAAACACCCGCACCCAATCGCCCTGAAAAACCTGAAACACCAGCAACCTGTCACCCGGAAACACCCAAACGCCATCACCCGGATGCACACAAAACACCTGCACCCCATCACCCGGAAACACCTGAAACACACTGAAACACCCGAGCACTGTCACCCTGAAACACCTGCACCCTGTCACCCTGAAACACCTGAACCCTGTCACCCTGAAACACCCGGACCCTGTCACCCAGAAACACCTGCACCCCATCAACTGGAAAAACCCGAAACACCCGAACACAATCACCCTGAAAGACCTACACCCTGTCAGCCTGAATCAACTGAACCCTGTCACCCAGAAACACCTGAACCCCGCCACCCCGAAACACCTGCACCCCGTCACTCTGAAATACCTGAACCACATCACCCGGAAACACCTGAACCCTGTCACCCTGAAAAACCCAACCCCGTCACCCTGAAACACATGAACCACGTCACCTGGAAACGCCCGCTCCCCTTTACAATGAAACACTCGAACCCCGTCACCCTGAAACACCCGAAACACCGGCAGCCCTTAACCCAGAAACACCCGCACCCTTTCACACGGAAAAACCCGCACCCCATCACGCGAAAACAGACGCACCACGTCACCCGGAAACATCTGCACTCCGTCACCCTGAAACACCCGAAACACCCGTTCCCTGTCACCCTGAAACACCTGAAACATCCGCAACCCGTCACCCTGAAATACCCACACCCTGTCACCCTGTAACACCAGAAACATCCGCAACCCGTCACCCTGAAATACCCACACCCTGTCACCCTGAAAAACCAAAACCCCGGCACCCTGAAACACCCACACCCCATCACCCTGAAACACCTGCACCCCATCACCGTAAAACACCCGCACCCATCGCCCTAAAACACCCGAAACCCGTCACCCTGAAACACCTGATACATCTGTACACTGTGATCCCGAAACGCCCTCACACTGTTACCCTGAAACACCCAAAACACCCGCAACCCGTCACCCGGAAACACCCGCACCCCATCACAATGAAACACTCGAAACCCGTCACCCTGAAACATCTGCACCCCGTTATTCTGAAACACCCGCACCCAATCGCCCTGAAAAACCCAAAACACCCGCAACCTGTCACCCGGAAACACCCAAACCCCATCACCCCGAAACACCCACACCCCGTCACCCTGAAACACCCGCACACTGTCGATCTGAAACACCCGAACCCCGTCACCCGGATGCATCCAAAACACCTGCACCCCATCACCAGGAAACACCTGAATCACACTGAAACACCCGAACACCGTCACCCCTGAAACACCCTCACCCTGTCACCCTGAAACACCTGAACCACGTCACCCAGAAACACCCGAACCTTGTCACTGTGAAACAACCTGCAACCCGTCTGCCTGAAACACCCGAAACACGCCAACCCGTCACCCTGAAACACCCATACATCGTCACCCTGAAATACCAGCATCTCGTCACCCTGAAACACCCGCACCTTGTCTCCCTGAAACAGCCAAATCCCCCACACCCCGTCACCGTGAAATGCCCACACCCCGTCACCCTGAAACACCCGAAACACCTGCAACCCATCACCCTGAAAAACCCGCACACCGTCAATCTGAAACACCCACACCCCGTCTCCCTGAAACACCCGCGCCCTGTCACCCTGAAACACCCGAACCCCGTAACCCGGATGCACCCAGAAACACCCGCACCCCATCACACGGAAACACCCGAAACACCCTGAAACACCCGAACACCATCACCCTGAAACACCCGCACCCCGTCACCTGGAAAAACCCGAAACACCCTGAAACACCCGAACACCATCACCCTGAAACACCCGCACCATGTCACGCTGAAACACCTGAAACCTGTCACCCTGAAACACCCGCACCATGTCACCTGGAAAAACCCGAAACACCCTGAAACACCCGAACACCATCACCCTGAAACACCCGCACCATGTCACCCTGAAACACCTGAACCCTGTCACCCTGAAACACACGCACCCCATCACCTGGAAAAGCCCGAAACACCCTTAAACACCCTAACACTGTCAGCCTGAAGCAACTGAACCCTGTCACCCAGAAACACCTGAACCCCGCCATCCCAAAAAACCCGCACCCAGTCACTCTGAAACACCTGAACCACATCACCCGGAAACACCTGAACCCTGTCACCCTGAAACACCTGAACCATGTCACCCGGAAACGCCCGCTCCCCTTCACAATGAAACACTCGAACCCCGTCACCCTGAAACACCCGAAACACCGGCACCCTTTCACCCGGAAACATCCGCACCCTTTCACATGGAAACACCCGCACCCCATCACGTGAAAACACACGTACCTCGTCACGCGGAAACATCTGCACTCCGTCACCCTGAAACACCCGAAACACCCATTCCCTGTCACCCTCAAACACCCGAAACACCCACACCCTGTCACCCTGTAACACCAGAAACATCTGCAACCCGCCACCCTGAAATACCCACAACCCTTCACCCTGAAACACCCACACCCCGTCTCCCAGTAACATCCGTGCCCTGTCACCCTGAAACACACGAACCCCGTAACCCGGATGCACCCGAAACACCCTGAAACACCCGAACACCATCACGCTGAAACACCAGCAACATGTCACCCTGAAACACCTGAACCCTGTCACCCTGAAACACCCGCACCCCATCACCTGGAAAAACCCGAAACACCCTGAAACAACCGAACACCATCACCCTGAAAGACCTGCACCTGGTCAGCCTGAAGCAACTGAACCCTGTCACCCAGAAACACCTGAACCCCGCCACTCCGAAACACCCGCACCCCGTCACTCTGAAACACCTGAACCACATCACCCGGAAACACCTGAACCCTGTCACCCTGAAAAACCCAACCCCGTCACCCTGAAATACCTGAACCGCGTCACCCGGAAACGCCCGCTCCCCTTCACAACGAAACACTCGAACCCCGTCACCCTGAAACACCCGAAACACCGGCACCCCTTCACCCAGAAACACCCGCACCCTTTCACACGGAAACACCCGCACCCCATCACGCGAAAACACACGCACCTCGTCACCCGGGAACATCTGCACTCCGTCACCCTGAAACACCCGAAACACCCGTTCCCTGTCACCCTGAAACACCTGAAACACCCGCACCCTGTCACCCTGAAATACCCACACCCTGTCACCCTGAAAAACCAAAACCCCGGCACCCTGAAAAACCCACACCCCGTCACCCTGAAACACCTGCACCCCATCACCCTGAAACACTTGAATCCCATCACCGTGAAACACCCGCACCCATCGCCCAGAAACACCCGAAACCCGTCACCCTGAAACACCTGAAACATCTGCACCCTGTGATCCCAAAATGCCCGCACATTGTTACCCTGAAACACCCGCACCCCATCACAATGCAACACTCGAAACCCGTCACCCTGAAATATCTGCACCCCGTCATTCTGAAACACCCACACCCAATCGCCCTGAAAAACCTGAAACACCAGCAACCTGTCACCCGGAAACACCCAAACGCCGTCATCCGGATGCACACAAAACACCTGCACCCCATCACCCGGAAACACCTGAAACACACTGAAACACCCGAACACTGTCACCCTGAAACACCCGCACCCTGTCACCCTGAAACACCTGAACCCTGTCACCCTGAAACACCCGGACCCTGTCACCCCATCAACTGGAAAAACCCGAAACACCCGAACACAATCACCCTGAAAGACCTACACCCCGTCAGCCTGAATCAACTGAACCCTGTCACCCAGAAACACCTGAACCCCGCCACCCCGAAACACCTGCACCCCGTCACTCTGAAACACCTGAACCACATCACCCGGAAACACCTGAACCCTGTCACCCTGAAAAACCCAACCCCGTCACCCTGAAACACCTGAACCACGTCACCCGGAAACGCCCGCTCCCCTTTACAATGAAACACTCGAACCCCAACACCCTGAAACACCCGAAACACCGGCAGCCCTTCACCCATAAACACCCGCACCCTTTCACACGGAAACACCCGCACCCCATCACGCGAAAACAGACGCACCACGTCACCCGGGAACATCTGCATTCCGTCACCCTGAAACACCCGAAACACCCATTCCCTGTCACCCTGAAACACCTGAAACATCCGCAACCCGTCACCCTGAAATACCCACACCCTGTCACCCTGTAACACCAGAAACATCCGCAACCCGTCACCCTGAAATACCCACACCCTGTCACCCTGAAAAACCAAAACCCCGGCACCCTGAAACACCCACACCCCATCACCCTGAAACAGCTGCACCCCATCACCCTGAAACACTTGCACCCCATCACCATAAAACACCCGCACCCATCGCCCTAAAACACCCGCAACCCGTCACCCGGAAACACCCGCACCCCATCACAATGAAACACTCGAAACCCGTCACCCTGAAACATCTGCACCCCGTTATTCTGAAACGCCCGCACCCAATCGCCCTGAAAAACCCAAAACACACGCAACCTGTCACCTGGAAACACCCAAACCCCATCACCCCGAAACACCCACACCCCGTCACCCTGAAACACCCGCACACTGTCGATCTGAAACACCCGAACCCTGTCACCCGGATGCATCCAAAACACCTGCACCCCATCACCCGGAAACACCTGAATCACACTGAAACACCCGAACACCGTCACCCCTGAAACACCCTCACCCTGTCACCCTGAAACACCTGAATCACGTCACCCAGAAACACCCGAACCTTGTCACTGTGAAACAACCCGCAACCCGTCTGCCTGAAACACCCGAAACACGCCAACCCGTCACCCTGAAACACCCATACATCGTCACCCTGAAATACCAGCATCTCGTCACCCTGAAACACCCGCACCTTGTCTCCCTGAAACAGCCAAATCCCCCACACCCCGTCACCGTGAAATGCCCACACCCCGTCACCCTGAAACACCCGAAACACCTGCAACCCATCACCCTGAAAAACCCGCACACCGTCAATCTGAAACACCCACACCCCGTCTCCCTGAAACACCCGCGCCCAGTCACCCTGAAACACCCGAACCCCGTAACCCGGATGCACCCAGAAACACCCGCACCCCATCACCCGGAAACACCCGAAACACCCTGAAACACCCGAACACCATCACCCTGAAACACCCGCACCATGTCACCGTGAAACACCTGAACCCTGTCACCCTGAAACACCCGCACCCCATCACCTGGAAAAACCCGAAACACCCTTAAACACCCGAACACTGTCAGCCTGAAGCAACTGAACCCTGTCACCCAGAAACACCTGAACCCCGCCACTCCGAAACACCCGCACCCCGTCACTCTGAAACACCTGAACCACATCACCCGGAAACACCTGAACCCTGTCACCCTGAAAAACCCAACCCCGTCACCCTGAAATACCTGAACCACGTCACCCGGAAACGCCCGCTCCCCTTCACAACGAAACACTCGAACCCCGTCACCCTGAAACACCCGAAACACCGGCACCCCTTCACCCAGAAACACCCGCACCCTTTCACACGGAAACAACCGCACCCCATCACGCGAAAACACACGCACCTCGTCACCCGGAAACATCTGCACTCCGTCACCCTGAAACACCCGAAACACCCGTTCCCTGTCACCCTGAAACACCTGAAACACCCGCACCCTGTCACCCTGAAATACCCACACCCTGTCACCCTGAAAAACCAAAACCCCGGCACCCTGAAAAACCCACACCCCGTCACCCTGAAACACCTGCACCCCATCACCCTGAAACACTTGAATCCCATCACCGTGAAACACCCACACCCATCGCCCAGAAACACCCGAAACCCGTCACCCTGAAACACCTGAAACATCTGCACCCTGTGATCCCAAAATGCCCGCACATTGTTACCCTGAAACACCCGCACCCCATCACAATGCAACACTCGAAACCCGTCACCCTGAAATATCTGCACCCCGTCATTCTGAAACACCCACACCCAATCGCCCTGAAAAACCTGAAACACCAGCAACCTGTCACCCGGAAACACCCAAACGCCGTCATCCGGATGCACACAAAACACCTGCACCCCATCACCCGGAAACACCTGAAACACACTGAAACACCCGAACACTGTCACCCTGAAACACCCGCACCCTGTCACCCTGAAACACCTGAACCCTGTCACCCTGAAACACCCGGACCCTGTCACCCAGAAACACCTGCACCCCATCAACTGGAAAAACCCGAAACACCCGAACACAATCACCCTGAAAGACCTACACCCCGTCAGCCTGAATCAACTGAACCCTGTCACCCAGAAACACCTGAACCCCGTCACCCTGAAACACCCGCACCTTGTCTCCCTGAAACAGCCAAATCCCCCACACCCCGTCACCGTGAAATGCCCACACCCCGTCACCCTGAAACACCCGAAACACCTGCAAC
The DNA here is from genome assembly GCF_017639515.1 of Carcharodon carcharias. Lineage (NCBI taxonomy): Eukaryota > Metazoa > Chordata > Chondrichthyes > Lamniformes > Lamnidae > Carcharodon > Carcharodon carcharias. The sequence goes on from NC_054479.1 coordinate 69,979,964, forward strand.
CCATCACCCTGAAAAACCCGCACACCGTCAATCTGAAACACCCACACCCCGTCTCCCTGAAACACCCGCGCCCTGTCACCCTGAAACACCCGAACCCCGTAACCCGGATGCACCCAGAAACACCCGCACCCCATCACCCGGAAACACCCGAAACACCCTGAAACACCCGAACACCATCACGCTGAAACACCCGCACCACGTCACCGTGAAACACCTGAACCCTGTCACCCTGAAACACCCGAACCCCATCACCCGGATGCACCCGAAACACCTGCACCCCATCACCCGGAAACACCTGAAACACACTGAAACACCCGAACACCATCACCCCTGAAACACCCTCACCCTGTCACCCTGAAACACGCGAAACACCGGCAGCCCTTCACCCAGAAACACCCGCACCCTTTCACACGGAAACACCCGCACCCCATCACGCGAAAACAGACACCCGCACCAAAACAGACACCTGAAACACCCGAACACCATCACGCTGAAACACCCGCACCATGTCACCGTGAAACACCTGAACCCCGTCACCCTGAAACACCCGAAACACCTGCAACCCATCACCCTGAAAAACCCGCACACCGTCAATCTGAAACACCCACACCCCGTCTCCCTGAAACACCCGCGCCCTGTCACCCTGAAACACCCGAACCCCGTAACCCGGATGCACCCAGAAACACCCGCACCCCATCACCCGGAAACACCCGAAACACCCTGAAACACCCGAACACCATCACGCTGAAACACCCGCACCATGTCACCGTGAAACACCTGAACCCTGTCACCCTGAAACACACGCACCCCATCACCTGGAAAAACCCGAAACACCCTTAAACACCCGAACACTGTCAGCCTGAAGCAACTGAACCCTGTCACCCAGAAACACCTGAACCCCGCCATCCCAAAAAACCCGCACTCAGTCACTCTGAAACACCTGAACCACATCACCCGGAAACACCTGAACCCTGTCACCCTGAAACACCCGCACCCCGTCACCCTGAAACACCTGAACCACGTCACCCGGAAACGCCCGCTCCCCTTCACAATGAAACACTCGAACCCCGTCACCCTGAAACACCCGAAAAACCGGCACCCTTTCACCCGGAAACATCCGCACCCTTTCACATGGAAACACCCGCACCCCATCACGCGAAAACACACGCACCTCGTCACCCGGGAACATCTGCACTCCGTCACCCTGAAACACCCGAAACACCCATTCCCTGTCACCCTGAAACACCCGAAACACCCAAACCCTGTCACCCTGTAACACCAGAAACATCTGCAACCCATCACCCTGAAATACCCACACCCCTTCACCCTGAAACACCTGCACCCCATCACCCTGAAACACTTGCACTCCATCACCGTGAAACACCCGCACCCATCGCCATGAAACACCCGAAACCCGTCACCCTGAAACACCTACACACCGTCACCCTGAAACACCCTCACACTGTCAATCTGAAACACCTGCACCCCGTCACCCTGAAACACCTGTAACCCATCACCCTGAAACACCCGAACCCCATCACCCGGATGCACCCGAAACACCTGCACCCCATCACCCGGAAACACCTGAAACACACTGAAACACCCGAACACCATCACCCCTGAAACACCCTCACCCTGTCACCCTGAAACACCTGAACCACGTCACCCAGAAACACCCGAACCTTGTCACTGTGAAACAACCCACAACCCGTCAGCCTGAAACACCCGAAACACCTGCAACCCGTCACCCTGAAACACCCGTACATTGTCACCCTGAAACACCCGCACCTCGTCACCCTGAAACACCCGCACCTTGTCTCCCTGAAACACCCAAATCCCCCGCACTCCGTCACTGTGAAACGCCCGCACCCCGTCACCCTGAAACACACGAAACACCTGCAACCCATCACCCTGAAAAACCCGCATCCCGTAAATCTGAAACACCCACACCACGTCTCCCTGAAACACCCGCGCCCTGTCACCCTGAAACACCTGAACCCTTTAGCCCGGATGCACCCGAAACACCCGCACCCTATCACCCGGAAACACCCGAAACACCCTGAAACACCCGAACACCATCACCCTGAAACACCCAAACACAATCACCTGCACCATGTCACCCTGAAACACCCGAACCCCGTCAGTCTGAAACACCTGAAACATCCGCATCCCATCACACCGTAACACCCGCACCCTTAAACCCTGAAACACCTGAAACACCCGCGACCTGTCACCCGGAAAGACCTACAACCCAGCACACTGAAACACCCACACCATGTCACCCAGAAACACCCACACCACGTCACCCGGAAACACCCGCACCCCTCACCCGGAAACACCAGCACCCCTTCTCCCTGAAACACCCTCACCCCGTCACCCTGAAACACCCAGAAACACCTACAACCTGTCACCCTGAGACACCTGAAACTCCTGCGCCTTGTCACCCTGAAACACCCGAAGCAACCGCAACCCATCAGCTGGAAACACCTGCACCCCATCAGCTGGAAACACCCGCACCCTATCACCCTGAAACATCCGATCCCCGTCACTGAAACGCCTGAAACATCCGCATCCCATCACACCGAAACACCCAGACCCTGTCAACTTAAACAGCCAAACCCCGTGACCCTGAAACAACCACACCCCGTCACCCTGAAACCTCTGAACCCTGTCACTCTGAAACGCCCGAAACATCCACATCTCATCACACTGAAAAGCCAAAAACACCCGCACCCCGTCACCCCGAAATGCCTGAAACACCCGCACACCGTCACCGAGAAACAGCCGAAGCCCGTCACCCTGAAACACCCGAAACATCCGCAACCCGTCACCCTGAAACACCCATACCCTGTCACCCTGAAACACCCGCAACCTGTCACCCCAAAACACCCACACGCAATCACCCTGAAACACCCGTACACACCCTCACCCTGTCACTCTGAAACACCCAAACCCCGTCACCCTGAAACACCTGAACCACGTCACCCGGAAACGCCCGCTCACCCGGAAATGCCCGCACACTGTTACCCTGAAACACCCAAAACACCCGCAACCCGTCACCCGGAAACACCCGCATCCCATCACAATGAAACACTCGAAACCCGTCACCCTGAAACACCTGAAACATCTGCACCCCGTCATTCTGAAACATGCGCACCCAATCGCCCTGAAAAACCCGAAACACCCGCAACCTGTCACCCGGAAACACCCACACCCCGTCACCCCGAAACACCCGCACCCTGTCACCCTGAACACCTGTAACCCGTCACCCTGAAACACCCGAACCCCGTCACCCGGATGCACCTGAAACACCTGCACCCCATCACCCGGAAACACCTGAAACACACAAACACCTGAACACCATCACCCCTGAAACACCCTCACCCTGTCACCCGGAAACACCTGAACCACGTCACCCAGAAACACCCGAACCTTGTCACTGTGAAACAACCCACAACCCGTCAGCCTGAAACACCTGAAACACCCGCAACCCGTCATCCTGAAACACCCGTAGATCGTCACCCTGAAACACCCGCACCCCGTCACCCTGAAACACACGCACCTTGTCTCCCTGAAACACCCAAATCCCCCGCACCCCGTCACCGTGAAATGCCCGCACCCCGTCAATCTGAAACACCCTCACCCCGTCTCCCTGAAACACCCGCGCCCTGTCACCCTGAAACACCCGAACCCCGTAACCCGGATGCACCCTAAACACCCGCACCCCATCACCCGGAAACACCCGAAACACCCTGAAACACCCGAACACCATCACCCTGAAACACCCGCACCATGTCACCCTGACACACCCGAACCCCATCAGTCTGAAACACCCGAAACATACGCATCCTATCACACTGTAACACCCGCACCCCGTCACCCTGAAACACCTGAAGCGTCCGCGATCTGTCACCCGGAAAGACATACAACCCGGCACACTGAAACACCCACACCCCTCACCCGGAAACACCAGCACCCCTTCTCCCTGAAACACCCTCACCCCGTCACCCTGAAACACCCAGAAACACCCACACGCTGTCACCCTGAGACACCCGAAACTCCCGCGCCTTGTCACCCTGAAACACCCGAAGCAACCGCAACCCATCAGCTGGAAACACCTGCACCCTATCACCCTGAAACATCCGATCCCCGTCATGAAACGCCCGAAACATCCGCATCCCATCACACCAAAACACCCAGACCCTGTCACCTTAAACACCCAAACACCGTCACCCTGAAACAACCACACCTCGTCACCCTGAAACCTCTGAACCCTGTCACTCTGAAACGCCCGAAACATCCACATCCCATTACACTGAAACGCCCAAAACACCCGCACCCCGTCACCCCGAAATGCCCGAAACACCCGTACCCCGTCACCGAGAAACGCCCGCACCCCGTCACCCTGAAACACCCGAAACATCCACAACCCATCACCCTGAAACACCCACACGCCGTCACCCTGAAACACCCGTACACACCCATACCCTGTCACTCTGAAACACCCGAAACTCCTGCAACCCATCTCCCAGAAACACCCGCGCCCTGTCACCCTGAAACACCCGAACCCCGTAACCCGGATGCACCCGAAACACCCTGAAACACCCGAACACCATCACGCTGAAACACCCGCACCATATCACCCTGAAACACCTGAACCCTGTCACCCTGAAACACCCGCACCCCATCACCTGGAAAACGCGAAACACCCTGAAACACCCGAACACTGTCAACCTGAAACACCTGCACCCAGTCAGCCTGAAGCAACTGAACCCTGTTACCCAGAAACACCTGAACCCCGCCACCCCGAAACACCCGCACCCCGTCACTCTGAAACACCTGAACCACATCACCCGGAAACACCTGAACCCTGTCACCCTGAAAAACCCAACCCCGTCACCCTGAAACACCTGAACCACGTCACCCGGAAACGCCCGCTCCCCTTCACAGTGAAACATTCGAACCCCGTCACCCTGAAACCCCCGAAACACAGGCACCCCTTCACCCGGAAACACCCGCACCCTTTCAAACGGAAACACATGCACCCCATCACGCGAAAACAGACGCACCTCGTCACCCGGAAACATCTGCACTCCGTCACCCTGAAACACCCGAAACACCCATTCCCTGTCACCCTGAAACACCTGAAACACCCACACCCTGTCACCCTGAAATACCCACACCCTGTCACCCTGTAACACCAGAAACATCCGCAACCCATCACCCTGAAATACCCACACCCTGTCACCCTGAAAAACCAAAACCCCGGCACCCTGAAACACCCACACCCCGTCACCCTGAAACACCTGCACCCCATCACCCTGAAACACTTGCACCCCATCATCGTGAAACACCCGCACCCATCGCCCAGAAACACCCGAAACCCGTCACCCTGAAACATCTGCACATTGTGATCCCAAAACGCCCGCACACTGTTACCCTGAAACACCCGCACCCCATCGCAATGAAACACTCGAAACCCGTCACCCTGAAACATCTGCACCCCGTCATTCTGAAACACCCGCACCCAATCGCCCTGAAAAACCCGAAACACCCGCAACCTGTCACCCAGAAACACCCAAACCCCGTCACCCCGAAACACCCACACACCGTCACCCTGAAACACCCGCACACTGTCAATCTGAAACACCTGTAACCCGTCACCCTGAAACACCCGAACCCCGTCACCTGGATGCACCCGAAACACCTGCACCCCATCACCTGGAAACACCTGAAACACACTGAAACACCCGAAAACCATCACCCCTGAAACACCCTCACCCTGTCACCCTGAAACACCTGAACCACGTCACCCTGAAACACCCGCAACCCATCAGCCTGAAACACCCAAACCCCGTCACCCAGATGCACCTGAAACACCCGCACCCCATCACCCGGATACACCCAAAACACCCTGAAACACCCGAACACCCACACCCTGAAACACCTGCACACCGTCACCCTGAAACACCTCAACCCTGTCACCCTGAAACACCTGTAACCCATCACCCTGAAACACCCGAACCCCGTCACCCGGATGCACCCAAAACACCTGCACCCCAACACCCAGAAACACCTGAAACACACTGAAACACCCGAACACCGTCACCCCTGAAACACCCTCACCCTGTCACCCTGTAACATCTGAACCACGTCACCCAGAAACACCCGAACCTTGTCACTGTGAAACAACCCGCAACCCGTCAGCCTGAATCACCCGAAACACCCCAACCCGTCACCCTGAAACACCCGCACCCCGTCACCCCGAAATACCTTGTCTCCCTGAAACACCCAAATCCCCCGCACCCCGTCACCGTGAAACGCCCGCACCCCATCACCCGAAACACCTGCAACCCATCACCCTTAAAAACCCTGAAACACTCGGCCCTGTCACCCTGAAACACCCGAATCCCGTAATCCGGATGCACCCGAAACACCCGCACCCCATCACCCGGAAACACACCCCATCACCCGGAAACACCCGAAACACCCTGAAACACCCGAACACCATCACCCTGAAACACCCGCACCATGTCACCCTGAAACACCCGAAACCCATCAGTCTGAAACACCCGAAACATCCGCATCCCATCACACCGTAACACCCGCAACCCGTCACCCTGAAACACCTGAAACATCTACACCCCGTCATCCTGAAACACCCATACCCCGTCACCCTGAAACACCTGAAACACCCGCGACCTGTCACCCGGAAAGACCTACAACCCGGCACACTGGAACACCCACACCATGTCACCCAGAAATACCCACACCACGTCACCCGGAAACACCCGCACCCCATCACCCGGAAACACCAGCACCCCTTCTCCCTGAAACACCCGTACCCCGTCACCCTGAAACACCCAGAAATGCCCGCACACTGTTACCCTGAAACACCCAAAACTCCCACACCCCATCACCCTGAAACACCTGAACCCCGTAACCCGGATGCACCCAGAAACACCCGGAACACACTGAAACACCCGAACACTGTCACCCTGAAACACCCGCACCCCATCACCCTGAAACACCTGAACCCTGTCACCCTGAAACACCCGGACCCTGTCACCCAGAAACACCCACACCCCATCACCTGGAAAAACCCGAAACACCCTGAAACACCCGAACACCGTCAACCTGAAACACCTGCACCCCGTCAGCCTGAAGCAACTGAACCCTGTCACCCAGAAACACCTGAAACCCGCCACCCCGAAATACCCGCACCCTGTCAATCTGAAACACCTGAACCACATCACCCGGAAACACCTGAACCCTGTCACCCTGAAAAACCCAACCCCGTCACCCTGAAACACCCGAAACACCGGCACTCCTTCACCCGGAAGCACCCGCACCATTTCACACGGAAACACCCGCACCCCATCACGCGAAAACACACGCACCTCGTCACCCGGAAACATCTGCACTCCGTCACCCTGAAACACCCGAAACACCCATTCCCTGTCACCCTGAAACACCAGAAACACCCGCTCCCTGTCACCCTGAAATACCCACATCCTGTCACCTTGAAAATCCAAAAGCCCGGCACCCTGAAACACCCACACCTCGTCACCCTGAAACACCTGCACCCCATCACCCTGAAACACTTGCACCCCATCACCGTAAAACTCCCGCACCCATCGCCCTGAAACACCCGAAACCCGTCACACTGAAACACCCGCACACTGTCAATCTGGAACATCTGCACCCCGTCACCCTGAAACACATGTAACCTGTCACCCTGAAACACCCGAACCCCGTCACCCGGATGCACCTGAAACACCTGCACCCCATCACCCGGAAACACCTGAAACACACTGAAACACCCGAACACCGTCACCCTGAAACACCCTCACCCTGTCACCCTGAAACACCCGAACCCCGTCACCCGGATGCACCCGAAACACCTGCACCCCATCACCCAGAAACACCTGAAGCACACTGAAACACCCGAACACCATCACCCCTGAAACAACCTCACCCTGTCACCCTGAAACACCTGAACCACGTCACCCAGAAACTCCCAAACATTGTCACTGTGAAACAACCCGCAACCCGTCAACCTGAAACACCCGAAACACCTGCAACCCGTCACCCTGAAACACCCGTACATCGTCACCCTGAAACACCCGCACCCTGTCACCCTGAAACACCCGCACCTTGTCTCCCTGAAACACCCAAATCCCCCGCACACCGTCACCGTGAAATGCCTGCACCCCGTCACCCTTAACCACCCGAAACAACTGCAACCCATCACCCTGAAAAACCCGCACCCTGTCAATCTGAAACACCCACACCCCGTCTCCCTGAAACACTCGCGCCCTGTCACCTTGAAACACCCGAACCCCGTAACCCGGATGCACCCGAAACACCCGCACCCCATCACCCGGAAACACCCGAAACGCCCTGGAACAACCGAACACCATCACCCTGAAACACCCGCACCATGTCATCCTGAAACACCCGAACCCCATCAGTCTGAAACACCCGAAACACCCATTCCGTGTCACCCTGAAACACCTGAAACATCCGCAACCCGTCACCCTGAAATACCCACACCCTGTCACCCTGTAACACCAGAAACATCCGCTACCTGTCACCCTGAAATACCCACACCCTGTCACCCTGAAAAACCAAAACCCCGGAACCCTGAAACACCCACACCCCGTCAACCTGAAACAGCTGCACCCCATCACCTTAAAACACTTGCACCCCATCACCGTAAAACTCCCGCACCCATCACCCTGAAACACCTGAAACCCGTCACCCTGAAACACCTGAAACATCTGCACACTGTGATCCCGAAACGCCCGCACATTGTTACCCTGAAACACCCAAAACACGCGCAACCTGTCACCCGGAAACACCCGCACCCCATCACAATGAAACACTCGAAACCCGTCACCCTGAAACACCTGAAACACCTGCACCCCGTCATTCTGAAACACCCGCACCCAGTCGCCCTGAAAAACCCAAAACACCCGCAACCTGTCACCTGGAAACACCCAAACCCCATCACCCCGAAACACCCACACCCTGTCACCCTGAAACACCCGCACACTGTCAGTCTGAAACACCTGCACCCCGTCAGCCTGAAACACCTGTAACCCGTCACCCTGAAACACTCGAAACCTGTCACCCGGATGCACCCGAAACACCTGCACCCCATCACCCGGAAACACCTGAAGCACACTGAAACACCCGAACACCGTCACCCCTGAAACACCCTCACCGTGTCACCCTGAAACACCTGAACCACGTCACCCAGAAACACCCGAACCTTGTCACTGTGAAACAACCCGCAACCCGTCACCCTGAAACACCGCACCTTGTCTCCCTGAAACAGCCAAATCCCCCGCACCCCGTCACCGTGAAACGCCCACACCCCGTCACCCTGAAACACCCGCGCCCTGTCATCCTGAAACACCCAAAACCCGTAACCCGGATGCACCCAGAAACACCCACACCCCATCACCCGGAAACACCCGAAACACCCTGAAACACCCGAACACCATCACCCTGAAACACCCGCACCATGTCACCCTGAAACACCCGAACCCCGTAACCAGGATGCACCCGAAACACCCTGAAACACCCGAACACCATCACGCTGAAACACCCTCACCATGTCACCCTGAAACACCTGAACCCTGTCACCCTGAAACACCCGCACCCCATCACCTGGAAAAATGCGAAACACCCTGAAACACCCGAACACTGTCAACCTGAAACACCTGCACCCAGTCAGCCTGAAGCAACTGAACCCTGTCACCCAGAAACACCTGAACCCCGCCACCCCGAAACACCCGCACCCCGTCATTCTGAAACAACTGAACCACATCACCCGGAAACACCTGAACCCTGTCACCCTGAAAAACCCAACCCCGTCACCCTGAAACACCTGAACCATGTCACCGGAAACGCCCGCTCCCCTTCACAATGAAACACTCGAACCCCGTCACCCTGAAACACCCGAAACACCGGCACCCCTTCACCCGGAAACACCCGCACCCTTTCACACGGAAACACCCGCACCCCATCACGCGAAAACACACGCACCTCGTCACCCAGAAACATCTGCACTCCGTCACCCTGAAACACCCGAAACACCCATTCCTTGTCACCCTGGAACACCTGAAACACCCACACCCTGTCACCCTGAAATACCCACACCCTGTCACCCTGTAACACCAGAAACATCCGCAACCTGTCACCCTGAAATACCCACACCCTGTCACCCAGAAAAACCAAAACCCCGGCACCCTGAAACACCCACACCCCGTCACCCTGAAACACCTGCACCCCATCACCCTGAAACACTTGCACCCCATCATCGTGAAACACCCGCACCCATCGCCCAGAAACAACCGAAACCCGTCACCCTGAAACACCTGAAACATCTGCACACTGTGATCCCAAAACGCCCGCACACTGTTACCCAAAACACCCGCACCCCATCACAATGAAACACTCGAAACCCGTCACCCTGAAACATCTGCACCCCGTCATTCTGAAACACCTGCACCCAATCGCCCTGAAAAACCCGAAACACCCGCAACCTGTCACCCGGAAACACCCAAACCCCGTCACCCCGAAACACCCACACCCCGTCACCCTGAAACACCCGCACACTGTCAATCTGAAACACCTGTAACCCATCACCCTGAAACACCCGAATCCTGTCACCCGGATGCACCCGAAACACCTGCACCCCATCACCTGGAAACACCTGAAACACACTGAAACACCAGAAAACCGTCACCCCGAAACACCCTCACCCTGTCACCCTGAAACACCTGAACCACGTCACCCTGAAACACCTGCAACCCATCAGCCTGAAACACCCAAACCCCGTCACCCAGATGCACCTGAAACACCCGCACCCCATCACCCGGATACACCCAAATCACCCTGAAACACCCGAACACACACACCCTGAAACACCCGCACACCGTCACACTGAAATACCTCAAGCCTGTCACCCTGAAACACCTTTAACCCATCACCCTGAAACACCCGCACACTGTCAGTCTGAAACACCTGCACCCCGTCAGCCTGAAACACCTGTAACCCGTCACCCTGAAACACTCGAAACCTGTCACCCGGATGCACCCGAAACACCTGCACCCCATCACCCGGAAACACCTGAAGCACACTGAAACACCCGAACACCGTCACCCCTGAAACACCCTCACCGTGTCACCCTGAAACACCTGAACCACGTCACCCAGAAACACCCGAACCTTGTCACTGTGAAACAACCCGCAACCCGTCACCCTGAAACACCGCACCTTGTCTCCCTGAAACAGCCAAATCCCCCGCACCCCGTCACCGTGAAACGCCCACACCCCGTCACCCTGAAACACCCGCGCCCTGTCATCCTGAAACACCCAAAACCCGTAACCCGGATGCACCCAGAAACACCCACACCCCATCACCCGGAAACACCCGAAACACCCTGAAACACCCGAACACCATCACCCTGAAACACCCGCACCATGTCACCCTGAAACACCCGAACCCCGTAACCAGGATGCACCCGAAACACCCTGAAACACCCGAACACCATCACGCTGAAACACCCTCACCATGTCACCCTGAAACACCTGAACCCTGTCACCCTGAAACACCCGCACCCCATCACCTGGAAAAATGCGAAACACCCTGAAACACCCGAACACTGTCAACCTGAAACACCTGCACCCAGTCAGCCTGAAGCAACTGAACCCTGTCACCCAGAAACACCTGAACCCCGCCACCCCGAAACACCCGCACCCCGTCATTCTGAAACAACTGAACCACATCACCCGGAAACACCTGAACCCTGTCACCCTGAAAAACCCAACCCCGTCACCCTGAAACACCTGAACCATGTCACCGGAAACGCCCGCTCCCCTTCACAATGAAACACTCGAACCCCGTCACCCTGAAACACCCGAAACACCGGCACCCCTTCACCCGGAAACACCCGCACCCTTTCACACGGAAACACCCGCACCCCATCACGCGAAAACACACGCACCTCGTCACCCAGAAACATCTGCACTCCGTCACCCTGAAACACCCGAAACACCCATTCCTTGTCACCCTGGAACACCTGAAACACCCACACCCTGTCACCCTGAAATACCCACACCCTGTCACCCTGTAACACCAGAAACATCCGCAACCTGTCACCCTGAAATACCCACACCCTGTCACCCAGAAAAACCAAAACCCCGGCACCCTGAAACACCCACACCCCGTCACCCTGAAACACCTGCACCCCATCACCCTGAAACACTTGCACCCCATCATCGTGAAACACCCGCACCCATCGCCCAGAAACAACCGAAACCCGTCACCCTGAAACACCTGAAACATCTGCACACTGTGATCCCAAAACGCCCGCACACTGTTACCCAAAACACCCGCACCCCATCACAATGAAACACTCGAAACCCGTCACCCTGAAACATCTGCACCCCGTCATTCTGAAACACCTGCACCCAATCGCCCTGAAAAACCCGAAACACCCGCAACCTGTCACCCGGAAACACCCAAACCCCGTCACCCCGAAACACCCACACCCCGTCACCCTGAAACACCCGCACACTGTCAATCTGAAACACCTGTAACCCATCACCCTGAAACACCCGAATCCTGTCACCCGGATGCACCCGAAACACCTGCACCCCATCACCTGGAAACACCTGAAACACACTGAAACACCAGAAAACCGTCACCCCGAAACACCCTCACCCTGTCACCCTGAAACACCTGAACCACGTCACCCTGAAACACCTGCAACCCATCAGCCTGAAACACCCAAACCCCGTCACCCAGATGCACCTGAAACACCCGCACCCCATCACCCGGATACACCCAAATCACCCTGAAACACCCGAACACACACACCCTGAAACACCCGCACACCGTCACACTGAAATACCTCAAGCCTGTCACCCTGAAACACCTTTAACCCATCACCCTGAAACACCCGAACACCGTCACCCGGATGCACCCGAAACACCTGCACCCCATCACCCGGAAACACCTGAAACACACTGAAACACCCGAACACCGTCGCCCCTGAAACACCCTCACCCTGTCACCCTGAAACATCTGAACCACGTCACCCAGAAACACCCGAAACACCGGCACCCCTTCACCCAGAAACACCCACACCCTTTCACACGGAAACACCCGCACCCCAACACGCGAAAACACACGCACCTTGTCACCCAGAAACATTTGCACTCCGTCACACTGAAACACCCGAAACACCCATTCCGTGTCACCCTGAAACACCTGAAACACCTGCACCCTGTCAATCTGAAATACCCACACCCTGTCACCCTGTAACACCAGAAACATCCGCAACCCATCACCCTGAAATACCCACACCCTGTTACCCTGAAAAACCAAAACCCCAGCACCCTGAAACACCTGCACCCCATCACCCTGAAACACTTGCACCCCATCACAGTGAAACACCCGCACCCATCGCCCTGAAACACCCGAAACAAGTCACCCTGAAACACCTGAAACATCTGCACACTGTGATCCCGAAAGGCCCGCACACTGTTACCCTGAAACACCCAAAACACCCGCAACCCGTCACCCGGAAACACCCGCATCCCATCACAATGAAACACTCGAAACCCGTCACCCTGAAACACCTGAAACATCTGCACCCCGTCATTCTGAAACACCTGCACCCTGTCACCCTGAAACACCCGAACCCCATCACCTGGATGCACCCGAAACACCTGCATCCCATCACCCTGAAACACCTGAAACACACTGAAACACCCGAACACCATCACCCCTGAAACACCCTCACCCTGTCACCCTGAAACACCTGAACCACGTCACCCAGAAACACCCGAACCTTGTCACTGTGAAACAACCCTCAACCCGTCAGCCTGAAACACCCGAAACACCCACAACCCGTCATCCTGAAACACCCATACATCGTCACCCTGAAACACCTGCACCCCGTCACCCTGAAACACCCGCACCTTGTCTCCCTGAAACACCCAAATCCCCCGCACCCCGTCACCATGAAACGCCCGCACCCCTTCACCCTGAAACACCCGAAACATCTGCAACCCATCACCCTGAAAAACCCGCACCCCGTCAATCTGAAACACCCACACCCCGTCTCCCTGAAACACCCGGGCCCTGTCACTGTGAAACACCCGAACCCCGTAACCCGGATGCACCCGAAACACCTGCACCCCGTCACCCGGAAACACCCGAAACACCCTGAAACACCCGAACACCATCACCCTGAAACACCCGCACCATGTCACCCTGACACACCCGAACCCCGTCAGTCTGAAACACCCGAAACATCCGCATCCCTTCACACCGTAACACCCGCACCCCGTCACCCTGAAACACCTGAAATGCCCACGACCTGTCACCCGGAAAGACCTACAACCCGGCACACTGAAACACCCACACCACGTCACCCAGAAACACCCACACCACGTCACCCGGAAACACCTGCACCCCTCACCTGGAAACACCAGCACCCCTTCTCCCTGAAACACCCTCACCCCGTCACCCTGAAACACCCAGAAACACCCAAACCCTGTCCCCCTGAGACACCCGCAACTCCCGCGCCTTCTCACCCTGAAACACCCGAAGCAACCGCAACCCATCAACTGGAAACACCCGCACCCCATCAGCTGGAAACACCCGCACCCTATCACCCTGAAACATCCGATCCCCGTCATGAAACGCCCGAAACATCCGCATCCCATCACACCGAAACACCCAGACCCTGTCACCTTAAACACCCAAACCCCGTCACCCCGAAACAACCACACCTCATCACCCTGAAACCTCTGAACCCCGTCACTCTGAAACACCCGAAACATCCACATCCCATCACACTGAAACGCCCAAAACACCCGCACCCCGTCACCCCGAAATGCCCGAAACACCTGTACCCCGTCACCAAGAAACAACCGAAGCCCGTCACCCTGAAACACCCGAAACATCCGCAACCCGTCACCCTGAAACACCCACACGCCGTCACCCTGAAACACCCGTACACACCCATACCCTGTCACTCTGAAACACCCAAACCCCGTAACCCCGAAACACCCACTCCTGGTCACCCTGAAACACCTGAGCCACGTCACCTGGAAACACTCGAACCCCGTCACCCTGGAATACCCGAACCCCATTACTCTAAATCTCCCGAAACATCCGCATCTCGTCACACTGAAACACCGCACCCCGTCACCCCAAAACAACCCCACCCTGTCACCCTAAAACACCCAAAACACCCGCGCCCCTTCACCCGGAAACACTCGCACCCCTTCACCCGGAAACACCCACATCCCTTCACCCGGAAACACTCGCACCCCTTCACCCGGAAACACTCGCACCCCGTCACCCTGAAACACCCGAACCCCATCACTCTAAATCACCCGAAACATCTGCATCCCGTCACACTGAAACACCTGCACCCCGTCACCCCAAAACACCCCCACCCTGTCACCCTGAAACACCCAAAGCCCATCACCCTGAAACACCAGCACCCCGTCACCCTGCAACACCCGCATCCCTTCACCCGGAAACGCCCACACCCCATCACCCGGAAACACCCGCACGCCATCACCCGGAATCACCTGCACTCTGTCACCCTGAAACACCCGAAACACCCCCACTCCATCACCCGGAAACACCCGCACCCCATCACGCGGAATCACCTACACCCTGTCACCCTGTAACACCCAAAACACCTGCACCCCATCACCCGGAAACGCCCACACCCCATCACCCGGAAACACCCGCACGCCATCACTCGGAATCACCTGCACCCTGTCACCCTGTAACACCCAAAACACCTGCACCCCATCACCTGGAATCACCTGCACTCTGTCACCCTGAAACACCCGAAACACCCGCACTCCATCACCCGGAAACACCCGCACCCCATCACGCGGAATCACCTACACCCTATCACCCTGTAACACCCAAAACACCTGCACCCCATCACCCGGAAACACCCGCACCCTGTCACCTGGAAACACCCGAACTCCGTCAGCCTGAAACACCCACACCCTGTCACCCTAAAACACCCAAAACACCCTTACCCCGTCACCCAGAATTACCCGTATCCTATCACCATGAAACACCCGAAACACCCGATCCCCGTCACCCTGAAACACCCGAGCCCCGTCACCCCGAAACACCCACACCCTGTCACCCTGAAACACCCGAACCACATCACATTGGGCATAACTTAAGCTGCCACTCCACTAACAGTAGGATAGAGTAGAAATGTCAGTGACTTTAACATATAAAACATCCCCCGAATTTTTACTGGACATTCTCAAAGACAATTTGAAGGTGTTGCACATAAGCTGAGATGCAGACAGATTGCTAAAGGTTCAGTCAAAGGGGCTGTTTTTAAGGACCACCTCAAAGAATGAAATAGATGTAACGAGGAGAGGCTCGGGGAGGGAATTCCAGAGCTCCGGGCAAGTTAGATTAAGACCCAGTCAACAATGTTGACATGAAGGCTATTAGAGCAGCACAAGAAGCCAGAATTAGAGGAGCATGTAGAACTCAGAGGGTAAAGGTCAGAAGTGATTGTGTGACTGGATTGGCTAATCTTCCAAGTTGTTAATTGGCTACCTTCTCTCCTGTGCAGGATCTGGGTCTGGAAGGCACATCTTTAAACGATGTTCTCTATAAACACACAGCCTTCCCCAACTTGGTGGACCCCATTTCTCATGACTTGTTAATGAGCCTGGTCCACGATATCCAATGTCCCAAGAAGGTGAGTCATGTGATGTGATGCTGTGATCGAATCCCTGAGCATGCCTTTGTTTGAGTGGTGTTGGAAGATATATAAATTGTTACTGCATGAACCTTGGCTATAAGTCCAAGTGAATGGTGCTGGTGTCACAGTGTTAAATGATATTCGTTATGCTGGATTGTCTGGTGAAGCCCCCGCTATAAAGGCCTTGTTTATAGGAAAACAAACATCTTGATACTGAAGGGATTGCTGTGAAATGCTGCAGGGCGCATTCATCTGTGGTAGTGTCCAATAGAAAGCGATTAAAATGGTTTACTGAATACAAAAACAAGGAGATTAGTGAACCTTCTTAAAACATTGGTTCAACCTCAACTGGGGGTATTGTGTCCAATTCTGTACCTGTGACTTACCTTCTGACCTCTGGTGCTGTGCCAATGTGCTTCATAACTGCATTGTTGGCCGTGTCGTCAGCTTTCTAGGCCATAGCTCTGAAATTCCCTTCCAAAATCTCTTTAGGAAGGATGTGAAGGCTTTAGAGAGAGTGCAGAAAAGATTTAAAAAATGGCCACAGGGTGAAGGTCTTCAGTTCCATGGATAGATTGGAGGAGCTGGAGCTGTTGTCCTTGGCGAGGCAAAGGTGGAGAGGGGATTTGATGGAAGTGTTCAAAATCATGAGGAGCCTAGACAGAGTCGAATAGGGAGAAGCTTTCCCAGCAGTGGAAAGATTTAGAACCGGAGAACACAGATTTAAGATGATTGGCAAAGAAAACAAAAAGCGACATGAGGAAAAACTATTTTATGCAGCGAGTTAATAAAATGTACATTAATTGTGTTCAATTATATGTAGATGGTGGACGTTAACAGGGGATTCACTTGAACTCCTATAAATAGACACAAATTGAAACTGTGATTGTTGAGTGAGTAAGTGTATGCTTGTAATCTGTAACTGTGCAAATAAATGCATATAAAAGTGTGTGAAGATTGCCTCCAGTTCCTTCACCAACTGGCTTTCAGAATTATTATATTTAGGATCTGGAATGAATTGCCTGAGAATGTGGTGGAGGCAGATTCAATTGTGTCTTTCAATAAGAAATTGGATAAGCACCAAAGAGAAAAAAATTCAGGGCTATGGGGAAAGGTCAGGGCAGCAGGGCTAGCTAAATTGCTCTTAACGAGAGCAAGCATGGGTTTGATTGTCTGAATGGCCTCCTTCTGGACAAGCTGAGTGAGTGGGCAAATGCATGGCAGATGCAGTATAATGTGGATAAATGTGAGGTTATCCATTTTGGTAGCAAAAACAGGAAGGCAGATTATTATCTGAATGGCTATAAATTGAGAGAGGGGAATGTGCAATGAGACCTAGGTGTCCTTGTACACCAGTCACTGAAGGTAAGCATGCAGGTGCAGCAGGCGGTAAAGAAGGCAAATGGTATGTTGGCCTTCATAGCCAGAGGATTCGAGTACAGGAGCAGGGATGTCTTGCTGCAATTATACAGGGCCTTGGTGAGACCACACCTGAAATATTGTGTGCAGTTTTGGTCTCCTTATCTGAGGAAGGATATTCTTGCTATAGAAAGAGTGCAGCAAAGGTTTACCCAACTGATTCCTGAGATGGCGGGACTGACATATGAGGAGAGATTGGGTTGATTAGGATTATATTCACTGGAGTTCAGAAGAATGATGGGGGATCTCATAGAAACCTATAAAATTCTAACAGGACTAGACAGGGTAGATGCAGGAAGGATGTTCCTGATGGTGGGGGAGCCCAGAACCAGGGGTCACAGTCTGAGGTTATGGGGTAGACCATTTAGGACTGAGATGAAGAGAAATTTCTTCACCCAGAGAGTGGTGAGCCTGTGGAATTCGCTACCACAGAAAGTAGTTGAGACCAAAACATTGTATGTTTTCAAGAAGAAGTTAGATATAGCTCTTGGGGTGAAAGGGATCAAAGGGTATGGGGAGAAAGTGGGAGCAGGCTATTGAGTTGGATGATCAGCCATGATCATAATGAATGGTAGAACAGGCTCGAAGGGCCGAATGGCCTACTCCTGCTCCTAGTTTCCATGTTTCTATGTTTCTGTGCTGTAACAATTCTATGATTTTAGAGACACCATTTGCAAAATCTAACCCAAGGTATTGGCCGGAGCTGCACATGTCGAAGTTTTAATAAATTGCCCTACATCTCACAACCAGTGTATCATCAGCTTCCGTAAGAGGGAATCCTGGCCTGAATTCCGGTCAGGCCTCACGGGATAAAAGTTCCTTCTTTGCACTGGTTTTTGTTTGGGATCATGTCAGCCCACCTCTTTTAACACTTCTTTTTTATTTGTTCACGGGCTATGGGTGTCGCTGGCTAGGCCAGCATTTATTGCCTAATTGCCCTTGTCCAGAGGGTATTTAAGAGTTAACCACATTGCTGTGGGCCTGGAGTCACACGTAGGCCAGATCAGGTAAGGACAGTAGATTAAAACAAAAAAACTGCGGATGCTGGAAATCCAAAACAAAAACAGAATTACCTGGAAAAACTCAGCAGGTCTGGCAGCATCGGCGGAGAAGAAAAGAGTTGACGTTTCGAGTCCTCATGACCCTTCGACAGAACTTGAGTTCGAGTCCAGGAAAGAGCTGAAATATAAGCTGGTTTAAGGTGTGTGTGTGGGGGGCGGAGAGATAGAGAGACAGAGAGGTGGAGGGGGTTGGTGTGGTTGTAGCGACAAACAAGCAGTGATAGAAGCAGAATATCAAAAGATGTCAACAACAATAGTACAATAGAACACATAGGTGTTAAAGATAAAGTTGGTGATATTATCTAAACGAATGTGCTAATTAAGAATGGATGGTAGGGCACTCAAGGTATAGCTCTAGTGGGTTTTTTTTTTATTTTATATAATGGAAATAGGTGGGAAAAGGAAAATCTTTATAATTTATTGGGAAAAAAAAAAAAGGACAGTAGATTTCCTTCCCTAAAGAAAATTAGTGAACCAGATGGGTTTTTATGACAATTGACAATGGTTTCAGATTTTTATTGAATTCAAATATCACCATTTGAGGCATTACCCTGGGTCTCTGAAATACTAGTCAGTGACAATACTACTATGCCACTGCCTCCCCCTATTAACCCACTGAGCAAGGTTGCCCCTGTCTGCTGCTGATTGGCACTGAAGTGTCAAGCTTGCTCTGAGTCAGTGGGAGATGAAGGACACAAGAACACACAAAATAAGAGCAGGAGTAGACCACACAGCCCATCGAGCCTGTTCTGCCATTCAATATAATTATGGCTGACCTTGGGCTTCAACTCTACTTTCCCACCCACTCCCCATATCCTTTAATTCCCTGAGACATCAGAAATCTGTCCATCCCAGCCTTAAATGTATTCAACGTTGGAGGATCCACAACCCTCTGGGGTAGAGAATTCCAAAGACTCACAACCCTTTGAGTGAAGCAATTTCTCCTCATTTCAATTCTAAATGATTGGCCCCTTATCCTGAGACTGTGCCCCCCCGTTTTAGCTTCTCCAACCAGCAGAAACAATCGTTATGTCCACCCTGTCAAGCCTTCAGCATTTTGTAGGTTTCATTGAGATCTCCTCTCATTCTTCTAAACTCCAGGGAATATAAGGTAATTTACTCAGCCTCTCAACATAAGACAACCCCCTCATCCCAGAGACCAATCTCGTGAACCTCCACTGTACCGCCCAGTGCCAATATATCCTTTCTTAAATGTAGAGACCTAAACGGCACAATGTACTCCAGATGTGGTCTCATCAAAACCCTGTACAACTGTAGCAAGACTTCTTTAATTCATGTACCCCAATCCCATTGCAATAAAGGCCAACATGCGATTTACCTTCCAAATTGCTTGCTGCACCTGCATGCTAACTTTCGGGAAAATAGAAATATCTCACTGATGCAATAGGAGCTACTCCTGCTAAGATGAGGGTTTTAGTATTTGGCTGGAACAAAATTTTACATCATATCCAACCCTTACTCCACATGTCCTGAGAATGCTCGACACCACTATACCATTCAGGGTTATGCACCCTGTCCCCAATGCTAACATCAACCACCTTCAGCACACAATTCATCACACAATAACTGTGAATCACAAGTGCTTGAATGTGCACTTTACAGAAGGAGACATAGGTGTGCAATGATGTCTCTTACACACTGTTTATTGGTGTAACAGTGACAAATTATCCATTTGCATATGCCTGACTAGAAAGTACTTGTTGAACCCCAAGGCTAAATGCTTTGGAATGAAACTCAACCCCAGTGTAATGTGGGTGCAATGCAGAGGCCAGTTGCAGAGAGTATTCCAATTTGTGACCCATATCTACCTTTCTCTGGAGGCAGCCAGGTTTTAACATTGCTCTAGTGCTTTCTGAATAACAGGTCATGATGGCCACCTGACCCAGTGTCATCACTAACAGGACATTTATTGATGTGCAGCTTCCTCACAACATCAAAGATTTTCACACATTCAGGCAACAATAGTTTGGTTTGACAGTTTTCCTGAGAATTTAGGCTTATAAAGTACATGTACATTCTCGTCTATATTCCTGTCAGTAATATTTCCCTATAAATTCACACTTGCATTTTTCCTGCCCTCAGTCAGCTGGTTAAGAGATGACAGGGCATTATGTCAGCATGGAGCAGAAAATTAATTAAAGGAACTTGGATTTATGCTGCACTTTATCATATCCTCAGGAAATCCCAAAATGTTTCACAGCCAATGAAGTATTTTTGCAGTGAATTGCTACTTGGGAAAGCACAGCTACTTGCTTCAATGCATGTTGAGTTATCTGAACTCAGACAGACTGGAATTTGAGATGTTTAAAAGCTCGATCAAGGGGGAAAAATTTGGCACTATTTCCATTGCCAGTCTCCAGTGGCCTCAGGTAAAAAGTAGACATGTTTGGGCATTGAGGGAAGACAATGAGGTTGTTGCTGGCTACTCAAACAAGGGGCAGATGGCCATTCGCTTGAGGTGCCAGACAGCAACGGCATCTTGTGAAACTACACACTGGTGAGGGTCAGCAACTTCAGGAATGGTCCCCCAATGAGAGTCAGCACCTTCAGGAACTTGCCCCAGTGAGAGTCAGCATCCTCAGTAACTGTACCCCAGCGAGAGTCATTACCTTTAGGAACAGTCACCAGTGAGAGTCAGCACCTTCAGGAACTGTACCCCAGTGAAATTCAGCACCTTCAGGAACTGTACCCCAGTGAGAATCAGCACTTTCAGGAACTGTACCTGAGTGAGATTAAACACCATCAAGAACTGTACCCCAGTGAGAGTCTGCACCTTCAGGAACTGTCCCCCAGTGAGAATAACACCTTGAGGAACAGTACCCAAGTGAGAATCAGCAACTTCAGGAACTGTGCCACAGTGAGATTCCGCACCATCAGGACCTGTATCCCAGTGAGAATCAGAATATTCAGGAACTGTACCCCAGCGAGAGTCAGCACCTTCAGCAACTGTACCCCAATGAGAGTCAGTACCTTCAGTAACAATATCCCAGCGAGAGTCAGCACTTTCAGGAACTGAACCCCACTAAGAGTCAGCACCTTCAGGAACTGTACCCCAGTGAGAGTCAGCACCTTCAGCAACTGTACCCCAGTAAGAGTCAGCACCTTCAAGAACTGATCCCCATTGAGAGTCAGCACCTTCAGGAAATGTACCCCAGTGGGAGTCAGCACCTTCTGGAACTCTACCCCAATGAGAGTCAGCACCACCAGGATCTGTACCCCAGTGAGTCAGCACAACCAGATCCTGTTCCCCAGTGAGAGTCAGCACCTTCAAGAACTGTACCCCAGTTGACAGTCAGTGCCTTCAGGAACTGTACCCCTTTGAGAATCAGCTCCTTCATTAACTGTCCCCCAGTGAGAGTCAGAAAGTTCAGAACCTGTCCCCCGGCAAGAGCCAACATCTACGGGAACGGTACTCCAGTGAGAGTCAGCACCATCAGGACCTGTCAACCAGCGAGAGTCAGCACTTTCAGCAGCTGTAGCCCAATGACAGTCATCACCTTCAGGAAATGTACCCCAATGAGAGTCAGCAACTTATGGAATTGTCCCCCAGTGGGAGTCAGCACCTTCAGGAACTTCACCCCATTGAGAGTCAGTACCACAACACCTGTCTCCAAGGGAGATTCAGCACCATCAGGAACTGTTCTCCAGTGAGAATCAGCAACTTCAGGAACTACACCAGTGAGAGACAGCACCTTCAGGAACAGTACCCCAGTGAGACTCAGCAAATTCATGAACTGTACCATAGTGAAATTGTGCACCATCAGGACCTGTCTCGCATTGAGCCTCAGTAACTTCAGTAACTGTATCCCAGCGAGAGTCAGCACCTTCAGGAACTGACCCCCACTGAGAGTCAGCACCTTCAGGAACTGTACAACAAGTGAGAGTCAACACCTTCAGGAACTGTACCCCAGTGAGAATCAGCATCATCGGGACCTGTACCACAGTGAGAGTCAGCACCATCAGGAATTGGACCCCAGTGAGAGTCTGCAACACCAGATCATGTCCCGCAATGAGAGTCAGCACCTTCAAGACCTGTACACCAGTGATAGTCAGCATCTTCAGGAACTGACCCCCACTGAGAGTCAGTACCTTCAGGAACTGTACCCCAATGAGAGTCAGTACCTCCAGGATCTGTACCCCAGCAAGAGTCAGTACCTCCAGGAACTGTACCCCAGTGAGAGTCAGCACCTTCAGCAACTGTACCCCATTGAGAGTCAGCACCTTCAGCAACTGTAGCAAGTGAGATTCAGCACCTTCAGGAACTGTTCCCCAGTGAGAATCAGAACCTTCAGGAACTGTACCCCATTGAGAGTCAGTACCTTCAAGAACTGTATCCCAGTTGACAGTCAGTGCCTTCAGGAACTGTACCCCATGAGAATTTGCTCCTTCAGGAACTGTCCCCCAGTGAGAGTTAGCACGTTCAAGAACTGTCCCCCAGTGATAGTCAGCATTGTCAGGAACTATCCCCACTGAGAGTCAGCACCTTCAGGAACTTGCCCCAGTGAGAGTCAGCATCTTCACGAACTGTACCTCAGGGAGAGTTATTACCTTTAGGAACTGTACCTCAACGAGAGTCAGCACCGTCAGGAACTGTCCCCTAGTGAGTGTCAGCATCTTCAGGAACTATACGCCAGCGAGAGTCTGTACCTTCAGGAACTGTACCCCAGAGGGAGTCAGCACCTTCAGGAACAGTCACCAGTGACAATCAGCACCTTCAGGAACAGTACTACAGTGAGATTCAGCACCATCAGGAACTGTAGCCCAGTGAGAGTCAGCAAATTCAGGAAATGTACCCCAGTGAGAGTCAGCACCTTCAGGCACTGTACCAGAGTGAGAATCAGCACGTTCAGGAACTGTATACCAGCGAGAGTCAGCACCATCAGGAAATGTATCCTAGTGAGAATCAGAATCTTCAGGAACACTACCCCAGTAAGAGTCAGAACCTTCAGGAATTGTCCCCCAGTGAGAGACAGCACCTTCAGAACCTGTCCCCCAGCGAGAGTCAGCGCCATCAGGAAATGTAACCCTTTGAATAGCAGCACCTTCATGAACTTTATCCCAGTTAGAGCCAGCATCTTCAGGATTTGTCCCCCACTGAGAGTCAGCAACTTATGGAATTGTCCCCAAGTGGGAGTCAGCACCTTCAGGAACTTTATCCCACTGAGAGTCGGTCCCACAACACCTGTCCCCAAGGGAGAGTCAACACCATCAGGAACTGTACCACAACGAGATTCAGCACCATCAATAATTGTAATCCAGTGAATATCAGCACTTTCAGGAAGTGTACCCCAGTGTGAGTCAGCACCTTCAGGAACTGTACCCCAGTGAGAGTCAGCACCTTCCGGAACTGACCCCCAGTGAGAGTCAGCACCTTCAGGAACTGTACCCCAGTGAGAGTCAGCACCTTCAGGAACTGTACCCCAGTGAGAGTCAGCACCTTAAGAAACTGACACCCCGAGGGAGTCAGTACCTTCAGGAACTGTACCCCAGTGAGAGTCAGCACCTTCAGGAACTGTACCCCAGTGAGAGTCAGCATCTTCAGGAACTGACCCCCACTGAGAGTCAGCACCTTCAGGAACTGTACCCCAGTGAGAGTCAGCACCTTCAGGAACTGTACCCCAGTGAGAGTCAGCACCTTAAGAAACTGACACCCTGAGGGAGTCAGCACCTTCAGGAACTGTACCCCAGTGAGAGTCAGCACCTTCAGGAACTGACCCCCACTGAGAGTCAGCACCTTCAGGAACTGTACTATAGTGAGATTCAGCACCTTCAGGAACTGTAGCCCTGTGAGAGTCAGTACCTTCAAGAACTGTATCCCGGTTGACAGTCAGTGCCTTTCGGAACTGTACCCCATTGAGAATTATCTCCTTCAGGAACTGTCCCCACTGAGAGTCAGCACTTTCAGGAACTGTACCCCAGGGAGAGTCATACCTTCAGGAACTAGACCTCACCGAGAGACAGCACCTTCAGGAACTGTCCCCCAGTGAGCGTCAGCACGTTCAGGAACTGTACACCATTGAGAGTCAGTACCTTCAGTAACAGTATCCCAGCGAGAGTCAGCACCTTCAGGAACTGAGCCCAGTGAGAGTCACCACCTTTATGAACTGTACCCCCGTGAGAGTCAGCACCTTCATGAATTGTATCCCAGTAACTGTCAGCACCATCAGATCCTGTCCCGCCGTGAGCGTCAGCACTTTCAAGAACTGTACCCCAGTTGACCGTCAGTTCATTCAAGAACTGCACCCCATTGAGAATCAGCTCCTTCACGAAGTGTCCCCCAGTGAGAGTCAGCAGCTTAAGAACCTGTCCCCCGGCGAGAGTCAGCACCTGTGGGAACTGTACTCCAGTGAAAGTCAGCACCATCAGGATCTTTCCACCAGCGAGTGTCAGCACCTTCAGGAACTGTAGCCCAGTGAGGGTCAGCAACTTCAAGAAATGTACCCCAGTAAGAGTCAGTGCCTTCATGCACTGTAGTGAGTGAGAATCAGGTCATTCAGGAACTGTATCCCAGCGAGAGTCAGCACCATCAGGAAATGTAACCCTTTGAATATCAGCAACTTCAAGAGCATTATCCCAGTTAGAGTCAGCACCATCAGGAACTGTCCCCCACTGAGAGTCAGCAGCTTAGGGAATTGTCCCCCAGTGGGAGTCAGCACCTTCAGGAACTTTACCCATTGAGAGTCAGTTCCACAACACCTGTCCCCAAGGTAGAGTCAGCACCATCAGGAACTGTACCACAATGAGATTGATCACCTTCAAGAACTGTAATCCATTGAATATCAGCACCTTCAGGAAGTGTACTCCAGTGAGAGTCAGCAACTTCAGGAACGGTACCCGAGTGAGAGTCAGCAGCTTCAGGAACCGTGCCACAGTGTGAATCAGCACCTTCAGGGACTGTCCCCAGTGAGCGACAGCACCTTCAGAACCTGTCCCCCAGCACGAGTCAGCACCTTCAGGTACTGTTCCCCAGTGAGAATCGGCACCTTCAGGAACCGTACCACAGTGAGAGTCAGCACCTTCAAGAACTGTACGCCAGTGATAGTCAGCATCTTCAGGAACTGTCCCCAGTGAGAGTCATTACCTTCAGGAACTGTACCCCAACGAGTGTCAGTACCTTCAGGAACTATCCCCCATTGAGATTCAGCATCTTCAGGAACTGTACCCCAGTGAGTGTCAGTACCGCCAGGAACTGTACCCCAGTGAGAGTCAGCACCTTCAGGATCTTAACCCAGTGAGAGTCAGCACCTTCAGGAACAGACCCCTAATGAGAGTCAGCACCTTCAG
Source organism: Carcharodon carcharias (assembly GCF_017639515.1). Taxonomy (NCBI): domain Eukaryota; kingdom Metazoa; phylum Chordata; class Chondrichthyes; order Lamniformes; family Lamnidae; genus Carcharodon; species Carcharodon carcharias. The sequence goes on from NC_054479.1 coordinate 70,006,535, forward strand.
GAACAGTCACCAATGAGAGTCAGCATCTTCAGGACCGGTACCCCAGGGAGAGTCATTACCTTCAGGAACTGTACACCGAGAGTCAGTACCTTGAGGTACTGTACCTCAGTGGGAATCAGCACCTTCAGGAACTGTGCCCCAGTGAGAATCAGCAAATTCTGGAACTGTACCACAGTGAAATTCTGCACCATCAGTACTGGTATCGCATTGAGACTCAGTACCTTCATTAACTGTATCCCATCGAGAGTCAACACCTTCAGGAACTGACCCTCACTGAGAGTCAGCACCTTCAGGAATTGTACCCCAGTGAGAGTCAGCACCTTCAGGAACTGCTCCCCAGTGTGAATCAGCACCGACAGGAACTGTACCCCAGTGAGAACCAGCACCTTCAGGAACTGCTCCCCAGTGTGAATCAGCACCTACAGGAACTGCACCCTGGTGAGAATCAGCAACTTCAGGAACTGGAGCACAGTGAAATTCAGCACCATCAGGAACTGTATCCCATAGAGCATCAATACCTTCAGGAACTGTATCCCAGCGAGAGTCAGCACCTTGAAGAACAGATCTCCCCTGAGAGTCAGCACCTTCAGAAACTGTACCCCAGTGAGAGTCAGCACCTTCAGGAACTGTACCCCAGTGAAATCAGCAACTTCAGGAACTGTACCACACTGAAATTCAGCACCATCAGGACCTGTATCAGAATGAGCCTCAGTACCTTCAATAAATGTATCCCAGAGAGAGTCAGCACCTTCAGGAACCAACCCCCAGTGAGAGTCAGCACCTTCAGCAACTGTACCCCATTGAGAGTCAGCACCCACAGCAACTGTACCCCAGTGAGATTCAGAACCTTCAGGAACTGTTCCCCAGTGAGAATCAGCACCTTCAGGAACTGTACACCATTAAGAGTCAGTACCTTCAAGAACTGTATCCCTGTTGACAGTCAGTGCCTTCAGGAACTGTATCCCATTGAGAATTAGCTCCTTCAGGAACTGTCCCCAGTGAGAGTCAGCACCTTCAGCAACTGTACCCCAGTGAGAGTCAGCACCTTCAGGAACTGTAGCCCAGTGAGAGTCAGTACCTTCAAGGACTGTATCCCGGTTTACAGTCAGTGCCTTTCGGAACTGTACCCCATTGAGAATTATCTCCTTCAGAACCTGTCTCCCAACGAGAGTCAGCAACTTCAGGAACTATACGCCTGCGAGAGTCAGCAACTTCAGGAACTATACCCCAGTGAGAGTCAGCACTTTCAGGAACTGTCCCCAAGTGAGAGTCAGCACTTTCAGGAACTGTACACCATTGAGAGTCATTACCTTCAGTAACTATATCCCAGCGAGAGTCAGCACCTTCAGGAACTGACCCCCACTGAGAGTCAGCACCTTCAGGAACTGTACTATAGTGAGATTCAGCACCTTCAGGAACTGTAGCCCTGTGAGAGTCAGTACCTTCAAGAACTGTATCCCGGTTGACAGTCAGTGCCTTTTGGAACTGTACCCCATTGAGAATTATCTCCTTCAGGAACTGTCCCCACTGAGAGTCAGCACTTTCAGGAACTGTACACCAGGGAGAGTTATACCTTCAGGAACTGTACCTCACCAAGAGACAGCACCTTCAGGAACTGTCCCCCAGTGAGTGTCAGCACGTTCAGGAACTGTACACCATTGAGAGTCAGTACCTTCAGTAACAGTATCCCAGCGAGAGTCAGCACCTTCAGGAACTGAGCCCAGTGAGAGTCACCACCTTTATGAACTGTACCCCCGTGAGAGTCAGCACCTTCATGAATTGTATCCCAGTAACTGTCAGCACCATCAGATCCTGTCCCGCCGTGAGCGTCAGCACTTTCAAGAACTGTACCCCAGTTGACCGTCAGTTCATTCAGGAACTGTACCCATTGAGAATCAGCTCCTTCACGGTGTGTCCTCCAGTGAGAGTCAGCAGCTTAAGAACCTGTCCCCCGGTGAGAGTCAGCACCTGTGGGAACTGTACTCCACTGAGAGTCATCACCATCAGGATCTTTCTGCCAGCGAGAGTCAGCACCTTCAGGAACTGTAGCCCAGTGAGTGTCAGCGCCTTCAGGCACTGTAGCAGAGTGAGAATCAGGATGTTCAGGAACTGTTTCCCAGTGAGAGTCAGCACCATCAGGAAATGTAACCCTTTGAATATCAGCACCATCAGGATCTTTCTGCCAGTGAGAGTCAGCACCTTCAGGAACTGTACTCCAGTGAAATCAGCAACTTCATGAACTGTACCACAGTGAAATTCAGCACCTTCAGGACCTGTATCAGAGCGAGCCTTAGTACCTTCAGTAAATGTATCCCAGTGAGAGTCAGCACCTTCAGGAACTGACCCCCAGTGAGAGTCAGCACCTTCATCAACTGTACCCCATTGAGAGTCAGCACCTTCTGCAACTGTACCCCAGTGAGAATCATTAACTTCAGGAACTCTACCCCATTGAGAGCCAGCACCTACAACAACTGTACCCCACTGAGATTCAGCACCTTCAGGAACTGTTCCCCAATGAGAATCAGAACCTTCAGGAACTGTACACCATTAAGAGTCAGTACCTTCAAGAACTGTATCCTGGTTGCCAATCAGTGCCTTCAGGAACTGTACCCCATTGAGAATTAGCTCCTTAGGAACTGTCCCCAAGTGAGTGTCAGCACCTTCAAGATCTCTAACCCGCTGATAGTCAGCATCGTCAGGAACTGTCCCCAGTGAGAGTCAGCACCATCAGTAACTTGCCCCAGTGAGAGTCAGCATCTTCAGGAACTGTAACCCAGGGAGAGTCATACCTTCAGGAACTGTACCTCAACGAGAGTCAGCACCTTCATTAACTGTCCCCCAGTGAGAGTCAGCATCTTCAGGAACTGTACACCAGTGAGAATCAGTACCTTCAGAAACTGTACCGCAGTGAGATTCAGCACCTTCAGGAAATTTAACCCAGTGAGAGTCAGCACCTTCAGGAACAGTCACCAGTGAGAGTCAGCACCTTCAGGAACATTAAAAACAAAAACAGAATTACCTGGAAAAACTCAGCAGGTCTGGCAGCATCGGCGGAGAAGAAAAGAGTTGACGTTTCGAGTCCTCATGACCCTTCGACAGAACTTGAGTTCGAGTCCAGGAAAGAGCTGAAATATAAAATATATTTCAGCTCTTTCCTGGACTCGAACTCAAGTTCTGTCGAAGGGTCATGAGGACTCGAAACGTCAACTCTTTTCTTCTCCGCCGATGCTGCCAGACCTGCTGAGTTTTTCCAGGTAATTCTGTTTTTGTTTTGGATTTCCAGCATCCGCAGTTTTTTTGTTTTTACCTTCAGGAACATTACTCCAGTGAAAACCAGCAGCTTCAGGAACTAAACCCCAGTGAAATTCAGCACCTTCAGGAAATGTACTAAAGTGAGATTCAGCACCATTAGGACCTGTATCCTAGTGAGAATCAGAATCTTCAGGAAGTACCCCAGTGAGAGTCATCATCTTCAGGAATTGTCCCCCAGTGAGAGTCAGCACCTTCAGGAACTGTACCCATGTGAGAGTCAGCACTTTCAGGAACTGTCCCCAAGTGAGAATCAGCACATTCAGGAACTGTACACCATTGAGAGTCAGCACCTTCAGGAACTGTCCTCCAGCGAGCATCAGCACCTTCAGCATCTGTACGCCAATGAGATTCAGAACCATCAGTAACTGTATCCCAGCAAGATTCAGCACATTCAGGAACTGAGCCCTAGTGAGAGTCACCACACTCATGAACTATACCCCAGTGAGAGTCAGCACCTTCATAAACTGTACCCCAATGAGAGTCAGAACCATCAGGATCCTTCTGCCAGCGAGAGCCAGCACCTTCAGGAACTGTAGCCGGTGAGAGTCAGCAACGTCAGGAAATGTACCCCAGTGAGAGTCAGCACCTTCAGGCACTTTAGCAGAGTGAGAATCAGCACGTTCAGGAACGGTATCCCAGCGAGAGTCAGCACCATCAGGAAATGTAACCCAGTGAGTATCAGCACCTTCATGAACTTTATCCCAGTTAGAGTCAGCACCTTCAGGATCTGTCCCCCACTGAGAGTCCGCAACTTATGGAATTGTCCCCCAGTGGGAGTCAGCAACTTCAGGGACTTTACCCCATTGAGAGTCAGTACCACAACACCTGTCCCCAAGGGAGAGTAAGCACTTTCAGGAACTGTTCCCCAGTGAGAATCAACAAAATCAGGAACTACACCAGTGAGAGACAGCACCTTCAGGAACTGTACCACAGCGAGATTCAGTACCATGAATAACTGTAATCCAGTGAATATCAGTACCTTCACGCAGTGCTCCCAGTGAGAGTCAGCACTTTCTGGAATGGTACCCCAGTGAGAGTCAGCAGCTTCAGGAACTGTGCCCTAGTGAGAATCAGCGCCTTCAGAACCTGTCCCCCAGCAAGACTCCGCACCTTCAGGTACTGTACCCCAGTGAGAATCAGCAAATTCAGGAACTGTACCACAGTGAAATTCTGCATCATCAGGACCTGTATTGCATTGAGCCTCAGTAACTTCAGTAACTGTATCTCAACAAGAGTCAGCATCTTTGGGAACTGACCCCACTGAGAGTCAGCACCTTCAGGAACAGTTCCCCGGTGAGAGTCAGCACCTTCAGGAAATGAACCCCGGTGAGAGTCAGCACATTCAGGAATTGTACCTCAGTGACAGTCAGCACCTTCAGGATCTGTACCCCAGTGAGAGTCAGCACCATCAGGAACTGTACCCCAGTGAGAGTAAGCAACACCAGATCCTCTCCCCACTGAGAGTCATTACCTTCAGGAACTGTACCCCAACGAGAGGCAGTACCTTCCGGAACTGTCCCCCAGTAAGATTAAGCATCTTAAGGAACTGTACCCCAGCGAGAATGAGTACCTCCAGGAACTGTACCCCAGCGAGAATCAGTAACTTCAGGAACTGTACCCCAGTGAGAGTCAGCACCTTCAGGATCTGAACCCAGTGAGAGTCAGCACCATCAGGAACTGGAGCCCAATGGGAATCTGCACCTTCAGCAACTGTATCCCAGTGAGAGTCAGCACCTTCAAGAACTGTACCCCTGTGAGAGTCAGCATCTTCAGGAAGTGTACCCCTGTGAGAATCAGCACCTTCAGGAAGAGTACCCCAGTGAGAATCAGTAACTTCAGGGACTGTACCCCAGGAGGAATCAGCACCTTCAGGAACTGTGCTACAGTGAGATTCAGCACCATCAGGAACTGTAGCCCACGGAGGGTCAGCAACCTCAGGAAATGTTCCCAGGTGAGAGTCAGGACCTTCAGGCACTGTACCAGATTGAGCATCAGCACGTTCAGGAAATGTATCCCAGCGAGAGTCAGCACCATCAGGAAATGTACCCCAGTGACAGCCAGCACCTTCAGGAACTGTATCCCAGTGAGATTCAGCATGTTCAGGCACTGTAGCAGAGTGAGAATCAGCACGTTCAGGAACTGTATCCCAGCGAGAGTCAGCACCATCAGGAAATGTACCCCAGTGTGAGTCAGCACTTCAGGAATTGTGCCACAGTTAGTTTCAGCACCATCAGGACCTATATCCCAGTCAGAGTCAGCAACTGAAGGACATTTATGCCAGTGAGAGGCAGCACTTTCAGGAACTGTTCCCATGTGAGAGTCCGCGAGTTCAGGAACTGTACCCCAGTGAGTGTCAAAACATTCAGTATCAGTCCCCCAGTGACAGTCAGCACCTTCATGAACTGTCCCCCATGTGAGTCAGCGCAGTCAGAAAGAGTCACAAGTGAGAATCAGCTCCTTGATATACTGAAAACCAATCAGAGATGGCACCTTAAGAAAATGTCCCCCACTGCAAATCAGCACCATCAGCAACTGTACCCCAATGAGAGTCAGGACCTTCAGGAACTGTCCGCCACTGAGAGTCAGGCCCATCAGGAATTGTCCCTCAGTAAGAGTCAGCAACATCAGGAACTGTACCCGAGGGACACTAAGTGCCTTCAGGAACTGTACACCGGTGAGATTCAGCACCTTCAGGAACTGTCCCCCAGTGAGAGTCAGCACCATCAGGGACTGTACCCCAGTGTGAATCAGCACCTTCAGGAATTGTGCCACAGTTAGATTCAGCACCATCAGGACCTATGTCCCAGTGAGAATCAGCACCTTCCGGAAATGTACACCTATGAGAATCAGAACCTTAAGGAAGTGTACCACAGAGAGATTCAGCACCATCAGGTCCTTTATCCCAGTGAGCGTCAGCATCTTCAGGAACTGTATCCCAGAGAGAGTCAGCATCTTTAGGAACTGTACCCCAGTGAGAGTCAGCCCATTCAGGAACTGTCCACCAGTGAGAGACAGCACCTTCAGGAACTGTACCACAGTGAGATTCTGCAACATCAGGGCATGTATCCCAGTGACAGTCAGCACATTCAGGATCTGTATCCCAGTGAGAGTCAGCTCCTTCAGGAACTGTACCCCAGTGAGAGTCAGCACATTCAGGAACTGTCCACCAGTGAGAGACAGCACCTTCAGGAACTGTACCACAGTGAGATTCTGCAACATCAGGGCATGTATCCCAGTGACAGTCAGCACATTCAGGATCTGTATCCCAGTGAGAGTCAGCTCCTTCAGGAACTGTCCCCCACTGACAGTCAGCACCTTCAGTATCTGTCCCCCAGTGATTGTCAGCACCTTCAGGAACTGTACCACGGCAAGAGTCAGTACCTTCAGAAACTGTAGCCCAGCGAGAGTCAACGTCTTCAGGATCTGTCCCCTGTTTGAGTCAAAATATTCAGGATATGTATCCCAGTGGGAGTCAGCACCTTCAGGGACTGTACCCCAGAGAGAGTCAGCACCTTCAGGAACAGTCCCCAGTGAAAGTCAGCAACTTCAGCATCTCTGCCCCAGTGAGAATCAGCACATTCAGGATCTGTACCCCAGTGAGAGTCAGCGCCTTCAGGAACAGTACCCCAGTGAGGATTAGAACCTTCAGGAACCCTACCACAGAGAGAGTCAGCACCATCAGAAACAGTACCCCAGTGAGACTCAGCAACTTCAGGAACTGTTCCGAAGTGAGAGTCAGCACCTTCAGGAACTGTACCCCAGTGAGAGTCAGGACCTTCATGAATTGTCCCCCAGTGATCGTCAGCAACATCAGGATCTGTACCCCAGGGGCAGTCAGTGCCTTCAGGATATGTCCCCGGTGAGAATCAACTCCTTCAGGAGCAGTCCCCCAGCAAGAGTCAGCAACGTCATGAACTGTACCCCACTGATAACAGCAACTTCAGGAACTGTACCACAGCTAGTTTCTCCATCATCAGGAACTGTAACCCAATGAAAATCAGCACCTTCAGAAACTGTAACCGAGTGAGAGTCAGCACATTCAGGAACTATACCCCAGTAAGAGTCAGCACCTTCAGGAACTGGACCCAGTGAGAGAAAGCACCTTCAGTAACTGCACCACAATGAGATTCAACAACATCAGAACCTGTATCCCAGTGAGAGTTAGCAACTTCAGGGACTGTATCCCAGTGAGAGGTAGCAACTTCAGGAATAGTCCCCCCTTAGAGTCAGCACCTTCTGGTCCTTCAACCCAGTGAGATTCCGCACCTTCAGCAGCTGTACAACATGAGATTCAGCACGGTCAAGAACTATAACCCAGTGACTATAGGCACCTTCAGGAACTGTACCCCAGTGTGAGTCAGCACCTTCAAGAATTGTGCCACAGATTCAGCACCATCAGGATCTATATCCCAGTGAGAATCAGCACCTTCAGGAAATGTACACCAATGAGAATCAGAACCTTAAGGAAGTGTACCACAGAGAGATTCAGCACCATCAGGTCCTTTATCTCAGTGAGCGTCAGCATCTTCAGGAACAGTATCCCAGAGAGAGTCAGCATCTTTAGGAACTATACCCCTGTGAGAGTCAGCACATTCAGGAACTGTCCACCAGTGAGAGACAGCACCTTCAGGAACTGCACCACAGTGAGATTCTGCAACATCAGGGCATGTATGCCGGTGACAGTCAGCTCCTTCAGGATCTGTATCCCAGTGAGAGTCAGCACCTTCAGGATCTGTCCCCCACTGACAGTCAGCACCTTCAGGAACTGTCCCCCAGTGATTGTCAGCACCTTCAGAAACTGTAGCCCAGCGAGAGTCAACGTCTTCAGGATCTGTCCCCTGTTTGAGTCAAAATATTCAGGATCTGTATCCCAGTGGGAGTCAGCACCTTCAGGGACTGTACCCCACAGAGAGTCAGCACCGTCAGGAACAGTCCCCAGTGAGAGTCAGCATGGTCAGGAACAGTCCCCAGTGAGAGTCAGCAACTTCAGCAATTGTGCCCCAGTGAGAATCAGCACTTTCAGGATCTGCACCCCAGTGAGAATTAGAAACTCCAGGAACACTACCACAGAGAGAGTCAGCACCATCAGAAACAGTGCCCCAGTGAGACACAGCAACTTCAGGAACTGTACCCAAGTAAGAGTCAGCACCTTCAGGAACTGTACCCCAGTGAGAATCAGCCTTTTCAGGAACTGTACCCCAGTGAGAATTTGAACCTTCAGGAACACTACCGCAGTGAGAGTCAGCACCATCAGAAACAGTACCCCAGGGAGACTCAGCAACTTCAGGAACTATTCCCAAGTGAGAGGCCGCACATTCATGAACTGTACCCCAGTGCGAGTCAGGACCTTCTGGCATTGTCCCCCACTGATTGTCAGCAACATCAGGAACTGTACCCCAGGGACAGTCAGTGCCTTCAGGAACTGTACCCCGGTGAGAATCAACTCCTTCAGGAACAGTCCCCCAGCGAGAGTCAGCACCTTCAGAACTTGTCCCCCAGCGAGAGTCAGCAACGTCAGGAACTGTACCCCACTGATAACAGCAACTTCAGGAACTGTACCACAGCTAGTTTCTCCACCATCAGGAACTGTAACCCAATGAAAATCAGCACCTTCAGAAATTGTACCCCAGTGATACTCAGCACATTCAGGAAAGTTACCCCTGTGAGAGAAAGTACCTTCAGGAACTGGACCCCAGTGAGAATCAGCACCTTAAGGGACTGTCCCACAATGAGAGAAAGCAGCTTCAGTAACTGTACGACAGTGAGATTCAGCAACATCAGAACCTATAACCCAGTCAGAGTCAGCAACTGAAGGACATGTATCCTAGAGAGGGGCAGCACATTCAGGAACTGTTCCCAAGTGAGAGTCTGCGACTTCAGGAACTGTACCACAGCGAGATTCAGCCCCATCAAGGATTGTAACCCAGTGAATAACAGCACTTACAGAAACTGTCCCCCAGTGAGAGTCTGTCTCTTCAGGAACTGTACCCCAGTGAGTGTCAAAACATTCAGTATCTGTACCCAGTGACAGTCAGCACCTTCATGAACTGTCCCCCATGCGAGTCAGCACAGTCAGAAAGAGAATCAACACCTTGAAATACTGAAAACCAGTGAGAGATAGCACGTTAAGGAAATGTCCCCGGGTGCGAATCAGCACCGTCAGCAACTGTACCCCAGTGAGAGTCAGCCCCTTCAGGAACTGTCTGCCACTGAGAGTCAGCACCTTCAGGAACTGTACCCCAGTGTGAGTCAGCACCTTCAGGAATTGTACCCCAGTGTGAGTTAGCACCTTCAGGAATTGTGCCACAATTAGTTTCAGCACCATCAGGACCTATATCCCAGTCAGAGTCAGCAACTGAAGGGCATGTATGCCAGTGAGAGGCAGCACTTTCAAGAACTGTTCCCAAGTGGGAGTCCGCGACTCCAGGAACTGTACCCCAGTTAGTGTCAAAGCATTCAGTATCTGTACCCCAGTGACAGTCAGCACCTTCATAAACTGTCCCCCATGCGAGTCAGCACAGTCAGAAAGAGTCACAAGTGAGAATCAGCACCTTGAAATACTGAAAACCAGTGAGAGATAGCACCTTAAGGAAATGTCCCCGAGTGCGAATCAGCAGCATCAGCAACTGTACCCCAGTGAGGTCAGCACCATCAGGAACTGTACTCCAGTGAGAGTCAGCCCCTTCAGGAACTGTCCACCACTGAGCGTCAGGACTATCAGGAATTGTCCCCCAGTAAGAGTCAGCAACATCAGGAACTGTACCCAAGGGACACTCTGTGCCTTGAGGAACTGTACCCCGGTGAGATTCAGCACCTTCAGGAACTGTACCCCAGTGAGAATTAGCACCTTCAGGAACTGTATCACAGCTAGATTCTTCACTATCTGGATCTATAACCCAGTGAAAATCAACACCTTCCGCAACTGTACCCCGGCGAGAGTCAGCACCTTCAGAAACTGTAGCCCAGCGAGAGTCAACGTCTTCAGGATCTGTCCCCAGTTTGAGTCAAAATATTCAGGATCTGTATCCCAGTGGGAGTCAGCAACTTCAGGAGCTATACCCCAGTGAGAGCCAGCACCGTCAGGAACAGTCCCCAGTGAGAGTCAGCACCATCAGTCACTGTGCCCCAGTGAGAGTCAGCAAGTTTACCAACTGTGCCCCAGTGAGAATCAGCACATTCAGGATCTGTACCCCAGTGAGAGTCAGCACCTTCAGGAACTGTACCCCCATGAGAATTAGAACCTTCAGGAACACTACCACGGAGAGAGTCAGCACCATCAGAAACAATACCCCAGTGAGAGTCAGCAACTTCAGGAACTATTCCCAAGTGAGAGTCAGCACCTTCAGGAACTGTACCCCAGTGCGAGTCAGGACCTTCAGGAACTGTAACCCGGTGAGAATCAACTCCTTCAGGAACAGTTCCCCAGCAAGAGTCAGCACCTTCAGAACTTGTTTCCCGGCGAGAGTCAGCAACATCAGGACCTGTATCCCACTGATAACAACAACTTCAGGAACTGTAGCACAGCTAGTTTCTCCACCATCAGGAAGTAACCCAATGAAAATCAGCACCTTCAGAAATTGTACCCCAGTGAGACTCAGCACATTTAGGAACTTTACCCCAGTGAGAGTCAGCACCTTCAGGAACTGGACCCCAGTGAGAATCAGCACCTTAAGGGACTGTCCCACAATGAGAGAAAGCACCTTCAGTAACTGTACAACAGTGAGATTCAGCACCATCAGAACCTATATCCCAGTCAGAGTCAGCAACTGAAGGACATGTATCCTAGTGAGAGGCAGCACCTTCAGGAACTGTTCCCAAATGACAGTCTGCGACTTCAGGAACTGTTCCACAGCGAGATTCAGCCCCATCAAGAACTGTAACCCAGTGAATAACAGCACTTATAGAAACTGTCCCCCAGTGACAGTCCACCACTTCAGGAACTGTACCCCAGTGAGTGTCAAAATATTCAGTATCTGTACCCCAGTGACAGTCAGCACCTTCATGAACTGTACCCCAGTGAGAGTAAGCCCCTTCAGGAACTCTCCGCCACTGAGAGTCAGGACCATCAGGAATTGTCCCCCAGTAAGAGTCAGCAACATCAGGAACTGTACCCGAGGGACACTCATTGCCTTCAGGAACGGTACCCCAGCGAGAGTCAGCACCTTCAGAAGCTGTCCCCCGTCGAGCGTCAGCAACGTCGGGAACTGTACCCCACTGAGAGTCAGCACCTTCAGGAACTGTACCACAGCTAGATTCTTCACCATCAGGTACTGTAACCCAGTGAAAATCAGCACCTTCCGAAACTGTACCCCAGTGAGTCTCATCAACCTTCAGGAGTTGTACCCCAGTGAGAATCAGCACCGTAAGGGACTGTCCCCGAGTGAGAGAAAGCACCTGCAGTAACTGTACCACAGTGAGATTCAGCACCATCAGAACCTGTATCTCAGTGAGCGTCAGCAACTTCAGTAACTGTATCCCAGTGAGAGGAGCACCTTCAGGAACTGTCCCCCATTAGAGTCAGCACCTTCTGGCCCTGCAATCCAGTGAGAGTCCACACCTTCAGGAACTGTACAACAGTGAATTTCAGCACGGCCAGGAACTGCAACCCTGTGAATATCTGCACCTTCAGGAACTGTACCTCCAGTGAGAGTCAGTACCTTCAGGAACTGTGCCCCAGCGATAGTCAGCACCATTTCGAACTGTACCCCAGTGAGTGTCAAAACATTCAGTATCTGTACCCCAGAGACAGTCAGCACCTTCATGAACTGTACCCCAGTGAGAGTAAGCCCCTTCAGGAACTCTCCACCACTGAGAGTCAGGACCATCAGGAATTGTCCCCCAGTGTGAGTCAGCACCTTCAGGAATTGTGCCACAATTAGTTTCAGCACCATCAGGACCTATATCCCAGTCAGAGTCAGCAACTGAAGGACATGTATGCCAGTGAGAGGCAGCACTTTCAGGAACTGTTCCCAAGTGGGAGTCCGCGACTTCAGGAACTGTACCCCAGTTAGTGTCAAAACATTCAGTATCTGTACCCCAGTGACAGTCAGCACCTTCATAAACTGTCCCCCATGCGAGTCAGCACAATCAGAAAGAGTCACAAGTGAGAATCAGCACCTTGAAATACTGAAAACCAGTGAGAGACGGCACCTTAAGGAAATGTCCCCGAGTGCGAATCAGCAGCATCAGGAACTGTACTCCAGTGAGAGTCAGCCCCTTCAGGAACTGTCCGCCACTGAGCGTCAGGACTATCAGGAATTGTCCCCCAGTAAGAGTCAGCAACATCAGGAACTGTACCCAAGGGACACTCTGTGCCTTGAGGAACTGTACCCCGGTGAGATTCAGCACCTTCAGGAACAGTCCCTCAGCGAGAGTCAGCTCCTTGAGAAGCTGTCCCCCGGCGAGAGTCAGCAACGTTTGGAACTCTACCCCACTGAGAGCCAGCACCTTCAGGAACTGTTCCACAGCTAGATTCTTCACAATTAGGATCTGTAACCCAGTGAAAATCAACACCTTCTGCAAGTGTACCCCGGCGAGAGTCAGTACCGTCAGAAACTGTAGCCCAGCGAGAGTCAACATCTTCAGGATCTGTCCCCAGTTTGAGTCAAAATATTCAGGATCTGTATCCCAGTGGGAGTCAGCAACTTCAGGAGCTATACCCCAGTGAGAGCCAGCACCGTCAGGAACAGTCCCCAGTGAGAGTCAGCACCATCAGTCACTGTGCCCCAGTGAGAGTCAGCAAGTTTACCAACTGTGCCCCAGTGAGAATCAGCACATTCAGGATCTGTACCCCAGTGTGAGTCAGCACCTTCAGGAACTGTACCCCCATGAGAATTAGAACCTTCAGGAACACTACCACGGAGAGAGTCAGCACCATCAGAAACAATACCCCAGTGAGAGTCAGCAACTTCAGGAACTATTCCCAAGTGAGAGTCAGCACCTTCAGGAACTGTACCCCAGTGCGAGTCAGGACCTTCAGGAACTGTAACCCGGTGAGAATCAACTCCTTCAGGAACAGTTCCCCAGCAAGAGTCAGCACCTTCAGAACTTGTTTCCCGGCGAGAGTCAGCAACGTCAGGACCTGTATCCCACTGATAACAACAACTTCAGGAACTGTAGCACAGCTAGTTTCTCCACCATCAGGAAGTAACCCAATGAAAATCAGCACCTTCAGAAATTGTACCCCAGTGAGACTCAGCACATTTAGGAACTTTACCCCAGTGAGAGTCAGCACCTTCAGGAACTGGACCCCAGTGAGAATCAGCACCTTAAGGGACTGTCCCACAATGAGAGAAAGCACCTTCAGTAACTGTACAACAGTGAGATTCAGCACCATCAGAACCTATATCCCAGTCAGAGTCAGCAACTGAAGGACATGTATCCTAGTGAGAGGCAGCACCTTCAGGAACTGTTCCCAAATGACAGTCTGCGACTTCAGGAACTGTACCACGACGAGTTTCAAAACATTCAGTATCTGTACCCCAGTGACAGTCAGCACCTTCATGAACTGTACCCCAGTGAGAGTAAGCCCCTTCAGGAACTCTCCGCCACTGAGGGTCAGGACCATCAGGAATTGTCCCCCAGTAAGAGTCAGCAACATCAGGAACTGTACCCGAGGGACACTCAGTGCCTTCAGGAACAGTACCCCAGCGAGAGTCAGCACCTTCAGAAGCTGTCCCCCGTCGAACGTCAGCAACGTCAGTAACTGTACCCCACTGAGAGTCAGCACCTTCAGGAAGTGTACCACAGCTAGATTCTTCACCATCAGGTACTGTAACCCAGTGAAAATCAGCACCTTCCGAAACTGTACCCCAGTGAGTCTCAGCAACCTTCAGGAGTTGTACCCCAGTGAGAATCAGCACCGTAAGGGACTGTCCCCGAGAAGAGAAAACACCTTCAGTAACTGTACCACAGTGAGATTCAGCACCATCAGAACCTGTATCTCAGTGAGAGTCAGCAACTTCAGTAACTGTATCCCAGTGAGAGGAGCACCTTCAGGAACTGTCCCCCATTAGAGTCAGCACCTTCTGGTCCTGCAACCCAGTGAGAGTCCGCACCTTCAGGAATTGTACAACAGTGAATTTCAGCACAGCCAGGAACTGCAACCCTGCTGAATATCTGCACCTTCAGGAACTGTACCTCCAGTGAGAGTCAGTACCTTCAGGAACTGTGCCCCAGCGATAGTCAGCACCATTTGGAACTGTACCCCAGTGAGTGTCATAACATTCAGTATCTGTACCCCAGAGACAGTCAGCACCTTCATGAACTGTACCCCAATGAGAGTAAGCCCCTTCAGGAACTCTCCGCCACTGAGGGTCAGGACCATCAGGAATTGTCCCCCAGTAAGAGTCAGCAACATCAGGAACTGTACCCGAGGGACACTCAGTGCCTTCAGGAACAGTACCCCAGCGAGAGTCAGCACCTTCAGAAGCTGTCCCCCGTCGCGAGTCAGCAACGTCAGGAACTGTACCCCACTGAGAGTCAGCACCTTCAGGAACTGTACCACAGCTAGATTCTTCACCATCAGGTGCTGTAACCCAGTGAAAATCAGCACCTTCAGGAGTTGTACCCCAGTGAGAGTCAGCACCTTCAGGAACTGGAGCCCAGTGAGAGTCAGCACCTTCTGGAACTGTACCCAAGTGAGAATCAGCACCGTAAGGGATTGTCCCCGAGTGAGAGAATGCACCTTCAGTAACTGTACCACAGTGAGATTCAGCACCATCAGATCCTGTATCTCAGTGAGAGTCAGCAACTTCAGGAACTCTATCCCAGTGAGAGGAGGACCTTCAGGAACTGTCCCCCATTAGAGTCAGCACCTTCTGGTCCTGCAACCCAGTGAGAGTCCGCACCTTCAGGAACTGTACAACAGTGAATTTCAGCACGGCCAAGAACTGTAACCCAGTGAATATCTGCACCTTCAGGAACTGTACCTCCAGTGAGAGTCAGTAACTTCAGGAACTGTGCTCCAGCGATAGTCAGCACCATTTGGAATTGTACCCCAGTGAGTGTCAAAACATTCAGTATCAGTACCCCAGTGACAGTCAGCACCTTCATGAACTGTCCCCCATGCGAGTCAGCACAGTCAGAAAGAGTCACAAGTGAGAATCAGCACATTGAAATACTGAAAACCAGTGAGAGATAGCACCGTAAGGAAATGTCCCCGAATGCGAATCAGCACCATCAGCATCTGTACCCCAGTGACAGTCAGCCCCTTCAGGAACTGTCCGACACTGAGAGTCAGGACCATCAGGAATTGTCCCCCAGTGTGAGTCAGCACCTTCAGGAATTGTGCCACAATTAGTTTCAGCACCATCAGGACCTATATCCCAGTCAGAGTCAGCAACTGAAGGACATGTATGCCAGTGAGAGGCAGCATTTTCAGGAACTGTTCCCAAGTGGGAGTCCGCGACTTCAGGAACTGTACCCCAGTTAGTGTCAAAGCATTCAGTATCTGTACCCCAGTGACAATCAGCACCTTCATAAACTGTCCCCCATGCGAGTCAGCACAGTCAGAAAGAGTCACAAGTGAGAATCAGCACCTTGAAATACTGAAAACCAGTGAGAGATAGCACCTTAAGGAAATGTCCCCGAGTGCGAATCAGCAGCATCAGCAACTGTACCCCAGTGAGGTCAGCTCCATCAGGAACTGTACTCCAGTGAGAGTCAGCCCCTTCAGGATCTGTCCGCCACTGAGCTTCAGGACTATCAGGAATTGTCTCCCAGTAAGAGTTAGCAACATCAGGAACTGTACCCGAGGGACACTCAGTGCCTTGAGGAACTGTACCCCGGTGAGATTCAGCACCTTCAGGAACAGTCCCTCAGCGAGAGTCAGCTCCTTGAGAAGCTGTCCCCCGGCGAGAGTCAGCAACGTTTGGAACTCTACCCCACTGAGAGTCAGCACCTTCAGGAACTGTTCCACAGCTAGATTCTTCACCATCAGCATCTGTAACCCAGTGAAAATCAACACCTTCTGCAAGTGTACCCCGGCGAGAGTCAGTACCGTCAGAAACTGTAGCCCAGCGAGAGTCAACGTCTTCAGGATCTGTCCCCAGTTTGAGTCAAAATATTCAGGATCTGTATCCCAGTGGGAGTCAGCAACTTCAGGAGCTATACCCCAGCGAGAGTCAGCATCGTCAGGAACAGTCCCCAGTGAGAGTCAGCACCATCAGTCACTGTGCCCCAGTGAGAGTCAGCAAGTTTACCAACTGTGCCCCAGTGAGAATCAGCACATTCAGGATCTGTACCCCCATGAGAAATAGAACCTTCAGGAACACTACCATGGAGAGAGTCAGCACCATCAGAAACAGTCCCCCAGTGAGACTCAGCAACTTCAGGAACTGTTCCCAAATAAGAGTCAGCACCTTCAGGAACTGTACCCCAGTGAAAATCAGCCTTTTCAGGAACTGTACCCCAGTGAGAATTTGAACCTTCAGGAACACTACCGCAGTGAGAGTCAGCACCATCAGAAACAGTACCCCAGGGAGACTCAGCAACTTCAGGAACTATTCCCAAGTGAGAGGCCGCACCTTCAGGAACTGTACCCAAGTGAGAGTCAGGACCTTCTGGCATTGTGCCCCACTGATTGTCAGCAACATCAGGAACTGTACCCCAGTGAGAGTCAGGACCTTCAGGAACTGTTACCCGGTAAGTATCAACTCCTTCAGGAACAGTTCCCCAGTATCTGTACCCCAGAGACAGTCAGCACCTTCATGAACTGTACCCCAGTGAGAGTAAGCCCCTTCAGGAACTCTCCGCCACTGAGAGTCAGGACCATCAGGAATTGTCCCCCAGTAAGAGTCAGCAACATCAGGAACTGTACCCGAGGGACACTCAGTGCCTTCAGGAACAGTACCCCAGCGAGAGTCAGCACCTTCAGAAGCTGTCCCCCGTCGAGAGTCAGCAACGTCAGGAACTGTACCCCACTGAGAGTCAGCACCTTCAGGAAGTGTACCACAGCTAGATTCTTCACCATCAGGTGCTGTAACCCAGTGAAAATCAGCACCTTCAGGAGTTGTACCCCAGTGAGAGTCAGCACCTTCAGGAACTGGAGCCCAGTGAGAGTCAGCACCTTCTGGAACTGTACCCAAGTGAGAATCAGCACCGTAAGGGATTGTCCCCGAGTGAGAGAATGCACCTTAAGTAACTGTACCACAGTGAGATTCAGCACCATCAGATCCTGTATCTCAGTGAGAGTCAGCAACTTCAGGAACTCTATCCCAGTGAGAGGAGGACCTTCAGGAACTGTCCCCCATTAGAGTCAGCACCTTCTGGTCCTGCAACCCAGTGAGAGTCCGCACCTTCAGGAACTGTACAACAGTGAATTTCAGCACGGCCAAGAACTGTAACCCAGTGAATATCTGCACCTTCAGGAACTGTACCTCCAGTGAGAGTCAGTAACTTCAGGAACTGTGCTCCAGCGATAGTCAGCACCATTTGGAATTGTACCCCAGTGAGTGTCAAAACATTCAGTATCAGTACCCCAGTGACAGTCAGCACCTTCATGAACTGTCCCCCATGCGAGTCAGCACAGTCAGAAAGTGTCACAAGTGAGAATCAGCACCTTGAAATACTGAAAACCAGTGAGAGATAGCACCGTAAGAAAATGTCCCCGAATGCGAATCAGCACTATCAGCATCTGTACCCCAGTGACAGTCAGCCCCTTCAGGAACTGTCCGACACTGAGAGTCAGGACCATCAGGAATTGTCCCCCAGTGTGAGTCAGCACCTTCAGGAATTGTGCCACAATTAGTTTCAGCACCATCAGGACCTATATCCCAGTCAGAGTCAGCAACTGAAGGACATGTATGCCAGTGAGAGGCAGCATTTTCAGGAACTGTTCCCAAGTGGGAGTCCGCGACTTCAGGAACTGTACCCCAGTTAGTGTCAAAGCATTCAGTATCTGTACCCCAGTGACAATCAGCACCTTCATAAACTGTCCCCCATGCGAGTCAGCACAGTCAGAAAGAGTCACAAGTGAGAATCAGCACCTTGAAATACTGAAAACCAGTGAGAGATAGCACCTTAAGGAAATGTCCCCGAGTGCGAATCAGCAGCATCAGCAACTGTACCCCAGTGAGGTCAGCACCATCAGGAACTGTACTCCAGTGAGAGTCAGCCCCTTCAGGATCTGTCCGCCACTGAGCTTCAGGACTATCAGGAATTGTCTCCCAGTAAGAGTTAGCAACATCAGGAACTGTACCCGAGGGACACTCAGTGCCTTGAGGAACTGTACCCCGGTGAGATTCAGCACCTTCAGGAACAGTCCCTCAGCGAGAGTCAGCTCCTTGAGAAGCTGTCCCCCGGCGAGAGTCAGCAACGTTTGGAACTCTACCCCACTGAGAGTCAGCACCTTCAGGAACTGTTCCACAGCTAGATTCTTCACCATCAGCATCTGTAACCCAGTGAAAATCAACACCTTCTGCAAGTGTACCCCGGTGAGAGTCAGTACCGTCAGAAACTGTAGCCCAGCGAGAGTCAACGTCTTCAGGATCTGTCCCCAGTTTGAGTCAAAATATTCAGGATCTGTATCCCAGTGGGAGTCAGCAACTTCAGGAGCTATACCCCAGTGAGAGTCAGCATCGTCAGGAACAGTCCCCAGTGAGAGTCAGCACCATCAGTCACTGTGCCCCAGTGAGAGTCAGCAAGTTTACCAACTGTGCCCCAGTGAGAATCAGCACATTCAGGATCTGTACCCCAGTGAGAGTCAGCACCTTCAGGAACTGTACCCCCATGAGAAATATAACCTTCAGGAACACTACCATGGAGAGAGTCAGCACCATCAGAAACAGTCCCCCAGTGAGACTCAGCAACTTCAGGAACTGTTCCCAAATAAGAGTCAGCACCTTCAGGAACTGTACCCCAGTGAAAATCAGCCTTTTCAGGAACTGTACCCCAGTGAGAATTTGAACCTTCAGGAACACTACCGCAGTGAGAGTCAGCACCATCAGAAACAGTACCCCAGGGAGACTCAGCAACTTCAGGAACTATTCCCAAGTGAGAGGCCGCACCTTCAGGAACTGTACCCAAGTGAGAGTCAGGACCTTCTGGCATTGTGCCCCACTGATTGTCAGCAACATCAGGAACTGTACCCCAGTGAGAGTCAGGACCTTCAGGAACTGTTACCCGGTAAGTATCAACTCCTTCAGGAACAGTTCCCCAGCGAGAGTCAGCACCTTCAGAACTTGTCTCCCGGCGAGAGTCAGCAACATCAGGACCTGTACCCCACTGATAACAGCAACTTCAGGAACTGTACCACAGCTAGTTTCTCCACCATCAGCAACTGTAACCCAATGAAAATCAGCACCTTCAGAAATTGTACCCCAGTGAGACTCAGCACATTCAGGAAATTTACCCCTGTGAGAGTCAGTACCTTCAGGAACTGTTCCCAAGTGAGAGTCTGCGACTTCAGGAACTGTACCCCAGTGAGAGTCAAAACATTCAGTATCTGTACCCCAGTGACAGTCAGCACCTTCATGAACTGTACCCCAGTGACAGTAAGCCCCTTCAGGAACTGTCCGCCACTGAGAGTCAGGATCATCAGGAATTGTCCCCCAGTAAGAGTCAGCAACATCAGGAACTGTACCCGAGGGACACTCAGTGCCTTCAGGAACAGTACCCCAGCGAGAGTCAGCACCTTCAGAAGCTGTCCCCCGTGAAGAGTCAGCAACGTCAGGAACTGTACCCCACTGAGAGTCAGCACCTTCAGGAACTTTTCCACAGCTAGATTCTTCACCATTAGGATCTGTAACCCAGTGAAAATCAATGCCTTCTGCAACTGTTCCCCGGCAAGAATCAGTACCTTCAGAAACTGTAGTCCAGCGAGAGTCAACGTCTTCAGGATCTGTCCCCAGTTTGAGTCAAAATATTCAGGATCTGTATCCCAATGGGAGTCAGCAACTTCAGGAGTTATACTCCAGTGAGAGTCAGCACCGTCAGGAACAGTCCCCAGTGACAGTCAGCAACATCAGTCACTGTGCCCCAGTGAGCGTCAGCAAGTTTACCAACTGTGCCCCAGTGAGAATCAGCACATTCAGGATCTGTACCCCAGTGAGAGTCAGCACCTTCAGGAACTGTACCCCCATGAGAATTAGAACCTTCAGGAACACAGCCACGGAGAGAGTCAGCACCATCAGAAGCAATAACCCAGTGAGAGTCAGCAACTTCAGGAACTGTTCCCAAGTGAGAGTCAGCACCTTCAGGAACTGTACCCCAGTGAGAGTCAGGACCTTCAGGAACTGTAACCCGGTGAGAATCAATTCCTTCAGGAACAGTTCCCCAGCGAGAGTCAGCCCCTTTAGAACTTGTCTCCCGGCGAGAGTCAGCAACGTCAGGAACTGTACCCCACTGATAACAGCAACTTCAGGAACTGTACCACAGCTAGATTCTTCACCATCAGGTACTGTAACCCAGTGAAAATCAGCACCTTCTGAAACTGTACTCCAGTGATTCTCAGCACCTTCAGGAGTTGTACCGCAGTGAGAGTCAGCACCTTCAGGAACTGGAGCCCAGTGAGAGTTAGCACCTTCTGGAACTGTACCCCAGTGAGAATCAGCACCGTAAGTGACTGTCCCCGAATTAGAGAAAGCGCCTTCAGTAACTGTACCACAGTGAGATTCAGCACCCTCAGAACCTGTATCTCAGTGAGAGTCAACAACTTCAGGAACTGTATCCCCGTGAGAGGAGCACCTCCAGGAACTGTCCCCCATTAGAGTCAGCACCTTCTGGTCCTGCAACCCAGTGAGAGTCCGCACCTTCAGGAATTGTACAACAGTGAATTTCAGCACGGCCAAGAACTGTAACCCAGTGAATATCTGCACCTTCAGGAATTGTACATTCAGTGAGAGTCAGTACCTTCAGGAACTGTGCCCCAGCGATAGTCAACCTCTTCAGGATCTTTTCCCATTTAGAGTCAAAACATTCAGGAACTGTAACCCAGTGAGAGTCAGCACCTTCAGGAATTATGCCACAGTTAGTTTCAGCACCATCATGACCTGTATCCCAGTGAGTGTCAGCACCTTCAGGAACTGTATCCCAGTGAGAGTCAGCAGCTTCAGGACCTGTATCCCAGTGTGTGTCAGTACCTTCAGGAACTGTTCCCAGTGACTGTCAGCACCTTCAGAAACTGCACTGAGACCGAGCACCTTTTGAACCTGATTTCCATTGAGAATCAGCACTTTGTGGAACTGTACCCTGTGGGTGTCAGCACGTTCAGGACCTGTACCCCAGTGAGTGTCAGCACTTTTAGCAACAGTACCCCTGTGAGAGTTAGCATCTTCAGGAACTGTCCCCCAGTGAGAATCAGCACCTTCAGGATCTGTATCCTAGTGAGAGTCAGCACCTTCAGGACCTGTTCCCCAGTGAGAGTCAGCACTTTAAGGATCTGTACCCTAGTTAGAATCAGGCCCTTCAGGAAATGTACCCCTGTGACAATCTGAATCTTAAGGAAGTGTACCACATAGAGATTCAGAACCATCAGGTCCTTTATCCCAGTGAGCGTCAGCATCTTCAGGAACTGTATCCCAGCGAGAGTCAGCACCATTTGGAACTGGACCCCAGTGAGAGTCAGCACATTCAGGAACTGTCCACCAGTGAGAGACAGCACCTTCAAGAGCTGTACCACAGTGAGATTCATCAACATCAGGACATGTATCCCAGTGACAGTCAGCACCTTCGGGATCTGTATCCCAGTGAGAGTCAGCACCTTCAGGAAATGTCCCGCACTGAGTCAGCACCTTCAGGAACTGTACCCCAGCGAGAGTCAGTAACTTCAGCAACTGTAGCCCAGTGAGAGTCAAAGTCTTCAGGATCTGTCCCCAGTTTGAGTCATAATATTCAGGATGTGTACCCCAGTGGGAGTCAGCACCTTCAGGAACTGTCCTGCACTGAGAGCGAGCACTTTGTGAACCTGATTCCCATTGATAATCAGCACTTTGAGGAACTGTACCCAGTGAGTGTCAGCACGTTCAGGACCTGTACCCCAATGAGTGTCAGCACTTTTAGCAACAGTACCCCTGTGAGAGTCAGCACCTTCAGGAACTGTCCCCCATTGAGAATCAGCACCTTCAGTATCTGTATCCTAGTGAGAGTTAACACATTCAGGATCTGTACCCAATTGAGAGTCAGCACCTTCCGGAACCGTTCCCCAGTGAGAGTCAGCACTTTAAGGATCTGTACCCCAGTGAGAATCAGCACCTTCAGGAAATGTACCCCTGTGACAAGCAGAATCTTAAGGAAGAGTACCACGGAGTGATTCAGCACCATCAGGTCCTTTATCCCGGTGAGCGTCAGCATCTTCAGGAACTGTATCCCAGAGAGAGTCAGCACCATTTGGAACTGGACCCCAGTGAGAGTCAGCACATTCAGGAACTGTCCATCAGTGAGAAACAGCACCTTCAAGAACTGTACCACAGTGAGATTCATCAACATCAGGACATGTATCCCAGTGACAGTCAGCACCTTCGGGATCTGTATCCCAGTGAGAGTCAGCACCTTCAGGAAATGTCCCGCACTGAGTCAGCACCTTCAGGAACTGTACCCCAGCGAGAGTCAGTAACCTCAGCAACTGTAGCCCAGTGAGAGTCAAAGTCTTCAGGATCTGTCCCCAGTTTGAGTCATAATATTCAGGATGTGTACCCCAGTGGGAGTCAGCACCTTCAGGAACTGTCCTGCACTGAGAGCGAGCACTTTGTGAACCTGATTCCCATTGAGAATCAGCACTTTGAGGAACTGTACCCTGTGAGTGTCAGCACGTTCAGGACCTGTACCCCAGTGAGTGTCAGCACTTTTAGCAACAGTACCCCTGTGAGAGTCAGCACCTTCAGGAACTGTCCCCTATTGAGAATCAGCACCTTCAGTATCTGTATCCTAGTGAGAGTTAACACCTTCAGGATCTGTACCCAATTGAGAGTCAGCACCTTCAGGAACCGTTCCCCAGTGAGAGTCAGCACTTTAAGGATCTGTACCCCAGTGAGAATCAGCACCTTCAGGAACTGTCCACCAGTGAGAGACAGCAATTTCAAGAACTGTACCACAGTGAGATTCAGCAACATCAGGACATGTATCCTAGTGACAGTTCGCACCTTCAGGATCTGTATCCCAGTGAGCGTCAGCACCTCAGGAACAGTCCCCCACTCAGAGTCAGCGTCTTCAGGAATTGTCCCCCAGTGTCAGTCAGCACCATCAGGAACAGTCCCTAGTGAGATTCAGCACCTTCAGTAACTCTACCCCACTGAGAGTCAGCACCCTCAGGTACATTCCCCCATGAGAATCATCACCTTCAGGAACTATAACCCAGTGAGAGTCAGCACCATCAGGAAATGTATACCAGTGAGAGTCAGCACCATCAGGAACAGTCCCTCACTCAGAGTCAGCACCTTCAGGAACTGCCCCCACTGAGAGTCAGCAACTTCAGGAACTGTTCCCAAATGACAGTCTACGACTTCAGGAACTGTACCACAGCGAGATTCAGCCCCATTAAGGACTGTAACCCAGTGAATATCAGCACTTACAGAAACTGTCCCCCAGTGACAGTCCGCCACTTCAGGAACTGTACCCCAGTTAGTGTCAAAACATTCAGTATCAGTACCCCAGTGACAGTCAGCACCTTCATGAACTGTCCCCCATGCGAGTCAGCACAGTCAGAAAGAGTCACAAGTGAGAATCAGCACCTTGAAATACTGAAAACCAGTGAGAGATAGCACCGTAAGGAAATGTCCCCGAGTGCGAATCAGCACCATAAGCAACTGTACCCCAGTGAGAGTCAGCAGTTTCAGGAACTGTTCCCAAGTGAGAGTCCGTGACTTCAGGAACTGTACCCCAGTGAGTATCAAATCATTCAGTATCTGTACCCCAGTGACAGTCAGCACCTTCATGAACTGTCCCCCAGTGTGAGTCAGCACCTTCAGGAATTGTGCCACAGTTAGTTTCAGCACCATCAGGACCTGTATCCCAGTCAGAGTCAGCAACTGAAGGACATGTATGCCAGTGAGAGGCAGCACTTTCAGGAACTGTTCCCAAGTGAGAGTCCGCGACTTCAGGACCTGTACCCCAGTGAGTGTCAGCACTTTTAGCAACAGTACCCCTGTGAGAGTCAGCACCTTCAGGAACTGCCCCCCAGTGAGAATCAGCACCTTCAGGATCTGTATCCTAGTGAGAGTCAGCACCTTCAGGACCTGTTCCCCAGTGAGAGTCAGCACTTTAAGGATCTGTACCCCAGTGAGAATCAGCCCCTTCAGGAAATGTACCCCTGTGACAATCTGAATCTTAAGAAAGTGTACCACAATGAGATTCAGCACCATCAGGTCCTTTATCCCAGTGAGCGTCAGCATCTTCAGGAACTGTATCCCAGCGAGAGTCAGCACCATTTGGAACTGGACCCCAGTGATAGTCCGCACATTCAGGAACTGTCCAACATTGAGAGACAGCACCTTCAAGTACTGTACCACAGTGAGATTCCGCAACATCAGGACATGTATCCCAGTGACAGTCAGCACCTTCGGGATCTGTATCCCAGTAAGAGTCAGCACCTCAGGAACAGTCCCCCACTCAGAGTCAGCATCTTCAGGAATTGTCCCCCAGTGGCAGTCAGCACCGTCAAGAACAGTCCCTAGTGAGAATCAGCACCTTCAGTAACTCTACCCCACTGAGAGTCAGCAACTTCAGGTACATTCCCCCAGCGAGAATCATCACCTTCAGGAACTATAACCCAGTGAGAGTCAGCACGATCAGGAAATGTATACCAGTGAGAGTCAGCACATTCAGGAACAGTCCCTCACTCAGAGTCAGCACCTTCAGGAACTGTCCCCACTGAGAGTCAGCAACTTCAGGAACTGTTCCCAAATGACATTCTGCGACTTCAGGAACTGTACCACAGCGAGATTCAGCCCCATCAAGGACTGTATCCCAGTTAATATCAGCACTTACAGGAACAGTCCCCCAGTGACAGTCCGCCACTTCAGGAACTGTACCCCAGTGAGTGTCAAAACATTCAGTATCAGTACCCCAGTGACAGTCAGCACCTTCATGAACTGTCCCCCATGCGAGTCAGCACAGTCAGAAAGAGTCACAAGTGAGAATCAGCACCTTGAAATACTGAAAACCAGTGAGAGATAGCACCGTAAGGAAATGTCCCCGAATGCAAATCAGCACCATCAGCATCTGTACCCCAGTGAGAGTCAGCCCCTTCAGGAACTGTCCGACACTGAGAATCAGGACCATCAGGAATTGTCCCCCAGTGTGAGTCAGCACCTTCAGGAATTGTGCCACAGTTAGTTTCAGCACCATCAGGACCTGTATCCCAGTCAGAGTCAGCAACTGAAGGACATGTATGCCAGTGAGAGGCAGCAGTTTCAAGAACTGTTCCCAAGTGAGAGTCCACGACTTCAGGAACTGTACTCCAGTGAGTGTCAAAACATTCAATATCTGTACCCCAGTGACAGTCAGCACCTTCATGAACTGTACCCCAGTGAGAGTAAGCCCCTTCAGGAACTGTCCGCCACTGAGAGTCAGGACCATCAGGAATTGTCCCCCAGTAAGAGTCAGCTACATCAGGAACTGTACCCGAGGGACACTCAGTGCCTTCAGGAACAGTACCCCAGCGAGAGTCAGCACCTTCAGAAGCTGTCCCCCGTCGAGAGTCAGCAACGTCAGGAACTGTACCCCACTGAGAGTCAGCATCTTCAGGAACTGTACCACAGCTAGATTCTTCACCATCAGGTACTGTAACCCAATGAAAATCAGCACCTTCCGAAACTGTACCCCAGTGAGTCTCAGCACCTTCAGGAGTTGTACCCCAGTAAGAGTCAGCACCTTCAGGAACTGGAGCCCAGTGAGAGTCAGCACCTTTAGGAACTGTACCCTAATGAGAATCAGCACCATAAGGGACTGTCCCCGAGTGAGAGGAAGCACCTTCAGTAACTGTACCCCACTGAGAGTCAGCACCTTCAGGAACTGTACCACAGCTAGATTCTTCACCATCAGGTACTGTAACCCAGTGAAAATCAGCACCTTCTGAAACTGTACCCCAGTGAGTCTCAGCACCTTCAGGAGTTGTACCCCAGTGAGATTCAGCACCATCAGAACCTGTATCTCAGTGAGAGTCAGCACCTTCAGGAACTGTACCCCAGTGAGAATCAGCACCGTAAGGGACTGTCCCCGAGTGAGAGAAAGCACCTTCTGGTCCTGCAACCCAGTGAGAGTCCGCACCTTCAGGAATTGTACAACAGTGAATTTCAGCATGGCCCAGAACTGTAACCCATTGAATATCAGCACCTTCAGGAACTGTACCTCCAGCGAGAGTCAGTACCTTCAGGAACTGTGCCCCAGCGATAGTCAACCTCTTCAGGATCTGTTCCCATTTAGAGTCAAAGCATTCAGGAACTGTAACCCAGTGAGAGTCAGCACCTTCAGGAATTATGCCACAGTTAGTTTCAGCACCATCAGGACCTGTATCACAGTGAGTGTCAGCACCTTCAGGAACTGTATCCCAGTGAGTCTCAGCACCTTCAGGAACTGTATTCCAGTGAGAGTCAGTTCCTCTGACATGTCCTCCTTCTTCCTTAACCGAGGTTTTCCACCCACGGTCGTTGACAGGGCCCTCAACCGTGTCCAGCCCATCTCCCGCGCATCCGCCCTCATGCCTTCTCTTCCCTCCCAGAAACATGATAGGGTCCCCCTTGTCCTCACTTATCACCCCACCAGCCTCCGCATTCAAAGGATCATCCTCCGCCATTTCCGCCAACTCCAGCATGATGCCACCACCAAACACATCTTCCCTTCACCCCCCTTATCGGCATTCCGTAGGGATCGCTCCCTCCGGGACACCCTGGTCCACTCCTCCATCACCCCCTACTCCTCAACCCCCTCCTATGGCACCACCCCATGCCCACGCAAAAGATGCAACACCTGCCCCTTCACTTCCTCTCTCCTCACCGTCCAAGGACCCAAACACTCCTTTCAAGTGAAGCAGCATTTCACTTGCATTTCCCCCAACTTAGTCTACTGCATTCGTTGCTCGTTGCTCCCAATGTGGTCTCCTCTACATTGGAGAGACCAAACGTAAACTGGGCGACCGCTTTGCAGAACACCTGCGGTCTGTCCGCAAGAATGACACAAACCTCCCTGTCGCTTGCCATTTCAACACTCCACCCTGCTCTCTTGCCCACATGTCTGTCCTTGGCTTGCTGCATTGTTCCAGTGAAGCCCAACGCAAACTGGAGGAACAACACCTCATCTTCCGACTAGGGACTTTACAGCCTTCCGGACTGAATATTGAATTCAACAACTTTAGGTCGTGAGCTCCCTCCCCCATCCCCACCCCCTTTCTGTTTCCCCCTTCCCTTTTTTTTTTCCAATAAATTATAAAGATTTTCCTTTTCCCACCTATTTCCATTATATATAAAAAAAACCCCACTAGAGCTATACCTTGAGTGCCCTACCATCCATTCTTAATTAGCACATTCGTTTAGATAATATCACCAACTTTAATTTTAACACCTACGTGTTCTATTGTACTATTGTCGTTGACATCTTTTGATGATCTGCTTCTATCACTGCTTGTTTGTCCCTACAACCACACCCCGCCCCCCCACCTCTTTGTCTCTCTATCTCTCCGCCCCCCACACACACACCTTAAACCAGCCTATATTTCAACTCTTTCTTGGACTCGAACGCAAGTTCTGTCGAAGGGTCATGAGGACTCGAGATGTCAACTCTTTTCTTCTCCGCCGATGCTGCCAGACCTGCTGAGTTTTTCCAGGTAATTCTGTTTTTGTTCCTTCAGATCTGTACTGAGAGCGAGCGCCTTATGAACCTGATTTCCATTGAGAATCAGCACTTTGTGGAACTGTACCCTGTGAGTGTCAGCACGTTCAGGACCTGTACCCCAGTGAGTGTCAGCACTTTTAGCAGCAGTACCCCTGTGAGAGTCAGCACCTTCAGGAACTATCCCCCAGTGAGAATCAGCACCTTCAGGATCTGTATTCTAGTGAGAGTCAGCACCTTCAGGACCTGATCCCCAGTGAGAGTCAGCACTTTAAGGATCTGTACCCCAGTGAGAATCAGCACCTTCAGGAAATGTACCCCTGTGAAAATCTGAATTTTAAGGAAGTGTACCACATAGAGATTCAGCACCATCAGGTCCTTTATCCCAGTGAGCGTCAGCATCTTCAGGAACTGTATCCCAGCGAGAGTCAGCACCATTTGGAACTGGACCCCAGTGAGAATCAGCACATTCAGGAACTGTCCACCAGTGAGTGACAGCGCTTTCAAGAACTGTACCACAGTGAGATTCATCAACATCAGGACATGTATCCCAGTCAGCACCTTCGGGATCTGTATCCCAGTGAGAGTCAGCACCTCAGGAACAGTCCCCTACTCAGAGTCAGCATCTTCAGGAATTGTCCCCCAGTGTCAGTCAGCACCGTCAGGAACAGTCCCTAGTGAGAATCAGCACCTTCAGTAACTCTACCCCACTGAGAGTCAGCACCTTCAGGTACATTCCCCCAGTGAGAATCATCACCTTCAGGAACTATAACCCAGTGAGAGTCAGCACCATCAGGAAATGTATACCAGTGAGAGTCAGCACATTCAGGAACAGTCCCTCACTCAGAGTCAGCACCTTGAGGAACTGCCCCCAGTGAGAGTCAGCAACTTCAGGAACTGTAACCCAGTGAGAGTGCAACTTCTGGAACTTTATGCCAGTGAGAGTCAGGACCTTCAGGAACTGTCATCCAGTGAGAGAAAGCACCTTCAGGAACTGTCCCCCAGTGGCAGTCAGCGCCATCAGGAACAGTCCCTAGTGAGAATCAGCACCTTCAGTATCTCTGCCCCACTGAGTGTCAGCACCTTCAGGAAATGTTCCCCAGTGAGAGTTAGCACCTTCAGGAACTGTTCCACAGCTAGATTCTTCACCATCAGGATCTATAACCCAGTGAAAATCAACACCTTCTGCAACTGTACCCCGGCGAGAATCAGTACCTTCAGAAACTGTAGCCCAGCGAGACTCAACGTCTTCAGGATCTGTCCCCAGTTTGAGTCAAAATATTCAGGATCTGTATCCTAGTGGGAGTCAGCAACTTCAGGAGCTATACCCAGGTGAGATTCAGCACCGTCAGGAACAGTCCTCAGTGAGAATCAGCACCATCAGTCACTGTGCCCCAGTGAGAGTCAGCATGTTTACCAACTGTGCCCCAGTGAAAATCAGCACATTCAGGATCTGTACCCCAGTGAGAGTCAGCACCTTCAGGAACTGTACCCCAGTGAGAATTAGAACCTTCAGGAACACTACCACAGAGAGAGTCAGCACCATCAGAAACAGTACCCCAGTGAGACTCAGAATCTTCAGGAACTGTACCCCAGCGAGAGTCAGTAACCTCAGCAACTGTAGCCCAGTGAGAGTCAAAGTCTTCAGGATCTGTCCCCAGTTTGAGTCATAATATTCAGGATGTGTACCCCAGTGGGAGTCAGCACCTTCAGGAACTGTCCTGCACTGAGAGCGAGCACTTTGTGAACCTGATTCCCTTTGAGAATCAGCACTTTGAGGAACTGTACCCTGTGAGTATCAGCATGTTCAGGACCTGTACCCCAGTGAGTGTCAGCACTTTTAGCAACAGTACCCCTGTGAGAGTCAGCACCTTCAGGAACTGTCCCCCATTGAGAATCAGCACCTTCAGGATCTGTATCCTAGTGCGAGTCAGCACCTTCAGGATCTGTACCCAAATGAGAGTCAACACCTTCAGGAACCGTTCCCCAGTGAGAGTCAGCACTTTAAGGATCTGTACCCCAGTGAGAATCAGCACCTTCAGGAAATGTACCCCTGTGACAATCAGATTCTTAAGGAAGTGTACCACAGAGAGATTCAGCACCATCAGGTCCTTTATCCCAGTGAGCGTCGGCATTTTCAAGAACTGTATCCCAGCGAGAGTCCGCACCATTTGGAACTGGACCCCAGTGAGAATCAGCACCTTCATTTACTGTCCACCAGTGAGAGACAGCACTTTCAAGAACTGTACCACAGTGAGATTCAGCAACATCAGGACATGTATCCCAGTGACAGTCAGCACCTTCGGGATCTGTATCCCAGTGAGAGTCAGCACCTCAGGAACAGTCCCCCACTCAGAGTCAGCATCTTCAGGAATTGTCCCCCAGTGTCAGTCAGCACCGTCAGGAACAGTCCCTAGTGAGAATCAGCACCTTCAGTAACTCTACCCCACTGAGAGTCAGCACCTTCAGGTACATTCCCCCAGTGAGAATCATCACCTTCAGGAACTATAACCCAGTGAGAGTCAGCACCATCAGGAAATGTATACCAGTGAGAGTCAGCATAATCAGGAACAGTCCCTCACTCAGAGTCAGCACCTTGAGTAACTGCCCCCAGTGAGAGTCAGCAACTTCAGGAACTGTAACCCAGTGAGATTGCAACTTCTGGAACTTTATGCCAGTGAGAGTCAGGACCTTCAGGCGCTGTCATCCAGTGAGAGAAAGCACCTTCAGGAACTGTCCCCCAGTGGCAGTCAGCGCCATCAGGAACAGTCCCTAGTGAGAATCAGCACCTTCAGTATCTCTACCCCACTGAGAGTCAGCAACTTCAGGAACAGTACCCCAGTGAGAGTCAGCACCTTCAGGAACTGTACCCCAGTGAGAATTAGCACCTTCAGCAACTGTATCACAGCTAGATTCTTCACTATCTGGATCTATAACCCAGTGAAAATCAACACCTTCCGCAACTGTACCCCGGCGAGAGTCAGCACCTTCAGAAACTGTAGCCCAGCGAGAGTCAACGTCTTCAGGATCTGTCCCCAGTTTGAGTCAAAATATTCAGGATCTGTATCCCAGTGGGAGTCAGCAAATTCAGGAGCTATACCCCAGTGAGAGTCAGCACCGTCAGGAACAGTCCCCAGTGAGAGTCAGCACCATCAGTCACTGTGCCCCAGTGAGAGTCAGCATGTTTACCAACTGTGCCCCAGTGAGAATCAGCACATTCAGGATCTGTACCCCAGTGAGTGTCAGCACCTTCAGGAACTGTACCCCAGTGAGAATTAGAACCTTCAGGAACACAACCACAGAGAGAGTCAGCACCATCAGAAACAGCACCCCAGTGAGACTCAGAATCTTCAGGAACTGTTCCCAAGTAAGAGTCAGCACCTTCAGGAACTTTACCCCAGTGAGAATCAGCCCCTTCAGGAACTGTACCATAGTGAGAATTTGAAAATTCAGGAACACTACCACAGAGAGAGTTAGAACCATTCAGAAACAGTACCCCAGTGAGAGTCAGGACCTTCAGGAATTATACCCCACTGATCGTCAGCAACATCAGCAACTGTACCCCAGGGACTGTCAGTGCCTTCAGGAACTGTACCCCGGTGAGAATCAACTCCTTCAGGAACAGTTCCCCAGCGAGAGTCAGCACCTTCAGAACTTGTCCCCCAGCGAGAGTCAGCAATGTCAGGACCTGTACCCCACTGATAACAGCAACTTCAGGAACAGTACCACAGCTAGATTCTCCACCATCAGGAACTGTAACCCAATGAAAATCAGCACCTTCAGAAACTGTACCCCAGTGAGAATCAGCACTTTTAGGAACTTTACCCCAGTGAGAGTCAACACCTTCAGGAACTGGACCCCAGTGAGAATCAGCACCTTAAGGGACTGACCCACAATGAGAGAAAGCAGCTTCAGTAACTGTACAAAGGTGAGATTCAGCACCATCAGATCCTATATCCCAGTCAGAGTCAGCAACTGAAGGACATGTATCCTAGTGAGGCAGCACTTTCAGAAACTGTTCCCAAATGACAGTCTGCGACTTCAGGAACTGTACCACAGCGAGATTCAGCCCCATCAAGGACTGTATCCCAGTTAATATCAGCACTTACAGAAACAGTCCCCCAGTTACAGTCCGCCACTTCAGGAACTGTACCCCAGTGAGTGTCAAAACATTCATTATCAGTACCCCAGTGACAGTCAGCGCCTTCATGAACTGTACCCCATGCGAGTAAGCACAGTCAGAAAGAGTCACAAGTGAGAATCAGCACCTTGAAATACTGAAAACCAGTGAGAGATAGCACCGTAAGGAAATGTCCCCGCGTGCAAATCAGCACCATCAGCAACTGTACCCCAGTGAGAGTCAGCCCCTTCAGGAACTGTCCGACACTGAGAGTCAGGACCATCAGGAATTGTCCCCCAGTGTAAGTCAGCACCTTCAGGAATTGTGCCACAGTTAGTTTCAGCACCATCAGGACCTATATCCCAGTCAGAGTCAGCAACTGAAGGACATGTATGCCAGTGAGAGGCAGCACTTTCAAGAACTGTTCCCAAGTGGGAGTCCGCGACTCCAGGAACTGTACCCCAGTTAGTGTCAAAGCATTCAGTATCTGTACCCCAGTGACAGTCAGCACCTTCATAAACTGTCCCCCATGCGAGTCAGCACAATCAGAAAGAGTCACAAGTGAGAATCAGCACCTTGAAATACTGAAAACCAGTGAGAGACGGCACCTTAAGGAAATGTCCCCGAGTGCGAATCAGCAGCATCAGGAACTGTACTCCAGTGAGAGTCAGCCCCTTCAGGAACTGTCCGCCACTGAGCGTCAGGACTATCAGGAATTGTCCCCCAGTAAGAGTCAGCAACATCAGGAACTGTACCCAAGGGACACTCTGTGCCTTGAGGAACTGTACCCCGGTGAGATTCAGCACCTTCAGGAACAGTCCCTCAGCGAGAGTCAGCTCCTTGAGAAGCTGTCCCCCGGCGAGAGTCAGCAACGTTTGGAATTCTACCCCACTGAGAGCCAGCACCTTCAGGAACTGTTCCACAGCTAGATTCTTCACAATCAGGATCTGTAACCCAGTGAAAATCAATACCTTCTGCAAGTGTACCCCGGCGAGAGTCAGTACCGTCAGAAACTGTAGCCCAGCGAGAGTCAACATCTTCAGGATCTGTCCCCAGTTTGAGTCAAAATATTCAGGATCTGTATCCCAGTGGGAGTCAGCAACTTCAGGAGCTATACCCCAGTGAGAGCCAGCACCGTCAGGAACAGTCCCCAGTGAGAGTCAGCACCATCAGTCACTGTGCCCCAGTGAGAGTCAGCAAGTTTACCAACTGTGACCCAGTGAGAATCAGCACATTCAGGATCTGTACCCCAGTGAGAGTCAGCACCTTCAGGAACTGTACCCCCATGAGAATTAGAACCTTCAGGAACACTACCACGGAGAGAGTCAGCACCATCAGAAACAATACCCCAGTGAGAGTCAGCAACTTCAGGAACTATTCCCAAGTGAGAGTCAGCACCTTCAGGAACTGTACCCCAGTGCGAGTCAGGACCTTCAGGAACTGTAACCCGGTGAGAATCAACTCCTTCAGGAACAGTTCCCCAGCAAGAGTCAGCACCTTCAGAACTCGTTTCCCGGCGAGAGTCAGCAACGTCAGGACCTGTATCCCACTGATAACAACAACTTCAGGAACTGTAGCACAGCTAGTTTCTCCACCATCAGGAAGTAACCCAATGAAAATCAGCACCTTCAGAAATTGTACCCCAGTGAGACTCAGCACATTTAGGAACTTTACCCCAGTGAGAGTCAGCACCTTCAGGAACTGGACCCCAGTGAGAATCAGCACCTTAAGGGACTGTCCCACAATGAGAGAAAGCACCTTCAGTAACTGTACAACAGTGAGATTCAGCACCATCAGAACCTATATCCCAGTCAGAGTCAGCAACTGAAGGACATGTATCCTAGTGAGAGGCAGCACCTTCAGGAACTGTTCCCAAATGACAGTCTGCGACTTCAGGAACTGTACCACAACGAATTTCAAAACATTCAGTATCTATACCCCAGTGACAGTCAGCACCTTCATGAACTGTACCCCAGTGAGAGTAAGCCCCTTCAGGAACTGTCCGCCACTGAGAGTCAGGACCATCAGGAATTGTTCCCCAGTAAGAGTCAGTACCATCAGGACCTGTATCCCAGTGAGTTTCAGCACATTCAGGACCTGTATCCCATTGAGTCTCAGCACCTTCAAGAACTGTATCCCAGTGAGAGTCAGCACCTTCAGAACTGCTCTGAGAGCGAGCACCTTATGAACCTGATTTCCATTGAGAATCAGCACTTTGTGGAACTGTACCCTGTGAGTGTCAGCGCGTTCAGGACCTGTACCCCAGTGAGTGTCAGCACTTTTAGCAACAGTACCCCTGTGAGAGTCAGCACCTTCAGGAACTGTCCCCCAGTGAGAAGCAGCACCTTCAGGATCTGTATCCTAGTGAGAGTCAGCACCTTCAGGACCTGTTCCCCAGTGAGAGTCAGCACTTTAAGGATCTGTACCCCAGTGAGAATCAGGCCCATCAGGAAATATACCCCTGTGACAATCAGAATCTTAAGGAAGTGTACCACATAGAGATTCAGCACCATCAGGTCCTTTATCTCAGTGAGCATCAGCATCTTCAGGAACTGTATCCCAGCGAGAGTCAGCACCATTTGGAACTAGACCTCAGTGAGAGTCAGCACATTCAGGAACTGTCCACCAGTGAGAGACAGCACCTTCAAGAGCTGTACCACAGTGAGATTCATCAACATCAGGACATGTATCCCAGTGACAGTCAGCACCTTCGGGATCTGTATCCCAGTGAGAGTCAGCACCTTCAGGCAATGTCCCCCAGTGAGTCAGCATCTTCAGGAACTGTACCCCAGCGAGAGTCAGTAACTTCAGCAACTGTAGCCCAGTGAGAGTCAAAGTCTTCAGGATCTGTCCCCAGTTTGAGTCATAATATTCAGGATGTGTACCCCAGTGGGAGTCAGCACCTTCAGGAACTGTCCTGCACTGAGACCGAGCACCTTATGAACGTGATTCCCATTGAGAATCAGCACATTGAGGAACTATACCCTGTGAGTGTCAGCACGTTCGGGACCTGTACCCCAGTGAGTGTCAGCACATTTGGCAACAGTACCCCTGTGATAGTCAGCACCTTCAGCAACTGTCCCCCAGTGAGAATCAGCACCTTCAGGAACTGTTCCCCAGTGAGAGTCAGCACTTTAAGGATCTGTACCCCAGTGAGAATCAGCACCTTCAGGAAATGTACCCCTGTGACAATCAGATTCTTAAGGAAGTGTACCACAGAGAGATTCAGCACCATCAGGTCCTTTATCCCAGTGAGCGTCAGTATCTTCAGGAACTGTATCCCAGCAAGACTCAGCACCATTTGGAACTGGACCCCAGTGAGAATCAGCACCTTCATTTACTGTCCACCAGTGAGAGACAGCACTTTCAAGAACTGTACCACAGTGAGATTCAGCAACATCAGGACATGTATCCCAGTGACAGTCAGCACCTTCGGGATCTGTATGCCAGTGAGCGTCAGCACCTCAGGAACAGACCCCCACTCAGAGTCAGCATCTTCAGGAATTGTCCCCAGTGGCAGTCAGCACCATCAGGAGCAGTCCCTAGTGAGAATCAGCACCTTCAGTAACTCTACCCCACTGAGAGTCAGCACCTTCAGGTACATTCCCCCAGTGAGAATCATCACCTTCAGGAACTATAACCCAGTGAGAGTCAGCACGATTAGGAAATGTATACCAGTGAGAGTCAGCACATTCAGGAACAATCCCTCACTCAGAGTCAGCACCTTGAGGAACTGCCCCCAGTGAGAATCAGCAACTTCAGGAACTGTAACCCAGTGAGATTGCAACTTCTGGAACTTTACGCCAGTGAGAGTCAGGACCTTCAGGATCTGTCACCCAGTGGGAGAAAGCACCTTCAGGAACTGTCCCCCATTGGCAGTCAGCACCATCAGGAATAGTCGCTAGTGAGAATCAGTAGCTTCAATAACTCTACCCCACTGAGAGTCAGCACCTTCAGGAACTGTACCCCAGTGAGAGTTCGCATATTCAGTAACTGATTCCCAGTGAGATTCAGCACCTTCAGCATCTGTCCCCCTTTGAGAATCAGCAACTTCAGGAACTATACCCCAGTGAGAGTCAGCAACTTCAGGATATTTACCGCAGTGAGAATCAGCACCTTCAGTAACGGTACCCCAGTGAGAGTCAGCACTGTCAGGAACTGTATCCCAGTGAGAGTCAGAGCATTCAGGTACTTTCCCCCAGTGAGAATCATCACCTTCTGGAACTGTACGCCAGTGAGAGTCAGCACCGTCAGGAACTGTAACCCTGTGAGAATCAGCTCCTTCAGGAACGGTCCCTCAATCAGAGTCAGCACCATCAGAATCTGACCCCAATGAGAGCGTCTTCAGGAACTGTAACCCGGTGAGAGTCTGGAGCCACTGGAACTTTATGCCAGTGAGAGTCAGTACCATCAGGAACTGTCACCCAGTGCGAGTCCACACCATCAGGAACAATCCCTTGTGAGAATCAGCACCTTCAATATCTATACACCACTGAGAGTCTGCACCATCAGCTACTGTCCCCCAGTGAGAATCATCACCTTCAGGAACTGTACCCCAGTGAGAATCATCACCTTCAGGAACTGTACCCCAGTGAGAGTCAGCAACTTCAGGAACTGTTCCCCAATGAGAGTTAGCACCTTCAGGAACCAGTTCCCAGTAGATTCAGCACCATCAGCAACTGTCCCCATGTGAGAGTCAGCAACTTCAGGATCTGTACCCCAGTGAAAGTCAGCACCTTCAGGAACTGTTCCGCTGTGAGAGTCAGCATCTTCAGAATCTTTACCCCAGTTAGAATCAGCACCTTCAGGAACAGTCCCCCAGTTAGAGTCAGCAACCTCAGGATCTGTAACCCAGTGAGAGTCTGCAGATTCTGGAACTTTATGCCAGTGAGAACCAGGACCATCAGGAACTGTCACCCAGTGAGCGACAGCACCTACAGGAATTGTCCCCCTGTGGCAGTCAGCACCGTCAGGAACAGTCCCTAGTGAGAATCAGCACCTTCAGTAACGGTAGCCCCAGTGAGAGTCAGCAACCTCAGGAACTGTAACCCAGTGAGTGTCTGCAGCTTCTGGAACTTTATGCCAGTGAGAATCAGGACCATGAGGAACTGTCACCCAGTGAGCGACAGCACCTACAGGAATTGTCCCCCTGTGGCAGTCAGCACCGTCAGGAACAGTCCCTAGTGAGAATCAGCACCTTCAGTAATGGTAGCCCCAGTGAGAGTCAGCAGCTTCAGGTACTTTCCCCCAGTGAAAATCATCACCTTCTGGAACTGTACCGCAGTGAGAGTTAGCAAATTCAGGACCTGTTCCGCTGTGAGATTCAGCACCTTCAGCAACTGTCCACACGTGAAAATCAGCACCTGCAGGTTCTGTAACCTAGTAAGAGACAGCACCTTCAGGAACTGTTCCGCAGTGAGAGTCAGCACCTTCAGAATCTGTAACATAGTGAGAATCAGCAACTTCAGGAACTGTTCACCACTGAGATTCAGCACCTTCAGAAACTTTACACCAGTGATAGTCATGACCTTCAGCAACCGATTCCCAGTGAGAGTCAGCGACTTCAGGAACTGTATCCCAGTGAGAGTTCGCACATTCAGTAACTGATTCCCAGTGAGATTCAGCACCTTCAGCATCTGTCCCCCTTTGAGAATCAGCAACTTCAGGAACTGTACCCCAGTGAGAGTCAGCAACGTCAGTATATTTACCGCAGTGAGAGTCAGCAACTTCAGGAAATGTAGCCCAGTGAGAGTCTGCAGCTTCTGGGACCTTATGCCAGTGAGAGTCAGGACCATGAGGAACTGTCACCCAGTGAGCGACAGCACCTACAGGAATTGTCCCCCTGTGGCAGTCAGCACCGTCAGGAACAGTCCCTAGTGAGCATCAGCACCTTCAGTAACGGTACCCCAGTGAGAGTCAGCACTGTCAGGAACTGTATCCCAGTGAAAGTCAGAGCGTTCAGGTACTTTCCCCCAGTGAGAATCATCACCTTCTGGAACTGTACGCCAGTGAGAGTCAGCACCGTCAGGAACTGTAACCCTGTGAGAATCAGCTCCTTCAGGAACGGTCCCTCAATCAGAGTCAGCACCTTCAGAATCTGACCCCAATGAGAGCGTCTTCAGGAACTGTAACCCGGTGAGAGTCTGGAGCCACTGGAACTTTATGCCAGTCAGAGTCAGTACCATCAGGGACTGTCACCCAGTGCGTGTCCACACCATCAGGAACAATCCCTTGTGAGAATCAGCACCTTCAATATCTATACACCACTGAGAGTCTGCACCATCAGCTACTGTCCCCCAGTGAGAATCATCACCTTCAGGAACTGTACCCCAGTGAGAATCATCACCTTCAGGAACTGTACCCCAGTGAGAGTCAGCAACTTCAGGAACAGTCCCTAGTGAGAATCAGTAGCTTCAATAACTCTACCCCACTGAGAGTCAGCACCTTCAGGAACTGTACCCCAGTGAGAGTTCGCATATTCAGTAACTGATTCCCAGTGAGATTCAGCACCTCCAGCATCTGTCCCCCTTTGAGAATCAGCAACTTCAGGAACTATACCCCAGTGAGAGTCAGCAACTTCAGGATATTTACCGCAGTGAGAATCAGCACCTTCAGTAACGGTACCCCAGTGAGACTCAGCACTGTCAGGAACTGTATCCCAGTGAGAGTCAGAGCATTCAGGTACTTTCCCCCAGTGAGAATCATCACCTTCTGGAACGGTACGCCAGTGAGAGTCAGCACCGTCAGGAACTGTAACCCTGTGAGAATCAGCTCCTTCAGGAACGGTCCCTCAATCAGAGTCAGCACCTTCAGAATCTGACCCCAATGAGAGCGTCTTCAGGAACTGTAACCCGGTGAGAGTCTGGAGCCACTGGAACTTTATGCCAGTGAGAGTCAGTACCATCAGGGACTGTCACCCAGTGCGAGTCCACACCATCAGGAACAATCCCTTGTGAGAATCAGCACCTTCAATATCTATACACCACTGAGAGTCTGCACCATCAGGTATTGTCCCCCAGTGAGAATCATCACCTTCAGGAACTGTACCCCAGTGAGAATCATCACCTTCGGGAACTGTACCCCAGTGAGAGTCAGCAACTTCAGGAACTGTTCCCCAATGAGAGTTAGCACCTTCAGGAACCAGTTCCCAGTAAATTCAGCACCATCAGCAACTGTCCCCATGTGAGAGTCAGCATCTTCAGAATCTTTACCCCAGTTAGAATCAGCACCTTCAGGAACAGTCCCCCAGTTAGAGTCAGCAACCTCAGGATCTGTAACCCAGTGAGAGTCTGCAGATTCTGGAACTTTATGCCAGTGAGAATCAGGACCATCAGGAACTGTCACCCAGTGAGCGACAGCACCTACAGGAATTGTCCCCCTGTGGCAGTCAGCACCGTCAGGAACAGTCCCTAGTGAGAATCAGCAGCTTCAGTAACGGTAGCCCCAGTGAGGGTCAGCAACCTCAGGAACTGTAACCCAGTGAGTGTCTGCAGCTTCTGGAACTTTATGCCAGTGAGAATCAGGACCATGAGGAACTGTCACCCAGTGAGCGACAGCACCTACAGGAATTGTCCCCCTGTGGCAGTCAGCACCGTCAGGAACAGTCCCTAGTGAGAATCAGCACCTTCAGTAACGGTAGCCCCAGTGAGAGTCAGCAGCTTCAGGTACTTTCCCCCAGTGAAAATCATCACCTTCTGGAACTGTACCGCAGTGAGAGTTAGCAAATTCAGGACCTGTTCCGCTGTGAGATTCAGCACCTTCAGCAACTGTCCACACGTGAAAATCAGCACCTGCAGGTTCTGTAACCTAGTAAGAGACAGCACCTTCAGGAACTGTTCCGCTGTGAGAGTCAGCACCTTCAGAATCTGTAACATAGTGAGAATCAGCAACTTCAGGAACTGCACACCAGTGAGATTCAGCACATTCAGAAACTTTACACCAGTGATAGTCATGACCTTCAGCAACCGATTCCCAGTGAGAGTCAGCGACTTCAGGAACCGTATCCCAGTGAGAGTTCGCACATTCAGTAACTGATTCCCAGTGAGATTCAGCACCTTCAGCATCTGTCCCCCTTTGAGAATCAGCAACTTCAGGAACTGTACCCCAGTGAGAGTCAGCAACGTCAGTATATTTACTGCAGTGAGAGTCAGCAACTTCAGGAAATGTAGCCCAGTGAGAGTCTGCAGCTTCTGGGACCTTATGCCAGTGAGAGTCAGGACCATCAGGATCTGTCACCCAGTGAGTGACAGCCCCTTTAGGAACTGTTCCCCTGTGGCAGTCAGCACGGTCAGGAACAGTCCCTAGTGAGCATCTGCACCTTCAGTAACGGTACCCCAGTGAGAGTCAGCACTGTCAGGAACTGTATCCCAGTGAGAGTCAGCACCGTCAGGAACTGTAACCCTGTGAGAATCAGCTCCTTCAGGAACGGTCCCTCAATCAGAGTCAGCACCTTCAGAATCTGACCCCAATGAGAGCGTCTTCAGGAACTGTAACCCGGTGAGAGTCTGGAGCCACTGGAAATTTATGCCAGTGAGAGTCAGTACCATCAGGAACTGTCACCCAGTGCGAGTCCACACCATCAGGAACAATCCCCTGTGAGAATCATCACCTTCAATATCTATACACCACTGAGAGTCTGCACCATCAGCTACTGTCCCCCAGTGAGAATCATCACCTTCAGGAACTGTACCCCAGTGAGAATCATCACCTTCAGGAACTGTACCCCAGTGAGAGTCAGCAACTTCAGGAACAGTCCCTAGTGAGAATCAGTAGCTTCAATAACTCTACCCCACTGAGAGTCAGCACCTTCAGGAACTGTACCCCAGTGAGAGTTCGCATATTCAGTAACTGATTCCCAGTGAGATTCAGCACCTCCAGCATCTGTCCCCCTTTGAGAATCAGCAACTTCAGGAACTATACTCCAGTGAGAGTCAGCAACTTCAGGATATTTACCGCAGTGAGAATCAGCACCTTCAGTAACGGTACCCCAGTGAGACTCAGCACTGTCAGGAACTGTATCCCAGTGAGAGTCAGAGCATTCAGGTACTTTCCCCCAGTGAGAATCATCACCTTCTGGAACTGTATGCCAGTGAGAGTCAGCACCGTCAGGAACTGTAACCCTGTGAGAATCAGCTCCTTCAGGAACAGTCCCTCAATCAGAGTCAGCACCTTCAGAATCTGACCCCAATGAGAGCGTCTTCAGGAACTGTAACCCAGTGAGAGTCTGGAGCCACTGGAACTTTATGCCAGTGAGAGTCAGTACCATCAGGAACTGTCACCCAGTGCGAGTCCACACCATCAGGAACAATCCCTTGTGAGAATCAGCACCTTCAATATCTATACACCACTGAGAGTCTGCACCATCAGCTACTGTCCCCCAGTGAGAATCATCACCTTCAGGAACTGTACCCCAGTGAGAATCATCACCTTCAGGAACTGTACCCCAGTGAGAGTCAGCAACTTCAGGAACAGTCCCTAGTGAGAATCAGTAGCTTCAATAACTCTACCCCACTGAGAGTCAGCACCTTCAGGAACTGTACCCCAGTGAGAGTTCGCATATTCAGTAACTGATTCCCAGTGAGATTCAGCACCTCCAGCATCTGTCCCCCTTTGAGAATCAGCAACTTCAGGAACTATACCCCAGTGAGAGTCAGCAACTTCAGGATATTTACCGCAGTGAGAATCAGCACCTTCAGTAACGGTACCCCAGTGAGACTCAGCACTGTCAGGAACTGTATCCCAGTGAGAGTCAGAGCATTCAGGTACTTTCCCCCAGTGAGAATCATCACCTTCTGGAACTGTACGCCAGTGAGAGTCAGCACCGTCAGGAACTGTAACCCTGTGAGAATCAGCTCCTTCAGGAACAGTCCCTCAATCAGAGTCAGCACCTTCAGAATCTGACCCCAATGAGAGCGTCTTCAGGAACTGTAACCCGGTGAGAGTCTGGAGCCACTGGAACTTTATGCCAGTGAGAGTCAGTACCATCAGGGACTGTCACCCAGTGCGAGTCCACACCATCAGGAACAATCCCTTGTGAGAATCAGCACCTTCAATATCTATACACCACTGAGAGTCTGCACCATCAGCTACTGTCCCCCAGTGAGAATCATCACCTTCAGGAACTGTACCCCAGTGAGAATCATCACCTTCGGGAACTGTACCCCAGTGAGAGTCAGCAACTTCAGGAACTGTTCCCCAATGAGAGTTAGCACCTTCAGGAACCAGTTCCCAGTAGATTCAGCACCATCAGCAACTGTCCCCATGTGAGAGTCAGCAACTTCAGGATCTGTACCCCAGTGAAAGTCAGCACCTTCAGGAACTGTTCCGCTGTGAGAGTCAGCATCTTCAGAATCTTTACCCCAGTTAGAATCAGCACCTTCAGGAACAGTCCCCCAGTTAGAGTCAGCAACCTCAGGATCTGTAACCCAGTGAGAGTCTGCAGATTCTGGAACTTTATGCCAGTGAGAATCAGGACCATCAGGAACTGTCACCCAGTGAGCGACAGCACCTACAGGAATTGTCCCCCTGTGGCAGTCAGCACCGTCAGGAACAGTCCCTAGTGAGAATCAGCACCTTCAGTAACGGTCCCCCAGTGAGAGTCAGCAACCTCAGGAACTGTAACCCAGTGAGTGTCTGCAGCTTCTGGAACTTTATGCCAGTGAGAATCAGGACCATGAGGAACTGTCACCCAGTGAGCGACAGCACCTACAGGAATTGTCCCCCTGTGGCAGTCAGCACCGTCAGGAACAGTCCCTAGTGAGAATCAGCACCTTCAGTAACGGTAACCCCAGTGAGAGTCAGCAGCTTCAGGTACTTTCCCCCAGTGAAAATCATCACCTTCTGGAACTGTACCGCAGTGAGAGTTAGCAAATTCAGGACCTGTTCCGCTGTGAGATTCAGCACCTTCAGCAACTGTCCACACGTGAAAATCAGCACCTGCAGGTTCTGTAACCTAGTAAGAGACAGCACCTTCAGGAACTGTTCCGCTGTGAGAGTCAGCACCTTCAGAATCTGTAACATAGTGAGAATCAGCAACTTCAGGAACTGTACACCAGTGAGATTCAGCACATTCAGAAACTTTACACCAGTGATAGTCATGACCTTCAGCAACCGATTCCCAGTGAGAGTCAGCGACTTCAGGAACCGTATCCCAGTGAGAGTTCGCACATTCAGTAACTGATTCCCAGTGAGATTCAGCACCTTCAGCATCTGTCCCCCTTTGAGAATCAGCAACTTCAGGAACTGTACCCCAGTGAGAGTCAGCAACGTCAGTATATTTACCGCAGTGAGAGTCAGCAACTTCAGGAAATGTAGCCCAGTGAGAGTCTGCAGATTCTGGGACCTTATGCCAGTGAGAGTCAGGACCATCAGGATCTGTCACCCAGTGAGTGACAGCCCCTTTAGGAACTGTTCCCCTGTGGCAGTCAGCACCGTCAGGAACAGTCCCTAGTGAGCATCAGCACCTTCAGTAACGGTACCCCAGTGAGAGTCAGCACTGTCAGGAACTGTATCCCAGTGAGAGTCAGAGCGTTCAGGTACTTTCCCCCAGTCAGAATCATCACCTTCTGGAACTGTACGCCAGTGAGAGTCAGCACCATCAGGAACTGTAACCCTGTGAGAATCAGCTCCTTCAGGAACGGTCCCTCAATCAGAGTCAGCACCTTCAGAATCTGACCCCAATGAGAGCGTCTTCAGGAACTGTAACCCGGTGAGAGTCTGGAGCCACTGGAACTTTATGCCAGTGAGAGTCAGTACCATCAGGAACTGTCACCCAGTGCGGGTCCACACCATCAGGAACAATCCCTTGCGAGAATCAGCACCTTCAATATCTATACACCACTGAGAGTCTGCACCATCAGGTATTGTCCCCCAGTGAGAATCATCACCTTCAGGAACTGTAACGCTGTGAGTTTCAGCACTGTCAGGAAATGTACATCAGTGACAGTTAGCACATTCAGGAACAGTCCCCCACTGAGAGTCAGCAACTTCAGGAACTGTACCCCAGTGAGAGTTAGTACCTTCAGGAACCGATTCCCAGTGAGATTCAGCACATTTAGCATCTGTCCCCCTTTGAGAATCAGCAACTTCAGGAAATGTACCCCAGTGAGAGTCTGCGATTTCAGGAACTGTATCCCAGTGAGTGTCAGCACCTTCAGGAACAGGCCCCCACTCAGAGTCAGCACCTTAAGGAAATGTCCGCAAGTGAGAACCCGTAACTTCAAGAACTGTAACCCACTGAGAGTCAGCACTTTCATGTACATTCCCCCTGTGAGAATCATCACCTTCAGGAAATATAACTCAGTGAGAGTCAGCACCATCAGGAAATGTATACCAGTGAGAGTCAGCACATTCAGGAACAGTCCCCCACTCAGAGTCAGCACCTTCAGGAACTGTCCCCCAGTGAGAGTCAGCAACTTCAGGAACTGTAACCCAGTGAGAGTGCAACTCCTGGAACTTTATGCCAGTGAGAGTCATGACAATCAGGAACTGTCACCCAGTGGGAGAAAGCACCTTGAGGAACTGTCCCCCAGTGGCAGTCAGCACCGTCAGGCACAGTTCCTAGAGAGAATCAGCACCTTCAGTAACTCTACCCCAATGAGCATCATCACCTTCAGGAACTGTACCCCAGTGAGAGTCAGCAAATTCAGGAACTGTACCCCAGTGAGAGTCAGCAACTTCAGGAACTGTACCCCAGTGAGAGTCAGCAACTTCAGGAACTGTACCCCTGTGAGAATCATCACCTTCAGGAACTGTACCCCAGTGAGAGTCAGCAACTT
Organism: Carcharodon carcharias; assembly: GCF_017639515.1. NCBI lineage: Eukaryota > Metazoa > Chordata > Chondrichthyes > Lamniformes > Lamnidae > Carcharodon > Carcharodon carcharias. The sequence continues at coordinate 70,051,502 of NC_054479.1, forward strand.
CAGGAACTGTTCCCCAATGAGAGTTAGCACCTTCAGGAACCAGTTCCCAGTAGATTCAGCACCATCAGCAACTGTCCCCATGTGAGAGTCAGCAACTTCAGGATCTGTACCCCAGTGAAAGTCAGCACCTTCAGGAACTGTTCCGCTGTGAGAGTCAGCATCTTCAGAATCTTTACCCCAGTTAGAATCAGCACATTCAGGAACTGTGCCCCAGTGAGAATCAGCACGTTCAGTAACTTTCCCCCAGTGAGAATCATCACCTTCAGGAACTGTCCCCAAGTGAGATTCAGCAACTTCAGGAAATGTACACCAGTGAGAGTCAGCACCTTCAGGAAATGTACGAAATTGAGAGTCAGAAACTTCAGGAACTCTATCCCAATGAGAGTCAGCACCTTCAGGAACAGTCCCCCAGTGAGAGTCAGCAACTTCAGGAACTGTAACCCAGTGAGAGTCTGCAGCTTCTGGAACTTTATGCCAGTGAGAATCAGGACCATGAGGAACTGTCACCCAGTGAGCGACAGCACCTACAGGAATTGTCGCCCTGTGGCAGTCAGCACCGTCAGGAACAGTCCCTAATGAGAATCAGCACCTTCAGTAACGGTAGCCCCAGTGAGAGTCAGCAGCTTCAGGTACTTTCCCCAAGTGAAAATCATCACCTTCTGGAACTGTACCGCAGTGAGAGTTAGCAAATTCAGGACCTGTTCCGCTGTGAGATTCAGCACCTTCAGCAACTGTCCACACGTGAAAATCAGCACATGCAGGTTCTGTACCCCAGTAAGAGTCAGCACCTTCAGGAACTGTTCCGCTGTGAGAGTCAGCACCTTCAGAATCTGTAACATAGTGAGAATCAGCACCTTCAGGAACTGTTCACCAGTGAGATTCAGCACGTTCAGAAATTTTACACCAGTGATAGTCATGACCTTCAGCAACCGATTCCCAGTGAGAGTCAGCGACTTCAGGAACTGTATCCCAGTGAGAGCTCGCACATTCAGTAACTGATTCCCAGTGAGATTCAGCACCTTCAGCATCTGTCCCCCTTTGAGAATCAGCAACTTCAGGAACTGTACCCCATTGAGAGTCAGCAACTTCAGGATATTTACCGCAGTGAGAGTCAGCAACTTCAGGAAATGTAGCCCAGTGAGAGTCTGCAGCTTTTGGACCTTATGCCAGTGAGATTCAGGACCATCAGGATCTGTCACCCAGTGAGTGACAGCCCCTTTAGGAACTGTTCCCCTGTGGCAGTCAGCACGGTCAGGAACAGTCCCTAGTGCGAATCAGCACCTTCAGTAACGGTACCCCAGTGAGAGTCAGCACAGTCAGGAACTGTATCCCAGTGAGAGTCAGAGCATTCAGGTACTTTCCCCCAGTCAGAATCATCACCTTCTGGAACTGTACGCCAGTGAGAGTCAGCACCATCAGGAACTGTAACCCTGTGAGAATCAGCTCCTTCAGGAACAGTCCCTCAATCAGAGTCAGCACCTTCAGAAACTGACCCCAATGAGAGCATCTTCACGAACTGTAACCCAGTGAGAGTCTGGAGCCAATGGAACTTTATGCCAGTGAGAGTCAGTACCATCAGGAACTGTCACCCAGTGCGAGTCCACACCATCAGGAACAATCCCTTGTGAGAATCAGCACCTTCAATATCTATACACCACTGAGAGTCTGCACCATCAGCTACTGTCCCCCAGTGAGAATCATCACCTTCAGGAACTGTACCCCAGTGAGAATCATCACCTTCAGGAACTGTACCCCAGTGAGAGTCAGCAACTTCAGGAACTGTTCCCCAATGAGAGTTAGCACCTTCAGGAACCAGTTCCCAGTAGATTCAGCACCATCAGCAACTGTCCCCATGTGAGAGTCAGCAACTTCAGGATCTGTACCCCAGTGAAAGTCAGCACCTTCAGGAACTGTTCCGCTGTGAGAGTTAGCAACTTCAGAATCTTTACCCCAGTTAGAATCAGCACCTTCAGGAACTGTACCCTAGTGAGAATCAGCACGTTCAGTAACTTTCCCCCAGTGAGAATCATCACCTTCAGGAGCTGTCCCCAAGTGAGATTCAGCAACTTCAGGAAATGTACACCAGTGAGAGTCAGCACCTTCAGGAAATGTACGACATTGAGAGTCAGAAACTTCAGGAACTCTATCCCAATGAGAGTCAGCACCTTCAGGAACAGTCCCCCAGTGAGAGTCAGCAACTTCAGGAACTGTAACCCAGTGAGAGTCTGCAGCTTCTAGAACTTTATGCCAGTGAGAATCAGGACCATGAGGAACTGTCACCCAGTGAGCGACAGCACCTACAGGAATTGTCCCCCTGTGGCAGTCAGCACCGTCAGGAACAGTCCCTATTGAGAATCAGCACCTTCAGTAATGGTAGCCCCAGTGAGAGTCTGCACCTTCAGGTACTTTCCCCCAGTGAAAATCATCACCTTCTGGAACTGTAACGCAGTGAGAGTTAGCAAATTCAGGACCTGTTCCGCTGTGAGATTCAGCACCTTCAGCAACTGTCCACACGTGAAAATCAGCACCTGCAGGTTCTTTACCCCAGTAAGAGTCAGCACCTTCAGTAACTGTTCCGCTGTGAGAGTCAGCACCTTCAGAATCTGTAACATAGTGATAATCAGCACTTTCTGGAACTGTTCACCAGTGAGATTCAGCACGTTCAGAAATTTTACACCAGTGATAGTCATGACCTTCAGCAACCGATTCCCAGTGAGAGTCAGCGACTTCAGGAACTGTATCCCAGTGAGAGTTCGCACATTCAGTAACTGATTCCCAGTGAGATTCAGCACCTTCAGCATCTGTCCCCCTTTGAGAATCAGCCACTTCAGGAACTGTACCCCAGTTAGAGTCAGCAACTTCAGTATATTTACCGCAGTGAGAGTCAGCAACTTCAGGAAATGTAGCCCAGTGAGAGTCTGCAGCTTCTGGGACCTTATGCCAGTGAGAGTCAGGACCATCAGGATCTGTCACCCAGTGAGTGACAGCCCCTTTAGGAACTGTTCCCCTGTGGCAGTCAGCACGGTCAGGAACCGTCCCTAGTGAGAATCAGCACCTTCAGTAACGGTACCCCAGTGAGAGCCAGCACTGTCAGGAACTGTATCCCAGTGAAAGTCAGAGCATTCAGGTACTTTCCCCCAGTGAGAATCATCACCTTCTGGGACTGTACGCCAGTGAGAGTCAGCACCGTCAGGAACTGTAACCCTGTGAGAATCAGCTCCTTCAGGAACAGACCCTCCATCAGAGTCAGCACCTTCAGAAACTGACCCCAATGAGAGCGTCTTCAGGAACTGTAACCCAGTGAGAGTCTGAAGCCACTGGAACTTTATGCCAGTGAGAGTCAGTACCATCAGGAACTGTCACCCAGTGCGAGTCCACACCATCAGGAACAATACCTCGGGAGAATCAGCTCCTTCCATATCTATACACCACTGAGAGTCTGCACCAGCTGGTGTTGTTCCCCAGTGAGAATCATCACCTTCAGGAACTGTACCCCAGTGAGAATCATCACCTTCAGGAACTGTACCCCAGTGAGAGTCAGCAACTTCAGGAACTGTTCCCCAATGAGAGTTAGCACCTTCAGGAACCAGTTCCCAGTAGATTCAGCACCATCAGCAACTGTCCCCATGTAGAGTCAGCAACTTCAGGATCTGTACCCCAGTGAAAGTCAGCACCTTCAGGAACTGTTCCGCTTTGAGAGTTAGCATCTTCAGAATCTTTACCCCAGTTAGAATCAGCACATTCAGGAACTGTACCCTAGTGAGAATCAGCACATTCAGTAACTTTCCCCCAGTGAGAATCATCACCTTCAGGAACTGTCCCCAAGTGAGATTCAGCAACTTCAGGAAATGTACACCAGTGAGAGTCAGCACCTTCAGGAAATGTACGACATTGAGAGTCAGAAACTTCAGGAACTCTATCCCAATGAGAGTCAACACCTTCAGGAACAGTCCCCCAGTGAGAGTCAGCAACTTCAGGAACTGTAACCCAGTGGGAGTCTGCAGCCTCTGGAACTTTATGCCAGTCAGAGTCAGGACCATCAGGAACTGTCACCCAGTGAGCGACAGCACCTACAGGAATTGACCCCCTGTGGCAGTCAGCACCGTCAGGAACAGTCCCTAGTGAGAATCAGCACCTTCAGTGATGGTACCCCAGAGAGAGTCAGCACTGTCAGGAACTGTATCCCAGTGAGAGTCAGAGCATTCAGGTACTTTCCCCCAGTGAGAATCATCACCTTCTGGAACTGTACGCCAGTGAGAGTCAGCACCATCAGGAACTGTAACCCTGTGAGAATCAGCTCCTTCAGGAACATTCCCTCAATCAGAGTCAGCACCTTCAGAAACTGACCCCAATGAGAGCATCTTCAGGAACTGTAACCCAGTGAGAGTCTGGAGCCCCTGGAACTTCATGCCAGTGAGAGTCAGTACCATCAGGAACTGTCACCCAGTGCGAGTCCACACCATCAGGAACAATCCCTTGTGAGAATCAGCACCTTCAATATCTATACACCACTGAGAGTCTGCACCATCAGCTACTGTCCCCCAGTGAGAATCATCACCTTCAGGAACTGTACCCCAGTGAGAATCATCACCTTCAGGAACTGTACCCCAGTGAGAGTCAGCAACTTCAGGAACTGTTCCCCAATGAGAGTTAGCACCTTCAGGAACCAGTTCCCAGTAGATTCAGCACCATCAGCAACTGTCCCCATGTGAGAGTCAGCAACTTCAGGATCTGTACCCCAGTGAAAGTCAGCACCTTCAGGAACTGTTCCGCTGTGAGAGTTAGCATCTTCAGAATCTTTACCCCCGTTAGGATCAGCACATTCAGGAACTGTACCCTAGTGAGAATCAGCATGTTCAGTAACTTTCCCCCAGTGAGAATCATCACCTTCAGGAACTGTCCCCAAGTGAGATTCAGCAATTTCAGGAAATGTACACCAGTGAGAGTCAGCACCTTCAGGAAATGTACGACATTGAGAGTCAGAAACTTCAGGAACTCTATCCCAGTGAGAGTCAACACCTTCAGGAACAGTCCCCCAGTGACAGTCTGCAGCCTCTGGAACTTTATGCCAGTGAGAATCAGGACCATGAGGAACTGTCACCCAGTGAGCGACAGCACCTACAGGAATTGTCCCCCTGTGGCAGTCAGCACCGTCAGGAACAGTCCCTAGTGAGAATCAGCACCTTTAGTAACGGTACCCCCAGTGAGAGTCTGCACCTTCAGGTACTTTCCCCCAGTGAAAATCATCACCTTCTGGAACTGTACCGCAGTGAGAGTTAGCAAATTCAGGACCTGTTCCGCTGTGAGATTCAGCACCTTCAGCAACTGTCCACACGTGAAAATCAGCACCTGCAGGTTCTGTGCCCCAGTAAGAGTCAGCACCTTCAGGAACTGTTCCGCTGTGAGAGTCAACACCTTCAGAATCTGTAACATAGTGAGAATCAGCTCCTTCAGGAACTGTACCCCAGTGAGATTCAGCATGTTCAGAAACTTTACACCAGTGATATTCAGGACCTTCAGGAACCAATTCCCAGTGAGAGTCAGCAACTTCAGGAACTGTATCCCATTGAGATTCAGCGCCTTCAGGAATAATCCCCCAGTGAGAGTCAGCACCTTCAGGAACTGTCCCCCAGTGAGAGTAAGCACCTTCAGGAAATGTCCCCCAGTGAGAATCAGCACCTTCAGTAACTGCTCCCCAGTGGGAATCAGCATCTTCAGGAACTGTACCGCAGTGAGAATCAGCAAATTCTGGACCTGTTCCATGGTGAAATTCAGCACCATCAGGACTTGTATCGCATTGAGCCTCAGTACCTTCAGTAACTGTATCCCAGCGAGAGTCAGCACCTTCAGGAACTGACCACCGCTGAGCGTCAGTACCATCAGGATCTGTACTCCATTCAGAGTCAGCATCTTCAGCAACTCTACCCCAGTGTGAGGCAGCACCTTCAGGAACTGTACCCGGTGAGAGTTAGCAATTTCTGGAATAGTACCTCAGTGACAGTCAGCACCTTCAGTTTCCGTCTCCCAGCGAAAGTCAGCAACTTTAGGAACTGTGCCCCGGTGAGAGTCAGCATTATCAGGACCTGTACCTCATTGAGTTTCAGTACCATCAGGAACTGTCCCCCAGTGAGAGTCAGCACCACCAGATACGGTCCCACAGTGAGGGTCAGTACCTTCAAGAACTGTACCACAATAATAGTCAGCACCTTCAGGAACTGTACCCCAGGGAGTGTCATTACCCTCAGGCACTTTACCCCAACGAGAGTCAGTACCTTCAGCAACTGTCCCCTAGTAAGATTCAGCATCTTCAGTAACTGTACCCCAGCGAGAGTCAGCTCCTTCAGGAACTGAACCCCAGTGAGAGTCAGCAGCTTCAGTACCTCTCCCCCAGTGAGAGTCAGCACCTTCAGAACCTGTCCCCCAGTGAGATTCAGCACATTCAGGAACTGTCCCCATGTGAGAGTCAGGACCTTCATGAAATGTACACCAGTGAGAGTCAGCACATTCAGGAACTATCCCCCAGTGAGCGTCAGCATCTTCAGAACCAATCCCCCAGCGAGAGTCTGCACCTTCAGCAAAGGTACCTCAATGAGAGTCAGTACCGTCAGTATCTGTATCCCAGCGAGAGTCAGCACCTTCAGGAACTGACACCCACTGAGAGTCAGCATCTTCAGTGACTGTACCAGATTGAGCATCCTTATGTTCAGGAACTGTATCCCAGCGAGAGTCAGCATCTTCAGGATCTGTCCTACACTGAGAGTCAGCAATATCAGGAACTGACCCCAGTGGGAGTATGCACCTTCAGGAACTGTACACCAATAAGCGTCAGTCCCACAAAACATGTCCCCCAGGGAGAGTCAGCACCATCAGGAACTGTACCCCAGTGAGAAATGGCAACTTCAGGAACTGTACACCAGTGAGAGACTGCACTTTCCGGAGATGAACCCCAGTGAGAGTCAACACCTCATCCTATCCCGCAGTGAGAGCCAGCACCTTCAAGAATTGTACCCCTGTTGACCGTCAGTGCATTCAGGACCCGTACACCATTGAGAAACAGCTCCTTCATGAACTGTCCCCCAGTGAAAGTCAGCAGCTTCAGAATCTGTGCCCCGGCAAGGGTCAGCACCTGTGGGAACTGTACCCCAGTTAGATTCAGCAGCTTCAGGAATTGTACCCCAGTGAGAGTCAGCAGCTTCAGGAATTGTACCCCAGTGAAAGTCTGCACCTTCAGGCACTGTAACAGGGTGAGAATCATTAGGTTCAGGAACTGTATCCCAGCGAGAGTCAGCACCTTTAGGATCTGTCCCACACTGAGAGTCAGCAACATCAGGAACTGACCCCAATGGGAGTATGCACCTTCAGGAACTGTACCCCAGTGAGAGTCAGTCCCACAAAACCTGTCCCCCAGGGAGAGTCAGCACCATCAGGATCTGTACCCCAGTGAGAATTCGCAACCTCAGGAAATGTACACCAGTGAGAGACAGCACTTTCAGGGGATGTACCCCAGTGAGAGTCAGCACCACCAGATCCTATCCCACAGTGAGAGTCAGCACCTTCAAGAACTGTACCTCAGTTGACCGTCAGTGCGTTCAGGAACTGTACCCCATTGATAACCAACTCCTTCACGAACTTTGCCCCAGTAAGAGTCATCAGCTTCAGAACCTGTTCCCCGATGAGAGTCAGCACCTGTGGGAACTGTACTCCAGTGAGAGTCAGCACCATCAGAATCATTCCGCCAGCGAGAGTCAGCACCTTCAGGAACTGTAGCCCAGTGAGAGTCAGCACCTTCAGGATCTGTACACCAGTGAGACTCAGAAGATTCAGGAACTGTACCCCTGTGAGAGTCAGCAACTTCAGGAACAGTACCCCAGTGAGATTCAGCAACTTCAGGAACTGTACGCCAGTGAGATTCAGCACCATCAGGAACAGTACCCCAGTGAGAGTCAGCACCTTCAAGAACTGTCCCCCAGTGAGAATAACACCTTGAAGAACTGTACCCAAGTGAGAATCATCACCTTCAAGAACTGTACCACAGTGAGGTTAGCACCATCAGGGCCTGTATCCCAGTGAGAATCAGAAACTTCAGGAACTGTACACCTGCGAGAGCCAGCACCTTCAGGAATTGTCCCCTAGTGAGATTCAGCATCTTCAGGAACTGTACCCTAGTGAGAGTCTGCACCTTCAGGAACTGTACAACAGTGAGAGTCAGCACCTGCAGGAACTGTCCCCCAGTGAGAGTCAGCATGTTCAGAACCTGTCCCCCATTGAGAGTCAGCACATTCAGGAACTGTCCCCAAGTGAGAGTCAGGACCTTCATGAAATGTACACCGCTGAGAGTCAGCACATTCAGGAACTGTACCCCAGTGAGAATCAGCACCGTCAGGAACTGATCCCCAGTGAGAGTCCGCACATTCCGGAACTGTTCCCCAGTGAGAGTTAGCACCTTGAGGAACTGTTCCCCAATGAGAGTTCGCACCTTGAGGAACTTGATCCCAGAGAGAGTCAGCACCTTCAGAAATTATATCCCGGTGACAGCCAGCACCTGCGGGAACTGTCGTCCAGTGAGAGTCAGCACTATCAGAACTTGACCCCCAGTGAGATTCATCACCATCAGGAAATGTAACCCAGTGAATATCAGCATCTTCATGAACTGTATCCCAGTTAGAGTCAGCACCTTCAGGATCTGTCCCACACTGAGAGTCAGCAACATCAGGAACTGATCCCAGTGGGAGTATATACCTTCAGGAACGGTACAAAAGTGAGAGTCAGTCCCAGAAAACCTGTCCCCCAGGGAGAGTCAGCACCATCAGGAACTGTACCCCAGTGAGAATCAGCAACTTCAGGAACTGTACACCAGTGAGAGTCAGCACATTCAGAAACTGTACCCCTGTGAGAGCATCTTCACGAACTGTAACCCAGTGAGAGTCTGGAGCCACTGGAACTTTATGCCAGTGAGAGTCAGTACCATCAGGAACTGTCACCCAGTGCGAGTCCACACCATCAGGAACAATCCCTTGTGAGAATCAGCACCTTCAATATCTATACACCACTGAGAGTCTGCACCATCAGCTACTGTCCCCCAGTGAGAATCATCACCTTCAGGAACTGTACCCCAGTGAGAATCATCACCTTCGGGAACTGTACCCCAGTGAGAGTCAGCAACTTCAGGAACTGTTCCCCAATGAGAGTTAGCACCTTCAGGAACCAGTTCCCAGTAGATTCAGCACCATCAGCAACTGTCCCCATGTGAGAGTCAGCAACTTCAGGATCTGTACCCCAGTGAAAGTCAGCACCTTCAGGAACTGTTCCGCTGTGAGAGTTAGCATCTTCAGAATCTTTACCCCCGTTAGGTTCAGCACATTCAGGAACTGTACCCTAGTGAGAATGAGCATGTTCAGTAACTTTCCCCCAGTGAGAATCATCACCTTCAGGAACTGTCCCCAAGTGAGATTCAGCAACTTCAGGAAATGTACACCAGTGAGAGTCAGCACCTTCAGGAAATGTACGACATTGAGAGTCAGAAACTTCAGGAACTCTATCCCAGTGAGAGTCAACACCTTCAGGAACAGTCCCCCAGTGAGAGTCAGCAACTTCAGGAACTGTAACCCAGTGAGAGTCTGCAGCCTCTGGAACTTTATGCCAGTGAGAATCAGGACCATGAGGAACTGTCACCCAGTGAGCGACAGCACCTACAGGAATTGTCCCCCTGTGGCAGTCAGCACCGTCAGGAACAGTCCCTAGTGAGAATCAGCACCTTTAGTAACGGTACCCCCAGTGAGAGTCTGCACCTTCAGGTACTTTCCCCCAGTGAAAATCATCACCTTCTGGAACTGTACCGCAGTGAGAGTTAACAAATTCAGGACCTGTTCTGCTGTGAGATTCAGCACCTTCAGCAACTGTCCACACGTGAAAATCAGCACCTGCAGGTTCTGTACCCCAGTAAGAGTCAGCACCTTCAGGAACTGTTCCGCTGTGAGAGTCAACACCTTCAGAATCTGTAACATAGTGAGAATCAGCTCCTTCAGGAACTGTACCCCAGTGAGATTCAGCATGTTCAGAAACTTTACACCAGTGATATTCAGGACCTTCAGGAACCAATTCCCAGTGAGAGTCAGCAACTTCAGGAACTGTATCCCATTGAGATTCAGCGCCTTCAGGAATAATCCCCCAGTGAGAGTCAGCACCTTCAGGAACTGTCCCCCAGTGAGAGTAAGCACCTTCAGGAAATGTCCCCCAGTGAGAATCAGCACCTTCAGTAACTGCTCCCCAGTGGGAATCAGCATCTTCAGGAACTGTACCGCAGTGAGAATCAGCAAATTCTGGACCTGTTCCATGGTGAAATTCAGCACCATCAGGACTTGTATCGCATTGAGCCTCAGTACCTTCAGTAACTGTATCCCAGCGAGAGTCAGCACCTTCAGGAACTGACCACCGCTGAGCGTCAGTACCATCAGGATCTGTACTCCATTCAGAGTCAGCATCTTCAGCAACTCTACCCCAGTGTGAGGCAGCACCTTCAGGAACTGTACCCGGTGAGAGTTAGCAATTTCTGGAATAGTACCTCAGTGACAGTCAGCACCTTCAGTTTCCGTCTCCCAGCGAAAGTCAGCAACTTTAGGAACTGTGCCCCGGTGAGAGTCAGCATTATCAGGACCTGTACCTCATTGAGTTTCAGTACCATCAGGAACTGTCCCCCAGCACAACAGATACGGTCCCACAGTGAGGGTCAGTACCTTCAAGAACTGTACCACAATAATAGTCAGCACCTTCAGGAACTGTACCCCAGGGAGTGTCATTACCCTCAGGCACTTTACCCCAACGAGAGTCAGTACCTTCAGCAACTGTCCCCTAGTAAGATTCAGCATCTTCAGTAACTGTACCCCAGCGAGAGTCAGCACCTTCAGGAACTGAACCCCAGTGAGAGTCAGCAGCTTCAGTACCTCTCCCCCAGTGAGAGTCACCACCTTCAGAACCTGTCCCCCAGTGAGATTCAGCACATTCAGGAACTGTCCCCATGTGAGAGTCAGGACCTTCATGAAATGTACACCAGTGAGAGTCAGCACATTCAGGAACTATCCCCCAGTGAGTGTCAGCATCTTCAGAACCAATCCCCCAGCGAGAGTCTGCACCTTCAGCAAAGGTACCCCAATGAGAGTCAGTACCGTCAGTATCTGTATCCCAGCGAGAGTCAGCACCTTCAGGAACTGACACCCACTGAGAGTCAGCATCTTCAGTGACTGTACCAGATTGAGCATCCTTATGTTCAGGAACTGTATCCCAGCGAGAGTCAGCATCTTCAGGATCTGTCCTACACTGAGAGTCAGCAATATCAGGAACTGACCCCAGTGGGAGTATGCACCTTCAGGAACTGTACACCAATAAGTGTCAGTCCCACAAAACATGTCCCCCAGGGAGAGTCAGCACTATCAGGAACTGTACCCCAGTGAGAAATGGCAACTTCAGGAACTGTACACCAGTGAGAGACTGCACTTTCCGGAGATGAACCCCAGTGAGAGTCAACACCTCATCCTATCCCGCAGTGAGAGTCAGCACCTTCAAGAATTGTACCCCTGTTGACCGTCAGTGCATTCAGGACCCGTACACCATTGAGAAACAGCTCCTTCACGAACTGTCCCCCAGTGAAAGTCAGCAGCTTCAGAATCTGTGCCCCGGCAAGGGTCAGCACCTGTGGGAACTGTACCCCAGTTAGATTCAGCAGCTTCAGGAATTGTACCCCAGTGAGAGTCAGCAGCTTCAGGAATTGTGCCCCAGTGAAAGTCTGCACCTTCAGGCACTGTAACAGGGTGAGAATCATTAGGTTCAGGAACTGTATCCCAGCGAGAGTCAGCACCTTTAGGATCTGTCCCACACTGAGAGTCAGCAACATCAGGAACTGACCCCGATGGGAGTATGCACCTTCAGGAACTGTACCCCAGTGAGAGTCAGTCCCACAAAACCTGTCCCCCAGGGAGAGTCAGCACCATCAGGATCTGTACCCCAGTGAGAATTCGCAACCTCAGGAAATGTACACCAGTGAGAGACAGCACTTTCAGGGGATGTACCCCAGTGAGAGTCAGCACCACCAGATCCTATCCCACAGTGAGAGTCAGCACCTTCAAGAACTGTACCTCAGTTGACCGTCAGTGCGTTCAGGAACTGTACCCCATTGATAATCAACTCCTTCATGAACTTTGCCCCAGTAAGAGTCATCAGCTTCAGAACCTGTTCCCCGATGAGAGTCAGCACCTGTGGGAACTGTACTCCAGTGAGAGTCAGCACCATCAGAATCATTCCGCCAGCGAGAGTCAGCACCTTCAGGAACTGTAGCCCAGTGAGAGTCAGCACCTTCAGGATCTGTACACCAGTGAGACTCAGAAGATTCAGGAACTGTACCCCTGTGAGAGTCAGCAACTTCAGGAACAGTACCCCAGTGAGATTCAGCAACTTCAGGAACTGTACCCCAGTGAGATTCAGCACCATCAGGAACAGTACCCCAGTGAGAGTCAGCACCTTCAAGAACTGTCCCCCAGTGAGAATAACACCTTGAAGAACTGTACCCAAGTGAGAATCATCACCTTCAAGAACTGTACCACAGTGAGGTTAGCACCATCAGGGCCTGTATCCCAGTGAGAATCAGAAACTTCAGGAACTGTACACCTGCGAGAGCCAGCACCTTCAGGAATTGTCCCCTAGTGAGATTCAGCATCTTCAGGAACCGTACCCTAGTGAGAGTCTGCACCTTCAGGAACTGTACAACAGTGAGGGTCAGCACCTGCAGGAACTGTCCCCCAGTGAGAGTCAGCATGTTCAGAACCTGTCCCCCATTGAGAGTCAGCACATTCAGGAACTGTCCCCAAGTGAGAGTCAGGACCTTCATGAAATGTACACCACTGAGAGTCAGCACATTCAGGAACTGTACCCCAGTGAGAATCAGCACCGTCAGGAACTGATCCCCAGTGAGAGTCAGCACATTCCGGAACTGTTCCCCAGTGAGAGTTAGCACCTTGAGGAACTGTTCCCCAATGAGAGTTCGCACCTTGAGGAACTGGATCCCAGAGAGAGTCAGCACCTTCAGAAATTATATCCCGGTGACAGCCAGCACCTGCGGGAACTGTCGTCCAGTGAGAGTCAGCACTATCAGAACTTGGACCCCCAGTGAGATTCATCACCATCAGGAAATGTAACCCAGTGAATATCAGCATCTTCATGAACTGTATCCCAGTTAGAGTCAGCACCTTCAGGATCTGTCCCACACTGAGAGTCAGCAACATCAGGAACTGATCCCAGTGGGAGTATATACCTTCAGGAAAGGTACAAAAGTGAGAGTCAGTCCCAGAAAACCTGTCCCCCAGGGAGAGTCAGCACCATCAGGAACTGTACCCCAGTGAGAATCAGCAACTTCAGGAACTGTACACCAGTGAGAGTCAGCAACTTCAGGAACTGTACCCCTGTGAGAATCATCACCTTCAGGAACTGTACCCCAGTGAGAGTCAGCAACTTCAGGAACTGTTCCCCAATGAGAGTTAGCACCTTCAGGAACCAGTTCCCAGTAGATTCAGCACCATCAGCAACTGTCCCCATGGGAGAGTCAGCAACTTCAGGATCTGTACCCCAGTGAAAGTCAGCACCTTCAGGAACTGTTCCGCTGTGAGAGTCAGCATCTTCAGAATCTTTACCCCAGTTAGAATCAGCACATTCAGGAACTGTGCCCTAGTGAGAATCAGCACGTTCAGTAACTTTCCCCCAGTGAGAATCATCACCTTCAGGAACTGTCCCCAAGTGAGATTCAGCAAGTTCAGGAAATGTACGACATTGAGAGTCAGAAACTTCAGGAAATCTATCCCAATGAGAGTCAGCACCTTCAGGAACAGTCCCCCAGTGAGAGTCAGCAACTTCAGGAACTGTAACCCAGTGAGAGTCTGCAGCTTCTGGAACTTTATGCCAGTGAGAATCAGGACCATCAGGAAGTGTCACCCAGTGAGCGACAGCACCTTCAGGAATTGTCGCCCTGTGGCAGTCAGCACCGTCAGGAACAGTCCCTAGTGAGAATCAGCACCTTCAGTAACGGTAGCCCCAGTGAGAGTCAGCAGCTTCAGGTACTTTCCCCAAGTGAAAATCATCACCTTCTGGAACTGTCACCCACTGAGAGTCAGCATCTTCAGTGACTGTACCAGATTGAGCATCCTTATGTTCAGGAACTGTATCCCAGCGAGAGTCAGCATCTTCAGGATCTGTCCTACACTGAGAGTCAGCAATATCAGGAACTGACCCCAGTGGGAGTATGCACCTTCAGGAACTGTACACCAATAAGTGTCAGTCCCACAAAACATGTCCCCCAGGGAGAGTCAGCACCATCAGGAACTGTACCCCAGTGAGAAATGGCAACTTCAGGAACTGTACACCAGTGAGAGACTGCACTTTCCGGAGATGAACCCCAGTGAGAGTCAACACCTCATCCTATCCCGCAGTGAGAGTCAGCACCTTCAAGAATTGTACCCCTGTTGACCGTCAGTGCATTCAGGACCCGTACACCATTGAGAAACAGCTCCTTCACGAACTGTCCCCCAGTGAAAGTCAGCAGCTTCAGAATCTGTGCCCCGGCAAGGGTCAGCACCTGTGGGAACTGTACCCCAGTTAGATTCAGCAGCTTCAGGAATTGTACCCCAGTGAGAGTCAGCAGCTTCAGGAATTGTGCCCCAGTGAAAGTCTGCACCTTCAGGCACTGTAACAGGGTGAGAATCATTAGGTTCAGGAACTGTATCCCAGCGAGAGTCAGCACCTTTAGGATCTGTCCCACACTGAGAGTCAGCAACATCAGGAACTGACCCCAATGGGAGTATGCACCTTCAGGAACTGTACCCCAGTGAGAGTCAGTCCCACAAAACCTGTCCCCCAGGGAGAGTCAGCACCATCAGGATCTGTACCCCAGTGAGAATTCGCAACCTCAGGAAATGTACACCAGTGAGAGACAGCACTTTCAGGGGATGTACCCCAGTGAGAGTCAGCACCACCAGATCCTATCCCACAGTGAGAGTCAGCACCTTCAAGAACTGTACCTCAGTTGACCGTCAGTGCGTTCAGGAACTGTACCCCATTGATAATCAACTCCTTCACGAACTGTGCCCCAGTAAGAGTCATCAGCTTCAGAACCTGTTCCCCGATGAGAGTCAGCACCTGTGGGAACTGTACTCCAGTGAGAGTCAGCACCATCAGAATCATTCCGCCAGCGAGAGTCAGCACCTTCAGGAACTGTAGCCCAGTGAGAGTCAGCACCTTCAGGATCTGTACACCAGTGAAACTCAGAAGATTCAGGAACTGTACCCCTGTGAGAGTCAGCAACTTCAGGAACAGTACCCCAGTGAGATTCAGCAACTTCAGGAACTGTACCCCAGTGAGATTCAGCACCATCAGGAACAGTACCCCAGTGAGAGTCAGCACCTTCAAGAACTGTCCCCCAGTGAGAATAACACCTTGAAGAACTGTACCCAAGTGAGAATCATCACCTTCAAGAACTGTACCACAGTGAGGTTAGCACCATCAGGGCCTGTATCCCAGTGAGAATCAGAAACTTCAGGAACTGTACACCTGTGAGAGCCAGCACCTTCAGGAATTGTCCC
Source organism: Carcharodon carcharias (assembly GCF_017639515.1). NCBI lineage: Eukaryota > Metazoa > Chordata > Chondrichthyes > Lamniformes > Lamnidae > Carcharodon > Carcharodon carcharias. The sequence continues at coordinate 70,067,119 of NC_054479.1, forward strand.
CTAGTGAGATTCAGCATCTTCAGGAACTGTACCCTAGTGAGAGTCTGCACCTTCAGGAACTGTACAACAGTGAGAGTCAGCACATTCAGGAACTGTCCCCAAGTGAGAGTCAGGACCTTCATGAAATGTACACCACTGAGAGTCAGCACATTCAGGAACTGTACCCCAGTGAGAATCAGCTCCGTCAGGAACTGATCCCCAGTGAGAGTCAGCACATTCCGGAACTGTTCCCCAGTGAGAGTTAGCACCTTGAGGAACTGTTCCCCAATGAGAGTTCGCACCTTGAGGAACTGGATCCCAGAGAGAGTCAGCACCTTCAGAAATTATATCCCGGTGACAGCCAGCACCTGCGGGAACTGTCGTCCAGTGAGAGTCAGCACTATCAGAACTTGGCCCCCAGTGAGATTCATCACCATCAGGAAATGTAACCCAGTGAATATCAGCATCTTCATGAACTGTATCCCAGTTAGAGTCAGCACCTTCAGGATCTGTCCCACACTGAGAGTCAGCAACATCAGGAACTGATCCCAGTGGGAGTATATACCTTCAGGAACTGTACACAAGTGAGATTCAGTCCCAGAAAACCTGTCCCCCAGGGAGAGTCAGCACCATCAGGAACTGTACCCCAGTGAGAATCAGCAACTTCAGGAACTGTACACCAGTGAGGGACAGCACCTTCAGTAACTGTACCTCAGCGAGTTTCAGCACCATCAGAACTTGACCTCCAGCGAGAGTCAGCACCATCAGAAAATGTAACCCCGTGAATATCAGCACCTTCAGGAAGTGTACCCCAGTGGGAATCAGCACCTTCAGAACCTGTCCCCCAGCAAGAGTCAGCACCTTCAGGTCCTGTACCCCAGGAAGAGTCAGCTCCTTCAGGAAGTATTCCCCAGTGAGAATCAGCAACTTCTGGCATGTACCCTAGTGAGAGTGTGCACCTTCAGCAACAATCACCAGAGAGAGTCAGCACCTTCAGGAACTGTCCCCCAGTGAGAATCAGCAAATTCTGGAACTGTACCATGGTGAAATTCAGCACCATCTTGACCAGTATCGCATTGAGCCTCAGTACCTTCAGTAACTGTATCCCAGCGAGAGTCAGCACCTTTAGGAACTGACCACCACTGAGCGTCAGTACCATCAGGATCTGTACTCCATTCAGAGTCAGCATCTTCAGCAACTCTACCCCCGTGTGAGGCAGCACCTTCAGGAACTGTACCCGGTGAGAGTCTGCAATTTCTGGAACAGTACCTCAATGACAGTCAGCACCTTCAGTATTTTCCTCTCCCAGCGAAAGTCAGCAACTTTAGGAACTGTGCCCCGGTGAGAGTCAGCATTATCAGGACCTGTACCTCATTGAGTTTCAGTACCATCAGGTACTGTCGCGCAGTGAGGGTCAGTACCTTCAAGAATTGTGCCACAGTAATAGTCAGCACCTTCAGGAACTGTACCCCAGGGAGTGTCATTACCCTCAGGCACCTTACCCCAACGAGAGTCAGTACCTTCAGCAACTGTCCCCTAGTAAGATTCAGCATCTTCAGGAACTGTACCCCAGCGAGAGTCAGCACATTCAGGAACTGAACACCAGTGAGAGTCAGCAGCTTCAGGAACTCTCCCCCAGTGAGAGTCAGCACCTTCAGAACCTGTCCCTCAGTGAGATTCAGCACATTCAGGAACTGTCCCCAAGTGAGAGTCTGGACCTTCATGAAATATACACCAGTGAGAGTCAGCAGGAACTGTACCCCAGTGAGAAATGGCAACTTCAGGAACTGTACACCAGTGAGAGACAGCACTTTCAGGAGATGAACCCCAGTGAGAGTCAACACCTCATCCTATCCCGCAGTGAGAGTCAGCACTTTCAAGAATTGTACCCCTGTTGACCGTCAGTGCATTCAGGACCCGTACACCATTGAGAAACAGCTCCTTCATGAACTTTCCCCCAGTGAGAGTCAGCAGCTTCAGAATCTGTGCCCTGGCAACGGTCAGCACTTGTGGGAACTGTACCCCAGTGAGAGTCAGCAGCTTCAGGAATTGTACCCCAGTGAGAGTCAGCAGCTTCAGGAATTGTACCCCAGTGAAAGTCTGCACCTTCAGGCACTGTAACAGGGTGGGAATCATTAGGTTCAGGAACTGTATCCCAGCGAGAGTCAGCACCTTTAGGATCTGTCCCACACTGAGAGTCAGCAACATCAGGAACTGACCCCGATGGGAGTATGCACCTTCAGGAACTGTACCCCAGTGAGAGTCAGCAACTTCAGGAACTGACACCCACTGAGAGTCAGCACCTTCAGGATCTGTACCCCAGTGAGAATTTGCAACCTCAGGAAATGTACACCAGTGAGAGACAGCACTTTCAGGGGATGTACCCCAGTGAGAGTCAGCACCACCAGATCCTATCCCACAGTGAGAGTCAGCACCTTCAAGAACTGTACCTCTGTTGACCGTCAGTGCGTTCAGGAACTGTACCCCATTGATAATCAACTCCTTCACGAACTGTGCCCCAGTAAGAGTCATCAGCTTCAGAACCTGTTCCCCAATGAGAGTCAGCACCTGTGGGAACTGTACTCCAGTGAGAGTCAGCACCACTGTACTCCAGTGAGAGTCAGCACCATCAGAATCATTCCACCAGCGTGAGTCAGCACCTTCAGGAACTGTAGCCCAGTGAGAATCAGCACCTTCAGGATCTGTACGCCAGTGAGACTCAGAAGATTCAGGAACTGTACCCCTGTGAGAGTCAGCAACTTCAGGAACAGTACCCCAGTGAGATTCAGCACCATCAGGAACAGTACCCCAGTGAGAGTCAGCACCTTCAAGAACTGCCCCCCAGTGAGAATAACACCTTGAAGAACTGTACCCAAATGAGAATCATCACCTTCAAGAACTGTACCACAGTGAGGTTAGCACCATCAGGGCCTGTATCCCAGTGAGAATCAGAAACTTCAGGAACTGTACACCTGCGAGAGCCAGCACCTTCAGGAATTGTCCCCTAGTGAGATTCAGCATCTTCAGGAACTGTACCCTAGCGAGAGTCTGCAACTTCAGGAACGGTACAACAGTGAGAGTCAGCACCTGCAGGAACTGTCCCCCAGTGAGAGTCAGCACGTTCAGAACCTGTCCCCCATTGAGAGTCAGCACATTCAGGAACTGTCCCCAAGTGAGAGTCAGGACCTTCATGAAATGTACACCACTGAGAGTCAGCACATTCAGGAACAGTCCCCCAGTGAGCGTCAGCACCTTCAGAACCAATCCGCTAGCGAGAGTCAGCACCTTCAGGAACTGTATCTCAATGAGAGTCAGTACCATCAACATCTGTATCTCCGCGGGAGTTAGCACCTTCAGGAACTGACACCCACTGAGATTCATCACCTTCAGCGACTGTACCCCAGTGAGAGTTAACACCTTGAGGAACTGTACCCCAGTGTGAATCAGCTCATTCAGGAACTGTCTCCCGGCTAGAGTCAGCACCTGCGGAAACTGTAGTCTAGTGAGATTCAGCACCTTCAGGAAATGTACCCCTGTGAGAGTCAGCACCTTCAGGCACTGTACCAGCATGAGAATCAGTACGCTCAGGAACTGTATCCCAGCGAGAGTCAGCAACCTCAGGAACTGACACCCCCTGAGAGTCAGCACCTTTAGGACTGTACCCCAGTGAGAGTCAGCTCCTTCAGCAACTGTACCCCAGTGAGAATCAGCACGTTTGGAACTGTATCCCAGTGAGAGTCAGCACTATCAGAACTTGACCCCCAGTGAGGTTCATCACCATCAGGAAATGTAACCCAGTGAATATCAGCATCTTCATGAACTGTATCCCAGTTAGAGTCAGCACCTTCAGGATCTGTCCAACACTGAGAGTCAGCAACATCAGGAACTGATCCCAGTGGGAGTATATACCTTCAGGAACTGTACACAAGTGAGAGTCAGTCCCAGAAAACCTGTCCCCCAGGGAGAGTCAGCACCATCAGGAACTGTACCCCAGTGAGAATTAGCAACTTCAGGAACTGTACACCAGTGAGAGACAGCACCGTCAGCAACTGTACCTCAGCGAGATTCAGCACCATCAGAACTTGACTCCCCGCGAGAGTCAGCACCTTCAGAACCTCTCCCCCAGTGAGATTCAGCACATTCAGGAACTGTCCCCAAGTGAGAGTCAGGACCTTCATGAAATGTACACCACTGAGAGTCAGCACATTCAGGAACTGTCCCCCAGTGAGCGTCAGCACCTTCAGAACCAATCCGCTAGCGAGAGTCAGCACCTTCAGGAACTGTATCTCAATGAGAGTCAGTACCATCAACATCTGTATCCCCGCGGGAGTTAGCACCTTCAGGAACTGACACCAACTGAGAGTCAGCACCTTCAGGGAAGGTACCCCAGTGAGAGTTAACACCTTAAGGAACTGTACCCCAGTGTGAATCAGCTCATTCAGGAACTATCTCCCGGCTAGAGTCAGCACCTGCAGGAACTGTAGTCCAGTGAGATTCAGCACTTTCAGGAAATTTACCCCCGTGAGAGTCAGCACCTTCAGGCACTGTACCAGAGTGAGAATCAGTACGCTCAGGAACTGTATCCCTGTGAGTATCAGCACCTTCAGGAACTGATCCCCAGTGTGAGTCAGCACATTCCGGAACTGTTCCCCAGTGAGAGTTAGCACTTTTTGGAACTGTTCCCCAATGAGTGTTCACACCTTGAGGAACTGGTTCCCAGAGAGAATCAGCACCTTCAGAAATTATATCCCGGTGACAGCCAGCACCTGTGGGAACTGTCGTCCAGTGAGAGTCAGCACCTTCAAGCACTGTACCAGAGTGAGAATCAGCACGTTCAGGAACTGTATCCCAGCGAGAGTCAGCAACTTCAGGAACTGACACTCACTGAGAGTCAGCACCTTCAGGGACTGTACCCCAGTGAGAGTCAGCACCTTCAGCAACTGCACCCCAGTGAGTATCAGCACCTTCAGGAACTGATCCCCAGTGTGAGTCAGCACATTCCGGAACTGTTCCCCAGTGAGAGTTAGCACCTTTTGGAACTGTTCCCCAATGAGAGTTCGCATCTTGAGGAACTGGTTCCCAGAGAGAGTCAGCACCTTCAGAAATTATATCCCGGTGACAGCCAGCACCTGCGGGATCTGTCGTCCAGTGAGAGTCAGCACCTTCAGGCACTGTACCAGAGTGAGAATCAGCACGTTCAGGAACTGTATCCCAGTGAGAGTCAGCACTATCAGAACTTGACCCCCAGTGAGATTCATCACCATCAGGAAATGTAACCCAGTGAATATCAGCATCTTCATGAACTGTATCCCAGTTAGAGTCAGCACTATCAGAACTTGACCCCCAGTGAGATTCATCACCATCAGGAAATGTAACCCAGTGAATATCAGCATCTTCATGAACTGTCTCCCAGTTAGAGTCAGCACCTTCAGGATCTGTCCCACACTGAGAGTCAGCAACATCAGGAACTGATCCCAGTGGGAGTATATACCTTCAGGAACTGTACACAAGTGAGATTCAGTCCCAGAAAACCTGTCCCCCAGGGAGAGTCAGCACCATCAGGAACTGTACCCCAGTGAGAATTAGCAACTTCAGGAACTGTACACCAGTGAGAGACAGCACCTTCAGTAACTGTACCTCAACGAGATTCAGCACCATTAGAACGTGACCCCCAGCGAGAGTCAGCACCTTCAGAACCTGTCCCCCAGTGAGAGTCAGCACATTTAGGGACTGTCCCCAAGTGAGAGTCACGACCTTCATGAAATGTACACCAGTGAGAGTCAGCACATTCAGGAACTGTCCCCCAGTGAGCGTCAGCACCTTCAGAACCAATCCGCTAGCGAAAGTCAGCACCTTCAGGAACTGTACCTCAATGAGAGTCAGTACCATCAGCATCTGTATCCCCGCGAGAGTCAGCACCTTCAGGAACTGACACCCACTTAGAGTCAGCACCTTCAGGGACTGTACCCCAGTGAGAGTTAACACCTTGAGGAACTTTACCCCAGTGTGAATCAGCTCATTCAGGAACTATCTCCCGCTTAGAGTCAGCACCTGCGGGAACTGTAGTCCAGTGAGATTCAGCACCTTCAGGAAATGTACCCCCATGAGAGTCAGCACCTTCAGGCACTGTACCAGAGTGAGAATCAGTACGTTCAGGAACTGTACAACAGTGAGAGTCAGCACCTTCAGCAACTGTACCTCAGTGAGATTCAGCACCATCAGAACCTGATCCCCAGCGAGAGTCAACACCATCAGGAAATGTAACCCCGTGAATATCAGCACCTTCAGGAAGTGTACCCCAGTGGGAATCAGCACCTTCAGAACCTGTATCCCAGTGAGAATCAGAATCTTCAAGAACTGTAATCCAGCGATAGTAAGCACCTTCAGGAATTGACCCCAGTGAGAGTCAGCACCTTCAGGAACTGTGCCCCAGTGAGAGTCACCACCTTCATGAACTGTACCCCATTTAGAATCAGCAACTTCAGGAACTGTACACCAGTGAGTGACAGCAATTTCAGGAGATGTACCCCAGTGAGAGTCAGCACCATCCGATCCTATCCCGCTGTGAGTGTCAGCACCTTCAAGAATCGTACCCCTGTTGACCATCAGTACATTCAGGAACTGTACGGCATTGAGAATCAGCTCCTTCACGAACTGTCCCCCAGTGAGAGTCAGCAGCTTCAGACCCTGTCCCCCGGCAAGAGTCAGCACCTGTGGGATCTGTACTTCAGTGAGAGTCAGTACCAATAGAATCTTTCCGCCAGCGAGAGTCAGCACCTTCAGGAACTATAGCCCAGTAAGAGTCAGCACATTCAGGATCTGTATGCCAGTGAGAGTCAGCACCTTCAGAATTTAACACCCACTGAGAGCCAGCACCTTCTGGGACTGTACCCCAGTGAGAATCAGCACCTTCCAGAACTGATCCCCAATGAGAGTCAGCTCATTCAGGAACTGTTCCCCAGTGAGAGTTAGCACTTTGAGGAACTGTACCCCAGTGAGAATCAGCTCGTTCAGGTACTATCTCCCGGCTTGAGTCAGCACCTGCGGGAACTGTAGTCCAGTGAGATTCAGCACCTTCAGGAAATGTACTCTCATGAGAGTCAGCACCTTCAGGCACTGTACCAGAGTGAGAATCAGTATGTTCAGGAACTGTATCCCAGCGAGAGTCAGCACCTTCAGGATCTGTCCCAAACTGAGAGTCAGCAACATCAGGAACTGACCCCAGTGGGAGTATGCACCTTCAGGAACTGTACACCAGTAAGAGTCAATCCCACAAAACCTGTCCCCCACGGAGAGTCAGCAGCATCAGGAACTGTACCCCTGTGAGAATCAGCAACCTCAGGAACTGTACACCAGTGAGAGACAGCACTTTCAGGAGATGAACCCCAGTGAGAGTCAGCACCACCACATCCTATCCCACAGTGAGAGCCAGCACCTTCAAAATTGTACCCCAGTTGACCGTCTGTGCATTTAGGAACTGTACGCCATTGAGAAACAGCTCCTTCACGAACTGTCCCCCAGTGAGAGTCAGAAGTTTCAGAACCTGTCCCCCAGCGAAAGTCAGCACCTGTGGGAACTGTACTCCATTGAGAGTCAGCACCATAAGAATCTTTCTGCCAGCGAGAGTCAGCACCTTCAGGAACTGTAGCTCAGTGAGAGTCAGCACATTCAGGATCTGTATACCAGTGAGAGTCAGCACCTTCAGGAACTTTACCCCTGTGAGAGTCAGCACTTTCAGGCACTGTACCCCAGTGAGAATCAGCAACTTCAGGAACTGTACCCAAGTGAGAATTAGCACCTTCAGGACCTGTATCCCAGTGAGAATCAACAACTTCAGGAACTGTTCCCAAGTGAGAATTAGCACCTTCAGGACCTGTATCCCAATGAGAATCAGCAACTTCAGGAACTGTACACCAGTGAGAGACAGCACCTTCAGGAGATGTACCCCAGTGAGAGTCAGCAGAACCACATCCTATCCCGCAGTGAGCGTCAGCACCTTCAAGATCAGTACCCCAGTTGACCGTCAGTATATTCAGGAACTGTACGCCATTGAGAATCAGCTCCCTCACGAACTGTCCCCCAGTGAGAGTCAGCAGCTTCAGAACCTGTACCCCAGTGAGAGTCAGCACATTCAGTATCTGTATGCCAGTGAGAGTCAGCACCTTCAGGAACTTTACCCCTGTGAGAGTCAGCACTTTCAGGAACAGTACCCCAGTGAGAATCAGCAACTTCAGGAACTGTACCCCAGTGAGAATCAGCGCCGTCAGGAACTGTACCACAGTGATATTGAGCACAATCGGGAACAGTACCCCATTGAGAGTCAGCACATTCAGGAACTGTGCCCCAGTGAGAATAACACCTTGAATAACTGTACCCGAGTGAGAATAAGCACATTCAGGAACTGTACCACAGTGAGATTCAACACCATCAGGACCTGTATCTCAGTGAGATTCAGAATCTTCTGGAACTGTACACCTGCTAGAGTCAGCACATTCAGGAATTGTCCCCCAGTGAGAGTCAGCACATTCAGGAACTGTACCCCGTTGACAGTCAGCAACTTCAGGACCTGTCCCCCTTTGAGTGTCAGCACCATCAGAAACTTTCCCCAGTTAGAGTCAGCATCTTCAGGATCCATACCCCAATGAGAGTCTGTACCATCAGTCACTGTATCCCAGCGGGTGTCAGCACCTTCAGGAACTGTCCGCACTGAGAGTCAGCACCATCAGGAACTGTACCCCAGTGAGAGTCAGCTCCTTCAACAACTGTACCCCAGTGAGAATCAACACCTTCAGGAACTGATCCCCCGTGAGAGTCAGTACCTTCAGGAACTGTTCCCCAATGAGAGTTAGCAACTTGAGGAGACAGTCAGCACGTTCAGGAACTGTCCCCCAGTGAGAATCAGAACCTTCAGAAATTATCTCCCGGCGAGAGCCAGCACCTGCGGGAACTGTAGTCCAGTGATAATCAGCCACTTCAGGAAATGTACACCAGTGAGAGACAGCAACTTCAGTAACTGTACCTCAGCGAGAATCAGCACCATCAGAACTTGACCCCCAGCGAGAGTCAGCACCATCAGGAAATGTAACCCCATGAATATCAGCACCTTCAGGAAGTGTACCCCAGTGGGAATCAGCACCTTCAGAACCTGTCCCCCAGCAAAAGTCAGCACCTTCAGGTACTGTAACACAGGAAGAGTCAGCCTCTTCAGGAAGTATACCCCAGTGAGAATCAGCAACTTCTGGCACTGTACCCTACTAAGGGCGCGCACCTTCAGCAACTATCCACAGAGTCAGCCAGCACCTTCAGGAACTGTACCCCAGTGAGAGTAAGCACCTTCAGGAAACATCCCCCAATGAGAATCAGCACCTTTAGTAACTGCTCCCTCGTGGGAATCAGCATCTTCAGGAAATGTACCGCAGTGAGAATCAGCAAATTCGGGAACTGTACCATGGTGAAATTCAGCACCATCAGGACCTGTATCGCATTGAGCCTCAGTACCTTCAGTAACTGTATCCCAGCGAGAGTCAGCTCCTTCAGGATCTGACCCCCACTGAGCGTCAGTACCATCAGGAACTGTACTCCAGTCACAGTCAGCATCTTCAGCAACTGTACCCCAGTGTGAGCCAGCACCTTCAGGAACTGTACCCGGTGAGTGTCAGCACCTTCTGGAATTGTACCTCAATGACAGTCAGCACCTTCAGGATCTGTCTCCCAGCGAAAGTCAGCAACTTTAGGAACTGTGCCCTAGTGAGAGTCAGCATCATCAGGACCTGTACCTCAGTGAGTGTCAGCACCATCAGGAACTGTACCCCAGTGAGAGTTAGCACCACCAGATACTGTCCCACAGTGATAGTCAGCACCTTCAAGAACTGTACCCCAGGGAGTGTCATTACCCTCAGGAACTGTGCCCCAATGAGAGTCTGTACTTTCAGGAACTGTTACCTAGTAAGATTTAGCATCTTCAGGAATTGTACCCCAGTGAGAGTTGGCACATTCAGGAACTGACCCACAGTGAGAGTCAGCACCCTCGGTAACTGTGCTCCAGTGAGAATCAGCCCTTTCAGGAACTGATCCCTAGTGAGAGTCAGCACCTTCAGGAACCGTACCACAATGAGATTCAGCACCATCAGGAACTGTACCACAGTGAGAGTCAGCACATTCAGGAACTGGCCCCAGTGAGAATAACACGTTGAGGAACTGTACCAAAGTGAGAGTCAGCACCTTCAGGAACTGGCCCCCAGTGCGAATCAGCACCTTCAGTAACTGCACCCCAGTGAGAATCAGTACATTCAGGAACTGTAACCCAGTGAGAATCAGCAAATTCGGGAACTGTACCAGAGTGAAATTCAGCACCATCATGAGCTGTTAAGCATCGAGCCTCAGTAAATTTAATAACTGTATCCCAGAGAGAGTCAGCATCTTCAGCAACTGTACCCCAGTGAGAGTCAGCACCTTCAGGAACTGTTCCACAGTGAGAGTCAGGACCTTCAGGTACTGTACCCGGGTGAGAGTAAGCAACTTCTGGAATTGTACCTCAGTGACAGTCAGCACCTTCAGGATCTTTACCCCAGTGAGAGTCAGCACCTTCAGGAACTGACCCACAGTGAGAGTCAGCACCTTCAGGAACTGTACCCTAGTGAGAGTCAGCACCTGCAGGAACTGGCCCCTGTGAGAATAACATCTTGAGGAACTGTACCAAAGTGAGAATCAGCACCTTCAGGAACTGTACCCCAGTGAGATTCAGAATCTTCAGGAACTGTACCCCAGCCATAGTAAGCACCTTCAGGAATTATCCCCCAGTGAGGTTCAGCAACTTCAGAGCCTATCCCCCAGTGAGAGTCAGCACATTCAGGAACTGTACCCCAGTGAGAGTCAGCACCTTCAGGAACTGTCCCAAAGTGAGAGTCAGCACCTTCATTAACTGTACCCCAGTGAGAGTCAGCACCTTCAGTAACTGTACCCCAGTGAGAATCAGCACCTTCAGGAAATGTACCGCAGTGAGAATCAGCAAATTCGGGAACTGTACCATGGTGAAATTCAGCACCATCAGGACCTGTATCGCATTGAGCCTCAGTACCTTCAGTAACTGTATCCCAGCGAGAGTCAGCTCCTTCAGGATCTGACCCCCACTGAGCGTCAGCACCATCAGGAACTGTACTCCAGTCACAGTCAGCATCTTCAGCAACTGTACCCCAGTGTGAGCCTGCACCTTCAGGAACTCTACCCGGTGAGAGTCAGCCTCTTCGGGAATTGTACCTCAGTGACAGTCAGCACCTTCAGGATCTGTCTCCCAGCAAAAGTCAGCAACTTTAGGAACAGTGCCCCAGTGAGATTCAGCATCACCAGGACCTGTACCTCAGTGAGTGTCAACACCATCAGGAACTGTACCCCAGTGAGAGTTAGCACCACCAGATACTGTCCCGCAGCGATAGTCAGCACCTTCAAGAACTGTACCACAGTGATAGTCAGCATCTTCCGGAACTGTACCCCAGAGAGTGTCATTACCCTCAGGAACTGTGCCCCAATGAGAGTCTGTACTTTCAGGAACTGTCCCCTAGTAAGATGCAGCATCTTCAGGAATTGTACCCCAGTGAGAGTCAGCACATTCAGGAACTGACCCACAGTGAGAGTCAGCACCGTCGGTAACTGTGCTCCAGTAAGAATCAGCACCTTCAGGAATTGTGCCCCAGTGAGAGTCAGCTGATTCAGGAACTGACCCACTGTGAGAGTCAGCACCCTCGGTAACTGTGCTCCAATATGAATCAGCACCTTCAGGAACTGCACCCCAGTGAGAGTCAGCAGAGTCAGGAACTGTCCCCCTGTGATATTCAGCAACTTCAGTAACTGTACCCCTGTGAGAATCAGCACCTTCTGGAACTGTACCACAATGAGATTCAGCACCATCAGGAACTGTACCCCAGTGAGAGTCAGCACATTCAGGAACTGTGCCCCAGTGAGAATAACACCTTGAATAACTGTACCCGAGTGAGAATAAGCACATTCAGGAACTGTACCACAGTGAGATTCAGCACCATCAGGACCTGTATCCCAGTGAGAATCAGAACCTTCGGGAACTGTACACCTGCTAGAGTCAGCACATTCAGGAATTGTCCCCCAGTGACAGTCAGCACCTTCAGGAACTGTCCCCCAGTGAGACTCAGCAGCTTCAGAACCTGTCCCCCTTTGAATGTCAGCGCCATCAGAAACTTTCCCCAGTTAGAGTCAGGATCTTCAGGATCCATACCCCAATGAGAGTCAGTACCATCAGTAACTGTATCCCAGCGGGTGTCAGCACCTTCAGGAACTGTCCGCGCTGAGAGTCAGCACCATCAGGAACTGTACCCCAGTGAGAGTCAGCTCCTTCAACAACTGTACCCCAGTGAGAATCAGCACATTCAGAAATTATCTCCCGGCGAGAGCCAGCACCTGCGGGAACTGTAGTCCAGTGATAATCAGCAACTTCAGGAAATGTACACCAGTGAGAATTAGCAACTTCGGTAACTGTACCTCAGCGAGATTCAGCACCATCAGAACTTGACCCCCAGCGAGAGTCAGCACCATCAGGAAATGTAACCCCATGAATATCAGCACCTTCAGGAAGTGTACCCCAGTGGGAATCAGCACCTTCAGAACCTGTCCCCCAGCAAAAGTCAGCACCTTCAGGTACTGTAACCCAGGAAGAGTCAGCCTCTTCAGGAAGTATACCCCAGTGAGAATCAGCAACTTCTGGCACTGTACCCTAGTAAGGGCGCGCACCTTCAGCAGCTATCCCCAGAGTCAGCCAGCACCTTCAGGAACTGTACCCCAGTGAGAGTAAGCACCTTCAGGAAATGTCCCCCAGTGAGAGTCAGCACCTTCAGGAACTGTCCCCCAGTGAGAATCAGCACCTTCAGTAACTGCTCCCCTGTGGGAATCAGCATCTTCAGGAAATGTACCGTAGTGAGAATCAGCAAATTTGGGAACTGTACCATGGTGAAATTCAGCACCATCAGGACCTGTATCGCATTGAGCCTCAGTACCTTCAGTAACTGTATCCCAGTGAGATTCAGCTCCTTCAGGATCTGACCCCCACTGAGCGTCAGCACCATCAGGAACTGTACTCCAGTCACAGTCAGCATCTTCAGCAACTGTACCCCAGTGTGAGCCAGCACCTTCAGGAACTCTACCCGGTGAGAGTCAGCCTCTTCTGGAATTGTACCTCAGTGACAGTCAGCACCTTCAGGATCTGTCTCCCAGCGAAAGTCAGCAACTTTAGAATCTGTGCCCCACTGAGAGTCAGCATCATCAGGAACTGTACCCCAGTGAGAATTAGCATCACCAGATACTGTCCAGCAGTGATAGTCAGCATCTTCAGGAACTGTACCCCAGGGAGTGTCATTACCCTCAGGAACTGTGCCCCAATGAGAGTCTGTACTTTCAAGAACTGTCCCCTAGTAAGATTCAGCATCTTCAGGAATTGTACCCCAGTGAGAGTCAGCACATTCAGGAACTGACCCCAGTGAGAATAACACGTTGAGGAACTGTACCAAAGTGAGAGTCAGCACCTTCAGGAACTGTCCCCCAGTGAGAATCAGCACCTTCAGTAGCTGCACCCCAGTGAGAATCAGTACATTCAGGAACTGTAACCCAGTGAGAATCAGCAAATTCGGGAACTGTACCAGAGTGAAATTCAGCTCTATCATGAGCTGTAAAGCATTGAGCCTCAGTAAATTTAGTAACTGTATCCCAGTGAGAGTCAGCATCTTCAGCAACTGTACCCCAGTGAGAGTCAGCACCTTCAGGAACTGTTCCACAGTGAGAGTCAGGACCTTCAGGTACTGTACCCCGGTGAGAGTAAGCAACTTCTGGAATTGTACCTCAGTGACAGTCAGCACCTTCAGGATCTGATTCCCAGCAACAGTCATCATCTTTAGGAACTGTGCCCCAGAGAGAGTCAGCATCATCAGGACCTATACCCCAGCAAGAGAAGGTACCTTTAGGAACTGTACCCCAGTGAGAGTCAGCAACTTCAGGATCTTTACCCCAGTGAGAGTCAGCACCTTCAGGAACTGACCCACAGTGAGAGTCAGCACATTCAGGAACTGTACCCCAGTGAGAGTCAGCACCTGCAGGAACTGGCCCCTGTGAGAATAACATCTTGAGGAACTGTACCAAAGTGAGAATCAGCACCTTCAGGAACTGTACCCCAGTGAGAATCAGAATATTCAGGAACTGTACCCCAGCGATAGTAAGCACATTCAGTAATTGTCCCCCGGTGAGGTTCAGCAACTTCAGAGCCTATCCCCCAGTGAGAGTCAGCACATTCAGGAACTGTACCCCAGTGAGAGTCAGCACCTACAGGAACTGTCTCAAAGTGAGAGTCAGCACTTTCAGGAACTGATCCCCAGTGAGAGTCAACTCCTCCAGGAACTGTACACCAGTAAGAATCAGCACCTTCAGGAACTATACCCCAGCGATAGTAAGCACCTTCAGGAATTGTCTCCCAGAGAGACTCAGCACCTTCAGGAACTGTCCCCCAGTGAGAGTCAGCACCTTCAGGAACAGTGCCCCAATGAGAATCAGCAAATTCGGGAACAGTACCACAGCGGAATTCAGCACCATCAGGACCTGTATTGCATTGAGCCTCAGTACCTTCAGTAACTATATCCCAGCGAGATTCAGCACCTTCATGAACTGACCCACATTGAGCGTCAGCACCTTCAGGGACCGTACTCCAGTGACAGTCTGCATCCTTCAGGATCTGTCTCCCAGCGAAAGTCAGCAACGTTGGGAACTGTGCTCCAGTGAGAATCAGCACCTTCTGGAATTGTACACCAGTGATGTTCAGCAACTTTAGTAACTGTACCCAAGTGAGAGTCAGCACCTTCAGGAACAGTACCCCATAGAGAATCAGCAACTGCAGGAACTGTAACACAGGCCCTCAGTGAAAATAACACCTTGGGGAACTGTAACACAGTGAGGATCAGCACCATCAGGACCTGTATCCCAGTGAGAATCAGAATCTTCAGGAACAGTCCCCCAGCGATAATGAGCACCTTCAGGAATTGTCCCCCAGTGAGTGTCAGCACCTTCAGAAAATGTCCCCCAGTGAGAGTCAGCGCCTTCAGGAACTATTCCCCAGTGAGAGTCAGCACCTTGAGGAACTGTACCCCAGTGAGAGTCAACACCTTCAGGCACTGTAGTCCAGTGAGAGTCAGCACCTTCAGGCACTGTACCAGAGTGAGAACCAGCACGTTCATGAATTGTATCCCAGTGAGAGTTAGCACCATAGAACTTCACCCCCAGCAAGAGTCAGCACCATCAGGAAATGTAACCCAGTAAATATCAGCTTCTTCATGAACTGTATCCCAGTTAGAGTCAGCACCTTCAGGATCTATCCCACACTGAGAGTCAGCAACATCAGGAACTGACCCCAGTGGGGGTCTGCACATTCAGGAACTGTACCCCAGTGTGAGTCAGTACCACAAGACCTGTTCCCCAGGGAGAGTCAGCAGCATCAGGAACAGTACCCCAGTGCGATTCAGCACCATCAACAACTTTAACCCAGTGAATATCAGCACGTTCAGGAAGTGTACCCCAGTTAGAATCAGCACCTTCAGGAAGTGTCCCCCAGTGAGAATCAGCAACTTCCGGAACTGTACCCCAGTGAGAGTGCGCACCTTCAGGAACTATCCCCAGAGAGTGTCAGACCCTTCTGTAACTGTACCCCAGTGAGAGTAAGCACCTTCAGGAACTGTACCCCAGTGAGAATCAGCACCTTCAGTAACTGATCCCCAGTGAGAATCAGCACCTTCAGGAACTGTACCCCAGTGAGAATCAGCAAATTTGTGAACTGTACCATAGTGAAATTCAGCACCTTCAGGAACTGTACCCCGGTGAGGGTCAGCACGTTCTGGATCAGTCCCCCAGCGAAAGTACCCCAGTGAGAGTAAGCACCTTCAGGAACTGTACCCCAGTGAGAATCAGCACCTTCAGTAACTGATCCCCAGTGAGAGTCAGCATCATCAGAACCTGTACCCCATTGAGAATCAGATCATTCAGGAACTGTACCAGAGTGAGATTCAGCACCATCAGGAACTGCACCCCAGTGAAAGTCAGCACCTTCAAGAACTGTCCCACAGTGAGAATAACACCATGAGGAACTGTACCAAAGTGCGAATCAGCACCTTCCGGAACTGTATCAAAGTGAGATTCCGCACCATCAGGACCTTTATCCCAGTGAGAATCAGAATCTTCGGGAACTGTACCCCAGTGAGAGTCAGCACCTTCGGGAACTGTCCCCAAGTGAGAGTCATCACCATCAGGAACTGAACCACAGTGAGATCCAGCACCATCAGGAACTGTACCAAAGTGAGAATCAGCACCTTCAGGAACTGTACCACAGTGAGATTCAGCACCATCAGGACCTATATCCCAGTGAGAATCAGCATCATCAGGAACTGTAATCCAATGAGATTCAGCAACTTCAAGAACTGTACTCCAGTTAGAGTCAGCACCATCAGGACCTGTCAGCCAGTGAGAATCAGCACCTTCAGGAACTGAAATCCATTGAGAGTCAGTAACTTCAAGAACTGCAATCCAGCGAGAGTCAGCACCTTCAGGAAATGTACCCGAATGACAGTCAGCACCTTCAGGGTCTGTTCCCCACTGAGAGTCAGCAACATCAGAAAATGTCCCACAGTGGGAGTCTGCACCTTCCAGATCTGTACCTCAGAATCTTAAGGAACTATCCTCAGTGAGAGTAAGCACCATCAGGATCTTGCCCCAGTGAGAGTCAGCATGGTCAGGAACTGTACCCCAGAGAGACTCATTACCTTCAGGAACTGTACCCCAGTGAGAATAAGCAGCTTCAGTATCTGTACATCAGTGAGTGTCTGCACCTTCAAGAACTGACCCCCTGTGAGAGCCAGCACCTTCAGGAACAATCACCAGTGATAGTCAGCGACTTCATGAACTGTACTCCAATGAGAATCAGCACATTCAGGAACTGTGCCCCAATGAAATTCAGCACCTGCAGGAACTGTACCCGTGTGAGAGTCAGGACCTTCAGGAAATGTATCCCAGTGAGAGTCAGCACCATCAGGATCTATCCCCGAGTGAGAGTCACCACCATCAGGAACTGAACCAAAGTGCGTTTCAGCACTATCAGGATCTGTACCCCAGTGAGAGTCAGCACCTTCAAGAACTGTGCCCCAGTTGACAGTCAGCGCCTTCAGGAACTGTTCCCCATTGAGAATCAGCACCATCAGGAACTTTCCACCAGTGAGAGTCAGCAGCTTCAGGAACTGTTCCCCAGTGAGAGTCAGCACCTTCAAGAACTGTCAGCCAGTGAGAATCAGCACCTTCAGGAACTGAAATCCATTGAGAGTCAGTAACTTCAAGAACTGCAATCCAGCGAGAGTCAGCACCTTCAGGAAATGTACCCGAATGACAGTCAGCACCTTCAGGGTCTGTTCCCCACTGAGAGTCAGCAACATCAGAAAATGTCCCACAGTGGGAGTCTGCACCTTCCAGATCTGTACCTCAGAATCTTAAGGAACTATCCTCAGTGAGAGTAAGCACCATCAGGATCTTGCCCCAGTGAGAGTCAGCATGGTCAGGAACTGTACCCCAGAGAGACTCATTACCTTCAGGAACTGTACCCCAGTGAGAATCAGCAGCTTCAGTATCTATACACCAGTGAGTGTCTGCACCTTCAAGAACTGACCCTCTGTGAGAGCCAGCAACTTCAGGAACAATCACCAGTGATAGTCAGCAACTTCATGAACTGTACTCCAATGAGAATCAGCACATTCAGGAACTGTGCCCCAATGAAATTCAGCACCTGCAGGAACTGTACCCGTGTGAGAGTCAGGACCTTCAGGAAATGTATCCCAGTGAGAGTCAGCACCATCAGGATCTATCCCCAAGTGAGAGTCACCACCATCAGGAACTGAACCAAAGTGTGTTTCAGCACTATCAGGATCTGTACCCCAGTGAGAGTCAGCACCTTCAAGAACTGTGCCCCAGTTGACAGTCAGCGCCTTCAGGAACTGTTCCCCATTGAGAATCAGCACCATCAGGAACTTTCCACCAGTGAGAGTCAGCAGCTTCAGGAACTGTTCCCCAGTGAGAGTCAGCACCTTCAAGAACTGTACCCCAGTTGACAGTCAGCGCCTTCAGGAACTGTTCCCCATTGAGAATCAGCACCATCAGGAACTGTCCGCCAGTGAGAGTCAGCACCTTCAGGAACTGTAATCCATTGAGAGTCAGCACCTTCAAGAACTGTAATCCAGTGAGGGTCAGCACCTTCAGGAAATGTACCCTAATGAAAGTCAGCACCTTCAGGATTTTTCCCCGACTGAGAGTCAGCAACATCAGGAACTGTCGCCCAATGGTAGTCTGCACCTTCAAGTACTGTTCCCCAGCGATAGTCAGAATCTTAAGGAAATATCCCCAGTGAGAGTCAGCACCATCAGGAAAATGCCTCAGTGAGAGTCAGCATCTTTACGAATTGTACCCCAGAGAGATTCATTATCTTCAGGAACTGTAACCCAAAGAGAGTCAGCACCTTCAGAAACTGTCCCCAGTGAGAATAACATCTTGAGGAACTGTACCCCAGTGCAGATCACCAACTTCAGAAACTGTACCCCAGTGAGAATCAGAACCTTCAGGATCTGTACCAGAGTGAGATTCAGCACCATCAGCAACTGTACCCCACTTAGAGTCAGCACCTTCAGAAACTGTCCCCAGTGAGAATAACATCTTGAGGAACTGTACCAAAGTGAGAATCATAACCTTCATGAACTGTACCACAGTGAGATTCAGCACCTTGAGGACCTGTAACCCAGAGAGAGTCAGCACCTTCATGAACTGGTCCCAGTGAGAATACCATCTTGAGGAACTATACCAATATGAGAATCAGCACTTACAGGAACTGTACCACAGTGAGATTCGGCACCATCAGGACCTGTATCTCAGTGAGAATCTGATTCTTCAGGAACTGTACCCCAGTGAGAGTCAGCACCTTCAGGACCTGTACCCTAGTGAGAGTCTGCTCCTTCAGGAACTGTCCACAAGTGAGAGTCAGCACCATCATGAACTGTACACGAGTGAGAATCAGCGCCTTCAGTAACTGTACCCCAGTGAGAGTCAGCACTTTCTGGAAATGACCCCCACTGAGTGTCAGCACCTTCAGGAACTGTACTCCAGTGTGAGTCAGCACCTTCAGCAACTGTACCCCAGTGAGAGTCAGCATGTTCAGGAACTGTACCCCAGTGAGAGTCAGCACTTTCTGGAAATGACCCCCACTGAGAGTCAGCACCTTCAGTAACTGTACCCCAGTGAGAGTCAGCACTTTCTGGAAATGACCCCCACTGAGAGTCAGCACCTTCAGGAACTGTATTCCAGTGTGAGTCAGTACTTTCAGCAACTGTACTCCAGTGAGAGTCGGCACCTTCAGTAACTGTTTCCCAGTGAGGGTCAGTACCTTCTGGAACTGTATTCCAGTGTGAGTCAGTACCTTCAGCAACTGTACTCCAGTGAGAGTCAGCACCTTCAGGAACGGTACCCCTTTGTGAGTCAGCTCCTTCAGGAACTGTACCCCAGTGAGAGTTAGGACGTTCAGGAACCAATCTCCAGTGAGAGTCAGCGCCTTCAGGAACTGTTCCCCAGTGAGAGTCAGCATCTTCAAGAACTGTACCCCAGTTGACAGTCAGTGCCTTCAGGAACTGTTCCCCATTAAGAATCAGTGCCTACATGAACTGTCCCCCACTGAGAGTCAGCACCTTCAGAACCTCTTCCCCGGCGAGAGTCAGCACCTTTTGGAAATGACCCCCATTGAGAGTCAGCACCTTCAGGAAGGGTACCCCTTTGTGAGTCAGCTCCTTCAGGAACTGTACCCCAGTGAGAGTTAGGACCTTCAGGAACCAATCTCCAGTGAGAGTCAGCGCCTTCAGGAACTGTCCCCCAGTGAGAGTCAGCACCTTCAGGAGCTGTACCCTAGTGAGGGTCTGCTCCTTCAGGAGCTGTTCCCCAGTGAGAGTCAGCACTTTCTGGAAATGACCCCCACTGAGAGTCAGCATCTTCAAAAACTGTACTCCAGTGAGTGTCAGCACCTTCAGGAACTGTACCCCAGCGAGAGTCAGCACCTTCTGGAAATGACCCCCACTGAGAGTCAGCACCTTCAGGAACTGTATCCCTTTGAGAGTCAGCTCCTTCAGGAACTGTACCCCTTTGAGAGTCAGCTCCTTCAGGAACTGTACCCCAGTGAGAGTCAGAACCTTCAGGAACCAATCTCCAGTGAGAGTCAGCACCTTCAGGAACTGTTCCCCAGTGAGAGTCAGCATCTTCAAGAACTGTACCCCAGTTGACAGTCAGTGCCTTCAGGAACTGTTCCCCATTAAGAATCAGCGCCTACATGAACTGTCCCCCACTGAGAGTCAGCACCTTCAGAACCTCTTCCCCGGCGAGAGTCAACACCATCAGGAACTGTCCGCCAGTGAGAGTCAGCCCCTTCAGTACCTCTTCCCCGGCAAGAGTCAGCACCTACGGGAACTGTACTCCAGTGAGAGTCAGCACCATCAGGAACTGTCCACCAGTGAGAGTCAGCACCTTCAGGAACTGTCCGCCAGTGAGAGTCAGCCCCTTCAGTACCTCATCCCCGGCAAGAGTCAACACCTGCGGGAACTGTACTCCAGTGAGAGTCAGCACCATCAGAAACTGTCTGCCAGTGAGAATCAGCATCTTCAGGAACTGTACCTCAACGAGTGTCAGCACCTTCAGGAACATTCCCCCAGTGAAAGTCAGTACCTTCAGGAATTGTACCCCAGTGAGAATCAGCATCTTCAGGATCTGTACCCCAGTGAAAGTCAGCACCTTCAGGAACTGACCTCCTGTGCGAGTCAGTACCATCAGGAACAGTCACCAGTGAGCGTCAGCAACTTCAGGAACTGTTCTCCAGTGAGAGTCAGCAAATTCAGGAACTGTGCCCCAGTGTAATTCAGCACCTTCAGGAACTGCACCCCAGGGAGAATCAGCAACTTCAGGAACTGTACCCCAGTGATAATCAGAACCTGCAGGAACTGTACCAGCATGAGATTCAGCACCAACAGGAACTGTACCCAGTGAGAGCACCTTCAAGAACTGTCCCCCAGTGAGAAAAATACCTTGAGGAATTGTACCAAAGTGATAATCAACAACTTCAGGAACTTTATCCCAGTGAGAATCAGAATCTTTAGGAACTATACCTCAGTGAGAGTCAGCACCTTCAGGAACTGTACAACAGCGAGAGTGATCACCTTCAGGAACTGAAATCCATTGAGAGTCAGCAACATCGGAAAATCTCCCCCAGTGGGAGTCTGCACTTTAATGAACTGTACCCCAGTGATAGTCAGAATCTTAAGGAACTATCCCCAGTGAGAGTCAGCACCAGGAACTTGCCCCAGTGGGAGTCAGCATGTTCAGGAACTGTACCCCAGGGAGACTCATTACCATCAGGAACAGTAGCCCAATGAGAGTCAGCATCTTCAGGAACTCTCTCCCAGTGAGACTCAGTACCTTCAAGAACTGTACCCCAGTGAGAGTCAGCACCTTTAGGATCTGACCCCTCTTGAGCGTCATCACCACCTTCAGGAACAGTCACCAGTGAGAGGTAGCAACTTCAGGAACTGTACTCCAGTGAGAAGCAGCGCATTCAGGAACTGTACCCCAGTGCAATTCTCCACCTTCAGGAACTGTACCCTTGTGAGAGTCAGCACCTTCAGGAACAGTACCCCAGTGAGAATCAGCAACATTCTGGAACTATACCAGAGTGAGATTCAGCACCATAAGGATCTGTACTCCAGTGAGAGTCTACACCTTCTAGAACTGTACCCCAGTGATAGTCAGAATCTTAAGGAAATATCCCAAGTGAGAGTCAGCACCTCCAGCAACTGTACCACAGTGAGATTCAACACCATCATGAATTGTACCAGAGTGCGATTCAGCACCATCAGGATCTGTACCCCAGTGAGAATCAGCACCTTCAGGAACTATACCACAGTGAGCATAAGCACCATCAGGAACTATATCCCAGTGAGAGTCAGTACCTTCAGAAACTGGCCCCAGTGAGAATAACATCATGAGGAACTGTACCAAAGTGAGATACAGCACCATCAGGACCTGTATCCCAGTGAGACTCAGAATCTTCAGGAACTGTACCCCAGTGAGAGTCAGCACCATCAGAAACTGTTCCCAAGTGAGAGTCAGCACCATCAGGAACTGAACCACAGTGCGTTTCAATACCATCATGATCTGTACCCCAGTGAGAGTTATCGCCTTCAGGAACTGTAACCCAGTGAGTGTCAGCGCCTTCAAGAACTGTACCCCAGTTGACAGTCAGTGCCTTCAAGAACTGTTCTCCATTGAGAATCAGCGCCTACAAGAACTGTCCCCCACTGAGAGTCAGCACCTTCAGAACCTCTTCCCCAGAGAGGGTCAGCACCTGCAGGAACTGTACTCCAGTGAGAGTCAGCACATTCAGGAACTGTCCGCTAGTGAGATTCAGCAACTACAGGAACTGTAATCCATTGAGAGTCAGCACCATCAGGAACTGTCCGCCAGTGAGAGTCAGCACCTTCAGGAACTGTCCGCCAGTGAGAGTCAGCACCATCAGGAACTGTCTGCCAGTGAGAGTCAGCACCTTCAGGAACTGTAATCCATTGAGAGTCAGCACCTTCAGGAACTGTAATCCAGTGAGAGTCAGCACCTTCAGGAAATGTACCCCAATGAGAGTCAGCACATTCAAGATTTTTCCCTGACTGAGAGTCAGCAACATCAGGAACTGTCGCCCAATGGCAGTCTGCACCTTCAAGTACTGTACCCCAATGACAGTCAGAATCTTATGGCAATATCCCCAGTGAGAGTCAGCACCATCAGGAAAATGCCCCAGTGAGAGTCAGCATCTTCATGAACTGTAACCCAGAGAGAATCATTACCTTCAGGAACCGTACCCCAATGAGAGTCAGCACTTTCAGGAACTATACCCCAGTGAGAATCAGAACCTTCAGGATCTGTACCAGAGTGAGATTCAGCACCATCAGCAATGGTACCCCATTGAGAGTCAGTACCTTCAGAAACTGTCCCCAGTGAGAATAACATCTTGAGGAACTGTACCAAAGTGAGAATCATAACCTTCATGAACTGTACCACAGTGAGATTCAGCACCTTGAGGACCTGTACCCCAGTGAGTATCAGCACCTTCAGAAACTGTACCACAGTGAGATTCAGCACCATCAGGAGCTGTAACCCAGAGAGAGTCAGCACCTTCAGGAACTGGTCCCAGTGAGAATACCTTCTTGAGGAACTATACCAAAGTGAGAATCAGCACTTTCAGGAACTGTACCACAGTGAGATTCAGCACCATCAGGACCTGTATCCCAGTGAGAATCTGATTCTTCAGGAACTGTACCCCAGCAAAAGTAAGCACCTTCAGAAATTTTCACCAGCGAGAGTCAGCGCCTTCAGGAACTGTCCCCCCGTGAGAGTCAGCGCCTTCAATAACTGTACCCCAGTGAGAGTCAGCACTTTCTGGAAATGACCCCCGAGTGTCAGCACGTTCAGGAACTGTACTCCAGTGTGAGTCAGCACCTTCAGCAACTGTACCCCAGTGAGAGTCAGCACCTTCAGGAACCAATCCCCAGTGAGACTCAGCAGCTTCAGGAATTGTTCCCCAGTGAGAGTCAGCTCCATCAGGAACTGTACCCCGGTGAGAGTCAACGCCATCAGTAACTGCAGCCCAGCGAGAGTCATCACCTTCTGGAAATGATCTCCACTGAGAGTCAGCACCTTCAGGAACTGTACCCCATTGAGAGTCAGCTCCTTCAGGAACTGTACCCCAGTGAGAGTCAGCACCTTCAGGAACCAATCTCCAGTGAGAGTCAGCACCTTCAGGAACTGTTCCCCAGTGAGAGTCAGCACCTTCAAGAACTGTACCCCAGTTGACAGTCAGTGCCTTCAGGACCTGTTCCCCATTGAGAATCAATGCCTACATGAACTGTCCCCCACTGAGAGTCAGCACCTTCAGAACCTTCTTGCCTGGCGAGAGTCAGCACCTGCGGGAACTGTACTCCAGTGAGAGTCAGCACCATCAGGAACTGTCCGCCAGTGAGAGCCAGCACCTTCAGGAACTGTCCGCCATTGAGAGTCAGCACCATCAGGAACTGTCCGCCAGTGAGAGTCAACACCTTCAAGAACTGTAATCCATTGAGAGTCAGCACCTTCAGGAACTGTAATCCAGTGAGAGTCAGCACCTTCAGGAAATGTACCCCAATGAGAGTCAGCACCTTCAGGATTTTTCTCCGACTGAGAGTCAGCAACATCAGGAACTGTCGCCCAATGGCAGTCTGCACCGTCAAGTACTGTACCCCAGTGATAGTCAGAATCTTAAGGAAATATCCCCAGTGAGAGTCAGCACCATCAGGAAAATACCCCAGTGAGAGTCAGCATCTTCACGAACTGTTCCCCCGAGAGAATCATTACCTTCAGGAACTGTACCCCAATGAGAGTCAGCACCTTCAGGAACTCTCTCCCAGCGAGACTAAGTACCTTCAGGAACAGTACCCCAGTGAGACTCACCAACTTCAGGAACTGTACCCCAGTGAGAATCAGAACCTTCAGGATCTGTACCAGAGTGAGATTTAGCACCATCAAAAACTGTACCCCATTGCGAGTCAGCACCTTCAAGAACTGTCCCACAGTGAGAATAACACCTTGAGGAACTGTACCAAAGTGTGAATCAGCAACTTCAGGAACTCTAGCACAGTGAGATTCAGCACCATCAGGAATTTGCCCCAGTGAGAATCAGCATCTTCTGGAACTGTACCTCAACGAGAGTCAGCACCTTCAGGAACATTCCTCCAGTTAAAGTCAGTACCTTCAGGAATTGTACCCCAGTGAGAATCAGCAGCTTCAGGATCTGTACCCGAATGAAAGTCAGCACTTTCATGAACTGACCCCTTGTGGGAGTCAGCACCATCAGGAACAGACACCAGTGAGCGTCAGCAGCTTCAGGAATTGTTCCCCAGTGAGAGTCAGCTCCATCAGGAACTGTACCCCGGTGAGAGTCAAAGCATTCAGTAACTGTAGCCCAGCGAGAGTCATCACCTTCAGGAAATGATCTCCACTGAGAGTCAGCACCTTCAGGAACTGTACCCCATTGAGAGTAGGAAACTTCAGGAACTGACCCCCCTTGAGAGTCAGCAGCTTCAGGAACAGTCACCAGTGAGAGTCAGCAAATTCAGGAACTGTACTCCAGTGAGAATCAGCACATTCAGGAACTGTGCCCCAGTGAAATTCAGCACCTTCTGGAACTGTACCCCTCTGAGAGTCAGCACCTTCAGGAACAGTACCCCAGTGAAAATCAGCAATATTCAGGAACTATACCAGTGTGAGATTCAGCACCATAAGTAACTGTACCCCAGTGAGAGTCTGCACCTTCAGGAACTGTACCCCTGTGAGATTCAGAACCTTCAGGAAATGTACCCCAGTGAGAGTCAGCACCTTCAGCAGCTGTCCCCCAGTGAGAGTCAGCACCATCTGGAACTGTACCCCAGTGAAAGTCAGAAACTTCAGGATCTGTAACCCAGTGAGAGTCAGCACCCTCAGGAACTGTGCTCCAGTGAGAGTCAGCACCATCAGGACCTGTATCCCAGTGAGAATCAGAATTTCAGGAAGCGTACCCCAGCGATAGTGAGCACCTTCAGGAATTGTCCCCAGTGAGAGTCAGCACCTTCAGGAACTGTACCCCAGTGAGTATCAGCACCTTCAGGAACTTTCCCCAAGTGAGAGTCAGCACCATCAGGAACTGTACACCAGTGAGATTCAGCATCTTGAGGAACTGTCCCCCAGTGAGAGTCAGCACCTTCAGAAGCTGTCCACAAGCGAGAGTCAGCACCTTCAGCAACTGTACCCCAATGAGAGTCAGTACCTTCAGTAACTGTATCCCAGTGAGACTCAGCATCTTCAGGAACTGACCCCACTGAGAGTGAGCACCTTCAGGAACTGTACCCCACTGAGTGTCAGCACCTTCAAGAACTGTGCCCCAGTTGACAGTCAGTGCCTTCAGGAACTGTACCACATTGAGAATCAGCTTCTTCACCAACTGTCCTCCAATGAGAGTCAGCACTGTGGGAACTGTGGTCCATTGAGAGTCAGCACCTTCAGGAACTGTAGTCCAGTGAGAGTCAGCGCCTTCAGGAACTGTCCCCCAGTGAGAATCCGTACCTTCAGAACCTGTCCCCCAGTGAGAGTCAGCACTTTCAGGAACTGTACCCCAGTGAGTGGCAGCTCTTTCAGGAACTGTCCGCAATTGAGAGTCAACACGTTCATGAACTTTACACCAGTGAGAATCAGCACCTTCAGGAACTTTCCCCTAGTGTAAGTCAGAAACTTCAGAACTTGTCCCCCAACGAGAGTTAGCAACTTCAGCATCTGAATCCCACTGTGAGTCAGTACCTTCACTAACTGTACCCCAGCGAGAGTCAGCACTTTCTGGAAATGACCCCCACCGAGAGTCAGCAACTTCAGGGACTGTACCCCTGTGTGAGTCAGCATCTTCAGCAACTGTACCCCAGTGAGAATCAGCACCTTCAGTAACCGATCCCCAGTGAGACTCAGCTCCTTCAGGAACTGTTCCCCAGTGAGAGTCAACGCCATCAGTAACTACCCAAGCGAGAGTCAGCAGCTTCTGGAAATGACCCCCACTGAGAGTCAGGACATTCAGGCACTGTACCCCAGTGATAGTCAGATCCTTCAGGAAATGTACCCCAGTGAGAGTCAGCACATTCAGGAAACCATCCCCAGTGCAACTCAGCACATTCAGGAATTGTTCCCCAGTGAGAGTCAGCACCTTCAAAAACTGTCCCCCACTGGGAGTCAGCAACTTCTTCCTCGGCGAGAGTCAGCACGTGCGGGAACTGTACTCCAGTGAGAGTCAGCAACATCAGGAACTGTCTGCCAGTGAGAGTCAGCACCTTCAGGAACTGTAATCCATTGAGAGTCAGCACCTTCAGGAACTGTAATCCAGTGAGAGTCAGCACCTTCAGGAAATGTACCCCAATGAGAGTCAGCACCTTCATGATCTGTCCCCCACTGAGAGTCAGCAACATCAGGAACTGTCCCCCAATGGGAGTCTGCGCCTTCAAGTATTTTACCCCAGTGATAGTCAGAATCTTAAGGAAATAACCCCATTGAGACTCAGCATCTTCAGGAACTGTAGCCCAGGGAGAGTCATTACCTTCAGGAACTGTGTACCAGTGAGAATTCTCACCTTAAGGATCTGACAACCCTTGAGAGTCACCAGTGAGTGTCAGCAACTTCATGAACTGTACTCCAGTGAGAATCAGAACATTCAGAAACTGTTCCCCAGTGAAATTCTGCACCTTGAGGAACAGTACCCCAGTGAGACTCAGCCACTTCAGGAACTGTACTCCAATGAGAATCAGAATCTTCAGGAACTGTACTCCAGTGAGAATCAGAATCTTCAGGAACTGTACCAGAGTGAGATTCAGCACCATCAGGAACTGCACCACAGTGAGAGTCAGCACCTTCAAGAACTGTCTCCCAGTGAGAATAACACCTTGAGGAACTGTGCCAAATTGAGAATCAGTACCTTCAGGAACTTTATCCCAGTGAGAATCACAATCTTCAGGAACTGTCCCCAAGTGAGAGTCAGCACCATCAGGAACTGTACCCCAGTGAGAATCAGCAACTTCAGGAACTATACTCCATTGAGAATCAGCACCTTCAGGAACTGTACCACAGTGAGATACAGCACCATCAGGACCTATATCCCAGTGAGAATCAGAATCTTCAGGAACTATACCCCAGCAATAGTGAGCATCTTCAGGAATTGATCCCCAGTGAGTTTCAGCACCTTTATAACCTGTCCCCCAGTGAGACTCAGCACCTGCAGGAACTGTACCCTAGTGAGAGACAGCACCAACGGATCCTGTCTCGCAGTGAGAGACATCACCTTCAATAATTGTCCCCCAGTGATAGCACCTTCAGGAACTGACCCACGTTGAGAGTCAGCGCTCTCAGGAACAGTACTGCATTGAGAATCGGCACCTTCAGGAACTTTACCCCAGTGAGAGTCAGCACCTTCAGTACCTGACCCACAGTGAGAGTCAGCACCCTCAGGAACTGTGCTCCAGTGAGAGTCAGCACCATCAGGAACTGTATCCCATTGAGAATCAGAATTTCAGGAACCGTACCGCAGCGATAATGAGCACCTTCAGCAACTGTCCCCCAGTGAGAGTCAGCACCTTCAGTACCTGACCCACAGTGAGAGTCAGCACCTTCAGGAATTGTCACCAGTGAGAGTCAGCACCTTCAGGAACTGTCCCCCAGTGAGAGTCAGCAATTTCAGAACCTGTCTTCCAGAGAGAGTCAGCACCATCTGGAACTTGTCCCAGTGAAAGTCAGTATCTTCAGGATCTGTACCCCAGTGAGAATAAGCACCGTCAAGAATTGTACCTCAGTGAGATTAAACACCATCAGGAGCTGTCCCCCAGTGAATTTCAGCACCTTCAGGAACTGTACCCCAGGGAGTGTCAGCACCTTCAGGAACTTTCCCCAAGTGAGAGTCATTACCATCAGGAACTTTACACCAGTGAGATTCAGCATCTTGAGGAACTGTCCCCGAGTGAGAGTCAGCACCTTCAGAAGCTGTCCGCAAGCGAGAGTCAGCACCTTCAGCAAATGTACCCCAATGGGAGTCAGCACCTTCAGGAACTGTACCCCACTGAGTGTCAGCACCTTCAAGAACTGTGCCCCAGTTGACAGTCAGTGCCTTCAGGAACTGTACCCCATTGAGAATCAGCTTCTTCATGAACTGTCCTCCAATGAGAGTCAGCACTGTGGGAACTGTGGTTCATTGAGAGTCAGCACCTTCAGGAACTGTAGTCCAGTGAGAGTCAGCGCCTTCAGGAACTGTCCTCCAGTGAGAATCCGTACCTTCAGATCCTGTCCCCCAGTGAGTGTCAGCACTTTCAGCAACTGTACCCCACTGAGTGTCAGTCTCTTTCAGGAACTGTCCGCTATTGAGAGTCAACACATTCATGAACTTTACACCAGTGAGAATCAGCACCTTCAGGAACTTTCCCTCAGTGTAAGTCAGCAGTTTCAGAGCTTGTCCCCAAACGAGAGTCAGCAACTTCAGCAGCTGTATCCCACTGCGAGTCAGTACCTTCACTAACTGTACCCCAGCGAGAGTCAGCACTTTCTGGAATTGATCCCCACTGAGAGTCAGCAACTTCAGGAACTGTACCTCTGTGGGAGTCAGCATCTTCAGGAACTGTACCCAGTGAGAATCAGCACCTTCAGGAACCGATCCCCAGTGAGACCCAGCTCCTTTATGAACTGCCCCCCAGGGAGAGTCAACACCATCAGTAACTGTACCCAAGCGAGAGTCAGCAGCTTCTGGAAATGACCCCCACTGAGAGTCAGCACATTCAGGCACTGTACCCCAGTGATAGTCAGATCCTTCAGGAACCGTACCCCAATGAGAGTCAGCACATTCAGCAACCCATCCCCAGTGAGTGTCAGCACATTCAGGAACCCATCCCCAGTGAGAGTCAACACCTTCAAGAACTGTACCCCAGGTGTCAGTCAGTGCCTTCAGGAACTGTCCCCCATTGAGAATCAGCGCCTTCGTCAACTGTCCCCCACTGGGAGTCAGCACCTTCTTCCCCGGCGAGAGTCAACACGTGCGGGAACTGTACTCCAGTGAGAGTCAGCAACATCAGGAACTGTCTGCCAGTGAGAGTCAGCACTTTCAGGAACTGTAATCCATTGAGAGTCAGCATCTTCAGGAACTGTAATCCAGTGAGAGTCAGCAACTTCAGGAAATGTACCCCAATGAGAGTCAGCACCTTCATAATCTGTCCCCCACTGAGAGTCAGCAACATCAGGAACTGTCCCCCAATGGGAGTCTGCGCCTTCAAGTATTTTACCCCAGTGATAGTCAGAATCTTAAGGAAATATCCCCATTGAGACTCAGCATCTTCAGGAACCGTACCCCAGGGAGAGTCATTACCTTCAGGAACTGTACCCCAACTATAGTCAGCACCATCAGGAACTCTTCCCCAGCGAGACTCAGTACCTTCCAGAACAGTACCCCAGTGAGTATTAGCAAATTCAGGAATTGTACCCCTGTGAGAATCAGAACTTTCAGGAACTGTACCAGAGTTAGATTCAGCACCATCAGCAACTATACCCCAGTGAGAGTCAGTACCTTCAAGAACTGTCCCACAGTGAAAATAACACCTTGAGGAACTGTATCAAAGTGAGGATCAGCAACTTCAGGAACTCTACACTCTACCACAGTGAGGTTCAGCACCATCAGGAACTTGCCCCAGTGAGAGTCAGCATCTTCTGGAACTGTATCCCAACGAGAGTCAGCACCTTCAGGAACACTCCCCCAGTGAGAATCAGCACCTTCATGATCTGCACCTCAGTGAATGTCAGCACCTTTAGGAACTGACTCCCTGTGAGAATCAGCAGCTTCAGGAACAGTCACCAGTGAGTGTCAGCAACTTCATGAACTGTACTCCAGTGAGAATCAACACATTCAGAAACTGTTCCCCAGTGAAATTCTGCACCTTGAGGAACAGTACCCCAGTGAGAATGAGCAACTTCAGCTACTGTACTCCAGTGAGAATCAGAATCTTCAGGAACTGTACTCCAGTGAGAATCAGAATCTTCAGGAACTGTACCAGAGTGAGATTCAGCACCATCAGGAACTGCACCACAGTGAGAGTCAGCACCTTCAAGAACTGTCCCCCAGTGAGAATAACACCTTGAGGAACTGTGCCATTTTGAGAATCAGTACCTTCAGGAACTTTATCCCAGTGAGAATCAGAATCTTCAGGAACTGTCCCCAAGTGAGAGTCAGCACCATCAGGAACTGTACCCCAGTGAGAATCAGCACCTTCAGAAACACTACTCCAGTGAGAATCTGCAGCTTCAGGCACTATACCCCAGTGAAATTCAGCAAGTTCAGGAACTGTACCCCTGTGAGAGTCAGCACCTTCAGGAACAGTACGCCTTTGAGAATCAGTAACTTCAGGAACTGTACCCCAGTGAGAATCAGCACCTTCAGGAAATGTACCACAGTGAGATACAGCACCATCAGGACCTGTATCCCAGTGAGAATCAGAACCTTCAGTAACTATACCCCAGCGATAGTGAGCATCTTCAGGATTTGATCCCCAGTGAGTTTCAGCACCTTTGTAACCTGTCCCCCAGTGAGAGTCAGCACCTGCAGGAACTGTACCACAGTGAGATACAGCACCATCAGGACCTGTATCCAGTGAGAACCAGAATCTGCAGGAACTGTACCCCAACGATTGTGAGCACCTTCAGTACCTGACCCCCAGTGAGAGTCAGCACCATCTGGATCTGTAACCCAGTGAGAGTCAGCACCTTCAGGAACTGTCCCACAGTGAGAGTCAGCACCCTCAGGAACTGTGCTCCAGTGAGAGTCAGCAACATCAGGACCTGTATCCCATTGAGAATCAAAATTTCAGGAACCGTACCCCAGCGATAATGAGCACCTTCAGGAATTGTCACCAGTGAGAGTCAGCACCTTCAGGAACTGTCCCCCAGTGAGAGTCAGCACCTTCAGAACCTGTCTCCCAGAGAGAGTCAGCACCATCTGGAAATTGTCCCAGTGAAAGTCAGTATCTTCAGGATCTGTACCCCAGTGAGAATAAGCACCGTCAAGAATTGTACCTCAGTGAGTTTCACCACCATCAGGTGCTGTCCCCCAGTGAGAGTTAGCACCTTCAGGAACTGTACCCCAGGGAGTGTCAGCACCATCAGGAACTGTACACCAGTGAGATTCAGCATCTTGAGGAACTGTCCCCCAGTGAGAGTCAGCACCTTCAGAAGCTGTCCGCAAGCGAGAGTCAGCACCTTCAGCAAATGTACCCCAATTTGAGTCAGTACCTTCAGTAACTGTATCCCAGTGAGACTCAGCATCTTCAGGAACTGACCCCACTGAGAGTCAGCACCTTCAAGAACTGTACCCCACTGAGTGTCAGCAGCTTCAAGTACTGTACCCCAGTTGACAGTCAGTGCCTTCAGGAACTGTACCACATTGAGAATCAGCTTCTTCACGAACTGTCCTCCAGCGAAAGTCAGCACTGTGGGAACTGTGGTCCATTGAGAGTCAGCACCTTCAGGAACTGTAGTCCAGTGAGAGTCAGCACCTTCAGGAACTGTCCTCCAGTGAGAATCCGTACCTTCAGAACCTATCCCCCAGTGAGAGTCAGCACTTTCAGGAACTGTACCCCAGTGAGTGTCAGTCTCTTTCAGGAACTGTCCGCTATTGAGAGTCAACACGTTCATGAACTTTACACCAGTGAGAATCAGCACCTTCAGGAACTTTCCCTCAGTGTAAGTCAGCAGTTTCAGAACTTGTCCCCAAACGAGAGTCAGCAAATTCAGCAGCTGTATCCCACTGCGAGTCAGTACCTTCACTAACTGTACCCCAGCGAGAGTCAGCAACTTCAGGAACTGTACCCCTGTGAGAGTCAGCATCTTCAGCAACTGTACCCAGTGAGAATCAGCACCTTCAGGAACCGATCCCCAGTGAGACTCAGCTCCTTCAGGAACGGCCCCCCAGTGAGAGTCAACACCATCAGTATCTGTACCCAAGCGAGAGTCAGCAGCTTCTGGAAATGACCCCCACTGAGAGTCAGCACATTCAGGCACTGTACCCCAGTGATAGTCAGATCCTTCAGGAACTGTACCCCAGTGAGAGTCAGCACATTCAGGAATCCATCCCCAGTGAGAGTCAGCACCTTCAGGAACTGTAATCCATTGAGAGTCAGCACCTTCAGGAACTGTAATCCAGTGAGAGTCAGCACCTTCAGGAAATGTACCCCAATGAGAGTCAGCACCTTCATGATCTGTCCCCCACTGAGAGTCAGCAACATCAGGAACTGTCCCCCAATGGGAGTCTGCGCCCTCAAGTATTTTACCCCAGTGATAGTCAGAATCTTAAGGAAATATCCCCATTGAGACTCAGCATCTTCAGGAACTGTACCCCAGGGAGAGTCATTACCTTCAGGAACTGTACCCCAACTATAGTCAGCACCTTCAGGAACTCTTCCCCAGCGAGACTCAGTATTTTCCGGAACAGTACCCCAGTGAGTATTGGCAACTTCATGAATTGTACCCCTGTGCAAATCAGAACTTTCAGGAACTGTACCAGAGTTAGATTCAGCACCATCAGCAACTATACCCCAGTGAGAGTCAGCACCTTCAAGTACTGTCCCACAGTGAAAATAACACCTTGAGGAAATGTATCAAAGTGAGGATCAGCAATTTCAGGAACTCTTCACTGTACCACAGTGAGATTCAGCACCATCAGGAACTTGCCCCAACGAGAGTCAGCACCTTCAGGAACACTCCCCCAGTGAGAATCAGCACCTTCAGGATCTGCACCTCAGTGAATGTCAGCACCTTTAGGAACTGACACCCTGTGAGAATCAGCAGCTTCAGGAACAGTCACCATTGAGTGTCAGCAACTTCATGAACTGTACTCCAGTGAGAATCAGTACATTCAGAAACTGTTCCCCAGTGAAATTCTGCACCTTGAGGAACAGTACCCCAGTGAGAATCAGCAACTTCAGGAACTGTACTCCAGTGAGAATCAGAAGCTGCAGGAACTGTAATCCAGTGAGAATCAGAATCTTCAGGAACTGTACCCTAGTGAGAGACACCACCAACAGATCCTGTCCCACAGTGAGAGACATCACCTTCAATAATTGTACCCCAGTGATAGTCAGCAACTTCAGGAACTGACCCACATTGAGAGTCAGCACTCTCAGGAACTGTGCTCCATTGAGAATCGGCACCTTCAGGGACTTTAACCCAGTGATATTCAGCAACTTCTATAACTGTACACCTATGAGAGTCAGCACCTTCAGGAACTTTACCCCTGTGAGAATCAGCATCTTCAGGAACTGTACAACAATGAGATTCAGCATCATCAGGACTTGTATCCAGTGAGAACCAGAATCTGCAGGAACTGTACCCCAACGATTGTGAGCACCTTCAGCAACTGTCCCCCAGTGAGAGGCAGCACCTTCAGTACCTGACCCCCAGTGAGAGTCAGCACCATCTGGAACTGTACCCCAGTGAGAGTCAGAAACTTCAGGATCTGTAACCCAGTGAGAGTCAGCACCTTCAGGAACTGACCCACAGTGAGAGTCAACACCCTCAGGAACTGTGCTCCAGTGAGAGTCAGCACCATCAGGACCTGTATCCCATTGAGAATCAGAATTTCAGGAAGCGTACTCCAGCGATAGTGAGCGCCTTCAGGAATTGTCCCCAGTGAGAGTCAGCACCTTCAGGAACTGTCCCCCAGTGAGAGTCAGCACCTTCAGAACCTGTCTCCCAGAGAGAGTCAGCACCATCTGGAACTTGTCCCAGTGAAAGTCAGTATCTTCAGGATCTGTACCCCAGTGAGAATAAGCACCGTCAAGAATTGTACCTCAGTGAGATTGACCACCATCAGGAGCTGTCACCCAGTGAGAGACAGCACCTTCAGGAACTGTACCCCATTGAGTTTCAGCACCTTCAGGAACTTTCCCCAAGTGAAAGTTAGCACCATCAGGAACTGTACACCATTGAGATTCAGCATCTTGAGGAACTGTCCCCCAGTTAGAGTCAGCACCTTCAGAAGCTGTCCTCAAGCAAGAGTCAGCACCTTCAGCAACTGTACCCCAATGAGAGTCAGTACCTTCAGTAACTGTATCCCAATGAGACTCAGCATCTTCAGGAACTGACCCCACTGAGAGTCAGCACCTTCAGGAACTGTACCACACTGAGTGTCAGCACCTTCAAGAACTGTACCCCAGTTGACAGTCAGTGCCTTCAGGAACTGTACCACATTGAGAATCAGCTTCTTCACGAACTGTCCTCCAATGAGAGTCAGCACTGCGGGAACTGTGGTCCATTGAGAGTCAGCACCTTCAAGAACTGTAGTCCAGTGAGAGTCAGCGCCTTCAGTACCTGTCCCCCAGTGAGAATCCGTACCTGCAGAACCTGTCCCCCAGTGAGAGTCAGCACTTTCAGGAACTGTACCCCAGTGAGTGTCAGCTCTTTCAGGAACTGTCTGCAATTGAGAGTCAACACGTTCATGAACTTTACACCAGTGAGAATCAGCACCTTCAGGAACTTTCCCCCAGTGTAAGTCAGAAACTTCAGAACTTGTCCCCCAACGAGAGTCAGCAACTTCAGCATCTGAATCTGACTGCGAGTCAGTACCTTCAATAATTGTACCCCAGCAAGGGTCAGCACTTTCTGGAAATGACCCCCACCGCGAGTCAGCATCTTCAGCAACTGTACCCCAGTGAGAATCAGCACCTTCAGTAACCGATCCCCAGTGAGACTCAGCTCCTTCAGGAACTGTCCCCCAGTGAGTGTCAACGCCATCAGTAACTGTACCCAAGCGAGAGTCAGCAGCTTCTGGAAATGACCCCCACTGAGAGTCAGCACATTCAGGCACTGTACCCCAGTGATAGTCAGATCCTTCAGGAACTGTACCCCACTGAGAGTCAGCACATTCAGGCACTGTACCCCAGTGATAGTCAGATCCTTCAGGAAATGTACCCCAGTGAGAGTCAGCACATTCAGGAACCCATCCCCAGTGAGAGTCAGCACATTCAGGAACCCATCCCCAGTGAGAGTCAACACCTTCAAGAACTGTACCCCAGGTTTCAGTCAGTGCCTTCAGGAACTGTTCCCCATTGCGAATCAGCGCCTTCATCAACTGTTCCCCACTGGGAGTCAGCACCTTCTTCCCCGGCGAGAGTCAGCACATGCGGGAACTGTACTCCAGTGAGAGTCAGCAACATCAGGAACTGTCTGCCAGTGAGAGTCAGCACCTTCAGGAACTGTAATCCATTGAGAGTCAGCACCTTCAGGAACTGTAATCCAGTGAGAGTCAGCACCTTCAGGAAATGTACCCCAATGAGAGTCAGCACCTTCATAATCTGTCCCTCACTGAGAGTCAGCAACATCAGGAACTGTCCCCCAATGGGAGTCTGCGCCTTTAAGTATTTTACCCCAGTGATAGTCAGAATCTTAAGGAAATATTCCCATTGAGACTCAGCATCTTCAGGAACTGTACCCCAGGGAGAGTCATTACCTTCAGGAACTGTACCCCAACTATTGTCAGCACCTTCAGGAACTCTTCCCCAGCGAGACTCAGTACCTTCCGGAACAGTACCCCAGTGAGTATTGGCAACTTCATGAATTGTACCCCTGTGAGAATCAGAACTTTCAGGAACTCTTCCAGAGTTAGATTCAGCACCATCAGCAACTATACACCAGTGAGAGTCAGCACCTTCAAGAACTGTCCCACTGTGAAAATAACACCTTGAGGAACTGTATCAAAGTGAGGGTCAGCAACTTCAGGAACTCTACCACAGTGAGATTCAGCACCATCAGGAACTTGCCCCAGTGAGAGTCAGCATCTTCAGGAACTGTATCCCAACGAGAGTCAGCACCTTCAGGAACACTCCCCCAGTGAGAATCAGCACCTTCAGGATCTGCACCTCAGTGAATGTCAGCCCCTTTAGGAACTGACCCCCTGTGAGAATCAGCAGCTTCAGGAACAGTCACCAGTGAGTGTCAGCAACTTCATGAACTGTACTCCAGTGAGAATCAGCACATTCAGGAGCTGTTCCCCAGTGAAATTCTGCACCTTCAGGGTAGTACCCCAGTGAGACTCAGCAACTTCAGGAACTGTACTCCAGTGAGATTCAGAATCTTCAGGAACTGTACCAGAGTGAGATTCAGCACCATCAGGAACTGCACCACAGTGAGAGTCAGCACCTTCAAGAACTGTCCCCCAGTGAGAATAACACCTTGAGGAACTGTGCCAAATTGAGAATCAGTACCTTCAGGAACTTTATCCCAGTGAGAATCACAATCTTCAGGAACTGTCCCCAAATGAGGGTCAGCACCATCAGGAACTGTACCCCAGTGAGAATCAGCACCTTCAGGAACTATACTCCAGTGACAATCAGCAGCTTCAGGAACTATACCCCAGTGAAATTCAGCAAGTTCAGGAACTGTACCCCTGTGAGAGTCAGCACCTTCAGGAACAGTACGCCTTTGAGAATCAGTAACTTCAGGGACTGTTCCCCAGTGAGAATCAGCACCTTCAATATCTGTACCACAGTGAGATACAGCACCATCAGGACCTGTATCCCAGTGAGAATCAGAATCTTCAGGAACTATACCCCAGCGATAGTGAGCATCTTCAGGAATTGATCCCCAGTCAGTTTCAGCACCTTTATAAGCTGTCCCCCAGTGAGAGTCAGCACCTGCAGGAACTGTACCCTAGTGAGAGACAGCACCAACAGATCCTGTCTCGCAGTGAGAGACATCACCTTCAATAATTGTACCCCAGTGATAGTCAGCATCTTCAGGAACTGTCCCCAGTGAGATTCAGCACCATCAGGAAATTGCCCCAGTGAAAGTCAGCTTCTTCAGTAACTGTACGATAGGGACTGTACTCCAACGAGAGTCATTAACTTCAGCAACTGTCCCCTAGTGAGACTCAGCATCTTCAGGAACTGTACCCCAGCGGGAGTCAATACTTTAAGGAACTGTACCCCAGTGAGAGTCAGCATCTTCAGGAACAGACCCACATTGAGAATCGGCACCTTCAGGAACTTTACCTCAGTGATTTCAGCAACTTCTGTAACTGTACACCTATGAGAGTCAGCACCTTCAGAAACTTTACCCCTGTGAGAAGCAGCACCTTCAGGAACTGTACAACAGTGAGATTCAGCACCTTTCAGGACATGTATCCAGTGAGAACCAGTATCTGCAGGAACATGTACCCCAGCGATTGTGAGCAACTTCAGGAATGGTCCCCAGTGAGAGTCAGCACCTTCAGGAACTGTACCCCAGTGAGAGTCAGCACCTTCAGAACCTGTCCCCCAGTGAGAGTCAGCACCATCTGGAACTTGTCCCAGTGAAAGTCAGTATCTTCAGGATCTGTACCCCAGTGAGAATAAGCACCGTCAAGAATTGTACCTCAGTGAGATTCACCACCATCAGGAGCTGTCCCCCAGTGAGAGTCAGCATCTTCATGAACTGTACCCAAGTGAGTGTCAGCACCTTCAGGAACTTTCCCCAAGTGAGAGTCAGCACCATCAGGAACTGTACACCAGTGAGATTCAGCTTCTTGAGGAACTGTCCCCCAGTGAGAGTCAGCACCTTCAGAAGTTGTCCGCAAGCGAGAGTCAGCACCTTCAGCAACTGTACCCCACTGAGTGTCAGCACCTTCAGGAACTGTACCCCACTGAGTGTCAGCACCTTCAAGAACTGTGCCCCAGATGACAGTCAGTGCCTTCAGGAACTGTACCCCATTGAGAATCAGCTTCTTCACGAACTGTCCTCCAGCGAGAGTCAGCACTGTGGGAACTGTGGTCCATTGAGAGTCAGCAACTTCAGGAACTGTAGTCCAGTGAGAGTCAGCGCCTTCAGGAACTGTCCTCCAGTGAGAATCCGTACCTTCAGATCCTGTCCCCCAGTGAGAGTCAGCTCTTTCAGCAACTGTACCCCAGTGAGTGTCAGTCTCTTTCAGGAACTGTCCGCTATTGAGAGTCAACACATTCATGAACTTTACACCAGTGAGAATCAGCACCTTCAGGAACTTTCCCTCAGTGTAAGTCAGCAGTTTCAGAACTTGTCCCCAAACGAGAGTCAGCAACTTCAGCAGCTGTATCCCACTGCGAGTCAGTACCTTCACTAACTGTACCCCAGCGAGAGTCAGCACTTTCTGGAATTGACCCCCACCGAGAGTCAGCAACTTCAGGAACTGTACCCCTGTGAGAGTCAACACCATCAGTAACTGTACCCAAGCGAGAGTCAGCAGCTTCTGGAAATGACCCCCACTGAGAGTCAGCACATTCAGGCACTGTACCCCAGTGATAGTCAGATCCTTCAGGAAACGTACCCCAATGAAAGTCAGCACATTCAGGAACCCATCCCCAGTGAAAGTCAGCACCTTCAGGAACTGTTCCCCAGGGAGAGTCAACACCTTCAAGAACTGTACCCCGGGTGTCAGTCAGTGCCTTCAGGAACTGTTCCCCATTGAGAATCAGCGCCTTCATCAACTGTCCCCCACTGGGAGTCAGCACCTTCTTCCCCGGCGAGAGTTAGCACGTGCGGGAACTGTACTCCAGTGAGAATCAGCAACATCAGGAACTGTCTGCCAGTGAGAGTCAGCACTTTCAGGAACTGTAATCCATTGAGAGTCAGCACCTTCAGGAACTGTAATCCAGTGAGAGTCAGCACCTTCAGGAAATGTACCCCAATGAGAGTCAGAACCTTCATGATCTGTCCCCCTCTGAGAGTCAGCAACATCAGGAACTGTCCCCCTATGGGAGTCTGCGCTCTCAAGTATTTTCCCACAGTGATAGTCAGAATCTTAAGGAAATATCCCCAGTGAGACTCAGCATCTTCAGGAACTGTACCCCAGGGAGAGTCATTACCTTCAGGAACTGTCTCCCAACTATAGTCAGCACCTTCAGGAACTCTTCCCCAGTGAGACTCAGTACCTTCCGGAACAGTACCCCAGGGAGTATTGGCAACTTCAGGAATTGTACCACTGTGCGAATCAGAAATTTCAGGAACTGTACCAGAGTTAGATTCAGCACCATCAGCAACTATACACCAGTGAGAGTCAGCACCCTCAAGAACTGTCCCAAAGTGAAAATAACACCTTGAGGAACTGTATCAAAGTGAGGATCAGCAACTTCAGGAACTCTACACTCTACCACAGTGAGATTCAGCACCATCAGGAACTTGCCCCAGTGAGAGTCAGCATCTTCAGGAATTGTATCCCAACGAGAGTCAGCACCTTCAGGAACACTCCCCCAGTGAGAATCAGCACCTTCAGGATCTGCACCTCAGTGAATGTCAGCACCTTTAGGAACTGACACCCTGTGAGAAACAGCAGCTTCAGGAACAGTCACCAGTGAGTGTCAGCAACTTCATGAACTGTACTCCAGTGAGAATCAGTACATTTAGAAACTGTTCCCCAGTGAAATTCTGCACCTTGAGGAACAGTACCCCAGTGAGAATCAGCAAATTCAGGAACTGTACTCCATTGAGAATCAGAACCTTCAGGAACTGTACCAGAGTGAGATTCAGCACCATCAGGAACTGCACCACAGTGAGAGTCAGCACCTTCAAGAACTGTCCCCCAGTGAGAATAACATCTTGAGGAACTGTGCCAAATTGAGAATCAGTACCTTCAGGAACCTTATCCCAGTGAGAATCACAATCTTCAGGAACTGTCCCCAAGTGAGAGTCAGCACCATCAGGAACTGTACCCCAGTGAGAATCAGCACCTTCAGGAACTATACTCCAGTGAGAATCAGCAGCTTCAGGAACTATACCCCAGTGAAATTCAGCAAGTTCAGGAACTGTACCCCTGTGAGAGTCAGCACCTATAGGAACAGTACGCATTTGAGAATCAGTAACTTCAGGAACTGTACCCCAGTGAGAATCAGCACCCTCAGGAACTATACCACAGTGAGATACAGCTCCATCAGGACCTATTACCCAGTGAGAATCAGAATCTTCAGGAACTATGCCCCAGCGATAGTGAGCATCTTCAGGAATTTATCCCCAGTGAGTTTCATCACCTATATAACCTTTCCCCAGTGAGAGTCAGCACCTGCAGGAACTGTACCCTAGTGAGAGACACCACCAACAGATCCTGTCCCGCACTGAGAGACATCACCTTCAATAATTGTACCCCAGTGATAATCAGCACCTTCAGGAACTGACCCACATTGAGAGTCAGCAATCTCAGGAACTGTGCTCCATTGAGAATTGGCACATTCAGGGACTTTTCCCCAGTGATATTCAGCAACTTCTGTAACTGTACACCTATGAGAGTCAGCACCTTCAGGAACTTTACCCCTGTGAGAATCAGCACCTTCAGGAACTGTACAACAGTGAGATTCAGCACCATCAGGACCTGTATCCAGTGAGAACCAGAATCTGCAGAAACTGTACCCCAACGATTGTGAGCACCTTCAGCAACTGTCCCCCAGTGAGAGTCAGCACATTCAGTACCTAAACCCCAGTGAGAGTCAGCACCATCTGGAACTGTACCCCAGTAAGAGTCAGAAACTTCAGGATCTGTAACCCAGTGAGAGTCAGCACCCTCAGGAACTGTGCTCCAGTGAGGGTCAGCACCATCAGGACCTGCATCCCATTGAGAATCAGAATTTCAGGAACCGTACTCCAGCGATAGAGAGCACCTTCAGGAACTGTCCCCCAGTGAGAGTCAGCACCTTCAGAACCTGTCTCCCAGAGAGAGTCAGCACCATCTGGAACTTGTCCCAGTGAAAGTCAGTATCTTCAGGATCTATACCCCAGTGAGAATAAGCACCGTCAAGAATTGTACCTCAGTGAGATTGACAACCATCAGGAGCTGTCCCCCAGTGAGAGTCAGCACCTTCAGGAACTGTACCCCAGTGAGTTTCAGCACCTTCAGGAACTTTCCCCAAGTGAGAGTCAGCACCATCAGCAACTGTACACCAGTGAGATTCAGCATCTTGAGGAACTGTCCCCCAGTTAGAGTCAGCACCTTCAGAAGCTGTCCTCAAGCGAGAGTCAGCACCTTCAGCAACTGTACCCCAATGACAGTCAGTACCTTCAGTAACTGTATCCCAATGAGACTCAGCATCTTCAGGAACTGACCCCACTGAGAGTCAGCACCTTCAGGAACTGTACGACACTGAGTGTCAGCACCTTCAAGAACTGTACCCCAGTTGACAGTCAGTGCCTTCAGGAACTGTACCACATTGAGAATCAGCTTCTTCACGAACTGTCCTCCAATGAGAGTCAGCACTGCGGGAACTGTGGTTCATTGAGAGTCAGCACCTTCAAGAACTGTAGTCCAGTGAGAGTCAGCGCCTTCAGTACCTGTCCCCCAGTGAGAATCCGTACCTGCAGAACCTGTCCCCCAGTGAGAGTCAGCACTTTCAGGAACTGTACCCCAGTGAGTGTCAGCTCTTTCAGGAACTGTCTGCAATTGAGAGTCAACACGTTCATGAACTTTACACCAGTGAG
The DNA here is from genome assembly GCF_017639515.1 of Carcharodon carcharias. Classification (NCBI taxonomy): domain Eukaryota; kingdom Metazoa; phylum Chordata; class Chondrichthyes; order Lamniformes; family Lamnidae; genus Carcharodon; species Carcharodon carcharias. The sequence goes on from NC_054479.1 coordinate 70,109,239, forward strand.
AATCAGCACCTTCAGGAACTTTCCCCCAGTGTAAGTCAGAAACTTCAGAACTTGTCCCCCAACGAGAGTCAGCAACTTCAGCATCTGAATCTGACTGCGAGTCAGTACCTTCAATAACTGTACCCCAGCAAGGGTCAGCACTTTCTGGAAATGACCCCCACCGCGAGTCAGCATCTTCAGCAACTGTACCCCAGTGAGAATCAGCACCTTCAGTAACCGATCCCCAGTGAGACTCAGCTCCTTTAGGAACTGTCCCCCAGTGAGTGTCAACGCCATCAGTAACTGTACCCAAGCGAGAGTCAGCAGCTTCTCGAAATGACCCCCACTGAGAGTCAGCACATTCAGGCTCTGTACCCCAGTGATAGTCAGATCCTTCAGGAACTGTACCCCACTGAGAGTCAGCACATTCAGGCACTGTACCCCAGTGATAGTCAGATCCTTCAGGAAATGTACCCCAGTGAGAGTCAGCACATTCAGGAACCCATCCCCAGTGAGAGTCAGCACATTCAGGAACCCATCCCCAGTGAGAGTCAACACCTTCAAGAACTGTACCCCAGGTTTCAGTCAGTGCCTTCAGGAACTGTTCCCCATTGAGAATCAGCGCCTTCATCAACTGTCCCCCACTGGGAGTCAGCAGCTTCTTCCCTGGCGAGAGTCAGCACGTGCGGGAACTGTACTCCAGTGAGAGTCAGCAACATCAGGAACTGTCTGCCAGTGAGAGTCAGCACCTTCAGGAACTGTAATCCACTGAGAGTCAGCAACATCAGGAACTGTCCCCCAATGGGAGTCTGCGCCCTCAAGTATTTTACCCCAGTGATAGTCAGAATCTTAAGGAAATATCCCCATTGAGACTCAGCATCTTCAGGAACTGTACCCCAGGGAGAGTCATTACCTTCAGGAACTGTACCCCAACTATAGTCAGCACCTTCAGGAACTCTTCCCCAGCGAGACTCAGTACCTACCGGAACAGTACCCCAGTGAGTATTGGCAACTTCAGGAATTGTACCCCTGTGAGAATCAGAACTTTCAGGAACTGTTCCAGAGTTAGATTCGGCACCATCAGCAACTATACACCAGTGGGAGTCAGCACCTTCAAGAACTGTCCCACTGTGAAAATAACACCTTGAGGAACTGTATCAAAGTGAGGATCAGCAACTTCAGGAACTCTACCACAGTGAGATTCAGCACCATCAGGAACTTGCCCCAGTGAGAGTCAGCATCTTCAGGAACTGTATCCCAACGAGAGTCAGCACCTTCAGGAACACTCCCCCAGTGAGCATCAGCACCTTCAGGATCTGCACCTCAGTGAATGTCAGCAACTTTAGGAACTGACCCCCTGTGAGAATCAGCAGCTTCAGGAACAGTCACCAGTGAGTGTCAGCAACTTCATGAACTGTACTCCAGTGAGAATCAGCACATTCAGGAACTGTTCCCCAGTGAAATTCTGCACCTTCAGGATAGTTCCCCAGTGAGATTCAGAATCTTCAGGAACTGTACCAGAGTGAGATTCAGCACCATCAGGAATTGCACCACAGTGAGAGTCAGCACCTTCAAGAACTGTCCCCCAGTGAGAATAACACCTTGAGGAACTGTGCCAAATTGAGAATCAGTACCTTCAGGAACTTTATCCCAGTGAGAATCACAATCTTCAGGAACTGTCCCCAAATGAGGGTCAGCACCATCAGGAACTGTACCCCATTGAGAATCAGCACCTTCAGGAACTATACTCCAGTGACAATCAGCAGCTTCAGGAACTATACCCCAGTGAAATTCAGCAAGTTCAGGAACTGTACCCCTGTGAGATTCAGCACCTTCAGGAACATTATGCCTTTGAGAATCAGTAACTTCAGGGACTGTTCCCCAGTGAGAATCAGCACCTTCAATATCTGTACCACAGTGAGATACAGCACCATCAGGACCTGTATCCCAGTGAGAATCAGAATATTCAGGAACTATACGTCAGCGATAGTAAGCATCTTCAGGAATTGATCCCCAGTGAGTTTCAGCACCTTTATAACCTGTCCCCCAGTGAGAGTCAGCACCTGCAGGAACTGTAATCCAGTGAGAGTCAGCACCTTCAGGAACTGTAATCCAGTGAGAGTCAGCACCTTCAGGAAATGTACCCCAATGAGGGTCAGCACCTTCATAATCTGTCCCCCACTGAGAGTCAGCAACATCAGGAACTGTCCCCCAATGGGAGTCTGCGCCTTTAAGTATTTTACCCCTCTGATAGTCAGAATCTTAAGGAAATATTCCCAGTGAGACTCAGCATCTTCAGGAACTGTACCCCAACTATAGTCAGCACCTTCAGGAACTCTTCCCCAGCGAGACTCAGTACCTTCCGGAACAATACCCCAGTGAGTATTGGCAACTTCAGGAATTGTACCGCTGTGAGAATCAGAACTTTCAGGAACTGTTCCAGAGTTAGATTCGGCACCATCAGCAACTATACACCAGTGGGAGTCAGCACCTTCAAGAACTGTCCCACAGTGAAAATAACACCTTGAGGAACTGTATCAAAGTGAGGATCAGCAACTTCAGGAACTCTACCACAGTGAGATTCAGCACCATCAGGAACTTGCCCCAGTGAGAGTCAGCATCTTCAGGAACTGTATCCCAACGAGAGTCAGCACCTTCAGGAACACTCCCCCAGTGAGAATCAGCACCTTCAGGATCTGCACCTCAGTGAATGTCAGCACCTTTAGGAACTGACCCCCTGTGAGAATCAGCAGCTTCAGGAACAGTCACCAGTGAGTGTCAGCAACTTCATGAACTGTACTCCAGTGAGAATCAGCACATTCAGGAACTGTTCCCCAGTGAAATTTTGCACCTTCAGGGTAGTACCCCAGTGAGACTCAGCAACTTCAGGAACTGTACTCCAGTGAGATTCAGAATCTTCAGGAACTGTACCAGAGTGAGATTCAGCACCATCAGGAACTGCACCACAGTGAGAGTCAGCACCTTCAAGAACTGTCCCCCAGTGAGAATAACACCTTGAGGAACTGTGCCAAATTGAGAATCAGTACCTTCAGGAACTTTATCCCAGTGAGAATCACAATCTTCAGGAACTGTCCCCAAGTGAGAGTCAGCACCATCAGGAACTGTACCCCAGTGAGAATCAGCACCTTCAGAAACTATACTCCAGTGACAATCAGCAGCTTCAGGCACTATACCACAGTGAAATTCAGCAAGTTCAGGAACTGTACCCCTGTGAGAGTCAGCACCTTCAGGAACAGTACGCCTTTGAGAATCAGTAACTTCAGGGACTGTTCCCCAGTGAGAATCAGCACCTTCAATATCTGTACCACAGTGAGATACAGCACCATCAGGACCTGTATCCCAGTGAGAATCAGAATCTTCAGGAACTATACCCCAGCGATTGTGAGCATCTTCAGTAATTGATCCCCAGTCAGCTTCAGCACCTTTATAAGCTGTCCCCCAGTGAGAGTCAGCACCTGCAGGAACTGTACCCTAGTGAGAGACAGCACCAACAGATCCTGTCTCGCAGTGAGAGACATCACCTTCAATAATTGTACCCCAGTGATAGTCAGCACCTTCAGGAACTGTCCCCAGTGAGATTCAGCACCATCAGGAAATTGCCCCAGTGAAAGTCAGCTTCTTCAGTAACTGTACGATAGGGACTGTACTCCAACGAGAGTCATTAACTTCAGCAACTGTCCCCTAGTGAGACTCAGCATCTTCAGGAACTGTACCCCAGCGGGAGTCAATACCTTAAGGAACTGTACCCCAGTGAGTGTCAGCACCTTCAGGATATCTACCCCAGTGAGAGTCAGCCCTTCAGGCACTGACCCACATTGAGAATCGCCACCTTCATGAACTTTACCCCAGTGATATTCAGCAACTTCTGTAACTGTACACCTATGAGAGTCAGCACCTTTAGGAACATTACCCCTGTGAGAATCAGCACCTTCAGGAACTGTACAACAGTGAGATTCAGCACCATCATGACCTGTATCCAGTGAGAACCAGTATCTGCAGGAACTGTACCCCAGTGATTGTGAGCACCTTCAGGAATTGTCCCCAGTGAGAGTCAGCACCTTCAGGAACTGTACCCCAGTGAGAGTCAGCACCTTCAGCAGCTGTCCCCCAGTGAGAGTCAGCACCCTCTGGAACTTTTCCCAGTGAGAGTCAGGGAACTTCAGGATCTGTAACCCAGTGAGAGTCAGCACCCTCAGGAATTGTGCTCCAGTGAGAGTCAGCACCATCAGGACTTGAATCACAGTGAGAATCAGATTTTCAGGAACCGTACCCCAGCGATAGTGAGCACCTTCAGGAATTGTCCACAGTGAGAGTCTGCACCTTCAGGAGCTGTACCCCAGTGAGTTTCAGCACCTTCAGGAACTTTCCCCAAGTGAGAGTCAGCACCATCAGGAACTGTGCACCAGTGAGATTCAGCATCTTGAGGAACTGTCCCCCAGTGAGAGTCAGCACCTTCGAAAGCTGTCCGCAAACGAGAGTCAGCACCTTCAGCAACTGTACCCAAATGAGAGTCAGTACCTTCAGTAACTGTATCCCAGTGAGACTCAGCATCTTCAGGAACTGACCCCACTGAGAGTCAGCACCTTCAGGAACTGTACGACACTGAGTGTCAGCACCTTCAAGAAATGTACCCCAGTTGACAGTCAGTGCCTTCAGGAACTGTAGCCCATTGAGATTCAGCTTCTTCACGAACTGTCCTCCAATGAGAGTCAGCGCTGCGGGAACTGTGGTCCATTGAGAGTCAGCACCTTCAGGAACTGTAGTCCAGTGAGAGTCAGCGCCTTTAGGAACTATCCCCCAGTGAGAATCCGTACCTTCAGAACCTGTCCCCCAGTGAGAGTCAGCACTTTCAGGAACTGAACCCCAGTGAGTGGCAGCTCTTTCAGGAACTGTCCGCAATTGAGAGTCAACACGTTCATGAACTTTACACCAGTGAGAATCAGCACCTTCAGGAACTTTCCCCCAGTGTAAGTCAGAAACTTCAGAACTTGTCCCCCAACGAGAGTCAGCAACTTCAGTATCTGAATCCCACTGCGAGTCAGTACCTTCACTAACTGTACCCCAGTGAGAGTCAGCACTTTCTGGAAATGACCCCCACCGAGAGTCAGCATCTTCAGGAACTGTACCTCTGTGAGAGTCAGCATCTTCAGCAACTGTACCCCAGTGAAAATCAGCACCTTCAGTAACCGATCCTCAGTGAGACTCAGCTCCTTCAGGAACTGTTCCCCAGTGAGAGTCAACGCCATCAGTAACTGTACCCAAGCGAGAGTCAGCAGCTTCTGGAAATGACGCCCACTGAGAGTCAGGACATTCAGGCACTGTACCCCAGTGATAGTCAGATCCTTCAGGAAATGTACCCCAGTGAGAGTCAGCACATTCAGGAACCCATCCCCAGTGAGAGTCAGCACATTCAGGAACTGTTCCCTAGTGAGAGTCAACACCTTCAAGAACTGTACCCTAGGTGTCAGTCAGTGCCTTCAGGAACTGTTCCCCATTGAGAATCAGCGCCTTCATCAACTGTCCCCCACTGGGAGTCAGCACCTTCTTCCCCGGCGAGAGTCAGCACATGCGGGAACTGTACTCCAGTGAGAGTCAGCAACATCAGGAACTGTCTGCCAGTGAGATTCAGCCCCTTCAGGAACTGTAATCCATTGAGAGTCAGCACCTTCAGGAACTGTAATCCAGTGAGAGTCAGCACCTTCAGGAAATGTACCCCTATGAGAGTCAGCACCTTCATAATCTGTCCCCCACTGAGAGTCAGCAACATCAGGAACTGTCCCCCAATGGGAGTCTGTGCCTTCAAGTATTTTACCCCAGTGATAGTCAGAATCTTAAGGAAATATTCCCATTGAGACTCAGCATCTTCAGGAACTGTACCCCAGGGAGAGTCATTACTTTCAGGAACTGTACCCCAACTATAGTCAGCACCATCAGGAACTCTTCCCCAGTGAGACTCAGTAGCTTCCGGAACAGTACCCCAGTGAGTATTGGCAACTTCAGGAATTGTACCCCTGTAAGAATTAGAACTTTCAGGAACTGTACCAGATTTAGATTCAGCACCATCAGCAACTATACCCCAGTGAGAATCAGCACCTTCAAGAACTGTCCCACAGTGAGATACAGCTCCATCAGGACCTGTATCCCAGTGAGAATCAGAATTTCAGGAAGCATACACCAGCGATAGTGAGCACCTTCAGGAATTGTCCCCAGTGAGAGTCAGCACCTTCAGGAACTGTACCCCAGTGAGTTTCAGCATCTTCAGGAACTTTCCTCAAGTGAGAGTCAGCACCATCAGGAACTGTACACCAGTGAGATTCAGCATCTTGAGGAACTGTCCCCCAGTTAGAGTCAGCACCTTCAGAAGCTGTCCGTGAGCGAGAGTCAGCACCTTCAGCAACTGTACCCCAATGAGAGTCAGTACCTTCAGTAACTGTATCCCAGTGAGACTCAGCATCTTCAGGAACTGACCCCACTGAGAGTAAGCACCTTCAGGAACTGTACCCCACTGAGTGTCAGCACCTTCAAGAACTGTACCCCAGTTGACAGTCAGTGCCTTCAGGAACTGTACCCCATTGAGAATCAGCTTCTTCACCAACTGTCCTCCAATGAGAGTCAACACTGCGGGAAATGTTGTCCATTGAGAGTCAGCACCTTCAGGAACTGTAGTCCAGTGAGAGTCGGCGCCTTCAGGAACTATCCCCCAGTGAGAATCCGTACCTTCAGAACCTGTCCCCCAGTGAGAGTCAGCACTTTCAGGAACTGTACCCCAGTGAGTGTCAGCTCTTTCAGGAACTGTCCGCAATTGAGAGTCAACACGTTCATGAACTTTACACCAGTGAGAATCAGCACCTTCAGGAACTTTCCCCCAGTGTAAGTCAGAAACTTCAGAACTTGTCCCCCAACGAGAGTCAGCAACTTCAGCATCTGAATCCCACTGCGAGTCAGTACCTTCACTAACTTTACCCCAGCGAGAGTCAGCACTTTCTGGAAATGACCCCCACCGAGAATGAGCAACTGCAGGAACTGTACCCCAGTGAGAGTCAGCATCTTAAGCAACTGTACCCCAGTGAGAATCAGCACCTTCAGTAACCGATCCCCAGTGAGACTCAGCTCCTTCAGGAACTGTCCCCCAGTGAGAGTCAATGCCATCAGTAACTGTACCTAAGCGAGAGTCAGCAGATTCTGGAAATGACCCCCACTGAGAGTCAGCACATTCAGGCACTGTACCCCAGTGATAGTCAGATCCTTCAGGAAATGTACCCCAGTGAGAGTCAGCACATTCAGGAACCCATCCCCAGTGAGATTCAGCACATTCAGGAACTGTTCCCCAGTGAGAGTCAACACCTTCAAGAACTGTACCCCAGGTGTCAGTCAGTGCCTTCAGGAACTGTTCCCCATTGAGAATCAGCGCCTTCATCAACTGTCCCCCACTGGGAGTCAGCACCTTCTTCCCCGGCGAGAGTCAGCACATGCGGGAACTGTACTCCAGTGAGAGTCAGCAACATCAGGAACTGTCTGCCAGTGAGATTCAGCCCCTTCAGGAACTGTAATCCATTGAGAGTCAGCACCTTCAGGAACTGTAATCCAGTGAGAGTCAGCACCTTCAGGAAATGTACCCCAATGAGAGTCAGCACCTTCATAATCTGTCCTCCACTGAGAGTCAGCAACACTGTACCCCAGTGATAGTCAGATCCTTCAGGAAATGTACCCCAGTGAGAGTCAGCACATTCAGGAACCCATCCCCAGTGAGAGTCAGCACATTCAGGAACTGTTCCACAGTGAGAGTCAACACTTTCAAGAACTGTACCCCAGGTGTCAGTCAGTGCCTTCAGGAACTGTTCCCCTTTGAGAATCAGCGCCTTCATCAACTGTCCCCAACTGGGATTCAGCACCTTCTTCCCCGGCGAGAGTCAGCACGTGCGGGAACTGTACTCCAGTGAGAGTCAGCAACATCAGGAACTGTCTGCCAGTGAGAGTCAGCACCTTCAGGAACTGTAATCCATTGAGAGTCAGCACCTTCAGGAACTGTAATCCAGTAAGATTCAGCAACTTCAGGAAATGTACTCCAATGAGAGTCAGCACCTTCATGATCTGTCCTCCACTGAGAGTCAGCAACATCAGGAACTGTCCCCCAATGGGAGTCTGCGCCTTCAAGTATTTTCCCACAGTGATAGTCAGAATCTTAAGGAAATATCCCCAGTGAGACTCAGCATCTTCAGGAACTGTACCCCAGGGAGAGTCATTACTTTCAGGAACTGTCTCCCAACTAGATTCAGCACCTTCAGGAACTCTTCCCCAGCGAGACTCAGTACCTTCCGGAACAGTACCCCAGTGAGTATTGGCAACTTCAGGAATTGTACCCCTGTGAGAATCAGAAATTTCAGGAACTGTACCAGAGTTAGATTCAGCACCAGCAGCAACTATACCCCAGTGAGAGCACCCTCAAGAACTGTCCCAAAGTGAAAATAACACCTTGAGGAACTGTATCAAAGTGAGGATCAGCATCTTCAGGAACTCTACACTCTACCACAGTGAGATTCAGCACCATCTGGAACTTGCCCCAGTGAGAGTCAGCATCTTCAGGAACTGTATCCCAACGAGAGTCAGCACCTTCAGGAACACTCCCCCAGTGAGAATCAGCACCTTCAGGATCTGCACCTCAGTGAATGTCAGCACCTTTAGGAACTGACCCCCTGTGAGAATCAGCAGCTTCAGGAACAGTCACCAGTGAGTGTCAGCAACTTCATGAACTGTACTCCAGTGAGAATCAACACATTCAGGAACAGTTCCCCAGTGAAATTCTGCACCTTGAGGAACAGTACCCCAGTGAGAATGAGCAACTTCAGCTACTGTACTCCAGTGAGAATCAGAATCTTCATGAACTGTACCAGAGTGAGATTCAGCACCATCAGGAACTGCACCACAGTGAGATTCAGCACCTTCAAGAACTGTCCCCCAGTGAGAATAACACCTTGAGGAACTGTGCCAAATTGAGAATCAATACCTTCAGGAACTTTATCCCAGTGAGAATCTTCAGGAACTGTCCCCAAGTGAGAGTCAGCACCATCAGGAACTCTACCCCAATGAGAATCAGCACCTTCAGAAACTATACTCCAGTGGGAATCTGCAGCTTCAGGAACTACACCCCAGTGAAATTCAGCAAGTTCAGGAACTGTACCCCTGTGAGAGTCAGCACCTATAGGAACAGTACGCCTTTGAGAATCAGTAACTTCAGGGACTGTACCCCAGTGAGAATCAGCACCTTCAGCATCTGTACCACAGTGAGATACAGCACCATCAGGACCTGTATCCCAGTGAGAATCAGAATCTTCAGGAACTATACCCCAGCGATAGTGAGCATCTTCAGGAATTGATCCCCAGTGAGTTTCAGCACATTTATAACCTGTCCCCCAGTGATAGTCAGCATCTTCAGGAACTATCCCCAGTGAGATTCAGCACCATCAGGAAATTGCCCCAGTGAAAGTCAGCATCTTCAGTAACTGTACCACAGGGACTGTACTCCAACGAGAGTCATTAACTTCAGCAACTGTCCCCTAGTGAGACTCAGCATCTTCAGGAACTGTACCCCAGCGGGAGTCAGTACCTTAAGGAACTGTACCCCAGTGAGAGTCAGCATCTTCAGGAACGGACCCACATTGAGAATCGGCACCTTCAGGAACTTTACCCCAGTGATATTCAGCAACTTCTGTATCTGTACACCTATCAGAGTCAGCACCTTCAGGAGCTTTACCCCTGTGAGAATCAGCACCTTCAGGAACTGTACAAAAGTGAGATTCAGCACCATCAGGACCTTTATGCAGCGAGAACTAGAATCTGCAGGAACTGTACCCCAGCGATTGTGAGCGCCTTCAGCAACTGTCCCCCAGTGAGAGTCAGCACCTTCAGTACCTGACCCCCAGTAAGAGTCAGCATCATCTGGAACTGTACCCCAGTGAGAGTCAGAAACTTCAGGATCTGTAACCCAGTGAGAGTCAGCACCTTCAGGAACTGACCCACAGTGAGAGTCAGCACCATCAGGACCTGTATCCCACTTAGAATCAGAATTTCAGGAACCGTAACCCAGCGATAGTGAGCACCTTCAGTAATTGTCCCCAGTGAGAGTCAGCACCTTCAGGAACTGTCCCCAAGTGAGAGTCAGCACCTTCAGAACCTGTCTCCCAGAGAGAGTCAGCACCATCTGGAACTTGTCCCAGTGAAAGTCAGTATCTTCAGGAACTGTAACCCAGGGAGAGGCATTACCTTCAGGAACTGTACCCCAACGAGAGTCAGTACCTTCAGGAACTGACCCCTATTGAGATTCAGCATCTTCAGGAACTGTACCCCAGTTATATTCAGTACCTTCAGGAACTGTACCCCAGTGAGAGTCAGCACCTTCAGGATCTATACCCCAGTGAGAGTCAACACCTTCAGGATCTGTACCCCAGTGAGAGCCAGCACTTTCAGGAACTGACCCACAGTGAGAGTCGGCGCCCTCAGGAACTGTGCTCCAGTGAGAATCAGCACCTTCAGGAACTGTACCCCAGTGATATTCAGCAACTTCACTAACTGTACACCTGTGAGAGTCAGCACCTTCAGGAACTTTACCCCAGTGAGTATCAGCAGCTTCAGGAACTGTAATCCAGTGAGAGTCTGCACCTTCAGCAACAGTACCCCAGTGAGAATCAGCAACTGGAGGAACTGCACCCCAATTAGGGTCAGCACCTTCTGGAGCTGTCCCCCACTCTGAATCAGCAACATTAGCGTCTGTCCCCCCATGCGAGTTTGCACCTTCATGAACAGTACCCCAGAGGTAGTCAGAATCTTAAGAAACTATCCCCAGTGAGAGTCAGCAACTTCAGGAACTGACCCCCTGTGAGAGTCAGCACCTTCAGGAACTGTACTCCAGTGAGAATCAGCACATTGGGGAACTGTACCCCAGTGAGAATGAGAACCTTCAGGAACTGTACCAGAGTGAAATTCAACACTCTCAGTAACAGTACCCCAGTGAGAGTCAGCAGCTTCAGGAACTGTACCCCTTTGAGAATCAGCAGCTTCAGGATCTATACCCAGTAAGAATCAGAATGTTCAAGAACTGTACCACAGAGAGATTCAGCACCTTCAGGACCTGTGTCCCAGTGAACGTCAACACCTTCAGGAACTGTATCCCAGCTAGAGTCAGTATGTTCAGGAACTGTCCATCACTGAGAGTCAGGACCTTCAGGAATTGTCCCCCAGTGAGAGTCAGGAAAATCAGTAACTGTACCCCTGCGAGAGCCAGCACCTTCAGAAGCTGTCTCCTGGCGAGAGTCAGCAACGTCAGGAACTGTACCTCAGTGAGAGTCAGCACCTTCAGGAACTGGACTCCAGTGATAATCAACACCTTAAGGGACTGTTCCCGAGTCAGAGAAAGCACCTTCAGGAACTGTACCTCAGCGAGATTCAGCACGGTCAAGAACTGTAACCCAGTGAATATCAGCAACTTCAGGAACTGTCCCCAAGTGACAATCAGCCTCTTCAGAAACTGTACCTCCAGCGAGATTCAGTACCTTCAGGAACTGTACCTCAGCGATAGTCAACCTCTTCAGGATCTGTTCCCATTTAGAGTCAAAACATTCAGGAACTGTAACCCAGTGAGAGTCAGCGCCTTCAGGAACTCGACCCCAGTGAGAATCAGCACCTTCAGGAACTGTCCCCCAGTGACAGTCAGCAGCTTCAGGGACTGTACCACAGCAAGAATCAGTACCGTCAATAACTGTACCTCAGAGTGAGTCAACATCTTGAGGATCTGTCCCCCAGTGTGAGTCAGCGCCTTCTGGTACTGTCGGCCAGTGAGAGTCAGCACCGTCAGGAACAGTCCCCAGTTAGAGTCAGCACCATCAATCAGTGTACCCCAGTGAGAGTCAGAACATTCAGCAACTGTCCCCCAGTGAGAATCAGCACCATCAGTCGCTGTACCCCAGTAAGAGTCAGCAACGTCAGCAACTGTACCCCAGTGAGAATCAACACATTCAGGATCTGTACCCCAATAAGAGTCAGCACCTTCATTAACTGTCACCCAGTGATTGTCAGCACCTTCAGGAACTCTACCCCAGCGAGAGTCAGTACCTTCAGAAACTGTAGCCCAGCGAGAGTCAACGTCTTCAGGATTTGTCTCCAGTTTGAGTCAAAATATTCAGGATCTGTATCCCAGTGGGAGTCAGCAACTTCAGGAGCTGTACCCCAGTCAGAGTCAGCACCGTCAGGAACAGTCCCCAGTGAAAGTCAGCAACTTTACCAACTGTGCCCCAGTGAGAATAAGCACCTTCAGGATCTGTACCCCAGTGAGAATTAGAACCTTCAGGAACACTACCACAGAGAGAGTCAGCACCATCAGAGACAGTACCCCATTGAGACTCAGAAATTTCAGGAACTGTTCTAAAGTAAGAGTCAGCACCTTCAGGAACTGTACCCCAATGAGAGTCAGCCCCTTCAGGAACTGTCCCCCACTGAGAGTCAGCACCTTCCAGAACTGATACCCAGTGAGAGTCATCACCATCACAAACAGTTATCAATGAGACTCAGCAACTTCAGGAACTGTTCCCAAGTCAGAGTCAGCATCTTCAGGAACTGTACCCCAGTGAGAGTCAGGACCTTCAGGAAATGTCCCCCAGTGATAGTCCGCAACATCAGGAACTGTACCCCAGGGACAGTCAGCACCTTCAGGAACTGTGCCTCAGTGAGAGTCAGCACCTTCAGGAACTGTACCCCAGTGAGAATCAGTACCTTCAGTAACTGTACCCCAGCGTGAGTCAACACCTTGACGATCTGTCCCCCAGTGTGAGTCAGCAACTTCAGGTACTGTTCCCCAGTGAGAGCCAGCACCGTCAGGAACAGTCCGCAGTGAGAGTCAGCACAATCAATCAGTGTACCCCAGTTAGAGTCAGCACCTTCAGCAATTGTCCCCCAGTGAGAATCGGCACCTTCAGGATCTCGACCCCAGTGAGAGTCAGCAACTTCAGGAACTGTGCCCCTGTGAGAGTCAGCACCTTCAAGATCTGGACCCCAGTGAGAATCAGCAGCTTCAGGAACTATACCCCAGTAAGAATCAGAACGTGCAAGAACTGTACTACAGAGAGATTCAGCTCCCAGTGACCGTCAGCACCTTCAGAAACTGTATCCCAGCAAGACTCAGCCCCTTCAGGAACTGTCCACCACTGAGAGTCAGAACCATCAGGAATTGTCCCCCAGTAAGAGTCAGCAACATCAGGAACTGTACCCGAGGGACATTCAGTGCCTTCAGGAACTTTACCCCATCGAGAGTCAGCAGCTTCAGATGCTGTCCCCCGGCGAGAGTTAGGAATGTCAGGAACTGTACCCCAATGAGAGTCAGCAACTTTAGGAACTGTACCCCGGCAAGAGTCAGTACCTTCAGAAACTGTAGCCCAGCGAGAGTCAAAGTCTTCAGGATCTGTCCCCGGTTTGAGTCAAAATATTCAGGATCTGAACCCCAATGGGAGTCAGCAATGTCAGGAGCTGTACTCCAGTGAGAGGCAGCACTGTCAGGAACAGTCCCCAGTGAGAGTCAGCACCATCAGTCAGTGTACCCCAGTGAGAGTCAGCAACGTCAGCAACTGTGCCCCAGTGAGAATCAGCACATTCACGATCTGTACCTCAGTGAGAGTCAGCTCCTTCAGGAACTGTACCCCAGTGAGAATTAGAACCTTCAGGAACACTACCACAGAGAGAGTCAGCACCATCAGAAACAGTACCACAGTGAGACTCAGAAACTTCAGGAACTGTTCCCAAGTGAGAGTCAGTACCTTCAGGAATTGTCCCCCAGTGATCGTCAGCAACATCAGGAACTGTACCCCAGGGACAGTCAGTGCCTTCAGAAACTGTACCCCGCTGAGAATCAACTCCTTCAGGAACCATCCCCCAGCGAGAGTCAGCACCTTCAGAACTTGTCCCCCGGCGAGAGTCAGCACCTTCAGAAACTGTACCCCAGTGAGACTCAGCACATTCAGGAACTTTACCCCAGTGAGAGTCAGCACCTTCAGGAACTGTACCACAGCGAGATTCAGCCCCATCAAGAACAGTATCAAAGTGAATATCAGCACTTACAGAAAATGTCCCCAAGTGAAAGTCCGCCTCTTCAGGAAATATAACCCAGTGAGTGTCAAAACATTCAGTATCAGTACCCCAGTGACAGTCAGCACCTTCATGAACTGTCCCCCATGCTAGTCAGCACAGTCAGAAAGAGTCACAAGTGAGAATCAGCACCATGAAATACTGAAAACCAGTGAGAGATAGCACATTAAGGAATTGTCCCCCAGTGCGAATCAGCACCATCAGCAACTGTACCCCAGTGAGAGTCAGCACATTCAGGAACTGTCCACCAGTGAGAGACAGCACCTTCAGGAACTGTACCACTGTGAGATTCTGCAACATCAGGGCATGTAGCCCAGTGACAGTCAGCACCCTCAGGATCTGTATCCAAGTGAGAGTCAGCACCTTCAGGAACTTACCCCCACTGAGAGTCAACACCTTCAGGAAATGTCCCCCAGTCATTGTCAGCACCTTCAGGAACTGTACCCCGGCGAGAGTCAGTACCTTCAGAAACTGTAGCCCAGCGAGAGTCAAAGTCTTCAGGATCTTTCCCCGGTTTGAGTCAAAATATTCAGGATCTGTACCCCAGTGGGAGTCAGCAACATCAGGAGCTGTACCCCAGTGACAGTCAGCAACTTCAGGAACTGTGACTGAGTGAGAATTAGAACCTTCAGGAACAGTACCACAGAGAGAGTCAGCACCATCAGAAACAGTACCCCAGTGAGACTCAGCAACTTCAGGAACTGTTCCCAAGTAAGAGTCAGCACCTTCAGGAACTGTACCCCAGTGAGAGTCAGCACCTTCAGGAACTGTACCACAGCGAGATTCAGCCCCATCAAGAACAGTATCCCAGTGAATATCAGCACTTACAGAAAATGTCCGCCAGTGAAAGTCCACCTCTTCAGGAAATGTAACCCAGTGAGTGTCAGCACCTTCAGTATCAGTACCCCAGTGACAGTCAGCACCTTCATGAACTGTCCCCCATGCTAGTCAGCACAGTCAGAAAGAGTCACAAGTGAGAATCAGCACCATGAAATACTGAAAACCAGTGAGACATAGCACATTAAGGAAGTGTCCCCCAGTGCGAATCAGCACCATCAGCAACTATACCCCAGTGAGAGACAGCACCTTCAGGAACTGTACCACTGTGAGATTCTGCAACATCAGAGCATGTATCCCAGTGACAGTCAGCACCCTCAGGATCTGTATCCCAGTGAGAGTCAGCACCTTCAGGAACTGACCCCCACTGAGAGTCAACACCTTCAGGAAATGTCCCCCAGTGATTGTCAGCACCTTCAGGAACTGTACCCCGGCGCGAGTCAGTACCTTCAGAAACTGTAGCCCAGCGAGAGTCAAAGTCTTCAGGATCTTTCCCCAGTTTGAGTCAAAATATTCAGGATCTGTACCCCAGCGGGAGTCAGCAACGTCAGGAGCTGTACCCCAGTGACAGCACCGTCAGGAACAGTCCCCTGTGAGAATCAGTACCTTCAGTAACTGTACCCCAGCGTGAGTCAACACCTTGACGATCTGTCCCCCAGTGTGAGTCAGCAACTTCAGGTACTGTTCCCCAGTGAGAGCCAGCACCGTCAGGAACAGTCCGCAGTGAGAGTCAGCACAATCAATCAGTGTACCCCAGTTAGAGTCAGCACCTTCAGCAATTGTCCCCCAGTGAGAATCGGCACCTTCAGGATCTCGACCCCAGTGAGAGTCAGCAACTTCAGGAACTGTGCCCCTGTGAGAGTCAGCACCTTCAAGATCTGGACCCCAGTGAGAATCAGCAGCTTCAGGAACTATACCCCAGTAAGAATCAGAACGTGCAAGAACTGTACTACAGAGAGATTCAGCTCCCAGTGACCGTCAGCACCTTCAGAAACTGTATCCCAGCAAGACTCAGCCCCTTCAGGAACTGTCCACCACTGAGAGTCAGAACCATCAGGAATTGTCCCCCAGTAAGAGTCAGCAACATCAGGAACTGTACCCGAGGGACATTCAGTGCCTTCAGGAACTTTACCCCATCGAGAGTCAGCAGCTTCAGATGCTGTCCCCCGGCGAGAGTTAGGAATGTCAGGAACTGTACCCCAATGAGAGTCAGCAACTTTAGGAACTGTACCCCGGCAAGAGTCAGTACCTTCAGAAACTGTAGCCCAGCGAGAGTCAAAGTCTTCAGGATCTGTCCCCGGTTTGAGTCAAAATATTCAGGATCTGAACCCCAATGGGAGTCAGCAATGTCAGGAGCTGTACTCCAGTGAGAGGCAGCACTGTCAGGAACAGTCCCCAGTGAGAGTCAGCACCATCAGTCAGTGTACCCCAGTGAGAGTCAGCAACGTCAGCAACTGTGCCCCAGTGAGAATCAGCACATTCACGATCTGTACCTCAGTGAGAGTCAGCTCCTTCAGGAACTGTACCCCAGTGAGAATTAGAACCTTCAGGAACACTACCACAGAGAGAGTCAGCACCATCAGAAACAGTACCACAGTGAGACTCAGAAACTTCAGGAACTGTTCCCAAGTGAGAGTCAGTACCTTCAGGAATTGTCCCCCAGTGATCGTCAGCAACATCAGGAACTGTACCCCAGGGACAGTCAGTGCCTTCAGAAACTGTACCCCGCTGAGAATCAACTCCTTCAGGAACCATCCCCCAGCGAGAGTCAGCACCTTCAGAACTTGTCCCCCGGCGAGAGTCAGCACCTTCAGAAACTGTACCCCAGTGAGACTCAGCACATTCAGGAACTTTACCCCAGTGAGAGTCAGCACCTTCAGGAACTGTACCACAGCGAGATTCAGCCCCATCAAGAACAGTATCAAAGTGAATATCAGCACTTACAGAAAATGTCCCCAAGTGAAAGTCCGCCTCTTCAGGAAATATAACCCAGTGAGTGTCAAAACATTCAGTATCAGTACCCCAGTGACAGTCAGCACCTTCATGAACTGTCCCCCATGCTAGTCAGCACAGTCAGAAAGAGTCACAAGTGAGAATCAGCACCATGAAATACTGAAAACCAGTGAGAGATAGCACATTAAGGAATTGTCCCCCAGTGCGAATCAGCACCATCAGCAACTGTACCCCAGTGAGAGTCAGCACATTCAGGAACTGTCCACCAGTGAGAGACAGCACCTTCAGGAACTGTACCACTGTGAGATTCTGCAACATCAGGGCATGTAGCCCAGTGACAGTCAGCACCCTCAGGATCTGTATCCAAGTGAGAGTCAGCACCTTCAGGAACTTACCCCCACTGAGAGTCAACACCTTCAGGAAATGTCCCCCAGTCATTGTCAGCACCTTCAGGAACTGTACCCCGGCGAGAGTCAGTACCTTCAGAAACTGTAGCCCAGCGAGAGTCAAAGTCTTCAGGATCTTTCCCCGGTTTGAGTCAAAATATTCAGGATCTGTACCCCAGTGGGAGTCAGCAACGTCAGGAGCTGTACCCCAGTGACAGTCAGCAACTTCAGGAACTGTGACTGAGTGAGAATTAGAACCTTCAGGAACAGTACCACAGAGAGAGTCAGCACCATCAGAAACAGTACCCCAGTGAGACTCAGCAACTTCAGGAACTGTTCCCAAGTAAGAGTCAGCACCTTCAGGAACTGTACCCCAGTGAGAGTCAGCACCTTCAGGAACTGTACCACAGCGAGATTCAGCCCCATCAAGAACAGTATCCCAGTGAATATCAGCACTTACAGAAAATGTCCGCCAGTGAAAGTCCACCTCTTCAGGAAATGTAACCCAGTGAGTGTCAGCACCTTCAGTATCAGTACCCCAGTGACAGTCAGCACCTTCATGAACTGTCCCCCATGCTAGTCAGCACAGTCAGAAAGAGTCACAAGTGAGAATCAGCACCATGAAATACTGAAAACCAGTGAGACATAGCACATTAAGGAAGTGTCCCCCAGTGCGAATCAGCACCATCAGCAACTATACCCCAGTGAGAGACAGCACCTTCAGGAACTGTACCACTGTGAGATTCTGCAACATCAGAGCATGTATCCCAGTGACAGTCAGCACCCTCAGGATCTGTATCCCAGTGAGAGTCAGCACCTTCAGGAACTGACCCCCACTGAGAGTCAACACCTTCAGGAAATGTCCCCCAGTGATTGTCAGCACCTTCAGGAACTGTACCCCGGCGCGAGTCAGTACCTTCAGAAACTGTAGCCCAGCGAGAGTCAAAGTCTTCAGGATCTTTCCCCAGTTTGAGTCAAAATATTCAGGATCTGTACCCCAGCGGGAGTCAGCAACGTCAGGAGCTGTACCCCAGTGACAGCACCGTCAGGAACAGTCCCCTGTGAGAGTCAGCACCATTTATCACTGTACCCCAGTGAGAGTCAGCACATTCAGGATCTGTACCCCAGTGAGAGTCAGCACCTTCAGGATCTGTACCCCAGTGAGAGTCAGCACCTTCAGGAACAGTCCCCAGTGAGAGGCAGCACCATCAGAAACAGTACCCCAGTGAGACTCAGCAACTTCAGGAACTGTTCCCAAGTGAGAGTCAGCACCTTCAGGAACTGTTCCCAAGTGAGAGTCAGCACCTTCAGGAACTGTGCTCCACTGAGAGTCAACACCTTCAGGAAATGTCCCCCAGTCATTGTCAGCACCTTCAGGAACTGTACCCCGGCGCGAGTCAGTACCTTCTGAAACTGTAGCCCAGCGAGAGTCAAAGTCTTCAGGATCTTTCCCCGGTTTGAGTCAAAATATTCAGGATCTGTACCCCAGCGGGAGTCAGCAACGTCAGGAGCTGTACCCCAGTGACAGCACCGTCAGGAACAGTCCCCTGTGAGAGTCAGCACCATTTATCACTGTACCCCAGTGAGAGTCAGCACATTCAGGATCTGTACCCCAGTGAGAGTCAGCACCTTCAGGATCTGTACCCCAGTGAGAGTCAGCACCTTCAGGAACAGTCCCCAGTGAGAGGCAGCACCATCAGAAACAGTACCCCAGTGAGACTCAGCAACTTCAGGAACTGTTCCCAAGTGAGAGTCAGCACCTTCAGGAACTGTTCCCAAGTGAGAGTCAGCACCTTCAGGAACTGTGCTCCAGTGAGAGTCAGGACCTTCAGGAATTGTCCCCCACTGATCGTCAGCAACATCAGGAACTGTACCCCAGGGACAGTCAGTGCCTTCAGGAACTGTACCCCGGTGAGAATCAACTCCCTCAGGAACAGTCCCCCAACGAGAGTCAGCACCTTCAGAACTTGTCTCCCGGCGAGAGTCAGCAACTTCAGGAACTGTACCCCACGGATAACAGCAACTTCAGGAACTGTACCACAGCTAGTTTCTCCACCATCAGGAACTGTAACCCAATGAAAATCAGCACCTTCAGGAACTGTACCCCAGTGAGAGTCAGCACATTCAGGAACTGTACCACAGTGAGATTCAGCCCCATCAAGAACAGTATCCCAGTGAATATCAGCACTTACAGAAAATGTCCGCCAGTGAAAGTCCACCTCTTCAGGAAATGTAACCCAGTGAGTGTCAAAACATTCAGTATCAGTACCCCAGTGACAGTCATCACCTTCATGAACTGTCCCCCATGCTAGTCAGCACAGTCAGAAAGAGTCACAAGTGAGAATCAGCACCATGAAATACTGAAAACCAGTGAGAGATAACACCTTAAGGAAATGTCCCCCAGTGCGAATCAGCATCATTAGCAACTGTACCCCAGTGAGAGTCAGCACCATCAGGAACTGTCCACCAGTGAGAGACAGCACCTTCAGGAACTGTACCATTGTGAGATTCTGCAACATCAGGACATGTATCCCAGTGACAGTCAGCACCCTCAGGATCTGTATCCAAGTGAGAGACAGCACCTTCAGGAACTGTACCACTGTGAGATTCTGCAACATCAGGGCATGTATCCCAGTGAGAGTCAGCAACTTGAGCAACTGTGACCCAGTGAGAATCAGCACATTCAGGATCTGTACCCCAGTGAGAGTCAGCACCTTCAGGAACAGTCCCCAGTGAGAGGCAGCACCATCAGAAACAGTACCCCAGTGAGACTCAGCAACATCAGGAACTGTTCCCAAGTGAGAGTCAGCACCTTCAGGAACTGTGTCCCAGTGAGAGTCCGGACCTTCAGGAATTGTCCCCCACTGATCGTCAGCAACATCAGGAACTGTACCCCAGGGACAGTCAGTGCCTTCAGGAACTGTACCCCGGTGAGAATCAACTCCCTCAGGAACAGTCCCCCAGCGAGAGTCAGCACCTTCAGGACTTGTCCCCCGGCGAGAGTCAGCAACGTCAGGAACTGTACCCCACTGATAACAGCAACTTCAGGAACTGTACCCCAGTGAGAGTCAGCACATTCAGGAACCGTGCCACAGCGAGATTCAGCCCCATCAAGAACAGTATCCCAGTGAATATCAGCACTTACAGAAAATGTCCCCCAGTTAAAGTCTACCTCTTCAGGAAATGTAACCCAGTGAGTGTCAAAACATTCAGTATCAGTACCCCAGTGACAGTCCGCACCTTCATGAACTGTCCCCCATGCTAGTCAGCACAGTCAGAAAGAGTCACAAGTGAGAATCAGCACCATGAAATACTGAAAACCAGTGAGAGATAACACCTTAAGGAAATGTCCCCCAGTGCGAATCAGCATCATTAGCAACTGTACCCCCGTGAGAGTCAGCACCATCAGGAACTGTCCACCAGTGAGAGACAGCACCTTCAGGAACCGTACCATTGTGAAATTCTGCAACATCAGGGCATGTATCCCAGTGAGAATCAGCACATTCAGGATCTGTACCCCAGTGAGAGTCAGCACCTTCAGGAACTGTAACAGAGTGAGAATTAGAACCTTCAGGAGCAGTACCACAGAAAGAGTCAGCAACTTCAGAAACAGTACCCCAGTGAGACTCAGCAACTTCAGGAACTGTTCCCAAGTAAGAGTCAGCACCTTCAGGAACTGTACGCCAGTGAGAATCAGCCCCTTCAGGAACTGTACCCCAGTGAGAATTTGAACCTTCAGGAACACTACTGCAGTGAGAGTCAGCACTATCAGAAACAGTACCCCAGTGAGACTCAGCAACTTCAGGAACTGTTCCCAAGTGAGAGTCAGCACTTCAGGAACTGTTCCCAAGTGAGAGTCAGCACCTTCAGGAACTGTGCCCCAGTGACAGTCAGGACCTTCAGGAATTGTCCCCCACTGATCGTCAGCAACATCAGGAACTGTGCCCCAGGGACAGTCAGTGCCTCCAGGAACTGTACCCCGGTGAGAATCAACTCCCTCAGCAACAGTCCCCCAGTGAGAGTCAGCACCTTCAGAAATTGTCCCCCGGCGAAAGTCAGCAACGTCAGGACCTGTACCCCACTGATAACAGCAAACTCAGGAACTGTACCACAGCTAGTTTCTCCACCATCAGGAACTGTAACCCAATGAAAATCAGGAACTTCAGAAACTTTATCCCAGTGAGAGTCAGCACCTTCAGGAACTGTACCACAGCGAGATTCAGCCCCATCATGAACTGTAACCCAGTGAATATCAGCACTTACAGAAACTGTCCCCCAGTGAAAGTCCACCTCTTCAGGAACTGTACACGAGTGTCAAAACATTCAGTATCAGTACCCCAGTGACAGTCAGCACCTTCATGAACTGTCCCCATGCGAGTCAGCACAGTCAGAAAGAGTCTCAAGTGAGAATCAGCACCATGAAATACTGAAAACCAGTGAGAGATAGCACCTTAAGGAAATGTCCCCCACTGCGAATCAGCACCATCAGCAACTATACCCCAGTGAGATTCAGCCCCTTCAGGAACAGTCCCCCAGTGAGAGTCAGCACCATCAGGGACTGTACCCCAGTGTGAGTCAGCACCTTCAGGAATTGTGCCACAGTTAGATTCAGCACCATCAGGACCTATATCCCAGTGAGAATCAGCACCTTCTGGAAATGTACACCTATGAGAATCAGAACCTTAAGGAAGTGTACCACAGAGAGTTTCAGAACCATCAGGTCCTTTACCCCAGTGAGCGTCTGCATCTTCAGGAACTGTATCCCAGAGAGAGTCAGCATCTTTATTAACTGTACCCCAGTGAGAGTCAGCACCTTCAGGAACTGTCCCACAGTGATTGTCAGCACCTTCAGGAACTGTATCCCGGCGAGAGTCAGTACCTTCAGAAACTATAGCCCAGCGGGAGTCAAGCTCTTCAGGATCTGTCCCCAGTTTGAATCAAAATATTCAGTAACTGTACCCCAGAGAGAGTCAGCACCATCAGGAACAGTCCCCAGTGAGAGTCAGCACCATCAGTCACTGTACCCCAGTGAGAGTCAGCAACTTCAGCAACTGTGCCCCAGTGAGAATCAGCAGAATCAGGATCTGTACCCCAGTGAGATTCAGCACCTTCAGGAACTGTACCCCTGTGAGAATTAGAAACTTCAGGAACACTACCACAGAGAGAGTCAGCACCATCAGAAACAGTACCCCAGTGAGACTCAGCAACTTCAGTAACTGTTCCCAAGTAATAGTCAGCACCTTCAGGAACAGTACCCCAGTGAGAATCAGCCCCTTCAGGAACTGTACCCCAGTGAGAATTTGAACCTTCAGGAACACTACCGCAGAGAGAGTCAGCACCATCAGAAACAGTACCCCAGTGAGAAACAGCAACTTCAGGAACTGTTCCCAAGTGAGAGCCGGGACCTTCAGGAATTGTCCCCCACAGATCGTCAGCAACAGCATGAACTGTACCCCAGGGAGAGTCAATGCCTTCAGGAACTGTACCCCGGTGAGAATCAACTCCTTAAGGAACAGTCCCCCAGTAAGAGTCAGCACCTTCAGAACTTGTCCCTGGCGAGAGTCAGCAACGTCAGGAACTGTACCCCACTGATAACAGCAACTTCAGGAACTGTACCACAGCTAGTTTCTCCACCATCAGGAACTGTAACCCAATGAAAATCAGCACCTTCAGAAACAGTACCCCAGTGAGACTCAGCACATTCAGGAACTGTACCCCTGTGAGAGTCAGCACCTTCGGGAATTGTGCCACAGTTAGATTCAGCACCATCAGGACCTATATCCCAGTGAGAATCAGCTCCTTGATATACTGAAAACCAGTCAGAGATAGCACCTGAAGAAAATGTCCCCCAGTGCAAATCAGCACCATCAGCAACTGTACCCCAGTGAGTGTCAGCACCTTCAGGAACTGTCCGCCGCTGAGAGTCAGGACCATCAGGAATTGTCCCCCACTAAGAGTCAGCACCTTCAGGGACTGTACCCCAGTGTGAGTCAGCACCTTCAGGAATTGTGCCACAGTTAGATTCAGCATCATCAGGACCTATATCCCAGTGAGAATCAGCACCTTCCGGAAATGTAGCCCTATGAGAATCAGAACCTTAAGGAAGTGTACCACAGAGAGATTCAGCACCATCAGGTCCTTTATCCCAGTGAGCGTCAGCATCTTCAGGAACTGTATCCCAGAGAGAGTCAGCTCCTTCAGGAACTGTCCCCCACTGAGAGTCAACGTCTTCAGGATCTGTCGCCAGTTTGAGTCAAAATATTCAGGATTTGTATCCCAGTGGGAGTCAGCAGCGTCAGGAACAGTCTCCAGTGAGAATCAACACATTCAGGATCTGTACCCCAGTGAGAGTCAGCACAATCAGTCACTGTACCCCAGTGAGAGTCAGCAACTTCAGCAACTCTGCCCCAGTGAGAATCAGCACATTCAGGATCTGTACCCCAGTGAGAGTCAGCAACTTCAGCAACTCTGCCCCAGTGAGAATCAGCACATTCAGGATCTGTACCCTGCTGAGAGTCAGCACCTTCAGGAACTGTACCCCAGTGAGAATTAGAACCTTCAGGAACACTACCACAGAGAGAGTCAGCACCATCAGAAACAGTACCCCAGTGAGACTCAGCAAATTCAGGAACTGTTCCCAAGTGAGAGTCAGCACCTTCAGGAACTGTACCCCGGTGAGAATCAACTCCTTCAGGAACATCCCCCAGCGAGAGTCAGCACCTTCAGTACTTGTCCCCCGGCGAGAGTCAGCAACATCAGGAACTTTACCCCACTGATAACAGCAACTTCAGGAACTGTACCACAGCTAGTTTCTCCATCATCAGGGACTGTAACCCAGTAAAGATCAGCACCTTCAGAAACTGTACCCCATTGAGAGTCAGCACATTCATTGACTTTGCCCCAGTGAGAGACAGCACCTTCAGTAACTGTACCACAGTGAGATTCAACATCAGCAGAACCTGTATCCCAGTGAGAGTTAGCAACTTCAGGGACTGTATCCCAGTGAGAGGTAGAACCTTCAGGAACTGTCCCCCATTAGAGTCAGCACCTTCTGGTCCTGCAAAACATTGAGATTCCGCAACTTCAGGAACTATACAACATGAGTTTCAGCACGGTCGAGAACTGTAACCCAGTGAATTTCAGCACCTACAGGAACTGTCCCCCAGTGAGAGTCAGCCTCTTCAGGAACTGTACCTCCAGCGAGAGTCAGTACCTTCATGAACTGTGCCCCAGCGATAGTCAACCTCTTCAGGATCTGTTCCCATTTAGAGTCAAAACATTCAAGAACTGTAACCCAGTGAGAGTCAGCACCTTCAGGAATTATCCCACAGTTAGTTTCAGCACCATCATGACCTGTATCTCAGTGAATGTCAGCACCTTCAGGAAATGTATCCCAACGAGCGTCAGCACCTTCAGAAACTGTCCCGCACTGAGAGCGAGCACCTTATGAAACTGATTCCCATTCAGAGTCAGCACTTTCAGGAACTTTACCCGAGCGATAGTCAACCTCTTCAGGATCTGTTCCCACTTAGAGTCAAAACATTCAGGAACTGTAACCCAGTGAGAGTCAGCACCTTCAGGAATTATGCCACAGTTAGTTTCAGCACCATCAGGACCTGTATCACAGTGAGTGTCAGCACCTTCAGGGACTTTATCCCAGCGAGAGTCAACACCTTCAGGAACTGTATCCCAGGAGAATCAGCAGCTTCAGGAACTGTATCCCAGTGAGTGTCAGCAACTTCAGGGACTTTATCCCAGCGAGAGTCAACACCTTTAGGAACTGTACCCCAGTGAGAGTCAGCACCTTCAGGAACTGGACCCCAGTGATAATCAACACTTTAAGGGACTGTTCCCGAGTCAGAGACCGCACCTTCAGTAACTGTACCGCTGTGAGATTTAGCACCATCATTACCTATATCCCAGTGAGACTCAGCACCTTCAGGATCTGTGCCCCATTGAGAGTCAGCACCTTCAGTGACTATTCCCCAGTGAGAGTCCGCACTTTAAGGATCTGTACCCCAGTGAGACTCTGCACCTTCAGGAAATGTACCCCTGTGACAATCAGAACCTTAAGGAAGTGTACCACAGAGAGATTCAGCACCATCAGGTCCTTTATCCCAGTGAGCGTCAGCATCTTCAGGAACTGTATCCCAGCGAGAGTCAGCACCTTTAGGAACTGGACCCCAGTGAGAGTCAGCACTTTCAGGAACTGTCCCCCAGTGAGAGTCAGCCTCTTCAGGATCTGTTCCCATTTAGAGTCAAAACATTCAGGAACTGTAACCCAGTGAGAGTCAGCAGCTACAGAAATTATGCCACAGTTAGTTTCAGCACCATCATGACCTGTATCCCAGTGAATGTCAGCACCTTCAGGAAATGTATCCCAGCGAGAGTCAGCACCTTCAGAAACTATCCCACACTGAGTGCGAGCAGCTTATGAAACAGATTCCCATTGAGAGTCAGCACTTTGAGGAACTGTACCCAAACGATAGTCAACCTCTTCAGGATCTGTTCCCATTTAGAGTCAAAGAATTCAGGAATTGTAACCCAGTGAGATTCAGCACCTTCAGGAATTATGCCACAGTTAGTTTCAGCACCATCAGGACCTGTATCCCAGTGAGTGTCAGCACCTTCAGGAACTGTATCCCAGTGAGAGTCAGCAGCTTCAGGACCTGTAACCCAGTGAGTGTTAGCACCTTCAGGAACTGTATCCCAGCGAG
This sequence comes from Carcharodon carcharias, assembly GCF_017639515.1. Lineage (NCBI taxonomy): Eukaryota > Metazoa > Chordata > Chondrichthyes > Lamniformes > Lamnidae > Carcharodon > Carcharodon carcharias. The sequence continues at coordinate 70,135,259 of NC_054479.1, forward strand.
AGTCAGCACCTTCAGAAACTGTCCTGCACTGAGAGCGAGCACCTTATGAACCTGATTCCCATTGAGCATCAGCTCTTTGAGGACCTGTCCCCTGTGAGTGTCAGCACGTTCAGGACCTGTACCCCAGTGAGTTTCAGCACTTTTAGCAACAGTAACCCTGTGAGAGTCAGCACCTTCAGGAACTGTCCCCCAGTGAGAATCAGCAACTTCAGGATCTGTATTCCAGTGAAAGTCAGCACCTTCAGGATCTGTACCCAATTGAGAGTCAGCACCTTCAGGAACTGTTCCCCAGTGAGAGTCAGCACTTTAAGGATCTGTACCCCAGTGAGAATCAGCCACTTCAGGAAATGTACCCCCGTGACAATCAGAATCTTAAGGAAATGTACCATGTAGAGATTCAGCACCATCAGGTCCTTTATCCCAGTGAGCGTCAGCATCTTCAGGAAATGTATCCCAGCGAGAGTCAGCACTATTTGGAACTGGACCCCAGTGAGAGTCAGCACATTCAGGAACTGTCCACCAGTGAGTGACAGCACCTTCAGGAACTGTACCACAGTGAGATTCAGTAACACCAGGACATGTATGCCAGTGACAGTCAGCACCTTCGGGATCTGTATCCCAGTGAGAGTCAGCACCTTCAGGAAATGTCCCCCACTGAGTCAGCACATTCAGGAACTGTCCACCAGTGAGAGACAGCACCTTCAGGAACAGTACCACAGTGAGATTCAGCAACATCAAGACCTGTATCACAGTGAGAGTCAGCACCTTCAGGAACTCGACCCCAGTGAGAGTCAGCAGCTTCAGGGATTGCACCACAGCGAGAATCAGTACCGTCAGTAACTGTACCCCAGAGTGAGTCAACATCTTGAGGATCTGTCCCCCTGAATGAGTCAGCGCCTTCCGGTACTGTCACCCAGTGAGAGTCAGCACTATTAGGAATCGTCCCCTGTGAGAGTCAGCTCCATCAATCACTGTACCCCAGTGAGAGTCAGAACCTTCAACAACTGTCCCCCAGTGAGAATCAGCACCTTCAGGATCTCGACCCCAGTGAGTGTCAGCACCTTCAGGAACTGTTTCCCAGTGAGAGTCAGCACCATCAGGATCTGTACCCCAGTGAGAATCAGCCCCTTCAGGAAATGTTCCCCCGTTACAGTCAGAATCTTAAGGAAGTGTACCATATAGAGATTCAGCACCATCAGGTCCTTTATCCCAGTGAGCGTCAGCATCTTCAGGAAATGTATCCCAGCGAGAGTCAGCACCATTTGGAACTGGACCCCAGTGAGAGTCAGCACCTTCCGGAACTGTCCACCAGTGAGAGACAGCACCTTCAGGAACTGTACCGCAGTGAGATTAAGTAATACCAGGACATGTATGCCAGTGACAGTCAACACATTCGGGATCTGTAACCCAGTGAGAGTCAGCACCTTCAGGAAATGTCCCCCACTGAGTCAGCACATTCAGGAACTGTCCACCAGTGAGAAACAGCACCTTCAGGAACTGTACCACAGTGAGATTCAGCAACACACGGACATGTATCCCAGTGACACTCAGCACATTCGGGATCTGTATCCCAGTGAGAGTCAGCACCTTCAGGAAATGTCCCCCACTGAGTCAGCACCTTCAGGAATTGTGCCACAGTTAGTTTCAGCACCATCATTACCTAATTCCCAGTGAGAGTCAGCACCTTCAGGATCTCGACCCCATTGAGAGTCAGCACTTTCAGGGACTATTCCCCAGTGAGAGTCAGCACTTAAAGGATCTGTACCCCAGTGAGAATCAGCACCTTCAGGAAATGTACCCCTGTGACAATCAGAACCTTAAGGAAGTGTACCACAGAGAGATTCAGCACCATTAGGTCCTTTATCCCAGTAAGCGTCAGCATCTTCAGGAACTGTATCCCAGCGAGAGTCAGCACCTTCAGGAACTGTTCCCCAGTGAGAGTCAGCACTTTAAGGATCTGTACCCCAGTGAGAATCATCCCCTTCAGGAAATGTAGCCCCGTGACAATCAGAATCTTTAGGAAGTGTACCATATAGAGATTCAGCACCATCAGGTCCTTTATCCCAGTGAGCGTCAGCATCTACAGGAACTGTATCCCAGAGAGAGTCAGCATCTTTAGGAACTGTACCCCAGTGAGAGTCAGCACATTCAGGAACTGTCCACCAGTGAGAGACAGCACCTTCAGGAACTGTACCACAGTGAGATTCTGCAACATCGGGGCATGTATGCCAATGACAGTCAGCACCTTCAGGATCTGTATCCCAGTGGGAGTCAGCACCTTCAGGAACTGTCCCCCACTGAGAGTCAGCACCTTCAGGAACTGTCCTCCAGTGATTGTCAGCACCTTCAGGAACTGTACCCCGGCGAGAGTCAGTACCTTCAGAAACTGTAGCCCAGCGAGAGTCAACGTCTTCAGGATCTGTCCCCAGTTTGAGTCAAAATATTCAGGATCTGTACCCCAGTGGGAGTCAGCACCTTCAGGAACTGGAGCCCAGTGAGAATCAGCACCGTAAGGGACTGTCCCCGAGAGAGAGAAAGCACCTTCAGTAACTGTACCATAGTGAGATTCAGCACCATCAGAACCTGTATCCCAGTGAGAGTCAGCAACTTCAGGAACTGTACCCCAGTGAGAGACAGCACCTTCAGGAACTGTACCACAGTGAGATTCTGCAACATCGGGGCATGTATGCCAATGACAGTCAGCACCTTCAGGATCTGTAGCCCAGTGAGAGTCAGCACCTTCAGGAACTGTCCCCCACTGAGAGTCAGCACCTTCAGGAACTGTCCCTCAGTGATTGTCAGCACCTTCAGGAACTGTACCCCGGCGAGAGTCAGTACCTTCAGAAACTGTAACCCAGCGAGAGTCAACGTCTTCAGGATCTGTCCCCAGTTTGAGTCAAAATATTCAGGATCTGTACCCCAGTGGGAGTCAGCACCTTCAGGAGTTGTACCCCAGTGAGAGTCAGCACCTTCAGGAACTGGAGCCCAGTGAGAATCAGCACCGTAAGGGACTGTCCCCGAGAGAGAGAAAGCACCTTCAGTAACTGTACCACAGTGAGATTCAGCACCATCAGAACCTGTATCCCAGTGAGAGTCAGCAACTTCAGGAACTGTATCCCAGTGAGAGGCAGCACCTTCAGGAACTGTCCCCCAATAGAGTCAGCACCTTCTGATCCTGCAACCCATTGAGAGTCCGCACCTTCAGGAACTGTACAACAGTGAATTTCAGCACGGCCAAGAACTGTAACCCAGTGAATATCAGCACCTTCAGGAACTGTACCCCAGTGTGTGTCAGCAGCTTCAGGAATTGTGCCACAGTTAGATTCAACACAATCAGGACCTATATCCCAGTGAGAATATGCACCTTCCGGAAATGTAACCCTATGAGAATCAGAACCTTAAGGAAGTGTACCACAGAGAGATTCAGCACCATCAGGTCCTTTATCCCAGTGAACGTGAACACCTTTAGGAACTGTATCCCAGCTAGAGTCAGTACCTTCAGGAACTGTCCGTCACTAAGAGTCAGGACCTTCAGGAATTGTCCGCCAGTGAGAGTCAGGAAAATCAGTAACTGTACCCCTGCGAGAGTCAGCACCTTCAGATTTTGACTCCCGGCAAGAGTCAACAATGTCAGGAACTTTACCTCAGTGAGAGTCAGCACCTTTAGGAACTGTACCCCAGTGAGAGTCAGCACCTTCAGGATCTGTTCCCCAGTGAGAGTCAGCACCTTCAGGAACTGGACCCCAGTGATAATCAACACCTTAAGGGACTGTTCCCGAGTCAGAGAAAGCACCTTCAGTAACTGTACCACAGTGAGATTAAGCACCATCAGAACCTGTATCCCAGTGAGAGTCCGCACCTTCAGGAACTGGACCATAGTGAGATTCAGCATGGTCAAGAACTGTAACCCAGTGAATATCAGCACCTTAAGGAACTGTCCCCCAGTGAGAGTCAGCCTCTTCAGGAACTGTACCTCCAGCGAGAGTCAGTACCTTCAGGAACTGTACCCCTGCGATTGTCAACCTCTTCAGGATCTGTTCCTATTTAGCGTCAAAACATTCAGGAACTGTAACCCAGTGAGAGTCAGAACCTTCAGGAACTCGACCCCAGTGAGAGTCAGCACCTTAAGAAATTATGACACAGTTTGTTTCAGCACCATCATGACCTGTATCCCAGTGAGTGTCAGCGCCTTCAGGAACTTTATCCCCGCGAGAGTCAGCAGCTTCAGAAACTGTCCCGCACTGAGAGTCAGCACCTTCAGGAGCTGTCCCCCAGTGACAGTCAGCACCTTCAGTATTTGTAGCCCAGCAAGAGTCAACGTCTTCAGGATCTGTCCCCTGTTTGAGTCAAAATATTCAGGATCTGTACGCCAGTGGGAGTCAGCACCTTCAGGAACTGTACCCCAAAGAGATTCAGCACCGTCAAGAACAGTCCCCTGTGAGTATCAGCACATTCAGGAACTGTACCCCAGTGATTATCAGCACCTTCGGGCACTGTCCCCCAGTGAGAGACAGCACCTTCAGGAAAAGTACCACAGTGAGATTCAGCAACATCAAGACCTCTATCACAGTGTGAGTCAGCACCTTCAGGAACTCGACCCCAGTGAGAGTCAGCAGTTTCAGGGATTGCACCACAGCGAGATTCAGTACCGTCAGTAACTGTACCCCAGAGTGAGTCAACATCTTGAAGATCTGTCCCCCTGATTGAGTCAGCGCCTTCCGGTACTGTCGCCCAGTGAGAGTCAGCAACTGTTAGGAACCGTCCCCAGTGAGAGTCAGCACCATCAATCAGTGTACCCCAGTGAGAGTCAGAACCTTCAGCAACTGTCCCCCAGTGAGAAGCAGCACCTTCAGGATCTCGACCCCATTGAGTGTCAGCACCTTCAGGAACTGTTTCCCAGTGAGAGTCAGCACCATCAGGATCTGTACCCCTGTGAGAATCAGCAGCTTCAGGAACTATACCCCAGTAAGAATCAGAACATTCAAGAACTGTACCACAGAGAGATTCAGCACCTTCAGGATCTGTGTCCCAGTGAACATCGGTACCTTCAGGAACTGTATCCCAGCAAGAGTCAGTACCTTCAGAAGCTGTCTGCTGGCGAGAGTCAGCAACGTCAGGAACTGTACCCAAGTGAGAAACAGCACCTTTGGGAGCTATATCCCACTGAGAGACAGCACCTTCAAGAACTGTACCACATTCAGCAACACCAGGACATGTATCCCAGTGACAGTCAGCACATTCGCGATCTGTATCCCAGTGAGAGTCAGCACCTTCAGGAAATGTCCCCCACTGAGTCAGCACCTTCAGGAACTGTCCCCCAGTGACAATCAGCACCTTCAGGATTTGTATCCTAGTGAGAGTCAACATCTTCACGATCTGTCCCCAGTTTGAGTCAAAATATTTAGTATCTGTACCCCAGTGGGAGTCAGCACCTTCAGGAACTGTACCCCAGTGAGATTCAGCACCGTCAGGAACAGTCCCCAGTGACAGTTAGTATCATCAGTCACTGTAACCCATTGAAAGTCAGCAACATAAGCAACTGTACCCCAGTGAGAATCAGCAGCTTCAGGAACTGTACCCCAGTGAGAGTAAGTACCTTCAGGACCTGTTCCCCAGTGAGTTTCAGCACCTTCAGGAACTTTCACGCAGTGAGAGACAGCACCTTCAGGAACAGTACCATAGTGAGATTCAGCAACATCAAGACCTCTATCACATTGAGAGTCAGCACCATCAGGTCTTGTATCCCAGTGAACATCAGCACGTTCAGGAATTGTAGCCCAGCAAGAGACAGCATCTTCAGAAGCTGTCCCCCCGCGAGAATCAGCAATGTCAGGAACTGTAGCCCACTGAGAGACAGCACCTTCAGGAACTGTACCACAGCTAGATTCTTCACCATCAGGAACCGTAACCCAGTGAAAATCAGCACCTTCAGAAACTGTACCCCAGTGAGACTCAGCACCTTCAGGAACAGTACACCAGTGAGAGTCAGCACCATCAGAACCTGTATCCCAGTGAGAGTCAGCAACTTCAGTAACTGTATCCTAGTGAGAGGCATCACCATCAGGAACTGTCCCCCATTAGAGTCAGCACCTTCTGGACCTGCAATCCATTGAGAGTCCGCACCTTCAGGAAATGTACAAAAGTGAGTTTCAGCACGTTCAGAACCTTAACCTAGTGAATATCAGCGCCTTCAGGAACTGTACCGCAGTGTGATTCAGCAACTTCAGGAAATGTGCCACAGTTAGTTTCAGCACCATCATTACCTATATCCCAGTGAGAGTCAGCACCTTCAGGATCTGTACCCCATTGAAAGTCAGCACCTTCAGGGACTACTCCCCAGTGAGATTCCGCACTTTAAGGATCTGTACCCCAGTGAGAATCAGCACCTTAAGGAAATGTACCCCTGTGACAATCAGAACCTTAAGGTAGTGTACCACAGAGAGATTCAGCACCATCAGGTCCTTTATCCCAGTGAGCGTCAGCATCTTCATCAACTGTATCCCAGCGAGAGTCAGCACCTTTAGGAACTGGACCCCAGTGAGAGTCAGCACCTTCAGGAACTGTCCCCCAGTGAGAGTCAGCCTCTTCAGGAACTGTACCTACAGCGAGAGTCAGTACCTTCAGGAACTGTGCCCCAGCGATAGTCAACCTCTTCAGGATCTGTTCCCATTTTGAGTCAAAACATTCAGGAATTGTAACCCAGTGAGAGTCAGCACCTTCAGGAATTATGCCACAGTTAGTTTCAGCACCATCAGGACCTGTATCCCAGTGAGCGTCAGCACCTTCAGGAACTGTATCCCAGTGAGAGTCAGCAGCTTCAGGACCTGTATCCCAGTGAGTGTTAGCACCTTCAGGAACTGTATCCCAGCGAGAGTCAGCACCTTCAGAAACTGTCCTGCACTGAGAGCGAGCACCTTATGAACCTGATTCCCATTGAGCATCAGCTCTTTGAGGACCTGTCCCCTGTGAGTGTCAGCACGTTCAGGACCTGTACCCCAGTGAGTGTCAGCACTTTTAGCAACAGTAACCCTGTGAGAGTCAGCACCTTCAGAAACTGTCCCCCAGTGAGAATCAGCAACTTCAGGATCTGTATTCTAGTGAAAGTCAGCACCTTCAGGATCTGTACCCAATTGAGAGTCAGCACCTTCAGGAACTGTTCCCCAGTGAGAGTCAACGCTTTAAGGATCTGTACCCCAGTGAGAGTCAGCCCCTTCAGGAAATGTACACCCGTGACAATCAGAATCTTAAGGAAGTGTACCATGTAGAGATTCAGCACCATCAGGTCCTTTACCCCAGTGAGCGTCAGCATCTTCAGGAACTGTATCCCAGCGAGAGTCAGCACCATTTGGAACTGGACCCCAGTGAGAGTCAGCACCTTCAGGAACTGTCCACCAGTGAGAGACAGCACCTTCAAGAACTGTACCACAGTGAGATTCAGCAACACCAGGACATGTATGCCAGTGACAGTCAGCACATTCGGGATCTGTATCCCAGTGAGAGACAGCACCTTCAGGAATTGTACCACAGTGAGATTCATCAACATCAGGACATGTATCCCAGTGACACTCAGCACATTCGGGATCTGTATCCCAGTGAGAGTCAGCACCTTCAGGAAATGTCCCCCACTGAGTCCGCACCTTCAGGAACTGTCCCCCAGTGACAATCAGCACCTTCAGGATTTGTATCCTAGTGAGAGTCAACATCTTCACGATCTGTCCCCAGTTTGAGGCAAAATATTTAGTATCTGTACCCCAGTGGGAGTCAGCACCTTCAGGAACTGTACCCCAGTGAGATTCAGCACCGTCAGGAACAGTCCCCAGTGACAGTTAGTATCATCAGTCACTGTACCCCATTGAAAGTCAGCAACATAAGCAACTGTACCCCAGTGAGAATCAGCAGCTTCAGGAACTGTACCCCAGTGAGAGTCAGCACCTTCAGGACCTGTTCCCCAGTGAGTTTCAGCACCTTCAGGAACTTTCACGCAGTGAGAGACAGCACCTTCAGGAACAGTACCATAGTGAGATTCAGCAACATCAAGACCTCTATCACAGTGAGAGTCAGCACCATCAGGTCTTGTATCCCAGTGAACATCAGCACGTTCAGGAATTGTATCCCAGCAAGAGACAGCACCTTCAGAAGCTGTCCCCCGGCGAGAATCAGCAACGTCAGGAACTGTACCCCACTGAGAGACAGCACCTTCAGGAACTGTACCACAGCTAGATTCTTCACCATCAGGAACCGTAACCCAATGAAAATCAGCAACTTCAGAAACTGTACCCCAGTGAGACCCAGCACCTTCAGGAACTGTACACCAGTGAGAGTCAGCACCTTCAGGAACTGGAGCCCAGTTAGAATCAGCACCGTAAGGGACTTTCCCCGAGTGAGAGAAAGCACCTTCAGTAACTTTGCCACAGTGAGATTCAGCACCATCAGAACCTGTATCCCAGTGAGAGTCAGCAACTTCAATAACTTTATCCTAGTGAGAGGAAGCACCATCAGGAACTGTCCCCCATTAGAGTCAGCACCTTCTGGACCTGCAACGCAGTGAGAGTCCGCACCTTCAGGAAATGTACAGCAGTGAGTTTCAGCACGGTCAGAACTGTAACCCAGTGAATATCAGCACCTTCAGGAACTGTCCCACATGGAGAGTTAGCACCTTCAGGAACTGCACCCCAGTGTGAGTCAGCACCTTCAGGAATTGTGCCACAGTTAGTTTCAGCACCATCATTACCTATATCCCAGCGAGAGTCAACGTCTTCAGGATCTGTCCCCTGTTTGAATCAAAATATTCAGGATCTGTATGCCAGTGGGAGTCAGCACCATCAGGAACTGTACCCCAGAGAGATTCAGCACCGTCTGGAACCGTACCACAGTGAGAATCAGCAACATCAAGACCTCTATCACAGTAAGAGTCAGCACCTTCAGGAACTGTGCCTCAGTGAGAGTCAGCAGCTTCAGGGACTATACCACAGCGAGAATCACTACCGTCAGTAACTCTACCCCAGAGTGAGTCAACATCTTGAGGATCTGTCCCGCAGTGTGAGTCAGCGCCTTCCGGTATTGTTTCCCAATGAGAGTCAGCACCCTCAGGAACAGTCCCCACTGAGAGTCAGCACCATCAATCAGTGTACCCCAGTGAGAGTCAGCACCTTCAGCAACTGTCCCCCAGTGAGAATCAGCACCTTCAGGATCTCGACCCCAGTGAGTGTCAGCACATTCAGGAACTGTGTCCCAGTGAGAGTCAGCACCTTCAGGATCTGTACCCCTGTGAGAATCAATAGCTTCAGGAACTATACCCCAGTAAGAATCAGAACATTCAAGAACTGTACCACAGAGAGATTCAGCACCTTCAGGACCTGTGTCCTGGTGAACGTCAGCACCTTCAGGAACTGTATCCCAGCAAGAGTCAGCAATGTCAGGAACTGTACCCCAGTGAGAGACAGCACGTTCAGGAACTGTAACCCAGTGAGAGTCAGCACCTTCAGGAACTGAACGCCCATGATAATCAACACCTTAAGGGTCTGTTCCCGTGTCAGAGAAAGCACCTTCAGTAACTGTACCACAGTGAGATTCAGCTCCATCAGAACCTGTATTCCAGTGAGAGTCAGCAACTTCAGGTTATGTACCACGGTGAGATTCAGCATGGTCAAGAACTGTAACCCAGTGAATATCAGCACCTTCAGGAACTGTCCCCCAGTGAGAGTCAGCCTCTTCAGGAACTGTACCTCCAGCGAGAGTCAGTACCTTCAGGAACTATACCCCAGCGATAGTCAACCTCTTCAGGATCTGTTCCCATTTAGTGTCAAAACATTGAGGAACTGTAACCCAGTGAGAGTCAGCACCTTCAGGAACTCGACCCCAGTGAGAGTCAGCACCATCAGGAACTGTCCCCCACTGAGAGTCAGCACCTTCAGGGATTGTACCACAGCGAGAATCAGTACCTTCAATAACTGTACCCCAGAGTGAGTCAACATCTTGAGGATCTGTCCCCCAGTGTGAGTCAGCGCCTTCCGGAACTGTCGCCCATTGAGAGTCAGCACCCTCAGGAACAGTCCCCAGTTAGAGTCATCACCATCAATCAGTGTACCCCAGTGAGAGTCAGAACCTTCAGCAACTGTCCCCCAATGAGAATCAGCACCTTCATGTTCTCGACCCCAGTGAGAGTCAACACCTTCAGGAACTGTTTCCCAGTGAGAGGCAGCACCTTCAGGATCTGTACCCCAGTGACAATCAGCACCTTAAGGAAATGTACCCCTGTGACAATCAGAACCTTAAGGAAGTGTACCACAGAGAGATTCAGCACCATCAGGTCCTTTATCCCAGTGAGCATCAGCATCTTCAGGAACTGTATCCCAGCGAGAGTCAGCACCTTTAGGAACTGGACCCCAGTGAGAGTCAGCACCTTCAGGAACTGTCCCCCAATGAGAGTCAGCCTCTTCAGGAACTGTACCTCCAGCGAGAGTCAGTACCTTCAGGAACTGTGCCCCAGCGATAGTCAACCTCTTCAGGATCTGTTCCCATTTAGAGTCAAAGCATTCAGGAACTGTAACCCAGTGAGAGTCAGCACCTTCAGGAATTATGCCACAGTTAGTTTCAGCACCATCAGGACCTGTATCCCAGTGAGTGTCAGCACCTTCAGGAACTGTATCCCAGTGAGAGTCAGCAGCTTCAGGACCTGTATCCCAGTGAGTGTTAGCACGTTCAGAAACTGTATCCCAGCGAGAGTCAGCACCTTCAGAAACTGTCCTGCACTGAGAGCGAGCACCTTATGAACCTGATTCCCATTGAGAATCAGCACTTTGAGGAACTGTACCCTGTGAGTGTCAGCACGTTCGGGACCTGTACCCCAGTGAGTGTCAGCACTTTTAGCAACAGTAACCCTGTGAGAGTCAGCACCTTCAGGAACTGTCCCCGAGTGAGAATCAGCAACTTCAGGATCTGTATCCTAGTGAGCGTCAGCACCTTCAGGATCTGTACCCAATTGAGAGTCAGCACCTTCAAGAACTGTTCCCCAGTGAGAGTCAGCACTTTAAGGATCTGTACCCCAGTGAGAATCAGCCCCTTCAGGAAATGTACCCCCGTGACAATCAGAATCTTAAGGAAGTATACCATATAGAGATTCAGCACCATCAGGTCCTTTATCTCAGTGAGCGTCAGCATCTTCAGGAACTGTATCCCAGCGAGAGTCAGCACCATTTGGAACTGTACCCCAGTGAGAGTCAGCACCTTCAGGAACTGTCCACCAGTGAGAGACAGCACCTTCAAGAACTGTACCACAGTGAGATTCAGCAACATCAGGACATGTATCCCAGTGACAGTCAGCACCTTCGGGATCTGTATCCCAGTGAGAGTCAGCACCTTCAGGAAATGTCCCCCACTGAGTCAGCATCTTCAGGTACTGTATCCCAGCGAGAGTCAGTAACTTTAGCAACTGTAGTTCAGTGAGAGTCAAAGTCTTTAGGATCTGTCCCCAGTTTGAATCAAAATATTCCGGACGTGTACCCCAGTGGGAGTCAGCACCTTCAGGAACTGTACCTCCGTGAGATTCAGCACCGTCAGGAAGAGTCCCCAGTGAGAGTGAGAATCATCAGTCACTGGACCCCATTGAAAGTCAGCAACATAAGCAACTGTATCCCAGCGAGAGTCAGCACCTTTAGGAACTGGACCCCAGTGAGAGTCAGCACCTTCAGGAACTGTCCACCAGTGAGAGACAGCACCTTCAGGAACTGTACCACAGTGAGATTCAGCAACATCAGGACATGTATCCCAGTGACAGTCCGCACCTTCGGGATCTATATCCCAGTGAGAGTCAGCACCTTCAGGAAATGTCCCCCACTGAGTCAGCACCTTCAGGAACTGTCCCACAGTGAGAGTCAGCATCTTCAGGAAATGTCCCCCACTGAGTCAGTACCTTCAGAAACTGTAACCCAGCGACAGTCAAAGTCTTCAGGATCTGTCCCCAGTTTGAGTCAAAATATTAAGGATCACTACACCAGTTGGGAGTCAGCACCTTCAGGAACTGTACCCCAGTGAGATTCAGCACCGTTAGGAAGAGTCCCCAGTGAGAGTTAGTATCATCAGTCACTGGACCCCATTGAGATTCAGCAATATAAGCAACTGTACCCCAGTGAGAATCAGCACCTTCAGGAACTGTACCCCAGTGAGGGTCAGCACCTTCAGGAAATGTCATGCAGTGAGAGATAGCACGTTCAGGAACAATACCATAGTGAGATTCAGCAACATCAAGACTTCTATCACAGTGAGAGTCAACACCATCAGGTCTTGTATCCCAGTGAACGTCAGCACGTTCAGGAATGGTATCCCAGCGAGAGACAGCACCTTAAGAAGCTGTCCCCCGGCGAGAGTCAGCAACGTCAGGAACTGTACCCCACTGAGAGACAGCACCTTCAGGAACTGTACCACAGCTAGATTCTTCACCATCAGGAACCGTAAACCAGTGAAAATCAGGACCTTCAGAAACTGTACCCCAATGAGAATCAGCACCTTCAGGAAGTTGACCTCAGTGAGAGTCAGCACCTTCAGGAACTGGAGCCCAGTTAGAATCAGAACCGTAAGGGACTTTCCCCGAGTGAGAGAAAGCACCTTCAGTAACTGTACCACAGTGAGATTCAGCACCATCAGAACCTGTATCCCAGTGAGAGGCAGCACCATCAGGAACTGTCCCCTATTAGAGTCAGCTCCTTCTGGACCTGCAACCCAGTGGGAATCCGCACCTTCAGGAAATGTACAACAGTGAGTATCAGCACGGTCAGAACTGTAACTCAGTGAATATCAGCACCCTCAGGAACTGTCCTACAGATAGAGTCAGCACCTTCAGGAGATGTACCCCAGTGTGAGTCAGCACCTTCAGGAATTGTGCCACAGTTAGTTTCAGCACCATCATGACCTATATCCTAGTGAGAGTCAGCACCTTCAGGATCTGTACCCCAGTGAGAATCAGCACCTTCAGGAAATGTACCCCTGTGACAATCAGAACCTTAAGGAAGTGTACCACAGAGAGATTCAGCACCATCAGTTCCTTTACCCCAGTGAGCATCAGCATCTTCAGGAACTGTATCCCAGCGAGAGTCAGCACCTTTAGGAACTGGGACCCAGTGAGAGTCAGCATCTTCAGGAACTGTCGACCAGTGAGAGACAGCAGCTTCAGGAATTGTACCACAGTTAGCTTCAGCAACATCAGGACATGTATCCCATTGACTGTCAGCACCTTCAGGATATTTATTCCAGTGATAGTCAGCACCTTCAGGAACTGCCCCCAGTGATTGTCAGCACCTTCAGGAACTGTACGCCGGCGAGAGTCAGAACCTTCAGTAATTGTAGCCCAGCGAGAGTCAACTTCTTAAGGATCTGCCCCGGTTTGAGTCAAAATATTCAGGATCTGTACCACAGTGGGAGTCAGCACCTTCAGGAACTGTCCCCCAGTGAGAATCAGCAACTTCAGGATCTGTATCCTAGTGAGCGTCAGCACCTTCAGGAACTGTCCCCCAGTGAGAATCAGCAACTTCAGGATCTGTATCCTAGTGAGCGTCAGCACCTTCAGGATCTGTACCCAATTGAGAGTCAGCACCTTCAGGAACTGTTCCCCAGTGAGAGTCAGCACTTTAAGGATCTGTACCCCAGTGAGAATCAGCCCCTTCAGGAAATGTACCCCCGTGACAATCAGAATCTTAAGGAAGTATCCCAAATAGAGATTCAGCACCTTCAGGTCCTTTATCCCAGTGAGCGTCAGCATCTTCAGGAACTGTATCCCAGCGAGAGTCAGCACCATTTGGAACTGAACCCCAGTCAGAGTCAGCACCTTCAGGAACTGTGCACCAGTGAGAGACAGCACCTTCAACAACTGTACCACAGTGGGATTCAGCAACATCAGGACATGTATCCCAGTGACAGTCCGCACCTTCGGGATCTGTATCCCAGTGAGAGTCAGCACCTTCAGGAAATGTCCCCCACTGAGTCAGCACCTTCAGGAACTGTACCCCAGCGAGAGTCAGTAACATCAGCAACTGTAGTTCAGTGAGAGTCAAAGTCTTCAGGATCTGTCCCCAGTTTGAGTCAAAATATTCCGGATGTGTACCTCAGTGGGAGTCAGCACCTTCAGGAACTGTACCCCAGTGAGATTCAGAACCGTCAGGAATAGTCCCCAGTGAGAGTTTGTATCATCAGTCACTGGACCCCATTGAAAGTCAGCAGCATAAGCAACTGTACCCCAGTGAGAATCAGCACCTTCAGGAACTGTACCCCAGTGAGAGTCAGCACCTTCAGGACCTATTCCCCAGTGAGTGTCAGCACCTTCAGGAACTTTCACGTAGTGAGAGACAGCACCTTCAGGAACAGCACCACAGTGAGATTCAGCAACATCAAGACCTCTATCACAGTGAGAGTCAGCACCATCAGGAATGGTATCCCAGCAAGAGTCAGCACCCTCAGGACCTGTTCCCCAGTGAGAGTCAGCACCTTCAGGATCTGTACCCAACTGAGAGTCAGCACCTTCAGGAACTGTTCCCCAGTGAGAGTCTGCACTTTAAGTATCTGTACCCCAGTGAGAATCAGCACCTTCACGAAATGTACCCCTGTGACAATCAGAACTTTAAGGAAGTGTACCACAGAGAGATTCAGCACCATCAGGTCCTTTATCCCAATGAGCGTCAGCGTCTTCAGGATCTGTCCCCAGTTTGAGTCAAAATATTCAGGATCAGTACACCAGTGGGAGTCAGCACCTTCAGGAACTGTATCCCAGCGATAGTCAATACCTTTAGGAACTGGACCCCAGTGAGAGTCAGCACCTTCAGCAACTGTCCACCAGTGAGAGACGGCACCTTCAGGAACTGTACCACATTGAGATTCAGCAACATCAGGACATGTATCCCAGTGACAGTCAGCACCTTCGGGATCTGTATCCCAGTGAGAGTCAGCACCTTCAGGAAATGTCCCCCACTGAGTCAGCACCTTCAGGAACTGTCCCACAGTGAGAGTCAGCATCTTCAGGAAATGTCCCCCACTGAGTCAGTACCTTCAGTATCTGTAGCCCAGCGACAGTCAAAGTCTTCAGGAACTGTACCCCGGTGAGATTCAGCACCGTCAGGAAGAGTCCCCAGTGAGAGTTAGTATCTTCAGTCACTGGACCCCATTGAGATTCAGCAACATAAGCAACTGTACCCCAGTGAGAATCAGCACCTTCAGGAACTGTACCCCAGTGAGAGTCAGCCTCTTCAGGAACTGTACCTCCAGCGAGAGTCAGTACCTTCAGGAACTGTGACCCAGCGATAGTCAACCTCTTCAGGATCTGTTCCCATTTAGAGTCAAAACATTCAGGAACTATAACTCAGTGAGAGTCAGCACCTTCAGGAATTATGCCACAGTTAGTTTCAGCTCCATCATGACATGTATCCCAGTGAGTGTCAGCACCTTCAGGAACTGTCCCCCAGTGAGAATCAGCACCTTCAGGATCTGTATCCTAGTGAGAGTCAGCACCTTCAGGACCTGTTTCCCTGTGAGAGTCAGCACCTTCAGCATCTGTACCCGTGTGAATCAGCACCTGCAGGAAATGTACCCCAGTGGGAATCAGAAACTTCTGGAACTGCACCACAGAGGGATTCAGCACAATTAGCTCCTGTATCCCAGTGAACGTGAGCACCTTCAGGAACTGTATCCCAGCGAGAGTCAGCACCTTCAGGATCTGTAAGCCAGTGAGAGTCAGCACCTTCCAGAAGTAATTCCCTGTGAGATTCAGCACCTTCAGAAACAGTACCCCAGTGAGAGTCAGCAACTTCAGTAACTGTTCCCATTTGAGAGTCAGAACCTTCATGAACTGTACCCCAGTGAGAGTCAGGACCTTCAGGAATTGTTCCCCAGTGAGAGTCAGCAACATCAGAAACTGTACCCCAGGCACATTCAGTGCCTTCAGGAACTGTACCCCATAGAGAATCAGTTCCTTCACGAACAGTCCCCCAGTGAGACTCAGCACTTTTAGGAACTGTAACCCAGTAAGAGTCAGCACCTTCTCGAAATGCACCCCAATGAAAGAAAGCATCTTCAGTCACTGTACCACAGCTAGATTCAGCACCGTCAAGAACTGTAACCCAGTGAATATCAGCACCTTCAGCAAGAGGCAGTACCTTCAGGAACTGTACCCCATCGTTAGTCAACCACTTCAGGATTTTCCCCACTGAGTGTCCAAACATTCTAGAACTGTACCCCAGTGAGAGTCAGCAACTTGAGGAACTGTATCCCAGTGAGAGACAGCACCTTCAGGAACCAATTCCAGTGAGAGTCAGCAACTTCTGGAACTGTACCACAGTGAGAATCAGAAACTTCATAAACTATACCACTGAGACTTTCAGCAAAATCAGGTCCTGTATCCCAGTGATTGTCAGCACCTTCAGGAACTGTGTCCCAGCGAGAGTCAGCACCTTCAGGAACTGTCCCCCACTGAGATTCAGCACATTCAGTAACTGATTCCCAGTGAGAGTCAGCTCCTTCAGAAATAGTACCCCAGTGAGTGTAAGCACCGTAAGGGACTGTCCACGAGTGAGAGAAAGCACCTTCAGTAACAGTACCACAGTGAGATTCAGCACCATCAGAACCTATATCTCAGTGAGAGTCAGCAACTTCAGGAACTGTATCCCAGTGGCAGTCAGCACCGTCAGGAACAGTCCCTAGTGAGAATCAGCACCTTCAGTAACTCTACCCCACTGAGAGTCAGCACCTTCAGGAACTGTCCCCCAGTGAGAATCATCACCTTCAGGAACTATAACCCAGTGAGAGTCAGCACCATCAGGAAATGTATACCAGTGATAGTCAGCACATTCAGGAACAGTCCCCCACTCAGAGGCAGCACCTTCAGGAACTGTCCCCCAGTGAGAGTCAGCAACTTCAGGAACTGTAATCCAGTGAGAGTGCAACTTCTGGAACTTTATGCCAATGAGAGTCAAAACCATCAGGAACTGTCACCCAGTCAGAGACAGCACCTTCATGAACTGTCCCCCATTGGCAGTCAGCACGGTCAGGAACAGTCCCTAGTCAGAATCAGCACCTTCAGTAACTCTACCCCACTGAGAGTCAGCACATTGAGGTATTTTCCCCTAGTGAAAATCATCACCTTCAGGAACTCTACCCCAGTGAGAGACAGCAACATCAGGAACTGTACCCCAGTGAGAATCAGCATGTTCAGTAACTTTATACCAGTGAGAATCAGTACCTTCAGGAACTGATTCCCAGTGAGAGTCAGCAACTTCAGGAACTGTATACCGGTGAGAGTCAGCACCTTCAGGAACTGTCCCCAAGTGAGAGTCAACAACTTCAGGAAATGTACACCAGTGAGAGTCAGCAACTTCAAGAACTGTATCCCAGTGCATGTCAGCACCTTCAGGAAATGTCCCCAAGTGAGAGCCAGTAACTTCAGGAACTGTAACCCAGTGAGAGTCTGCAGCTTCTGGAAATTTATGCCAATGAGAGTCAGGACCATCAGGATCTGTCACCCAGTGAGTGACAGCACCTACAGGAATTGTCACCCAGTGACAGTCAGCACCGTCAGGAACAGTCGCTAGTGAGAATCAGCACCTTCAGTAACTTTACCCCACTGAGAGTCAACACCTTCAGGAACTGTCCCCCAGTGAGAATCATCAACTTCAGGAACTATAACCCAGTGAGAGTCAGCACCATCAGGAAATGTATACCAGTGAGAGTCAGCACGTTCAGGAACAGTCCCCCACTCAGAGTCAGCACCTTCAGGAACTGTCCCCCAGTGAGAGTCAGCAACTTCAGGAACTGTAATCCAGTGAGAGTGCAACTTCTGGAATTTTATGCCAGTGAGAGTCAGAACCATCAGGATCTGTCACCCAGTGAGTGACAGCATCTACAGGAATTGTCACCCAGTGGCAGTCAGCACCGTCAGTAACAGTCCCTAGTGAGAATCAGCACCTTCAGTAACTCTACCCCACTGAGAGTCAGCACATTCAGGTACTTTCCCCTAGTGAAAATCATCACCTTCAGGAACAGTACCCAAGTGAGAGTCAGCAACATCAGGAACTGTACCGCAGTGAGTGTTAGCAACTTCAGGAACTGTTCCGCTGTGAGAGTCAGCACCTTCAGCAACTGTCTCCATGTGAAAATCAGTACCTTCAGGAACTGTACCCCAGTGAAATTCAGCACGTTCAGAAACTTTACACCAGTGATAGTCAGTACTTTCAGGAACCGATTCCCAGTGAGAGTCAGTAACTTCAGGAACTGTATCCCACTGAGAGTCAGCACCTTCAGGAACAGTCCCCCACTCAGAGTCAGCACCTTCAGGAAATGTCCCCAAGTGAGAGCCAGTAACTTCAGGAACTGTAACTGAGTGAGAGTTCGCACCTTCAGGAACCGATTCCCAGTGAGATTCAGCACAGTTAGTATCTGTCCCCCTTTGAGAATCAGCAACTTCAGGCAATATACCCCAGTGAGAGTCAGCAACTTCAGGAATTGTATCCCAGTGAGTATCAGCACCTTCAGGAACAGTCCCCCACTCAGAGTCAGCACCTTCAGGAACTGTCCACAAGTGAGAGTCAGCAACTTCAAGAAGTGTATCCCAGTGCATGTCAGCACCTTCAGGAAATGGCCCCAAGTGAGAGCCAGTAACTTCAGGAACTGTAACCCACTGAGAGTCTGCAGCTTCTGGAACTTTATGCCAATGAGAGTCAGGACCATCAGGATCTGTCACCCAGTGGGTGACAGCACCGAAAGTAATTGTCACCCAGTGGCAGTCAGCACCTTCAGTAACTCTACCCCACTGAGAGTCAGCACGTTCATGTACATTCCCCCAGTGAGAATCATCACCTTCAGGAACTGTAACCCAGTGAGTGTCAGCACATTCAGGAACAGACCCCCACTCAGAGTCAGCACTTTAGGACTGTCCCCAAGTGAGAGCCAGTAACTGCAGGAACTTTAACCCAGTGAGAGTCTGCAGCTTCTGGAACTTTATGCCAGTGGGACCATCAGGATCTGTCACCCAGTGAGTGACAGCACCTTCAGGAATTGTCTCCCAGTGGAAGTCAGAACCATTAGGAACAGTCCCTAGTCAGAATCAGCACCTTCAGTAATTCTGCCCCACTGAGAGTCAGGATGTTCATGTACATTCCCCCAGTGAGAATCATCACCTTCAGGAACTGTAACCCAGTGAGAGTCAGCACCGTCAGGAAATGTACAACAGTGAGAGTAAGCACATTCAGGAACTGTCCCCCACTGGGAGTCAGCACCTTAAGGAACTGTACCCCAGTGAGAATTAGCATGTTCAGGAACCGATTCCCAGTGAGTTCCAGCACCTTCAGCAACTGTCCCCAAATGAGAATCAGCACCTTCAGGATCTGTACCCCAGTGAGAGTCAGCACATTCAGGAACTGTTCCCCTGTGAGAGTCAGCACCTTCAGGATCTTTACCACAGTGAGAGTCAGCACCTTCAGGAACTGTACCCCAGTGAGAGTCAGTACTTTCAGGAAGCAAATCTCAGTGAGAGACAGCAAATTAGGGAACTGTATCCCAATGAGTGTCAGCACCTTCAGGAACTGTATCCCAGCGAGACTCCCAACCTGCAGGAACTGTCCGCCACTGAGAGTCAGCATCTTCAGGAACTGATTCCCAGTGAGATTCAGCATCTTCAGAAACAATACCCCAGTGAATGTAAGCAACCTCAGGAACTGTTCCCAAGTGAGAGCCAACACCTTCAGGAACTGTATCCCAGTGGGAATCAGCATTTTCAGGAACTGTACCCCAGTGAGAGTTAGCACCTTCAGGAAACAATTCCCAGTGAGATTCAGCACCTTCAGAATCTGTCCCCCTTTGAGAATCAGCAACTTCAGGAAATGAACACCAGTGAGAGTCAGCAACTTCAGGATATGTACACCAGTGAGAGTCAGCAACTACAGGATATGTACTCCAGTGAGGCTCAGAAACTTCGGGAACTGTATCCCAGTGAATGTCAGCACCTTCAGGAACAGTCCCCCACTCAGAGTCTGCACCTTCAGGAACTGTCCTCAAGTGAGAGTCAGCAACTTCAGGAAATGTACATCAGTGAGAGTGAGCAAATTCAAGAACTGTATCCCAGTGCATTTTAGCACCTTCAGGAAATGTACCTCAGTGAGAGTCAGGAACTTCAGGAACTGTATCCCAGAGAATGTCAGCACGTTCAAGAACAGTGCCCCACTCAGAGTCAGCATCTTCAGGAATTGTCCCCCACTGGCAGTCAGCAACGTCAGGAACAGTCCCTAGTGAGAATCAGCACCTTCACTAACTCTACCCCACTGAGAGTCAACACATTCAGGTACATTCCCCCAGTGAGAATCATCACCTTCAGGAACTATAACCCAGTGAGAGTCAGCACCATCAGGAAATGTATACCAGTGAGTTTCAGCACATTCAGGAACAATCCCCCACTCAGAGTCAGCACCATCAGGAACTGTAACCCTGTGAGAGTGCAACTTCTGGAACTTTATGCCAGTGAGAGACAGCAACTTCAGGAACTGTCCCCGAGTGGCAGTCAGCGCCATCAGGAACAGTCCCTCGTGAGAATCAGCACCTTCAGTAACTCTACCCCACTGAGAGTCAGCACCTTTAGGTACTTTCCCCCAGTGAGAATCATCACCTTCAGGAATGGCACCACTGTGAGAGTCAGTAACTTCAGGAACTGTACCCCAGTGAGAGTTAGCACCTTCAAGAACTGATTCCCAGTGTGATTCAGCACCTTCAGCAACTGTCCCCCTGTGAGAATCAGCACCGTCAGCATCTGTACCCCAGTGAGAGTCAGCACCTTCAGGTACTGTTCCCCTGTGAGAGTCAGCACCTTCAGGATCGTTACCCCAGTTACAATCAGCACCTACAGTAACTTTACACCAGTGAGAGTCAGCACCTTCAGGAACTGTCCCCCTGTGAGAGTTAGCAACTTCAGGAAATGTACAGCAGTGAGAGTCAGCACCTTCAAATCTGTATCCCAGTGAGATTCAGCACCCTCAGGAACTGTGTCCCCCAGTGAGAGTTAGCAACTTCAGGAAATGTACACCAGCGCGAGTCAGCACCTTCGGGAACTGTCCCCCACTCAGAGTCAGCACCTTCAGGAACTGTAACCCTGTGAGAGTGCAACTTCTGGAACTTTATGCCAGTGAGAGACAGCAACTTCAGGGACTGTCCCCGAGTGGCAGTCAGCACCATCAGGAACAGTCCCTCGTGAGAATCAGCACCTTCAGGAACTCTACCCCACTGAGAGTCAGCACCTTCAGGTACTTTCCCCCAGTGAGAATCATCACCTTCAGGAATGGCACCCCTGTGAGAGTCTGTAACTTCAGGAACTGTACCCCAGTGAGAGTTAGCACCTTCAAGAACTGATTCCCCATGAGATTCAGCACCTTCAGCAACTGTCCCCTTGTGAGAATCAGCACCATCAGCATCTATACCCCAGTGAGAGTCAGCACCTTCAGGAACTGTTCCCCTGTGGGAGTCAGCACCTTCAGGATCGTTACCCCAGTTACAGTCAGCACTTACAGTAACTTTACACCAGTGTGTGTCAGCACCTTCAAGAACTGTATCCCAGTGAGAGTCAGCACCTTCAGGAACTGTGACCATCTCAGAGTCAGCACCTTCAGGAACTGTCCCCCAGTGAGAGTTAGCCACTTCAGGAAATGTACAGCAGTGAGAGTCAGCACCTTCAAATCTGTATCCCAGTGAGATTCGGCACCTTCAAGAACTGTCCCCCAGTGAGAGTAGGCAACTTCAGGAAATGTACACCAGTGAGAGTCAGCACCTTCAGGAACTGTACCCCAGTGGGAGTCAGCATCTTCAGGAACTGTACCCCTTTGAGAGTTAGCACTTTCAGGAACTGATTCCCAGTGAGATTCAGAACCTTCAGTATCTGACCCTCTTTGAGAATAAGCAACTTCAGCAAATGTACCCCAGTGAGAGTCAGCAATTTCAGGAACTATATCCCAGTGAGAGTCATCACATTCAGGAACAGTCGCCCACTGGGAGTCAGCACCTTCAGGAACTGTACCCCAGTGAGAGTTAGCACATTCAGGAACCGATTCCGAGTAAGATCCAGCACATTCAGCAACTGTACCCCAGTAACAATCAGCACCTTCAGGATCTGTACCCCAGTGAGAGTCAGAACCTTCAGGAACTGTTCCCCTGTGAGAGTCAGCACCTTCAGGATCGTTACCCCAGTTACAATCAGCACCTATAGTAACTTTACACCAGTGTGTGTCAGCATCTTCAAGAACTGTCCCCCAGTAAGTGTAGGCGACTTCAGGAAGTGAACACCAGTGAGAGTCAGCACCTTCAGGAACAGTCCCCCAGTGAGAGTTAGCAACTTCAGGAAATGTACACCAGTGAGATTCAGCAACTTCAAGGACTGTATCCCAGTGAGATTCAGCACCTTCAGGAGCTGTCCCCCACTCAGAGTCAGCACCTTCAGGAACTGTACCCCACTGGGAGTCAGCACCTTCAGGAACTCTACCCCACTGAGAATTAGCATGTTCAGGAACTGATTCCCAGTGAGTTCCAGCACCTTCAGCAACTGTCCCCCAATGAGAATCAGCACATTCAGGAACTGTTCCCCTGTGAGAGTCAGCACCTTCAGGAACTGTTCCCCTGTGAGAGTCAGCAACTTCAGGATCTTTACCCCAGTGAAAATCAGCAGCTTCACTGATGGACATAATGTAATGAAGGTCTCAAACTTTAGGTGGGATTGCTTTTCTGTGGCATAGGAGCTGTACCTCGGTGAGTATCAGCACCTTCAGTAACTTTACACCAGTGAGAGTCAGTACCTTCAGGAACCAATTCTCAGTGAGAGCCAGCAAATTAGGGAACTGTATCCCAATGAGTGTCAGCGCCTTCAGGTACTGTATCCCAGCGAGACTCACTACCTGCAGGAACTGTCCGCCACTGAAAGTCAGCACCTTCAGGAACTGATTCCCAGTGAGAGTCAGCACCTTCAGAAACAATACCCCAGTGAATGTAAGCATCTTCAGGAGCTGTTCCCAAGTGAGTGCCAATACCTTCAGGAACTGTATCCCAGTGGGAGTCAGCAACTTCAGGAACTGTACCCCAGTGAGAGTCAGCACCTTCAGGAGCCGATTCCCAGTGAGATTCAGCATCTTCAACATCTGTCCCCCATTAGAATCAGCAACTTCAGGAAATGTACACCAGTGAGAGTCAGCATCTTCAGGATATTTACCGCAATGAGAGTCAGCAACTTCAGGAACCGATTCCCAGTGAGATCCAGCGCATTCAGCAACTGTCCCCCAGTAACAATCAGCACCTCCAGGATCTGTACCCCAGTGAGAGTCAGCACCTTCAGGAACTGTTCCCCTGTGACAGTACCTACAGCTCCTACAGGAATTGTCACCCAGTGGCAGTCAGCACCTTCAGTAACTCTACCCCACTGAGAGTCAGCACGTTCATGTACATTCCCCCAGTGAGAATCATCACCTTCAGGAGCTGTAACCCAGTGAGAGTCAGCACATTCAGGAACTGTAACCCAGTGATTGTCAGCAGATTCAGGAACAGACCCCCACTCAGAGTCAGCACTTTAGGACTGTCCCCAAGTGAGAGCCAGTAACTTCAAGAACTTTAACCCAGTGACAGTCTGCAGCTTCTGGAAATTTATGCCAGTGAGAGTCAGGACCATCAGGACCTGTCACCCAGTGAGTGACAGCACCTTCAAGAATTGTCTCCCAGTGGAAGTCAGAACCATCAGGAATAGTCCCTCGTCAGAATCAGCACCTTCAGTAACTCAACCCCACTGAGAGTCAGCACGTTCATGTACATTCCCCCAGTGCGAATCATCACCTTCAGGAACTGTAACCCAGTGAGAGTCAGCACCGTCAGGAAATGTACTCCAGTGAGAGTAAGCACATTCAGGAACAGTCCCCCACTGGGAGTCAGCACCTTCAGGAACTGTACCCCAGTGAGAATTAGCATGTTCAGGAACCGATTCCCAGTGAGTTACAGCACCTTCAGCAACTGTCCCCCAGTGAGAATCAGCAGCTTCAGGATCTGTACCCCAGTGAGAATCAGCACCTTCAGAAACTGTTCCCCTGTGAGAGTCAGCAACTTCAAGATCTTTAACCCAGTGAAAATCAGCAGCTTCAGGAACTGTACCCCAGTGAGTATCAACACCTTCAGTAACTTTACACCAGTGAGAGTCAGTATCTTCACGAACCAATTCTCAGTGAGAGCCAGCAAATTAGGGAACTGTATCCCAATGAGTGTTAGCACCTTCAGGAACTGTATCCCAGCGAGACTCATCACCTGCAGGAACTGTCCGCCACTGAGAGTCAGCACTTTCAGGAACTGGTTCCCAGTGAGAGTCAGCACCTTCAGAAACAATACCCCAGTGAATGTAAGCAACTTCAGGAACGGTTCCCAATTGAGTGCCCACACCTTCAGGAACTGTATCCCAATGGGAGTCAGCACATTCAGGAACTGATTCCCAGTGAGATCCAGCACATTCAGCAACTGTCCCCCAGTAACAATCAGCACCTTCAGGATCTGTACCCCATTGAGAGTCAGCACCTTCAGGAACTGTTCCCCTGTGAGAGTCAGCACCTTCAGGATCGTTACCCCAGTTACAATCAGCACCTACAGTAACTTTACACCAGTGTTTGTCAGCAACTTCAAGAACTGTATCCCAGTGAGAGTCAGCACCTTCAGGAACTGTGACCATCTCAGAGTCAGCACCTTCAGGAACTGTCCCCCAGTGAGAGTTAGCAACTTCAGGAAATGTACACCAGTGAGAATCAGCACCTTCAAGAACTGTATCCCAGTGAGATTCAGCACCTTCAGGAACTGTCCCCCAGTGAAAGTTAGCAACTTCAGGAAATGTACACCAGTGAGAGTCAGCACCTTCAGGAACTGTCCCCCACTCAGAGTCAGCATCTTCAGGAACTGTACCCCAGTGGGAGTCAGCATTTTCAGGAACAGTCCCCCACTGGGAGTCAGCACCTTCAGGAACTGTACCCCAGTGAGAATTAGGATGTTCAGGAACCGATTCCCAGTGAGTTACAGCACCTTCAGCAACTGTCCCCCAGTGAGAATCAGCCCCTTCAGGATCTGTACCCCAGTGAGAATCAGCACCTTCAGAAACTGTTCCCCTGTGAGAGTCAGCAACTTCAAGATCTTTACCCCAGTGAAAATCAGCAGCTTCAGGAACTGTACCCCAGTGAGTATCAACACCTTCAGTAACTTTACACCAGTGAGAGACAGTATCTTCAGGAACCAATTCTCAGTGAGAGCCAGCAAATTAGGGAACTGTATCCCAATCAGTGTTAGCACCTTCAGGAACTGTATCCCAGCGAGACTCACCACCTGCAGGAACTGTCCGCCACTGAGAGTCAGGACTTTCAGGAACTGATTCCAAGTGAGAGTCAGCACCTTCAGAAACAATACCCCAGTGAATGTAAGCAACTTCAGGAAAGGTTCCCAAGTGAGTGCCAACACCTTCAGGAACTGTATCCCAATGGGAGTCAGCACCTTCAGGAACCGATTCCCAGTGAGATCCAGCACATTCAGCAACTGTCCCCCAGTAACAATCAGCACCTTCAGGATCTGTACCCCAGTGAGAGTCAGCACCTTCAAGAACTGTTCCCCTGTGAGAGTCAGCACCTTCAGGATCGTTACCCCAGTTACAATCAGCACCTACAGTAACTTAACACCAGTGTGTGTCAGCAACTTCAAGAACTGTATCCCAGTGAGAGTCAGCACCTTCAGGAACTGTGACCATCTCAGAGTCAGCACCTTCAGGAACTGTCCCCCAGTGAGAGTTAGCAACTTCAGGAAACGTACACCAGTGAGAATCAGCACCTTCAAGAACTGTATCCCAGTGAGATTCAGCACCTTCAGGAACTGTACCCCAGTGAGAGTTAGCAACTTCAGGAAATGTACACCAGTGAGAGTCAGCACCTTCGGGAACTGTCCCCCACTCAGAGTCAGCACTTTCAGGAATTGTACCCCAGTGGGAGTCAGCATTTTCAGGAACTGTACTCCAGTGAGAGTTAGCATCTTCAGGAACTGATTCCCAGTGAGATTCAGCACCTTCAGCATCTTTCCCCCTTTGAGAATCAGCAACTTCAGGAAATGTACACCAGTGAGAGTCAGCAACTACAGGATATGTACTCCAGTGAGAGTCAGCAAATTCAAGAACTGTATCCCAGTGCATGTTAGCAACTTCAGGAAATGTACCCCAGTGAGAGTCAGGAATTTCAGGAACTATATCCCAGTGAGTGTCAGCACCTTCAGGAACAGTCCCCCACTCAGAGTCAGCACCTTCAGGAACTGTCCCCAGAAGAGATTCAGCATGTTCAGGAATTCTCCCCCACTGGCAGTCAGCACCGTCAGGAACAGTCAGAGCCACCAAATTAGGGAACTGTATCCCAATGAGTGTCAGCACCTTCAGGTACTTTCCCCAGTGAGAATCATCACCTTAAGGAACTGTACCCCTGTGAGAGTCAGTAACTTCATGAACTGTACCCCAGTGAGAGTTAGCACCATCAAGAACTGATTCCCAGTGAGATTCACACCTTCAGCAACTGTCCCCCTGTGAGAATCAGCACCTTCAGGAACTGTTCCCCTGTGAGCGTCAGCACCTTCAGGATCGTTACCCGAGTTACAATCAGCACCTACAGTAACTTTACACCAGTGTGTGTCAGCACCTTCAAGAACTGTATCCCAGTGAGAGTCAGCATCTTCAGGAACTGTGACCATCTCAGAGTCAGCACCTTCAGGAACTGTCCCCCAGTGAGAGTTAGCAACTTCAGGAAATGTACACCAGTGAGAGTCAGCAACTTCAAGAACTGTATCCCAGTGAGATTCAGCACCTTCAGGAACTGTCCCCCACTCAGAGTCAGCACCTTCAGGAACTGTACCCCACTGGGATTCAGCACCTTCAGGAACTGTACCCCAGTGAGAATTAGCATGTTCAGGAACTGATTCCCAGTGAGTTCCAGCACCATCAGCAACTGTCCCCCTATGAGAATCAGCACCTTCAGGAACTGTTCCCCTGTGAGAGTCAGCACCTTCAGGAACTGTTCCCCTGTGAGAGTCAGCACCTTCAGGAACTGATCCCCTGTGAGAGTCAGCAACTTCACGATCTTTACCCCAGTGAAAATCAGCAGCTTCAGGAACTGTACCTCGGTGAGTATCAGCACTTTCAGTAACTTTACACCAATGAGAGTCAGTACCTTCAGGAACCAATTCTCAGTGAGAGCCAGCAAATTAGGGAACTGTATCCCAATGAGTGTCAGCATCTTCAGGTACTGTATCCCAGCGAGACTCACCACCTGCGGGAACTGTCCGCCACTGAGAGTCAGCACCTTCAGGAACTGATTCCCAGTGAGAGTCAGCACCTTCAGAAACAATACCCCATTGAATGTAAGCAACTTCAGGAGCTATTCCCAAGTGAGTGCCAACACCTTCAGGATCTCTATCCCAATGGGAGTCAGCACCTTCAGGAACCGATTCCCAGTGAGATCCAGCACATTCAAGAACTGTCCCCCAGTAACAATCAGCACCTTCAGGATCTGTACCCCAGTGAGAGGCAGCACCTTCAGGAACTGTTCCCCTGTGAGAGTCAGCACCTTCAGGATCATTACCCCATTTACAATCAGCACCTACAGTAACTTTATACCAGCGTGTGTCAGCACCTTCAAGAACTGTATCCCAGTGAGAGTCATCACCTTCAGGAACTGTGATCATCTCAGAGTCAGCACCTTCAGGAACTGTCCCCCAGTGAGAGTTAGCAACTTCAGGAAATGTACACCAGTGAGTGTCAGCACCTTCAGGAACTGTCCCCCACTCAGAGTCAGCACCTTCAGGAACTGTACCCCAGTGGTAGTCAGCATTTTCAGGATCTGTACCCCACTGAGAGTTAGCACCTTCAGGAACTGATTCCCAGTGAGATTCAGCACCTTCAGCATCTTTTCCCCTTTGAGAATCAGCAACTTCAGGAAATGTACACCAGTGAGAGTCAGCAACTACAGGATATGTAGTCCAGTGAGTGTCAGAAACTTCAGGAACTGTATCCCAGTGAATGTCAGCACCTTCAGGAACAGTCCGCCACTCAGAGTCTGCACCTTCAGGAACTGTCCTCAAGTGACAGTCAGCAACTTCAGGAAATGTACACCAGTGAGAGTCAGCAAGTTCAAGAACTGTATCCCAGTGCATGTTAGCACCTTCAGGAAATGTACCCCAGTGAGAGTCAGGAACTTCAGGAACTATATCCCAGTGAGTGTCAGCACCTTCAGGAACAGTCCCCCACTCAGAGTCAGCACCTTCAGTAACTGTCCCCAAGTGAGGGTCAGCATCTTCAGGAACTCTACCCCACTGAGAGTCAGCACCTTCAGGTACATTCCCCCAGTGAGAATCATCACGTTCCGGAACTATAACCCAGTGAGAGTCCGTACCATCAGCAAATGTATACCAGTGATTTTCAGCACATTCAGGAACAGTCCACCACTCAGAGTCAGCACCTTTAGGAACTGCAACCCTGTGAGAGTGCAACTTCTGGAACATTATGCCAGTGAGAGACAGCACCTTCAGAAACTGTCCCCCAGTGGCAGTCAGCGCCATCAGGAACAGTCCCTAGTGAGAATCAGCACCTTCAGTAACTCTACCCCACTGAGAGTCAGCACCTTCAGGTACATTCCCCCAGTGAGAATCATCACCTTCAGGAACTATAACCCAGTGAGAGTCAGCACCATCAGGAAATGTATACCAGTGAGAGTCAGCATAATCAGGAACAGTCCCTCACTCAGAGTCAGCACCTTGAGTAACTGCCCCCAGTGAGAGTGAGCAACTTCAGGAACTGTAACCCAGTGAGATTGCAACTTCTGGAACTTTATGCCAGTGAGAGTCAGGACCTTCAGGCGCTGTCATCCAGTGAGAGAAAGCACCTTCAGGAACTGTTCCCCAGTGGCAGTCAGCGCCATCAGGAACAGTCCCTAGTGAGAATCAGCACCTTCAGTATCTCTACCCCACTGAGAGTCAGCAACTTCAGGAACTGCACACCAGTGAGAGTTAGCACCTTCAAGAACTGATTCCCAGTGAGATTCAGCACCTTCAGCAACTGTCCCCCTGTGAGAATCAGCACCTACAGGATCGTTACCCCAGTTACAATCAGCACCTACAGTAACTTTACACCAGTGAGAGTCAGCAACTTCAAGAACTGTATCCCTGTGAGAGTCAGCACCTTGAGGAGCTGTCCCCCACTCAGAGTCAGCACCTTCAGGAACTGTACCCCACTTAGAGTCAGCACCTTCAGGTACTTTCCCCCAGTGAGAATCATCACCTTCAGGAACTGTACCCCTGTGAGTGTCAATAACTTCAGGAACTGTACCCTAGTGAGAGTTAGCCCCTTCAAGAACTGATTACCAGTGAGATTCAGCACCTTCAGCAACTGTCCCCCTCTGAGAATCAGCACCTTCAGGAACTGTTCCCCTGTGAGAGTCAGCACCTTCAGGATCGTTACCCCAGTTACAATCAGCACCTGCAGTAACTATACACCAGTGTGTGTCAGCACCTTCAAGAACTGTATCCCAGTGAGAGTCAGCACCTTCAGGAACTGTGACCATCTCAGAGTCAGCAACTTCAGGAACTGTCCCCCAGTGAGAGTAGGCAGCTTCAGGAAATGTACACCAGCGAGAGTCAGCACCTTCGGGATCCGTCCCCCACTCAGAGTCAGCACCTTCAGGAACTGTACCCCAGTGGGAGTCAGCATCTTCAGGAACTGTACCCCTTTGAGCGTTAGCACCTTCAGGAACTGATTCCCAGGGAGATTCAGCACCTTCAGCATCTGACCATTTTTGAGAATAAGCAACTTCAGGAAATGTACCCCAGTGAGAGTCAGCAACTTCAGGAACTATATCCCAATGAGAGTCAGCACATTCAGGAACAGTCGCCCACTGGGAGTCAGCATTTTCAGGAACTGTACCCCAGTGAGCGTTAGCACCTTCAGCAACTGTCCCCCAGGAACAATCAGCACCTTCAGGACCTGTACCCCAGTGAGAGTCAGCACCTTCAGGATCTTTACCCCAATAAGAATCAGCACCTACAGTAACTTTACACCATTGTGTGTCAGCACCTTCAAGACCTGTATCCCAGTCAGATTCAGCACCTTCAGGAGCTATCCCCCACTCAGAGTCAGCACCTTCAGGAACTGTACCCCGCTGGGAGTCAGCACCTTCAGGAACAGTACCCCAGTGAGAATTAGCATGTTCAGGAACCGATTACCCGTGAGTTCCAGCACCTTTAGCAACTGTCCCCCAGTAACAATCAGCACATTCAGGATCTGTACCCCAGTGAGAGTCAGCACCTTCAGGAACTGTTCCCCTGTGAGAGTACCTACAGCACTTACAGGAATTGTCACCCAGTGGCAGTCAGCACCTTCAGTAACTCAACCCCACCGAGAGTCAGCGCCTTCAAGGACATTCCCGCAGTGAGGATCATCACCTTCCGGAACTATAACCCAGTGAGAGTTCGCACCATCAGGAAATGTATACCAGTGAGTTTCAGCGCATTCAGGAACAGTTCCCCACTCAGAGTCAGCACCTTCAGGAACTGTAACCCTGTGAGAGTGCCACTTCTGGAACATTATGCCAGTGAGAGACAGCACCTTCAGGAACTGTCCCCCAGTGGCAGTCAGCGCCATCAGGAACAGTCCCTAGTGAGAATCAGCACCTTCAGTAACTCTACCCCACTTAGAGTCAGCTCCTTCAGGTACGTTCCCCCAGTGAGAATCATCACCTTCAGGAACTGTACCCCTGTGAGAGTCAGCACCTTCAGGAACTGTACCCCAGTGAGAATTAGCACCTTCAAGAACTGATTCCCAATGAGATTCAGCACCTTCAGCAACTGTCCCCCTGTGAGAATCAGCACCTTCAGGAACTGTTCCCCTGTTAGAGTCAGCACCTTCAGAATCGTTACCCGAGTTACAATCTGCACCTACAGTAACTTTACACCAGCGTGTGTCAGCACCTTCAAGAACTGTATACCACTGAGAGTCACAGGAACTGTGACCATCTCAGAGTCAGCAACTTCAGGAACTGTCCCCCAGTGAGAGCAGGCAACTTCAGGAAACGTACACCAGTGAGAGTCAGCACCTTCGGGAACAGTCCCCCACTGGCAGTCATCACCGTCAGGAACAGTCCCTAGTGAAAATCAGCACCTTCAGTAACTCTACCCCACTGAGAGTCAGCACCTTCAGGTACATTCCCCCACTGAGAATCATCAACTTCTGGAACTATAACCCAGTGAGAATCCGCACCATCAGGAAATGTATACCAGTGAGTTTCAGCACATTCAGGAACTGTCCCCCACTCAGAGTCAGCACCTTCAGGAATTGTAAAACTGTGAGAGTGCAACTTCTGGAACTGTATGCCAGTGAGAGACAGCAACTTCAGGAACTCTCCCCCAGTGGCAATCAGCGCCATCAGGAACAGTCCCTAGTGAGGATCAGCACCTTCAGTAACTCTAGCCCACTTAGAGTCAGCAAATTCAGGTACTTTCCCCCAGTGAGAATCATCACCTTCACGAACTGTACCCCTGTGAGAGTCAGTAACTTCAGGAACTGCACCCGAGTGACAGTTATCACCTTCAAGAAATGATTCCCAGTGAGAGTCAGCACCTTCAGCAACTTTCCCCATGTGAGACTCAGCAACTTCAGGAACTGTTCCCCTGTGAGAGTCAACACCTTCAGGATCGTTACCCCAGTTACTATCAGCACCTACAGTAACTTTACACCAGTGTGTGTCAGCACCTTCAAGAACTGTATCCCAGTGAGAGTCAGCACCTTCAGCAACTGTGACCATCTCAGAGTCAGCAACTTCAGCAACTGTCCCCCAGTGAGAGTAGGCAACTTCAGGAAATGTACACCAGTGAGAGTCAGCACATTCGGAAACAGTCCTCCACTCAGAGTCATTACCTTCAGGAACTGAACCCCAGTGGGAGTCAGCAACTTCAGGAACTGTACTCCTTTGAGAGTTAGCACCTTCAGGAACTGATTCCCAGTGAGATTCAGCACCTTCAGCATCTGACCCTTTTAGGCAATAAGCAACTTCAGGAAATGTACCTGAGTGAGAGTCAGCAACTTCAGGAACTATATCCCAATGAGAGTCAGCACATTCAGGAACAGTCGCCCAATGGGAGTCAGCATTTTCAGGAACTGTACCCCAGTGAGAGTTAGCACCTTCAGCAACTGTCCCCCAGTAACAATCAGCACCTTCAGGACCTGTACACCAGTGAGAGTCTGCACCTTCAGGGACTGTTCCCCTGTGAGAGTCAGCACCTTCAGGATCGTTACCCCAGTTACTATCAGCACCTACAGTAACTTTACACCAGAGTGTGTCAGCACCTTCAAGAACTGTATCCCAGTGAGAGTCAGCACCTTCAGTAACTGTGACCATCTCAGAGTCAGCAACTTCAGGAACTGTCCCCCAGTAAGTGTAGGCGACTTCAGGAAGTAAACACCAGTGAGAGTCAGCACCTTCAGGAACAGTCCCCCACTCACAGTCATTACCTTCAGGAACTGTACCCCAGTGGGAGTCAGCAACTTCAGGAACTGTACCCCTTTGAGAGTTAGCACCTTCAGGAACTGATTCACAGTGAGATTCAGCACCTTCAGCATCTAACCCTTTTTGAGAATAAGCAACTTCAGGAAATGTACCCCAGTGACAGTCAGCAACTTCAGGAACTATATCCCAATGAGAGTCAGCACATTCAGGAACAGTCGCCCACTGGGAGTCAGCATTTTCAGGAAGTGTTCCCCAGTGAGAGTTAGCACCTTCAGCAACTGTCCCCCAGTAACAATCAGCACCTTCAGGACCTGTACTCCAGTGAGAGTCAGCACCTTCAGGAACTGTTCCCCTGTGAGTGTCAGCACCTGCAGGATCTTTACCCCAGTAAGAATCAGCACCTACAGTAAATTTACACCAGTGTGTGTCAGCACCTTCAAGAACTGTATCCCAGTGAGATTCAGCACCTTCAGGAGCTGACCCCACTCAGAGTCAGCACCTTCAGGAACTGTACCCCGCCGGGAGTCAGCACCTTCAGGATCTGTAACCCAGTGAGAGTCAGCATCTTCAGGAACTGTTCCCCAGTGAGAGTACCTACGGCACTTACAGGAATTGTCACCCAGTGGCAGTCAGCACCTTCAGTAACTCAACCCCACCGAGAATCAACATGTTCATGTACATTCCCCCAGTGAGAATCATCACCTTCAGGAACTGTAACCCAGTGAGAGTCAGCACCATCAGAAAATGTACACCAGTGAGAGTAAGCACATTCAGGAACAGTCCCCCATTGGGAGACAGCACCTTCAGGAACTGTACCCCAGTTAGAATTAGCATGTTCAGGAACCGATTACCAGTGAGTTCCAGCACCTTCAGCAACTGTCCCCCAGTGAGAATCAGCACCTTCAGCAACTGTCCCCCAGTGAGTGTCAGCACCTTCAGGAACTGTTCCCCTGTGAGAGTCAGCACCTTCAGGATCTTTACCCCAGTGAAAATCAGCAGCTTCAGGAACTGTACCCCAGTGAGTATCAGCACCTTCAGTAACTTTACACCAGTGAGAGTCAGTATCTTCAAGAACCAATTCTCAGTGAGAGCCAGCAAATTAGGGAACTGTATCCCAATGAGTGTCAGCACCTTCATGAACTGTATCCCAGCGAGACTCACCACCTGTAGGAACTGTCTGCCACTGAGAGTCAGCACTTTCAGGAACTGACTCCTGTTGAGAGTCAGCACCTTCAGAAACAATACCCCAGTGAATGCCAGCAACTTCAGGAACTGTTCCCAAGTGAGTGCCAACACCGTCAGGAACTGTATCCCAGTGGGAGTCAGCACCTTCAGGAACCGATTCCCAGTGAGATCCAGCACATTCAGCAACTGTCCCCCAGTAACAATCAGCACCTTCAGGAAATGTACCCCAGTGAGAGTCAAGAACTTCAGGAACTATATCCCAGTGAGCGTCAGCACCTTCAGGAACAGTCCCCCACTCAGAGTCAGCACCTTCAGGAACTGTCCCCAAGTGAGAGTCAGCATCTTCAGGAATTGTCCCCCACTGGCAGTCAGCACCGTCAGGAACAAACCCTAGTGAGAATCAGCACCTTCAATAATTCTACCCCACTGAGAGTTAGCACCTTCAGGTACATTCCCCCAGTGAGTATCATCACCTTCCGGAACTATAACCCAGTGAGAGTTCGCACCATCAGGAAATGTATACCAGTGAGTTTCAGCACATTCAGGAACAATCCCCCAATCAGAGTCAGCACCTTTAGGAATTGTAACCCTGTGAGAGTGCAACTTCTGGAACTTTATGCCAGTGAGAGACAGCACCTTCAGGAACTGTCCCCCAGTGGCAGTCAGCGCCATCAAGAACAGTCCCTAGTGAGAATCAGCACCTTCAGTAACTCTACCCCACTTAGAGTCAGCACCTTCAGGTACTTTCCCCCAGTGAGAATCATCACCTTCAGGAACTGTACCCCTGTGAGTGTCAATAACTTCAGGAACTGTACCCTAGTGAGAGTTAGCCCCTTCAAGAACTGATTACCAGTGAGATTCAGCACCTTCAGCAACTGTCCCCCTCTGAGAATAAGCACCTTCAGGAACTGTTCCCCTGTGAGAGTCAGCACCTTCAGGATCGTTACCCCAGTTACAATCAGCACCTGCAGTAACTATACACCAGTGTGTGTCAGCACCTTCAAGAACTGTATCCCAGTGAGAGTCAGCACCTTCAGGAACTGTCACCCAGTGAGAGTAGGCAGCTTTAGGAAATGTACACCAGTGAGAGTCAGCACCTTCGGGATCCGTCCCCCACTCAGAGTCAGCACCTTCAGGAAATGTACCCCAGTGGGAGTCAGCATCTTCAGGAACTGTACCCCTTTGAGCGTTAGCACCTTCAGGAACTGATTCCCAGGGAGATTCAGCACCTTCAGCATCTGACCATTTTTGAGAATAAGCAACTTCAGGAAATGTACCCCAGTGAGAGTCAGCAACTTCAGGAACTATATCCCAATGAGAGTCAGCACATTCAGGAACAGTCGCCCACTGGGAGTCAGCATTTTCAGGAACTGTACCCCAGTGAGCGTTAGCACCTTCAGCAACTGTCCCCCAGTAACAATCAGCACCTTCAGGACCTGTATCCCAGTGAGAGTCAGCACCTTCAGGAACTGTTCCCCTTTGAGTGTCAGCACCTTCAGAATCTTTACCCCAGTAAGAATCAGCACCTACAGTAACTTTACACCATTGTGTGTCAGCACCTTCAAGACCTGTATCCCAGTCAGATTCAGCACCTTCAGGAGCTGTCCCCCACTCAGAGTCAGCACCTTCAGGAACTGTACCACGCTGGGAGTCAGCACCTTCAGGAACAGTACCCCAGTGAGAATTAGCATGTTCAGGAACCGATTACCCGTGAGTTCCAGCACCTTCAGCAACTGTCCCCCAGTAACAATCAGCACATTCAGGATCTGTACCCCAGTGAGAGTCAGCACCTTCAGGAACTGTTCCCCTGTGAGAGTACCTACAGCACTTACAGGAATTGTCACCCAGTGGCAGTCAGCACCTTCAGTAACTCAACCCCACCGAGAGTCAGCGCCTTCAAGGACACTCCCACAGTGAGAATCATCACCTTCCGGAACTATAACCCAGTGAGAGTTCGCACCATCAGGAAATGTATACCAGTGAGTTTCAGCACATTCAGGAACAGTTCCCCACTCAGAGTCAGCACCTTCAGGAACTGTAACCCTGTGAGAGTGCAACTTCTGGAACTTTATGCCAGTGAGTGACAGCACCTTCAGGAACTGTCCCCCAGTGGCAGTCAGCGTCATCAGGAACAGTCCCTAGTGAGAATCAGCACCTTCAGTAACTCTACCCCACTTAGAATCAGCTCCTTCAGGTACGTTCCCCCAGTGAGAATCATCACCTTCAGGAACTGTACCCCTGTGAGAGTCAGCACCTTCAGGAACTGTACTCCAGTGAGAGTTAGCACCTTCAAGAACTGATTCCCAATGAGATTCAGCACCTTCAGCAACTGTCCCCCTGTGAGAATCAGCACCTTCAGGAACTGTTCCCCTGTTAGAGTCAGCACCTTCAGAATCGCTACCCGAGTTACAATCTGCACCTACAGTAACTTTACACCAGCGTGTGTCAGCACCTTCAAGAACTGTATACCACTGGGAGTCAGCACCTTCAGGAACTGTGACCATCTCAGAGTCAGCAACTTCAGGAACTGTCCCCCAGTGAGAGCAGGCAACTTCAGGAAACGTACACCAGTGAGAGTCAGCACCTTCGGGAACAGTCCCCCACTGGCAGTCAGCACCGTCAGGAACAGTCCCTAGTGAGAATCAGCACCTTCATTAACTCTACCCCACTGAGAGTCAGCACGTTCATGTACATTCCCCCAGTGAGAATCATCACCTTCAGGAACTGTAACCCAGTGAGAGTCAGCACCGTCAGGAAATGTACACCAGTGAGAGTCAGCACATTCAGGAACAGTCCCCCACTGGGAGTCAGCACCTTCAGGAACTGTACCCCAGTGAGAATTAGCATGTTCAGGAACCGATTCTCAGTGAGTTCCAGCACCTTCAGCAACTGTCCCCAAGTTAGAATCAGCACCTTCAGCATCTGTACCCCAGTGAGAGTCAGCACCTTCAGGAACTGTTCCCCTGTGAAAATCAGCAGCTTCAGGAACTGTACCCCAGTGAGTATCAGCACCTTCAGTAACTTTACACCAGTGAGAGTCAGTATCTTCAGGAACCAATTCTCAGTGAGAGCCTGCAAATTAGGGAACTGTATCCCAATGAGTGTCAGCACCTTCAGGAACTGTATCCCAGCGAGACTCAGCACCTGCAGGAACTATCCGCCACCGATAGTCAGCACCTTCAGGAACTGATTCCCAGTGAGAGTCAGCACCTTCAGAAACAATACCCCAGTGAATGTAAGCAACTTCAGGAACAGTTCCCAAGTGAGTGCCCACACCTTCAGGAATTGTATCCCAGTGGGAGTCAGCAACTTCAGGAACTATATCCCGATGAGAGTCAGCACATTCAGGAACAGTCGCCCACTGGGAGTCAGCATTTTCAGTAACTGTACCCCAGTGAGAGTTAGCACCTTCAGCAACTGTCCCCCAGTAACAATCAGCACCTTCAGGATCTGTACCCCAGTGAGCGTCTGCACCTTCAGGAACTGTTCCACTGTGAGAGTCAGCACCTTCAGGATCGTTACCCCAGTTACTATCAGCACCTACAGTAACTTTACACCAGAGTGTGTCAGCACCTTCAAGAACTGTATCCAAGTGAGAGTCAGCACCTTCAGTAACTGTGACCATCTCAGAGTCAGCAACTTCAGGAACTGTCCCCCAGTAAGTGTAGGCAACTTCAGGACATGTACACCAGTGAGAGTCAGCACCTTCAGGAACAGTCCCCCACTCACAGTCATTACCTTCAGGAACTGTACCCCAGTGGGAGTCAGCAACTTCAGGAACTGTACCCCTTTGAGAGTTAGCACCTTCATGAACTGATTCCGAATGAGATTCAGCGCCTTCAGCACCTGACTTTTTTTGAGAATAAGCAACTTCAGGAAATGTACCCCAGTGACAGTCAGCAACTTCAGGAACTATATCCCAATGACAGTCAGCACATTCAGGAACAGTCGCCCACTGGGAGTCAGCATTTTCAGGAACTGTACCCCAGTGAGAGTTAGCACCTTCCAGCAACTGTCCCCCAGTAACAATCAGCACCTTCAGGGCCTGTACTCCAGTGAGAGTCAGCACCTTCAGGAACTGTAACCCAGTGAGAGTCAGCACCATCAGGAAATGTACACCAGTGAGAATAAGCACATTCAGGAACAGTCCCCCATTGGGAGACAGCACCTTCAGGAACTGTACCCCAGTTAGAATTAGCATGTTCAGGAACCGATTACCAGTGAGTTCCAGCACCTTCAGCAACTGTCCCCCAGTGAGAATCAGCACCTTCAGCAACTGTCCCCCAGTGAGTGTCAGCACCTTCAGGAACTGTTCCCCTGTGAGAGTCAGCACCTTCAGGATCTTTACCCCAGTGAAAATCAGCAGCTTCAGGAACTGTACCCCAGTGAGTATCAGCACCTTCAGTAACTTTACACCAGTGAGAGTCAGTATCTTCAAGAACCAATTCTCAGTGAGAGCCAGCAAATTAGGGAACTGTATCTAAATGAGTGTCAGCACCTTCAGGAACTGTATCCCAGCGAGAGTCACCACGTGCAGGAACTGTCCGCCACTGAGAGTCAGCACTTTCAGGAACTGATGCCCATTGAGAGTCATCACCTTCAGAAACAATACCCCAGTGAATTTAAGCAACTTCAGGAACTGTTCCCAAGTGAGTGCCAACACCTTCAGGAACTGTATCCCAGTGGGAGTCAGCACCTTCAGGAACCGATTCCCAGTGAGATCCAGCGCATTCAGCAACTGTCCCCCAGTAACAATCAGCAACTTCAGGATCTGTACCCCAGGGAGAGTCAGCACCTTCAGGAACTGTTCCCCTGTGAGAGTCAGCACCCTCAGGATCGTTACCCCAGTTACAATCAGCACCTACAGTAACTTTACACCAGAGTGTGTCAGCAGCTTCAAGAACTGTATCCCAGTGAGAGTCAGCACCTTCAGGAACTGTGACCATCTCAGAGTCAGCAACTTCAGGAACTGTCCCCCAGTGAGAGTAGGCAACTTCAGGAAATGTATACCAGTGAGAGTCAGCACCTTCGGGAACAGTCCCCCACTCAGAGTCAGCACCTTCAGGAACTGTACACCAGTGGGAGTCAGCAACTTCAGGAACTATACACCTTTGAGAGTTAGCACCTTCAGGAACTGATTCCCAGTGAGATTCAGCACCTTCAGCATCTGACCCTTTTTGAGAATAAGCATCTTCAGGAAATGTACCCCAGTGAGAGTCAGCAAATTCAGGAACTATATCCCAATGACAGTCAGCACATTCAGGAACAGTCGCCCACTGGGAGTCAGCATTTTCAGGAACTGTACCCCAGTGAGAGTTAGCACCTTCAGCAACTGTCCCCCAGTAACAATCAGCACCTTCAGGACCTGTACCCCAGTGAGAGTCAGCCCCTTCAGGAACTGTTCCCCTGTGAGTGTCAGCACCTTCAGGATCTTTACCCCCGTAAGAATCAGCACCTACAGTAACCTTACACCAGTGTGTGTCAGCACCTTCAAGAACTGTATCCCAGTGAGATTCAGCACCTTCAGGAGCTGTCCCCCACTCATAGTCAGCACCTTCAGGAACTGTACCCCGCCGGGAGTCAGCACCTTCAGGAACAGTACCCCATTGAGAATTAGCATGTTCAGGAACCGATTATCAGTGAGTTCCAGCACCTTCAGCAACTGTCCCCCAGTAACAATCAGCACCTTTAGGATCTGTACCCCCGTGAGAGTCAGCACCTTCAGGAACTGTTCCCCAGTGAGAGTACCTACAGCACTTACAGGAATTGTCACCCAGTGGCAGTCAGCACCTTCAGTAACTCAACCCCCCCGAGAATCAACATGTCATGTACATTCCCCCAGTGAGAATCATCACCTTCAGGAACTGTAACCCAGTGAGAGTCAGCACCATCAGGAAATGTACACCAGTGAGAGTAAGCACATTCAGGAACAGTCCCCCAATGGGAGACAGCACCTTCAGGAACAGTACCCCAGTTAGAATTAGCATGTTCAGGAACCGATTACCAGTGAGTTCCAGCACCTTCAGCAACTGTCCCCCAGTAACAATCAGCACCTTCAGGATCTGTACCCCAGTGAGTGTCAGCACCTTCAGGAACTGTTCCCCTGTGAGAGTACCTACAGCACTTACAGGAATTGTCACCCAGTGGCAGTCAGCACCTTCAGTAACTCAACCCCACCGAGAATCAACATGTTCATGTACATTCCCCCAGTGAGAATCATCACCTTCAGGAACTGTAACCCAGTGAGAGTCAGCACCATCAGGAAATGTACACCAGTGAGACTAATCACATTCAGGAACAGTCCCCCAATGGGAGACAGCACCTTCAGGAACTGTAACCCAGTTAGAATTAGCATGTTCAGGAACCGATTACCAGTGAGTTCCAGCACCTTCAGCAACTGTCCCCCAGTGAGTGTCAGCACCTTCTGGAACTATTCCCCTGTGAGAGTCAGCACCTTCAGGATCTTTACCCCAGTGAAAATCAGCAGCTTCAGGAACTGTACCCCAGTGAGTATCAGCACCTTTAGTAACTTTACACCAGTGAGAGTCAGTATCTTCACGAACCAATTCTCAGTGAGAGCCAGCAAGTTAGGGAACGGTATCCCAATGAGTGTCAGCACCTTCAGGAACTGTATCCCAGCGAGACTCACCACCTGCAGGAACTGTCCACCACTGAGAGTCAGCACTTTCAGGAACTGATTCCCATTGAGAGTCAGCACCTTCAGAAATAATACCCCAGTGAATGTCAGCAAGTTCAGGAAATGTTCCCAAGTGAGTGCCAACACCTTCAGGAACTGTATCCCAGTGGGAGTCAGCACCTTCAGGAACCAATTCCCAGTGAGATCCAGCACATTCAGCAACTGTCCCCCAGTAACAATCAGCACCTTCAGGATCTGTACCCCATTGAGAGTCAGCACCTTCAGGATCTGTTCCCCTGTGAGAGTCAGCACCTTCAGGATCGTTCCCCCAGTTACAATCAGCACCTACAGTAACTTTACACCAGTGTGTGTCAGCACCTTCAAGAACTGTATCCCAGTGAGAGTCAGCACCATTAGGAACTGTGACCATCTCAGAGTCTGCACCTTCAGGAACTGTCCCCCAGTGAGACTTAGCAACTTCAGGAAATGTACACCAGTGAGAGTCAGCATCTTCGGGAACTGTGCCCCACTCAGAATCATTACCGTCAGGAACTGTACCCCAGTGGGTGTCAGCATCTTCAGGAACTGTACCCCAGTGAGAGTTAGCACCTTCAGGAACTGATTCCCAGTGAGATTCATCACCTTCAGCATCTGACGCATTTTGAGACTTCAGGAAATGTACACCAGTGAGAGTTAGCAAATTCACGGAATGTACCCCAGTGAGAGTCAGCAACTTCAGGAACTGTATGCAAGTGAGTGTCAGCACATTCAGGAACAGACCCCCACTCAGAGTCAGCAACTTAGGACTGTCCCCAAGTGAGAGCCAGTAACTGCAGGAACTTTAACCCAGTGAGAGTCTGCAGCTTTTGGAACTTTATGCCAGTGGGACCATCAGGATCTGTCACCCAGTGAGTAACTGCACCTTCAGGAATTGTCTCCCAGTGGAAGTCAGAACCATCAGGAACAGTCCCTAGTCAGAATCAGCACCTTCATTAACTCTACCCCACTGAGAGTCAGCACGTTCATGTACATTCCCCCAGTAAGAATCATCACCTTCAGGAACTGTAACCCAGTGAGAGTCAGCACCGTCAGGAAATGTACACCAGTGAGAGTCAGCACATTCAGCAACAGTCCCCCACTGGGAGTCAGCACCTTCAGGAACTGTACCCCAGTGAGAATTAGCATGTTCAGGAACCGATTCCCATTGAGTTCCAGCAGCTTCAGCAACTCTACCCAAGTTAGAATCAGCACCTTCAGCATCTGTACCCCAGTGAGAGTCAGCACCTTCAGGATCTTTACCCCAGTAAGAATCAGCACCTACAGTAACTTTACACCAGTGTGTGTCAGCACCTTCAAGAACTGTATCCCAGTGAGATTCAGCACCTTCAGGAGCTGTCCCCCACTCAGAGTCAGCACCTTCAGCATCTGTACCCCGCTGGGAGTCAGCACCTTCAGGAACTGTTCCCCTGTGAGAGTCAGCACCTTCAGGATCTTTACCCCAGTGAAAATCAGCAGCTTCAGGAACTGAATCCCAGTGAGTATCCGCACCTTCAGTAACTTTACACCAGTGAGAGTCAGTATCTTCACGAACCAATTCTCAGTGAGAGCCTGCAAATTAGGGAACTGTATCCCAATGAGTGTCAGCACTTTCAGGAACTGTATCCCAGCGAGACTCAGCACCTGCAGGAACTATCCGCCACTGAGAGTCAGCACCTTCAGGAACTGATTCCCAGTTAGAGTCAGCACCTTCAGAAACAATATCCCAGTGAATGTAAGCAACTTCAGGAACTGTTCCCAAGTGAGTGCCAACACCTTCAGGAACTGTATCCCAGTGGGAGTCAGCACCTTCAGAAACCGATTCCCAGTGATATTCAGCACCTTCAGCATCTGTCCCCCTTTGAGAATCAGCAACTTTAGGAAATGTACACCTGTGAGAATCAGCAACTTCAGGAACCGATTCCCAGTGAGATTCAACAACTTCAGCATCTGTCCCACTTTGAGAATCAGCAACTTCAGGAAATGTACACCAGTGAGAGTCAGCAACTTCAGGATATGTACCCAGTGAGAGTCATCAACTTCAGGAACTGTATCCCAGTGAGTGTCAGCACCTTCAGGAACTGTCCCCAAGTGAGAGTCAGAAACTTCAGGAAATGTACACCAGAGAGAGTCAGCAACTTCAGGAAATGTACCCCAGTGAGAGTCAGGAACTTCAGGAACTGTATCCCAGTGAGTGTCTGCATCTTCAGGAACATTCCCCCACTCAGAGTCAGCACCTTCAGTAACTGTCCCCAAGTGAGCGTCAGCATCTTCAGGAATTGTCACCCATTGGCAGTCAGCACCATCAGGAACAGTCCCTAGTGAGAATCAGCACCTTCAGCAACTCTACCCCACTGAGAGTCAGCAACTTCAGGTACTTTCCCCCAGTGAGAATCAGCACCTTCAGGTACTTTCCCCCAGTGAGAATCATCACCTTCAGGAACTGTACCCCAGTGAGATTCAGCAACCTCAGGAACTGTAATCCAGTGAGAGCCTGCAGCTTCTGGAACTTTATGCCAGTGAGAATCAGGACCATCAGGAACTGTCACCCAGTGAGTGACAGCACCTACAGGAATTGTCCCCCTGTGGCAGTCAGCACCGTCATGAACAGTCCCTAGTGAGAATCAGCACCTTCAGTAACGGTAGCCCCAGTGAGAGTCAGCACCTTCAGGTACTTTCCCCCAGTGAAAATCATCACCTTCAGGAAATGTACTGCAGTGAGAGTCAGCAACTTCAGGAACTGTACCCCAGTGAGAGTTGGCAACTTCAGAAACTGTTCCGCTGTGAGATTCAGCACCTTCAGCAACTGTCCCCACTTGAAAATCAGCACCTGCAGGATCTGTACCCCAGTAAGAGTCAGCACCTTCAGGAAATGTTCCACTGTGAGAGTCAGCACCTTCAGAATCTGTAACCAACTGAGAATCAGCACCTTCAGGAACTGTACCCCACTGAGAATCAGCACATTCAGAAACATTACACCAGTGATAGTCAGTACATTCAGGAACCAATTCCCAGTGAGAATCAGCAACTTCAGAAACTGTATCCCAGTGACTTTCAGCACCTTCAGGAACAGTCCCCCACTCAGAGTCAGCACCTTCAGGAACAATCGCTAGTGAGAATCAGCATCTTAAGTAACTATACCCCACTGAGGGTCTGCACCTTCAGGTACTGTCCCCCAGTGAGAATCATCAGCTTCAGGAACTATAACCCAGTGAGAGTCAGCACCATCAGGAAATGTATACCAGTGAGAGGCAGCAGATTCAGGAACTGTCCCCCAGTGAGAGTCAGCAACTTCAGGAACTGTAAGCCAGTGAGAG
Organism: Carcharodon carcharias; assembly: GCF_017639515.1. Classification (NCBI taxonomy): domain Eukaryota; kingdom Metazoa; phylum Chordata; class Chondrichthyes; order Lamniformes; family Lamnidae; genus Carcharodon; species Carcharodon carcharias. Next base: position 70,178,974 of record NC_054479.1, read on the forward strand.
TGCAACTTCTGGAACTTTATGCCAGTGAGAGTCAGGAGCATCAGGAACTGTCACCCAGTGGGAGAAAGAACTTTCAGGAATTATCCCCCAGTGGCAGTCAGCGCCATCAGGAATAGTCCCTAGTGAGAATCAGCACTTTCAGTATGTCTACCCCACTGAGAGTCAGCACCTTCAGCTACTTTCCCCAAGTGAGAATCATCACCTTCAGGAACTGTACCCCAGTGAGAGTTAGCACATTCAAGAACCGATTCCCAGTGAGATTAAGCACCTTCAGCAAATGTCCCCCATTGAGAATAAGCACCTTCAGGATCTGAACCCCAGTAAGAGTCAGCACCTTCAGGAACTGTTCCGCTGTGAGAGTCAGCACCTTCAGGATCTTTACCCATTGAGAATCAGCAGCTTCAGGAACTGCACCCCAGTAAGTATCAGCACCTTCAGTAACTTTACACCAGTGAGAATCAGTACCTTCAGCAACCAATTCCCAGTGACAGTCAGCCAATTAGGGAACTGTATCCCAATGAGTGTCAGCACCTTCAGGAACTGTATCCCAGCGAGACTCAGCACCTGCAGGAACTGTCCACCACTGAGAGTCAGCACCTTCAGGAACTGATTCCCAGTGAGAGTCAGCACCTTCAAAAACAGTACCCCAGTGAGTGTAAGCAACGTCAGGAACCATTCCCAAGTGAGAGCCAATGCCTTCAGTAACTGTACCCCAGTGGGAATCAGCAACTTCAGGAACTGTACCGCAGTGAGAGTTAGCACATTCAGGAACCGTTTCCCAGTGAGATTCAGCACCTTCAGCATCTGTCCCCCTTTGAGAATCGGCAACTTCAGGAACTGTACCCCAGTGAGAGTCAGCAACTTCAGGATATTTACCGCAGTGAGAGTCAGCAACTTCAGGAAATGTATCCCAGTGAGAGTCTGCAGATTCTGGAACCTTATGCCAGTGAGAGTCAGGACCATCAGGATCTGTCACCCAGTGAGTGACAGCACCTTTAGGACCTGTTCCCCTGTGGCAGTCAGCACCGTCAGGAACAGTCCCTAGTGAGAATCAGCACCTTCAGTAACGCTACCCCAGTAAGTATCAGCACTGTTAGGAACTGTATCCCAGTGAGAGTCAGCACATTCAGGTACTTTCCCCCAGTGAGAATCATCACCTTCTGGAACTGTATGCCAGTGAGAGTCAGCACTGTCAGGAACTGTAACCCTGTGAGAATCAGCTCCTTCAGGAACAGTCCCTCAATCAGAGTCAGCACCTTCAGAAACTGTCCCCCAATGAGAGCGTCTTCAGGAACTGTAACCCAGTGAGAGTCTGCAGCCACTGGAACTTTATGCCAGTGAGAGTCAGTACCATCAGGAACGGTCACCCAGGTGCCAGTCAGCACCATCAGGAACAATCCCTTCTGAGAATCAGCACCTTCAATATCTATACACCACTGAGAGTCTGCACCATCAGGTACTGTCCCCCAGTGAGAATCATCACCTTCAGGAACTGTAATGCAGTGAGTGTCAGCACCGTCAGGAAATGTACACCAGTGAGAGTCAGCATATTCAGGAACAGTCCCCCACTCAGAGTCAGAACCTTCAGGAATTGTCCCCCAGTAGGAGTCAACAACTTCAGGAACTGTAACTAAGTGAGAGTGCAACTCCTGGAACATTATGCCAGTGAGAGTCATGACCATCAGGAACTGTCACACAGTGGGAGAAAGCACCTTCAGGAACTGTCCCCCAGTGGCAGTCAGCGCCGTCAGGAACAGTCCCTAGAGAGAATTAACACCTTCAGTAACTCTACCCCACTGAGAGTCAGCACCTTCATGTACTTTCCCCCAGTGAGAATCATCACCTTCAGCAACTGTCCCCATGTGAGAGTCAGCAACTTCAGGATCTGTACCCCATTGAGAGTCAGAACCTTCAGGAACTGTTCCGCTGTGAGAGTCAGCATCTTCAGAATCTTTACCCCAGTTAGAATCAGCACCTTCAGGAACTGTACCCTAGTGAGAATCAGCACATTCAGTAACTTTACACCAGTGAGAGTCAGCACCTTCAGGAACTGTCCGCAAGTGAGATTCAGCAACTTCAGGAAATGTACACCAGTGAGAGTCAGCACCTTCAGGAAATGTACCACAGTGAGAGTCAGAAACTTCAGGAACTCTATCCCAATGAGAGTCAGCACCTCCAGGAACAGTCCCCCCCTGAGAGTCAGCAACTTCAGGAACTGTAACCCTGTGAGAGTCTACAGCTTCTGGAACTTTATGCCAATGAGAATCAGGACCATCAGGAACTGTCACCCAGTGAGTGACAGCACCTACAGGAATTGTCCCACAGTGGCAGTCAGCACCGTCAGGAACAGTCCCTACTGAGAATCAGCACCTTCAGTAACCGTACCCCCGTGAGAGTCAGCAACTTCAGGTACTTTCCCCCAGTGAAAATCATCATCTTCCGGAACTTCAGTGAGAGTCAGCAACTTCAGGAACTGTATGCCGGTGAGTGTCAGCACCTTCAAGAACAGTCCCCCACTCAGAGTCAGCACCTTCAGGAAATGTCCCCAAGTGAGAGCCAGTAACTTCAAAAACCATAACCCAGTGAGCGTTAGCACCTCCAGGAACTGATACCCAGTGAGTTCCAGCACATTCAGCAACTGTCCCCCTTTGAGAATCAGCAACTTCAGGAAATGTACCCCAGTGAGTGTCAGCAACTTCAGGAACTGTATCCAAGTGAGTGTCAGCACCTTCAGGAACAGTCCCCCACTCAGAGTCAGCACCTTCAAGAACAATTGCTAGTGAGAATCAGCATCTTAAGTAACTATACCCCATTGAGGGTCTGCACCTTCAGGTACTGTCCCCCAGTGAGAATCATGACCTTCAGGAACTATAACCCAGTGAGATTCAGCAACTTCAGGAACTGTATCCCAGTGAGAGTCAGCACCTTCAAGAACAGTCCCCCACTCAGAGTCAGCACCTTCAGGAACTGACCCCCAGTGTGAGTCAGCAACTTCAGGAACTGTAACCCAGTGAGAGTGCAACTTCTGGAACTTTATGCCAGTGAGAGTCAGGACCATCAGGAACTGTCACCCTGTGGGAGAAAGCACCTTCAGGAACTGTCCCCCAGTGGCAGTCAGCGCCATCAGGAACAGTCCCTAGTGAGAATCAGCACCTTCAGTAACTCTACCCCACTGAGAGTCAGCACCTTCATGTACTTTCCCCCAGTGAGAATCATCACCTTCATGAACTGTACCCCTGTGAGAGTCATTAACTTCAGGAACTGTACCTCAGAGAGAATCAGCACCTTCAGGATCTGTACCCCAGTGAGATTCAGCACCTTCAGGAACCGATTCCCAGTGAGATTCAGCACCTTCAGCATCTGTCCCCCTTTGAGAATCAGCAACTTCAGGAACTGTACCCCAGTGAGAGTCAGCAACTTCAGGATATTTACCGCAATGAGAGTCAGCAACTTCAGGAAATGTAGCCCAGTGAGAGTCTGCAGCTTTTGAACCTTATGCCAGTGAGAGTCAGGACCATCAGGATCTGTCACCCAGTGAGTGACAGCCCCTTTAGGTACTGTTCCCCTGTGGCAGTCAGCACCGTCAGGAACATTCCCTAGTGAGAATCAGCACCTTCAGTAACGGTACCCCAGTGAGAGTCAGCAATGTCAGGAACTGTATCCCAGTGAGAGTCAGAGCATTCAGGTACTTTCCCCCAGTGAGAATCATCACCTTCTGGAACTGTATGCCAGTGAGAGTCAGCACCATCAGGAACTGTAACCCTGTGAGAATCAGCTCCTTCAGGAACAGTCCCTCAATCAGAGTCAGCACCTTTAGAAACTGTTCCCTAATGAGAGCATCTTCAGGAACTGTAACCCAGTGAGAGTCTGCAGCCACTGGAACTTTATGCCAGTGAGAGTCAGTACCATCAGGAACTGTCACCCAGTGCGAGTCAGCACCATCAGGAACAATCCCTTGTGAGAATCAGCAGCTTCAATATCTATACCCCACTGAGAGTGCACCATCAGGAACTGTCCCCCAGTGAGAATCATCACCTTCAGGAACTGTAACACAGTGAGAGTCAGCACCGTCAGGAAATGTACACCAGTGAGAGTCAGCACATTCAGGAACAGTCCCCCACTTAGAGCCAGCACCTTTAGGAACTGTCCCCCACTGAGAGTCAGCAACTTCAGGAACTGTTCCCCAGTGAGAGATAGCACCTTCAGGAACCGATTCCCAGTGAGATTCAGCACATTCAGCATCTGTCCCCATTTGAGAATCAGCAACTTCAGGAAATGTACCCCAGTGAGAGTCAGCAATGTCAGGAACTGTGTCCCAGTGAGTGTCAGCACCTTCAGGAACAGTCCCCCACTCAGAGTCAGCACCTTCAGGAAATGTCCCCAAATGAGAGCCAGTAACTTCAGGAACTATAAGCCAGTGAGAGATTGCTGCTTCTGTAACTTTATGCCAATGAGAGTCAGGACCATCAGGTTCTGTCATCCAGTGAGTGACAGTACCTTCAGCAATTGTCCCCCAGTGCCAGTCAGCACCATCAGGAACAGTCCCTGGTGAGAATCAGCACCTTCAGTAACTCTACCCCACTGAGAGTCAGCACGTTAATGTACATTCCCCCTGTGAGAACCATCACCTTCAGGAAATATAACTCATAGGTAGTCAGCACCATCAGGAAATGTATACCAGTGAGAGTCAGCACATTAAGGAACAGTCCCCCACTCAGAGTCAGCACCTTCAGGAACTGTAACCCTGCGAGAGTGCAACTTCTGGAACTGTACCCCAATGAGAGTCAGCAACGTCAGGAACTGTAGCCCAGTGAGAGACTGCAGCTTCTGAACCTTATGCCAGTGAGAGTCAGGACAATCAGGATCTGTCACCCAGTGAGCGACAGCACCTTTAGGAACTATCCCGCTGTGGCAGTCAGCACCGTCAGGAAGAGTCCCTAGTGAGAATCAGCACCTTCAGTAACGGTACCCCACTGAGAGTCAGCACCTTCAGGAACTGTCCCCCAGTGAGTGTCAACAACTTCAGGAACTGTAACCCAGTGACAGTGCAACTCCTGGAACTTTATGCCAGTGAGAGTCATGACCATCAGGAACTGTCACCCAGTGGGAGAAAGCACCTTCAGGAACTGTCCCCCATTGGCAGTCAGCACCGTCAGGAACAGTCCCTAGTGAGAATCAGCACCTTCAGTAACGGTACCCCCATGAGAGCCAGCACCTTCAGCTACTTTCCACCAGTGAAAATCATCACCTTCAGCAACTGTACCAGCGTGAGAGTCAGCAACTTCAGGAACTGTACCCCAGTGAGATTTAGCAACTTCAGGAACAGTTCCGCTGTGAGATTCAGCACCTTCAGCAACAGTCGCCACGTGAAAATCAGCACCTTCAGAATCTGTAACCCAGTGAGAATCAGCACCTTCAGGAACTGTTCCGCAGTGAGAATCATCACGTTCAGAAGCTTTACACCAGTGATAGTCAGTACCTTCAGGAACCGATTCCCAGTGAGAGTCAGCAACTTCAGGAACTGTATCCCGGTGAGAGTCAGCCCCTTCAAGAACAATCCCCCACTCAGAGTCAGCACCTTCAGGAACTGTCCCCAAGTGAGAGCCAGTAACTTCAAAAACCATAACCCAGTGAGCGTTAGCACCTTCAGGAACCAATACCCAGTGAGATCCAGCATATTCAGCAACTGTCCCCCTTTGAGAATCAGCTACTTCAGGAACTGTACCACAGTGAGAGTCAGCACCTTCAGGAACAATCGCTAGTGAGAATCAGCATCTTAAGTAACTATACCCCACTGAGGGTCTGCACCTTCAGGTACTGTCCCCCAGTGAGAATCATCAGCTTCAGGATCTATAACCCATTGAGAGTCAGCACCATCAGGAAATGTATACCAGTGAGAGGCAGCAGATTCAGGAACAGTCCCCCACTCAGAGTCAGCACCTTCAGGAACTGACCCCCAGTGAGAGTCAGCAACTTCAGGAACTGTAACCCAGTGAGAGTGCAACTTCTGGAACTTTATGCCAGTGAGCGTCAGGACCATCAGGAAGTGTCAACCAGTGAGAGACAGCACCTTCAGGAACTGTCCCCCAGTGGCAGTCAGCGCCATCAGGAACAGTCCCTAGTGAGAATCAGCACCTTCAGTAACTCTACCCCACTGAGAGTCAGCAACTTCAGGAACTGTACCCCAGTGAGAGTTAACACCTTCAGGAACCGATTCCCAGTGAGATTCAGCACATTCAGCATCTGTCCCCCTTTGAGAATCAGCAACTTCAGGTAATGTACCCCAGTGAGAGTCAGCGATTTCAGGAATTGTATCCCAGTGAGTGTCAGCACCTTCAGGACCAGTCCCCCACTCAGAGTCAGCAACTTCAGGAAATGTCCCCAAGTGAGAGCCAGTAACTTCAGCAGCTGTAACCCAGTGAGAGACTGCTGCTTCTGGAACTTTATGCCAATGAGAGTCAGGACCATCAGGTTCTGTCATCCAGTGAGTGACAGCACCTTCAGGAATTGTCCCACAGTGGCAGTCAGCACCGTCAGGAACAGTCCCTAGTGAGAATCAGCACCTTCAGTAACGGTACCCCCGTGAGAGTCAGCACCTTCAGGTACTTTCCCCCAGTGAAAACCATCACCTTCAGGAAATGTACCACAGTGAGGGTCAGCAACTTCAGGAACTGTACCCCAGTGAGATTTAGCAACTTCAGGAACTGTTCCGCTGTGAGATTCAGCACCTTCAGCAACTGTCCCCACGTGAAAATCAGCACCTGCAGGATCTGTACCCCAGTAAGAGTCAGCACCTTCAGGAACTGTTCCGCTGTGAGAGTCAGCACCTTCAGAATCTGTAACCCAGTGAGAATTAGCACCCGTATGAACCGTACCCCAATGAGAATCAGCACGTTCAGAAACTTTTCACCAGTGATAGTCAGTACATTCAGGAACCAATTCCCAGTGAGAGTCAGCAACTTCAGGAACTGTATCCCAGTGAGAGTCAGCACCTTCAAGAACAGTCCCCCACTCAGAGTCAGCACCTTCAGGAAAGGTCCCCAAGTGAGAGCCAGTAACTTCAAAAACCATAACCCAGTGAGCATTAGCACCTTCAGGAACCGATACCCAGTGAGATCCAGCACATTCAGCAACTGTCCCCCTTTGAGAATCAGCAACTTCAGGAAATGAACCCCAGTGAGAGTCAGCAACTTCAGGAACTGTATCCCAGTGAGAGTCAGCACCTTCAGGAACAGTCCCCCACTCAGAGTCAGCACCTTCAGGAACAATCGCTAGTGAGAATCAGCATCTTAAGTAACTATACCCCATTGAGGGTCTGCACCTTCAGGTACTGTCCCCCAGTGAGAATCATCACCTTCAGGAACTATAACCCAGTGAGAGTCAGCACCATCAGGAAATGTATACCAGTGAGAGGCAGCAGATTCAGGAACAGTCCCCCATTCAGAGTCAGCACCTTCAGGAACTGACCCCCAGTGAGAGTCAGCAACTTCAGGAACTGTAACCCAGTGAGAGTGCAACTTCAGGAACTTTATGCCAGTGAGAGTCAGGACCATCAGGAAGTGTCAACCAGTGAGAGAAAGCACCTTCAGGAACTGTCCCCCAGTGGCAGTCAGCGCCATCAGGAACAGTCCCTAGTGAGAATCAGCACCTTCAGTAACTCTACCCCACTGAGAGTCAGCACCTTAAGGTACTGTACCCCAGTTAGAATCATCACCTTCAGGAACTGTACCCCAGTGAGAGTCAGTAACTTCAGGAACTGTACCCCAGTTAGAGTTAGCACCTTCAAGGACCGTTTCCCAGTGAGATTCAGCACATTCAGCAAATGTCCCCCACTGAGATTCAGCATGTTCAGGATCTGTACCCCAGTGAGAGTCAGCACCTTCAGGAACTGTTCCCCTGTGAGAGTCAGCACCTTCAGGATCTTTACCCATTGAGAATCAGCAGCTTCAGGAACTGCACCCCAGTGAGTATGAGCACCTTCAGTAACTTTACACCAGTGAGAATCAGTACCTTCAGGAACCAATTCCCAGTGAGAGTCAGCCAATTAGGGAACTGTATCCCAATGAGTGTCAGCACCTTCAGGAACTGTATCCCAGTGAGACTCAGCACCTGCAGAGACTGTCCACCAATGAGAGTCAGCACGTTAAGGAACTGATTCCCAGTGAGAGTCAGCACCTTCAAAAACAGTCTCCCAGTGAGTGTAAGCAACCTCAGGAACCATTCCCAAGTGAGAATCATCACCTTCAGGAACTGTACCCCAGTGAGATTCAGCAACTTCAGGAACTGTACCCCAATGAGAGTTAGCACCTTCAGGAACCAATTCCCAGTAGATTCAGCAGCATCAGCAACTGTCCCCATGTGAGAGTCAGCAACTTCAGGATCTGTACCCCAGTGTGAGTCAGAACCTTCAGGAACTGTTCCGCTGTGAGAGTCCGCATCTTCAGAAGCTTTACCCCAGTGAGAATCATCACCTTCAGGAACTGTACCCCAGTGAGAGTCAGCAACTTCAGGAACTGTACCCCAATGAGAGTAAGCACCTTCAGGAACCAATCCCCAGTAGATTCAGTACCATCTGAAGGTGCTGACGCTCACAGCGGAACAGTTCCTGAAATCAGCAACGTCAGGAACTGTACCCCAGTGAGAGTTAGCAACTTCAGGAACTGTTCCGCTGTGAGATTCAGCACCTTCAGCAACTGTCCCCACGTGAAAATCAGCACCTGCAGGACCTGTACCCCAGTAAGAGTCAGCACCTTCAGGAACTGTTCCACTGTGAGCGTCAGCACCTTCAGAATCTGTAACCCAGTGAGAATCAGGACCATCAGGAACTGTCACCCAGTGAGTGACAGCACCTACAGGAATTGTCCCCCTGTGGCAGTCAGCACCGTCAGGAACAGTCCCTTGTGAGAATCAGCGCCTTCAGTAATGGTACCATCGTGAGATTCAGCACCTTCAGGTACTTTCCCCCAGTGAAAATCATCACCTTCAGGAACTGTACCGCATTGAGAGTCAGCAACGTCAGGAACTGTACCCCAGTGAGAGTTAGCAACTTCAGGAACTGTTCCGCTGTGAGATTCAGCACCTTCAGCAACTGTCCCCACGTGAAAATCAGCACCTGCAGGATCTGTACCCCAGTAAGAGTCAGCACCTTCAGGAACTGTTCCGCTGTGAGCGTCAGCACCTTCAGAATCTGTAACCCAGTGAGAATCAGCACCTTCAGGAACTGTACCCCACTGAGAATCAGCACGTTCAGAAACATTACACCGGTGATAGTCAGTACCATGTGGAACCGATTCCCAGTGAGAGTCAGCAACTTCAGGAACTGTATCCCAGTGAGAATCAACACCTTCAAGAACAGTCCCCCACTCAGAGTCAGCACCTTCAGGAAATGTCCCGAAGTGAGAATCATCACCTTCAGGAACTATAACCCAGTGAGAGTCAGCACCATCAGGAAATGTATACCAGTGAGAGGCAGCAGATTCAGGAACAGTCCCCCACTCAGAGTCAGCACCTTCAGGAACTGACCCCCAGTGAGAGTCAGCAACTTCAGGAACTGTAACCCAGTGAGAGTGCAACTTCTGGAACTTTATGCCAGTGAGAGTCAGGACCATCAGGAAGTGTCAACCAGTGAGAGAAAGCTCCTTCAGGAACTGTCCCCCAGTGGCAGTCAGTGCCATCAGGAACAGTCCCTATTGAGAATCAGCACCTTCAGTAACTCTACCCCACTGAGAGTCAGCACCTTCATGTACTTTCCCCCAGTGAGAATCATCACCTTCAGGAAATTTTCCCCTGTGAGAGTCAGTAACTTCAGGAACTGTATCCCAGTGAGAGTTCGCACCTTCAAGAACCGATTCCCAGTGAGATTCAGCACCTTCAGCAAATGTCCCCCAGTGAGAATCAGCACCTTCAGGATCTGTACCCCAGTGAGAGTCAGCACCTTCATGATCTGTACCCCAGTAAGAGTCAGCACCTTCAGGAACTGTTCCCCTGTGAGAGTCAGCACCTTCAGGATCTTTACCCATTGAGAATCAGCAGCTTCAGGAACTGCACCCCAGTGAGTATCAGCACCTTCAGTAACTTTACACCAGTGAGAATCAGTACCTTCAGGAACCAATTCCCAGTGAGATTTAGCCAATTAGGGAACTGTATCCCAATGAGTGTCAGCACTTTCAGGAACTGTATCCCAGCGAGACTCAGCACCTGCAGGAACTGTACCCCAGTGAGAAACAGCACATCAGAAACTTTACACCAGTGATAGTCAGTACCTTCAGGAACCGATTCCCAGTGAGAGTCAGCAACTTCAGGAACTGTATCCCAGCAAGAGTCAGCACCCTCAAGAACAGTCCCCCACTCAGAGTCAGCACCTTCAGGAAATGTCCCCAAGTGAGAGCCAGTAACTTCAAAAACCGTAACCCAGTGAGAGTTAGCACATTCAGGAACCGATACCCATTGAGATTCAGCACATTCAGCATCTTTCTCCCTTTCAGAATCAGCAACTTCAGGAAATGTACCCCAGTGAGAGTCAGCACCTTCAGGAACAGTCCCCCACTCAGAGTCAGCACCTTCAGGGACTGTCCCCAAGTGAGAGTCAGCAAATTCAGGAAACGTACACCAGTGAGAGTCAGCAACTTCAGGAAATGTAACACAGTGAGAGTCAGAAAGTTCAAGAACTGTATCCCAGTGCATGTCAGCACCTTCAGGAAATGTCCCCAAATGAGAGCAAATAACTTCAGGAACTGTAACCCAGTGAGAGTCTGCAGCTTCTGGAACTTTATGCCAGTGAGAGTCAGGACCATCAGGATCTGTCACCCAGTGAGTGACAGCACCTGAGGGAACTGTACCCCTGTGGCAGTCAGCACCGTCAGGAACAATTGCTAGTGAGAATCAGCTCCTTAAGTAACTATACCCCACTGAGTGTCAGCACCTTCAGGTACTGTCCCCCAGTGAGGATCATCAACTTCAGGAACTATAACCCAGTGAGAGTCAGCACCATCAGGAAATGTATACCATTGAGAGTAAGCAGAATCAGGAACAGTCCCCCACTCAGAGTCAGCACCTTCAGGAACTGTACCCCAGTGAGAGTAAGCATGTTCAGGAACGGATTCCCAGTGAGTTCCAGCATCTTCAGCAAATGTTCCCCAGTGAGAATCAGCACCTTCAGGATCTGTGCCCCAATGAGAGTCAGTACCTTCAAGAACTTTTCCCCTCTGGGAGTCAGCAACTTCAGGAACAGTACCCCAGTGAGAGTTACCCAGTCAGGAACCGATTCCCAATGAGATCCAGCACATTCAGCAACTGTCCCCCAGTGAGCATCAGCACCTTCAGGATCTGTACCCCAGTGAGAGTCAGCACCTTCAGGAACTGTTCCCCTGTGAGAGTCAGCACCTTCAGCATTTTTACCCCAGTGAGAATCAGCACCTACAGTAACTTTACACCAGTGAGTGTCAGCACATTCAAGAACTGTATCCCAGTTAGAGTCAGCACCTTCAGGAACTGTCCCCACTCAGAGACAGCACCTTCAGGAACTGTCCCCAAGTGAGAGTCAGCAACTTCAGGAAATGTACACCAGTGAGAACCAGCACCTTCAGGAACTGTCCCCAAGTGAGAGCCAATAACTTCAGGAACTTTAACCCAGTGAGTGTCAGCAGTTTCTGGAACTTTATGCCATTGAGCATCAGGACCATCAGGATCTGTCACCCACTGAGTGACAGCACCTTCAGGAATTGTCCACCAGTGGCATTCAGTACCGTCAGGAAGAGTCCCTAGTCAGAATCAGCACCCTCAGTAACTCTATCCCTCTGAGAGTAAGCACGTTCATGTACATTCCCCAAGTGAGAGTCAGCACCTTCAGCAACTGTAACCCAGTGAGAGTCAGCAACTTCAGGAACTGTAACCCAGTGAGAATCAGAACCATTAGGAAATGTACACCAGTGAGAGTCAGCACCTTCAGGTACTGTCCCCCACTCAGAGTCAGCACCTTCAATTTCAGTCCCCCTGTGAGAGTAAGCAACTTCAGGTACTGTAACCCGGTGAGAACCTGCAGCTTCTTGAAAATTATGCCAGTGAGAGACAGGACCATCAGAAACTATCACCCAGTGAGAGACAGCACCTTCAGGAAATATCCCCCAGTGGAATTCAGCACCGTCACGAACCGTCCCTAGTGAGAATCAGCTCCTTCAGTAACTCTACCCCACTGAGAGTCAGCAGCTTCAGGTACTTTCCCCCAGTGAGAAGCAGCGCCATCAGGAACTGTATCCCAGTGAGAGTCCGCTCCTTCAGGAACTGTCCCGCATTGAGAATCATCATCTTCAGGAACTTTACCCCAGGGAGAGTCAGCATCTTCAGGAACTGTACACCAGTGAGATTCAGCACCTTCAGCAACTGTACCCCAGTGAGAATCATCACCTTCATGAACTGTACCCCAGTGAAAGTCAGCACATTCAGGAACCGATTCCCACTGAGATTCAGCAGCTCAGCAACTTTCACCCTGTGAGAATCAGCACCTTCAGGATCTTTACCCCAGTGAGAATCAGCACCTTCAGGAACTGTAACCCAGTGAGTCAGCACCGTCAGGAAATATACACCAGTGAGAGTGAACACATTGAGGAACCGTCCCCCACTGGGAGTCAGCAACTTCAGGAACTGTACCCCAGTGAGAGTTAACCCATTCAGGAACCGATTCCCAGTGAGATCCAGTATATTCAGCAACTGTCCCCCAGTGAGAATCAGCACCTTCAGGATCTGTACCCCAGTGAGAGTCAGCACCTTCAAGAACTGTTCCCCTTTGAGAGTCTGCACCTTCAGGATCTTTACCCCAGTGAGAATCAGCACCTACAGTAACTTTTCACCAGTGAGTGTTAGCACCTTCAAGAACTGTGTCCCAGTGAGAGTCAGCATCGTCAGGAACTGTGACCATCTCAGAGTCAGCACCTTCAGGATCTGTCCCCCAGTGAGAGTCAGCAACTTCAGGAAATGTACACCAGTGAGAGTCAGCACCTTCAAGAACTGTTTCGCAGTGAGAGTCAGCTCCTTCAGGAACTGTCCCCCACTCAGAGTCAGCACCTTCAGGAACTGTCCCCAAGTGAGAGTTAGCAACTTCAGTTAATATACACCAGTGAGAGTCAGCACCTTCAGGAGCTGTCCCCCACTCAGAGTCAGCACCTTCAGGAACTGTACCCCCGTGGGAGTCAGCACCTTCAGGAACTGTACCCCCGTGGGAGTCAGCACCTTCAGGAACTGTACCCCAGTGAGAGTTAGCACCTTCAGGAACCAATACCCAGTGAGATTCAGCACCTTCAGCATCTGTCCCCCTTTGTGAATCAGCAACTTTAGGAAATGTACACCAGTGAGAGTCTGCAACTTCAGGAAATGTACCCCAGTGAGAGTCAGCAACTTCAGGAACTGTATCCCAGTAAGTGTCAGCACATTCAGGAACAGACCCCCACTCAGAGTCAGCACCTTTTGGAGCTGTCCTCAAGTTAGAGCCAGTAACTTCAGGAACTGTAAACCAGTGAGAGTCAGCACCGTCAGGATATGTACACCAGTGAGAGTCAGCAAATTCAGGAACAGTCGCCCACTGGGAGTCAGCACCTTCAGGAACTGTACCCAGTGAGAGTTAGCACATTCAGGAACCGATTCCCAGTGAGATCCAGCACATTCAGGAACTGTATCCCAGTGATAGTCAGCACCTTCAGGAACTGTTCCCCTGTGAGAATCAGCACCTACAGTAACTTTACACCAGTGAGTGTCAGCACCTTCAGGAACTGTCCCCCTATGAGAGTCAGCAACTTCAGGAAACCTACACCAGTGAGGATCAGCAGCTTCAAGAAATGTATCCCAGTCAGAGTCTGCACCTTCAGGAAATGTACACCAGTGAGAGTCAGCACCTTCAGGAACTGTCACCCACACAGAGTCAGCACCTTCAGGATCTGTAACCCAGTGGGAGTCAGCATCTTCAGGAACTGTCCCCCACACAGAGTCAGCATCTTCAGGAACTGTGCCCCAGTGAGAGTCTGCAGCTGCTGGAAAATTATGCCAGTGAGAGTCAGGACCATCAGGAAATGTCCCCCAGTGGCTGTCAGCATCGTCAGGAACCGTCCCTACTGGGAATCAGCACCTTCAGTAACTCTACCACATTGTGAGTCAGTACCTTCAGGTATTTTCGCCCGGTGAGAATCATCACCTTCAGGAACTGTACTCCAGTGAGAGTCAGCACCATCAGCAACTGTATCCCAGTGAGAGTCAGCTCCCTCAGGAACAGTCCCCCACTCAGATTCAGCACCTTCAGGAACTGTCCCCAAGTGAGAGTTAGCCTCTTCAGGAACTGTAACCCAGTGAGAGTCTGCAGCCTCTGGAACTTAATGCCATTGAGAGTCAGCACCATCAGGAACAGTCCCTGGTTAGAATCAGCACCTTCTGAAACCCTACCCCACTGAGAGTCAGCACATTCAGGAACTGTACCCAGTGGGAGTCAGCATCTTAAGGAACTATACCCCAGTGACAGTTAGCACCGTCAGGAACCGATTCCCAGTGAGATTCAGCACCTTCAGCATCTGTCCCTCTTTGAGAATCAGCAACTTCAGGAAATGTACACCAGTGAGAGTCAGCAACTTCAGGAAATGTACCCCAGTGAGTGTCAACACATTCAGGAACAGATCCCCACTCAGAGTCAGCACCTTTAGGACTGTCCCCAAGTGAGAGTCAGTAACTTCAGGAACTTTAACCCAGTGAGAGTCTGAAGCTTCTGGAAGTTTATGCCAGTGAGCGTCAGGACCATCAGGATCTGTCACTCAGTGAGCGACAGCACCTTCAGGAATTGTCCCCCAGTGGCAGTCAGCAACGTCAGGAAGAGTCCCTAGTCAGAATCAGCACCATCAGTAACTCTACCCCACTGAGAGTCAGCACGTTCATGTACATTCCCCCAGTGAGAATCATCACCTTCAGGAACTGTAACCCAGTGAGAGTCAGCACCGTCAGGAAATGTACACCAGTGAGAGTCAGCACATTCAGGAACAGTCCCCCATTGAGAGTCAGCAACTTCAGGATCTGTACCCCAGTGAGATTCAGCACCTTCAAGAACTGTATCCCAGTGAGAATCAGCACCTTCAGGAACTGTCCCCCAGTGAGAGTCAGCACCTTCAGGAACTGTATCCCAGTGAGAGCTAGCACGTTCAGGAACCGAATCCCAGTGAGTTCCAGCATCTTCACCAACTGTCCCCCAGTGTGAATCAGCACCTTCAGGTTGTGTACCCCAGTGAGAGTCAGCACCTACAGTAACTTTACACCAGTGAGTGTCAGCACCTTCAAGAACTGTATCCCAGTGAGAGTCAGCACCTTCAGGTACTTTCCCCCAGTGAGAATCATCACCTTCAGGAACTGTACTCCAGTGAGAGTCAGCACCATCAGGAACTGTATCCCAGTGAGAGTCAGCTCCTTCAGGAACAGTCCCCCACTCAGATTCAACACCTTCAGGAACTTTCCCCCAGTGAGAGTCAGCATCTTCAGGAACTGTAACCCAGTGAGAATCTGCAGCCTCTGGAACTTTAAGCCATTGAACTGTCACCCAGTGAATGTCAGCACCATAAGGAACACTCCCTAGTGAAAATCAGCACCTTCAGTAACTCTACCCCTCTGAGAGTCTGCACCTTCAGGTACTGTCCCCCAGTGAGAATCAACACCTTCAGGAACTATATCCCAGTGAGAGTCAGCACCGTCTGGAAATGTACACCAGTGAGAGTCAGCACATTCAGGAACAGTCCTCCAGTGGCTTTCAGCACCGTCAGGAACAGTACCTAGTTTGAATCAGCACATTCAGAAACTCTACCCCACTGAGAGTCAGCACCTTCAGGTACTTTCCCCCAGTGAGAATCATCACCTTCAGGAACTGTTCGCCAGTTAAAGTCAGCACATTCAGGAAATGTACCCCAGTGAGAATCATCACCTTCAGGAACTGTAACCCAGTGAGAGTCAGCACCGTCAGGAAATGTACACCAATGAGAGTCAGCACATTCAGGAACAGTACCCCACTGGGAGTCAGCACCTTCAGGAACTGTGCCCCAGTGAGAGTTAGCACATTCAGGAACCGGTTCCCAGTGAGATTCAGCACCTTCAGCAACTGTAACCCTGTGAGAATCATCACCTTCAGGGACTGTACCCCAGTGAGAGTCAGCACATTCAGGAACCGATTCCCAGTGAGATTCAGCAGCTTCCGCAACTTTCACCCTGTGAGAATCAGCACCTTCAGGATCTTTAGCCCAGTGAGAATCAGCACTTTCAGGAACTGTAACTCAGTAAGAATCAGCACCGTCAGGAAATGTACACCAATGAGAGTCAGCACATTCAGGAACAGTCCCCCCTGGGAGTCAGCACTTTCAGGAACTGTACCCCAGTGAGAGTTAGCACATTCAGGAACCGAATCCCAGTGAGATCCAGCATATTCAGCAACTGTCCCCCAGTGAAAATCAGCACCTTCAGGATCTGTAACCCAGTGAGTGTCAGCACCTTCAGGAACTGTTCCCCTGTGAGAGTCAGCAACTTCAGGATCTTTACCCCATTGAGAATCAGCACCTACAGTAACTTTTCACCAGTGAGTGTCAGCACCTTCAAGAATTGTATCCCAGTTAGAGTCAGCACCTTCAGGAACTGTGACCATCTCAGAGTCAGCACCTTCAGTATCTGTCCCCCAGTGAGAGTCAGCAACTTCAGGAAATGTACACCAGTGAGAGTCAGCACCTTCAAGAACTGTATCCCAGTGAGAGTCAGGACCTTCAGGAACTGTCCCCAAGTGAGAGTTAGCAACTTCAGTTAATGTACACCAGTGAGAGTCAGCACCTTCAGGAGCTGTCCCCCACTCAGAGTCAGCATCTTCAGGAACTGTACCCCAGTGGGAGTCAGCACCTTCTGGAACTGCACCCAGTGAGAGTTAGCACATTCAGGAACCGATTCCCAGGGAGATTCAGCACATTCAACAACAGTCCCCCAGTGAGAATCAGCACCTTCAGGATCTGTACCCCAGTGAGAGTCAGCACCTTCAGGAACTGTACCCCAGTGCGAGTTAGCACCTTCAAGAACTGATTCCCAGTGAGATTCAGCACCTTCAGCCTCTGTCCCCCTTTGAGAAGCAGCAACTTCAGGAAATGTACACGTGTGAGAGTCTGCAACTTCAGGAAATGTACCCCAGTGAGAGTCAGCAACTTCAGGAACTGTATCCCAGTAAGTGTCAGCACATTCAGGAACAGACCCCCACTCAGAGTCAGCACCTTTAGGAGCTGTCCTCAAGTTAGAGCAAGTAACTTCAGGAACTGTAAACCAGTGAGAGTCAGCACAGTCAGGAAATGTTCACCAGTGAGAGTCAGCAAATTCAGGAACAGTCGCCCACTGGGAGTCAGCACTTTCAGGAACTGTACCCAGTGAGTGTTAACACCTTCAAGAACTGTATCCCAGTGAGAGTCAGCATCGTCAGGAACTGTGACCATCTCAGAGCCAGCACCTTCAGCAACTGTCCCCCAGTGAGAGTCAGCAACTTCAGGAAATGTACACCGGTGAGAGTCAGCACCTTCAAGAACTGTATCTCAGTGAGAGTCAGTACTTTCAGGAACTGTCCCCCACTCAGACTCAGCACCTTCAGGAACTGTCCCGAAGTGATAGTTAGCAACTTCAGTTAATGTACACCAGTGAGAGTCAGCACCTTCAGGAGCTGTCCCCCACTCAGAGTCAGCACATTCAGGAACAGTACCCCACTGGGAGTCAGCACCTTCAGGAACTGTGCCCCAGTGAGAGTTAGCACATTCAGGAACCGGTTCCCAGTGAGATTCAGCACCTTCAGCAACTGTAACCCTGTGAGAATCATCACCTTCAGGGACTGTACCCCAGTGAGAGTCAGCACATTCAGGAACCGATTCCCAGTGAGATTCAGCAGCTTCCGCAACTTTCACCCTGTGAGAATCAGCACCTTCAGGATCTTTAGCCCAGTGAGAATCAGCACTTTCAGGAACTGTAACTCAGTGAGAATCAGCACCGTCAGGAAATGTACACCAATGAGAGTCAGCACATTCAGGAACAGTCCCCCCTGGGAGTCAGCACTTTCAGGAACTGTACTCCAGTGAGAGTTAGCACATTCAGGAACCGAATCCCAGTGAGATCCAGCATATTCAGCAACTGTCCCCCAGTGAAAATCAGCACCTTCAGGATCTGTAACCCAGTGAGTGTCAGCACCTTCAGGAACTGTTCCCCTGTGAGAGTCAGCAACTTCAGGATCTTTACCCCATTGAGAATCAGCACCTACAGTAACTTTTCACCAGTGAGTGTCAGCACCTTCAAGAATTGTATCCCAGTTAGAGTCAGCACCTTCAGGAACTGTGACCATCTCAGAGTCAGCACCTTCAGTATCTGTCCCCCAGTGAGAGTCAGCAACTTCAGGAAATGTACACCAGTGAGAGTCAGCACCTTCAAGAACTGTATCCCAGTGAGAGTCAGGACCTTCAGGAACTGTCCCCAAGTGAGAGTTAGCAACTTCAGTTAATGTACACCAGTGAGAGTCAGCACCTTCAGGAGCTGTCCCCCACTCAGAGTCAGCATCTTCAGGAACTGTACCCCAGTGGGAGTCAGCACCTTCTGGAACTGCACCCAGTGAGAGTTAGCACATTCAGGAACCGATTCCCAGGGAGATTCAGCACATTCAACAACAGTCCCCCAGTGAGAATCAGCACCTTCAGGATCTGTACCCCAGTGCGAGTTAGCACCTTCAAGAACTGATTCCCAGTGAGATTCAGCACCTTCAGCCTCTGTCCCCCTTTGAGAAGCAGCAACTTCAGGAAATGTACACGTGTGAGAGTCTGCAACTTCAGGAAATGTACCCCAGTGAGAGTCAGCAACTTCAGGAACTGTATCCCAGTAAGTGTCAGCACATTCAGGAACAGACCCCCACTCAGAGTCAGCACCTTTAGGAGCTGTCCTCAAGTTAGAGCAAGTAACTTCAGGAACTGTAAACCAGTGAGAGTCAGCACAGTCAGGAAATGTTCACCAGTGAGAGTCAGCAAATTCAGGAACAGTCGCCCACTGGGAGTCAGCACCTTCAGGAACTGTACCCAGTGAGTGTTAACACCTTCAAGAACTGTATCCCAGTGAGAGTCAGCATCGTCAGGAACTGTGACCATCTCAGAGCCAGCACCTTCAGCAACTGTCCCCCAGTGAGAGTCAGCAACTTCAGGAAATGTACACCGGTGAGAGTCAGCACCTTCAAGAACTGTATCTCAGTGAGAGTCAGTACTTTCAGGAACTGTCCCCCACTCAGACTCAGCACCTTCAGGAACTGTCCCGAAGTGATAGTTAGCAACTTCAGTTAATGTACACCAGTGAGAGTCAGCACCTTCAGGAGCTGTCCCCCACTCAGAGTCAGCACCTTCAGGAACTGTACCCCAGTGGGAGTCAGCACCTTCAGGAACTGTACCCAGTTAGAGTTAGCACATTCAGGAACCGATTCCCAGTGAGATTCAGCAACTTCAGCATCTGTCCCCCTTTGAGAATCAGCAACTTCAGGAAATGTACACTTGTGAGAGTCTACAACTTCAGGAAATGTACCCCAGTGAGAGTCAGCACCTTCAAGAACTGTTCCCCTGTGAGAGTCAGCACCTTCAGGATCTTTACCCCAGTGAGAATCAGCACCTTCAGGAACTGTATCTCAGTGAGAGTCAGTACTTTCAGGAACTGTCCCCCACTCAGACTCAGCACCTTCAGGAACTGTCCCGAAGTGATAGTTAGCAACTTCAGTTAATGTACACCAGTGAGAGTCAGCACCTTCAGGAGCTGTCCCCCACTCAGAGTCAGCACCTTCAGGAACTGTACCCCAGTGGGAGTCAGCACCTTCAGGAACTGTACCCAGTTAGAGTTAGCACATTCAGGAACCGATTCCCAGTGAGATTCAGCACCTTCAGCATCTGTCCCCCTTTGAGAATCAGCAACTTCAGGAAATGTACACTTGTGAGAGTCTACAACTTCAGGAAATGTACCCCAGTGAGAGTCAGCACCTTCAAGAACTGTTCCCCTGTGAGAGTCAGCACCTTCAGGATCTTTACCCCAGTGAGAATCAGCACCTACAGTAACTTTACACCAGTGAGTTTCAGCACCTTCAGGAACTGTCCCCCAATGAGAGTCAGCAACTTCAGCAAATCTACACCAGTGAGAATCAGCAGCTTCAAGTAATGTATCCCAGTGAGAGTCTGCACCTTCAGGAAATGTACACCAGTGAGATTCAGCACATTCAGCAACAGTCCCCCAGTGGCAGTCAGCACCATCTGGAACAGTCCCTGGATAGAATCACCTCCTTCTGAAACTCTACCCCACTGAGAGTCAGCACCTTCAGGAACCGATTCCCACTGAGATTCAGCAGCTTCAGCAACTTTCACCCTGTGAGAATCAGCACCATCAGGATCTTTACCCCAGTGAGAATCAGCACCTTCAGGATCTGTACCCCAGTGAGAATCAGCACTTTCAGAACCTTTACACCAGTGAGAGTCAGTACCTTCAGGAACCGATTCCCAATGAGAGTCAGCAACTTCAGGAAATGTATCCCAGTGAGTGTCAGCAACTTCAGGAACCATTGCCAAGTGAGAGCCAACACCTTCAGGAAGTGTACCCCTGTGAGAGTCAGCAACTTCAGGAACTGTTCCCCAGCGAGAGTTAGGCCATTGAGATTCAGCAGCATCAGCATCTGTCACCCAGTGCGAATCAGCATCTTCAGGATTTGTACCCCATTGTGAGTCAGCACCTTCAGGAACTGTTCCCCAGTAAGAGGCAGCACCTTCGGGATCTTTACCCCAGTGAGAATCAGCAACTTCAGGAACTGTAACCCAGTTTGAATCAGCACCTTCAGTAACTTTACACCAATGAGAGTCAGTACATTCAGGAACCGATTCCCAGTGAGAGTCAGCAACTTCAGGAACTGTATCCCAGTGAGAGTCAGCACCTACAGGAAATATCACCCGCTCAGAGTCAGCACCTTCAAGAAATATTCCCTAGTGAGAGTCAGCACCTTCAGGAAATGTACACCAGTGAGATTCTGCATCTTCAGGAACAGTCCCTGAGTGTGAGTTAGCAAGTTCAGGAAATGTACACCAGTGAGAGTCAGAACCTTCAGGAACTGTCCCCCACTCAGAGTCAGCACCTTCACTAACAGTCCCCCTGTGAGACTAAGCAACTTCAGGTACTGTAACCCAGTGAGATTCTGCAGCTTCTGGAAAATGATGCCAGTGAGAGTCAGCACCTCAGGAACAGTCCCCCACTCAGAGTCAGCACCTTCAGGAATTGTCCCCCAGTGGCAGTCAGCACTGTAAGGATCCGTCCCTATAGAGAATCAGCACCTTCAGTAACTCTACCCCAGTGAGAGTCTGCACCTTCAGGTACTTTCCCCCAGTGAGAATCATCACCTTCAGGAACTGTACTCCAGTGAGAGTCAGCACCGTCAGGAACTGTATCCCAGTGAGAGTCAGCTCCTTCAGCAACAGTCCCCCACTCAGATTCAACACCTTCAGGAACTGTCCCCCAGTGAGAGTCAGCATCTTCAGGAACTGTAACCCAGTGAGAATCTGCAGCCTCTGGAACTTTATGCCATTGAACTGTCACCCAGTGAATGTCAGCACCATAAGGAACACTCCCTAGTGAAAATCAGCACCTTCAGTAACTCTACCCCACTGAGATTCAGCACCTTCAGGTACTTTCATCCAGTAAGAATCATCACCTTCAGGAACCTTACCCCAGATAGAGTCAGCACCTTCAGGAACCGATTCCCAGTGAGATTCAGCACTTTAAGCAACTGTACCCCAGTGAGAATCATCACCTTCAGGAACTGTACGCCGGTGAGAGTCAGCACATTCAGGAAATGTACCCCAGTGAGAATCATCACCTTCAGGAACTGTAACCCAGTGAGATTCAGCAGCTTCCGCAACTTTCACCCTGTGAGAATCAGCACCATCAGGATCTTTAACCCAGTGAGAATCAGCACCTTCAGGAACTGTAACTCAGTGAGAATCAGCACCGTCAGGAAATGTACACCAATGAGAGTCAGCACATTCAGGAACAGTCCCCCACTGGGAGTCAGCACTTTCAGGAACTGTACCCCAGTGAGAGTTAGCACATTCAGGAACCGATTCCCAGTGAGATCCAGCATATTCAGCAACTGCCCCCCAGTGAAAATCAGCACCTTCAGGATCTGTAACCCAGTGAGAGTCAGCACCTTCAGGAACTGTTCCCCTGTGAGACTCAGCAACTTCAGGATCTTTACCCCAGTGAGAATCAGCACCTACAGTAACTTTTCACCAGTGAGTGTCAGCACCTTCAAGAATTGTATCCCAGTTAGAGTCAGCACCTTCAGGAACTGTGACCATCTCAGAGCCAGCACCTTCAGTATCTGTCCCCCAGTGAGAATCAGCACCTTCAAGAACTGTATCCCAGTGAGAGTCAGGACCTTCAGGAACTGTCCCCCACTCAGAGTCAGCACCTTCAGGAACTGTCCCCAAGTGAGAGTTAGCAACTTCAGTTAATGTACACCAGTGAGAGTCAGCACCTTCAGGAACTGTACCCCAGTGTGAGTCAGCGTCTTTAGCATCTGTACTCCAGTGAGAGTTAGCACATTCAGGAACTGATTCCCAGTGAGATTCAGCACCCTCAGAATCCGTCGCCCTTTGAGAATCAGCAACTTCAGGAAATGTACACCAGTGAGAGTCTGCAACTTCAGGAAATGTGCCCCAGTGAGAGTCAGCAACTTCAGGAACTGTATCCCAGTGAGTGTCAGCACATTCAGGAACAGACCCCCACTCAGAATCAGGTCCTTTAGGAACTGTCCTCAAGTGAGAGCCAGTAACTTCAAGAACTTTAGCCCAGTGAGAGTCTGCAGCTTCTGGGACTTTATGCCAGTGAGCATCAGGACCATCAGGATCTGTCACCCAGTGAGTGAAAGCACCTTCTGGAATTGTCCCCCAGTGGCAGTCAGCATCTTCAGGAACTCTACCCCACTGAGAGTCAGCACGTTCATGTACATTCCCCCAGTGAGAATCATCACCTTCAGGAACTGTAACCCAGTGAGAGTCAGCACCGTCAGGAAATGTACACAGTGAGAGTCAGCACATTCAGGAACTGTAGCCCACTGGGAGTCAGCACCTTCAGGGACTGTACCCCAGTGAGAGTTAGCACATTCAGGAACCGATTCCCCGTGAGATCCAGCATATTCAGCAACTGTCCCCCAGTGAGAATCAGCACCTTCAGTATCTGTACCCCAGTGAGAGTCAGCACCTTCAGGAACTGTTCCCCTGTGAGAGTCAGCACCTTCAGGATCTTTACCCCAGTTAGAATCAGCACCTACAGTAACTTTTCACCAGTGAGTGTCAGCACCTTCAAGAACTGTATCCCAATGAGAGTTAGCACCTTCAGGAACTGTGACCCTCTCAGAGTCAGCACCTTCAGGAACTGTCCCCAAGTGAGAGTCAGCAACTTCAGGAAATGTACACCAGTGAGATCCAGCACCTTCAGGAAATGTACACCAGTGAGAGTCAGCACCTTCAGGAACAGTCCCCCACACAGTGTCAGCAACTTCAGGAACTGTCACCCAGTGAGATTCGGCACCTTCATGAACTGTCCGCCAGTGGCAGTCCGCACCGTCGGGAACTGTCCCAAGTGAGAATCAACACCGTCAGTAAATCTACCACATTGAGAGTCAGCACCTTCAGGTACTTTGCCCCAGTGAGAATCATCACCATCAGGAACTGTACTCTAGTGAGAGTCAGCACCATCAGGAACTGTATCCCAGTGAGAGTCAGCGTCTTCAGGAACTGTAACCCAGTGAGAGTCTGCAACCTCTGGAACTTTATGCCAGTGAGTATCAGTGCCATCAGGAACTGTCACCCAGTGAAAGTCAGCAACATAAGGTACAGTACCCAGTGAGAATCATCACCTTCAGGAACTGTAACCCAGTGAGAGTCAGCACCGTCAGGAAATGTACACCAGTGAGAGTCAGCACATTCAGGAACAGTCCCCCACTGGCAGTCAGCATCTTCAGGTACTTTACCCCAGTGAGAATTAGCATGTTCAGGAACCAATTCCCAGTGAATTCCAGCACCTTCAGCAACTGTCCCGCTGTGAGAATCAGCACCTTCAGGTTCTGTTCCCCTGTGAGAGTCAGCATCTTCAGGATCTTTACCCCAGTGAAAATCAGCAGCTTCAGGAACTGTACCCCAGTGAGTATCAGCACCTTTAGTAACTTTACACCAGTGAGAATCAGTACCTTCAGGAACCAATTCTCAGTGAGAGCCAGCAAATTAGGGATCTGTATCCCAATGAGTGTAGCACCTTCAGGAACTGTATCCCAGCGAGACTCAGCACCTGCAGGAAATGTCCACCACTGAGACTCAGCACCTGCAGGAACTGATTCCCATTGAGAGTCAGCACCTTCAGAAACAATACCCCAGTGAATGTAAGCAACTTCAGGATCTGTTCCCAAGTGAGAGCCGACACCTTCAGGAACTGTATCCCAGTGCGAGCCGGCAACTTCAGGAACTGTACCCCAGTGAGAGTTAGCACGTTCAGGACCAATTCCCTGTGAGATTCAGCACCTTCAGCATCTGTCCCCCTTTGAGAATCAGCAACTTCAGGAAATGTACACCAGTGAGAGTCAGCAACTTCAGGATATGTACCCCAGTGCGAGTCAGCAACTTCAGGAACTGTATCCCAGTGAGTGTCAGCTCCTTCAGGAACATTCCCCCACTCAGAGTCAGCACCTTCAGGAAATGTCCCCAAGTGAGAGTCAGCACCTTCAGGAACCGATTCCCAGTGAGATTCAGCACCTTCAGCAACTGTACCCCAGTGAGAATTATCACCTTCAGGAACTGTGCCCCAGTGAGAGTCAGCACATTCAGGAACCGATTCCCAGTGAGATTCAGCAGCTTCAGCAACTTTCACCCTCTGAGAATTAGCACCTTGAGGATCTGGACCCCAGTGAGAGTCAGCACCTTCAGGATCTTTACCCCAGTGAGAATCAGCACCTTCAGGAACTGTACCCCAGTGAGAATCAGCACCTTCAGAAACTTTACACCAGTGAGAGTCAGTACCTTCAGGAACCAATTCCCAGTGAGTGTCAGCAACTTCAGGAGCTGTATCCCAGTGAGTGTCAGCACCTTCAGTAACAGTACCCCAGTGAGTGTCAGCAACTTCAGGAACCATTCCCAAGTGAGAGCCAACACCTTCAAGAACTGTACCTCAGTGAGAGTTAGCACCTTCTGGAACAAATTCCCATTGAGATTCTGCACCATCAGCATCTGTCACCCAGTGCGAATCAGCACTTTCAGAATCTGTACCCCAGTGAGAGTCAGCACCTTCAGGTCTGTTCCCCTGTGAGAGACAGCACCTTCAGGATCTTTACCCCAGTGAGAATCAGCAACTTCAGGAACTGTAACCCAGTAAGAATCAGTAGCTTCAGTAACTTTACACCAGTGAGAGTAAGTACATTCAGGAACCGATTCCCAGTGAGAGTCAGCAACTTCAGGAACTGTATCTCAATGAAAGTCAGCACCTTCAATAAATGGCCCCCACTCAGAGTCAGCACCTTCAGGAACTCTCCCCCAGTGAGAGTAAGCACCTCCAGGAAATGTACACCAGTGAGAGTCAGCAACTTCAGGAACTGTATCCCTTTGAGAGTCACCACCTTCAGTTACAGTCCCACAGTGAGACTCAGCAAGTTCAGGAACTGTAACCCAGTGAGAGTCTGCAGCTTCTGGAACTTTATACCAGTGATAGTCAGGACCATCCGGAACTGTCACCCAGTGAGAGACAGCACCTTCAGGAATTGTCCCCCAGTGGCAGTCAGCACCATCAGGAACAGTCCGTAGTGAGAATCAGCACCTTCAGTAACTCTACCCCACTGACAGTCAGAACTGTCAGGTACTTTCCCCCATTGAGAATCATCACCTTCAGGAACTGTACCCCAGTGAGAGTCAGCTCCTTCAGGAACAGTCCGCCACTCAGAGTCAGCACTTTCAGGAACTTCCCCCAGTGAGAGTCAGCGTCTTCTGGAACTTTATGCCAGTGAGTGTCAGTACCATCAGGAAATGTCACCCAGTGAGATCAGCACCTTCAGTAACTATACGCCACTGAGAGTCTGCACCTTCAGGTACTGTTCCCCAGTGTGTATCATCACCTTCAGGAACTGTGACGCAGTGAGAGTCAGCACCCTCAGGAAATGTACACCAGTGAGATTCAGCACCTTCAGGAAATGTACACCAGTGAGAGTCAGCACCTTCAGGAACAGTCCCCCACACAGTGTCAGCAACTTCAGGAACTGTCACCCAGTGAGATTCGGCACCTTCATGAACTGTCCGCCAGTGGCAGTCCGCACCGTCGGGAACTGTCCCAAGTGAGAATCAACACCGTCAGTAAATCTACCACATTGAGAGTCAGCACCTTCAGGTACTTTCCCCCAGTGAGAATCATCACCATCAGGAACTGTACTCTAGTGAGAGTCAGCACCATCAGGAACTGTATCCCAGTGAGAGTCAGCGTCTTCAGGAACTGTAACCCAGTGAGAGTCTGCAACCTCTGGAACTTTATGCCAGTGAGTATCAGTGCCATCAGGAACTGTCACCCAGTGAAAGTCAGCAACATAAGGTACAGTACCCAGTGAGAATCATCACCTTCAGGAACTGTAACCCAGTGAGAGTCAGCACCGTCAGGAAATGTACACCAGTGAGAGTCAGCACATTCAGGAACAGTCCCCCACTGGCAGTCAGCATCTTCAGGTACTTTACCCCAGTGAGAATTAGCATGTTCAGGAACCGATTCCCAGTGAATTCCAGCACCTTCAGCAACTGTCCCGCTGTGAGAATCAGCACCTTCAGGTTCTGTTCCCCTGTGAGAGTCAGCATCTTCAGGATCTTTACCCCAGTAAAAATCAGCAGCTTCAGGAACTGTACCCCAGTGAGTATCAGCACCTTTAGTAACTTTACACCAGTGAGAATCAGTACCTTCAGGAACCAATTCTCAGTGAGAGCCAGCAAATTAGGGATCTGTATCCCAATGAGTGTAGCACCTTCAGGAACTGTATCCCAGCGAGACTCAGCACCTGCAGGAAATGTCCGCCACTGAGACTCAGCACCTGCAGGAACTGATTCCCATTGAGAGTCAGCACCTTCAGAAACAATACCCCAGTGAATGTAAGCAACTTCAGGATCTGTTCCCAAGTGAGAGCCGACACCTTCAGGAACTGTATCCCAGTGCGAGCCGGCAACTTCAGGAACTGTACCCCAGTGAGAGTTAGCACGTTCAGGACCAATTCCCTGTGAGATTCAGCACCTTCAGCATCTGTCCCCCTTTGAGAATCAGCAACTTCAGGAAATGTACACCAGTGAGAGTCAGCAACTTCAGGATATGTACCCCAGTGCGAGTCAGCAACTTCAGGAACTGTATCCCAGTGAGTGTCAGCTCCTTCAGGAACATTCCCCCACTCAGAGTCAGCACCTTCAGGAAATGTCCCCAAGTGAGAGTCAGCACCTTCAGGAACCGATTCCCAGTGAGATTCAGCACCTTCAGCAACTGTACCCCAGTGAGAATTATCACCTTCAGGAACTGTGCCCCAGTGAGAGTCAGCACATTCAGGAACCGATTCCCAGTGAGATTCAGCAGCTTCAGCAACTTTCACCCTCTGAGAATTAGCACCTTGAGGATCTGGACCCCAGTGAGAGTCAGCACCTTCAGGATCTTTACCCCAGTGAGAATCAGCACCTTCAGGAACTGTACCACAGTGAGAATCAGCACCTTCAGAAACTTTACACCAGTGAGAGTCAGTACCTTCAGGAACCAATTCCCAGTGAGTGTCAGCAACTTCAGGAGCTGTATCCCAGTGAGTGTCAGCACCTTCAGTAACAGTACCCCAGTGAGTGTCAGCAACTTCAGGAACCATTCCCAAGTGAGAGCCAACACCTTCAAGAACTGTACCTCAGTGAGAGTTAGCACCTTCTGGAACAAATTCCCATTGAGATTCTGCACCATCAGCATCTGTCACCCAATGCGAATCAGCACTTTCAGAATCTGTACCCCAGTGAGAGTCAGCACCTTCAGGTCTGTTCCCCTGTGAGAGACAGCACCTTCAGGATCTTTACCCCAGTGAGAATCAGCAACTTCAGGAACGGTAACCCAGTAAGAATCAGTAGCTTCAGTAACTTTACACCAGTGAGAGTAAGTACATTCAGGAACCGATTCCCAGTGAGAGTCAGCAACTTCAGGAACTGTATCTCAATGAAAGTCAGCACCTTCAATAAATGGCCCCCACTCAGAGTCAGCACCTTCAGCAACTGTACCCCAGTGAGAATTATCACCTTCAGGAACTGTGCCCCAGTGAGAGTCAGCACATTCAGGAACCGATTCCCAGTGAGATTCAGCAGCTTCAGCAACTTTCACCCTCTGAGAATTAGCACCTTGAGGATCTGGACCCCAGTGAGAGTCAGCACCTTCAGGATCTTTACCCCAGTGAGAATCAGCACCTTCAGGAACTGTACCCCAGTGAGAATCAGCACCTTCAGAAACTTTACACCAGTGAGAGTCAGTACCTTCAGGAACCAATTCCCAGTGAGTGTCAGCAACTTCAGGAGCTGTATCCCAGTGAGTGTCAGCACCTTCAGTAACAGTACCCCAGTGAGTGTCAGCAACTTCAGGAACCATTCCCAAGTGAGAGCCAACACCTTCAAGAACTGTACCTCAGTGAGAGTTAGCACCTTCTGGAACAAATTCCCATTGAGATTCTGCACCATCAGCATCTGTCACCCAGTGCGAATCAGCACTTTCAGAATCTGTACCCCAGTGAGAGTCAGCACCTTCAGGTCTGTTCCCCTGTGAGAGACAGCACCTTCAGGATCTTTACCCCAGTGAGAATCAGCAACTTCAGGAACTGTAACCCAGTAAGAATCAGTAGCTTCAGTAACTTTACACCAGTGAGAGTAAGTACATTCAGGAACCGATTCCCAGTGAGAGTCAGCAACTTCAGGAACTGTATCTCAATGAAAGTCAGCACCTTCAATAAATGGCCCCCACTCAGAGTCAGCACCTTCAGGAACTCTCCCCCAGTGAGAGTAAGCACCTCCAGGAAATGTACACCAGTGAGAGTCAGCAACTTCAGGAACTGTATCCCTTTGAGAGTCACCACCTTCAGTTACAGTCCCACAGTGAGACTCAGCAAGTTCAGGAACTGTAACCCAGTGAGAGTCTGCAGCTTCTGGAACTTTATACCAGTGATAGTCAGGACCATCCGGAACTGTCACCCAGTGAGAGACAGCATCTTCAGGATCTGTCCCCCAGTGGCAGTCAGCACCATCAGGAACAGTCCGTAGTGAGAATCAGCACCTTCAGTAACTCTACCCCACTGACAGTCAGAACTGTCAGGTACTTTCCCCCATTGAGAATCATCACCTTCAGGAACTGTACCCCAGTGAGAGTCAGCTCCTTCAGGAACAGTCCGCCACTCAGAGTCAGCACTTTCAGGAACTTCCCCCAGTGAGAGTCAGCGTCTTCTGGCCAGTGAGTGTCAGTACCATCAGGAAATGTCACCCAGTGAGATCAGCACCTTCAGTAACTATACGCCACTGAGAGTCTGCACCTTCAGGTACTGTTCCCCAGTGTGTATCATCACCTTCAGGAACTGTGACGCAGTGAGAGTCAGCACCCTCAGGAAATGTACACCAGTGAGATTCAGCATCTTCAGGAAATGTACCAGAGTGAGATTCTGCCCTATCAGGACCTGAATCCCAGTGAGCGTCAGCTCCATCATGAACGGTATCCCAATGAGACTCTGCACCTTCAGGAACTGTACCCCAGCGAGAGTTAGCAACTTCAGGAACTGTAACCCAGTGAGAGTCTGCAGCTTCTCGAACGTTATGCCAGTGAGAGTCATGACCATCAGGAAATGTCACCCAGTGAGAGACAGCACCTTCAGGAACTGTCCCCCAGAGGCAATCTGCACCATCAGGAACAGTCCCTAGTGAGAAGTGAGAAGTTACCTTCAGTAACTATGCTCCACTGAGAGTCTGCACCTTCAGGTACTGTCCCCCAGTGTGAATCATCACCCTCAGGAACTGTACCAGAATGGGATTCAGCACCATCACCACCTGAATCCCAGTGAGCATCAGCACCTTCAGGAACTGTACCCTAGCGAGAGTCAACATCTTCAGGATCTGTTCCCTGTTAGAGTCAAAACATTCTGGATCTTGACACCATTGAGTGTCCGCACCTTCAGGAACTGTCGCCAGTGAGAGTCAGCACCGTAAGGAACAGTCCCCAGTGAGGGGCAGCACCATCAGTCACTGTACCCCAATGAGAGTCAGCACCTTCAGCAACTGGCCCCCAGTGAGAATGTGCACCTTAAGGATATGTACCCCAGTCGGAGTCAGCAAATTCAGGAACTGTTCACCAGTGAGAGTCAGCACATTCAGGGAATGTACCACAGAGAGATTCAGCAAAATCAGGTCATGTATCCCAGTGAGCGTCAGCACCTGCAGGTACTGTATCCCAGCAAGAGTCAGCACCTTCATGTACTGTCCCACAGTGAGAGTCAGCACCTTCAGAAACAGTACCCCAGTGAGAGTCAGCAATTTCAGGAACTGTTCCCAATTGAGAGCCAGCACCTTCAGGAACTGTACCCCAGTGAGAGTCAGCAACTTCAGGAACTGTTCCCCAGTGAGAGTCAGCACCTTCAGGAACCGATTCCCATTGAGATTCAGGACCTTCAGCAACTGTCCCCTCGTGAGAATCAGCACCTTCAGGATCTGTACCCCAGTGAGAGTCAGCACCTTCAGGAACTGGTCCCCTGTGAGAGTCAGCACCTTCAGGATCTTTACCACAGTGAGCATCAGGACCTTCAGGAACTGTACCCCAGTGAGAATCAGTACCTTCTGTAAATTTACACCAGTGAGAGTCAGTAACTTCAGGAATCAATTCCCAGTGAGAGTCAGCACCTTCAGGAACTGTCCCCAGTGAGAGTCAGCACATTCTGGAACTGTTCCCCAGTGAGAGTCAGCAACTTCAGGAAATGTACACCAATGAGAGAGAGCAACTTCAGGAAATGTGCCACAGTGAGAGTCAGCAACTCCAGGAACATTCCCACACTCAGAGTCAGCACCTTCAGGGACTGTCCCCAAGTGAGTGTCAGTGCCAACAGGAACTGTCACCCCGTGAAAGTCAGCACCATAAGGAACAGTCCCTCATGAGAATCAGCACCTTCAAGAACTATACCCCTCTGAGAGTCTACACCTTCAGGTACTATCCCCCAGTGAGAATCATCACCTTCAAGAACTGTATCCCAGTGAGAGTCAGCACCGTCTGGAAATATACACCAGTGAGATTCAGCACATTCAGCAACAGTCCCCCAGTGGCAGTCAGCACCGTCAGGAACAGTCCCTAGTGAGAATCAGCAACTTCAGGCACTTTGCCCCAGTGAGAATCATCACCTTCAGGAACTTTACCCCAGTGAGAGTCAGCCACTTCAGGAACTGTACCCCAGTGAGTGTCAGCACCATCAAGAACCGATTCCCAGTGAGCTCAGCACCTTCAGCAACTGTACCCCAGTGAGAATCATCACCTTCAGGAAATATACCCCAGTGAGAGTCAGCACATTCAGGAACCGATTCCCAGTGAGATTCAGCAGCTTCAGCAACTTTCACCCTGTGAGAATCAGCACCTTTAGGATCTGTACCCCAGTGAGAGTCAGCAAATTCAGGATCTTTACCCCAGTGAGAATCAGCATCTTCAGGATCTGTACCCCAGTGAGAATCAGCACCTTCAGAAACTTTACACCAGTGACAGTCAGTACCTTCAGGAACCGATTCCCAGTGAGAGTCAGCAACTTCAGGAAATGTATCCCAGAGAGAGTCAGCACCTCCAGGAACTGTCCCCCACTGAGAGTCAGCACCTTCAGGAACTGATTCCCAGTGAGAGTCAGCACCTTCAGAAACAGTAGCCCAGTGAGAGTTAGCACCTTCAGGAGGTGTACCCCAGTGAGAGTCAGCAACTTCAGGAACTGTACCCCAGTGAGAGTTAGCACCTTCAGGAACAAATTCCCATTGAGATTCAGCACCATCAGGATTTGTCACCCAATGCGAATCAGCACCTTCAGGATCTGTACCCCAGTGAGAATCAGCAACTTCAGGAACTGTAACCCAGTAAGAATCAGCACCTTCAGTAACTTTACACCATTGAGAGTCAGTGCATTCAGGAACCGATTCCCAGTGAGAGTCAGCAACTTCAGGAACTGTATCCCGGTGAGACTCAGCACTTTCAGGAAATGTCCCCCACTAAGAGTCAGCACCTTCAGGAACTGTCCCCCAGTGAGAGTCAGCACCTTCAAGAAATGTACATCAGTGAGAGTCAGCATCTTCAGGAACAGTCCCTGAGTGAGAGTTAGCAAGTTCAGGAAATGTACACCAGTAAGAGGCAGCACCTTCAGGAACTGTCCCCCACTCAGAGTCAGCACCTTCAGTAACTATACCCCTCTGAGAGTCTGCACCTTCAGGTACTGTCCCCCAGTGAGAATCATCACCTTCAGCAACTGTAACCAAGTGAGAGTCAGCACCGTCTGGAAATGTACAACAGTGAGAGTCAGCACATTCAGGAACAGTCCCCCAATGGCAGTCATCACCATCAGGAACAGTGCCAAGTTAGAATCAGCACCTTCAGAAACTCTACCCGAATGAGAGTCGGCACCTTCAGGTACGTACCCCCAGTGAGAATAATCACCTTCAGGAACTTTACCCCAGGTAGAGTCAGCAACTTCAGGAACTGTACCCAGTGAGACACAGCATCTTCAGGAACCGATTCCCAGTGAGATTCATGACCTTCAGCAACTGTACCCCAGTGAGAATCATCACCTTCAGGAACTGTACGCCAGTGAGAGTCAGCACCTTCAGGAACCGAATCCCAGTGAGATTCAGCAGCTTCAGCCACTTTCACCCTGTGAGAATCAGCACCTTCAGGAAC
Organism: Carcharodon carcharias; assembly: GCF_017639515.1. NCBI lineage: Eukaryota > Metazoa > Chordata > Chondrichthyes > Lamniformes > Lamnidae > Carcharodon > Carcharodon carcharias. Next base: position 70,211,968 of record NC_054479.1, read on the forward strand.
TGTACCCCAGTGAGAGTCAGCACCATCAGGAACTGTACCCCAGTGAGAGTCAGCAACTTCAGGATCTGTATCCCAGTGGGAGTCAGCACATTCAGGAACAGTCCACCACTGGGAGTCAGCACCTTCAGGATCTGTACCGCAATGAGAGTCAGCAAACTCAGAAAATTACACCAGTGAGAGTGAGCACATTCAAGAGCTGTATCCCAGTGAGAGTCAGCACATTCAGGAACTATATCCCAGTGAGAGTCAGCACATTCAGGAACACTCCCCCACTGGGAGTCAGCACCTTCAGGAACTGTATCCCAATGAGAGTCAGCACCTTCAGGAACTGTTCCCCAAACAGAGTTAGCACCTTCAGGAACTGTGCCCCAGTGGAGTCTGCAGCCTCAGGAAAATTATGCCAGTGAGAGTCAGGACCATCAGGAACTGTCACCCAGTGAGAGACAGCACCTTCAGGAACAGTCCCCCACTCAGAGTCAGCAGCTTCATGAACTGTCCCCCAGTGGCAGTCAGCACCATCAGGAACAATCCCTAGTTAGAATCAGCACCTTCAGGAGCTGTCCCCCAGTAAGAGTCAGCACTTTCAGGTACTGTAACCCAGTGAGAGTCTGCAGGTTCTGGAAAATTATGCCAGTGAGAGTCAGAACCATCAGGAACTGTCACCCAGTGGCTGTCAGCATCATCAGGAACAGTCCCTAGTGAGAATCAGCACCTTCAGTAAGTATACCCCTCTGAGAGTCTGCACCTTCAGGTACTGTCCCCCAGTGAGAATCATCACCTTCAGGAACTGTAACCAAGTGAGAGTCAGCACCGTCTGGAAATGTACAACAGTGAGAGTCAGCACATTCAGGAACAGTCCCCCGGTGGCAGTCATCACCATCAGGAACAGTGCCTAGTTAGAATCAGCACCTTCAGAATCTCTACCCCACTGAGAGTCAGCGCCTTCAGGTACTTTCCCCCAGTGGGAATAATCACCTTCAGGAACTTTACCCCAGGTAGAGTCAGCAACTTCAGGAACTCTACCCCAGTGAGAGACAGCACCTTCAGGAACTGTCCCTAGTGAGAATCAGCACCTTCAGTAAATCTACCACGTTGAGAGTCAGCTTCTTCAGGAACTTTCCCCCAGTGAGTATCATCACCTTCAGGAACTGTACTCCAGTGAGATTCAGCACCGTCAGGAACTGTATTCCAGTGAGAGTCAGCACTGTTTGGAAATATACACCAGTGAGATTCAGCACCTTCAGCAACAGTCCCCCAGTGGCAGTCAGCACCACCAGGAACAGTCCCTAGTTAGAATGAGCACCTTCTGAACCTCTACCCCACTGAGAGTCAGCACCTTCAGGTACTTTACCCCAGTGAGAATCATCACCTTCAGGAACTTTATCCCAGTGAGAGTCAGCCACTTCAGGAACTGTACCCCAGTGAGAGTCAGCACAATCAGGAATCGTTTCCCAGTGAGATTCAGTACCTTCAGCAACTGTACGCCAGTGAGAATCATCACCTTCAGGAATTATACCCCAGTGAGAGTCAGCACATTCAGGAACCGATTCCCAGTGAGATTCAGCAGCTTCAGCAACTTTCACCCTGTGAGAATCAGCTCCTTTAGGATCTGTACCCCAGTGAGAATCAGCAGCTTCAGAAACTATACACCAGTGAGAATCAGTACCTTCAGGAACCGATTCCCAGTGAGAGTCAGCAACTTCAGGAAATGTATCCCAGTGAGTGTCAGCACCTTCAGGAACTGTTTCCCAGAGAGAGTCAGCACCTACAGGAACAGTCCCCCACTGAGACTCAGCACCTTCAGGAACTGATTCCCAGTGAGAGTCTGCACCTTCAGAAACAGTACCCCAGAGCATGTCAGCAACTTCAGGAACCATTCCCAAGTGAGAGCCAACACCTTCAGGAGGTATACCCCTCTGAGAGTCAGCAACTTCAGGAACTGTACCCCAGTGAGAGCTAGCACCTTCAGGAACAAATTCCCATTGAGTTTCAGCACCATCAGGATCTGTCACCCAGTGCGAATCAGCACCTTCAGGATCTGTACCCCAATGAGAGTCAGCAACTTCAGGAACTGCAACCCAGTAAGAATCAGCACCTTCAGTAACTTTACACCATTGAGAGTCAGTGCATTCAGGAACCGATTCCCAGTGAGAGTCAGCAACTTCAGGAACTGTATCCCAGTGAGACTCAGCACTTTCAGGAAATGTCCCCCACTAAGAGTCAGCACCTTCAGGAACTGTCCCCCAGTGAGAGTCAGCACGTTCAGGTACTGTAACCCAGTGAGAGTCTGCAGGTTCTGGAAAATTATGCCAGTGAGAGTCAGGACCATCAGGAACTGTCACCCAGTGGCTGTCAGCATCATCAGGAACAGTCCCTAGTGAGAATCAGCACCTTCAGTAACTATACCCCTCTGAGAGTCTGCACCTTCAGGTACTGTCCCCCAGTGAGAATCATCACATTCAGGAACTGTAACCAAGTGAGAGTCAGCACCGTCTGGAAATATACAACAGTGAGAGTCAGCACATCCAGGAACAGTCCCCCAGTGGCAGTCAGCACCATCAGGAACAGTGCCTAGTTAGAATCAGCACCTTCAGAATCTCTACCCCACTGAGAGTCAGCACATTCAGGTACTTTCCCCCAGTGAGAATAATCACCTTCAAGAACTTTACACCAGGTAGAGTCAGCAACTTCAGGATCTGTACCCCAGTGCGAGACAGCACCTTCAGGAACTGATTCCCAGTGAGATTCAGCACCTTCAGCAACTGTATCCCAGTGAGAGTCAGCACATTCAGGAACTGTATCCCAGTGAGAGTCAGCACATTCAGGAACAGTCCCCCACTGGGAGTCAGCAGCTTCAGGAACTGTATCCCAGTGAGAGTCAGCACCTTCAGGAAATGTACACCAATGAGAGTCAGCACCATCAGGAACAGTGCCTAGTTAGAATCAGCACCTTCAGAATCTCTACCCCACTGAGAGTCAGCACATTCAGGTACTTTCCCCCAGTGAGAATAATCACCTTCAGGAACTTTACACCAGGTAGAGTCAGCAACTTCAGGATCTGTACCCCAGTGCGAGACAGCACCTTCAGGAACTGATTCCCAGTGAGATTCAGCACCTTCAGCAACTGTATCCCAGTGAGAGTCAGCACATTCAGGAACTGTATCCCAGTGAGAGTCAGCACATTCAGGAACAGTCCCCCACTGGGAGTCAGCAGCTTCAGGAACTGTATCCCAGTGAGAGTCAGCACCTTCAGGAAATGTACACCAATGAGAGTCAGCACCTTCAGGAACTCTAACCCATTGAGAGTCAGCACCTTCAGGAAATGTCCCGCAAACAGAGTTAGCACCTTCAGGAACTGTGCCCCAGTGGGAGTCTGCAGCCTCTGGAAAATTATTCCAGTGAGAGTCAGGACCATCAGGAACTGTCACCCAGTGGGAGACAGCACCTTCAGGAACATTCCTCCACTCAGATTCAGCACCTTCATGAACTGTCCCCCAGTGGCAGTCAGCACCGTCAGGAACTGACCCTAGTGAGAATCAGCACCTTCAGAAAATCAACCACATTGAGAGTCAGCACCTTCAGGTACTTTCCCCCACTGAGAATCATCACTTTCAAGAACTGTACTCCTGTGAGAATCAGCACCGTCAGGAACTGTATCCCAGTGAGAATCAGCACCGTTTGGAAATATACACCAGTGAGATTCAGCACCTTCAGCAACAGTCCCCCAGTGGCAGTCAGCACCATCAGGAACAATCCCTAGTTAGAATCAGCACCTTCTGAAACTCTACCCCACTGAGAGTCAGCAACTTCAGGTACTTTCCCCCAGTGAGAGTCAGCCACTTCAGGAACTGTACCCCAGTGAGATTCAGCGCCATCAGGAAATGTACACCAATGAGAGTCAGCACATTCAGGAACAGTCCCCCACTGGGAGTCAGCACCTTCAGGAACTGTACCCCACTGAGAGTTAGCTCATTCAGGAACTGATTCCCAGTGAGATCCAGCATATTCAGCAACTGTCCCCCAGTGAGAATCAGCACCTTCAGGATCTGTACTCCAGTGAGAGTCAGCACCTTCAGGAACTGTTCCCCTGTGAGAGTCAGCACCTTCAGGATCTTTACACCAGTGAGATTCAGCACCTACAGTAACTTTTCACCAGTGAGTGTCAGCTCCTTCAAGGACTGTATCCCAGTGAGAGTCAGCACCTTCAGGAACTGTGACCATCTCAGAGTCAGCACCGTTAGGAACTGTCCGCCAGTGAGAGTCAGCAACTTCAGGAAATTACACCAGTGAGAGTCAGCACCTTCAAGAACTGTATCCCAGTGAGAGTCAGCAGCTTCAGGAAATGTACACCAGTGAGAGTCAGCACCTTCAGGAACTGTACCCCAGTGGGAGTCAGCACCTTCAGTAACTGTGCACCAGTGAGAGTCAGCACCTTCAGGAACTGACCCCACACAGAGTCAGGACAATCAGGAACTGTCCCCCAGTGGCAGTCAGCACCTTCAGGAACTGTCCCTAGTGAGAATCAGCACCTTCAGGAACTTTACTCCTGTGAGAGTCAGCACCGTCAGGAACTGTGTCCCAGTGAGAGTCAGCACCGTTTGGAAATATACACCAGTGCGATTCAGCACCTTCAGCAACAGTCCCCCAGTGGCAGTCAGCACCATCAGGAACAGTCCCTAGTTAGAATCAGCACCTTCTGAAACTCTACCCCACTGAGAGTCAGCAACTTCAGGTAGTTTCCCCCAGTGAGAATCATCACCTTCAGGAACTTTACCCCAGTGAGAGACAGCCACTTCAGGAACTGTACCCCAGTGAGAATCAGTACCTTCATGAACCGATTCCCAGTGAGATTCAGCAGCTTCAGCAACTTTCACGCTGTGAGAATCAGCACCTTTAGGATCTGTACCCCAGTGAGAATCAGCACCTTCAGAAACTTTACACCAGTGAGAATCAGTACCTTCAGGAACCGATTCCCAGTGAGAGTCAGCAACTTCAGGAAATGTATCCCAGTGAATGTCACGAACTGTATCCCAGAGAGAGTCAGCACCTCCAGGAACTGTCCCCCACTGAGACTCAGCACCTTCAGGAACTGATTCCCAGTGAGAGTCAGCACCTTCAGAAACAATACCCCAGTGCATGTCTGCAACTTCAGGAACCGTTCCCAAGTGAGAGCCAACACCTTCAGGAGGTGTACCCCAGTGAGAGTCAGCAACTTCAGGAACTAATTCCCAATGAGATTCAGCACATTCAGCATCTGTCACCCAGTGCGAATCAGCACCTTCAGAATCTGTACCCCAGTGAGAGTCAGCAACTTCAGGATCTGTATCCCAGTGAGAGTCAGCACATTCAGGAACAGTCCCCCACTGGGAGTCAGCACCTTCAGGAACAGCACCCCACTGAGAGTTAGCTCATTCAGGAACCGATTCCCAGTGAGATCCAGCATATTCAGCAACTGTCCCCCAGTGAGAATCAGCACCTTAAGGATCTGTAACCCAGTGAGAGTCAGTACCTTCAGGAACTGTTCCCCTGTGAGAGTCAGCACCTTCAGGATCTTTACCCCAGTGAGATTCAGCACGTACAGTAACTTTTCACCAGTGAGTGTCAGCTCCTTCAAGGACTGTATCCCAGTGAGAGTCAGCACCTTCAGGAACTGTAACCATCTCAGAGTCAGCACCTTCAGGAACTGTCCGCCAGTGAGAGTCAGCAACTTCAGGAAATTACACCAGTGAGAGTCAGCACTTTCAAGAACTGTATCCCAGTGAGAGTCAGCACCTTCAGGAAATGTACACCAGTGAGAGTCAGCACCTTCAGGAACTGTACCCCAGTGGGAGTCAGCACCTTCAGGAACTGACCCCACACAGAGTCAGCACCTTCAGGAACTGTACCGCAGTGGGAGTCAGCATCTTCAGGAACTGTACCCAATTGAGAGTCTGCAGCTTCTGGAAAATTATGCCAGTGAGAGTCAGGACCATCAGGAACTGTCCCCCAGTGGCAGTCAGCACCGTCAGGAACTGTCCCTAGTGAGAATCAGCACCTTCAGTAAATCTACCACATTGAGAGTCAGCACCTTCAGGTACTTTCCCCCAGTGAGAATCATCACCTTCAGGAACTGTAATCCTGTGAGAGTCAGCACCGTCAGGAACTGTGTCCCAGTGAGAGTCAGCACCGTTTGGAAATATACACCAGTGCGATTCAGCACCTTCAGCAACAGTCCCCCAGTGGCAGTCAGCACCATCAGGAACAGTCCCTAGTTAGAATCAGCACCTTCTGAAACTCTACCCCACTGAGAGTCAGCAACTTCAGGTAGTTTCCCCCAGTGAGAATCATCACCTTCAGGATCTTTACCCCAGTGAGAGTCAGCCACTTCAGGAACTGTACCCCAGTGAGTGTCAGCACCATCAGGAACCGATTCTCAGTGAGATTCAGCACCTTCAGCAACTGCACCCCAATGAGAATCATCACCTTCAGGAACTATACCCCAGTGAGAATCAGTACCTTCAGGAACCGATTCCCAGTGAGATTCAGCAGCTTCAGCAACTTTCACGCTGTGAGAATCAGCACCTTTAGGATTTGTACCCCAGTGAGAATCAGCACCTTCAGAAACTTTACACCAGTGAGAATCAATACCTTCAGGAACTGATTCCAAGTGAGAGTCAGCAACTTCAGGAAATGTATCCCAGTGAGTGTCAGGAACTGTATCCCAGAGAGAGTCAGCACCTCCAGGAACTGTCCCCCACTGAGACTCAGCACCATCAGGAACTGATTCCCAGTGAGAGTCAGCACCTTCAGAAACAGTACCCCAGTGCATGTCAGAAACTTCAGGAACCGTTCCCAAGTGAGAGCCAACACCTTCAGGAGGTGTACTCCAGTGAGAGTAATCAACTTCAGGAACTAATTCCCAATGAGGTTCAGCACCTTCAGCATCTGTCACCCAGTGCGAATCTGCACCTTCAGAATCTGTACCCCAGTGAGAGTCAGCACCTTCAGGAACTGTTCCCCTGTGAGAGACAGCACCTTCAGGATCTTTACCCCAGTGTGAATCAGCAACTTCAGCAACTGTAATCCATTAAGAATCGGCACCTTCAGTAACTTTACACCTTTGAGAGTCAGTACATTTAGGAACCGATTCCGAGTGAGAGTCAGCAACTTCAGGAACTGTATCCCAGTGAGCGTCACCACTTTCAGCAAATGTCCCCCACTCAGAGTCAGCACCTTCAGGAACTGTCCCCCAGTGAGAGTCAGCACTTTCAAGAAATGTACATCAGTGAGAGTCAGCACCTTCTGGATCTTTACCCTGTTAGAATCAGCACCGACAGTAACTTTTCACCAGTGAGTGTCAGCACCTTCAAGGACTGTATCCCAGTGAGAGTCAGCACCTTCAGGATCTGTACCCCGGTGAGAATCAGCTCCTTCAGAAACTTTACACCAGTGAGAGTCATTACCTTCAGGAACCGCTTCCCAGTGAGAGTCAGCAACTTCAGGAAATGTATCCCAGTGAGTGTCATCAACTTCAGGAACCATTCCCAAGTGAGAGCCAACACCTTCAGGAACTGTACCCCAGTGGGAGTCAGCACCTTCAGGAACTTCCTTCCACAAAGAGTCAGCACCTTCAGGAACTGTACCGCAGTGAGAGTCAGCAACTTCAGGAAATGTACACCGGTGAGAGTCAGCACCTTCAAGAACTATACCCCAGTGAGAGTCTGCAGCATCTGGAGAATTATGCCAGTGAGAGACAGCACCCTCATGAACTGTCTCCCAGTGGCATTCAGCACCCTCAGGAACAGTCCCTAGTGAGAATCAGCATCTTCAGTAAATCTACCAGATTGAGAGTCTGCACCTACAGGTACTTTCCCCCAGTGAGAATCATCACCTTCAGGAACTGTACTCCAGTGAGTGTCAGCACCGTCAGGAACTGTATCCCAGTGAGAGTCAGCTCCCTTAGGAACAGTCCCCCACTCAGATTCAGCACCTTCAGGAACTGTCCCCCAGTGAGAGTCAGCATCGTCTGGAAATATACACCAGTGAGATTCAGCACCTTCAGGAACAGTCCCCCAGTGGCAGTCAGCACCATCAGGAACAGTGTCTAGTTAGAATCAGCACCTTATGAAACTCTACCACACAGAGAGTCAGCACCTTCAGGTACTTTCCCCCAGTGAGAATCATCACCTTCAGGAACTTTACCCCAGTGAGAGTCAGCCACTTCAGGAACTGTACCCCACTGAGATTCAGCACCATTTGGAACCGATTCCCAGTGAGATTCAGCACCTTCAGCAACTGTACCCCAGTGAGAATCACCACATTCAGGAGCTAAACCCCAGTGAGAGTCAGCCACTTCAGGAAATGTACCCCAGTGAGATTCAGCACCATCAGGAACCGATTCCCAGTGAGATTTAGCACCTTCAGCACTGTACGCCAGTGAGAATCATCACCTTCAGGAACTATCCCCCGGTGAGAGTCAACACATTCAGGAACCGAATCCCACTGAGATTCAGCAGCTTCAGCAACTTTCAACCTGTGAGAATCAGCACCTTTAGGATCTGTACCCCAGTGAGAATCAGCACCTTCAGGAACTGTACTCCTGTGAGAGTCAGCACCGTCAGGAACAGTGTCCCAGTGAGAGTCAGCACCGTTTGGAAATATACAGCAGTGAGATTCAGCACGTTCAGCAACAGTCCCCCAGTGGGAGTCAGCACCACCAGGAACAATCCCAGGTTAGAATCAGCACCTTCTGAAACTCTACCCCACTGAGAGTCAGCACCTTCAGGTACTTTCCCCCAATGAGAATCATCACCTTCAGGAACCTTACCCCAGTGAGAGTCAGCACATTCAGGAACCGATTCCCAGTGAGATTCAACAGCTTCAGCAACTTTCACCCTGTGAGAATCAGCATCTTTTGGATCTGTACCCCAGTGAGAGTCAGCACCTTCAGGATCTGTACCCCAGTGAGAATCAGCACCTGCAGAAACTTTACACCAGTGAGAGTCATTACCTTCAGGAACCGATTCCCAGTGAGACTCAGCAACTTCAGGAAATGTGTCCCAGTGAGTGTCAGCACCTTCAGGAACTGTCCCCCAGTGAGAGTCAGCAACTTCAGGAAATGTACACCAGTAACAGTCAGAACCTTCAAGAACTCTATCCCAGTGAGAGTCAGCACCTTCAGGAACTGTGACGATCTCAGAGTCAGCACCTTCATGAACTGTCCCCCAGTGGCAGTCAGCAACATCAGGAACTGTCCCTAGTGAGAAACAGTACCTTCAGTAAAACTACCACATTGAGAGTCAGCACCTTCAGGTACTTTCCCCCACTGAGAATCATCACCTTCAGGAACTGTACTCCTGTGAGAGTCAGCACTGTCAGAAACTGTATTCCAGTGAGAGTAAGCACCGTTTGGAAATATACACCAGTGAGATTCAGCACCTTCAGCAACAGTCCCCCAGTGGCAGTCAGCACCACCAGGGACAGTCCCTAGTTAGAATCGGCACCTTCTGAAACTCTACCCCACTGAGAGTCAGCACTTTCAGGTACTTTCCCCCAGTGAGAATCATCACCTTCAGGAACTTTACCCCAGTGAGATTCAGCCACTTCAGGAACTGTACCCCAGTGAGAGTCGCAACAATCAGAAATCGATTCCCAGTGATATTCAGCACCTTCAGCAACTGTACCCCAGTGAGAATCATCACCTTCAGGAACTATACCCCAGTGAGAGTTGGCACATTCAGGAACCGATTCCCAGTGAGATTCAGCAGCTTCAGCAACATTCAGCCTGTCAGAATCTGCACCTTTAGAATCTGTACCCCAGTGAGAATCAGCACCTTCAGAAAATTTACAGCATGAGAATCAGTCCCATCTGGAACCGATTCCCAGTGAGAGTCAGCATCTTCAGGATCTATATCCCAGAGAGAGTCAGCACCTCCAGGAACTGTCCCTCACTGGGAGACAGCACCTTCAGGAACTGATTCCCAGTGAGAGTCAGCACCTTCAGAAACAGTACCCCAGTGCATGTCAGCAACTTAGGGACCATTCCCAAGTGAGAACCAACACCTTCAGGAGGTGTACCCCAGTGAGAGTCAGCAACTTCAGGAACTGTACCCCAGTGAGAGTTAGCACCTTCAGGAACAAATTCCCATTGAGATTCAGCACCATCAGTATCTGTCACCCAGAGCAAATCAGCACCTTCAGGATCTGTACCCCAGTGAGAGTCAGCAACTTCAGGAACTGTAACCCAGCAAGAATCAGCACCTTCAGTAAGTTTACACCATTGAGAGTCAGTGCATTCAGGAAACGATTCCCAGTGAGAGTCAGCAACTTGAGTAAATGTATCCCAGTGAGAGTCAGCACTTTCAGGAAATGTCCCCCACTAAGAGTCAGCACCTTCAGGAACTGTCCCCCAGTGAGAGTCAGCACCTTCAAGAAATGTACATCAGTGAGAGTCAGCATCTTCAGGAACAGTCCCTGAGTGAGAGTTAGCAAGTTCAGGAAATGTACACCAGTAAGAGGCAGCACCTTCAGGAACTGTCCCCCACTCAGAGTCAGCACCTTCAGTAACAGTCCCCCTGTGAGAGTCAGCAACTTCAGGTACTGTAACCCAGTGAGAGTCTGCAGCTTCTGGAAAATTATGCCAGTTAGAGTCAGGGCCATCAGGAACTGTCACCCAGTGGCTGTCAGCATCATCAGGAAAAGTCCCTAGTGAGAATCAGCACCTTCAGTAACTATAACTCTCTGAGAGTCTGCACCTTCAGGTACTGTCCCCCAGTGAGAATCATCACCTTCAGGAACTGTAACCAAGTGAGAGTCAGCACCATCTGGAAATATACAACAGTGAGAGTCAGCACATTCAGGAACAGTCCCCCAGTGGCAGTCAGCACCATCGGGAACAGTGCCTAGTTAGAATCAGCACCTTCAGAAACTCTACCCCGCTGAGAGTCAGCACCTTCAGGTACTTTCCCCCAGTGAGAATAATCACCTTCAGGAACTTTACCCCAGGTAGAGTCAGCAACTTCAGGAACTGTACCCCAGTGAGAGACAGCACCTTCAGGAACCGATTCCCAGTGAGATTCAGCACCTTCAGCAACTGTACCCCAGTGAGAATCATAACGTTCAGGAACTGTACGCCAGTGAGAGTCAGCACCTTCAGGAACCGATTCCCAGTGAGATTTTGCAGCTTCATCAATTTTCACCCTGTGAGAATCAGCACCTTCAGGAACTGTACCCCAGTGAGAGTCAGCACCATCAGGAAATGTACACCAATGAGAGTCAGCACATTCAGGAACAGTCCCCCACTGGGAGTCAGCACCATCAGGAACTGTACCCCAGTGAGAGTCAGCACCTTCAGGATCTGTATCCCAGTGAGAGTCAGCACATTCAGGAACAGTCCCCCACTGGGAGTCAGCACCTTCAGGAACTGTACCCCAGTGAGAGTCAGCAACCTCAGAAAATTACACCAGTGAGAATCAGCACATTCAAGAACTGTATCCCAGTGAGAGTCAGCACATTCAGGAACTGTATCCCAGTGAGAGTCAGCACATTCAGGAACAGTCCCCCACTGGGAGTCAGCACCTTCAGGAACAGTATCCCAGTGAGAGTCAGCACCTTCAGGAAATGTACACCAATGAGAGTCAGCACATTCAGGAACAGTTCCCCACTCAGAGTCAGCACCTTCATGAACTATCCGTCAGTGGCAGTCAGCACCGTCAGGAACTGTCCCTAGTGAGAATCAGCACCTTCAGTAAATCTACCACATTGAGAGTCAGCACCTGCAGGTACTTTCCCCCACTGAGAATCATCACCTTCAGGAACTGTACTCCTGTGAGAGTCAGCACCGTCAGGAACTGTATCCCAGTGAGACTCAGCACCGTTTGGAAATATAGACCAGTGAGATTCAGCACCTTCAGCAATAGTCCCCCAGTGGCAGTCAGCACTATCAGGAACAATCCCTAGTTAGAATCAGCACCTTCTGAAACTCTACCCCAATGAGAGTCAGCGACTTCAGGTACTTTCCTCCAGTGAGAATCAGCACCTTCAGGAACTTTACCCAAGTGAGATTCAGCACCATCAGGAAATGTACACCAATGAGAGTCAGCACCTTCAGGAACTGACCTCCAAACAGAGTTAGCACCTTCAGGAACTGTGCCCCAGTGGGAGTCTGCAGCCTCTGGAAAATTATGCCAGTGAGAGTCAGGACCATCAGGAACTGTCACCCAGTGAGAGACAGCACCTTCAGGAACAGTCCCCCACTCAGAGTCAGCACCTTCATGAACTGTCCGCCAGGGGCAGTCAGCACCGTCAGGAACTGTCCCTAGTGAGAATCAGCACCTTCAGTAAATCTACCACATTGAGAGTCAGCACCTTCAGGTACTTTCCCCCAGTGAGAATCATCACCTTCAGGAACTGTACTCCTGTGAGAGTCAGCACCGTCAGGAACTGTATCCCAGTGAGAGTCAGCACCGTTTGGAAATATAGACCAGTGAGATTCAGCACCTTCGGCAACAGTCCCTTAGTGGCAGTCAGCACCATCAGGAACAATCCCTAGTTAGAATCAGCACCTTCTGAAACTCTATGCCACTGTGAGTCAGCAACTTCAGGTACTTTCCCCCAGTAAGAATCAGCACCTTCAGGAATTTTACCCCAGTGAGAGTCAGCCACTTCAGGAACTGTATCCCAGTGAGATTCAGCACCATCAGGAAATGTACACCAATGAGAGTCAGCACATTCAGGAACAGTCCCCCACTGAGAGTCAGCACATTCAGGAACTGTACCCCAGTGAGAGTTAACACATTCAGAAACGGATTCCCAGTGAGATCCAGCATATTCAGCAACTGTCCCCCAGTGAGAATCAGCACCTTCAGGATCTGTACCCCAGTGAGAGTCAGCACCCTCAGGAACTGTTCCCCTGTGAGAGTCAGCACCTTCAGGATCTTTACCCCAGTGAGAATCAGCACCTGCAGTAACTTTTCACCAGTGAGTGTCAGCACCTTCAAGGACTGTATCCCAGTGAGAGTCAGCACATTCAGGTACTGTGACCATCTCAGAGTCAGCACCTTCAGGAACTGTCCCCCAGTGAGAGTCAGCAACTTCAGGAAATTACACCAGTGAGAGTCAGCACGTTCAAGAAATGTACACCAGTGAGAGACAGCACCTTCAGGAACTGTCCCCCACACAGAGTCAGCACCTTCAGGAACTGTACCCCAGTGGGAGTCAGCACCTTCAGGAACTGTACCCCATTGAGACTCTTCAGCTTCTGGAAAATTATTCCAGTGAGAGTCAGGACCATCAGGAACTGGCCCCAGTGGCAGTCAGAACCGTCAGGAACTAACCCTAGTGAGAATCAGCACCTTCAGTAAATCTACCACATTGAGAGTCAGCACATTCAGGTACTTTCCCCCAGTGAGAATCATCACCTTCTGGAACTTTACCCCAGTGAGAGTCAGCCACTTCAGGAACTGTACCCCAGTGAGAGACAGCACTATCAGGAACCGATTCTCAGTGAGATTCAGCACCTTCAGCAACTGTACCCCGGTGAGAATCATCACCTTCAGGAACTATACCCCAGTGAGAATCAGTACCTTCAGGAACTGATTCCAAGTGAGAGTCAGCAACTTCAGGAAATGTATCCCAGTGAGTGTCAGGAACTGTATCCCAGAGAGAGTCAGCACCTCCAGGAACTGTCCCCCACTGAGACTCAGCACCATCAGGAACTGATTCCCAGTGAGAGTCAGCACCTTCAGAATCTGTACCCCAGTGAGAGTCAGCACCTTCAGGAACTGTTCCCCTGTGAGAGACAGCACCTTCAGGATCTTTACCCCAGTGTGAATCAGCAACTTCAGCAACTGTAATCCATTAAGAATCGGCACCTTCAGTAACTTTACACCTTTGAGAGTCAGTACATTCAGGAACCGATTCCGAGTGAGAGTCAGCAACTTCAGGAACTGTATCCCAGTGAGCGTCACCACTTTCAGCAAATGTCCCCCACTCAGAGTCAGCACCTTCAGGAACTGTCCCCCAGTGAGAGTCAGCACTTTCAAGAAATGTACATCAGTGAGAGTCAGCACCTTCTGGATCTTTACCCTGTTAGAATCAGCACCGACAGTAACTTTTCACCAGTGAGTGTCCGCACCTTCAAGGACTGTATCCCAGTGAGAGTCAGCACCTTCAGGATCTGTACCCCGGTGAGAATCAGCTCCTTCAGAAACTTTACACCAGTGAGAGTCATTACCTTCAGGAACCGCTTCCCAGTGAGAGTCAGCAACTTCAGGAAATGTATCCCAGTGAGTGTCATCAACTTCAGGAACCATTCCCAAGTGAGAGCCAACACCTTCAGGAACTGTACCCCAGTGGGAGTCAGCACCTTCAGGAACTTCCTTCCACAAAGAGTCAGCACCTTCAGGAACTGTACCGCAGTGAGAGTCAGCAACTTCAGGAAATGTACACCGGTGAGAGTCAGCACCTTCAAGAACTATACCCCAGTGAGAGTCTGCAGCATCTGGAGAATTATGCCAGTGAGAGACAGCACCCTCATGAACTGTCTCCCAGTGGCAGTCAGCAACATCAGGAACTGTCCCGAGTGAGAATCAGCACCTTCAGTAAAACTACCACATTGAGAGTCAGCACCTTCAGGTACTTTCCCCCAGTGAGAATCATCACCTTCAGGAACTGTACGCCTGTGAGAGTCAGCACCGTTTGGAAATATACACCAGTGAGATTCAGCATCTTCAGCAACAATCCCCCAGTGGCAGTCAGCACCACCAGGAACAGTCCCTAGTTAGAATCGGCACCTTCTGAAACTCTACCCCACTGAGAGTCAGCACTTTCAGGTACTTTCCCCCAGTGAGAATCATCACCTTCAGGAACTTTACCCCAGTGAGAGTCAGCCACTTCAGGAACTGTACCCCAGTGAGAGTCGCAACAATCAGGAATCGATTCCCAGTGATATTCAGCACCTTCAGCAACTGTACCCCAGTGAGAATCATCACCTTCAGGAACTATACCCCAGTGAGAGTCGGCACATTCAGGAACCGATTCCCAGTGAGATTCAGCAGCTTCAGCAACATTCAGACTGTCAGAATCAGCACCTTTTGAATCTGTACCCCAGTGAGAATCAGCACCTTCGAAAATTTACAGCAGTGAGAATCAGTACCATCTGTAACCGATTCCCTGAGAGAGTCAGCACCTTCAGGATCTGTATCGCAGAGAGAGTCAGCACCTCCAGGAACTGTCCATCACTGGGAGTCAGCACCTTCAGGAAATGTATCCCACTGAGAGTCAGCACTTTCAGGAAATGTCGCCCACTAAGAGTCAGCACCTTCAGGAACTGTCCCCCAGCGAGAGTCAGCACCTTCAAGAAATGTACATCAGTGAGAGTCAGCATCTTCAGGAACAGTCCCTGAGTGAGAGTTAGCAAGTTCAGGAAATGTACACCAGTAAGAGTCAGCACCTTCAGGAACTGTCCCCCACTCAGAGTCAGCACCTTCAGTAACAGTTCCCCTGTGTGAGTCAGCAACTTCAGGTACTGTAACCCAGTGAGAGTCTGCAGGTTCTGGAAAATTATGCCAGTGAGAGTCAGGACCATCAGGAACTGTCACCCAGTGGCTGTCAGCATCATCAAGAAAAGTCCCTAGTGAGAATCAGCACCTTCAGTAACTATACCCCTCTGAGAGTCTGTACCTTCAGGTACTGTCCCCCAGTGAGAATCATCACCTTCAGGAACTGTAACCAAGTGAGAGTCAGCACCATCTGGAAATATACAACAGTGAGAGTCAGCACATTCAGGAACAGTCCCCCAGTGGCAGTCAGCACCATCAGGAACAGTGCCTAGTTAGAATCAGCACCTTCAGAAACTCTACCCCACTGAGAGTCAGCACCTTCAGGTACTTTCCCCCAGTGAGAATAATCACCTTCAGGAACTTTACCCCAGGTAGAGTCAGCAACTTCAGGAACTGTACCCTAGTGAGAGACAGCACTTTCAGGAACCGATTCCCAGTGAGATTCAGCACCTTCAGCAACTGTACCCCAGTGAGAATCATCACCTTCAGGAACTGTACGCCAGTGAGTGTCAGCACATTCAAGGACTGTATCCCAGTGAGAGTCAGCACATTCAGGAACTGTGACCACCTCAGAGTTAGCAACTTCTGGAAATTACACCAGTGAGAGTAAGCACCTTCAAGAACTGTATCCCAGTGAGAGTCAGCACCTTCAGGAAATGTACACCAGTGAGAGTTAGCACCTTCAGGATCTGTCCCCCGCCCAGAGTCAGCACCTTCAGGAACTGTACCCCAGTGGGAGTCAGCACCTTCAGTATCTGTCCCCCAGTGAGAGTCAGCACCTTCAGGAACTGTCTCCCACACAGAGTCAGCACCTTCAGGAGCTGTACTGCAGTGGGAGTCAGCATCTTCAGGAACTGTACCCCATTGAGAGTCTGCAGCTTCCGGAAAAATTATGCCAGTGAGAGTCAGGACCATCAGGAACTGTCCCCCAGTGGCAGTCAGCACCGTCAGGAATGTCCCTAGTGAGAATCAGCACCTTCAGTAAATCTACCACATTGAGAGTCATCACCTTCAGGTACTTTCCCCAGTGAGAATCATCACCTTCAGGAACTTTACCCCAGTGAGAGTCAGCCACTTCAGGAACTGTACCCCAGTGAGAGTCAGCACCATCAGGAACCGATTCTCAGTGAGATTCAGCATCTTCAGCAACTGTACCCCAGTGAGAATCATCACCTTCAGGAACTATACCCCAGTGAGAGTCGGCACATTCAGGAACCGATTCCCAGTGAGATTCATCAGCTTCAGCAACTTTCACCCTGTGAGAACCAGCACCTTTAGGATCTGTACCCCAGTGAGAATCAGCACCTTCAGAAACTTTACACCAGTGAGAATCAGTACCTTCAGGAACAGTCCCCCAGTGGCAGTCAGCACCATCAGGAACAGTCCCAAGTTAGAATCAGCACCTTCTGAAACTCTACCGCACTGAGAGTCAGCAACTTCAGGTAGTTTCCCCCAGTGAGAATCATCACCGTCAGGAACTTTACCCCAGTGAGAGTCAGCCACTTCAGGAACTGTACCCCAGTGAGAGTCAGCACCTTCAGGATCTGTATCCCAGTGAGAGTCAGCACATTCAGGAACAGTCCCCCACTGGGAGTCAGCACCTTCAGGAACTGTACCCCAGTGAGAGACAGCAACCTCAGAAAATTACACCAGTGAGAGTCAGCACATTCAAGAACTGTATCCCAGTGAGAGTCAGCACATTCAGGAAGCGTATCCCAGTGAGAGTCAGCACATTCAGGAACAGTCTCCCACTGGGAGTCAGCACCATCAGGAAATGTTTCCCATTGAGAGTCAGCACCTTCAGGAAATGTACACCAGTGAGAGTCAGCACTTTCAGGAACTGTCCCCCACACAGAGTCAGCACCTTCAGTAAATGTCCCCCAGTGAGAGTCAGCACCTTCAGGAAATGTAACCCATTGAGAGTCAGCACCTTCAGGAAATGTCCCGCAAACAGAGTTAGCACCTTCAGGAACTGTGCCCCAGTGGGAGTCTGCAGCCTCTGGAAAATTATTCCAGTGAGAGTCAGGACCATCAGGAACTGTCACCCAGTGAGAGACAGCACCTTCAGGAACAGTCCTCCACTCAGATTCAGCACCTTCATGCACTGTCCCCCAGTGGCAGTCAGCACCGTCAGGAACTGACCCTAGTGAGAATCAGCACCATCAGAAAATCAACCACATTGAGAGTCAGCACCTTCAGGTACTTTCCCCCACTGAGAATCATCACCTTCAGGAACTGTACTCCTGTGAGAGTCAGCACCGTCAGGAACTGTATCCTAGTGTGAATCAGCACCGTTTGGAAATATACACCAGTGAGATTCAGCACCTTCAGCAACAGTCCCCCAGTGGCAGTCAGCACCATCAGGAACAATCCCTAGTTAGAATCAGCACCTTCTGAAAATCTACCCCACTGAGAGTCAGCAACTTCAGTTACTTTCCCCCAGTGAGAGTCAGCCACTTCAGGAACTGTACCCCAGTGAGATTCAGCGCCATCATGAAATGTACACCAATGAGAGTCAGCACATTCAGGAACAGTCCCCCACTGGGACTCAGCACCTTCAGGAACTGTACCCCACTGAGAGTTAGCTCATTCAGGAACCGATTCCCAGTGAGATCCAGCATATTCAGCAACTGTCCCCCAGTGAGAATCAGCACCTTCAGTAAATCTACCACATTGAGAGTCAGCACCTTCAGGTACTTTCCCCAGTGAGAATCATCACCTTCAGGAACTTTACCCCAGTGAGAGTCAGCCACTTCAGGAACTGTACCCCAGTGAGAGTCAGCACCATCAGGAACCGATTCTCAGTGAGATTCAGCACCTTCAGCAACTGTACCCCAGTGAGAATCATCACCTTCAGGAACTATACCCCAGTGAGAATCAGTACGTTCAGGAAGCGATTCCCAGTGAGATTCAGCAGCTTCAGCAACTTTCACCCTGTGAGAACCAGCACCTTTAGGATCTGTACCCCAGTGAGAATCAGCACCTTCAGAAACTTTACACCAGTGAGAATCAGTACCTTCAGGAACCGATTCCCAGTGAGAGTCAGCAACTTCAGGAAATGTATTCCAGTGAGTGTCAGGAACTGTATCCCAGAGAGAGTCAGCACCTCCAGGAACTGTCCCCCACTGAGACTCATCACCTTCAGGAACTGATTCGGAGTGAGAGTCAGCACCTTCAGAAACTACCCCAGTGCATGTCAGCAACTTCAGGAACCATTCCCAAGTGAGAGCCAACACCTTCAGGAGGTGTACCCCTGTGAGAGTCAGCAACTTCAGGAACTCATTCCCATTGAGATTCAGCACCATCTGCATCTGTAACCCAGTGCGAATCAGCACCTTCAGAATCTTTACTCCAGTGAGAGTCAGCACCATCAGGAACTGTGCCCCTGTGAGAGACAGCACCTTCAGGATCTTAACCCCAGTGTGAATCAGCAACTTCAGGAACTGTAACCCATTAAGAATCAGCACCTTCAGTAACTTTACACCTGTGAGAGTCAGTACATTCAGGAACCGATTCCGAGTGAGAGTCAGCACCTTCAGGAACTGTCCCCCAGTGAGAGTCAGCACCTTCAAGAAATGTACATCAGTGACAGTCAGAACCTTCAGGACCTTAACCCCAGTTAGAATCAGCACCGACAGTAACTTTTCACCAGTGAGTGTCAGCACCTTCAAGGACTGTATCCCAGTGAGAGTCAGCACCTTCAGGAACTGTGATGATCTCAGAGTCAGCACCTTCATGAACTGTCCCCCAGTGGCAGTCAGCAACATCAGGAACTGTCCCTAGTGAGATTCAGCACCTTCAGTAAATCTAACACATTGAGAGTCAGCAACTTCAGGTACTTTCCCCCAGTGAGAATCATCGCCTTCAGGAACTGTTCTCCTGTGAGATTCAGCACCGTCAGGAACTGTATTCCATTGAGAGTCAGCAGCGTTTGGATATATACACCAGTGAGATTCAGCACCTTCAGCAACAGTCCCCCAGAGGCAGTCAGCACCACCAGGAACAGTCCTTAGTTAGAATCAGCACCTTCTGAATCTCTACCCCACTGAGAGTCAGCACCTTCAGGAACAGTTCCTGAGTGAGAGTTAGCAAGTTCAGGAAATGTGCACCAGTGAGAGTCAGCACCTTCAGGAACTGTCCCCCACTCAGAGTCAGCACCTTCAGTAACTGTCCCCCTGTGAGAGTCATCACCTTCAGGTACTGTAACACAGTGAGAGTCTGCAGGTTCTGGAAAATTATGCCAGTGAGAGTCAGGACCATCAGGAACTGTCACCCAGTGGATGTCAGCATCATCAGGAACAGTCCCTAGTGAGGATCAGCACATTCAGTAACTATACCCCTCTGAGAGTCTGCACCTTCAGGTACTGTCCCCGAGTGAGAATCATCACCTTCAGGAACTGTACCCAAGTGAGAGTCAGCACCGTCTGGAAATGTACAACAATGAGTGTCAGCACATTCAGGAACAGTCCCCCAGTGGCAGTCATCACCATCAGGAACAGTGCCTAGTTAGAATCAGCACCTTCAGAAACTTTACCCCACTGAGAGTCAGCACCTTCAGGTACTTTCCCCCAGTGAGAATAATCACCTTCAGGATCTTTACCCCAGGTAGAGTCAGCAACTTCAGGAACTGTACCCCAGTGAGAGACAGCACCTTCAGGAAATGTACACCAATGAGAGTCAGCACATTCAGGAACTGAACCCCAGTGAGAGTCAGCACCTTCAGGATCTGTATCCCAGTGAGAGTCAGCACATTCAGGAACAGTCCCCCACTGGGAGTCAGCACCTTCAGGAACTGTACCTCAGTGAGAGACAGCAACCTCAGAAAATTACACCAGTGAGAGTCAGCACATTCAAGAACTGTATCCCAGTGAGAGTCAGCACCTTCAGGAAATGTACACCAGTGAGATTCAGCACTTTCAGGAACTGTCCCCCACACAGAGTCAGCACCTTCAGTAAATGTCCCCCAGTGAGAGTCAGCACCTTCAGGAACTGTAACCCATTGAGAGTCAGCACCTTCAGGAAATGTCCCGCAAACAGAGTTAGCACCTTCAGGAACTGTGCCCCAGTGGGAGTCTGCAGCCTCTGGAAAATTATTCCAGTGAGAGTCAGGACCATCAGGAACTGTCACCCAGTGAGAGACAGCACCTTCAGGAACAGTCCCCCACTCAGATTCAGCACCTTCATGCACTGTCCCCCAGTGGCAGTCAGCACCGTCAGGAACTGACCCTAGTGAGAATCAGCACCTTCAGAAAATCAACCACATTGAGTGTCAGCACCTTCAGGTACTTTCCCCCACTGAGAATCATCACCTTCAGGAACTGTACTCCTGTGAGAGTCAGCACCGTCAGGAACTGTATCCCAGTGTGAATCAGCACCGTTTGGAAATATACACCAGTGAGATTCAGCACCTTCAGCAACAGTCCCCCAGTGGCAGTCAGCACCATCAGGAACAATCCCTAGTTAGAATCAGCACCTTCTGAAACTCTACCCCACGGAGAGTCAGCAACTTCAGGTACTTTCCCCCAGTGAGAGTCAGCCACTTCAGGAACTGTACCCCAGTGAGATTCAGCGCCATCATGAAATGTACACCAATGAGAGTCAGCACATTCAGGAACAGTCCCCCACTGGGACTCAGCACCTTCAGGAACTGTACCCCACTGAGAGTTAGCTCATTCAGGAACCGATTCCCAGTGAGATCCAGCATATTCAGCAACTGTCCCCCAGTGAGAATCAGCACCTTCAGGATCTGAACCCCAGTGAGAGTCAGCACCTTCAGGAACTGTTCCCCTGTGAGAGTCAGCATCTTCAGGATCTTTACCCCAGTGAGATTCAGCACCTACAGTAACTTTTCACCAGTGAGTGTCAGCTCCTTCAAGGACTGTATCCCAGTGAGAGTCAGCACCTTCAGGAAATTACACCAGTGAGAGTCAGCACCTTCAATAACTGTATCCCAGTGAGAGTGAGCACCTTCAGGAAATGTACACCAGTGAGAGTCAGCACATTCAAGAACTGTATCCCAGTCAGAGTCAGCACATTCAGGAAGTGTATCCCAGTGAGAGTCAGCACATTCAGGAACAGTCCCCCACTGGGAGTCAGCACCTTCAGGAACTGTATCCCAGTGAGAGTCAGCACCTTCAGGAAATGTACACCAGTGAGATTCAGCACTTTCAGGAACTGTCCCCCACACAGAGTCAGCACCTTCAGTAAATGTCCCCCAGTGAGAGTCAGCACCTTCAGGAACTGTAACCCATTGAGAGTCAGCACCTTCAGGAAATGTCCCGCAAACAGAGTTAGCACCTTCAGGAACTGTGCCCCAGTGGGAGTCTGCAGCCTCTGGAAAATTATTCCAGTGAGAGTCAGGACCATCAGGAACTGTCACCCAGTGAGAGCAGCACCTTCAGGAACAGTCCTCCACTCAGATTCAGCACCTTCATGAACTGTCCCCCAGTGGCAGTCAGCACCGTCAGGAACTGACCCTAGTGAGAATCAGCACCTTCAGAAAATCAACCACATTGAGAGTCAGCACCTTCAGGTACTTTCCCCCACTGAGAATCATCACCTTCAGGAACTGTACTCCTGTGAGAGTCAGCACCGTCAGGAACTGTATCCCAGTGTGAATCAGCACCGTTTGGAAATATACACCAGTGAGATTCAGCACCTTCAGCAACAGTCCCCCAGTGGCAGTCAGCACCATCAGGAACAATCCCTAGTTAGAATCAGCACCTTCTGAAACTCTACCCCACTGAGAGTCAGCAACTTCAGGTACTTTCCCCCAGTGAGAGTCAGCCACTTCAGGAACTGTACCCCAGTGAGATTCAGCGCCATCATGAAATGTACACCAATGAGAGTCAGCACATTCAGGAACAGTCCCCCACTGGGACTCAGCACCTTCAGGAACTGTACCCCCCTGAGAGTTAGCTCATTCAGGAACCGATTCCCAGTGAGATCCAGCATATTCAGCAACTGTCCCCCAGTGAGAATCAGCACCTTCAGGATCTGAACCCCAGTGAGAGTCAGCACCTTCAGGAACTGTTCCCCTGTGAGAGTCAGCATCTTCAGGATCTTTACCCCAGTGAGATTCAGCACCTACAGTAACTTTTCACCAGTGAGTGTCAGCTCCTTCAAGGACTGTATCCCAGTGAGAGTCAGCACCTTCAGGAAATTACACCAGTGAGAGTCAGCACCTTCAATAACTGTATCCCAGTGAGAGTGAGCACCTTCAGGAAATGTACACCAGTGAGAGTCAGCACATTCAAGAACTGTATCCCAGTCAGAGTCAGCACATTCAGGAAGTGTATCCCAGTGAGAGTCAGCACATTCAGGAACAGTCCCCCACTGGGAGTCAGCACCTTCAGGAACTGTATCCCAGTGAGAGTCAGCACCTTCAGGAAATGTACACCAGTGAGATTCAGCACTTTCAGGAACTGTCCCCCACACAGAGTCAGCACCTTCAGTAAATGTCCCCCAGTGAGAGTCAGCACCTTCAGGAACTGTAACCCATTGAGAGTCAGCACCTTCAGGAAATGTCCCGCAAACAGAGTTAGCACCTTCAGGAACTGTGCCCCAGTGGGAGTCTGCAGCCTCTGGAAAATTATTCCAGTGAGAGTCAGGACCATCAGGAACTGTCACCCAGTGAGAGCAGCACCTTCAGGAACAGTCCTCCACTCAGATTCAGCACCTTCATGCACTGTCCCCCAGTGGCAGTCAGCACCGTCAGGAACTGACCCTAGTGAGAATCAGCACCTTCAGAAAATCAACCACATTGAGAGTCAGCACCTTCAGGTACTTTCCCCCACTGAGAATCATCACCTTCAGGAACTGTACTCCTGTGAGAGTCAGCACCGTCAGGAACTGTATCCCAGTGAGAATCAGCACCGTTTGGAAATATACACCAGTGAGATTCAGCACCTTCAGCAACAGTCCCCCAGTGGCAGTCAGCACCATCAGGAACAATCCCTAGTTAGAATCAGCACCTTCTGAAACTCTACCCCACGGAGAGTCAGCAACTTCAGGTACTTTCCCCCAGTGAGAGTCAGCCACTTCAGGAACTGTACCCCAGTGAGATTCAGCGCCATCATGAAATGTACACCAATAAGAGTCAGCACATTCAGGAACAGTCCCCCACTGGGAGTCAGCACCTTCAGGAACTGTACCCCCCTGAGAGTTAGCTCATTCAGGAACCGATTCCCAGTGAGATCCAGCATATTCAGCAACTGTCCCCCAGTGAGAATCAGCACCTTCAGGATCTGTACCCCAGTGAGAGTCAGCACCTTCAGGAACTGTTCCCCTGTGAGAGTCAGCATCTTCAGGATCTTTACCCCAGTGAGATTCAGCACCTACAGTAACTTTTCACCAGTGAGTGTCAGCTCCTTCAAGGACTGTATCCCAGTGAGAGTCAGCACCTTCAGGAACTGTGACCATCTCAGAGTCAGCACCTTCAGGAACTGTCCGCCAGTGAGAGTCAGCAACTTCAGGAAATTACACCAGTGAGAGTCAGCACCTTCAATAACTGTATCCCAGTGAGAGTGAGCACCTTCAGGAAATGTACACCAGTGAGAGTCAGCACATTCAAGAACTGTATCCCAGTGAGAGTCAGCACATTCAGGAAGTGTATCCCAGTGAGAGTCAGCACCTTCAGGAAATGTACACCAGTGAGATTCAGCACTTTCAGGAACTGTCCCCCACACAGAGTCAGCACCTTCAGTAAATGTCCCCCAGTTAGAGTCAGCACCTTCAGGAACTGTAACCCATTGAGAAACAGCACCTTCAGGAAATGTCCCGCAAACAGAGTTAGCACCTTCAGGAACTGTGCCCCAGTGGGAGTCTGCAGCCTCTGGAAAATTATTCCAGTGAGAGTCAGGACCATCAGGAACTGTCACCCAGTGAGAGCAGCACCTTCAGGAACAGTCCTCCTCTCAGATTCAGCACCTTCATGAACTGTCCCCCAGTGGCAGTCAGCACCATCAGAAACTGACCCTAGTGAGAATCAGCACCTTCAGAAAATCAACCACATTGTGAGTCAGCACCTTCAGGTACTTTCCCCCACTGAGAATCATCACCTTCAGGAACTGTACTCCTGTGAGAGTCAGCACCGTCAGGAACTGTGTCCCAGTGAGAATCAGCCCCGTTTGGAAATATACACCAGTGAGATTCAGCACCTTCAGCAACAGTCCCCCAGTGGCAGTCAGCACCATCAGGAACAATCCCTAGTTAGAATCAGCACCTTCTGAAACTCTACCCCACTGAGAGTCAGCAACTTCAGGTACTTTCCCCCAGTGAGAGTCAGCCACTTCAGGAACTGTACCCCAGTGAGATTCAGCGCCATCATGAAATGTACACCAATGAGAGTCAGCACATTCAGGAACAGTCCCCCACTGGGACTCAGCACCTTCAGGAACTGTACCCCCCTGAGAGTTAGCTCATTCAGGAACCGATTCCCAGTGAGATCCAGCATATTCAGCAACTGTCCCCCAGTGAGAATCAGCACCTTCAGGATCTGAACCCCAGTGAGAGTCAGCACCTTCAGGAACTGTTCCCCTGTGAGAGTCAGCATCTTCAGGATCTTTACCCCAGTGAGATTCAGCACCTACAGTAACTTTTCACCAGTGAGTGTCAGCTCCTTCAAGGACTGTATCCCAGTGAGAGTCAGCACCTTCAGGAAATTACACCAGTGAGAGTCAGCACCTTCAATAACTGTATCCCAGTGAGAGTGAGCACCTTCAGGAAATGTACACCAGTGAGAGTCAGCACATTCAAGAACTGTATCCCAGTCAGAGTCAGCACATTCAGGAAGTGTATCCCAGTGAGAGTCAGCACATTCAGGAACAGTCCCCCACTGGGAGTCAGCACCTTCAGGAACTGTATCCCAGTGAGAGTCAGCACCTTCAGGAAATGTACACCAGTGAGATTCAGCACTTTCAGGAACTGTCCCCCACACAGAGTCAGCACCTTCAGTAAATGTCCCCCAGTGAGAGTCAGCACCTTCAGGAACTGTAACCCATTGAGAGTCAGCACCTTCAGGAAATGTCCCGCAAACAGAGTTAGCACCTTCAGGAACTGTGCCCCAGTGGGAGTCTGCAGCCTCTGGAAAATTATTCCAGTGAGAGTCAGGACCATCAGGAACTGTCACCCAGTGAGAGCAGCACCTTCAGGAACAGTCCTCCACTCAGATTCAGCACCTTCATGCACTGTCCCCCAGTGGCAGTCAGCACCGTCAGGAACTGACCCTAGTGAGAATCAGCACCTTCAGAAAATCAACCACATTGAGAGTCAGCACCTTCAGGTACTTTCCCCCACTGAGAATCATCACCTTCAGGAACTGTACTCCTGTGAGAGTCAGCACCGTCAGGAACTGTATCCCAGTGAGAATCAGCACCGTTTGGAAATATACACCAGTGAGATTCAGCACCTTCAGCAACAGTCCCCCAGTGGCAGTCAGCACCATCAGGAACAATCCCTAGTTAGAATCAGCACCTTCTGAAACTCTACCCCACGGAGAGTCAGCAACTTCAGGTACTTTCCCCCAGTGAGAGTCAGCCACTTCAGGAACTGTACCCCAGTGAGATTCAGCGCCATCATGAAATGTACACCAATAAGAGTCAGCACATTCAGGAACAGTCCCCCACTGGGACTCAGCACCTTCAGGAACTGTACCCCACTGAGAGTTAGCTCATTCTGGAACCGATTCCCAGTGAGATCCAGCATATTCAGCAACTGTCCCCCAGTGAGAATCAGCACCTTCAGGATCTGTACCCCAGCGAGAGTCAGCACCTTCAGGAACTGTTCCCCTGTGAGAGTCAGCATCTTCAGGATCTTTACCCCAGTGAGATTCAGCACCTACAGTAACTTTTCACCAGTGAGTGTCAACTCCTTCAAGGACTGTATCCCAGTGAGAGTCAGCACCTTCAGGAACTGTGACCATCTCAGAGTCAGCACCTTCAGGAACTGTCCGCCAGTGAGAGTCAGCAACTTCAGGAAATTACACCAGTGAGAGTCAGCACCTTCAATAACTGTATCCCAGTGAGAGTGAGCACCTTCAGGAAATGTACACCAGTGAGAGTCAGCACATTCAAGAACTGTATCCCAGTGAGAGTCAGCACATTCAGGAAGTGTATCCCAGTGAGAGTCAGCACCTTCAGGAAATGTACACCAGTGAGATTCAGCACTTTCAGGAACTGTCCCCCACACAGAGTCAGCACCTTCAGTAAATGTCCCCCAGTGAGAGTCAGCACCTTCAGGAACTGTAACCCATTGAGAAACAGCACCTTCAGGAAACGTCCCGCAAACAGAGTTAGCACCTTCAGGAACTGTGCCCCAGTGGGAGTCTGCAGCCTCTGGAAAATTATTCCAGTGAGAGTCAGGACCATCAGGAACTGTCACCCAGTGAGAGCAGCACCTTCAGGAACAGTCCTCCACTCAGATTCAGCACCTTCATGAACTGTCCCCCAGTGGCAGTCAGCACCGTCAGAAACTGACCCTAGTGAGAATCAGCACCTTCAGAAAATCAACCACATTGAGAGTCAGCACCTTCAGGTACTTTCCCCCACTGAGAATCATCACCTTCAGGAACTGTACTCCTGTGAGAGTCAGCACCGTCAGGAACTGTGTCCCAGTGAGAATCAGCCCCATTTGGAAATATACACCAGTGAGATTCAGCACCTTCAGCAACAGTCCCCCAGTGGCAGTCAGCACCATCAGGAACAATCCCTAGTTAGAATCAGCACCTTCTGAAACTCTACCCCACGGAGAGTCAGCAACTTCAGGTACTTTCCCCCAGTGAGAGTCAGCCACTTCAGGAACTGTACCCCACTGAGATTCAGCGCCATCAGGAAATGTACACCAATGAGAGTCAGCACATTCAGGAACAGTCCCCCACTGGGACTCAGCACCTTCAGGAACTGTACCCCACTGAGAGTTAGCTCATTCAGGAACCGATTCCCAGTGAGTTCCAGCATATTCAGCAACTGTCCCCCAGTGAGAATCAGCACCTTCAGGATCTGTACCCCAGTGAGAGTCAGCACCTTCAGGAACTGTTCCCCTGTGAGAGTCAGCATCTTCAGGATCTTTACCCCAGTGAGATTCAGCACCTACAGTAACTTTTCACCAGTGAGTGTCAACTCCTTCAAGGACTGTATCCCAATGAGAGTCAGCACCTTTAGGAACTGTGAACATCTCAGAGTCAGCACCTTCAGGAACTGTCTGCCAGTGAGAGTCAGCAACTTCAGGAAATGTACACCAGTGAGAGTCAGCACCTTCATGAACTGTCCCCCATTGGCAGTCAGCACCATCAGGAACTGACCCTAGTGAGAATCAGCACCTTCAGAAAATCAACCACATTGAGAGTCAGCACCTTCAGATACTTTCCTCCACTGAGAATCATCACCTTCAGGAACTGTACTCCTGTGAGAGTCAGCACCGTCAGGAACTGTATCCCAGTGAGAATCAGCACCGTTTGGAAATATACACCAGTGAGATTCAGCACCTTCAGCAACAGTCCCCCAGTGGCAGTCAGCACCATCAGGAACAATCCCTAGTTAGAATCAGCACCTTCTGAAACTCTACCCCACTGAGAGTCAGCAACTTCAGGTACTTTCCCCCAGTGAGAGTCAGCCACTTCAGGAACTGTACCCCAGTGAGATTCAGCGCCATCAGGAAATGTACACCAATGAGAGTCAGCATATTCAGGAACAGTCCCCCACTGGGAGTCAGCACCTTCAGGAACTGTACCCCACTGAGAGTTGGCTCATTCAGGAACTGATTCCCAGTGAGATCCAACAGCTTCAGCAACTTTCACCCTGTGAGAATTAGCACCTTTTGGATCTGTACCCCAGTGAGAGTCAGCACCTTCAGGATCTGTACCACAGTGAGAATCAGCACCTTCAGAAACTTTACACCAGTGAGAGTCATTAACTTCAGGAACCGATTCCCAGTGAGACTCAGCAACTTCAGCAAATGTATCCCAGTGAGTGTCAGCACCTTCAGGAACTGTATCCCAGTGAGAGTCAGCACCTTCAGGAACAGTGACCATCTCAGAGTCAGCACCTTCATGAAATGTCCCCCAGTGGCAGTCAGCACCGTCAGGAACTGTCCCTAGTGAGAATCAGCACCTTCAGTAAATCTACCACATTGAGAGTCAGCACCTGCAGGTACTTTCCCCCACTGAGAATCATCACCTTCAGGAACTGTACTCCTGTGAGAGTCAGCACCTTCAGGATCTTTACCCCAGTGTGAATCAGCAACTTCAGCAACTGTAACCCATTAAGAATCAGAACCTTCAGTAACTTTACACCTTTGAGACACAGTACATTCAGGAACCGATTCCGAGTGAGAGTCAGCAACTTCAGGAACTGTACTCCTGTGAGAGTCAGCACCGACAGGAATAGTATCCCAGTGAGAGTCAGCACCGTTTGGAAATATACACCAGTGAGATTCAGCACGTTCAGCAACAGTCCCCCAGTGGGAGTCAGCACCACCAGGAACAGTCCTTAGTTAGAATCAGCACCTTCTGAAACTCTACCCCGCTGAGAGTCAGCACCTTCAGGTACTTTCCCCCATTGGGAATCATAACCTTCAGGAACCTTACCCCAGTGAGAGTCAGCACATTGAGGAACCGATTCCCAGTGAGACTGAACAGCTTCAGCAACTTTCACCCTGTGAGAATCAGCGCCTTCTGGATCTGGACCCCAGTGAGAGTCAGCACCTTCAGGAACAGTGACCATCACAGAGTCAGCACCTTCAGGAACTGTATCCCAGTGAGAGTCAGCACCTTCAGGAAATGTACACCAGTGAGAGTCAGCACCTTCAGGAACTGTCCCCCAGTGAGAGTCAGCACCTTCAGGAACTGTACCCCAGTGGGAGTCAGCACCTTCAGGATCCATCCCCCACACAGAGTCAGCACCTTCAGGAACTGTACCGCAGTGGGAGTCAGCATCTTCAGAAAATGTACCCCAGTGAGAGTCTGCAGCTTCTGGAAAATTATGCCAGTGAGAGACAGCACCCTCTTGAACTGTCCCCCAGTGGCAGTCAGCACCCTCAGGAGCAGTCCCCAGTGAGAATCAGGATCTTCAGTAAATCTACCACTTTGAGAGTCTGCACCTTCAGGTACTTTCCCCCAGTGAGAATCATCACCTTCAGGAACTGTACTCCAGTGAGAGTCAGCACCGTCAGGAACTGTATCCCAGTGAGAGTCAGCTCATTTAGGAACAGTCCCCCACTCAGTTTCAGCACCTTCAGGATCTGTCCCCCAGTGAGAGTCAGCACCGTCTGGAAATATACACCAGTGAGATTCAGCACATTCAGGAACAGTCCCCCAGTGGCAGTCAGCACCATCAGGAACAGTCCCTAGTTAGAATCAGCACCTTCTGAAACTCTACCAAACAGAGAGTCAGCACCTTCAGGTACTTTCCCCCAGTGAGAATCATCACCTTCAGGAACTTTACCCCAGTGAGAGTCAGCCACTTCAAGAACTGTACCCCAGTGAAAGTCAGCACCATCAGGAACCGATTCCCAGTGAGATTCAGCACCTTCAGCAACTGTACCCCGGTGAGAATCCCTACCTTCAGGAACTAAACCCCAGTGAGAGTCAGCCACTTCAGGAAATGTACCCCAGTGAGATTCAGCACCATCAGGAACCGATTCCCAGTGAGATTCAGCACCTTCAGCAACTTTCACCCTGTGAGAATCATCACCTTTAGGATCTGTACCCCAGTGAGAGTCAGCACCTTCAGGATCTTTACCCCAGTGAGAATCAGCACCTTCAGGTTCTGTACCCCAGTGAGAATCAGCACCTTCAGAAACTTTACACCAGTGAGAGTCAATACCTTCAGGAACCGATTCCCAATGAGATTCAGTAACTTCAGGAAATGTATCCCAGTGAGAGTCAGCACCTTCAGGAACTGTATCCCAGAGACAGTCAGCACCTCCAGGAACTCTCCCCCACTGAGACTCAGCACCTTCTGGAACTGATTCCCAGTGAGAGTCAGCACCTTCAGAAACAATACCCCAGTGCATGTCAGCAACTCAGGAACCGTTCCCAAGTGAGAGCCAACAACTTCAGGAGTTGTACCCCAGTGAGAGTCAGCAACTTCAGGAACTGTACTCCTGTGAGAGTCAGCACCGACAGGAATAGTATCCCAGTGAGAGTCAGCACCGTTTGGAAATATACACCAGTGAGATTCAGCACGTTCAGCAACAGTCCCCCAGTGGGAGTCAGCACCACCAGGAACAGTCCTTAGTTAGAATCAGCACCTTCTGAAACTCTACCCCGCTGAGAGTCAGCACCTTCAGGTACTTTCCCCCATTGGGAATCATAACCTTCAGGAACCTTACCCCAGTGAGAGTCAGCACATTGAGGAACCGATTCCCAGTGAGATTGAACAGCTTCAGCAACTTTCACCCTGTGAGAATCAGCACCTTCTGGATCTGGACCCCAGTGAGAGTCAGCACATTCAGGAACAGTGACCATCACAGAGTCAGCACCTTCAGGAACTGTATCCCAGTGAGAGTCAGCACCTTCAGGAAATGTACCCCAGTGAGAGTCTGCAGCTTCTGGAAAATTATGCCAGTGAGAGACAGCACCCTCATGAACTGTCCCCCAGTGGCAGTCAGCACCCTCAGGAACAGTCCCGAGTGAGAATCCGGATCTTCAGTAAATCTACCACTTTGAGAGTCTGCACCTTCAGGTACTTTCCCCCAGTGAGAATCATCACCTTCACGAACTGTACTCCAGTGAGAGTCAGCCCCGTCAGGAACTGTATCCCTGTGAGAGTCAGCTCCCTTAGGAACATTCCCCCACTCAGATTCAGCACCTTCAGGAACTGTCCCCCAGTGAGAGTCAGCACCGTCTGGAAATATACACCAGTGAGATTCAGCACCTTCAGGAACAGTCCCCCAGTGGCAGTCAGCACCATCAGGAACAGTGTCTAGTTAGAATCAGCACCTTCTGAAACTCTACCACACAGAGAGTCAGCACCTTCAGGTACTTTCCCCCAGTGAGAATCATAACCTTCAGGAACTTTACCCCAGTGAGAGTCAGCCACTTCAGGAACTGTACCCCAGTGAGAGTCAGCACCATCAGGAACCGATTCCCAGTGAGATTCAGCACCTTCAGCAACTCTACCCCGGTGAGAATCCCTCCCTACAGGAACTAAACACCAGTGAGAGTCAGCCACTTCAGGAAATGTACCCCAGTGAGATTCAGCACCATCAGGAACCGATTCCCAGTGAGATTCAGCACCTTCAGCAACTTTTACCCTGTGAGAATCAGCACCTTCAGGTTCTGTACCCCAGTGAGAATCAGCACCTTCAGAAACTTTACACCAGTGAGAGTCAGTACCTTCAGGAACCGATTCCCAGTGAGATTCAGCAACTTCAGGATCTGTACCCCAGTGAGAGTCAGCACCTTCAGGATCTTTACCCCAGTGAGAATCAGCACCTTCAGGTTCTGTACCCCAATGAGAATCAGCACCTTCAGAAACTTTACACCAGTGAGAGTCAGTACCTACAGGAAGCGATTCCCAGTGAGATTCAGCACCTTCAGGAAATGTATCCCAGTGAGATTCAGCAACTTCAGGAACTGATTCCCAGTGAGAGTCAGCACCTTCAGAAACAGTGCCCCAGTGCATGTCAGCAACTTCAGGAACCATTCCCAAGTGAGAGCCAACACCTTCAGGAGGTGTACCCCTGTGAGAGTCAGCAACGTCAGGAACTAATTCCCATTGAGATTCAGCACCATCAGCATCTGTCACCCAGTGCGAATCAGCACCTTCAGAATCTGTAGCCCAGTGAGAGTCCGCACCTTCAGGAATTGTTCCCCTGTGAGAGACAGCACC
The DNA here is from genome assembly GCF_017639515.1 of Carcharodon carcharias. Classification (NCBI taxonomy): domain Eukaryota; kingdom Metazoa; phylum Chordata; class Chondrichthyes; order Lamniformes; family Lamnidae; genus Carcharodon; species Carcharodon carcharias. The sequence continues at coordinate 70,244,336 of NC_054479.1, forward strand.
TTCAGGATCTTTACCCCAGTGTGAATCAGCAACTTCAGCAACTGTAACCCATTAAGAATCAGCACCTTCAGTAACTTTACACCTTTGAGAGACAGTACATTCAGGAACCGATTCCGAGTGAGAGTCAGCAACTTCAGGAACTGTATCCCACTGAGCGTCAGCACTTTCAGGAAATGTCCCCCACTCAGAGTCAGCACCTTCAGGAACTGTCCCCCAGTGAGAGTCAGCACCATCAGGAACCGATTCCCAGTGAGATTCAGCACCTTCAGCAACTCCAGCCCGGTGAGAATCCCTCCCTACAGGAACTAAACACCAGTGAGAGTCAGCCACTTCAGGAAATGTACCCCAGTGAGATTCAGCACCATCAGGAACCGATTCCCAGTGAGATTCAGCACCTTCAGCAACTTTTACCCTGTGAGAATCAGCACCTTCAGGTTCTGTACCCCAGTGAGAATCAGCACCTTCAGAAACTTTACACCAGTGAGAGTCAGTACCTTCAGGAACCGATTCCCAGTGAGATTCAGCAACTTCAGGATCTGTACCCCAGTGAGAGTCAGCACCTTCAGGATCTTTACCCCAGTGAGAATCAGCACCTTCAGGTTCTGTACCCCAATGAGAATCAGCACCTTCAGAAACTTTACACCAGTGAGAGTCAGTACCTACAGGAAGCGATTCCCAGTGAGATTCAGCACCTTCAGGAAATGTATCCCAGTGAGATTCAGCAACTTTAGGAACTGATTCCCAGTGAGAGTCAGCACCTTCAGAAACAGTGCCCCAGTGCATGTCAGCAACTTCAGGAACCATTCCCAAGTGAGAGCCAACACCTTCAGGAGGTGTACCCCTGTGAGAGTCAGCAACGTCAGGAACTAATTCCCATTGAGATTCAGCACCATCAGCATCTGTCACCCAGTGCGAATCAGCACCTTCAGAATCTGTAGCCCAGTGAGAGTCCGCACCTTCAGGAATTGTTCCCCTGTGAGAGACAGCACCTTCAGGATCTTTACCCCAGTGTGAATCAGCAACTTCAGCAACTGTAACCCATTAAGAATCAGAACCTTCAGTAACTTTACACCTTTGAGACACAGTACATTCAGGAACCGATTCCGAGTGAGAGTCAGCAAGTACAGGAACTGTACTCCTGTGAGAGTCAGCACCGACAGGAATAGTATCCCAGTGAGAGTCAGCACCGTTTGGAAATATACACCAGTGAGATTCAGCACGTTCAGCAACAGTCCCCCAGTGGGAGTCAGCACCACCAGGAACAGTCCTTAGTTAGAATCAGCACCTTCTGAAACTCTACCCCGCTGAGAGTCAGCACCTTCAGGTACTTTCCCCCATTGGGAATCATAACCTTCAGGAACCTTACCCCAGTGAGAGTCAGCACATTGAGGAACCGATTCCCAGTGAGACTGAACAGCTTCAGCAACTTTCACCCTGTGAGAATCAGCACCTTCTGGATCTGGACCCCAGTGAGAGTCAGCACCTTCAGGAACAGTGACCATCACAGAGTCAGCACCTTCAGGAACTGTATCCCAGTGAGAGTCAGCACCTTCAGGAAATGTACACCAGTGAGAGTCAGCACCTTCAGGAACTGTCCCCCAGTGAGAGTCAGCACCTTCAGGAACTGTACCCCAGTGGGAGTCAGCACCTTCAGGATCCATCCCCCACACAGAGTCAGCACCTTCAGGAACTGTACCGCAGTGGGAGTCAGCATCTTCAGGAAATGTACCCCAGTGAGAGTCTGCAGCTTCTGGAAAATTATGCCAGTGAGAGACAGCACCCTCTTGAACTGTCCCCCAGTGGCAGTCAGCACCCTCAGGAGCAGTCCCCAGTGAGAATCAGGATCTTCAGTAAATCTACCACTTTGAGAGTCTGCACCTTCAGGTACTTTCCCCCAGTGAGAATCATCACCTTCAGGAACTGTACTCCAGTGAGAGTCAGCACCGTCAGGAACTGTATCCCAGTGAGAGTCAGCTCATTTAGGAACAGTCCCCCACTCAGTTTCAGCACCTTCAGGATCTGTCCCCCAGTGAGAGTCAGCACCGTCTGGAAATATACACCAGTGAGATTCAGCACATTCAGGAACAGTCCCCCAGTGGCAGTCAGCACCATCAGGAACAGTCCCTAGTTAGAATCAGCACCTTCTGAAACTCTACCAAACAGAGAGTCAGCACCTTCAGGTACTTTCCCCCAGTGAGAATCATCACCTTCAGGAACTTTACCCCAGTGAGAGAGAGCCACTTCAAGAACTGTACCCCAGTGAAAGTCAGCACCATCAGGAACCGATTCCCAGTGAGATTCAGCACCTTCAGCAACTGTACCCCGGTGAGAATCCCTACCTTCAGGAACTAAACCCCAGTGAGAGTCAGCCACTTCAGGAAATGTACCCCAGTGAGATTCAGCACCATCAGGAACCGATTCCCAGTGAGATTCAGCACCTTCAGCAACTTTCACCCTGTGAGAATCATCACCTTTAGGATCTGTACCCCAGTGAGAGTCAGCACCTTCAGGATCTTTACCCCAGTGAGAATCAGCACCTTCAAGTTCTGTACCCCAGTGAGAATCAGCACCTTCAGAAACTTTACACCAGTGAGAGTCAATACCTTCAGGAACCGATTCCCAATGAGATTCAGTAACTTCAGGAAATGTATCCCAGTGAAAGTCAGCACCTTCAGGAACTGTATCCCAGAGACAGTCAGCACCTCCAGGAACTCTCCCCCACTGAGACTCAGCACCTTCTGGAACTGATTCCCAGTGAGAGTCAGCACCTTCAGAAACAGTACCCCAGTGCATGTCAGCAACTCAGGAACCGTTCCCAAGTGAGAGCCAACAACTTCAGGAGTTGTACCCCAGTGAGAGTTAGCACCTTCAGGAACAAATTCCCATTGAGATTCAGCACCATCAACATCTGTCACCCAGTGCGAATCAGCCCCTTCAGGATCTGTACCACAGTGAGAGTCAGCACATTCAGGAACTGTTCCACTGTGAGAGACAGCACATTCAGGATCTCTACCCCATTAAGAATCAGCACCTTCAGGATCTTTACCCCAGTCAGAATCAGCACCTTCAGAAACTTTACACCAGTGAGAATCAGTACCTTCAGGAACCGATTCCCAGTGAGTGTCAGCACCTTCAGGAAATGTATCCCAGAGAGAGTCAGCACCTCCAGGATCTGTCCCCCACTGAGACTCAGCGCCTTCAGGAACTGATTCCCAGTGAGAGTCAGCACCTTCAGAAACAGTACCCCAGTGCACGTCAGCAACTTCCGGAACCATTCCCAAGTGAGAGCCAACACCTTCAGGAGGTGTACCCCTGTGAGAGTCAGCAAGATCAGGAACTAATTCCCATTGAGATTCAGCACCATCAGCATCTGTCACCCAGAGCAAATCAGCACCTTCAGAATCTGTACCCCAGTGAGAGTCAGCACCTTCAGGAACTGTTCCCCTGTGAGAGACAGCACCTTCAGGATCTTTACTCCAGTGTGAATCAACAACTTCAGGAACCGTAACCCTTTAAGAATCAGCACCTTCAGTAACTTTACACCTTTGAGAGACAGTACATTCAGGAACCGATTCCGAGTGAGAGTCAGCAACTTCAGGAACTGTATCCCCCTGAGCGTCAGCACTTTCAGGAAATGTCCCCCACTCAGAGTCAGCACCTTCAGGAACTGTCCCCCAGTGAGAGTCAGCACTTTCAAGAAATGTACATCAGTGAGAGTCAGCACCTTCAGGATCATTACCCCAGTTAGAATCAGCACCGACAGTAACTTTTCACCAGTGAGTGTCAGCAACTTCAAGACTGTATCCCAGTGAGAGTCAGCACCTTCAGGAACTGTGCCAATCTCAGAGTCAGCACCTTCATGAAATGTCCCCCAGTGGCAGTCAGCACCGTCAGGAACTGTCCCTAGTGAGAATCAGCACCTTCAGTAAATCTACCACATTGAGAGTCAGCACCTTCAGGTACTTTCCCCCAGTGAGAATCATCACTTTCAGGAACTGTACTCCTGTGAGAGTCAGCACCGTCAGGAACTGTATCCCAGTGAGAGTCAGCACCGTTTGGAAATATACAGCAGTGAGATTCAGCACGTTCAGCAACAGTCCCCCAGTGGCAGTCAGCACCACCAGGAACAATCCCTAGTTCGAATCAGCACCTTCTGAAGCTCTACCCCACTGAGAGTCAGCAACTTCAGGTACTTTCCCCCAGTGAGAATCATCACCATCAGGAACCTTACCCCAGTGAGAGTCAGCACATTCAGAAACCGATTCCCAGTGAGATTCAACAGCTTCAGCAACTTTCACCCTGTGAGAATCAGCACCTTTAGGATCTGTACCCCAGTGAGAATCAGCACCTTCAGAATCTGTACCCCAGTGAGAGTCAGCACCTTCAGGAACTGTTCCCCTGTGAGAGACAGCACCTTCAGGATCTTTACCCCAGTGTGAATCAACAACTTCAGGAACCGTAACCCATTAAGAATCAGCACCTTCAGTAACTTTACACCTTTGAGAGACAGTACATTCAGGAACCGATTCCGAGTGAGAGTCAGAAACTTCAGGAACTGTATCCCACTGAGCGTCAGCACTTTCAGGAAATGTCCCCCACTCAGAGTCAGCACCTTCAGGAACTGTCCCCCAGTGAGAGTCAGCACCTTCAGGAACTTTACCCCAGTGGGAGTCAGCACCTTCAGCAACCGTCCCCCACACAGAGTCAGCACCTTCAGGAACTGTACCGCAGTGGGAGTCAGCATCTTCAGGAAATGTACCCCAGTGAGAGTCTGCAGCTTCTGGAAAATTATGCCAGTGAGAGACAGCACACTCATGAACTGGCCCCCAGTGGCAGTCAGCGCCCTCAGGAACAGTCCCTAATGAGAATCAGGATCTTCAGTAAATCTACCACTTTGAGAGTCTGCACCTTCAGGTACTTTCCCCCAGTGAGAATCATCACCTTCACGGACTGTACTCCAGTGAGAGTCAGCACCGTCAGGTACTGTATCCCAGTGAGAGTCAGCTCCCTTAGGAACAGTCCCCCACTCAGATTCAGCACCTTCAGGATCTGTCCCCCAGTAAGAGTCAGCACCGTCTGGAAATATACACCAGTGAGATTCAGCACATTCAGGAACAGTCCCCCAGTGGCAGTCAGCACCATCAGGAACAGTCCCTAGTTAGAATCAGCACCTTCTGAAACTCTACCACACAGAGAGTCAGCACCTTCAGGTACTTTCCCCCAGTGAGAATCATCACCTTCAGGAACTTTACCCCAGTGAGAGTCAGCCACTTCAGGAACTGTACCCCAGTGAGAGTCAGCACCATCAGGAACCAATTCACAGTGAGATTCAGCAGCTTCAGCAACTTTCACCCTGTGAGAATCAGCACCTTTAGGATCTGTACCCCAGTGAGAATCAGCACCTTCAGAAACTTTACACCAGTGAGAGTCAGTACCTTCAGGAACCGATTCCCAATGAGAGTCAGCAACTTCAGGAAATGTACACCAGTAACAGTCAGCACCTTCATGAACTGTAACCCAGTGAGAGTCAGCACCTTCAGGAAATGTACACCAGTGAGAGTCTGCACCTTCAGGAACTGTACCCCAGTGGGAGTCAGCACCTTCAGCAACCGTCCCCCACACACAGTCAGCACCTTCAAGAACTGTACCCCAGTGGGAGTCAGCATCTTCAGGAAATGTACCCCAGTGGGAGTCTGCAGCTTCTGGAAAATTATGCCAGTGAGAGACAGCACCCTCATGAACTGTCCCTCAGTGGCAGTCAGCACCCTCAGGAACAGTCCCTAGTAAGAATCAGGATCTTCAGTAAATCTACCACTTTGAGAGTCTGCACCTTCAGATACTTTCCCCCAGTGAGAATCATCACCTCCAGGAAATGTACTCCAGTGAGAGTCAGCACCGTCAGGTACTGTATCCCAGTGAGAGTCAGCTCCCTTAGGAACAGTCCCCCACTCAGATTCAGCACCTTCAGGAACTGTCCCCCTGTGAGAGTCAGCACCGTCTGGAAATATACACTAGTGAGATTCAGCACCTTCAGGAACCGTCCCCCAGTGGCAGTCAGCACCATCAGGAACATCCCTAGTCAGAATCAGCACCTTCTGAAACTCTACCCCACAGAGAGTCAGCACCTTCAGGTACTTTCCCCCTGTGAGAATCATCACCTTCAGGAACTTTACCCCAGTGAGAGTCAGCCACTTCAGGAACTGTACCCCAGTGAGAGTCAGCACCATCAGGAACCAATTCACAGTGAGATTCAGCACCTTCAGCAACTGTACCCCGGTGAGAATCCCTACCTTCAGGAACTAAACCCCAGTGAGAGTCAGCCACTTCAGGAAATGTACCCCAGTGAGATTCAGCACCATCAGGAACCGATTCCCAGCGAGATTCAGCACCTTCAGCAACTTTCACCCTGTGAGAATCATCACCTTTAGGATCTGTACCTCAGTGAGAGTCAGCACCTTCAGGATCTTTACCCCAGTGAGAATCAGCACCTTCAGGTTCTGTACCCCAGTGAGAATCAGCACCTTCAGAAACTTTACACCAGTGAGAGTCAGTACCTTCAGGAACCGATTCCCAGTGAGATTCAGCAACTTCAGGAAATGTATCCCAGTGAGAGTCAGCACCTTCAGGAACTGTATCCCATAGACAGTCAGCACCTCCAGGAACTCTCCCCCACTGAGACTCAGCACCTTCTGGAACTGATTCCCAGTGAGATTCATCACCTTCAGAAACAATACCCCAGTGCATGTCATCAACTCAGGAACCGTTCCCAAGTGAGAGCCAACAACTTCAGGAGTTGTACCCCAGTGAGAGTCAGCAACTTCAGGAACTGTACCCCAGTGAGAGTTAGCACCTTCAGGAACAAATTCCCATTGAGATTCAGCACCATCAACATCTGTCACCCAGTGCGAATCAGCACCTTCAGGATCTGTACCCCAGTGAGAGTCAGCACATTCAGGAACTGTTCCACTGTGAGAGACAGCATATTCAGGATCTCTACCCCATTAAGAATCAGCACCTTCAGTAACTTTACACCATTGAGAGTCAGTACATTCTGGTACCGAATCCCCAGTGAAAGTGCGCAACTTCAGGAACTGTATCCCAGTGAGAGTCAGCACTTGCAGGAAATGTCCCCCACTCAGAGTCAGCACCTTCAGGAACTGTCCCCCAGTGAAAGTCAGCAACTTCAGGAAATGTACACCAGCGAGAGTCAGCACCTTCAGGAACTGTCCCCCAGTGAGAGTCAGCACCTTCAGGAACGGTACCCCAGTGGGAGTCAGCACCTTCAGGAACTGTCCCCCACACAGAGTCAGCACCTTCAGGATCTTTACCCCAGTGAGAATCAACACCTTCAGGATCTTTACCCCAGTGAGAATCAGCACCTTCAGAAACTTTAGACCAGTGAGAATCAGTACCTTCAGGAACCAATTCCCAGTGAGAGTCAGCAACTTCAGGAAATATATCCCAGTGATTGTCAGCACTTTCAGGAACTGTATCCCAGAGAGAGTCAGCACCTCCAGGAACTGTCCCCCACTGAGACTCAGCGGCTTCAGGAACTGATTCCCAGTGAGAGTCAGCACCTTCAGAAACAGTACCCCAGTGCATGTCAGCAACTTCAGGAACCATTCCCAAGTGAGAGCCAACACCTTCAGGGGGTGTACCCCAGTGAGAGTCAGCAACTTCAGGAACTAATTCCCATTGAGATTCAGCACCATCAGCATCTGTCACCCAGTGCGAATCAGCACCTTCAGAATCTGTACCCCAGTGAGAGTCAGCACCTTCAGGAACTGTTCCCCTGTGAGAGACAGCACCTTCAGGATCTTTACCCCAGTGTGAATCAGCAACTTCAGGAACTGTAACCCATTAAGAATCAGCACCTTCAGTAACTTTACACCTTTGAGAGACAGTACATTCAGGAACCGATTCCTAGTGAGAGTCAGCAACTTCAGGAACTGTATCCCACGGAGCGTCAGCACTTTCAGGAAATGTCCCCCACTCAGAGTCAGCACCTTCAGGAACTGACCCCCGGTGAGAGTCAGCACCTTCAAGAAATGTACATCAGTGAGAGTCAGCACCTTCATGATCATTACCCCAGTTAGAATCAGCACCGACAGTAACTTTTCACCAGTGAGTGTCAGCAACTTCAAGACTGTATCCCAGTGAGAGTCAGCACCTTCAGGAACTGTGCCAATCTCAGAGTCAGCACCTTCATGAAATGTCCCCCAGTGGCAGTCAGCACCGTCAGGAACTGTCCCTAGTGAGAATCAGCACCTTCAGTAAATCTACCACATTGAGAGTCAGCACCTTCAGGTACTTTCCCCCAGTGAGAATCATCACCTTCAGGAACTGTACTCCTGTGAGAGTCAGCACCGTCAGGAACTGTATCCCAGTGAGAGTCAGCACCGTTTGGAAATATACAGCAGTGAGATTCAGCACGTTCAGCAACAGTCCCCCAGTGGCAGTCAGCACCACCAGGAACAATCCCTAGTTCGAATCAGCACCTTCTGAAGCTCTACCCCACTGAGAGTCAGCAACTTCAGGTACTTTCCCCCAGTGAGAATCATCACCATCAGGAACCTTACCCCAGTGAGAGTCAGCACATTCAGAAACTGATTCCCAGTGAGATTCAACAGCTTCAGCAACTTTCACCCTGTGAGAATCAGCACCTTTAGGATCTGTACCCCAGTGAGAATCAGCACCTTCAGAAACTTTACACCAGTGAGAGTCAGTACCTTCAGGAACCGATTCCCAGTGAGAGTCAGCAACTTCAGGAAATGTACACCAGTAACAGTCAACACCTTCATGAACTGTAACCCAGTGAGAGTCAGCACCTTCAGGAAATGTACACCAGTGAGAGTCTGCACCTTCAGGAACTGTCCCCCAGTGAGAGTCAGCACCTTCAGCAACCGTCCCCCACACACAGTCAGCACCTTCAAGAACTGTACCGCAGTGGGAGTCAGCATCTTCAGGAAATGTACCTCAGTGAGAGTCTGCAGCTTCTGGAAAATTATGCCAGTGAGAGACAGCACCCTCATGAACTGTCCCTCAGTGGCAGTCAGCACCCTCAGGAACAGTCCCTAGTAAGAATCAGGATCTTCAGTAAATCTACCACTTTGAGAGTCTGCACCTTCAGATACTTTCCCCCAGTGAGAATCATCACCTTCAGGAAATGTACTCCAGTGAGAGTCAGCACCGTCAGGTACTGTATCCCAGTGAGAGTCAGCTCCCTAAGGAACAGTCCCCCACTCAGATTCAGCACCTTCAGGAACTGTCCCCCTGTGAGAGTCAGCACCTTCATGTACTTTCCCGCAATGAGAATCATCACCTTCAGGATCCTTACCCCAGTGAGAGTCAGCACATTCAAGAACCGATTCCCAGTGAGATTCAACAGCTTCAGCAACTTTCACCCTGTGAGAATCAGCAGCTTTTGGATCTGTACCCCAGTGAGTGTCAGCACCTTCAGGATCTCTACCTCAGTGAGAATCAGCACCTTCAGAAACTTTACACCAGTGAGAGTCATTACCTTCAGGAACCGATTCCCAGAGAGACTCAGCAACTTCAGGAATTGTATCCCAGTGAGTGTCAGCACCTTCAGGAACTGTATCCCAGTGAGAGTCAGCACTTTCAGGAACAGTGACCATCTCAGAGTCAGCACCTTCAGGAACTGTCCCCCAGTGAGAGTCAGCAACTTCAGGAAATGTACACCAGTAACAGTCAGCACCTTCAAGAACTGTATCCCAGTGAGAGTCAGCACCTTCAGGAACTGTACCCCAGTGGGATTCAGCACCTTCAGGAACCGTCCCCCACACAGAGTCAGCACCTTCAGGAACTGTCCCCCAGTGAGAGTCAGCAACTTCAGGAAATGTACACCAGTAACAGTCAGCACCTTCAAGAACTGTACCCCAGTGGGAGTCAGCATCTTCAGGAAATGTACCCCAGTGAGAGTCTGCAGCTTCTGGAAAATTATGCCAGTGAGAGACAGCACTCTCATGAACTGTCCCCCAGTGGCAGTCAGCACCCTCAGGAACAGTCCCGAGTGAGAATCCGGATCTTCAGTAAATCTACCACTTTGAGAGTCTGCACCTTCAGGTACTTTCCCCCAGTGAGAATCATCACCTTCACGAACTGTACTCCAGTGAGAGTCAGCCCCGTCAGGAACTGTATCCCTGTGAGAGTCAGCTCCCTTAGGAACATTCCCCCACTCAGATTCAGCACCCTCAGGAACTGTCCCCCAGTGAGAGTCAGCACCGTCTGGAAATATACACCAGTGAGATTCAGCACCTTCAGGAACAGTCCCCCAGTGGCAGTCAGCACCATCAGGAACAGTGTCTAGTTAGAATCAGCACCTTCTGAAACTCTACCACACAGAGAGTCAGCACCTTCAGGTACTTTCCCCCAGTGAGAATCATAACCTTCAGGAACTTTACCCCAGTGAGAGTCAGCCACTTCAGGAACTGTACCCCAGTGAGAGTCAGCACCATCAGGAACCGATTCCCAGTGAGATTCAGCACCTTCAGCAACTCTACCCCGGTGAGAATCCCTCCCTACAGGAACTAAACACCAGTGAGAGTCAGCCACTTCAGGAAATGTACCCCAGTGAGATTCAGCACCATCAGGAACCGATTCCCAGTGAGATTCAGCACCTTCAGCAACTTTTACCCTGTGAGAATCAGCACCTTCAGGTTCTGTACCCCAGTGAGAATCAGCACCTTCAGAAACTTTACACCAGTGAGAGTCAGTACCTTCAGGAACCGATTCCCAGTGAGATTCAGCAACTTCAGGATCTGTACCCCAGTGAGAGTCAGCACCTTCAGGATCTTTACCCCAGTGAGAATCAGCACCTTCAGGTTCTGTACCCCAATGAGAATCAGCACCTTCAGAAACTTTACACCAGTGAGAGTCAGTACCTACAGGAAGCGATTCCCAGTGAGATTCAGCACCTTCAGGAAATGTATCCCAGTGAGATTCAGCAACTTCAGGAACTGATTCCCAGTGAGAGTCAGCACCTTCAGAAACAGTGCCCCAGTGCATGTCAGCAACTTCAGGAACCATTCCCAAGTGAGAGCCAACACCTTCAGGAGGTGTACCCCTGTGAGAGTCAGCAACGTCAGGAACTAATTCCCATTGAGATTCAGCACCATCAGCATCTGTCACCCAGTGCGAATCAGCACCTTCAGAATCTGTAGCCCAGTGAGAGTCCGCACCTTCAGGAATTGTTCCCCTGTGAGAGACAGCACCTTCAGGATCTTTACCCCAGTGTGAATCAGCAACTTCAGCAACTGTAACCCATTAAGAATCAGCACCTTCAGTAACTTTACACCTTTGAGAGACAGTACATTCAGGAACCAATTCCTAGTGAGAGTCAGCAACTTCAGGAACTGTATCCCACTGAGCGTCAGCACTTTCAGGAAATGTCCCCCACTCAGAGTCAGCACCTTCAGGAACTGTCCCCCAGTGAGAGTCAGCACCTTCAAGAAATGTACATCAGTGAGAGTCAGCATCTTAAGATCATTTCCCCAGTTAGAATCAGCACCGACAGTAACTTTTCAACAGTGAGTGTCAGCACCTTCAAGGACTGTATCCCAGTGAGAGTCAGCACCTTCAGGAACTGTGACGATCTCAGAGTCAGTACCTTCATGAAATGTCCCCCAGTGGTAGTCAGCACCGTCAGGAACTGTCCCTAGTGAGAATCAGCACCTTCAGTAAATCTACCACATTGAGAGTCAGCACCTTCAGGTACTTTGCCCCAGTGAGAATCATCACCTTCAGGAACTGTACTCCTGTGAGAGTCAGCACCGACAGGAATAGTATCCCAGTGAGAGTCAGCACCATTTGGAAATATACACCAGTGAGATTCAGCACGTTCAGCAACAGTCCCCCAGTGGGAGTCAGCACCACCAGGAACAGTCCCTAGTTAGAATCAGCACCTTCTGAAACTCTAACCCACTGAGAGTCAGCACCTTCAGGTACTTTCCCCCAATGGGAATCATAACCTTCAGGAACCTTACCCCAGTGAGAGTCAGCACATTGAGGAACCGATTCCCAGTGAGATTGAACAGCTTCAGTAACTTTCACCCTGTGAGAATCAGCACCTTCTGGATCTGGACCCCAGTGAGAGTCAGCACCTTCAGGAACAGTGACCATCTCAGAGTCAGCAACTTCAGAAACTGTATCCCAGTGAGAGTCAGCACCTTCAGGAAATGTGCACCAGTGAGAGTCAGCACCTTCAGGAAATGTACACCAGTGAGAGTCAGCACCTTCAGGAACTGTACCCCAGTGGGAGTCAGCACCTTCAGGATCCATCCCCCACACACAGTCAGCAGCTTCAGGAACTGTACCGCAGTGGGAGTCAGCATCTTCAGGAAATGTACCCCAGTGAGAGTCTGCAGCTTCTGCAAAATTATGCCAGTGAGAGACAGCACCCTCTTGAACTGTCCCTCAGTGGCAGTCAGCACCCTCAGGAACAGTCCCTAGTAAGAATCAGGATCTTCAGTAAATCTACCACTTTGAGAGTCTGCACCTTCAGATACTTTCCCCCAGTGAGAATCATCACCTTCAGGAAATGTACTCCAGTGAGAGTCAGCACCGTCAGGTACTGTATCCCAGTGAGAGTCAGCTCCCTTAGGAACAGTCCCCCACTCAGATTCAGCACCTTCAGGAACTGTCCCCCTGTGAGAGTCAGCACCGTCTGGAAATATACACTAGTGAGATTCAGCACCTTCAGGAACCGTCCCCCAGTGGCAGTCAGCACCATCAGGAACAGTCCCTAGTCAGAATCAGCACCTTCTGAAACTCTACCCCACAGAGAGTCAGCACCTTCAGGTACTTTCCCCCTGTGAGAATCATCACCTTCAGGAACTTTACCCCAGTGAGAGTCAGCCACTTCAGGAACTGTACCCCAGTGAGAGTCAGCACCATCAGGAACCAATTCACAGTGAGATTCAGCACCTTCAGCAACTGTACCCCGGTGAGAATCCCTACCTTCAGGAACTAAACCCCAGTGAGAGTCAGCCACTTCAGGAAATGTACCCCAGTGAGATTCAGCACCATCAGGAACCGATTCCCAGCGAGATTCAGCACCTTCAGCAACTTTCACCCTGTGAGAATCATCACCTTTAGGATCTGTACCTCAGTGAGAGTCAGCACCTTCAGGATCTTTACCCCAGTGAGAATCAGCACCTTCAGGTTCTGTACCCCAGTGAGAATCAGCACCTTCAGAAACTTTACACCAGTGAGAGTCAGTACCTTCAGGAACCGATTCCCAGTGAGATTCAGCAACTTCAGGAAATGTATCCCAGTGAGAGTCAGCACCTTCAGGAACTGTATCCCATAGACAGTCAGCACCTCCAGGAACTCTCCCCCACTGAGACTCAGCACCTTCTGGAACTGATTCCCAGTGAGAGTCAGCACCTTCAGAAACAGTACCCCAGTGCATGTCAGCAACTCAGGAACCGTTCCCAAGTGAGAGCCAACAACTTCAGGAGTTGTACCCCAGTGAGAGTCAGCAACTTCAGGAACTGTACCCCAGTGAGAGTTAGCACCTTCAGGAACAAATTCCCATTGAGATTCAGCACCATCAACATCTGTCACCCAGTGCGAATCAGCACCTTCAGGATCTGTACCCCAGTGAGAGTCAGCACATTCAGGAACTGTTCCACTGTGAGAGACAGCATATTCAGGATCTCTACCCCATTAAGAATCAGCACCTTCAGTAACTTTACACCATTGAGAGTCAGTACATTCTGGTACCGAATCCCCAGTGAAAGTGCGCAACTTCAGGAACTGTATCCCAGTGAGAGTCAGCACTTGCAGGAAATGTCCCCCACTCAGAGTCAGCACCTTCAGGAACTGTCCCCCAGTGAAAGTCAGCAACTTCAGGAAATGTACACCAGCGAGAGTCAGCACCTTCAGGAACTGTCCCCCAGTGAGAGTCAGCACCTTCAGGAACGGTACCCCAGTGGGAGTCAGCACCTTCAGGAACTGTCCCCCACACAGAGTCAGCACCTTCAGGATCTTTACCCCAGTGAGAATCAACACCTTCAGGATCTTTACCCCAGTGAGAATCAGCACCTTCAGAAACTTTAGACCAGTGAGAATCAGTACCTTCAGGAACCAATTCCCAGTGAGAGTCAGCAACTTCAGGAAATATATCCCAGTGATTGTCAGCACTTTCAGGAACTGTATCCCAGAGAGAGTCAGCACCTCCAGGAACTGTCCCCCACTGAGACTCAGCGGCTTCAGGAACTGATTCCCAGTGAGAGTCAGCACCTTCAGAAACAGTACCCCAGTGCATGTCAGCAACTTCAGGAACCATTCCCAAGTGAGAGCCAACACCTTCAGGGGGTGTACCCCAGTGAGAGTCAGCAACTTCAGGAACTAATTCCCATTGAGATTCAGCACCATCAGCATCTGTCACCCAGTGCGAATCAGCACCTTCAGAATCTGTACCCCAGTGAGAGTCAGCACCTTCAGGAACTGTTCCCCTGTGAGAGACAGCACCTTCAGGATCTTTACCCCAGTGTGAATCAGCAACTTCAGGAACTGTAACCCATTAAGAATCAGCACCTTCAGTAACTTTACACCTTTGAGAGACAGTACATTCAGGAACCGATTCCTAGTGAGAGTCAGCAACTTCAGGAACTGTATCCCACGGAGCGTCAGCACTTTCAGGAAATGTCCCCCACTCAGAGTCAGCACCTTCAGGAACTGACCCCCGGTGAGAGTCAGCACCTTCAAGAAATGTACATCAGTGAGAGTCAGCACCTTCATGATCATTACCCCAGTTAGAATCAGCACCGACAGTAACTTTTCACCAGTGAGTGTCAGCAACTTCAAGACTGTATCCCAGTGAGAGTCAGCACCTTCAGGAACTGTGCCAATCTCAGAGTCAGCACCTTCATGAAATGTCCCCCAGTGGCAGTCAGCACCGTCAGGAACTGTCCCTAGTGAGAATCAGCACCTTCAGTAAATCTACCACATTGAGAGTCAGCACCTTCAGGTACTTTCCCCCAGTGAGAATCATCACCTTCAGGAACTGTACTCCTGTGAGAGTCAGCACCGTCAGGAACTGTATCCCAGTGAGAGTCAGCACCGTTTGGAAATATACAGCAGTGAGATTCAGCACGTTCAGCAACAGTCCCCCAGTGGCAGTCAGCACCACCAGGAACAATCCCTAGTTCGAATCAGCACCTTCTGAAGCTCTACCCCACTGAGAGTCAGCAACTTCAGGTACTTTCCCCCAGTGAGAATCATCACCATCAGGAACCTTACCCCAGTGAGAGTCAGCACATTCAGAAACTGATTCCCAGTGAGATTCAACAGCTTCAGCAACTTTCACCCTGTGAGAATCAGCACCTTTAGGATCTGTACCCCAGTGAGAATCAGCACCTTCAGAAACTTTACACCAGTGAGAGTCAGTACCTTCAGGAACCGATTCCCAGTGAGAGTCAGCAACTTCAGGAAATGTACACCAGTAACAGTCAACACCTTCATGAACTGTAACCCAGTGAGAGTCAGCACCTTCAGGAAATGTACACCAGTGAGAGTCTGCACCTTCAGGAACTGTCCCCCAGTGAGAGTCAGCACCTTCAGCAACCGTCCCCCACACACAGTCAGCACCTTCAAGAACTGTACCGCAGTGGGAGTCAGCATCTTCAGGAAATGTACCTCAGTGAGAGTCTGCAGCTTCTGGAAAATTATGCCAGTGAGAGACAGCACCCTCATGAACTGTCCCTCAGTGGCAGTCAGCACCCTCAGGAACAGTCCCTAGTAAGAATCAGGATCTTCAGTAAATCTACCACTTTGAGAGTCTGCACCTTCAGATACTTTCCCCCAGTGAGAATCATCACCTTCAGGAAATGTACTCCAGTGAGAGTCAGCACCGTCAGGTACTGTATCCCAGTGAGAGTCAGCTCCCTAAGGAACAGTCCCCCACTCAGATTCAGCACCTTCAGGAACTGTCCCCCTGTGAGAGTCAGCACCTTCATGTACTTTCCCGCAATGAGAATCATCACCTTCAGGATCCTTACCCCAGTGAGAGTCAGCACATTCAAGAACCGATTCCCAGTGAGATTCAACAGCTTCAGCAACTTTCACCCTGTGAGAATCAGCAGCTTTTGGATCTGTACCCCAGTGAGTGTCAGCACCTTCAGGATCTCTACCTCAGTGAGAATCAGCACCTTCAGAAACTTTACACCAGTGAGAGTCATTACCTTCAGGAACCGATTCCCAGAGAGACTCAGCAACTTCAGGAATTGTATCCCAGTGAGTGTCAGCACCTTCAGGAACTGTATCCCAGTGAGAGTCAGCACTTTCAGGAACAGTGACCATCTCAGAGTCAGCACCTTCAGGAACTGTCCCCCAGTGAGAGTCAGCAACTTCAGGAAATGTACACCAGTAACAGTCAGCACCTTCAAGAACTGTATCCCAGTGAGAGTCAGCACCTTCAGGAACTGTACCCCAGTGGGATTCAGCACCTTCAGGAACCGTCCCCCACACAGAGTCAGCACCTTCAGGAACTGTCCCCCAGTGAGAGTCAGCAACTTCAGGAAATGTACACCAGTAACAGTCAGCACCTTCAAGAACTGTACCCCAGTGGGAGTCAGCATCTTCAGGAAATGTACCCCAGTGAGAGTCTGCAGCTTCTGGAAAATTATGCCAGTGAGAGACAGCACTCTCATGAACTGTCCCCCAGTGGCAGTCAGCACCCTCAGGAACAGTCCCGAGTGAGAATCCGGATCTTCAGTAAATCTACCACTTTGAGAGTCTGCACCTTCAGGTACTTTCCCCCAGTGAGAATCATCACCTTCACGAACTGTACTCCAGTGAGAGTCAGCCCCGTCAGGAACTGTATCCCTGTGAGAGTCAGCTCCCTTAGGAACATTCCCCCACTCAGATTCAGCACCCTCAGGAACTGTCCCCCAGTGAGAGTCAGCACCGTCTGGAAATATACACCAGTGAGATTCAGCACCTTCAGGAACAGTCCCCCAGTGGCAGTCAGCACCATCAGGAACAGTGTCTAGTTAGAATCAGCACCTTCTGAAACTCTACCACACAGAGAGTCAGCACCTTCAGGTACTTTCCCCCAGTGAGAATCATAACCTTCAGGAACTTTACCCCAGTGAGAGTCAGCCACTTCAGGAACTGTACCCCAGTGAGAGTCAGCACCATCAGGAACCGATTCCCAGTGAGATTCAGCACCTTCAGCAACTCTACCCCGGTGAGAATCCCTCCCTACAGGAACTAAACACCAGTGAGAGTCAGCCACTTCAGGAAATGTACCCCAGTGAGATTCAGCACCATCAGGAACCGATTCCCAGTGAGATTCAGCACCTTCAGCAACTTTTACCCTGTGAGAATCAGCACCTTCAGGTTCTGTACCCCAGTGAGAATCAGCACCTTCAGAAACTTTACACCAGTGAGAGTCAGTACCTTCAGGAACCGATTCCCAGTGAGATTCAGCAACTTCAGGATCTGTACCCCAGTGAGAGTCAGCACCTTCAGGATCTTTACCCCAGTGAGAATCAGCACCTTCAGGTTCTGTACCCCAATGAGAATCAGCACCTTCAGAAACTTTACACCAGTGAGAGTCAGTACCTACAGGAAGCGATTCCCAGTGAGATTCAGCACCTTCAGGAAATGTATCCCAGTGAGATTCAGCAACTTCAGGAACTGATTCCCAGTGAGAGTCAGCACCTTCAGAAACAGTGCCCCAGTGCATGTCAGCAACTTCAGGAACCATTCCCAAGTGAGAGCCAACACCTTCAGGAGGTGTACCCCTGTGAGAGTCAGCAACGTCAGGAACTAATTCCCATTGAGATTCAGCACCATCAGCATCTGTCACCCAGTGCGAATCAGCACCTTCAGAATCTGTAGCCCAGTGAGAGTCCGCACCTTCAGGAATTGTTCCCCTGTGAGAGACAGCACCTTCAGGATCTTTACCCCAGTGTGAATCAGCAACTTCAGCAACTGTAACCCATTAAGAATCAGCACCTTCAGTAACTTTACACCTTTGAGAGACAGTACATTCAGGAACCGATTCCTAGTGAGAGTCAGCAACTTCAGGAACTGTATCCCACTGAGCGTCAGCACTTTCAGGAAATGTCCCCCACTCAGAGTCAGCACCTTCAGGAACTGTCCCCCAGTGAGAGTCAGCACCTTCAAGAAATGTACATCAGTGAGAGTCAGCATCTTAAGATCATTTCCCCAGTTAGAATCAGCACCGACAGTAACTTTTCAACAGTGAGTGTCAGCACCTTCAAGGACTGTATCCCAGTGAGAGTCAGCACCTTCAGGAACTGTGACGATCTCAGAGTCAGTACCTTCATGAAATGTCCCCCAGTGGTAGTCAGCACCGTCAGGAACTGTCCCTAGTGAGAATCAGCACCTTCAGTAAATCTACCACATTGAGAGTCAGCACCTTCAGGTACTTTGCCCCAGTGAGAATCATCACCTTCAGGAACTGTACTCCTGTGAGAGTCAGCACCGACAGGAATAGTATCCCAGTGAGAGTCAGCACCATTTGGAAATATACACCAGTGAGATTCAGCACGTTCAGCAACAGTCCCCCAGTGGGAGTCAGCACCACCAGGAACAGTCCCTAGTTAGAATCAGCACCTTCTGAAACTCTAACCCACTGAGAGTCAGCACCTTCAGGTACTTTCCCCCAATGGGAATCATAACCTTCAGGAACCTTACCCCAGTGAGAGTCAGCACATTGAGGAACCGATTCCCAGTGAGATTGAACAGCTTCAGTAACTTTCACCCTGTGAGAATCAGCACCTTCTGGATCTGGACCCCAGTGAGAGTCAGCACCTTCAGGAACAGTGACCATCTCAGAGTCAGCAACTTCAGAAACTGTATCCCAGTGAGAGTCAGCACCTTCAGGAAATGTGCACCAGTGAGAGTCAGCACCTTCAGGAAATGTACACCAGTGAGAGTCAGCACCTTCAGGAACTGTACCCCAGTGGGAGTCAGCACCTTCAGGATCCATCCCCCACACACAGTCAGCAGCTTCAGGAACTGTACCGCAGTGGGAGTCAGCATCTTCAGGAAATGTACCCCAGTGAGAGTCTGCAGCTTCTGCAAAATTATGCCAGTGAGAGACAGCACCCTCTTGAACTGTCCCTCAGTGGCAGTCAGCACCCTCAGGAACAGTCCCTAGTAAGAATCAGGATCTTCAGTAAATCTACCACTTTGAGAGTCTGCACCTTCAGATACTTTCCCCCAGTGAGAATCATCACCTTCAGGAAATGTACTCCAGTGAGAGTCAGCACCGTCAGGTACTGTATCCCAGTGAGAGTCAGCTCCCTTAGGAACAGTCCCCCACTCAGATTCAGCACCTTCAGGAACTGTCCCCCTGTGAGAGTCAGCACCGTCTGGAAATATACACTAGTGAGATTCAGCACCTTCAGGAACCGTCCCCCAGTGGCAGTCAGCACCATCAGGAACAGTCCCTAGTCAGAATCAGCACCTTCTGAAACTCTACCCCACAGAGAGTCAGCACCTTCAGGTACTTTCCCCCTGTGAGAATCATCACCTTCAGGAACTTTACCCCAGTGAGAGTCAGCCACTTCAGGAACTGTACCCCAGTGAGAGTCAGCACCATCAGGAACCAATTCACAGTGAGATTCAGCACCTTCAGCAACTGTACCCCGGTGAGAATCCCTACCTTCAGGAACTAAACCCCAGTGAGAGTCAGCCACTTCAGGAAATGTACCCCAGTGAGATTCAGCACCATCAGGAACCGATTCCCAGCGAGATTCAGCACCTTCAGCAACTTTCACCCTGTGAGAATCATCACCTTTAGGATCTGTACCTCAGTGAGAGTCAGCACCTTCAGGATCTTTACCCCAGTGAGAATCAGCACCTTCAGGTTCTGTACCCCAGTGAGAATCAGCACCTTCAGAAACTTTACACCAGTGAGAGTCAGTACCTTCAGGAACCGATTCCCAGTGAGATTCAGCAACTTCAGGAAATGTATCCCAGTGAGAGTCAGCACCTTCAGGAACTGTATCCCATAGACAGTCAGCACCTCCAGGAACTCTCCCCCATTGAGACTCAGCACCTTCTGGAACTGATTCCCAGTGAGAGTCAGCACCTTCAGAAACAGTACCCCAGTGCATGTCAGCAACTCAGGAACCGTTCCCAAGTGAGAGCCAACAACTTCAGGAGTTGTACCCCAGTGAGAGTCAGCAACTTCAGGAACTGTACCCCAGTGAGAGTTAGCACCTTCAGGAACAAATTCCCATTGAGATTCAGCACCATCAACATCTGTCACCCAGTGCGAATCAGCACCTTCAGGATCTGTACCCCAGTGAGAGTCAGCACATTCAGGAACTGTTCCACTGTGAGAGACAGCACATTCAGGATCTCTACCCCATTAAGAATCAGCACCTTCAGTAACTTTACACCATTGAGAGTCAGTACATTCTGGTACCGAATCCCCAGTGAAAGTGCGCAACTTCAGGAACTGTATCCCAGTGAAAGTCAGCACTTGCAGGAAATGTCCCCCACTCAGAGTCAGCACCTTCAGGAACTGTCCCCCAGTGAAAGTCAGCAACTTCAGGAAATGTACACCAGTGAGAGTCAGCACCTTCAGGAACTGTCCCCCAGTGAGAGTCAGCACCTTCAGGAACTGTACCCCAGTGGGAGTCAGCACCTTCAGGAACTGTCCCCCACACAGAGTCAGCACCTTCAGGATCTTTACCCCAGTGAGAATCAACACCTTCAGGATCTTTACCCCAGTGAGAATCAGCACCTTCAGAAACTTTAGACCAGTGAGAATCAGTACCTTCAGGAACCGATTCCCAGTGAGAGTCAGCAACTTCAGGAAATATATCCCAGTGATTGTCAGCACTTTCAGGAACTGTATCCCAGAGAGAGTCAGCACCTCCAGGAACTGTCCCCCACTGAGACTCAGCGGCTTCAGGAACTGATTCCCAGTGAGAGTCAGCACCTTCAGAAACAGTACCCCAGTGCATGTCAGCAACTTCAGGAACCATTCCCAAGTGAGAGCCAACACCTTCAGGGGGTGTACCCCAGTGAGAGTCAGCAACTTCAGGAACTAATTCCCATTGAGATTCAGCACCATCAGCATCTGTCACCCAGTGCGAATCAGCACCTTCAGAATCTGTACCCCAGTGAGAGTCAGCACCTTCAGGAACTGTTCCCCTGTGAGAGACAGCACCTTCAGGATCTTTACCCCAGTGTGAATCAGCAACTTCAGGAACTGTAACCCATTAAGAATCAGCACCTTCAGTAACTTTACACCTTTGAGAGACAGTACATTCAGGAACCGATTCCTAGTGAGAGTCAGCAACTTCAGGAACTGTATCCCACGGAGCGTCAGCACTTTCAGGAAATGTCCCCCACTCAGAGTCAGCACCTTCAGGAACTGTCCCCCAGTGAGAGTCAGCACCTTCAAGAAATGTACATCAGTGAGAGTCAGCACCTTCAGGATCATTACCCCAGTTAGAATCAGCACCGACAGTAACTTTTCAACAGTGAGTGTCAGCAACTTCAAGACTGTATCCCAGTGAGAGTCAGCACCTTCAGGAACTGTGCCAATCTCAGAGTCAGCACCTTCATGAAATGTCCCCCAGTGGCAGTCAGCACCGTCAGGAACTGTCCCTAGTGAGAATCAGCACCTTCAGTAAATCTACCACATTGAGAGTCAGCACCTTCAGGTACTTTCCCCCAGTGAGAATCATCACCTTCAGGAACTGTACTCCTGTGAGAGTCAGCACCGACAGGAACTGTATCCCAGTGAGAGTCAGCACCGTTTGGAAATATACAGCAGTGAGATTCAGCACGTTCAGCAACAGTCCCCCAGTGGCAGTCAGCACCACCAGGAACAATCCCTAGTTCGAATCAGCACCTTCTGAAGCTCTACCCCACTGAGAGTCAGCAACTTCAGGTACTTTCCCCCAGTGAGAATCATCACCATCAGGAACCTTACCCCAGTGAGAGTCAGCACATTCAGAAACCGATTCCCAGTGAGATTCAACAGCTTCAGCAACTTTCACCCTGTGAGAATCAGCACCTTTAGGATCTGTACCCCAGTGAGAATCAGCACCTTCAGAAACTTTACACCAGTGAGAGTCAGTACCTTCAGGAACCGATTCCCAGTGAGAGTCAGCAACTTCAGGAAATGTACACCAGTAACAGTCAACACCTTCATGAACTGTAACCCAGTGAGAGTCAGCACCTTCAGGAAATGTACACCAGTGAGAGTCTGCACCTTCAGGAACTGTCCCCCAGTGAGAGTCAGCACCTTCAGCAACCGTCCCCCACACACAGTCAGCACCTTCAAGAACTGTACCGCAGTGGGAGTCAGCATCTTCAGGAAATGTACCTCAGTGTGAGTCTGCAGCTTCTGGAAAATTATGCCAGTGAGAGACAGCACCCTCATGAACTGTCCCTCAGTGGCAGTCAGCACCCTCAGGAACAGTCCCTAGTAAGAATCAGGATCTTCAGTAAATCTACCACTTTGAGAGTCTGCACCTTCAGATACTTTCCCCCAGTGAGAATCATCACCTTCAGGAAATGTACTCCAGTGAGAGTCAGCACCGTCAGGTACTGTATCCCAGTGAGAGTCAGCTCCCTTAGGAACAGTCCCCCACTCAGATTCAGCACCTTCAGGAACTGTCCCCCTGTGAGAGTCAGCACCGTCTGGAAATATACACTAGTGAGATTCAGCACCTTCAGGAACCGTCCCCCAGTGGCAGTCAGCACCATCAGGAACAGTCCCTAGTCAGAATCAGCACCTTCTGAAACTCTACCCCACAGAGAGTCAGCACCTTCAGGTACTTTCCCCCTGTGAGAATCATCACCTTCAGGAACTTTACCCCAGTGAGAGTCAGCCACTTCAGGAATTGTATCCCAGTGAGAGTCAGCCACTTCAGGAACTGTACCCCAGTGAGAGTCAGCACCATCAGGAATCGATTCCCAGTGAGATTCAGCACCTTCAGCAACTGTACCCCGGTGAGAATCACCACCTTCAGGAACTAAACCCGAGTGAGAGTCAGCCACTTCAGGAAATGTACCCCAGTGAGATTCAGCACCATCAGGAACTGATTCCCAGTGAGATTCAACACCTTCAGCAACTTTCACCCTGTGAGAATCAGCACCTTTAGGATCTGTACCCCAGTGAGTGTCAGCACCTTCAGGATCTTTACAACAGTGAGAGTCAGTACCTTCAGGAACCGATTCCCAGTGAGATTCAGCAACTTCAGGAAATGTATCCCAGTGAGAGTCAGCACCTTCTGGAACTGTATCCCAGAGGCAGTCAGCACCTCCAGGAACTGTCACCCACTGAGACTCAGCACCTTCTGGAACTGATTCCCAGTGAGAGTCAGCACCTTCAGAAACAGTACCCCAGTGCATGTCAGAAACTTCAGGAACCGTTCCCAAGTGAGAGCCAACAACTTCAGGAACTGTACCCCAGTGGGAGTCAGCACCTTCAGGAACCGTCCCCCACACAGAGTCAGTTCCTTCAGGAACTGTACCGCAGTGGGAGTCAGCATCTTCAGGAAATGTACCCCAGTGAGAGTCTGCAGCTTCTGGAAAATTATGCCAGTGAGAGACAGCACCCTCATGAACTGTCCCCCAGTGGCAGTCAGCACCCTCAGGAACAGTCCCTAGTCAGTTTCAGGATCTTCAGTAAATCTACCACTTTGAGAGTCTGCACCTTCAGATACTTTCCCCCAGTGAGAATCATCACCTTCAGGAACTGTACTCCAGTGAGAGTCAGCACCGTCAGGAACTGTATCCCAGTGAGAGTCAGCTCCCTTGGGAACAGTCCCCCACTCAGATTCAGCACCTTCAGGAACTGTCCCCCAGTGAGAGTCAGCACCGTCTGGAAATATACACCAGTGAGATTCAGCACCTTCAGGAACAGTCCCCCAGTGGCAGTCAGCACCATCAGGAACAGTCCCTAGTTAGAATCAGCACCTTCTGAAACTCTACCACACAGAGAGTCAGCACCTTCAGGTACTTTCCCCCAGTGAGAATCATCACCTTCAGGAACTTTACCCCAGTGAGAGTCAGCCACTTCAGGAACTGTACCCCAGTGAGAGTCAGCACCATCAGGAACCGATTCCCAGTGAGATTCAGCACCTTCAGCAACTGTACCCCGGTGACAATCACCACCTTCAGGAACTAAACCCCAGTGAGAGTCAGCACCTTCAGGTTCTGTACCCCAGTGAGAATCAGCAGCTTCAGAAACTTTACACCAGTGAGAGTCAGTACTTTCAGGAACCGATTCCCAGTGAGAGTCAGCAACTTCAGGAAATGTATCCATGTGAGAGTCAGCACCTTCAGGAAATGTATCCCAGTGAATGTCACGAACTGTATCCCAGAGAGAGTCAGCACCTCCAGGAACTGTCCCCCACTGAGACTCAGCACCTTCTGGAACTGATTCCCAGTGAGATTCATCACCTTCAGAAACAATACCCCAGTGCATGTCAGCAACTCAGGAACCGTTCCCAAGTGAGAGCCAACACCTTCAGGAGGTGTACCCCAGTGAGAGTCAGCAACTTCAGGAACTGTACCCCAGTGAGAGTCAGCAACTTCAGGAACTGTACCCCAGTGAGAGTCAGCAACTTCAGGAACTGTACCCCAGTGAGAGTTAGCACCTTCAGGAACAAATTCCCGTTGAGATTCAGCACCATCAGGATCTGTCACCCAGTGCGAATCAGCATCTTCAGGATCTGTACCCCAGTGAGAGTCAGCAACTTCAGGAACGGTAACCCAGTAAGAATCAGCACCTTCAGTAACTTTACACCATTGAGAGTCAGCACCTTCAGGAACCGATTCCCAGTGAGAGTCAGCAACTTCAGGAAATGTATCCCAGTGAGAGTCAGCACCTTCAGGAACTGTATCCCAGAGACAGTCAGCACCTCCAGAAACTGTCCCCCACTGATACTCAGCACCTTCTGGAACTGATTCCCAGTGAGATTCAGCTCCTTCAGAAACAGTACCCCAGTGCATGTCAGCAACTTCAGGAACAGTTCCCAAGTGAGAGCCAACACCTTCAGGAGGTGTACCCCTGTGAGAGTCAGCAACTTCAGGAACTGTACCCCAGTGAGAGTTAGCACCTTCAGGAACAAATTCCCATTGAGATTCAGCACCATCAGCATCTGTCACCCAGTGCGAATCAGCACCTTCAGGATCTGTACCCCAGTGAGAGTCAGCACATTCAGGAACTGTTCCCCTGTGAGAGACAGCACCTTCTGGATCTTTACCCCGTTAAGAATCAGCACCTTCAGTCACTTTACACCATTGAGAGTCAGTACATTCACGTACCGATTCCCAGTGAGAGTCTGCAACTTCAGGAACTGTATCCCAGTGAGAGTCAGCACTTGCAGGAAATGTCCCCCACTCAGAGTCAGCACCTTCAGGAACTGTCCCCCAGTGAGAGTCAGCACCTTCAAGAAATGTACGTCAGTGAGAGTCAGCATCTTCAGGAACAGTCCCTGAACGAGAGTTAGCAAGTTCATGAAATGTACACCAGTGAGAGTCAGCACCTTCAGTAACAGTCCCCCTGTGAGAGTCAGCAACTTCAGGTACTGTAACCCAGTGAGAGTCTGCAGCTTCTGGAATATTATGCCAGTGAGAGTCAGGACCATCAGGATATGTCAACCAGTGGGAGAAAGCACCTCCAGGAAATGTCCCCCAGTGGCAGTCAGCACCATCAGGGTCCTTCCCTAGTGAGGAAAGCACCTTCAGTAACTCTACCCCAGTGAGAGTCTGCACCTTCAGGTACTTTCCCCCAGTGAGAATCATGACCTTCAGGAACTGTACTCCAGTGAGAGTCAGCTCCGTCAGGAACTGTTTCCCAGTGAGAGTCAGCACCATCAGGAACAGTCCACCACTCAGATTCAGCACCTTCAGGAACTGTCTCCCAGTGAGAGTCAGCAACTTCAGGAACTGTAAGCCAGTGAGAGTCTGCAACCTCTGGAACTTTATGCCAGTGAGTGTCAGTGCCATTAGGAACTGACACCCAGTGAAAGACAGCACAAGGAACATCCCTAGTGAAAATCAGCACCTTCAGTAACTATACCCCTCTGAGAGTCTGCACCTTCAGGTACTGTCCCCCAGTGAGAATCATCACCTTCAGGAACTGTAACCAAGTGAGTGTCAGCACCGTCTGGAAATGTACACCAGTGAGATTCAGCACATTCAGGAACAGTCCCCCAGTTGCAGTCAGCACCGTCAGGAACAGTGCCTAGTTAGAATCAGCACCTTCAGAAACTCTACCCCACTGAAAGTCAGCACCTTCAGGTATTTTCCCCCAGTGAGAATCATCACCTTTAGGAACTTTACCCCAGGTAGAGTCAGCAACTTCAGGAACTGTACCCCAGTGAGAGACAGCACCTTCAGGAACCGATTCCCAGTGAGATTCAGCACCTTCAGCAACTGTACCCCAGTGAGAATCATCACCTTCAGGAACTGTACACCAGTGAGTGCCAACACCTTCAGGAACTGTACGCCAGTGAGAGTCAGCACCTTCAGGAACCGATTCCCAGTGAGATTCAGCAGCTTCAGCAACTTTCACCCTGTGAGAATCAACACCTTCAGGATCTTTACCCCAGTGAGTCAGCACCATCAGGAAATGTACACCAATGAGAGTCAGCACATTCAGGAACAGTAGCCCACTGGGAGTCAGCACCTTCAGGAACTGTACCCCAGTGAGAGTTAGCACATTCAGGAACCGATTCCCAGTGAGATTCAGCACCTTCAGCAACTGTACCCCAGTGAGAATCATCACCTTCAGGAACTGTACACCAGTGAGTGCCAACACCTTCAGGAACTGTACCCCAGTGAGAGTTAGCACATTCAGGAACCGATTCCCAGTGAGATCCAGCATATTCAGCAACTGTCCCCAAGTGAGAATCAGCACCTTCAGAACCTGTACCCCAGTGAGAGTCAGCACCTTCAGGAACTGTTCCCCTGTGAGAGTCAGCACCGTCAGGATCTTTACTCCAGTGAGAATCAGCACCTACAGTAACTTTTCACCAGTGAGTGTCAGCACCTTCAAGAGCTGTATCCCAGTGAGAGTCAGCACCGTCAGGAACAGTGACCATCTCAGAGTCAGCACCTTCAGGAACTGTCCCCCAGTGGGAGTCAGCATCTTCAGGAACTGTACTTCACTGAGAGTTAGCACCTGCAGGAACTGATTCCCAGTGAGATTCGGCACCCTCAGCATCTGTCCCACTTTGAGAATCAGCAACTTCAGGAAATGTACACCAGTGAGAGTCAGAACCTTCAAGAACTGTATCCCAGTGAGAGTCAGCACCTTCAGGAACTGTCCCCAAGTGAGAGTTAGCAACTTCAGTTAGTGTATACCAGTGAGAGTCATCACCTTCAGGAACTGTCCCCCACTCAGAGTCAGCACCTTCGGGAACTGTACCCCAGTGGGAGTCAGCATCTTCAGGAACTGTACTCCAGTGAGAGTTTTCTCATTCAGGAACTGATTCCCAGTGAGAGCCAGCTCCCTCAGGTACAGTCCCCCACTCAGAGTCAGCACCTTAAGAACTGTCCCCCAGTGAGAATCAACGTCTTCAGGAACTATAACCCAGTGAGAGTCTGCAGCCTCTGGAACTTTATGCCAGTGGATGTCAGTGCCAACAGGAACTGTCACCCAGTGAAAGTCAGCACCATAAGGTACAGTCCCTAGTGAGAATCAGCACCTTCCATAACTGTACCCCTCTGAGAGTCTGCACCTTCAGTTACGGTCCCCCAGTGAGAATCATCACCTTTAGGAACTGTAACACAGTGTGAGTCAGCACCTTCAGGAAATGTACACCAGTGAGATTCAGCACATTCAGGAACAGTCCCCCACTTAAAGTCAGCATCTTCAGGAACTGTAACCCAGTGAGAATTAGCATGTTCAGGAACCGATTCCCAGTGAGTTCCAGCACCTTCAGCAACTGTCCCCCAGTGAGAATCAGCATCTTCAGGATCTGTACCCCAGTGAGAGTCAGCACCTACAGGAACTGTACCCCAGTGAGTATCAGCACCTTCAGTAACTTTACACCAGTGAGAGTCAGTACCTTCAGGGACCAATTCTCAGTGGGAGCCTGAAAATTAGGGCCTGTATCCCAATGAGTGTCAGCACCTTCAGGAACTGTATCCCAGCGAGACTCAGCACCTGCAGGAACTGTCCACCACTGAGAGTCAGCAGCTTCAGGAACTGATTCCCAGTGAGAGTCAGCACCTTCAGAAACAATACCCCAGTGAATGTAAGCAACTTCAGCAACTGTTCCCAAGTGAGAGCCAACACCTTCAGGAACTGTATCCCAGTGGGAGTCAGCAACTTCAGGAACTGTACCCCAGTGAGAGTTAGCACCATCAGGAACCCATTCCCAGTGAGATTCAGCACCTTCAGCATCTGTCCCCCTTTGAGAATCAGCAACTTCAGGAAATGTACACCAGTGAGAGTCAGCAACTTCAGGATATGTACACCAGTGAGAGTCAGAAACTTCAGGAACTGCATCCCAGTGAATGTCAGCACCTTCAGGAACAGTCCCCCACTCAGAGTTTGCACCTTCAGGAACTGTCCACAAGTAAGTGTCAGTGCCAACAGGAACTCTCACCCAGTGAAAGTCAGCACCATAAGGTACAGTCCCTAGTGAGAATCAGCACCTTCAGTAACTATACCCCTCTGAGAGTCTGCACCTTCAGGTACTGTCCCCCAGTGAGAATCATCACCTTCAGGAACTGTCCCCCAGTGAGAGTCAGCACCGTCTGGAAATGTACACCAGTGAGAGTCAGCATATTCACGAACAGGCCCCCAGTGGCAGTCAGCACCGTTAGGAACAGTCCCTAGTTAGAATCAGCACCTTAATAAACTCTACCCACTGAGAATCAGCACCTTCAGGTACTTTCCCCCAATGAGAATCATCACCTCCAGGAACTGTACCCAAATGAGAGTCAGCACATTCAGGAACCGATTCCCAATGAGATTCAGCAGCTTCAGCAACTTTCACCCTGTGAGAATCAGCACCTTTAGGATCTGTACCCCAGTGAGAATCAGCACGTTCAGAAACTTTACACCAGTGAGAGTCAGTATCTTCAGGAACCGATTCCCAGTGAGTGTCAGCTACTTCGGGAACAGTATCCCAGTGAGTGTCAGCACCTTCAGGAACTGTATCCCAGAGAGAGTCAGCACCTTCAGGAACTGTCCCCCACTGAGACTCAGCACCTTCAGGGACTGATTCCCAGTGAGAGTCAGCAACTTCAGGAAATGTATCCATGTGAGAGTCAGCACCTTCAGGAACTGTATCCCAGAGACAGTCAGCACCTCCAGGAACTGTCCCCCACTGAGACTCAGCACCTTCTGGAACTGATTCCCAGTGAGATTCATCACCTTCAGAAACAATACCCCAGTGCATGTCAGCAACTTCAGGAACCGTTCCCAAGTGAGAGCCAACACCTTCAGGAGGTGTACCCCAGTGAGAGTCAGCAACTTCAGGAACTGTACCCCAGTGAGGTTCAGCACCTTCAGGAACTGTTCCCCTGTGAGAGTCAGCACCTTCAGGATCTTGACCCCAGTGAGAATCAGCACCTACAGTAACTTTTCACCAGTGTCAGCAACTTCAAGAACTGTATCCCAGTGAGAGTCAGCATCATCAGGAACTGTCCCCCAGTGAGAGTCAGCATCTTCAGGAACTGTACTCCAGTGAGAGTTAGCACTTTCAGGAACTGATTCCCAGTGAGATTCAGCACCCTCAACATCTGTGCCCCTTTGAGAATCAGCAACTTCAGGAAATGTACACCAGTGAGAGTCAGCACCTTTAAGAACTGTATCCCAGTGAGAGTCAGCACCTTCAGGAACTGTCCCCCACGCAGAGTCAGCACCTTCAGGAACTGTACCCCAGTGGGTGTCAGCATCTTCAGGAACTGTACTCCAGTGAGAGTTAGCATCCTCAGGAACTGATTCCCAGTGAGATTCAGCACCCTCAGAATCCGTCGCCCTTTGAGAATCAGCAACTTCAGGAAATGTACACCAGTGAGAGTCTGCAACTTCAGGAAATGTGCCCCAGTGAGAGTCAGCACCTTCAAGAACTATATCCCAGTGAGTGTCAGCACATTCAGGAACAGACCACCACTCAGAGTCAGCTCCTTTAGGAACTGTCCCCAAGTGAGAGCCAGTAACTTCAGCAACTTTAACCCAGTGAGAGTCTGCAGCTTCTGGGACTTTATGCCAGTGAGCGTCACGACCATCAGGATCTGTCACCCAGTGAGTGACAGCACCTTCAGGAATTGTCCCCCAGTGGCAGTCAGCACCTTCAGTAACTCTACCCCACTGAGAGTCAGCACGTTCATGTACATTCCCCCAGTAAGAATCATCACCTTCAGGAACTGTAACCCAGTGAGAGTCAGCACCTTCAGTAACTGTTCCCCTGTGAGAGTCAGCACCTTCAGGATCTTTACCCCAGTTAAAATCAGCACCTACAGTAACTTTTCACCAGTGAGTGTCAGCACCTTCAAGGACTGTATCCCAGTGAGAGTCAGCACCTTCAGGAACAGTGACCATCTCAGAGTAAGCACCTTCAGGAACTGTCCCCCAGTGAGAGTCAGCAACTTCAGGAAATGTACGCCAGTGAGAGTCAGCACCTTCAAGAACTGTATCCCAGTGAGAGTCAGCACCTTCAGGAAACGTACACCAGTGAGAGTCAGCACCTTCAGGAACTGTCCCACACACAGAGTCAGCATCTTCAGGAACTGTCCCCCAGTGAGAGTCAGCAACTTCAGGAACTGTCCCCCAGTGAGAGGCAGCACCTTCAGGAACTGTCCCCCACGCAGAGTCAGCACCTTCAGTAACAGTCCCCCTGTGAGAGTCCGCAACTTCAGGTACTGTAACCCAGTGAGAGTCTGCAGCTTCTGGAAAATTATGCCAGTGAGAGTCAGCACCTTCAGGAAATGTACACGGTGAGAGTCAGCACATTCAGGAACAGTCGCCCACTGGGAGTCAGCACCTTCAGGAACCTTACCCCAGTGAGAGTTAGCACATTCAGGAACCAATTCCCAGTGAGATCCAATATATTCAGCAACTGTCCCCAAGTGAGAATCAGCACCTTCAGGATCTGTACCACAGTGAGAGTCAGCACCTTCAGGAACTGTTCCCCTGTGAGAGTCAGCACCTTCAGGATCTTTACCCCAGTTAGAATCAGCACCTACAGTAACTTTTCACCAGTGAGCGTCAGCACCTTCAAGAACTGTATCCCAGTGAGAGTCAGCACCTTCAGGAACTGTGACCATCTCAGAGTCAGCACATTCAGGAACTGTCCCCCAGTGAGAGTCAGCAACTTCAGGAAATGTACACCAGTGAGAGTCAGCACCTTTAAGAACTGTATCCCAGTGAGAGTCAGCACCTTCAGGAACTGTCCCCCACGCAGAGTCAGCACCTTCAGGAACTGTACCCCAGTGGGTGTCAGCATCTTCAGGAACTGTACTCCAGTGAGAGTTAGCACCCTCAGGAACTGATTCCCAGTGAGATTCAGCACCCTCAGAATCCGTCCCCCTTTGAGAATCAGCAACTTCAGGAAATGTACACCAGTGAGAGTCTGCAACTTCAGGAAATGTGCCCCAGTGAGAGTCAGCACCTTCAAGAACTATATCCCAGTGAGTGTCAGCACATTCAGGAACAGACCACCACTCAGAGTAAGCTCCTTTAGGAACTGTCCCCAAGTGAGAGCCAGTAACTTCAGCAACTTTAACCCAGTGAGAGTCTGCAGCTTCTGGGACTTTATGCCAGTGAGCGTCACGACCATCATGATCTGTCACCCAGTGAGTGACAGCACCTTCAGGAATTGTCCCCCAGTGGCAGTCAGCACCTTCAGTAACTCTACCCCACTGAGAGTCAGCAACTTCAGGAAATGTACACCGGTGAGAGTCAGCACCTTCAAGAACGGTATCCCAGTGAGAGTCAGCACCTTCAGGAAATGTACACCAGTGAGAGTCAGCAACTTCAGGAAATGTACACCAGTGAGAGTCAGAAACTTCAGGAACTGTATCCCAGTGAGTGTCAGCACCTTCCGGAACAGTCCCCCACTCAGATTCAGCACCTTAAGGAACTGTCCCCAAGTGAGTGTCAGTGCCATCAGGAACTGTCACCCAGTGAAAGTCAGCACCATAAGGTACAGTCCCTAGTGAGAATCAGCACCTTCAGTAACTATACCCCTCTGAGCGTCAGCTCCTTCAGGAACGGTATCCCAGTGAGAGTCAGCACCTTCAGGAACTATACCCCAGCGAGACTCAACATCTTCAGGATCTGTCCCCAGTTAGATTCAAAACATTCCGGATCTCTACACCATTGAGTGTCCACACCTTCACGAACTGTCGCCAGTGAGAGTCAGCACCGTAAGGAACAGTCCCCAGTGAGAGGCAGCACCATCAGTCACTGTACCCCAATGAGAGTCAGCACCATCAGCAACTGGCCTCCAGTGAGAATCTGCACCTTAAGGATATGTACCCCAGTGAGAGTCAGCAACTTCAGGAACTGTTCAACAGTGAGAGTCAGCACATTCAGGAACCGATTCCCAGTGAGATTCAGAACCTTCAGCATCTGTCCCCCTTTGAGAATCAGAAACTTCAGGAAATGTACACCAGTGAGAGTCTGCAACTTCAGGATATGTACCCCAGTGAGAGTCAGAAACTTCAGGAACTGTATCCCAGTGAGTGTCAGCACCTTCAGGAACTGTCCCCAAGTGAGTGTCAGTGCCATCAGGAACTGTCACCCAGTGAAAGATAGCATAAGGTACAGTCCCTAGTGAGAATCAGCACCTTCAGTAACTATACCCCTCTGAGAGTCAGCGCCTTCAGGAACTGTCCCCCAGTGAGAATCATCACCTGCAGGAAATGATTCCCAGTGAGAGTCAGCACCTTCAGAAATAGTACCCCAGTGAGAGTCAGCAATTTCAGGAACTGTTCCCAAGTGAGAGCCAGTACCTTCAGGAACTGTACCCCAGTGAGAGTCAGCAACTTCAGGAACTGTTCCCCTGTGAGAGTCAGCACCTTCAGGAACTGATTCCCATTGAGATTCAGCACCTTCAGCAACTGTCCCCCAGTGCGAATCAGCACCTTCAGGATCTGTACCCCAGTGAGAGTCAGCACCTTCAGGAACTGTTCCCCTGTGAGAAACAGCACCTTCAGGATCTTTACCCCAGTGAGAATCAGCAACTTCAGGAACTGTAACGCAGTAAGAATCAGTAGTTTCAATAACTTTACACCAGTGAGAGTCAGTACATTCAGGAACCGATTCCCAGTGAGAGTCAGCAACTTCAGGAAATGTCCCCACTCAGAGTCAGCACCTCCAGGAAATGTACACCAGTGAGAGTCATCAACTTCAGGAACTGTATCCCAGTGAGAGTCAGCACCTTCAGTAACAGTCCCTCAGTGAGACTCAGCAACTTAAGGAACTGTAACCCAGTGAGAGTCTGCAGCTTCTGGAACTTTATACCAGTGATAGTCAGGACCATCCGGAACTGTCACCCAGTGAGAGACAGCATCTTCAGGATCTGTCCCCCAGTGGCAGTCAGCACCTCAGCAACAATCCCCCACTCAGAGTCAGCATCTTCAGGAATTGTCCCACAGTGGCAGTCAGCACCGTCAGGAACAGTCCCTAGTGAGAATCAGCACCTTCAGCAACTCTACCCCACTGACAGTCAGAACCTTCAGGTACTTTCCCCCAGTGAGAATCATCACCTTCAGGAGCTGTACCCCAGTGAGGGTCAGCACCGTCAGGAACTGTATCCCAGTGAGAGTCAGCTCCTTCAGGAACAGTCCCCCACTCGGATTCAGCACTTTCAGGAACTTCCCCCAGTGAGAGTCAGCCTCTTCAGGAACAATAACCCAGTGAGAGTCTGCAGCCTCTGGAACTTTATGCCAGTGAGTGTCAGTACCATCAGGAAATGTCACCCAGTGAGAGTCAGCACCATCAGGAACAGTCCCTAGTGAGAATCAGCACCTTCAGTAACTATACCCCACTGAGAGTCTGCACCTTCAGGTACTGTCCCCCAGTGTGTATCATCACCTTCCGGAACTGTGCCGGAGTGAGAGTCAGCACCCTCAGGAAATGTACACCAGTGAGATTCAGCAACTTCAGGAAATGTTCCAAAGTGAGATTCAGCACCATCAGGACCTGAATCCCAGTGAGCGTCAGCACCTTCAGGATCTGTACCCCAGCGAGAATTAGCAACTTCAGGAACTGTAACCCAGTGAGAGTCAGTACCTTCAGGAACCGATTCCCAGTGAAATTCAGCACCTTCAGCAACTGTCCCGCAGTGAGAAGCAGCACCTCCAGGAACTGTAACCCAGTGAGAATCAGAACATTCACGAACTGTACCACAGAGAGATTCAGCAAAATGAGGTCCTGTATCCCAGTGAGTGTCAGCACCTTCAGGAACAGTCCCCCACTCAGAGTCAGCACCATCAGGAAAAGTCCCTAGTGAGATTCAGCACCTTCAGTAACTTTACCCCACTGTGAGTCTGCACCTTCATGTATTGTCCCCAAGTGTGTATCATCACCTTCAGGAACTGTACCGCAGTGAGAGTCAGCACCCTCAGGAAATGTACACCAGTGAGTGTCAGCAACTTCAGGAAATGTATCAGAGTGAAATTCAGTACCATCAGGACCTGAATCCCAGTGAGCGTCAGCACCTTCAGGAACCGTATCCCAGTGAGAGTCTGCACCTTCAGGAACTGTACCCCAGTGAGAGTCAGCAACTTCAGGAATTGTAACCCAGTGAGAGTTAGCACCTTCAGGAACCGATTCCCAGTGAGATTCAGCACCTTCAGCAACTGTCCCTCAGTGAGAGACATACCTTCAGGAACTGTCCCCCAGTGAGAGTCAGCAACTTCATGAACTGTAACCCAGTGAGAGTCTGCAGCTTCTGTAACTTTTTTCCAATGAGGATCAGGACCATCAGGAACTGTCACCCAGTGAGAGACAGCACCTTCAGGAACTGTCCCCCTGTGGCAGTCAGCACCATCAGGAACAGTCCCTAGAGAGAATCAGCCCCTTCAGTAACTATGTCCCACTGAGAGTCTGCACCTTCAGGTACTGTCCCCCAGTGTGAATCAGCACCTTCAGGAACTGTACCAGAGTGGAATTCAGCACCATCAGCACCTGAATACCACTGAGCATCAGCACCTTCAGGAACGCTATCCCAGTGAGAGTCAGCATCTTCAGGATCTGTCCCCATTCAGAGTCAAAACATTCAGGATCTGTACACCATTGAGTGTCCACACCTTCAGGAACTGTCGCCAGTGAGAGTCTGCACCGTAAGGAACAGTCCTCAATGAGAGGCAGCACCATCAGTCACTGTACCCCAATGAGAGTCAGCACCTTCAGCAACAGGCCCCCAGTGAGAATCTGCACCTTAAGCATATGTACCCCAGTGAGAGTCAGCAAATTCAGGAACTGTTCACCAGTGAGAGTCAGCACATTCAGGAAATGTACCCCAGTGAGAGTCAGCAACTTCAGGAACTGTATCCCAGTGAGAGTTAGCACCTTCAGGAACTTATTCCCAGTGAGATTCAGCAACTGTCCCCCCCAGTGAGAATCAGCACCTTCAGGATCTGTACCCCAGTAAGAGTCAGCACCTTCAGGAACTGTACCCCAGTGAGACTCAGTACCTTCTGTAACTTTACACTAGTGAGGGTCAGTACCTTCAGGAACTGTCCCCCAGTGAGAGTCAGCAACTTCAGGAAATGTACACCAATGAGAGTCAGCAACTTCAGGAAATGTACCACAGTGAGAGTCAGAAACTTCAGGAACAGTCCCCCACTCAGAGTCAGCACCTTCAGGAACTGTCCCCAATTGAGAGCCAGCAACTTCAGGAACTGTAACCCAGTCAGAGTCTGCAGCTTCTGGAACTTTATGCCAGTGAGAGTCAGGACCTTCAGGATCTGTCATGCAATGAGAGACAGCACCCTCAGGAATTGTCCCCCAGTGGCAGTCAGCATCATCTGGAACAGTCCCTAGTGAGAATCAGCACCTTCAGTAACTTTACCCCACTGTGAGTCTGCACCTTCATGTACTGTCCCCCAGTGTGTATCATCACCTTCAGGAACTGTACCGCAATGAGATTCAGCACCCTCAGGAAATGTACACCAGTGAGTGTCAGCAACTTCAGGAATTGTACCACAGTAAGATTCAGCACCATCAGGACATGTATCCCAGTGAGCCTCAGA
Organism: Carcharodon carcharias; assembly: GCF_017639515.1. NCBI lineage: Eukaryota > Metazoa > Chordata > Chondrichthyes > Lamniformes > Lamnidae > Carcharodon > Carcharodon carcharias. Next base: position 70,280,534 of record NC_054479.1, read on the forward strand.
ACCTTCAGGAACGGTATCCTAGTGAGAGTCAGCACCTTCAGGAACTGTACCCCAGCGAGAGTCAGCAACTGCAGGAACTGTAACCCAGTGAGAGTTAGCACCTTCAGGAACCGATTCCCATTGAGATTCAGCACCTTCAGCAACTGTCCCCCAGTGAGAGTCATACCTTCAGGAAATGTGCACCAGTGAGAGTCAGCACCTTCAGGAACAGTCCCCCACTCAGAGTCAGCACCTTCAGCAACTGTCCCCCAGTGAGAGTCAGCAACTTCATGAAGTGTAACCCAGTGAGATTCTGCAGCTTCTGGAACTTTATTCCAGTGAGAATCAGGACCATCAGGAACTGACACCCAGTGAGAGACAGCAACTTCAGGAACTGTCCCCCAGTGGCAGTCAGCGCCATCAGGAACAGTCCCTAGAGAGAATCAGCACCTTCAGTAACTACGTCCCACTGAGAGTCTGCACCTTCAGGTACTGTCCCCCAGTGTGAATCATCACCTTCTGGAACTGTACCAGAGTGGGATTCAGCACCATCAGCACCATCTCACCAGTGAGATTCAGCAACTTCAGGAAATGTACACCAGTGAGAGTAAGCAACTACACGAAACGTACCACAGTGAGAGTCAGCGACTTCAGGAACTGTATCCCAGTGAGAGTAAGCAACTTCACGAAATGTACCACAGTGAGAGTCAGCAACTTTAGGAACTGTATCCCGGTGAGAGTCAGCACCTTCAGGAACAGTCCCCCACTCAGAGTCAGCACCTTCAGGAACTGTTCACCAGTGAGAGTCAGCACATTCAGGAAATGTACCACGGAGAGATTCAGCAAAATCAGGTCAAGTATCCCAGTGAGCGTCAGCACCTGCAGGAACTGTATCCCAGCGAGAGTCAGCACTTCCAGCTACTGTCCCCCACTGAGAGTCAGCACCTTCCGGAACTGATTCCCAGTGAGAGTGAGCACCTGCTGAAATAGTACCCCAGTGTGAGTCAGCAACTTCAGGAACTGTTCCCAAGTGAGAGTCAGCAACTTCAGGAACTGTTCCCCAATGAGAGTCAGCACCATCAGCAACTGGCCCCCAGTGAGAATCTGCACCTTAAGGATATGTACCCCAGTGAGAGTCAGCAACTTCAGGAACTGTTCAACAGTGAGAGGCAGCAGATTCAAGAAATGTACCACAGAGAGATTCAGCAAAATCAGGTCCTGTATCCCAGTGAGCATCAGCACCTTCAGGAACTGTATCCCAGCGACTTCAAGAACTGTACCCCAGTGAGAATTACCACCTTCAGCAACCGATTCCCAGTGAGATTTAGCAGCTTCAGCAACTGTCCCCCAGTGAGAATCAGCACCTTCAGTCACTGTAGCCCAATGAGAGTCAGCACCTTCAGTCACTGTACTCCAGTGAGAGTCAGCACCTTCAGGAACTGTACCCCAGTGAGAAACAGCACCTTCAGTAACTGTACCCCAGTGAGAAACAGCACCTTCAGAAACTGTACCCCAGTGAGAAACAGCACCTTCAGTAACTTTACATCAGTGAGAGTCAGCACCGTCAGGAAATATACACCAGTGAGAGTCAGCACCGTCAGGAAATGTACACCAGTGAGATTCAGCACCTTCAGGAACTGTTCCCCAGTGAGAGTCAGCACATTCAGGAATTATCCCCCAGTGGCAGTCAGCATCATCAGGAACAGTCCCTAGTGAGAATCAGCACCTTCAGTAACTATGCCCCACTGAGAGTCTGCACCTTCAGCTACTGTCCCCCAGTCTGAATCATTACCCTCAGGAACTGTAGCGCCACTGAGAGTCTGCACCTTCAGGTACTGTCCCCCAATCTGAATCATTACCCTCAGGAACTGTAGCGCAGTGAGATTCAGCACCCTCAGGAAATGTACACCAGTGAGAGTCAGCAACTTCAGGAACTGTACCAGAGTGAGATTCAGCACCATCAGCACCTGAATCCCAGTGAGCGTCAGCACATTCAGGAACGGTATCCCAGTGAGAGTCAGCACTTTAAGGAACTGTATCCCAACGAGAGGCAACATCTTCAGGATCTGTCCCCAGTTGGAGTCAAAACATTCAGGATCTCTACACCATTGAGTGTCCACACCTTCAGGAACTGTTGCCAGTGAGAGTCAGCACCGTAAGGAACAGTTCTCAGTGAGAGGCAGCACCATCAGTCACTGTACCCCAATGAGAGTCAGCACCTTCAGCTACTGGCCCCCAGTGAGAATGTGCACCTTAAAGATATGTACCCCAGTGAGAGTCAGCAACTTCAGGAACTGTTCACCAATGAGTGCCAGCATATTCAGGAAATGTACCACAGAGAGATTCAGCAAAATTAGGTCATGTATCCCAGTGAGCGTCAGCACATTCAGGAACTGTATCCCAGCGAGAGTCAGCACCTTCAGCTACTGTCCCCCACTGAGAGTCAGCACTGTCCGGAACTGATTCCCAGTGAGAGTGAGCACCTGCAGAAGTAGTACCCCAGTGAGAGTCAGCAACTTCAGGAACTGTTCCCCAGTGAGAGTCAGCAACTTCAGGAACTGTTCCCCAGTGAGAGTCAGCACCATCAGGAACAGTCCCTAGTGAGAATCAGCACCTTCAGTAACTATGCCCAACTGAGTGTCTGCACCTTCAGGATCTGTACCCCAGTGAGAGTCAGCACCTTCAGGAACTGTTCCCCTGTGAGAGTCAGCACCTTCAGGATCTTTACTGCATTGAGAATCAGCATCTTCAGTAACTTTACCCCAGTAAGAGTCAGTACCTTCAGGAACCGATTCCCAGTGAGAGTCAGCAACTTCAGGAACTGTATCCCAGTGAGAGTCAGCACATTCAGGAACTGTCCCCCACTCAGGGTCAGCTCGTTCAGGAACTGTCCACCAGTGAGTGTCAGCAACTTCAGGAAATGTACTAAAGTGAGTGTCAGGACCATCATGATCTGTCACCCAGTGAGAGACAGCACCTTCAGGAACTGTCCCCCAGTGGCAGTCAGCACCTTCAGGAACAGTCCCTAGTGAGAATCAGCACCTTCAGTAAATCTACCCCACTGAGAGTCAGCATCTTCAGGTACTGAGTCAGCACCTTAAGGAAATTTCCCACAGTGAGAATCAGCACCTTCAAAACTGTACCCCAATGAGAATCAGCACCTACAGGAACTGTGCCACAGTGAGATTCCGTGTCATCATTAACTGTACCCCACTGAGAGTCAGCACCTTCAGGAACTGAACCACAGTGAAGATTGAGCTCCATCAGGACCTGTATCCCAGTGAGAATCAGCTTCTTCAGGAACTGTATCCCAGCAAGAATCAGCACCTTCAGGAATTGGCCCCCAGTGAGAGTCAGCACCTTCAGGAACTGTACCCCAGCGAGATTCAGCACCGTCATGGATTTTCCACCAGTGAGTGTCAGCACCTTCAGAACCTGTCCCCCAGAGAGAGCCAGCACATTCAGGAACTGCACCCCAGTGAGAGTGAGCATCTTCAGGAACCGTCCCCCAGCGAGAGTTGGCACATTCAGGAACTGTACACCAGTCAGACTCAGCACCTTCAGCAACTGTACCCCAGTGAGAGTCAGCACCTTCAGCAACTGTCCCCAGTGAGAGTCAGCACCTTCAGGAACTATACCCCAGTGAGAGTCAGCACCGTCAGGAACTATACCCCAGTGAGAGTCTGCACCTTAAGGAACTTTCCCCCAGTGAGAATCAGCACCTAGAGAAACTGCCACAGTGAGATTCCACATCATCATTAACTGTACCACACTGAGAGTCAGCACCTTCAGGAACTCTTCCCCCAGTGAGAATCAGCACCTTCAGGAACTGTGCCGCAGTGAAGATTGAGCACCATCAGGACCTGTATCCCAGTGAGAATCAGCTTCTTCAGGAACTGTACCCCAGCAAGAGTCAGCACCTTCAGGAATTGGCCCCCAGTGAGAGTCAGCACCTTCAGGAACTGTACCCAGGCGAGAGTCAGCACATTCAGGAACTGCACCCCAGTGAGAGTGAGCATCTTCAGGCACTGTCCCCCAGCGAGTCAGCACATTCAGGAACTGCACACCAGTGAGAGTCACCACCTTCAGGAACTGTCCCCAGTGAGAGTCAGCACCTTCAGGAAGTGTACCCCAGTTAGAGTCATCACCTTCAAGAATTATAACCCAGTGAGAATCAGCACCTTTTGAACTGTGCCCCAATGATCATCAGCAACTTCAAGAACTGCACCACAGTGAGAGTCAGCACCTTTAGGAACTGTCCCCAATGAGAGTCAGCACCTTCAGGAACTGTACCCCAGTGAGAGTCAGCACCTTAAGCAACTTACCCCCAGTGAGAATCAGCACCTTCAGGAACTGTAGTCCAATGAGAATCAGCACGTACAGGAACTGTGCCACAGTAAGATTCTGCATCATCATTAACTGTACCCCACTGACAGTCAGCACCTTCAGGAACTGAACCACAGTGAAGATTGAGCACCTTCAGGACCTGTATCCCAGAGAGTATCAGCATCTTCAGGAACTGTATCCCAGCAAGAGTCAGCACCTTCAGGAATTGGCCCCCAGTGAGAGTGAGCACCTTCAGGAACTGTACCCCAGCGAAATTCAGCACCGTCACGAATTGTCCTCCAGTGAGAGTCAACACCTCCAAAACCTGTCCCCCAGCTAGAGTCAGCACATTCAGCAACTGCACTCCAGTAAGAGTGAGCATCTTCAGGAACTGTGCCCCAGCGAGAGTCCACACGTTCAGGAACTGTACGCCAGTCAGACTCAGCACCATCAGGAACTGTACCCCAGTGAGTGTCAGCGCCTTCAGGAACTGTCCCCAATGTGAGTCAGCACCTTCACGAACTGTACCCCAGCAAGAGTAAGCACCTTAAGGAACTGTACCCCAGTTAGAGTCAGCACCTTTAGGAACAGTCCCCAGTGAGACTCAGCAGCTTCAGGAACTGTACCCCGGCGAGAATCAGCAATTCAGGATCTGTCCCTCACTGAGGGACAGCACCTTCAGGAACTGATTCCTCGTGAGAGTCAACACCTTCAGGAACTGTACACAGTGAGATTCAGCACCATCAGAAACTGTTTCCCTATGGGAATCAGCACCTTCAGGAACTGTACCACAGTGAGAATCAGCATCTTCAGGAACTGTACCACAGTGAGATTCAGCACCATCAGGACCTGTATCCGTGTGGGAATCAGCATCTTCAGGAACGGCAGCCCAGTGAGAGTAAGCACTTTCAGGAACTGTTCCCCATTAAGTGTTAGCACCTTCAGGAACTGTCCCCCAATGAGAATCAGCACCTTCAGGAGCTGTAGCCCGGTGAGAGTCATCAATTCAGGAACTGTCCCCCACTGAGAGACAGCACCTTGAGGAACTGTACCCCAGTGAGAGTCAGCACCTTCAGGAAGTGTACCCCAGTGAGAATCAGTACCTTCAGCAGCTGTACCCCAGTGAGAATCAGCACCATCAGGAACTGTGCCCCAGTGAGAGTCAGCACCTTCAAGAACTGTCCTCCAGTGAGAATAAGCACCTTCAGGTACTATACCCCTGTGAGAGTCAGCACCTTCAGGAACTGTACCACAGTGAGATTCAGCATCATCATTAACTGTACCCCAGCGAGAGTCAGCACTTTCAGGAACTGTACACCAGTGAGAGTCAGCAGCTTCAGGAACTGTCCCCAGTGAGAGTCAGCACCTTCTGGAACTATACCCCAGTGAGAGGCAGCACCATCAGGACCTGTATCCCAGTGAGAATCAGCATCTTCAGGAACTGTACCCCAGCAAGAGTCAGCATCTTCAGGAATTGGCCACCAGTGAGAATCTGCACCTACAGGTACTGTGCCACAGTGAGATTCCGCATCATCATTAACTGTACCCGACTGAGAGTCAACACCTTCAGGAACACTCCCCCAGTGAGAATCAGCAACTTCAGGAACTGTACCCCACTGAGAATCAGCACCTTCAGGAACTGTGCCGCAGTGAAGATTGAACACCATCAGGACCTGTATCCCAGTGAGAATCCGCATCTTCAGGAACCGTACCCCAGCAAGATTCAGCGCCTTCAGGAATTGGCCCCCAGTGAGTGTGAGCACTTTCAGGAACTTTGCCCCAGCGAGATTCTGCACCGTCACGAATTGTCCACCAGCGAGAGTCAGCACCCTCAGAAACTGTCCCCCAGCAAGAGTCAGCACCTTCAGGAACTGCACCCCAGTGAGAGTGATCATCTTCAGGAACTGTCCCCCAGCGAGAGTCAGCACATTCAGGAACTGTACACCAGTCAGACTCAGCACCTTCAGGAACTGTACCCCAGTGAGAGTCCGCACCTTCAGGAACTGTCCCCAATGAGAGTCAGCACCTACAGGAACTGTACCCCAGCGAGAGTAAGCACCTTAAGGAACTGTACCCCAGTTAGAGTCAGCACCTTTAGGAACTGTCCCCAGTGAGACTCAGCACCTGCAGGAACTCTACCCCGGCGAGAATCAGCAATTCAGGCTCTGTCCCCCACCGAGACAGCACCTTCAGGAAGTGATTCCTCATGAGAGTCAACACCTTCAGGAACTGTACACAGTGAGATTCAGCACCATCAGGACCTGTATCCCTGTGGGAAGCAGCACCTTCAGGAACTGTCCCCCAATGAGAATCAGGAACTTCAGGAGCTGTACCCCAGCAAGAGTCATCAAATCAGGAACTGTCCCCCACTGAGAGACAGCACCTTCAGGAAGTGATTTCCCGTGAGAGACAGCAACTTCAGGAACTGTCCCCCATTGAGAGTCAGCACCTTAAGGAAGTGTACCCCAGTGAGAATCAGTACCTTCAGCAACTGTACCCCAATGAGAATCAGCACCTTCAGGTACTGTACTCCAGTGAGAGTGAACACCTTCAGGGACTTATCCCCAATGAGTGTGAGCCCATTCAGGAACTGACCCCCAGCAAGAGTCAACACCTTCAGGAACTGTCCACCAGTGAGAGTCAGCACCTTAAGGAAATTTCCCACAGTGAGAATCAGCACCTTCAAAACTGTACCCCAATGAGAATCAGCACCTACAGGAACTGCGCCACAGTGAGATTTCGCGTCATCATTAACTGTACCCCACTGAGAGTCAGCACCTTCAGGAACTGAACCACAGTGAAGATTGAGCACCATCAGGACCTGTATCCCAGTGAGAATCAGCTTCTTCAGGAACTATACCCCAGCAAGAGTCAGCACCTTCAGGAATTGGCCCCCAGTGAGAGTCAGCACCTTCAGGAACTGTACCCAGGCGAGAGTCAGCACATTCAGGAACTGCACCCCAGTGAGAGTGAGCATCTTCAGGCACTGTCCCCCAGCGAGAGTCAGCACATTCAGGAACTGTACACCAGTCAGACTCAGCACCTTCAGAAACAGTAACCCAGTGACAGTGAACACCTTCGGGAACTGTACCCCAGCGAGATTCAGCACCGTCACGAATTGTCCACCAGTGGAAGTCAGCACCTTCCGAACCTGTCCCCCAGCAAGAGTCAGCACATTCAGGAACTGCACACCAGTGAGAGTCACCACCTTCAGGAAATGTCCCCAGTGAGAGTCAGCACCTTCAGGAAGTGTACCCCAGTTAGAGTCATCACCTTCAAGAATTATAACCCAGTGAGAATCAGCACCTTTTGAACTGTGCCCCAGTGATCATCAGCAATTTCAAGAACTGCACCACAGTGAGAGTCAGCACCTTTAGGAACTGTCCCAAATGAGAGTCAGCACCTTCAGGAACTGTACCCCAGTGAGAGTCAGCACCTTCAGGAACTGTAGTCCAATGAGAATCAGCACCTACATGAACTGTGCCACAGTAAGATTCTGCATCATCATTAACTGTACCCCACTGAGAGTCAGCACCTTCAGGAACTGAACCACAGTGAAGATTGAGCACCTTCAGGACCTGTATCCCAGTGAGAATCAGCATCTTCAGGAACTGTAACTCAGCAAGAGTCAGCACCTTCAGGAACTGTACCTCAGCGAGATTCAGCACCGTCACAAATTGTCCCCCAATGAGAGTCAGCACCTTCGGAACCTGTCCCCCAGCGAGAGTCAGCACATTCAGGAACTGCACACCAGTGAGAGTCAGCACGTTCAGGAACTGTCCCCAGTGAGAGTCAGCACCTTCAGGACTGTACTGTGGCGAGAATCAGCAATTCAGGATCTGTCCCTCACTGAGAAACAGCACCTTCAGGAACTGAATCCTCGTGAGAGTCAACACCTTCAGGAACTGTACTACAGTGAGATTCAGCACAGTCAGGACCTGTATCCGTGTGGGAATCAGTATCTCCAGGAACTGCACCCCAGCAAGAGTCAGCACCTTCAGTAATTGTCCCCCAGTGAGAGTCAGCACCTTCAGGAACTGTCCCCCAATGAGAATCAGCACTTTCAGGAACTGTACCACAGTGAGATTCATCATCATCATTAACTGTACCCCACTGAGAATCAGCACCTTCAGGAACTGTAACCCAGTGAGAGTCAGCACTTTCAGGAACTGTACCCAGTGACAGTCAGCGCCTTCATGATCTATGCCCCAGGGAGAGTCAGCACATTCACGGTCTGTCGCCGAGTGAGAGTCAGCATCTTCAGAACCTGTCCCCCAGCGAGAGTCACCACCTTAAGGAACTCTATACCCTTGAAAGTCAGCACCTTCATGATCATTACCTCAGTGAGAATCAGCACCTGCAGTAACTTTTCACCAGTGAGTGTCAGCACCTTCCCTAATGATTGAGAGCCCTTTCAGAAACTGACCCCCAGCGAGAGTCAACACATTCAGGAACTGCACACCAGTGAGAGTCACCACCTTCAGGAACTGTCCCCAATGAGAGTCAGCACCTTTAAGACTGTACCCCGGCGAGAATCAGCAATTCAGGATCTGTCCCTCCCTGCGAGACAGCACCTTCAGGAACTGATTCCTCGTGAGAGTCAACACCATCAGGAACTGTACACAGTGAGATTCAGCACCATCAGGACCTGTATCCCTGTGGGAATCAGCACCTTCAGGATCTGTACCCTGGCGAGAGTCATCAATTCAGGAACTGTGCCCCAGTGAGAGTCAGCACCTTAAGGAAGTGTACCCCAGTGAGAATCAGTACCTTCAAGTACTGTACCCCAGTTTGAGTCAGCACCTTCAGGAACGGTACCACAGTGAGATTCCGCATTATAATTAACTTTAACACACTGAGAGTCTGCACCTTCAGGTACTCTCCACCACTGAGAATCAGCACCTTCCGGAACTGTAACCCAGTGAGAGTCAGCACTTTCAGGAACTGTACCCAAGTGTGAGAAAGCGATTTCAGGAATTGTGCCACAGTGAGTATCAACACCATCAGGACCTGTATCCCAGTGAGCTTCAGCACCTTCAGGAACTGTATCCCAGCAAGAGTCAGCACCTTCAGGAACTATCCCCCACTTACAGCCAGCACCTTCAGAAACGGATTCCCAGTGAGAGTCAGCACCTTCAGGAACTGTACCCAGTGAGATTCAGCATCTTCAGAACCTGTCCCCCATCAAGACTCACCACCTTAAGGAACTCTATACCCTTGAGAGTCAGCACCTTCAGGAACTGTACCCCAGTGAGAGTCAGCACCTTCAGGAACTGTACCCCAGTGAGAGTCAGCACTTTCAGGAACTGTGCCCACGTGAGAGCCAGCACCTTTAGGAATGGTACCACATTTAGACTCAGCACCTTCAGGAACTGTACCCAGTGAGAATCAGCATCTTCAGGATCTGTCCCCCAGTTAGAGTAAGCACATTCAGGAAGTGCAGCCCACTTAGAGTCGGCACCTTCAGGAACTATCCCCAATGAGAGTCAGCACATTCAGGAACTGTACCCCTGTGAGAATAAGCACTCTCAGGAACTGTACCCCAATGAGTGTTAGCACCTTAAGGTACTTTCCCCCAGTGAGAATCAGCACCTTCAGGAACTGTACCCAAGTGAGAATTAGAACCTACAGGAACTGTGCCACATTGAGATTTCGCATGATCATAAACTGTACCCCACTGAGAGTCAGCACATTCAGGAACTCTCCCCCAGTGAGAATGAGGAACTTCAGGAACTGTACCCCAGTGAGAGTCAGCACCGTCACGAATTGTCCACCAGTGAGAGTCAGCACCTTCAGAACCTGTCCCCCAGCGAGAGTCAGCACATTCAGGAACTGCACACCAGTGAGAGTGAGCTTCTTCAGGAACTGTCCCCCAGCGAGAGTCAGCACGTTCAGGAACTGTACACCAGTCAGACTAAGCACCTTCAGGAACTGTATCCCAGTGAGAGTCAGCAACTTCAGGAACTTTCCCCAATGAGAGTCAGCATCTTCAGGAACTGTTCCCCAGCGAGAGTAAGCACCTTAAGGAACTCTACCCCAGTTAGAGTCAGCACCTTTAAGAACTGTCCCCAGTGAGACTCAACACCTTCAGGAACTGTACCCCGGCGAGAATCAGCAATTCAGGATCTGTCTCACATTGGGAGACAGCACCTTCAGGAACTGATTCCTCGTGAGAGTTAACAACTTCAGGAACTGTACCACAGTGAGAATCAGCACCTTCAGGAACTGTACCACAGTGATATTCAGAACCATCAGGACCTGTATCCCTGTGGGAATCAGCATCTTCAGGAACTACACCCCTGCAAGAGTTAGCACCTTCAGGAACTGTATCCAGCGAGATTCAGCACTGTCATGAATTGTTCCATTGACAGTCAGCCCCTTCAAGACCTTTACCCCAGTGATTGTCAGCACCTTCACAAACTGTCCCCAATGAGAATCAGCACCTTCAGGAAATGTACCCCAGTGAGAGTCAGCACCTTCAGGAACTGTACCCCAGCGAGAGTAAGCACCTTCAGGAACTGTACCCCAGCGAGAGTCAGATCTTTCAGGAACTGTACCCCAGTTAGAGTTATCACCCTCAGGAATGATAACCCTGTGAGAATTAGCAGCTTCAAGAACTGTACCCCAGTGACCATCAGGAACTTCAGGATCTGTTCCCCATTAAGTGTCAGCACCTTCAGGAACTGTCCTCCACTGAAACACAGCACCTTCAGGAACTATACCCCAGGGAAAATCAGCACCTTCAGTTACCGTACCCCAGTGTGAGAAAGCACATTCAGGAATTGTGCCACAGTGAGTATCAACACCATCAGGACTTGTATCCCAGTGAGCATCAGCACCTTCAGGAACTGTTTCTTAGCGAGAATCATCACCTTCAGGAACTGTCCCCACTTCGAGCCAGCAGCTTCAGAAACAGATTCCCAGTGAGTGTCAGGACCTACAGGAACTGTACCCCAGTGACAGTCAGCCCCTTCATGAACTATGCCCCAGGGAAAGTCAGCACATTCACGGTCTGTCCCCCAGTGAGATTCAGCACCTTCAGGAACTGTCCCCCAATGAGAATCAGCACCTTCAGGAACTGTACCACAGTGAGTTTCAGTACCATCAGGATTAGTATTCCAGTGAGAATCAGCATCTTCAGGAACTGCACCACAACGAGAGTCAGCACCTTCAGGAATTGTCCCCAAATAACAGTCAGCGCCTTCAGGGACCGTACCCCACTGAGAGTCAGCACCTTCAGGAACTGTTCCACAGTGAGAGTCAGCACATTCCGGAACTGTACTGCATGATAGTCAGCACCTTCATCAATTGTACCCCAGTGAGTGTCTGCACCATCAGGACCTGTCACCCAGCGAGAGTCAGCACCTACAGGAATTGTCTCCCAGTGAGAGTCAGCACCTTCAGGAACTGTATCCCATTGACAGACAGTGCCTTCAGGAACTGTAACCCAGCGAGAATCAGCTCTTTCAGGAACTGTCCGCCAGTGAGACTCAGCACCTTCAGAAACTATCACTTGGTGAGAGTCAGCAATTTCAGGAACTGTACCCCAGTGACAGTCATCGCCTTCAGGAAATGTACCCCACTGAGAGTCAGCACTTTCAGGAACTGTCCCCCAGTGAGAGTCAGCACCTTAAGGTACTGTACCCCAGTTAGAGACAGCATCTTCAGGAAGTGTAACCCAGTGAGAATCAGAACCTTCAGGAACTGTGCCCCAGTGAGAATCAGCACCTTCAGTATCTGTACCATGTTGAGATTCAGCTCATTCAGGACCTCTATCCCAGTGACCTCCAGCACCTTCAGAAACTGTATCCCAACGAGAATCAGCACCTTCAGGAACTGTCCAGAACTGACAGTCAGCACCTTTAGGAACTGATTCCCAGTTAGATTCAGCACCTTCAGCAACTGTACCCCAGTGACAGTCAGCACCTTCATGAACTTTACCCCGGTGACAGTCAGCACCTTCAGCAACTGTCCCCAGTGAGAGTCAGCACCTTCATCAACTGTAGCCCATCGAGAGTCAGCAACTTCAGGAACTGTCCCCCACTGACAGTCCGCAGCTTCAGGAACTGATTCCCAGTGAGAGTCAGCACCTTCAGCAACTGTACACCTGTGGGAGGCAGCACCTTCAGTGACTGTCCCCCCGCGATAGTCAGCACCTTCAGGAATTGTCCCCCATTTAGAGTCAGCACCTTCAGGAACAATACTCCATTGACAGTCAGCGCCTTTAGGAACTGACCCCAGTGACAGTCAGCACCTTCAGTAGCTGTCCCCCTGCGAGAGTCTGCAACTTCAGGACCTGGACCACAGTGATAGTCAGCACCATCAGAAACTGCCCCCATCGAGAGTCAGCACTTTCAGGAAATGTACCCCAGTGAGGGTCTGCAACTACAGGAACTGTACCCCAGTGAGTGTCAGTACCTTCAGGCACTGTACCACAGTGAGAATCAGCAACATCAGTAACTGGACCCCAGTGAGAGTCAGCATCTTCAGGAACTGTACCCCAGCGAGAGTCAGCTCCTTCAGGATCTGTACCCCAGTGAGTTTCAGCACCTTCAGGAATAGCCCCCAGAGAGAGTCAGCAAATTCTGTAACTGTAGCACAGTGAGTTTAAGCACTTTCGGGACGTCCATCTCAGTGAGCTTCAGCACCTTCAGGAACTGCATCCCAGCGAGAGAGAGCACCTTCAGGATCTGTGCTCGAGCGAGAGTCAGCACCTTTAGGAACAGTACACTAATTAGTCTGAGCACCTTCAGGAAGTATACCCCAATGAGAATCAGCACCTTCAGGAACTGTACCCCAGTGAGAATCATCTCCTTCAGGAAATGTACCCCACTGAGAGTCAGCACCTTCAGGAAGTGTAACCCAGTGAGAATCAGCACCTTCAGGAAATGTACCCCAGTGAGAGTCAGCACCTTCAGGAACTGTAACCCAGTAAGAGTCAGCACCTTAAGGAACTGTACCCCAGTTAGAGTCAGCACCTTCAGGAAGTGTAACCCAGTGAAAATCAGCACCTTCAGGATCTGTACCCCAGTGAGTATCAGCACCTTCAGTAACTGCACCACAGTGAGATTGAGCTCATTCAGGACCTCTATCCCAGTGACCTCCAGCACCTTCAGGAACTGTATCCCAATGCGAATCAGCTCCTTCAGAAACTGTCCGCAACTGAGAGTCAGCAACTTTAAGAACTAATTCCCAGTGAGATTCAGCACCTTCAGTAACTGTATCCCAGTGAGAGTCAGCACCTTTAGGAACTGTACTGCGGTGAGAGTCAGCACCTTCATCAATTGTACCCCAGTGAGTGTTAGCACCATCAGGACCTGTCACCCAGCGAGAGTCAGCACCTACAGGAATTGTGCCCCAATGAGAGTCAGCACCTTCAGGAATTGTATCCCATTGACAGACAGCGCCTTCAGGAACTGTGCCCCAGTGAGAATCAGCTCCTTCAGGAACTGTCCGCCAGTGAGAGTCAGCACCTTCAGAAGCTATCACGTGGCGAGAGTCAGCTATTTCAGGAACTGTACCACAGTGGCAGTCATTGCCTTCAGGAAATGTACCCCACTGAGAGTCAGCACTTCCAGGAACTGTCCCCCAGTGAGAATCAGCACCTTCAGGGTCTGTACCCCAATGAGAGTCAGCACCTTCAGGAACTGTACCCCAGTTAGAGTCAGCACCTTCAGAAAGTGTAATCCAGTGAGAATCAGCACCTTCAGGATCTGTACCCCAGTGAGAGTCAGCGCCTTCAGGAACTGTGCCCCAGTGAGAGTCAGTTCCTTCAAGAAAAGTCCAAAAGTGAGAATCAGGACCTTCAGGAACTGTCCGCCAGTTAGAGTCAGCACCTTCAGAACCTATCACGTGGCAAGAGTCAGCTATTTCAGGAACTGTACCACAGTGACAGTCATCACCTTCATGAAATGTACCCCACTGAGAGTCATCACTTCCAGGAACTGTCCCCCAGTGAGAATCAGCACCTTCAGGGTCTGTACCCCAGTGAGAGTCAGCACCTTCAGGAACTGTACCCTGATGAGAGTCAGCACCTACAGAAACTGTCCCCAGTGAGAGTCAGCACTTTCAGGAATAGTACCCCAGTAAGAGTCAGCACCTTAACGAACTGTACCTCAGTTAGAGTCTGCACCTTCAGAAAGTGTAACCCAGTGAGAATCAGCACCTTCAGGATCTGTACCCCAGTGAGAGTCAGCGCCTTCAGGAACTGTGCCCCAGTGAGAGTCAGTTCCTTCAAGAAAAGTCCAAAAGTGAGAATCAGGACCTTCAGGAACTGTACCCCAGTGAGAATCAGCACCTTCAGGAACTGTCCGCCAGTGAGAGTCAGCACCTTCAGAACCTATCACGTGGCAAGAGTCAGCTATTTCAGGAACTGTACCACAGTGACAGTCATCACCTTCATGAAATGTACCCCACTGAGAGTCAGCACTTCCAGGAACTGTTCCCCAGTGAGAATCAGCACCTTCAGGGTCTGTACCCCAGTGAGAGTCAGCACCTTCAGGAACTGTACCCTGATGAGAGTCAGCACCTACAGAAACTGTCCCCAGTGAGAGTCAGCACTTTCAGGAATAGTACCCCAGTAAGAGTCAGCACCTTAACGAACTGTACCTCAGTTAGAGTCTGCACCTTCAGGAAGTGTAACCCAGTGAGAATCAGCACCTTCAGGATCTGTACCCCAGTGAGAATCAGCACCTTCAGTAACTGCACCACAGTGGGATTCAGCTCATTCAGGACCTCTATCCCAGTGACCTCCAGCACCTTCAGGAACTGTATCCCAACGAGAATCAGCACCTTCAGGAACTGTCCACAACTGAAAGTCAGCAAATTTGGGAACTGATTCCCAGTGAGATTCAGCAACTTCAGCAACTGTACCCCAGTGAGAGTCAGCACCTTTAGGAACTGTTCAGTAGTGAGAGTCAGCACATTCCGGAACTGTACTGCAGTGAGAGTCAGCACCTTCATCAATTGTACCCCAGTGAGTGTCAGCACCATCAGGACCTGTTACCCAGCGAGCGTCAGCACCTACAGGAATTGTCCCCCAATGACAGTCAGCACCTTCAGGAACTGTATCCCATTGACAGACAGCGCCTTCAGGAACTGTACTCCAATGAGAATCAGCTCCTTCAGGAACTGACCGCCAGTGAGACTCAGCATCTTCAGAACGTATCACGTGGCAAGAGTCAGCAATTTCAGGAACTGTACCCCAGTGACAGTCATCGCCTTCAGGAAATGTACCTCACTGAGATTCAGCACTTTCAGGAACAGTCCCCAAGTGAGAGTCAGCACCTTCAGGAACTGTACTCTGATGAGAGTCAGCACCTTCAGGAACTGTATCCCAGCAAGAGTCAGCCCTTTAAGGAAATGTACCCCAGTAGGAGTCAGCACCTTCAGGAAGTCTAGCCATTGAGAATTAGTACCTTCAGGAACTGTACACCAGTGAGAATCAGCACCCTCAGGAACTGTGCCCCAGTGAGAGTCAGTTCCTTCAGGAACTGTCCAAAAGTGAGAATCAGGACCTTCAGGAACTCTCCCCCAGTGAGAATCAGCACCTTCAGCAATTGTGCCCAGGTGAGAATCAGTGCCTTCAGGAACTGTACCACAGTGAGATTCAGTACCTTCAGAAATTCTCTCCCAGTGAGATTGAGCACCTTCAGGAACTGTACCACAGTCACTGTCAGAGCTTTCAGAACCTGTCCCCCAGTGAGTGTCAGCACCTTCAGGAACCGTCCCTAACGTGAGTCAGCACCTTCAGGAACTGTACACCAGTGAGCGTCAGCCCCTTCTGGAACTGTCTAAAGTGAGTGTCTGCACCTTTAGGAACTGTACTGAGCGAGCCACAGCACCTTCAGAAACTGGACCCCAGTTAGAGCCAGCACCTTCAGGAATTTTCCCAGTTAGAGTCAGCAACTTCAGGAACTGTACCGTAATGAGAATCAGCAACTTCAGCAACTGTACCCCGTGAGAATCAGCAACTTCAGGATCTGTCCCCTTGTAAGTGTCAGCACCTTCAGGACCTGTACCCCAGTTAGAGTCAGTCCCTTCAGGAACTGTCCCCCTGTGAGATTCAGCATCTTCAGAAGCTGTCCCCCATCGCTAGTCAGCACCTTAAGGAACCCTACACCAGTGAGGATCAGCACCATCAGGAACTGTACCACACTGAGATTCAGCACCATCAGGACCTCTATCCCAGTGAGCTTTAGCAACTTCAGGAACTGTATCCCAGCGAGGGTCAGCACCTTCAGGAACTGTACCACACTGAGATTCAGCACCATCAGGACCTCTATCCCAGTGAGCTTTAGCAACATCAGGAACTGTATCCCAGCGGGAGTCAGCACCTGCAGCAACTGTACCCCAATGAGAGTCAGCACCTTCAGGAATTTTACCCCAGTGAGTGTCAGCACCATCACGACCTGTCACCCAGCAAGAGTCAGCAGCTTCAGGAATTATTCCCCAATAAGAGTCAGCACCTTCAGGAACTGTATCGCATTGACAGTCAGCGTCTTCAGGAACTGTCCCCCAGTGAGATTCAGCATCTTCAAAACCTGTCCCCCATCAAGAGTCAGCAACTTCAGGAACAGTCCCTCAATGAGAGTCAGCAGCCTCAGGAACTGTACCCCAGTGAGAGTCAGCACCTTCAGGAACTGTCCCCAATGAGAGTCTGCACCTTCAGGAACTGTCCCCAATGAGAGTCTGCACATTCAGGAACTGTCCCCAATGAGTGTCAGCACCTTCAACAAGTGTAACCCAGTGAGGGTCAGCACCTTCAGGATCTGTACCCCAGTTAGAGTCATCACCTTCAGGAATTATACCCCAGTGTGACTCAGCACCCTCAGGATCTGTACCCCAGTGATCAGCATTGTCTGTACCCATGTGAGAGTCAGCACCTTCAGGAACTGTCCTCAGTGAGAGTCAGCTCCTTCCAGAACTGTACCCCAGTGTAAGACAGCAGCTTCAGGAACTGTTCCCCAGTGAGAATAAGCACCTTCAGGAACACCACCCCAGTGAGGTCAGCACATTCAGAAACTGTTTCCCACTGAGAGACAGCACCTTGAGGAACTGATTCCCTGTGATAGTCAGCACCCTCAGGAACTGTTCCCCAGTCAGAATCAGCACCTTCAGGAATTGTACCCCACTGAGAGTCAGCACCTTCAGCAAGTGTGCCCGAGTGAGAATCAGTGCCTTCAGGAACTCTACCGGATTGAGATTCCGCAGCATCAGGAACTTTATCCCAGTGAGAATCAGCACCTTCAGGAACTGTCCCCCATTGAGAATCAGCAGCTTCAGGATCTGTGCCCCAGTGGGAGTCAGCACCTTCAGCAACTGTACCACAGCGAGTTTCAGCAACATCAGGACATGGATCCAAGTGAGAATCAGCATCTTCAGGAACTGTGCCCCAGCGAGAGTCAGCACCTTCAGCAACTGTACCACAGTGAGATTCAGCTCTTTCAGTAACTCTATCCCAGTGAGCTTCAGGACCTTCAGTAACTGTATCCCAGTGAGAGTAAGCACCTTCAGGAACTGTCCCCCGGTGGGAGTCAGCAACTTCAGAACCTGTCCCCCGGTGAGAGTCAGCACCTTCAGTAACTGTACCACAGTGAGATTCAGCTCTTTCAGGACCTGTCACCCAGCAGAGTCAGCAGCTTCAGGAATTTTCCCCCATTTAGAGACAGCACTTTCAGGAACTGTACCCCAGTGAGAGTCAGCCCCTTCAGGAACAGTGCCCCAGCTACAGTCAGCACCTTCAGGAAGTGTAACCCAGTTAGAATTTGCACCTTCAGGAACTGTACCCCAGTGAGTGTCAGCACCTTCAGGAACAGTCCCTAGTGAGAGTCAGTGTCTTCAGTAACTGTATACAAGTTATATTCAGCAACTTCAAGAAGAGTACCAGTGAGAAACAGCACCTTCAGGAACTGTACCCCACTGAGAGTCAGCACCTTCAGCAAGTGTGCCCGAGTGAGAATCAGCGCCTTCAGGAACTGTACCTCAGTGAGATTCCGCAGCATCTGGAACTGTATCCCAGTGAGAATTAGCACCTTCAGGAACTGTACCCGAGTGAGAGTCAGCACCTTCAGTAACTGTACCACAGTGAAATTCAGCTGTTTCAGGACCTCTATCCCAGTGAGCATCAGGACCTTCAGTAACTGTAACCCACTGAGAGTAAGCACCTTCAGGAACTGTCCCCCGGCGAGAGTCAGCACCTTCAGAGCTGTAGCCCACTGAGAGTGAGTCCCTTCTGGAACTGTCCCCCTGCGATAGACAGCACCCATAGGAACTATACCCCAGTGAGAGTCAGCACTTTCAAGAAATGTACCCCAGTGAGAGTCACCACCTTCAGGAAATATCCCCAGTGAGAGTCAGCAGCTTCAGCAACTGTAGCCCAGCCCCAGCGAGGGTCATAACCTTCAGAATCTGTACCCCAGTGATCATCATCGTCTTCAGGAACTGTACCCCTGTGAGAATCAGCACCTTCAGGAACAGCACCCCAGTCTAAGACAGCAGCTTCAGGAACTGTCCCCTGGTGAGAATAAGCACATTTAGGATCTGTACCCCAGTGAGAGTCAGCTCCTTCAGTAACTGTACCACAGCGAGATTCAGCTCTTTCAGGACCTCTATCCCAGTGAGCATCAGGACCTTCAGTAACTGTAACCCATTGAGAGTAAGCACCTTCAGGAACTGTCCCCCAGTGAGTCAGCAACTTCAGAAAATGTCCCCTAGCGAAAGTCAGCACCTTCAGGGCTGTTCTCCAATAAGAGTGAGCCCCTTTCGGAACTGTCCCCCTGCGATAGTCAGCCCCTTTAGGAACTATACCCCAGTGAGAGTCAGCACCTTCAGGAAATGTATCCCAGTGAGAATCAGCACCTTCAGGAACTGTACGCCGGTAAGAGTCAGCACCTTCAGGAACTGTATCCCAGTGAGAATCAACATCTTCATGAACTGTCCCCAGTGAGAGTCAGCACCTTCAGGAGCTGTCCCAAGTGAGAGTCAGCACATTCAGTAACTGTACCCCAGTTATAATCAGCACCTTCAAGAAGTGTACCCCAGTGAGAATCAGTACCTTCAGGATCTGTACCCCACTGAGAATCAGCAACTTCAGGAACTGTACCACAGTTAGATCCAGAAACATTAGGACCAGTACGCCAGTGAGACTAAGCACATTCAGGAACATTCCCCCAGTGAGAATCAGCATCGTCAGGAACTGTACCACTGTGAGAATAATCACCTTCAGGAACTGTACCCCAGTGAGAGTCAGCACATTCAGGAACTTTCCCAGCGAAAGTCAGCACCTTCAGGAACTGTACCCCAGTGAGAATTATCTCCTTCTGGAACTGTACCCCAGTGGGAGTCAGCACATTCAGGAACTGTCCCTAGTGAGGGTCAGCACCTTCAGATTTGTAAGCCAGTGAGAGTCAGTTCCTTCGGGAACTGTATCCCAGTGAGAATAAACACCTTCAGGAACTGACCCCATTGAGAGACAGCACCTTCAGGAACTGTGCCCCAGTTAGAGTCAGCAAGTTCAAGAAGTATACCCCAGTGAATATCAGCAACTTCAGGAAATGTACGCCAGTAAGAGTCAGCAACCTGTGCAACTGTACCACAGTGAGATCCAGCAACATCAGGACATGGATCCAAGTGAGAATTAGCATCTTCAGGAACTGTGCCCCAGCAAGAATCAGCACCTTCTGGAACTGTGCCCCAGAGAGAATCAGCACATTCAGCAACTGTAGCCCAGCGAGGGTCAGCACCTTCCGGATCTGTACCCGAGTGATCATCATCACCTTCAGGAACTGTGTCCCTGTGAGAGTCAGCACCTTCAGGAACTGTCCCCAGTGAGGTTCAGATCCTTCCAGAACTGTACCCCAGTGTAAGACAGCAGCTTCAGGGACTGTCCCTCAGTGAGAATAAGCAGCTTCAGGAACTCTACCCCGGCGAGATTCAGCACATTCAGGAACTGTTTCCCACTGAGGGGCAGCACCTTGAGGAACTGATTCCCTGTAAGAGTCAGCACCTTCAGGAACAGTGCACAGTGAGAATCAGCATCCTCAGGAACTGTACCCCAGTGAGAGTCAGCAACTTCAGGAACTGTCCCCCAGTGAGAATCAACACCTTCAGGAACTGTTCCCCAGTGAGAATCAGCACATTCAGGAACTGTACCCCAGTCAGAATCAGCACCTTCAGGAACTGTACCCTACTGAAAGTCAGCACCTTCAGCAAGTGTGCCCGAATAAGAATTAGCTCCTTCAGGAACTCTCCCCCAATGAGAATCAGCAGCTTCAGGATCTGTACCCCGCTGAGAGCCAGCAACTTCAGTAGCTATCCCACAGTGAGTTTCAGCTGTTTCAGGACCTCTATCCCAGTGAGAATCTGGACCTTCAGTAACTATAACCCATTGAGAGGAAGCACTTTCAGGAACTGTCCCCCAGTGAGAGTCAGCAACTTAAGAAACTGTCCCCTGGCGAGAGTCAGCACCTTCAGGGCTGTAACCCAATGAGAGTGAGCCCCTTCAGGAACTGTCCCCCTGCGATAGTCAGCACCTTCAGGAACTGTACACAAATTAGTCTCAGCACCTTCAGGAACTATACCCCAGTGAGAGTCAGCACCTTCAGGAAATGTATCCCAGTGAGAATCAGCACCTTCAGGAACTGTACCTTGGTGAGAGCCTACACCTTCAGGAACTGTATCCCAGTGAGAATCAACACCTTCAGGAACTGTCCCCAGTGAGAGTCAGCACCTTCAGGAACACTCCCCACTCAGAGTCAGCACATTCAGAAACTGTATCCCAGTTATAGTCAGCTCCATCAAGAAGTGTACCCCAGCGAGAATCAGTAACTTCAGGAACTGTACCCCAGTTGGATTCAGCTCCTATGGGATCTGATCCCCAATGAGAGTCAGCGCCTTCAGGAACTGTCCCTTGTGAGAGACAGCGTCTTCAGTAACTGTACACCAGTTATATTCAGCAACTTCAAGAACTGTACCCAGTGAGAAACAGCACCTTCAGGAACTATACCCCGGTGAGAATCAACACCTTCAGGAACTGTCCCCAGTGAGAGTCAGCACCTTCAGGAACAGTCCCCACTCAGAGTCAGCACATTCAGAAACTGTATCCCAGTTATAGTCAGCTCCATCAAGAAGTGTACTCCAGCGAGAATCAGTAACTTCAGGAACTGTACCCCAGTTGGATTCAGCTCCTATGGGATCTGACCCCCAGTGAGAGTCAGATCCTTCAGGATCTATCCCCAGTAAGAGTCAGCACCTTCAGTAACTGTAGCCCAGTGAGAATCAGCAACTTCAGGAACTGTAACCCAGTGAGAATCAGCACCTTCAAGCACTATCTCCAGTGAGAGTGAGCGCATTCATGTACTTTACCACAGTGAGAAACAGCATGATCAGGAACTGTACCCTAGTGTGTATCAGAACCTTCAGGCACTTTACCACAGTGAAAATCAACACTTTCAGTAACTGTATCCCAGCGAGTGTCAGCACCATCAGAAACTGTCAACCAGCGAGAGTCAGCACCTTCAGGAACTGTACCCCAGTTAGAGTCAGATAGTTCAAGAAGTACACCCCAGTGAATAACAGCAACTTCAGGAACTGTACGCCAGTAAGAGTCAGCAACTTGTGCAACTGTACCACAGTGAGATTCAGCAACATCTGGCCCTGGATCCAAGTGAGAATTATTATCTTCAGCAACTGTGCCCCTTCGAGAATCAGCAACTTCAGCAACTGTAGCCCAGCGAGGCTCAGAACTGTCAGGATCTGTACCCCAGTTATCATCATCGTCTTCAGGAACTGTACCCCTGTGAGAGTCAGCACCTTCAGGAAATGTCCCCAGTGAGAGTCAGCTGCATCCAGAACTTTACCCCATTGTAAGACAGCAGTTTCAGGAAATGTCCCCCAGTGAGAATAAGCACCATAAGGAACTGTACCCTGGCGAGAGTCAGCACTTTCAGGAACTGTTTCCCACTGAGGGACAGCACCTTGAGGAACCGATTCCCTGTGAGAGTCAGCACCTTCAGGAACTGTGCACAGTGAGAATCAGCACCCTCAGGAACTGTACCCCAGTGAGAGTCAGCACCTTCAGGATCTGTCCCCCAGTGAGAATCAGCACATTCAGGAACTGTACCCTAGTCAGAATCAGCACCTTTAGGAACTGTAACCCACTGAAAGTCAGCACCTTCAGTAAGTGTGCCCGAGTGAGAATTAGCGCCTTCAGGAACTGTACCTCCATGAGATTCCGCAGCATCAGGAACTGTATCCCATTGAGAATTAGCACCTTCAGGAGCTGTCCCCCAATGAGAATCAGCAGCTTCAGGATCTCTAACCCAATGAGAATCAGCACCTTCAGTAACTACCACAGCGAGATTCAGCTCTTTCAGGACCTCTATCCTAGTGAGCATCAGGACCTTCAGTAACGGTAAACCATTGAGAGTAAGCACCTTCAGGAACTGTGCCCCAGTAAGAGTCTGCAACTTCAGAAACTGTACCACGGCGAGAGTCAGCACATTCAGGGCTCTACCGCAATGAGAGTGTTCCCCTTCCGGAACTGTCCCCCTGCGATAGTCAGCACCTTTAGGAACTGTACCCCATTGAGAATCAGCAACTTCTGGAACTGTCCCCAGTGAGAGTCAGCACATTCAGTAACGGTAACCCAGTTATAGGCAGCACCTTCAAGAAGTGTACCCCAGTGGAATCAGCACCTTCAGGATCTGCACCTCACTGACAGTCAGCAACATCAGGACATGGATCCAAGTGAGAATTAGCATCTTCAGGAACTGTGCCCCAGCTAGAATCAGCACTTTCAGGAACGAACCCCAGTGAGAGTCAGCACCTTCAGCAACTGTAGCCCAGCGAGGGACAGCATCTTCAGGATCTGTACCCCAGTGAACATCATCGTCTTCAGGAAGTGTACCCCTGTGAGAGTCAGCACCTTTAGGAACTGTCCCCAGTAAGAGTCAGCTCCTTCCAGAACTGTACCCCAATGTAAGACAGCAGCTTCAGGGAGAATAAGCACCTTCAGGAACTGTACCCTGGTGAGAGTCAGCACATTCAGGAACTGTTTCCCACTGAGGGACAGTACCTTGAGGAACTGATTCCCTGTGAGAGTCAGCACCTTCAGGAACTGTGCACAGTGAGAATCAGCACCCTCAGGAACTGTACCCCAGTGAGAGTCAGCACCTTCAGGATCTGTCCCCCAGTGAGAATCAGCACATTCAGGAACTGTACCCTAGTCAGAATCAGCACCTTTAGGAACTGTAACCCACTGAAAGTCAGCACCTTCAGTAAGTGTGCCCGAGTGAGAATCAGCGCCTTCAGGAACTGTACCTCAGTGAGATTCCGCAGCATCAGGAACTGTACCCTGGCGAGAGTCAGCACATTCAGGAACTGTTTCCCACTGAGGGACAGCACATTGAGGAACTGATACCCTGTGAGAGTCAGCACCTTCAGTAACTGTACCACAGCGAAATTCAGCTCTTTCAGGACCTCTATCCCAGTGAGAGTCAGCAGCTTCAGGAACTGTACCTCAGTGAGAATCAGCACCTTCAGCCACTATCTCCAGTGAGAGTCAGCACATTCATGTACTTTACCACAGTGAGAATCAGGTTGATCAGGAACTGTACCCTAATGTGTATCAGCACCTTCAGGCACTGTACCACAGTGTAAATCAGCACCTTCAGTAACTGTGTCCCAGCGAGTGTCAGCACCATTAGAAACTGTCAACCAGCGAGAGTCAGCACCTTCAGGAACTGTACCCCAGTTAGAGTAAGCAAGTTCAAGAAGTATACCCCAGTGAATATCAGCAACTTCAGGAACTGTACGCCAGTAAGAGTCAGCAACTTGTGCAACTGCACCACAGTGAGATTCAGCAACATCAGGACACGGATCCAAGTGAGAATTAGTATCTTCAGGAACTGTGCCCCAGCTAGAATCAGCACCTTCAATAACTATTCCCAGTGAGAGTCAGCACCTTCAACAACTGGAGCCCAGCGACGGACAGCATCATCAGGATCTGTACCCCAGTGATCATCATCGTCTTCAGGAACTGTACCCCTGTGAGAGTCAGCACCTTCAGGAACTGTACCCCGGCGAGAGTCAGCACATTCAGGAACTGTTTCCCACTGAGGGACAGCACATTGAGGAACTGATTCCCTGTGAGAGTCAGCACCTTCAGTAACTGTACCACAGTGAGATTCAGCTCTTTCAGGACCTCTATACCAGTGAGCATCAGGACCTTCAGGAACGGTAACCCATTGAGCGTAAGCACCTTCAGGAACTGTCCCCCAGTGAGAGTCAGCAACTTCAGAAACTGTACCACAGTGAGAGTCAGCACATTCAGGAACTGTCCCCAGTGACAATCAGCACATTCTGGAACAGTACCCCAGTTATAGTCAGCACCTTCAAGAAGTGTACCCCAGTGAGAATCATTACCTTCAGGACCTGTACCCCAGTGCAATCAACTCCGTCAGGACCTGTACCCCAGTGAGAGTCAGCAACTTCAGGAAATGTACCACAGTTAGATCCAGCAACATCAGGAACTGTACACCAGTGAAACTTAAGCACATTCAAGAACTTTCCCCCAGTGGGAATCAGCAGCTTCAGGATCTATACCCCAGTGAGAGTCAGCACCTTATGTAACTGTACCACAGCGAGTTTCAGCCCCTTCAGGACTTCTATCCCAGTGAGCATCAGGACCTTCATTAACTGTAACCCATTGAGAGTAAGCACCTTCAGGATCAGTCCCCCAGTGAGAGTGAGCAACTTCAGAAACTGTCCCCCAGCGAGACTCAGCACTTTCAGGGCTGTACCCCAATGAGAGTGAGGCCCTTCTGCAATTGTCCCCCAGCGATAATCAGCACTTTTAGGAACTATACCCCAGTGAGAGTCAGCACCTTCAGGAAATGTATCCCAGTTAGAATCAGCACCTTCAGGAACTGTACCCTGGTGAGAGTCAGCACCTTCAGGAACTGTCCCCAGTGTAATTCAGCACCTTCAGGAACTGTCCCCAGTGAGAGTCAGCACATGCATAACTGTATACCAGTTATAGTCAGCACCATCAAGAAGTGAACCCCAGTGAGAATAAGTACCTTCTGGAACTGTACCCCAGTTGGATTCAGCAACTTCGGGATCTGTCCCCCAGTGAGAGTCAGGATCTTCAGGAACAGTCCCTAGTGAGAGTCAGCGTGTTCAGTAACTGTACACCAGTTATATTGCGCAACTTCAAGAAGTGTACCCAGTGAGAAACAGTACCTTCAGGAACTGTACCCCAGTGAGAATCAGCACCTTCAGGAACTGTACCCCAGTGAGAGTCAGATCCTTCAGGATCTATCCCCAGTGAGAGTCAGCACCTTCAGGAACTGTACCCCAGTGAGAATCAGCAATTTCAGGAACTGTAACCCAGTGAGAATCAGCACCTTCAGGAAATGTACCACAGTTAGATCCAGCAACATCAGGAACTGTACACCAGTGAGACTAATCACATTCAAGAACTGTCCCCAGTGTGAGTCAGCACCTTCAGATTTGTAACCCAGTGAGAGTCAGTTTCTTCAGGAACTGTATCCCAGTGAGTGTCAACACCTTCAGGAACTGACCCCATTGAGAGACAGCAATTTCAGGAAATGTCACCAGTGAGAATCAGCACATTCAGTACCTGTACCCCAGTTATAGTCAGCACCTTCAGATTTGTACCCCAGTGAGAATTATCACCGTCAGGAACTGTACCCCAGTGAGAGTCAGCACATTCAGCAACTCTCCCCAGTGAGAGTTAGTTTCTTCACGAACTGTATCCCAGTGAGAATCAACACCTTCAGGAACTGACCCCATTGAGAGACAGCACCTTCCAGGAAATGTCCTCAGTGAGAATCAGCACATTCAGTAACTGTACCCCAGTTATAATCAGCACCCTCGAGAAGTGTACCCCAGTGAGAATCAGCATCTTCAGGAACTGTACCCCAGTGAGAATTATCACCTTCACGAACTGTACCCCAGTGTGAGTCAGCACATTCAGGAACTGTCCCCAGTGAGAGTCAGCACCTTCAGATTTGTACCCCAGTGAGAGTCAGTTCCTTCACGAACTGTATCCCAGTGAGAATCAACACCTTCAGGAACTGACCCCATTGAGAGACAGCACCTTCCTGGAAATGTCTTCAGTGAGAGTCAGCACATTCAGTAACTGTACCCCAATTATAGTCAGCACCTTCGAGAAGTGTACCCCAGTGAGAATCAGCATCTTCAGGGACTGTACCCCAGTGAGAATTATCACCTTCAGGAACTGTACTCCAGTGAGAGTCAGCACATTCAGAATTGTACCCCAGTGAGATTCAGTTTCTTCAGGAACTGTAACACAGCAAGAGTCACTACGCGCAGGAACAGAACCCAGTGAGAGTCAACATGTTCAGAATCAGTTCCCAGTGCGACTAAACATCTTCAGGAAGTGTACTCCATTGTGGTTCACTACATTCAGGAACTGTACCACAGTGAGAATCAGCACCTTCAGCATCTGTACCCCTGTGAGAAAGAGCATCTTCAGGAACCGTACCCCAGTGAGAATCAGCACTTTTAGGAACTGTACTCCAGTGAGAGTCAGCACCTTCAGGAAATATATCCCAGTGAGAATCAGCACCTTCAGGAAATGTGCCCAGTGAGAGTCAGCACATTCAGTAACTGTACCAGTCAGCACCTTCAAGAAGTGTACCCCAGGGAGAATCAGTACCTTCAGGACCTGTACCCCAGTGCAATCAACTCCGTCAGGACCTGTACCCCAGTGAGAGTCAGCAACATCAGGAACTGAATACCAGTGAGAATTATTACCTTCAGGAACCGTACCCAGTGAGAGTCAGCACATTCAGGAACTGGCCCCAGTGAGAGCAGAACCTTCAGATTTGTACCCCGGTGAGAGTCAGTTTCGTCAGGAACTGTATCCCAGTAGGAATCAACACCTTCAGGAACGACCCCATTAAGAGACAGCACCTTCAGGAAATGTCCCCAGTGAGAGTCAGCACATTCAGTAACTCTACCCCAATTATAGTCAGCACCTTCAAGAAGTGTACCCCAGTGAGAGTCAGCATCTTCAGGGACTGTACCCCAGTGAGAATTATCACCTTCAGGAACTGTACTCCAGTGAGAGTCAGCACATTCAGAATTGTAACCCAGTGAGAGTCAGTTTCTTCAGGAACTGTAACACAGCGAGCGTCACTACGCTTAGGAACAGAACCCCAGTGAGAGTCAACATGTTCAGAATCTGTTCCCAATGAGAGTAATCACCTTCAGGAAGTGTAGTCCATTGTGGTTCACTACATTCAGGAATTGTACCCCTGGGAGAATCAGCACCTTCAGGATCTGTACCCCCATGAGAAAGAACATCTTCAGGAACTGTACCCCAGTGAGAGTCAGCACCTGCAGAATCTGTACCCCAGTGAGAGTCAGCACCTTCAGGATCTGTACACCCATGAGAAAGAGCATCTTCAGGAACTGTGCCCCAGTGAGAGTCAGCTCTGTCAGGAACAGTACCCCTTTGAGAATAAGCACCTTCAGGAACTGTACCCGAGTGAGAATGAGCATCTTCAGGAATTGTCCCCCAGTTAGATTCAGCAACATCAGGACCTGTATCCTAGTGACAGTCAGCACCTTCAGGAACATTGCCCAGTGGGAGACAGCACCTTCAGTAAATGTTCCCCTGTGGGAATCAGTAACTTCACGAACTGTACCCCTGTGAGAATCAGCAACTTCAGGAACTATCCCCCAGTTAGATTCAGCACCATCAGGACCTGTATCCTAGTGAGAATCAGCATCTTCAGGAACTGTACCCCAGTGAGAGTCAGCACTTTCAGGAACTTTCCTGCAGTCAGAATGAGCAACATCAGGACCTGTGACCCAGTGAGAATCAGCATCTTCAGGAAATGTACCCCAGTGAGAATCAGCACTTTCAGGAACTGTCCGCCCGTGAGAACCATTACCATCCAAGACCTGTGTCCCAGTGCAAATCAGCACCTTCAGGAACTGTACCCCAGTGAGAATCAGTATACCCCAGTGACTATCAGCAACTTCAGGAATTGTACGCCAGTAAGAGTCAGAAACTTCAGCAACTGTACCACAGTGAGTTTCAGCAACATCAGGACATGGATCCAAGTGAGATTTAGCATCTTCAGGAACAGTGCCCCAGTGAGAACCAGCACCTTCAGGAACTGTAACCCAGTGAGAGTCAGCAACTTCAGCAACTGTAGCCCAGCGAGGGTCAGCATCTTCAGGATCTGTACCCCAGTAATCATCATCGTCTTCCGGAACTGTACACCTGTGAGAGTCAGCACCTTTAAGAACTGTACCCCAGTGAGATCAGCACCTTCAGGAGATGTATCCCAGTGAGAATCAGCACCTTCAGGAACTGTACCCCGGTGAGAATCAGCAGCTTCAGGAACTGTATCCCAGTGAGAATCAACATCTTCAGGAACTGTCCCCAGTGAGAGTCAGCACCTTCAGGAACTGTCCCCAATGAGAGTCAGCACATTCAGTAACTATACCCCAGTTATAGTCAGCACCTTCAAGAAGTGTACCCCAGTGAGAATCATTACCTTCAGGACCTGTACCCCAGTGCAATCAACTCCGTCAGGACCTGTACCCCAGTGAGAGTCAGCAACTTCAGGAAATGTACCACAGTTAGATCCAGCAACATCAGGAACTGTACACCAGTGAGACTTAAGCACATTCAAGAACTTTCCCCCAGTGAGAATCAGCATCTTCAGGAACTGTCCCCAGTGAGAGTCAGCACCTTCAGATTTGTACCCCAGTGAGAGTCAGTTTCTTCAGGAACTGTATCCCAGTGAGAATCAACACCATCAGGAACTGACCCCATTGAGAGACAGCACCTTCAGGAAATGTCCCCAGTGAGAGTCAGCACATTCAGTAACTGTACCCCAGTTATAGTCAGCACCTTCAGATTTGTACCCCAGTGAGATTCAGTTTCTTCAGGAACTGTATCCCAGTGAGAATCAACAATTCAAGAACTGACTCCATCGAGAGAAAGCACCTTCCAGGAAATGTCCTCAGTGAGAGTCAGCACATTCAGTAACTGTACCCCAGTTATAGTCAGCAACTTCGAGAAGTGTACCCCAGTGAGAATCAGCATCTTCAGGAACTGTACCCCCGTGAGAATTATCACCTTCATGAACTGTACCCCAGTGTGAGTCAGCACATTCAGGAACTGTCCCCCCCAGTGAGAGTCAGCACCTTCAGATTTGTACCACAGTGAGAGTCAGTTTCTTCAGGAACTGTATCCCAGTGAGAATCAACACCTTCAGGAACTGACCCCATTGAGAGACAGCACCTTCCAGGAAATGTCCTCAGTGAGCGTCAGCACCTTTAGTAACTGTACCCCAATTATAGTCAGCACCTTCGAGAAGTGTACCCCAGTGAGAATCAGCATCTTCAGGGACTGTACCCCAGTGAGAATTATCACCTTCAGGTACTGTACTCCAGTGAGAGTCAGCACATTCAGAATTGTAACCCAGTGAGAGTCAGTTTCTTCAGGAACTGTAACACAGCGAGAGTCACTACACTTAGGAACAGAACCCCAGTGAGAGTCAACATGTTCAGAATCTGTTCCCAGTGAGAGTAATCACCTTCAGGTAGTGTAGTCCATTGTGGTTCACTACATTCAGGAATTGTACCCCTGGGAGAATCAGCACGTTCAGGATCTGTATCCCCATGAGAAAGAGCATCTTCAGGAACTGTACCCCAGTGAGAGTCAGCACCTGCAGAATCTGTACCCCAGTGAGAATGAGCATCTTCAGGAACTGTACCCCAGTGAGAGTCAGCAACTTCAGGAAATGTACCACAGTTAGATCCAGCAACATCAGGAACTGTACACCAGTGAGACTAAGCACATTCAAGAACTTTCCCCCAGTGAGAATCAGCATATTCAGGAACTGTGCCCCAGTGAGAGTCAGCAACTTCAGGAAATGTACCACAGTTAGATCCAGCAACATCAGGAACTGTACACCAGTGAGACTAAGCTCATTCAAGAACTTTCCCCCAGTGAGAGTCAGCACATTCAGTAACTGTACCCCAGTTATAGTCAGCACCTTCAGATTTGTACCCCAGTGAGATTCAATTTCTTCAGGAACTGTATCCCAGTGAGAATCAACACCTTCAGGAACTGACTCCATCGAGAGAAAGCACCTTCCAGGAAATGTCCTCAGTGAGAGTCAGCACATTTAGTAACTGTACCCCAATTATAGTCAGCACCTTCGAGAAGTGTACCCCAGTGAGAATCAGCATCTTCAGGGACTGTACCCCAGTGAGAATTATCACCTTCAGGAACTGTTCTCCAGTGAGAGTCAGCACATTCAGAATTGTAACCCAGTGAGAGTCATTTTCTTCAGGAACTGTAACACAGCGAGAGTCATTACGCTTAGGAACAGAACCCCAGTGAGAGTCAACATGTTCAGAATCTGTTCCCAATGAGAGTAATCACCTTCAGGAAGTGTAGTCCATTGTGGTTCACTACATTCAGGAATTGTACCCCTGGGAGAATCAGCACCTTCAGGATCTGTACCCCCATGAGAAAGAGCATCTTCAGGAACTGTACCCCAGTGAGAGTCAGCACCTGCAGAACCTGTACCCCAGTGAGAATGAGCATCTTCAGGAACTGTGCCCCAGTGAGAGTCAGCACTGTTAGGAACTGTACCCCTTTGAGAATAAGCACCTTCAGGAACTGTACCCGAGTGAGAATGAGCATCTTCAGGAATTGTCCCCCAGTTAGATTCAGCAACATCAGGACCTGTATCCTAGTGACAGTCAGCACCTTCAGGAACATTGCCCAGTGGGAGACAGCACCTTCAGTAAATGTTCCCCTGTGGGAATCAGTAACTTCACGAACTGTACCCCTGTGAGAATCAGCAACTTCAGGAACTGTCCCCCAGTTAGGTTCAGCACCATCAGGACCTGTATCCTAGTGAGAATCAGCATCTTCAGGAATTGTACCCCAGTGAGACTCTGCACCTTCAGCAACTGCCCCCCAGTCAGAATGAGCAACATCAGGACCTGTGACCCAGTGAGAATCAGCATCTTCAGGAAATGTACCCCAGTGAGAATCAGCTCTTTCAGGAACTGTCCGCCCATGAGAATCATTACCATTCAGGACCTGTATCCCAGTGCAAATCAGCACCTTCAGGAACTGTACCACAGTGAGAATCAGTATACCCCAGTGACTATCAGCAACTTCAGGAACTGTACGCCAGTAAGAGTCAGAAACTTCAGCAACTGTACCACAGTGAGTTTCAGCAACATCAGGACATGGATCCAAGTGAGATTTAGCATCTTCAGGAACAGTGCCCCAGTGAGAATTATCACCATCAGGAACTGTACCCAGTGAGAGTCAGCACCTTCAGATTTGTACCCCAGTGAGAGTCAGTTTCTTCAGGAACTGTATCCCAGTGAGAATCAACACCTTCAGGAATGGCCCCATTGAGAGACAGCACCTTCAGGAAATGTCCCCAGTGAGAGTCAGCACATTCAGTAACTGTACTCCAGTTATAGTCAGCACCTTCGAGAAGTGTACCCCAGTAAGAATCAGCGTTTTCAGGAACTGTACCCCAGTGAGAATTATCACCTTCAGCAACTGTACCCCAGTGAGAGTCAGCATCTTCATGAATTGTACCCCAGCGAGAATCAGCACTTTCAGGAACTGTACCTAACTGAGAGTCAGCACCTTCTGGAACTGTAATCCTGCGAGAGTCAGCACCTGCCAGAACAGTACACCAGTGAGAGTCAGCACATTCAGGACCTATACCCCAGTGAGAGTCAGCACCATCAGGAACTGTACACCAAAGAGAGTCACCAAAATCAGGGCCTGTAAGCCAGTGAGCATCAGGACCTTCAGGATATGTACCCCACTGAGAGTCAGCACTATCAGGAACTGTTACCTAGTGAGAGTCAGCATTTCAGGAACAGTCTCCCAGTGAGATTCAGCACCTTTAGGAGCTGTACCCCAGTTAGAGTCAGCACTTCAGAAACTGTACTCCAGTGAGAATCAGCAGTTTCAGGAACTTACCCCAGTGAGAATCAGCACCTTCATAAACAATACCTCAGTGAGAGTCAGCAACTTCAGGAACTGTACGCCACTGAGAGTCAGCAACTTCAGGAAGTGTACACCAGTAAGTGTCAACACCTTCAGGAAATCTACCCCAGTGACATTCAGCACCATCAGTAACTGTACCCCAATAAGAGTCAGCAGCTTCAGAAATTGTAACCCAGTGATTATCAGCCTCTTCATGAACTGTATCCCAATGAGCATCAGCACCTTCAGGAACTGTACCCCAGTGAGTGTCAGCAACATCAAGACCTGTACCCAAGTGAGAGTCAGCACGTTCAGGACCTATACCCCAGTGAGAATCTGTACCTTCAGGAACTGTCCCCCAATGAGAGTCACCACCATCAGGACCTGTATCCCAGTGAAAGTCTGCACCTTCAGGAACTGTACCCCAGTGAGAGACAGCACCATCAGGAACTGTACCCCAGTGAGATTCAGCAACTTCAGGATCAGATTCTCAGTGAGAGTCAGCACCTTCAGTAACTGTACTCCAGTGAGATTCAGCACCTTTAGGAACTGTACCCCAGTTAGAGTCAGCACCTTCAGGAACTGTACACCAGTGAGAATCACCACCTTCAGGAACTGTACCCAAGTGAAAATCAGCACCTTCATGAACTGTACCTAAGTGAGAGTCTGCACCTTCAGGAACTGTCCCCCAGTGAGAGGCAGCACCAACAGGAACAGTCCCCCAGTTAGAGTCAGCACCTCAGTAACTGTACTCCAGTGAGATTCAGCACCTTTAGGAAATGTCTTCCAGCGAGAGTCAGCAGCTTCAGGAACTGTACCCCAGCGAGAGTCAGCACCATCAGGAAAAGTACCCCAGTGAGAATCAGCAACTTCAGGAAGAGTCTCCCAGTGAGAGTTAGCCCCTTCAATAATGGCACACTCCAGTGAGATTCAGCACCTTTAGGAAATGTCCTCCAGCGAGAGTCAGCAGCTTCAGGAACTGTACCCCAGTGAGAGTCAGCACAATCAGGATCTGTATCCCAGTTACAGTCAGCACCTTCAGCAATTGTACCCCAGTCAGAGTCAGCACCATCAGGACATATACCCCAATCAGAGTCAGTACCTTCAGGAACTATGCCCCATTGAGAGTCAGCAGCTTCAGGAATTCTGTGCCCATGAAAGTCAGAACATTCATGAACTGTATGCCACTGAGAGTCAGCACCATCAAGACCTGTAACCCATTGAGAGTCAGCGCCATCAGGACCTATAATCCAGTGCTAATCAAGAGCTTCAGGAACTGTACCCCAGTTAGAGTCAGCAACTTCAGTAACTGTACTCCAGTGAGATTCAGCACCTTTAGGAAATGTCCTCCAACAAGAGTCAGCAGCTTCAGGAACTGTATCCCACTGAGAGTCAGCACCATTAAGACCTGTACCCCTGTGAGAGTCAGCACCTTCAGGAACTGTACCACAGTGCAAAGAAGCACCTTCAGTAACTGTATCCAAGCGAGAGTCAGCACCATCAGAAACTGCCCCCAGCAAGAGTCAGCACCTTCAGGAACTCTGCCCCAATGAGAGTCAGCAGCTTCAGGAATTGTAACCCAGTGATTATCAGCCCCTTCATGAACTGTATCCCAATGAGCATCAGCACCTTCAGGAACTGTACCCCAGTGACTGTCAGCAAAATCAAGACCTGTACCCAGGTGAGATTCAGCACGTTCCGGACCTATACCACAGTGATAATCTGTACCTTCAGGAACTGTCCCCCAGTGAGAGTCACCACCATCAGGACCTGTATCCCAGTGAGAGTCTGCACCTTCAGGAACTGTACCCCACTGAGAGACAGCACCATCAGGAACTGTACCCCAGTGAGAGTCAGCAACTTCAGCAACTGTACCCCAATCAGCGTGACCAACATCAGGAACAGTATCCCAGTGAGTGTCAGCACCTTCAGGAAATGTACTCCAGTAACGTTCAGCACCATCAGTAACTGTACCCCAGTGAGAGTCAGCAACTTCAGGAACTGTCCCCCATTGAGAGTCACCACCATCAGGATCAGTATCCCAGTTACAGTCAGCACCTTCAGGAATTGCACCCCAGTGAGACTCAGCATCCCCAGGAATTCTGCCCCCGTGAGAGTGAGCACATTCAGGAACTGAATGCCACTGAGAGTCAGCACCATCAAGACCTGTAGCCCATTGAGAGTCAGCGCCATCAGGACCTATTGGCCAGTGAGAGTCAGCAGCTTCAGGAACTGTAGCCCACTGAGAGTCAGCACCTTCAGTAACTGTACTCCAGTGAGATACAGCACCTTTAGGAAATGTCGTCCAGCAAGAGTCAGCAACTTCAGGAACTGTACCCCAGTGAGAGTCATCACCCTCGGGGCCTGTATCCCAGTGAGAGTTAGCACCTTCAATAACTGTACCCCAGTGAGTGTCAGCACCTTCAGGCACTGTACCACAATGCAAATCAGCACCTTCAGTAACCGTATCCAAGCGAGAGTCAGCACCATCAGGAACTCTACCCCAATGAGAGTCAGCAGCTTCAGGAATTGTAACCCAATGATTATCAGCCCCTTCATGAACTGTATCCCTATGAAATTCAGCACCTTCAGGAACAGTCAACCACTGAGAGTCAGCACCTTCAGGAATTGTCCCGCCATTTGAGCGTCAGCACCTACAGGACCTAGACCCCAGTGAGAGTCAGCACCTTCAGGAACTGTACCCCATTTAGAGTCAGCACCTTCAGGAACTTTACCCCAGTGAGAATCAGAACCTACAGGAAATCTCCCCCAGTGAGAGTCACCACCATCAGGACCTGTATCCCAGTGAGAGTCAGCTCCATCAGGAACTGTACCTCAGTGAGAGTCAGCAACATCAGGAACTGTCCCCCAGTGACAGTCAGCACCTTCAGTAACTGTACTCCAGTGAGAATCAGCACCATTAAGAAATGCACCCCAGTTAGTGTCAGCAACTTCAGGAAATGTCCTCCAGTGAGAATCACCAACTTCAGAAACTGAACCCCAGTGAGAATCAGCACCTTCATGAACTGTACCTAACTGAGAGTCAGCAGCTTCTGGAACTGTAATCCAGCGAGAGTCAGCAACTTCCGGAACAGTACACCAGTGAGCGTCAGCACATTCAGGAACTGACCCCCCGTTAGAGTCAGCAGGTTCTGGAACTGTACCCCAGCGAGAATCAGCACCTTAAGGAACTGTACCCCAGTGAGAATCTGTACTTTCAGGAACTGTCCCCCAGTGAGAGTCACTACCATCAGGACTTGTATCCCAGTGAGAGTCAGCAACATCAGGAACTGTCCCCCAGTGAGAGGCAGCACCATTAGGAACTGTACCCCAGTGAGAGTCAGCACCTTCAGGAACTGTCCCCCAGTGAGAGTCAGCACCTTCAGTAACTGTACTCCAGTGAGATTCAGCACCTTTAGGAGCTGTACCACAGTGAGAGTCAGCACCATCAGGACTTGTATACCAGTGAGAGTCAGCAACTTCAGGAACTGTCCCCCAGTGAGAGGCAGCACCATTAGGAACTGTACACCACTGAGAGTCAGCACCTTCAGGAACTGTCCCCCAGTTAGAGTCAGCACATTCAGTAACTGTACCCCAGTTATAGTCAGCACCTTCAAGAAGTGTACCCCAGTGAGAATCATTACCTTCAGGACCTGTACCCCAGTGAGAGTCAGCAACTTCAGGAAATGTACCACAGTTAGATCCAGCAACATCAGGTACTGTACACCAGTGAGACTAAGCACATTCCAGAACTTTCCCCCAGAGAGAATCAGCATCTTCAGGAACTGTACCCCAGTGAGAATTATCACCTTCAGGAACTGTACCACAGTGAGAGTCAGAATCTTCATGAATTGTACACCAGTGAGAATCAGCACCTTCAGTAACTCTACCCCTGTGAGAATCTATACCTTCAAGAAATGTACCCCAGTGAGAGTCACCACCATCGGGATTTGTATCCCAGTGAGAATCAGCACCTTCATGAACTGTACCTAACTGAGAGTAAGCACCTTCTGGAACTGTAATCCAGCGAGAGTCGGCACCTTCCAGAACAGTACACCAGTGAGAGTCAGCACATTCAGGACCTATACCCCAGTGAGAGTCAGCACCATCAGGAACTGTACACCAAAGAGAGTCACCAAAATCAGGACCTGTAAGCCAGTGAGCATCAGGACCTTCAGGATATGTACCCCACTGAGAGTCAGCACCATCAGGAACTGTTACCCAGTGAGAGTCAGCATTTCAGGAACAGTGTCCCAGTGAGATTCAACACCTTTAGGAGCTGTACCCCAGTTAGAGTCAGCACTTCAGAAACTGTACTCCAGTGAGAATCAGCACTTTCAGGAACTGTACACCAGTGAGAATCAGCACCTTCAGGAAATCTACCCCAGTGACAATCAGCACCATCTGTAACTGTACCCCAAAGAGAGTCAGCAACTTCAGGATCTGTCCCCCAGTGAGAGTCACCACCATCAGGACATGTATCCCAGTGAGAGTCAGCACCTTCAGTAACTGTACTCCAGTGAGATTCAGCACCTTTAGGAGCTATAACCCAGTGAGAGTCACCACAATCAGGACTTGTATCCCAGTGAGAGTCAGCACCTTCAGGAACTGTATCCCAAGGAGAGTCAGTATCTTCTGGAACTGTCTCACACTGAGCGTCAGCAACATCAGGTCCTGTACCCCAGTGAGAGTCGGCACCTTCAGGAACTCTACCCCAGTGAGAGTCAGCACCTTCAGGAACTATCCCGCGGTGAGGCTCAGCACCTTCAGGAACTGTACCCCAGTGAGTGTAAGCAGCATCAGAACCTGTTCCCCAGCGAGAGTGAGCACTCTCAGGAACCGTACCCCACTGAGAGTCTGCACCTTCAGGAACTGTACCACAGTCAGAGTCAATATCTACATGAATTATCACCAATGAGAGGCAGCAAATTCAGGATCTGGACCCCCATGAGAGTTAGCACCTTCAGGAACTGTCCTCCAGTGAGATGCAGCACCTGCGTGATCTGTACCCGAGTGAGAGTCAACACCTTCAGTAACTGTACCCCAGGGAGAGTCAGCACCCTTCAGGAACTGTACCCCAGGGAGAATCTGCACATTCAGGAACTGTATCCCAGCGAGAGTCAGCAACTTCTTGAAATCTCCGACACTGAGATTCAGCACCATCAGGACCTGTACCACAGTGAGAGTCAGCACCTTCAGGAACTGTACCACAGTCAGAGTCAGCACCTTCAGAACATGTCCCCCAGTGAGAGTCAGCACCTTCAGGAACTGTCCCACAGTCAGAGTCAGAATGTTGAAAACTGTCCCCCGGCGTGAGTCAGCACCTTCAGGAACTGGACACTAATGAGAGTCAGCACCGTCAGAACCTGTCTCCCAGCCAGAGTTAGCACCTTCAGGAACTGTGCCCCAGTGAGAGTCAGCACCATCAGGAACTAACCCACGGGGAAACTCAGCACCTTCAGGAACTGTACCCCAGTGAGTGTAAGCAGCATCAGAACCTGTTCCCCAGCGAGAGTGAGCACTCTCAGGAACTGTAACCCACTGAGAGTCTGCACCTTCAGGAACTGTACCACAGTCAGAGTCAATATCTACATGAATTATCACCAATGAGAGGCAGCAAATTCAGGATCTGGACCCCCATGAGAGTTAGCACCTTCAGGAACTGTCCTCCAGTGAGATTCAGCACCTGCGTGATCTGTACCCCAGTGAGAGTCAACACCTTCAGTAACTGTACCCCAGGGAGAGTCAGCACCCTTCAGGAACTGTACCCCAGGGAGAATCTGCACATTCAGGAACTGTATCCCAGCGAGAGTCAGCAACTTCTTGAAATCTCCGACACTGAGATTCAGCACCATCAGAACCTGTACCACAGTGAGAGTCAGCTCCTTCAGGAACTGTACCCCAGTCAGAGTCAGCACCTTCAGAACATGTCCCCCAGTGAGAGTCAGCACCTTCAGGAA
Organism: Carcharodon carcharias; assembly: GCF_017639515.1. Lineage (NCBI taxonomy): Eukaryota > Metazoa > Chordata > Chondrichthyes > Lamniformes > Lamnidae > Carcharodon > Carcharodon carcharias. The sequence continues at coordinate 70,318,844 of NC_054479.1, forward strand.
CTGTCCCACAGTCAGAGTCAGAATGTTGAAAACTGTCCCCCGGCGTGAGTCAGCACCTTCAGGAACTGGACACTAATGAGAGTCAGCACCGTCAGAACCTGTCTCCCAGCCAGAGTTAGCACCTTCAGGAACTGTGCCCCAGTGAGAGTCAGCACCATCAGGAACTAACCCACGGTGAGACTCAGCACCTTCAGGAACTGTAACCCATTGAGTGTAAGCAGCATCAGAACCTGTTCCCCAGCGAGAGTGAGCACTTTCAGGAACTGTACCCCACTGAGAGTCTGCACCTTCAGGAACTGTACCACAGTCAGCGTCAATATCTACATGAATTATCACCAATGAGAGGCAGCAACTTCAGGATCTGGACCCCCATGACAGTCAGCACCTTCAGGAACTGTCCTCCAGTGAGATTCAGCACCTGCGGGATCTGTACACCCGTGAGAGTCAACACCTTCAATAACTGTACCCCAGGGAGAGTCAGAAACTTCAGGAACTGTACCCAGAGAGAATCTGCACATTCAGGGACCGTATCCCAGTGAGAGTCAGAAACTTCTGGAAATCTCCCACACTGAGATTCAGCACCATCAGGATCTGTACCACAGTGAGAGTCAGCACCTTCAGAAACTGTCGCCCAGCGAAAGTCAGCACCTTCAGGAACTGTACCCCAGTCAGAGTCAGCACCTTCAGAACATGACCCCCACTGAGAGTCAGCACCGTCATGAACTGTACCCCAGTGAGAGTCAGCAACTTCGGGAACTGTACCCCAGTGAGAGTCAGCACCATCAGAACCAGTCTTCCAGCGAGAGTCAGCACATTCAGGAACTATCCTCCAGTAAGAGGCAGCAACTTCAAGAACTGTACTCCAGTTAGATTCAGCAACTTCAGGAATTGTACCTCAGTGAGAATCAGAACCTTCAGGGTACATACCCCACTGAGAGTCAGCACCATCAGGAACTGTCCCCCACTGAGCGGCAGCACCATTAGGAACTGTGCCCCAGGGAGATTCAGGACCATCAGAACCTGTCCCACAGCGAGTGTCAGCACATTCAGGACCTATACCTCAGTGAGAGACAGCATCTTCAGGAACTGTCACCAAGTGAGAGTCAGCAACCTCAGGACCTGTACCCACTGAGAGTCAGCACCTTCAGGAACTGACACCAAGTGGGAGTCAGCACCTTCAGGACCTATATCCCACTGAGAGTCAGCACCATCAGGAACTGACACCAAGTGGGAGTCAGCACCTTCAGGACCTATATCCCACTGAGCATCAGCACCTTCAGGAACTGTATCCCAAGGAGAGTCAGTATCTTCTGGAACTCTAGCCCAGTGAGAGTCAGCACCTTCATGAATTGTACCCCAGTGAGAATCAGCAACTTAAGTAACTGTGCCCCAGTGAGAGTCAGCACTACCAGGAACTAACCCGCGGTGAGACTCAGCACCTTCAGGAACTGTACCCCAGTGAGTGTAAGCCGCATCAGAACCTGTTCCCCAGCGAAAGTGAGCACTCTAAGGAACTGTGCCCCACTGAGAGTCTGCACCTTCAGGAACTGTACCACAGTCAGAGTCAATATCTACATGAATTATCACCAATGAGAGGCAGCAACTTCAGGATCTGGACCCCCATGAGAGTCAGCACATTCAGGAACTGTCCCCCAGTGAGATTCAGCACCTGCGGGATCTGTACCCCCGTGAGAGTCAACACCTTCAGTAACTGTACCCCAGGGAGAGTCAGAAACTTCAGGAACTGTACCCAGAGAGAATCTGCACATTCAGGGACCGTATCCCAGCGAGAGTCAGAAACTTCTGGAAATCTCCCACACTGAGATTCAGCACCATCAGGATCTGTACCACAGTGAGAGTCAGCACCTTCAGAAACTGTCCCCCAGCGAGAGTCAGCACCTTCAGGAACTGTACCCCAGTCAGAGTCAGCACCTTCAGAACATGTCCCCCACTGAGAGTCAGCACAGTCATGAACTGTACCCCAGTGAGAGTCAGCAACTTCAGGAACTGTACCCCAGTGAGAGTCAGCACCATCAGAACCAGTCTCCCAGCGAGAGTCAGCACATTCAGGAACTATCCTCCAGTAAGAGGCAGCAACTTCAGGAACTGTACCATAGTTAGATTCAGCAACTTCAGGAATTGTACCTCAGTGAGAATCAGATCCTTCAGGGTACATACCCCACTGACAGTCAGCACCATCAGGAACTGTCCCCGAGTGAGTGGCAGCACCATTAGGAACTGTGCCCCAGGGAGATTAAGCACCATCAGAACCTGTCCCACAGCGAGAGTCAGCACATTCAGGACCTATACCTCAGTGAGAGTCAGGATCTTCAGGAACTGTCACCAAGTGAGAGTCAGCAACCTCAGGACCTGTACCCACTGAGAGTCAGCACCTTCAGGAACTGACACCAAGTGGGAGTCAGCAGCTTCAGGACCTATATCCCACTGAGAGTCAGCACCATCAGGAACTGACACCAAGTGGGGGTCAGCACCTTCAGGACCTATATCCCACTGAGAGTCAGCACCTTCAGGAACTGTATCCCAAGGAGAGTCAGTATCTTCTGGAACACTAGCCCAGTGAGAGTCAGCCCCTTCATGAATTGTACCCCAGTGAGAATCAGCAACTTAAGTAACTGTGCCCCAGTGAGAGTCAGCACTATCAGGAACTAACCCGCGGTGAGACTCAGCACCTTCAGGAACTGTACCCCAGTGAGTGTAAGCAGCATCAGAACCTGTTCCCCAGCGAGAGTGAGCACTCTCAGGAACTGGACCCCACTGAGAGTCTGCACCTTCAGGAACTGTACCACAATCAGAGTCAATATCTACATGAATTATCACCAATGAGAGGCAGCAAATTCAGGATCTGGACCCCCATGAGAGTTAGCACCTTCAGGAACTGTCCTCCAGTGAGATTCAGCACCTGCGGGATCTGTACCCCCGTCAGAGTCAACACCTTCAGTAAATGTACCCCAGGGAGAGTCAGCACCCTTCAGGAACTGTACCCCAGGGAGAATCTGCATAATTCAGGAACTGTATCTCAGCGAGAGTCAGCAACTTCTACAAATATCCGACACTGAGATTCAGCACCATCAGGACCTGTACCACAGTGAGAGTCAGCACCTTCAGGAACTGTACCCCAGTCAGAGTCAGCACCTTCAGAACATGTCCCCCAGTGAGCGTCAGCACCTTCAGGAACTGTCCCACAGTCAGAGTCAGAATGTTGAAAACTGTCCCCCGGCCTGAGTCAGCACCTTCAGGAACTGTACCCCAAATGAGAGTCAGCACCGTCAGAACCTGTCTCCCAGCCAGAGTCAGCACCTTCAGGAACTGTACCCCAGAGAGAGTCAGCACCTTCAGGAACTCTACCCCAGTGAGAGTCAGCACCTTCATTAATTGTACCCCAGTGAGAATCAGCAACTTAAGGAACTGTGCCCCAGTGAGAGTCAGCACCATCAGGAACTAACACACGGTGAGACTCAGCACCTTCAGGAACTGTACCCCAGTGAGTGTAAGCAGCATCATAACCTGTTCCCCAGCGAGAGTAAGCACTCTAAGGAACTGTACCCCTCTGAGATTCTGCACCTTCAGGAACTGTACCACAGTCAGAGTCAATATCTACATGAATTATCACCAATGAGAGGCAGCAACTTCAGGATCTGGACCCCCATGAGAGTCAGCACCTTCAGGAGCTGTCCCCCAGTGAGATTCAGCACCTGCGGGATCTGTACCCCCATGAGAGTCAACACCTTCAGTAACTGTACCCCAGGGAGAGTCAGAAACTTTAGGAACTGTACCCAGAGAGAATCTGCACATTCAGGAACCGTATCCCAGCGACAGTCAGAAACTCCTGGAAATCTCCCACACTGAGATTCAGCACCATCAGGATCTGTACCACAGTGAGAGTCAGCAACTTCAGAAACTGTCCCCAAGCGAGAGTCAGCACGTTCAGGAACTGTACCACAGTCAGAGTCAGCACCTTCAGAACATGTCCCCCACTGAGAGTCAGCACCGTCATGAACTGTACCCCAGTGAGAGTCAGCAATTTCAGGAACTATACCACAGTTAGATTCAGCAACTTCAGGAATTGTACCTCAGTGAGAATCAGATCCTTCAGGGTACATACCCCACTGAGAGTCAGCACCGTCAGGAACAGTCCCCGAGTGAGCGGCAGCACCATTAGGAACTGTGCCCCAGGGAGATTCAGGACCATCAGAACCTGTCCCACAACGAGAGTCAGCACATTCAGGACCTATACCTCAGTGAGAGTCAGCATCTTCAGGAACTGTCACCAAGTGAGAGTCAGCAACCTCAGGACCTGTACCCACTGAGAGTCAGCACCTTCAGGAACTGACACCAAATGGGAGTCAGCACCTTCAGGACCTATATCCCACTGAGAGTCAGCACCATCAGGAACTGACACCAAGTGGGAGTCAGCACCTTCAGGACCTATCTCCCACTGAGAGTCAGCACCTTCAGGAATTGTATCCCAAGGAGAGTCAGTATCTTCTGGAACTCTAGCCCAGTGAGAGTCAGCACCTTCATGAATTGTATCCAAGTGAGAATCAGCAACATAAGGAACTGTGCCCCAGTGAGAGTCAGCACTATCAGGAACTAACCCGCGGTGAGACTCAGCACCTTCAGGAACTGTACCCCAGTGAGTGTAAGCCGCATCAGAACCTGTTCCCCAGCGAAAGTGAGCACTCTAAGGAACTGTACCCCACTGAGAGTCTGCACCTTCAGGAACTGTACCACAGTCAGAGTCAATATCTAAATGAATTATCACCAATGAGAGTCAGCAACTTCAGGATCTGGACCCCCATGAGAGTCAGCACCTTCAGGAACTGTCCTCCAGTGAGATTCAGCACCTGCTTGATCTGTAGCCCCATGAGAGTCAACACCTTCAGTAACTGTACCACAGGGAGAGTCAGCACCTTCAGAAACTGTACCCCAGGGAGAGTCAGCACCCTTCAGGAACTGTACCCCAGGGAGAATCTGCACATTCAGGAACTGTATCCCAGCGAGAGTCAGCAACTTCTTGAAATCTCCGACACTGAGATTCAGCACCATCAGGACCTGTACCACAGTGAGAGTCAGCACCTTCAGGAACTGTACCACAGTCAGAGTCAGCACCTTCAGAACATGTCCCCCAGTGAGAGTCAGCACCTTCAGGAACTGTCCCACAGTCAGAGTCAGAATGTTGAAAACTGTCCCCCGGCGTGAGTCAGCACCTTCAGGAACTGGACACTAATGAGAGTCAGCACCGTCAGAACCTGTCTCCCAGCCAGAGTTAGCACCTTCAGGAACTGTGCCCCAGTGAGAGTCAGCACCATCAGGAACTAACCCACGGGGAAACTCAGCACCTTCAGGAACTGTACCCCAGTGAGTGTAAGCAGCATCAGAACCTGTTCCCCAGCGAGAGTGAGCACTCTCAGGAACTGTAACCCACTGAGAGTCTGCACCTTCAGGAACTGTACCACAGTCAGAGTCAATATCTACATGAATTATCACCAATGAGAGGCAGCAAATTCAGGATCTGGACCCCCATGAGAGTTAGCACCTTCAGGAACTGTCCTCCAGTGAGATTCAGCACCTGCGTGATCTGTACCCCAGTGAGAGTCAACACCTTCAGTAACTGTACCCCAGGGAGAGTCAGCACCCTTCAGGAACTGTACCCCAGGGAGAATCTGCACATTCAGGAACTGTATCCCAGCGAGAGTCAGCAACTTCTTGAAATCTCCGACACTGAGATTCAGCACCATCAGAACCTGTACCACAGTGAGAGTCAGCTCCTTCAGGAACTGTACCCCAGTCAGAGTCAGCACCTTCAGAACATGTCCCCCAGTGAGAGTCAGCACCTTCAGGAACTGTCCCACAGTCAGAGTCAGAATGTTGAAAACTGTCCCCCGGCGTGAGTCAGCACCTTCAGGAACTGGACACTAATGAGAGTCAGCACCGTCAGAACCTGTCTCCCAGCCAGAGTTAGCACCTTCAGGAACTGTGCCCCAGTGAGAGTCAGCACCATCAGGAACTAACCCACGGTGAGACTCAGCACCTTCAGGAACTGTAACCCATTGAGTGTAAGCAGCATCAGAACCTGTTCCCCAGCGAGAGTGAGCACTTTCAGGAACTGTACCCCACTGAGAGTCTGCACCTTCAGGAACTGTACCACAGTCAGCGTCAATATCTACATGAATTATCACCAATGAGAGGCAGCAACTTCAGGATCTGGACCCCCATGACAGTCAGCACCTTCAGGAACTGTCCTCCAGTGAGATTCAGCACCTGCGGGATCTGTACACCCGTGAGAGTCAACACCTTCAATAACTGTACCCCAGGGAGAGTCAGAAACTTCAGGAACTGTACCCAGAGAGAATCTGCACATTCAGGGACCGTATCCCAGTGAGAGTCAGAAACTTCTGGAAATCTCCCACACTGAGATTCAGCACCATCAGGATCTGTACCACAGTGAGAGTCAGCACCTTCAGAAACTGTCGCCCAGCGAAAGTCAGCACCTTCAGGAACTGTACCCCAGTCAGAGTCAGCACCTTCAGAACATGACCCCCACTGAGAGTCAGCACCGTCATGAACTGTACCCCAGTGAGAGTCAGCAACTTCGGGAACTGTACCCCAGTGAGAGTCAGCACCATCAGAACCAGTCTTCCAGCGAGAGTCAGCACATTCAGGAACTATCCTCCAGTAAGAGGCAGCAACTTCAAGAACTGTACTCCAGTTAGATTCAGCAACTTCAGGAATTGTACCTCAGTGAGAATCAGAACCTTCAGGGTACATACCCCACTGAGAGTCAGCACCATCAGGAACTGTCCCCCACTGAGCGGCAGCACCATTAGGAACTGTGCCCCAGGGAGATTCAGGACCATCAGAACCTGTCCCACAGCGAGTGTCAGCACATTCAGGACCTATACCTCAGTGAGAGACAGCATCTTCAGGAACTGTCACCAAGTGAGAGTCAGCAACCTCAGGACCTGTACCCACTGAGAGTCAGCACCTTCAGGAACTGACACCAAGTGGGAGTCAGCACCTTCAGGACCTATATCCCACTGAGAGTCAGCACCATCAGGAACTGACACCAAGTGGGAGTCAGCACCTTCAGGACCTATATCCCACTGAGCATCAGCACCTTCAGGAACTGTATCCCAAGGAGAGTCAGTATCTTCTGGAACTCTAGCCCAGTGAGAGTCAGCACCTTCATGAATTGTACCCCAGTGAGAATCAGCAACTTAAGTAACTGTGCCCCAGTGAGAGTCAGCACTACCAGGAACTAACCCGCGGTGAGACTCAGCACCTTCAGGAACTGTACCCCAGTGAGTGTAAGCCGCATCAGAACCTGTTCCCCAGCGAAAGTGAGCACTCTAAGGAACTGTGCCCCACTGAGAGTCTGCACCTTCAGGAACTGTACCACAGTCAGAGTCAATATCTACATGAATTATCACCAATGAGAGGCAGCAACTTCAGGATCTGGACCCCCATGAGAGTCAGCACATTCAGGAACTGTCCCCCAGTGAGATTCAGCACCTGCGGGATCTGTACCCCCGTGAGAGTCAACACCTTCAGTAACTGTACCCCAGGGAGAGTCAGAAACTTCAGGAACTGTACCCAGAGAGAATCTGCACATTCAGGGACCGTATCCCAGCGAGAGTCAGAAACTTCTGGAAATCTCCCACACTGAGATTCAGCACCATCAGGATCTGTACCACAGTGAGAGTCAGCACCTTCAGAAACTGTCCCCCAGCGAGAGTCAGCACCTTCAGGAACTGTACCCCAGTCAGAGTCAGCACCTTCAGAACATGTCCCCCACTGAGAGTCAGCACAGTCATGAACTGTACCCCAGTGAGAGTCAGCAACTTCAGGAACTGTACCCCAGTGAGAGTCAGCACCATCAGAACCAGTCTCCCAGCGAGAGTCAGCACATTCAGGAACTATCCTCCAGTAAGAGGCAGCAACTTCAGGAACTGTACCATAGTTAGATTCAGCAACTTCAGGAATTGTACCTCAGTGAGAATCAGATCCTTCAGGGTACATACCCCACTGACAGTCAGCACCATCAGGAACTGTCCCCGAGTGAGTGGCAGCACCATTAGGAACTGTGCCCCAGGGAGATTAAGCACCATCAGAACCTGTCCCACAGCGAGAGTCAGCACATTCAGGACCTATACCTCAGTGAGAGTCAGGATCTTCAGGAACTGTCACCAAGTGAGAGTCAGCAACCTCAGGACCTGTACCCACTGAGAGTCAGCACCTTCAGGAACTGACACCAAGTGGGAGTCAGCAGCTTCAGGACCTATATCCCACTGAGAGTCAGCACCATCAGGAACTGACACCAAGTGGGGGTCAGCACCTTCAGGACCTATATCCCACTGAGAGTCAGCACCTTCAGGAACTGTATCCCAAGGAGAGTCAGTATCTTCTGGAACACTAGCCCAGTGAGAGTCAGCCCCTTCATGAATTGTACCCCAGTGAGAATCAGCAACTTAAGTAACTGTGCCCCAGTGAGAGTCAGCACTATCAGGAACTAACCCGCGGTGAGACTCAGCACCTTCAGGAACTGTACCCCAGTGAGTGTAAGCAGCATCAGAACCTGTTCCCCAGCGAGAGTGAGCACTCTCAGGAACTGGACCCCACTGAGAGTCTGCACCTTCAGGAACTGTACCACAATCAGAGTCAATATCTACATGAATTATCACCAATGAGAGGCAGCAAATTCAGGATCTGGACCCCCATGAGAGTTAGCACCTTCAGGAACTGTCCTCCAGTGAGATTCAGCACCTGCGGGATCTGTACCCCCGTCAGAGTCAACACCTTCAGTAAATGTACCCCAGGGAGAGTCAGCACCCTTCAGGAACTGTACCCCAGGGAGAATCTGCATAATTCAGGAACTGTATCTCAGCGAGAGTCAGCAACTTCTACAAATATCCGACACTGAGATTCAGCACCATCAGGACCTGTACCACAGTGAGAGTCAGCACCTTCAGGAACTGTACCCCAGTCAGAGTCAGCACCTTCAGAACATGTCCCCCAGTGAGCGTCAGCACCTTCAGGAACTGTCCCACAGTCAGAGTCAGAATGTTGAAAACTGTCCCCCGGCCTGAGTCAGCACCTTCAGGAACTGTACCCCAAATGAGAGTCAGCACCGTCAGAACCTGTCTCCCAGCCAGAGTCAGCACCTTCAGGAACTGTACCCCAGAGAGAGTCAGCACCTTCAGGAACTCTACCCCAGTGAGAGTCAGCACCTTCATTAATTGTACCCCAGCGAGAATCAGCAACTTAAGGAACTGTGCCCCAGTGAGAGTCAGCACCATCAGGAACTAACACACGGTGAGACTCAGCACCTTCAGGAACTGTACCCCAGTGAGTGTAAGCAGCATCATAACCTGTTCCCCAGCGAGAGTAAGCACTCTAAGGAACTGTACCCCTCTGAGATTCTGCACCTTCAGGAACTGTACCACAGTCAGAGTCAATATCTACATGAATTATCACCAATGAGAGGCAGCAACTTCAGGATCTGGACCCCCATGAGAGTCAGCACATTCAGGAACTGTCCCCCAGTGAGATTCAGCACCTGCGGGATCTGTACCCCCGTGAGAGTCAACACCTTCAGTAACTGTACCCCAGGGAGAGTCAGAAACTTCAGGAACTGTACCCAGAGAGAATCTGCACATTCAGGGACCGTATCCCAGCGAGAGTCAGAAACTTCTGGAAATCTCCCACACTGAGATTCAGCACCATCAGGATCTGTACCACAGTGAGAGTCAGCACCTTCAGAAACTGTCCCCCAGCGAGAGTCAGCACCTTCAGGAACTGTACCCCAGTCAGAGTCAGCACCTTCAGAACATGTCCCCCACTGAGAGTCAGCACCGTCATGAACTGTACCCCAGTGAGAGTCAGCAACTTCAGGAACTATACCACAGTTAGATTCAGCAACTTCAGGAATTGTACCTCAGTGAGAATCAGATCCTTCAGGGTACATACCCCACTGAGAGTCAGCACCGTCAGGAACAGTCCCCGAGTGAGCGGCAGCACCATTAGGAACTGTGCCCCAGGGAGATTCAGGACCATCAGAACCTGTCCCACAACGAGAGTCAGCACATTCAGGACCTATACCTCAGTGAGAGTCAGCATCTTCAGGAACTGTCACCAAGTGAGAGTCAGCAACCTCAGGACCTGTACCCACTGAGAGTCAGCACCTTCAGGAACTGACACCAAATGGGAGTCAGCACCTTCAGGACCTATATCCCACTGAGAGTCAGCACCATCAGGAACTGACACCAAGTGGGAGTCAGCACCTTCAGGACCTATCTCCCACTGAGAGTCAGCACCTTCAGGAATTGTATCCCAAGGAGAGTCAGTATCTTCTGGAACTCTAGCCCAGTGAGAGTCAGCACCTTCATGAATTGTATCCAAGTGAGAATCAGCAACATAAGGAACTGTGCCCCAGTGAGAGTCAGCACTATCAGGAACTAACCCGCGGTGAGACTCAGCACCTTCAGGAACTGTACCCCAGTGAGTGTAAGCCGCATCAGAACCTGTTCCCCAGCGAAAGTGAGCACTCTAAGGAACTGTACCCCACTGAGAGTCTGCACCTTCAGGAACTGTACCACAGTCAGAGTCAATATCTAAATGAATTATCACCAATGAGAGTCAGCAACTTCAGGATCTGGACCCCCACGAGAGTCAGCACCTTCAGGAACTGTCCTCCAGTGAGATTCAGCACCTGCTTGATCTGTAGCCCCATGAGAGTCAACACCTTCAGTAACTGTACCACAGGGAGAGTCAGCACCTTCAGAAACTGTACCCCAGGGAGAATCTGCACATTCAGGAACTGTATCCCAGCGAGAGTCAGCAACCTCTAGAAATATCCGACACTGAGATTCTGCACCATCAGGACCTGTACCACATTGAGAGTCAGCACCTTCAGGAACTGTACCCCAGTCAGAGTCAGCACCTTCAGAACATGTCCCCCAGTGAGAGTCAGCACCTGAAGGAACTGTCCCACAGTCAGAGTCAGAATGTTGAAATCTGTCCCCCGGCGTGAGTCAGCACATTCAGAACCTGTCTCCCAGCCAGAGTCAGCAACTTCAGGAACTGTACCCCAGTGAGAGTCAGCATTATCAGAACCAGTATCCAAGCAAGAGTCAGCACATTCAGGAACTATCCCCCAATAAGAGGCAGCAACTTCAGGAATTGTACCCCAGTGAGAGTCAGCACCATCAGTAACTGTACTCCAATGATAGTCAGCACCTTTAGAAACTGTACCCCAGTTAAAGTCAGCAACTTCAGGAAATGAACTCCAGTCAGAATCAGCAACTTCTGGAACTGTACTCCAGTCAGAATCAGCAACTTCAGGAACTGTACCCCAGTTAGTCAGCAACTTCTGAACTGTATCCCAGTGAGAATCAGCACCTGCAGGAACTGTCCCCCAGTGAACGTCAGCACCTTCAGGACCTGTATCTAATGAGTATCAGCACCTTCAGCAATTATACTCCAGTGAGAGTCAGCACCGTCAGGACCTGTATCTAATGAGTGTCAGCACCTTCAGCAATTATACCCCAGTGAGAGTCAGAGCCTTCAGGAAAAGTTCGCCAGTGAGTGTAAGCAGCATCAGAACCTGTACCCCAGCGAGAGTCTGCACCTTCAGGAACTGTCCCACAGTCAGAGTCAGAATGTTGAAAACTGACGCCCGGCGTGAGTCAGCACCTTCAGGAACTGTACCCCAGAGAGAGTCAGCACCTTCAGGAACACTACCCCAGTGAGAGTCAGCACCTTCATGAATTGTACCCCAGTGAGAATCAGCAACTTAAGGAACTGTGCCCCAGTGAGAGTCAGCACCATCAGGAACTAACCCACGGTGAGACTCAGCACCTTCAGGAACTGTACCCCAGTGAGTGTAAGCAGCATCAGAACCTGTTCCCCAGCGAGAGTGGGCACTTTCAGGAACTGTACCCCACTGAGAGTCTGCACCTTCAGGAACTGTACCACAGTCAGAGTCAATATCTACATGAATTATCACCAATGGGAGGCAGCAACTTCAGGATCTGGACCCCCATGAGAGTCAGCACCTTCAGGAACTGTCCCCCAGTGAGATTCAGCACCTGCGGGATCTGTGCCCCCGTGAGAGTCAACACCTTCAGTAACTGTACCCCAGCGAGAGTCAGCACATTCAGGAACTATCCTCCAGTAAGAGGCAGCAACTTCAGGAACTGTACCATAGTTAGATTCAACAACTTCAGGAATTGTACCTCAGTGAGAATCAGATCCTTCACTGTACATACCCCACTGAGAGACAGCACCATCAGGAACTGTCCCCCTGTGAGATTCAGCACCTGCGGGATCTGTACCCCCGTGAGAGTCAACACCTTCAGTAACTGTACCCCAGGGAGAGTCAGAAACTTCAGGAACTGTACCCAGAGAGAATCTGCACATTCAGGGACCGTATCCCAGCGACAGTCAGAAACTTCTGGAAATCTCCCACACTGAGATTCAGCACCATCAGGATCTGTACCACAGTGAGAGTCAGAACCTTCAGAAACTGTCCCCCAGCGAGAGTCCGCACCTTCAGGAACTGTACCCCAGTCAGAGTCAGCACCTTCAGAACATGTCCCCCACTGAGAGTCAGCACCGTCATGAACTGTACCCCAGTGAGAATCAGCAACTTCAGGAACTGTACCCCAGTGAGAGTCAGCACCATCAGAACCAGTCTCCCAGCGAGAGTCAGCACATTCAGGAACTATCCTCCCGTAAGAGGCAGCAACTTCAGGAACTGTACCAGAGTTAGATTCAGCAACTTCAGGAATTGTACCTCAGTGAGAATCAGATCCTTCAGGGTACATACCCCACTGAGAGTCAGCACCATCAGGAACTGTCCCCGAGTGAGCGGCAGCACCATTAGGAACTGTGCCCCAGGGAGATTCAGGACCATCAGAACCTGTCCCACAGCAAGAGTCAGCACATTCAGGACTTATACCTCAGTGAGTGTCAGGATCTTCAGGAACTGTCACCAAGTGAGAGTCAGCAACCTCAGGGCCTATATCCCACTGAGAGTCAGCACCTTCAGGAACTGTATCCCAAGGAGAGTCAGTATCTTCTGGAACACTAGCCCAGTGAGAGTCAGCTCCTTCATGAATTGTACCCCAGTGAGAATCAGCAACTTAAGGAACTGTGCCCCAGTGAGAATCAGCCCTATCAGGAACTAACCCGCGATGAGACTCAGCACCTTCAGGAACTGTACCCCAGTGAGTGTAAGCCGCATCAGAACCTGTTCCCCAGCGAAAATGAGCACTCTAAGGAACTGTACCCCACTGAGAGTCTGCAACTTCAGGAACTGTACCACAGTCAGAGTCAATATCTACATGAATTATCACCAATGAGAGGCAGCAACTTCAGGATCTGGACCCCCATGAGAGTCAGCACCTTCAGGAACTGTCCTCCAGTGAGATTCAGCACCTGCGGGATCTGTACCCCCGTGAGAGTCAACACCTTCAGTAACTGTACCCCAGGGAGAGTCAGCACCTTCAGGAACTGTACCCCAGGGAGAATCTGCACATTCAGGAACTGTATCCCAGCGAGAGTCATCAAATTCTAGAAATCTCCGACACTGAGATTCAGCACCATCAGGACCTGTACCACAGTGAGAGTCAACGCCTTCAGGAACTGTACCCCAGTGAGAGTCAGCACCTTAAGGAACTGTCCCACAGTCAGAGTCAGAATGTTGAAAACTGTCCCCCGGCGTGAGTCAGCACATTCAGAACCTGTCTCCCAGCCAGAGTCAGCAACTTCAGGAACTGTACCCCAGTGAGAGTCAGCTCAATCAGAACCAATATCCCAGCAAGAGTCAGCACATTCATGATCTATCCCCCAGTAAGAGGCAGCAACTTCAGGAATTGTACCCCAGAGAGAGTCAGCACCATCAGTAACTGTACTCCAATGATAGCACCTTTAGAAACTGTAACCCAGTTAAAGTCAGCAACTTCAGGAAATGTACTCCAGTCAGAATCAGCACCTTCAGGAACTGTACTCCAGTCAGAATCAGCAACTTCAGGAACTGTACCCCAGTTAGTCAGCAACTTCAGAACTGTATCCCAGTGAGAATCAGCACCTGCAGGAACTGTCCCCCAGTGAACTTCAGCATCTTCAGGACCTTTATCTAATGAGTGTCAGCACCTTCAGCAATTATACTCCAGTGAGAGTCAGCACTGTCAGGACCTGTATCTAATGAGTGTCAGCACCTTCAGCAATTATACCCCAGTGAGAGTCAGAGCTTTCAGGAAAAGTTCGCCAGTGAGTGTAAGCAGCATCAGAACCTGTACCCCAGCGAGAGTCTGCACCTTCAGGAACTGTCCCACAGTCAGAGTCAGAATGTTGAAAACTATCCCCCGGCGTGAGTCAGCACCTTCAGGAACTGTACCCCAATGAGAGTCAGCACCGTCAGAACCTGTCTCCCAGCCAGAGTCAGCACCTTCAGGAACTGTACCCCAGAGAGAGTCAGCACCTTCAGGAACACTACCCCATTGAGAGTCAGCACCTTCATCAATTGTACCCCAGTGAGAATCAGCAACTTCTAGAAATATCCTACACTGAGATTCAGCACCATCAGAACCTGTACCACAGTGAGAGTCAGCACCTTCAGGAACTGTAACCCAGTCAGAGTCAGCACCTTCAGAACATGTCCCCCAGTGAGAGTCAGCACCTTCAGGAACTGTCCCACAGTCAGAGTCAGCACCTTCAGAACATGTCCCCCAGTGAGAGTCAGCACCTGAAGGAACTGTCCCACAGTCAGAGTCAGAATATTGAAAACTGTCCCCGGCGTGAGTCAGCACATTCAGAACCTGTCTCCCAGCCAGAGTCAGCAACTTCAGGAACTGTACCCCAATGAGAGTCAGCACCATCAGAACCAGTATCCCAGCGAGAGTCAGCACATTCAGGAACTATCCCCCAGTAAGAGGCAGCAACTTCAGGAAATGTACCCCAGTGAGAGTCAGCACCATCAGTAACTGTACTCCAATGATAGTCAGCACCTTTAGAAACTGTACCCCAGTTAAAGTCAGCAACTTCAGGAAATGTACTCCAGTCAGAATCAGCAACTTCAGGAACTGTACTCCAGTCAGAAACAGCAACTTCAGGAACTGTACCCCAGTTAGTCAGCAACTTCAGAACTGTATCCCAGTGAGAATCAGCACCTGCAGGAACTGTCCCCCAGTGAACGTCAGCACCATCAGTACCCGTATATAATGAGTGTCAGCACCTTCAGCAATTATACCCCAGTGAGAGTCAGAGCCTTCAGGAAAAGTTCGCCAGTGAGTGTAAGCAGCATCAGAACCTGTACCCCAGCGAGAGACTGCACCTTCAGGAACTGTCCCACAGTCAGAATCAGAATGTTGAAAACTGTCCCCCGGCGTGAGTTAGCACCTTCAGGAACTGTACCCCAATAAGAGTCAGCACCGTCAGAACCTGCCTCCCAGCCAGAGTCAGCACCTTCAGGAACTGTACCCCAGAGAGAGTCAGCACCTTCAGGAACTCTACCCCAGTGAGAGTCAGCACCTTCATGAATTGTATCCCAGTGAGAATCAGCAACTTAAGGAACTGTGCCCCAGTGAGAGTCAGCACCATCAGGAACTAACCCACGGTAAGACTCAGCACCTTCAGGAACTGTACCCCAGTGAGTGTAAGCAGCATCAGAACCTGTTCCCCAGCGAGAGTGAGCACTTTCAGGAACTGTACCACAGTCAGAGTCAATATCTACATGAACTATCACCAATGAGAGGCAGCAACTTCAGGAACTGTCCCCCAGTGAGATTCAGCACCTACGGGATCTGTACCCCCATGAGAGTCAACACCTTCAGGAACTGTACTCCAGGGAGAGTCAGAAACTTCAGGAACTGTACCCAGAGAGAATCTGCACATTCAGGAACCGTATCCCAGCGACAGTCAGAAACTTCTGGAAATCTCCCACACTGAGATTCAGCACCATCAGGATCTGTACCACAGTGAGAGTCAGCACCTTCAGAAACTGTCCCCCAGCGAGAGTCAGCACCTTCAGGAACTGTACCCCAGTCAGAGTCAGCACCTTCAGAACATGTCCCCCACTGAGAGTCAGCACCGTCATGAACTGTACCCCAGTTAGATTCAACAACTTCAGGATCTGTACCCCAGTGAGAGTCAGCACCATCAGAACCAGTCTCCCAGCGAGAGTCAGCATATTCAGGAACTATCCTCCAGTAAGAGGCAGCAACTTCAGGAACTGTACCACAGTTTGATTCAGCAACTTCAGGAATTGTACCTCAGTGAGAATCAGATCCTTCAGGGTACATACCCCACTGAGAGTCAGCACCATCAGGAACTGTCCCCGAGTGAGCGGCAGCACCATTAGGAACTGTGCCGCAGGGAGATTCAGCACCATCAGAACCTGTCCCACAGCGAGAGTCAGCACATTCAGGACCTCTCAGTGAGAGTCAGGATCTTCAGGAACTGTCACCAAGTGAGAGTCAGCAACCTCAGGACCTGTACCCACTGAGAGTCAGCACCTTCAGGAACTGACAACAAGTGGGAGTCAGCACTTTCAGGACCTATATCCCACTGAGAATCAGCACCATCAGGAACTGACACCAAGTGGGAGTCAGCACCTTCAGGACCTATATCCCACTGAGAGTCAGCACCTTCAGGAACTGTATCCCAAGGAGAGTCAGTATCTTCTGGAACTCTAGCCCAGTGAGAGTCAGCACCTTCATGAATTGTACCCCAGTGAGAATCAGCAACTTAAGGAACTGTGCCCAAGTGAGAGTCAGCACTATCAGGAACTAACCCGCGGTGAGACTCAGCACCTTCAGGAACTGTAACCCAGTCAGAGTCAGCACCTTCAGAACATGTCCCCCAGTGAGAGTCAGCACCTTCAGGAACTGTCCCACAGTCAGAGTCAGCACCTTCAGAACATGTCCCCCAGTGAGAGTCAGCACCTGAAGGAACTGTCCCACAGTCAGAGTCAGAATATTGAAAACTGTCCCCGTCGTGAGTCAGCACATCAGAACCTGTCTCCCAGCCAGAGTCAGCAACTTCAGGAACTGTACCCCAGTGAGAGTCAGCACCATCAGAACCAGTATCCCAGCGAGAGTCAGCACATTCAGGAACTATCCCCCAGTAAGAGGCAGCAACTTCAGGAAATGTACCCCAGTGAGAGTCAGCACCATCAGTAACTGTCCTCCAATGATAGTCAGCACCTTTAGAAACTGTACCCCAGTTAAAGTCAGCAACTTCAGGAAATGTACTCCAGTCAGAATCAGCAACTTCAGGAACTGTACCCCAGTTAGTCAGCAACTTCAGAACTGTATCCCAGTGAGAGTCAGCACCTTCAGGACCTGTATCCCAGTGAGAATCAGCACCTGCAGGAACTATCCCCCAGTGAACGTCAGCACCATCAGGACCTGTATCTAATGAGTGTCAGCACCTTCAGCAATTATACCCCAGTGAGAGTCAGCGCCTTCAGGAAAAGTTCGCCAGTGAGTGTAAGCAGCATCAGAGCCTGTACCCCAGCTACAGTCTGTACCTTCAGGAACTGTACCACAGTATAAGTCAATATCTAAAGGAATTAACACCAGTGAGAGTCAGCACCTTCAGGATCTGTACCCCCATGAGATTCAGCACTTTCAGGAACTGTCCCCCAATGAGAGTCAGCATTTTCAGGAACTGTACCACAGTGAGAATCAACAACTTCAGGAACTGTACTCCAGTGAGAGTCAGCACCTACAGGAAATGTCCCCCACTGAGAGTCAGCACCTTCAGGAACTGTCACCCAGTGAGAGTCAGCACCATCAGAAACTGTCACCCAGTGAGAGTCAGCAGCCTCATGCACTGTGCCACAATGTTAGTCAGCGCTTCAGGAACTATTCCCCAGAGAGAATCAGCACCTTCAGGGACTGTCCCCATTGAGAATCAGCACCTTCAAGAACTGTACCCCAGCGAGAGTCAGCAACTTCAGGAACTGTACCCCAGTTAGATTTAGCACCTTCAGGAACTGTACCCCAGCGAGAGTCAGCTCCATCAGGAACTGTACCCCAGTTAGATTCAGCACCATCAGGAACCATACCCCAGTTAATTCAGCAACATCAGGAACTGTATCCCAGTGAATGTCAGCACCTTCGTAACTGTATCCCAGGGAGAGTCAGCACCTTCAGGACCTATACACCAGTCACAGTCAGCACCATCAGGACATATACCCCAATCAGAGTCAGCAACTTCAGGATCTGGACCCCCATGAGAGTCAGCAACTTCAGGAACTGTCCTCCAGTGAGATTCAGCACCTTCAGTAACTGTACTCCAGTCAGAATCAGCAACTTCAGGTACTGTACCCCAGTTAGTCAGCAACTTCAGAACTGTATCCCAGTGAGAGTCAGCAGCTTCAGGAACTGTATCCCACTGAAAGTCAGCACCTTCAGTAACTGTACTCCAGTGAGATTCAGCACCTTTAGGAAATGTCGTCCAGCAAGAGTCAGCAACTTCAGGAACTGTACCCCAGTGAGCGTCAGCACCATCGGGACCTTTTTCCCAGTGAGAGTTAGTACCTTCAGTAACTGTAACCCAGTGAGAATTAGAACCTACAGGAAATCTCCCCCAGTGAGAGTCACCACCATCAGGACCTGTATCCCAGTGAGAGTCAGCACCATCAGGAACTGTACCCCAGTGAGTGTCAGCAACATCAGGACCTGTCCCCCAGTTAGTGTCAGCACCTTCAGGAACTGTACTCCAGTGAGAATCACCAACTTCAGAAACTGTACCCCCGTGAGAATCAGCACCTTCATGAACTGTACCTAACTGAGAGTCAGCACCTTCTGGAACTGTAATCCAGCGAGAGTCAGCACCTTCCGGAACAGTACACCAGTGAGAGTCAGCACATTCAGGAACTGACCCCCCCCGTTAGAGTCAGCAGCTTATGGAACTGTACCCCAGTGAGAATCAGCAACTTCAGGAACCGTCCCCCATTGAGAGTCACCACCATCAGGATCTGTATCCCAGTTATAGTCAGCACCTTCAGCATTGTACCCCAGTCAGAGTCAGCACAATCAGGACATATACCCCAATCAGAGTCAGCACTTTCAGGACCTTTGCCCCAGTGAGAGTCAGCAGCTTCAGGAATTGCACCCCAGTGATAGTCAGCTCCCCCAGGAATTCTGCCCCCGTGAAAGTCAGCATATTCAGGAACTGAATGCCACTGAGAGTCAGTACCATCAAGACCTGTAGCCCATTGAGAGTCAGTGCCGTCAGGACCTATAGGCCAGTGAGAGTCAGCAGCTTCAGGAACGCTATCCCACTGAGAGTCAGCACCTTCAGTAACTGTACTCCAGTGAGATTCAGCACCTTTAGGAAATGTCGTCCAGCAAGAGTCAGCAACTTCAGGAACTGTACCCCAGTGAGAGTCATCACCATCGGGACTTTTTTCCCAATGAGAGTTAGCACCTTCAGTAACTGTACCCCAGTGAGAATCAGCGCCTTCAGTAACCGTATCCAAGCGAGACTCAGCACCATCAGGAACTCTACCCCAATGAGAGTCAGAAGCTTCAGGAATTGTAACCAAGTGATTATCAGCCCCTTCATGAACTGTATCCCTATGAGATTCAGCACCTTCAGGAACAGTCAACCACTGAGAGTCAGCACCTTCAGGAATTGTCCCGCTATTTGAGCCTCAGCACCTTGAGGAACTGTACCCCAGTGAGTATCAGCACCATCAAGACCTGTACCAAGGTAAGAGTCAGCACCTTCAGGACCTAGACCCCAGTGAGTGTCAGCACATTCAGGAACTGTACCCCAGTGAGAATCAGAACCTACAGGAAATCTCCTCCAGCAAGAGTCACCACCATCAGGAACTCTATCCCAGTGAGAGTCAGCACCTTCAGTAACTGTACTCCAGTGAGATTCAGCACCTTTAGGAACTGCAACCCTTTGAGTGTCAGCACCTTCAGGAACTGTACTCCAGTGAGAATCACCAACTTCAGAAACTGTACCCCAGTGAGAATCAGCACCTTCATGAACTGTACCTAACTGAGAGTCAGCACCTTCTGGAACTGTAATCCAGCAAGAGTCAGCACCTTCCAGAACAGCACACCAGTGAGAGTCAGCACATTCAGGAATTGAACCCCAGTTAGAATCAGCACCTTCAGGAACTTTACCCCAGTAAGAATCTGTACTTTCAGGAACTGTCCCCCAGTCAGAGTCACCACCATCAGGACTTGTATCCCAGTGAGAGTCAGCACCTTCAGGAACTGTCCCCCAGTGAGAGGCAGCACCATTAGGAACTGTACCCCAGTGAGAGTCAGCACCTTCAGGAACTGTACCCCAGTTAGATTCAGCACCTTCAGGAACTGTACCCCAGCGAGAGTCAGCACCATCAGGAACTGTACCCCAGTTAGATTCAGCACCATCAGGAACTGTATCCCAGTGAGTGTCAGCACCTTCAGTAACTGTATCCCAGGGAGAGTCAGCACCTTCAGGACCTATATACCAGTGAGACTCAGCACCGTCAGGAACAGTAAACCAGTGAGAGTCAGCACCTTCAGTAACTGTCCCCGAGTGAGAGTCAGCACCTTCAGGAACTGTCCCCCAGCGAGAGTCAGCAGCCTCAGACACTGTACTACAATGAGAGTCAGCCCTTCAGGAACTGTACCCCAGAGAGAATCAGCACCTTCAGGGACTGTCCCCAGTTAGAGTCAGCACCTTCAAGAACTGTACCCCAGCGAGAGTCAGCAACTTCAGGAACAGTACCCCAGTTAGATTCAGCACTTTCAGGAAGTGTACCTCAGTGAGAATCAGAACCTTCAGGGTATATACCCCACTGAGAGTCAGCATCATCAGGAACTGTCCCCGAGTGAGAGGCAGCACCATTAGGAACTGTACCCCAGGGAGAGTCAGCACCATCAGAACCTGTCCCACAGCGAGAGTCAGCACATTCAGGACCTATACCTCAGTGAGAGTCAGCACCTTAAGGAACTGTGACCAAGTGAGAGTCAGCAACCTCAGGAATTGTACCCACTGACAGTCAGCACCTTCAGGAACTGACACCAAGTGGGAGTCAGCACCTTCAGGACCTATATCCCACTGAGAGTCAGCACCTTCAGGAACTGTACCACAGTGCGAATCAGCACCTTCAGTAACCGTATCCAAGCGAGACTCAGCACCATCAGGAACTCTACCCCAATGAGAGTCAGCAGCTTCAGGAATTGTAACCCAGTGATTATCAGCCCCTTCATGAACTGTATCCCAATGAGATTCAGCACCTTCAGGAACAGTCAACCACTGAGAGTCAGCACCTTAAGGAATTGTCCCGCTATTTGAACCTCAGCACCTTGAGGAACTGTACCCCAGTGAGTATCAGCACCATCAAGACCTGTACCAAGGTAAGAGTCAGCACCTTCAGGACCTAGACCCCAGTGAGAGTCAGCACATTCAGGAACTGTACCCCATTTAGAGTCAGCACCTTCAGGAACTGTACCCCAGTGAGAATTAGAACCTACAGGAAATCTCCCCCAGTGAGAGTTACCACCATCAGGACCTGTATCCCAGTGAGAGTCAGCACCGTCAGGAACTGTACCCCAGTGAGAGTCAGCAACATCAGGAACTGACCCCAGTGAGAGTCAGCACCTTTAGTAACTGTACTCCAGTGAGAATCAGCACCATTAGGAACTGCACCCCAGTTAGTGTCAGCACATTCAGGAACTGTACTCCAGTGAGAATCACCAACTTCAGAAACTGTACCCCAGTGAGAATCAGCACCTTCATGAACTGTACCTAACTGAGAGTCAGCACCTTCTGGAACTGTAATCCAGCAAGAGTCAGCACCTTCCAGAACAGCACACCAGTGAGAGTCAGCACATTCAGGAATTGAACCCCAGTTAGAATCAGCACCTTCAGGAACTTTACCCCAGTAAGAATCTGTACTTTCAGGAACTGTACCCCAGTGAGAATCTGTACTTTCAGGAACTGTCCCCCAGTAAGAATCACCACCATCAGGAATTGTATCCCAGTGATAGTCAGCACCTTCAGGAACTGTCCCCCAGTGAGAGGCAGCACCTTCAGTAACTGTACTCCAGTGAGATTCAGCACATTTAGGAACTGTACCCTAGTTAGAGACAGCAGGTTCAGAAACTGTACTCCAGCGAGAATCAGCACCTTCAGGAACTGTACCACAGTGGGAATCAGCACCTTCATAAACAGTACCACAGTGAGAGTCAGCACCTTCTGGAACTGTACACCAGTGAGAGCACCTTCAGAATCTGTACTTCAGTGAGACTCAGCACCTTCAGGAAATGTAAACCAATGAGAGTCACCAAAATCAGGACCTGTATCCCAGTGAGCATCAGCACCTTCAAGATATGTACCCCAGAGTCATGCAACACCATCAGGAATGGGACCCCAGTGAGAGTCAGCACCTTCAGTAACTGTACTCAAGTAACAATCAGCACCTTTAGGAACTGTACATGAGTGAAAGTCAGCACCTTCAGGAACTGTACTCCTGTGAAAATCAGCACCTTCATCAACTGTACCTCAGTGAGAGTCAGCTACTTCTGGAACTGTTACCAGTGAGAGTCAGCACCTTCCGGAACAGTAAACCAGTGAGAGTCAGCACCTTCAGGAACTGTCCCCGAGTGACAGTCAGAACCTTCAGGAACTGTACCACAGTGAGAGTCAGCACCTTCAGAACCTGTCACCCAGCGAGAGTCAGCACCATCAGATCCTGTCCCCCAGCGAGAGTCAGCAGCATCAGGCACTGTACCACAATGAGAGTCAGCCCTTCAGGAACTGTAACCCAGAGAGAATCAGCACCTTCAGGGACTATACCCAGTTAGAGTCAGCACCTTCAAGATCTGTACCCCAGCGAGAGTCAGCAACTTCAGGAACTGTACCCCAGTTAGATTCAGCACTTTCAGGAAGTGTACCTCAGTGAGAATCAGAAACTTCAGGGTACATACCCCACTGAGAGTCAGCACCATCAGGAACTGTCCCCGAGTGAGAGGCAGCACCATTAGGAACTGTACCCCAGGGATAGTCAGCACCATCAGAACCTGCCCCCCAGCGAGAGTCAGCACATTTAGACCTATATCTCCGTCAGAGTCAGCACCTTAAGGAACTGTCACCAAGTGAGAGTCAGCAACCTCAGGAACTGACACCAAGTGGGAGTCAGCACCTTCAGGACCCATATCCCACTGAGAGTCAGCACCTTCAGGAACTGTATCCCAAGGAGCGTCAGTATCTTCTGGAACTGTCTCACACTGAGAGTCAGCAACATCAGGTCCTGTACCCCAGAGAGAGTCAGAACCTTCAGGAACTCTACCCCAGTGAGAGTCAGCACCTTCATGAATTGTACCCCATTGAGAATCGGCAACTTAAGGAACTGTACCACAGTCAGAGTCAGCACCATCAGGAACTAACCCGCGGTGAGACTCAGCACCTTCAGGAACTGTACCCCAGTGAGTGTAAACAGCATCAGAACCTGTTCCCCAGCGAGAGTGAGCAGTTTCAGGAACTGTACCCCACTGAGAGTCTGCACCTTCAGGAACTGTACCACAGTCAGAGTCAATATCTACATGAATTATCACCAATGAGAGGCAGCAACTTCAGGATCTGGACCCCCATGAGAGTCAGCACCTTCAGGAACTGTCCCCCAGTGAGATTCAGCACCTGCGGGATCTGTATCCCCGTGAGAGTCATCACCTTCAGTAACTGTACCCCAGGGAGAGTCAGCACCTTCAGGAACTGTACCCCAGAGAGAATCTGCACATTCAGGAACTGTATCCCAGCGAGAGTCAGCAACTTCCGGAAATCTCCCTCACTGAGATTCAGCACCATCAGGATCTGTACAACAGAGAGAGTCAGCACCTTCAGAAACTGTACCCCACTGAGAGTCAGCACCTTCAGGAACTGTACCCCAGTCAGAGTCAGCGCCTTCAGAAAATGTCCCCCAGTGAGAGTCAGCACCGTCAGGAACTGTACCACAGTCAGAGTCAATATCTACATGAACTATCACCAATGAGAGGCAGCAACTTCAGGATCTGGACCCCCATGAGAGTCAGCACCTTCAGGAACTGTCCCCCAGTGAGATTCAGCACCTACGGGATCTGTACCCCATGAGAGTCAACACCTTCAGGAACTGTACCCCAGGGAGAGTCAGAAACTTCAGGAACTGTACCCAGAGAGAATCTGCACATTCAGGAACCGTATCCCAGCGACAGTCAGAAACTTCTGGAAATCTCCCACACTGAGATTCAGCACCATCAGGATCTGTACCACAGTGAGAGTCAGCACCTTCAGAAACTGTCCCCCAGCGAGAGTCAGCACCTTCAGGAACTGTACCCCAGTCAGAGTCAGCACCTTCAGAATATGTCCCCCACTGAGAGTCAGCACCGTCATGAACTGTACCCCAGCGAGAGTCAGCAACTTCAGGAACTGTACCCCAGTGAGAGTCAGCACCATCAGAACTAGTCTCCCAGCGAGAGTCAGCACATTCAGGAACTATCCTCCAGTAAGAGGCAGCAACTTCAGGAACTGTACCCCAGTTAGATTCAGCAACTTCAGGAATTGTACCTCAGTGAGAATCAGAACCTTCAGGGTACATACCCCACTGACAGTCAGCACCATCAGGAACTGTCCCCGAGTGAGCGGCAGCACCATTAGGAACTGTACCCCAGGGAGATTCAGCACCATCAGAACCTGTCCCACAGCGAGAGTCAGCACATTCAGGACCTATACCTCAGCGAGAGTCAGCATCTTCAGGAACTGTCACCAAGTGAGAGTCAGCAACCTCAGGACCTGTACCCACTGAGAGTCAGCACCTTCAGGAACTGACACCAAGTGGGAGTCAGCACCTTCAGGACCTATATCCCACTGAGAGTCAGCACCATCAGGAACTGACACCAAGTTGGAGTCAGCTTCTTCAGGACCTATATCCCACTGAGAGTCAGCACCTTCAGGAACTGTATCCCAAGGAGAGTCAGCACCTTCAGGAACTGTAACCCATTGAGAGTCAGCACCTTCAGGAATTGTATCCCAAGGACAGTCAGTATCTTCTGGAACTGTCCCACACTGAGAGTCAGCACCTTTAGGTCCTGTACCCCAGAGATAGTCAGCACCTTCAGGAACTATCCCGCGGTGAGACTCAGCACCTTCAGAAACTGTACCCCAGTGAGTGTAAGCAGCATCAGAACCTGTTCCCCAGCGAGAGTGAGAACTTTCAAGAACTGTACCCCACTGAGAGTCTGCACCTTCAGGAACTGTACCACAGTCAGAGTCAATATCTACATGAATTATCACCAATGAGAGTCAGCAACTTCAGGATCTGGACCCCCATGACATTCAGCACCTTCAGGAACTGTCCTCCAGTGAGATTCAGCACCTGCAGGATCTGTACCCCCATGAGAGTCAACACCTTCAGTAACTGTACCCCAGGGAGAGTCAGCACCTTCACGAACTGTACCCCAGGGAGAATCTGCACATTCAGGAACTGTATCCCAGCAAGAGTCAGCAACTTCTAGAAATCTCCGACACTGAGATTCAGCACCATCAGGACCTGTACCACAGTGAGAGTCAGCACCTTCAGGAACTGTACCCCAGTCAGAGTCAGCACCTTCAGAACATGTCCCCCAGTGAGAGTCAGCACCTTCAGGAACTGTCCCACAGTCAGAGTCAGAATGTTGAAAACTGTCCCCCGGCGTGAGTCAGCAACTTCAGGAACTGTACCCCAATGAGAGTCAGCACCATCAGAACCAGTATCCCAGCGAGAGTCAGCACATTCAGGAACTATCCCCCAGTAAGAGGCAGCATCTTCAGGAATTGTACCCCAGTGAGAGTCAGCACCATCAGTAACTGTACTCCAATGATAGTCAGCACCTTTAGAAACCGTACCCCAGTTAAAGTGAGCAACTTCAGGAACTGTACCCCAGTCAGGATCAGCAACTTCAGGAACTGTACTCCAGTCAGAATCAGCAACTTCAGGAACTGTACCCCAGTTAGTCAGCAACTTCAGAACTGTATCCCAGTGAGAATCAGCACCTGCAGGAACTGTCCCCCAGTGAACGTCAGCACCATCAGGACCTGTATCTAATGAGTGTCAGCACCTTCAGCAATTATACCCCAGTGAGAATCAGCACCATCAGGACCTGTATCTAATGAGTGTCAGCACCTTCAGCAATTATACCCCAGTCAGAGTCAGCACCGTCAGGACCTGTATCTAATGAGTGTCAGCACCTTCAGCAATTATAACCCAGTGAGAGTCAGAGCCTTCAGGAAAAGTTCTCCAGTGAGTTTAAGCAGCATCAGAACCTGTACCCCAGCGACAGTCTGCACCTTCAGGAACTGTACCACAGTATAAGTCAATATCTAAAGGAATTATCACCAGTGAGAGTCAGCACCTTCAGGATCTGTACACTCATGAGAGTCAGCACCTTCAGGATCTGTCCCCCAGTGAGAGTCAGCATTTTCAGGAACTGTTCCACAGTGAGAGTCAACAACTTCAGGAACTGTACTCCAATGAGAGTCAGCACCTTCAGGAAATGTCCCCCACTGAGAGTCAGCACCTTCAGGAACTGTCACCCAGTCAGTCAGCACCATCAGAACCTGTCACCCAGCAAGAGTCAGCAGACTCAGGAACTGTACCCCAGAGAGAATCAGCACCTTCAGGGACTGTCCACAGTGAGAGTCAGCACCTTCAAGAACTGTAGCCCAGCGAGAGTCAGCAACTTCAGGAACTGTAACCCAGTTAGATTCAGCACCTTCAGGAACTGTACCCCAGTTAGATTCAGCACCATCAGGAACTGTATCCCAGTGAGTGTCAGCGCCTATAGTAACTGAATCCCAGTGAGAGTCTGCACCTTCAGAAACTGTACCCCAGTGAGAGGCAGCACCATCAGGAACTGTCCCCCACTGAGAGTCAGCAACTTCAGGAACAGTCTCCCATTGAGAGTCAGCACCTTCAGTAACTGTACTCCAGTGAGATTCAGCACCTTTAGGAACTGTACCCAGGTTAGAGTCAACACCTTCAGAAACTGTACTCCAGTGAGAATCAGCATCTTCAGTAAATGTACCCCAGTGAGAATCAGCACCTTCATAAACTGTACCTCAGTTAGAGTCAGCACCTTCAGGAACTGTACGCCAATGAGAGTCAGCTCCTTCTGGAATTGTACACCAGTGAGAGTCAGCACCTTCAGGAACTGTACCTCAGTGAGAGTCAGCAACTTCAGCAACTGTACCCCAATCAGAGTCACCAAAATCAGGAACTGTATCCCAGTGAGTGTCAGCACCTTCAGGAAATGTACCCCAGTGACATTCAGCACCATCAGTAAGTGTACCGCATGGAGAGTCAGCAACTTCAGGAACTGTCCCCCATTGAGAGTCACCACCATCAGGATCTGTAACCCAGTTACAGTCAGCACCTTCAGCAATTGTACCCCAGTCAGAGTCAGCACCATCAGGACATATACCCCAATCAGAGTCAGCAACTTCAGGACCTATGCCCCAGTGGGAGTCAGAAGTTCAGGAATTGCACCCCAGTGAGAGTCAGCACCCCCAGGAATTCTGCCCCCGTGAGAGTGAGCATATTCAGGAACTGAATGCCACTGAGAGTCAACACCATCAAGACCTGTAGCCCATTGAGAGTCAGCGCCATCAGGACCTATAAGCCAGTGAGAGTCAGCAGCTTCAGGAACTGTATCCCACTGAGAGTCAGCACCTTCAGAAACTGTAACCCAGTGAGAGTCAGCACCTTCAGGAACTGTATCCCAAGGACAGTCAGTATCTTCTGGAACTGTCCCACACTGAGACTCAGCACCTTCAGGTCCTGTACCCCAGAGAGAGGCAACACCTTAAGGAACTATCCCGCAGTGAGACTCAGCACCTTCAGGAACTGTACCCCAGTGAGTGTAAGCAGCATCAGAACCTGTTCCCCAGCGAGAGTGAGCACTCTCAGGAACTGTACCCCACTGAGAGTCTGCACCTTCAGTAACTGTACCACAGTCAGAGTCAATATCTACATGAATTATCACCAATGAGAGTCAGCAACTTCAGGATCTGGACCCCCATGAGAGTCAGCACCTTCAGTAACTGTACTCCAGTCAGAATCAGCAACTTCAGTAACTGTACTCCAGTCAGAATCAGCAACTTCAGGAACTGTACCCCAGTTAGTCAGCAACTTCAGAACTGTATCCCAGTGAGAGTCAGCACCTTCAGGACCTGTATCCCAGTGAGAATCAGCACCTGCAGGAACTATCCCCCAGTGAACGTCAGCACCATCAGGACCTGTATCTAATGAGTGTCAGCACCTTCAGCAATTATACCCCAGTGAGAGTCAGCGCCTTCAGGAAAAGTTCGCCAGTGAGTGTAAGCAGCATCAGAGCCTGTACCCCAGCTACAGTCTGTACCTTCAGGAACTGTACCACAGTATAAGTCAATATCTAAAGGAATTAACACCAGTGAGAGTCAGCACCTTCAGGATCTGTACCCCCATGAGATTCAGCACTTTCAGGAACTGTCCCCCAATGAGAGTCAGCATTTTCAGGAACTGTACCACAGTGAGAATCAACAACTTCAGGAACTGTACTCCAGTGAGAGTCAGCACCTACAGGAAATGTCCCCCACTGAGAGTCAGCACCTTCAGGAACTGTCACCCAGTGAGAGTCAGCACCATCAGAAACTGTCACCCAGTGAGAGTCAGCAGCCTCATGCACTGTGCCACAATGAGAGTCAGCGCTTCAGGAACTATTCCCCAGAGAGAATCAGCACCTTCAGGGACTGTCCCCATTGAGAATCAGCACCTTCAAGAACTGTACCCCAGCGAGAGTCAGCAACTTCAGGAACTGTACCCCAGTTAGATTTAGCACCTTCAGGAACTGTACCCCAGCGAGAGTCAGCTCCATCAGGAACTGTACCCCAGTTAGATTCAGCACCATCAGGAACCATACCCCAGTTAATTCAGCAACATCAGGAACTGTATCCCAGTGAATGTCAGCACCTTCGTAACTGTATCCCAGGGAGAGTCAGCACCTTCAGGACCTATACACCAGTCACAGTCAGCACCATCAGGACATATACCCCAATCAGAGTCAGCAACTTCAGGATCTGGACCCCCATGAGAGTCAGCAACTTCAGGAACTGTCCTCCAGTGAGATTCAGCACCTTCAGTAACTGTACTCCAGTCAGAATCAGCAACTTCAGGTACTGTACCCCAGTTAGTCAGCAACTTCAGAACTGTATCCCAGTGAGAGTCAGCAGCTTCAGGAACTGTATCCCACTGAAAGTCAGCACCTTCAGTAACTGTACTCCAGTGAGATTCAGCACCTTTAGGAAATGTCGTCCAGCAAGAGTCAGCAACTTCAGGAACTGTACCCCAGTGAGCGTCAGCACCATCGGGACCTTTTTCCCAGTGAGAGTTAGTACCTTCAGTAACTGTAACCCAGTGAGAATTAGAACCTACAGGAAATCTCCCCCAGTGAGAGTCACCACCATCAGGACCTGTATCCCAGTGAGAGTCAGCACCATCAGGAACTGTACCCCAGTGAGTGTCAGCAACATCAGGACCTGTCCCCCAGTTAGTGTCAGCACCTTCAGGAACTGTACTCCAGTGAGAATCACCAACTTCAGAAACTGTACCCCCGTGAGAATCAGCACCTTCATGAACTGTACCTAACTGAGAGTCAGCACCTTCTGGAACTGTAATCCAGCGAGAGTCAGCACCTTCCGGAACAGTACACCAGTGAGAGTCAGCACATTCAGGAACTGACCCCCCCCGTTAGAGTCAGCAGCTTATGGAACTGTACCCCAGTGAGAATCAGCAACTTCAGGAACCGTCCCCCATTGAGAGTCACCACCATCAGGATCTGTATCCCAGTTATAGTCAGCACCTTCAGCATTGTACCCCAGTCAGAGTCAGCACAATCAGGACATATACCCCAATCAGAGTCAGCACTTTCAGGACCTTTGCCCCAGTGAGAGTCAGCAGCTTCAGGAATTGCACCCCAGTGATAGTCAGCTCCCCCAGGAATTCTGCCCCCGTGAAAGTCAGCATATTCAGGAACTGAATGCCACTGAGAGTCAGTACCATCAAGACCTGTAGCCCATTGAGAGTCAGTGCCGTCAGGACCTATAGGCCAGTGAGAGTCAGCAGCTTCAGGAACGCTATCCCACTGAGAGTCAGCACCTTCAGTAACTGTACTCCAGTGAGATTCAGCACCTTTAGGAAATGTCGTCCAGCAAGAGTCAGCAACTTCAGGAACTGTACCCCAGTGAGAGTCATCACCATCGGGACTTTTTTCCCAATGAGAGTTAGCACCTTCAGTAACTGTACCCCAGTGAGAATCAGCGCCTTCAGTAACCGTATCCAAGCGAGACTCAGCACCATCAGGAACTCTACCCCAATGAGAGTCAGAAGCTTCAGGAATTGTAACCAAGTGATTATCAGCCCCTTCATGAACTGTATCCCTATGAGATTCAGCACCTTCAGGAACAGTCAACCACTGAGAGTCAGCACCTTCAGGAATTGTCCCGCTATTTGAGCCTCAGCACCTTGAGGAACTGTACCCCAGTGAGTATCAGCACCATCAAGACCTGTACCAAGGTAAGAGTCAGCACCTTCAGGACCTAGACCCCAGTGAGTGTCAGCACATTCAGGAACTGTACCCCATTTAGAGTCAGCACATTCAGGAACTGTACCCCAGTGAGAATCAGAACCTACAGGAAATCTCCTCCAGCAAGAGTCACCACCATCAGGAACTCTATCCCAGTGAGAGTCAGCACCTTCAGTAACTGTACTCCAGTGAGATTCAGCACCTTTAGGAACTGCAACCCTTTGAGTGTCAGCACCTTCAGGAACTGTACTCCAGTGAGAATCACCAACTTCAGAAACTGTACCCCAGTGAGAATCAGCACCTTCATGAACTGTACCTAACTGAGAGTCAGCACCTTCTGGAACTGTAATCCAGCAAGAGTCAGCACCTTCCAGAACAGCACACCAGTGAGAGTCAGCACATTCAGGAATTGAACCCCCGTTAGAATCAGCACCTTCAGGAACTTTACCCCAGTAAGAATCTGTACTTTCAGGAATTGTCCCCCAGTCAGAGTCACCACCATCAGGACTTGTATCCCAGTGAGAGTCAGCACCTTCAGGAACTGTCCCCCAGTGAGAGGCAGCACCATTAGGAACTGTACCCCAGTGAGAGTCAGCACCTTCAGGAACTGTACCCCAGTTAGATTCAGCACCTTCAGGAACTGTACCCCAGCGAGAGTCAGCACCATCAGGAACTGTACCCCAGTTAGATTCAGCACCATCAGGAACTGTATCCCAGTGAGTGTCAGCACCTTCAGTAACTGTATCCCAGGGAGAGTCAGAACCTTCAGGACCTATATACCAGTGAGACTCAGCACCGTCAGGAACAGTAAACCAGTGAGAGTCAGCACCTTCAGTAACTGTCCCCGAGTGAGAGTCAGCACCTTCAGGAACTGTACCCCAGTGAGAGTCAGCACCATCAGAACCTGTCCCCCAGCGAGAGTCAGCAGCCTCAGACACTGTACTACAATGAGAGTCAGCCCTTCAGGAACTGTACCCCAGAGAGAATCAGCACCTTCAGGGACTGTCCCCAGTTAGAGTCAGCACCTTCAAGAACTGTACCCCAGCGAGCGTCAGCAACTTCAGGAACAGTACCCCAGTTAGATTCAGCACTTTCAGGAAGTGTACCTCAGTGAGAATCAGAACCTTCAGGGTATATACCCCACTGAGAGTCAGCACCATCAGGAACTGTCCCCGAGTGAGAGGCAGCACCATTAGGAACTGTACCCCAGGGAGAGTCAGCACCATCAGAACCTGTCCCACAGCGAGAGTCAGCACATTCAGGACCTATACCTCAGTGAGAGTCAGCACCTTAAGGAACTGTGACCAAGTGAGAGTCAGCAACCTCAGGAATTGTACCCACTGACAGTCAGCACCTTCAGGAACTGACACCAAGTGGGAGTCAGCACCTTCAGGACCTATATCCCACTGAGAGTCAGCACCTTCAGGAACTGTACCACAGTGCGAATCAGCACCTTCAGTAACCGTATCCAAGCGAGACTCAGCACCATCAGGAACTCTACCCCAATGAGAGTCAGCAGCTTCAGGAATTGTAACCCAGTGATTATCAGCCCCTTCATGAACTGTATCCCAATGAGATTCAGCACCTTCAGGAACAGTCAACCACTGAGAGTCAGCACCTTAAGGAATTGTCCCGCTATTTGAACCTCAGCACCTTGAGGAACTGTACCCCAGTGAGTATCAGCACCATCAAGACCTGTACCAAGGTAAGAGTCAGCACCTTCAGGACCTAGACCCCAGTGAGAGTCAGCACATTCAGGAACTGTACCCCATTTAGAGTCAGCACCTTCAGGAACTGTACCCCAGTGAGAATTAGAACCTACAGGAAATCTCCCCCAGTGAGAGTTACCACCATCAGGACCTGTATCCCAGTGAGAGTCAGCACCATCAGGAACTGTACCCCAGTGAGAGTCAGCAACATCAGGAACTGACCCCAGTGAGAGTCAGCACCTTTAGTAACTGTACTCCAGTGAGAATCAGCACCATTAGGAACTGCACCCCAGTTAGTGTCAGCACATTCAGGAACTGTACTCCAGTGAGAATCACCAACTTCAGAAACTGTACCCCAGTGAGAATCAGCACCTTCATGAACTGTACCTAACTGAGAGTCAGCACCTTCTGGAACTGTAATCCAGCGAGAGTCGGCACCTTCCGGAACAGTACACCAGTGAACATCAGCACATTCAGGAACTGACCCCCCGTCAGAGTCAGCAGCTTATGGAACTGTACCCCAGTGAGAGTCAGCACCTTCAGGAACTGTACCCCAGTGAGAATCTGTACTTTCAGGAACTGTCCCCCAGTAAGAATCACCACCATCAGGAATTGTATCCCAGTGATAGTCAGCACCTTCAGGAACTGTCCCCCAGTGAGAGGCAGCACCTTCAGTAACTGTACTCCAGTGAGATTCAGCACATTTAGGAACTGTACCCTAGTTAGAGACAGCAGGTTCAGAAACTGTACTCCAGCGAGAATCAGCACCTTCAGGAACTGTACCACAGTGAGAATCAGCACCTTCATAAACAGTACCACAGTGAGAGTCAGCACCTTCTGGAACTGTACACCAGTGAGAGCACCTTCAGAATCTGTACTTCAGTGAGACTCAGCACCTTCAGGAAATGTAAACCAATGAGAGTCACCAAAATCAGGACCTGTATCCCAGTGAGCATCAGCACCTTCAAGATATGTACCCCAGAGTCATGCAACACCATCAGGAATGGGACCCCAGTGAGAGTCAGCACCTTCAGTAACTGTACTCAAGTAACAATCAGCACCTTTAGGAACTGTACATGAGTGAAAGTCAGCACCTTCAGGAACTGTACCCCTGTGAAAATCAGCACCTTCATCAACTGTACCTCAGTGAGAGTCAGCTACTTCTGGAACTGTTACCAGTGAGAGTCAGCACCTTCCGGAACAGTAAACCAGTGAGAGTCAGCACCTTCAGGAACTGTCCCCGAGTGACAGTCAGAACCTTCAGGAACTGTACCACAGTGAGAGTCAGCACCATCAGATCCTGTCCCCCAGCGAGAGTCAGCAGCATCAGGCACTGTACCACAATGAGAGTCAGCCCTTCAGGAACTGTAACCCAGAGAGAATCAGCACCTTCAGGGACTATACCCAGTTAGAGTCAGCACCTTCAAGAACTGTACCCCAGCGAGAGTCAGCAACTTCAGGAACTGTACCCCAGTTAGATTCAGCACTTTCAGGAAGTGTACCTCAGTGAGAATCAGAAACTTCAGGGTACATACCCCACTGAGAGTCAGCACCATCAGGAACTGTCCCCGAGTGAGAGGCAGCACCATTAGGAACTGTACCCCAGGGATAGTCAGCACCATCAGAACCTGCCCCCCAGCGAGAGTCAGCACATTTAGACCTATATCTCCGTCAGAGTCAGCACCTTAAGGAACTGTCACCAAGTGAGAGTCAGCAACCTCAGGAACTGACACCAAGTGGGAGTCAGCACCTTCAGGACCCATATCCCACTGAGAGTCAGCACCTTCAGGAACTGTATCCCAAGGAGCGTCAGTATCTTCTGGAACTGTCTCACACTGAGAGTCAGCAACATCAGGTCCTGTACCCCAGAGAGAGTCAGAACCTTCAGGAACTCTACCCCAGTGAGAGTCAGCACCTTCATGAATTGTACCCCATTGAGAATCGGCAACTTAAGGAACTGTACCACAGTCAGAGTCAGCACCATCAGGAACTAACCCGCGGTGAGACTCAGCACCTTCAGGAACTGTACCCCAGTGAGTGTAAACAGCATCAGAACCTGTTCCCCAGCGAGAGTGAGCAGTTTCAGGAACTGTACCCCACTGAGAGTCTGCACCTTCAGGAACTGTACCACAGTCAGAGTCAATATCTACATGAATTATCACCAATGAGAGGCAGCAACTTCAGGATCTGGACCCCCATGAGAGTCAGCACCTTCAGGAACTGTCCCCCAGTGAGATTCAGCACCTGCGGGATCTGTATCCCCGTGAGAGTCATCACCTTCAGTAACTGTACCCCAGGGAGAGTCAGCACCTTCAGGAACTGTACCCCAGAGAGAATCTGCACATTCAGGAACTGTATCCCAGCGAGAGTCAGCAACTTCCGGAAATCTCCCTCACTGAGATTCAGCACCATCAGGATCTGTACAACAGAGAGAGTCAGCACCTTCAGAAACTGTACCCCACTGAGAGTCAGCACCTTCAGGAACTGTACCCCAGTCAGAGTCAGCGCCTTCAGAAAATGTCCCCCAGTGAGAGTCAGCACCGTCAGGAACTGTACCACAGTCAGAGTCAATATCTACATGAACTATCACCAATGAGAGGCAGCAACTTCAGGATCTGGACCCCCATGAGAGTCAGCACCTTCAGGAACTGTCCCCCAGTGAGATTCAGCACCTACGGGATCTGTACCCCATGAGAGTCAACACCTTCAGGAACTGTACCCCAGGGAGAGTCAGAAACTTCAGGAACTGTACCCAGAGAGAATCTGCACATTCAGGAACCGTATCCCAGCGACAGTCAGAAACTTCTGGAAATCTCCCACACTGAGATTCAGCACCATCAGGATCTGTACCACAGTGAGAGTCAGCACCTTCAGAAACTGTCCCCCAGCGAGAGTCAGCACCTTCAGGAACTGTACCCCAGTCAGAGTCAGCACCTTCAGAACATGTCCCCCACTGAGAGTCAGCACCGTCATGAACTGTACCCCAGTGAGAGTCAGCAACTTCAGGAACTGTACCCCAGTGAGAGTCAGCACCATCAGAACTAGTCTCCCAGCGAGAGTCAGCACATTCAGGAACTATCCTCCAGTAAGAGGCAGCAACTTCAGGAACTGTACCCCAGTTAGATTCAGCAACTTCAGGAATTGTACCTCAGTGAGAATCAGAACCTTCAGGGTACATACCCCACTGACAGTCAGCACCATCAGGAACTGTCCCCGAGTGAGCGGCAGCACCATTAGGAACTGTACCCCAGGGAGATTCAGCACCATCAGAACCTGTCCCACAGCGAGAGTCAGCACATTCAGGACCTATACCTCAGTGAGAGTCAGCATCTTCAGGAACTGTCACCAAGTGAGAGTCAGCAACCTCAGGACCTGTACCCACTGAGAGTCAGCACCTTCAGGAACTGACACCAAGTGGGAGTCAGCACCTTCAGGACCTATATCCCACTGAGAGTCAGCACCATCAGGAACTGACACCAAGTTGGAGTCAGCTTCTTCAGGACCTATATCTCACTGAGAGTCAGCACCTTCAGGAACTGTATCCCAAGGAGAGTCAGCACCTTCAGGAACTGTAACCCATTGAGAGTCAGCACCTTCAGGAACTGTATCCCAAGGACAGTCAGTATCTTCTGGAACTGTCCCACACTGAGAGTCAGCACCTTTAGGTCCTGTACCCCAGAGATAGTCAGCACCTTCAGGAACTATCCCGCGGTGAGACTCAGCACCTTCAGAAACTGTACCCCAGTGAGTGTAAGCAGCATCAGAACCTGTTCCCCAGCGAGAGTGAGAACTTTCAAGAACTGTACCCCACTGAGAGTCTGCACCTTCAGGAACTGTACCACAGTCAGAGTCAATATCTACATGAATTATCACCAATGAGAGTCAGCAACTTCAGGATCTGGACCCCCATGACATTCAGCACCTTCAGGAACTGTCCTCCAGTGAGATTCAGCACCTGCAGGATCTGTACCCCCATGAGAGTCAACACCTTCAGTAACTGTACCCCAGGGAGAGTCAGCACCTTCACGAACTGTACCCCAGGGAGAATCTGCACATTCAGGAACTGTATCCCAGCAAGAGTCAGCAACTTCTAGAAATCTCCGACACTGAGATTCAGCACCATCAGGACCTGTACTACAGTGAGAGTCAGCACCTTCAGGAACTGTACCCCAGTCAGAGTCAGCACCTTCAGAACATGTCCCCCAGTGAGAGTCAGCACCTTCAGGAACTGTCCCACAGTCAGAGTCAGAATGTTGAAAACTGTCCCCCGGCGTGAGTCAGCACCTTCAGGAACTGTACCCCAATGAGAGTCAGCACCATCAGAACCAGTATCCCAGCGAGAGTCAGCACATTCAGGAACTATCCCCCAGTAAGAGGCAGCATCTTCAGGAATTGTACCCCAGTGAGAGTCAGCACCATCAGTAACTGTACTCCAATGATAGTCAGCACCTTTAGAAACTGTACCCCAGTTAAAGTCAGCAACTTCAGGAACTGTACCCCAGTCAGGATCAGCAACTTCAGGAACTGTACTCCAGTCAGAATCAGCAACTTCAGGAACTGTACCCCAGTTAGTCAGCAACTTCAGAACTGTATCCCAGTGAGAATCAGCACCTGCAGGAACTGTCCCCCAGTGAACGTCAGCACCATCAGGACCTGTATCTAATGAGTGTCAGCACCTTCAGTAATTATACCCCAGTGAGAATCAGCACGATCAGGACCTGTATCTAATGAGTGTCAGCACCTTCAGCAATTATACCCCAGTCAGAGTCAGCACCGTCAGGACCTGTATCTAATGAGTGTCAGCACCTTCAGCAATTATAACCCAGTGAGAGTCAGAGCCTTCAGGAAAAGTTCTCCAGTGAGTTTAAGCAGCATCAGAACCTGTACCCCAGCGACAGTCTGCACCTTCAGGAACTGTACCACAGTATAAGTCAATATCTAAAGGAATTATCACCAGTGAGAGTCAGCACCTTCAGGATCTGTACCCTCATGAGAGTCAGCATTTTCAGGAACTGTTCCACAGTGAGAGTCAACAACTTCAGGAACTGTACTCCAATGAGAGTCAGCACCTTCAGGAAATGTCCCCCACTGAGAGTCAGCACCTTCAGGAACTGTCACCCAGTCAGTCAGCACCATCAGAACCTGTCACCCAGCAAGAGTCAGCAGACTCAGGAACTGTACCCCAGAGAGAATCAGCACCTTCAGGGACTGTCCACAGTGAGAGTCAGCACCTTCAAGAACTGTAGCCCAGCGAGAGTCAGCAACTTCAGGAACTGTAACCCAGTTAGATTCAGCACCTTCAGGAACTGTACCCCAGTTAGATTCAGCACCATCAGGAACTGTATCCCAGTGAGTGTCAGCGCCTATAGTAACTGAATCCCAGTGAGAGTCTGCACCTTCAGAAACTGTACTCCAGTGAGATTCAGCACCTTTAGGAACTGTACCCAGGTTAGAGTCAACACCTTCAGAAACTGTACTCCAGTGAGAATCAGCATCTTCAGTAAATGTACTCCAGTGAGAATCAGCACCTTCATAAACTGTACCTCAGTTAGAGTCAGCACCTTCAGGAACTGTACGCCAATGAGAGTCAGCTCCTTCTGGAATTGTACACCAGTGAGAGTCAGCACCTTCAGGAACTGTACCTCAGTGAGAGTCAGCAACTTCAGCAACTGTACCCCAATCAGAGTCACCAAAATCAGGAACTGTATCCCAGTGAGTGTCAGCACCTTCAGGAAATGTACCCCAGTGACATTCAGCACCATCAGTAAGTGTACCGCATGGAGAGTCAGCAACTTCAGGAACTGTCCCCCATTGAGAGTCACCACCATCAGGATCTGTAACCCAGTTACAGTCAGCACCTTCAGCAATTGTACCCCAGTCAGAGTCAGCACCATCAGGACAT
The DNA here is from genome assembly GCF_017639515.1 of Carcharodon carcharias. Lineage (NCBI taxonomy): Eukaryota > Metazoa > Chordata > Chondrichthyes > Lamniformes > Lamnidae > Carcharodon > Carcharodon carcharias. The sequence continues at coordinate 70,357,060 of NC_054479.1, forward strand.
ATACCCCAATCAGAGTCAGCAACTTCAGGACCTATGCCCCAGTGGGAGTCAGAAGTTCAGGAATTGCACCCCAGTGAGAGTCAGCACCCCCAGGAATTCTGCCCCCGTGAGAGTGAGCATATTCAGGAACTGAATGCCACTGAGAGTCAACTCCATCAAGACCTGTAGCCCATTGAGAGTCAGCGCCATCAGGACCTATAAGCCAGTGAGAGTCAGCAGCTTCAGGAACTGTATCCCACTGAGAGTCAGCACCTTCAGAAACTGTAACCCAGTGAGAGTCAGCACCTTCAGGAACTGTATCCCAAGGACAGTCAGTATCTTCTGGAACTGTCCCACACTGAGAGTCAGCACCTTCAGGTCCTGTACCCCAGAGAGAGGCAACACCTTAAGGAACTATCCCGCAGTGAGACTCAGCACCTTCAGGAACTGTACCCCAGTGAGTGTAAGCAGCATCAGAACCTGTTCCCCAGCGAGAGTGAGCACTCTCAGGAACTGTACCCCACTGAGAGTCTGCACCTTCAGTAACTGTACCACAGTCAGAGTCAATATCTACATGAATTATCACCAATGAGAGTCAGCAACTTCAGGATCTGGACCCCCATGAGAGTCAGCACCTTCAGTAACTGTACTCCAGTCAGAATCAGCAACTTCAGTAACTGTACTCCAGTCAGAATCAGCAACTTCAGGAACTGTACCCCAGTTAGTCAGCAACTTCAGAACTGTATCCCAGTGAGAGTCAGCACCTTCAGGACCTGTATCCCAGTGAGAATCAGCACCTGCAGGAACTGTCCCCCAGTGAACGTCAGCACCATCAGGACCTGTATCTAATGAGTGTCAGCACCTTCAGCAATTATACCCCAGTGAGAGTCAGCGCCTTCAGGAAAAGTTCGCCAGTGAGTGTAAGCAGCATCAGAGCCTGTACCCCAGCTACAGTCTGTACCTTCTGGAACTGTACCACAGTATAAGTCAATATCTAAAGGAATTAACACCAGTGAGAGTCAGCACCTTCAGGATCTGTACCCCCATGAGATTCAGCACTTTCAGGAACTGTCCCCCAATGAGAGTCAGCATTTTCAGGAACTGTACCACAGTGAGAATCAACAACTTCAGGAACTGTACTCCAGTGAGAGTCAGCACCTACAGGAAATGTCCCCCACTGAGAGTCAGCACCTTCAGGAACTGTCACCCAGTGAGAGTCAGCACCATCAGAAACTGTCACCCAGTGAGAGTCAGCAGCCTCATGCACTGTGCCACAATGAGAGTCAGCGCTTCAGGAACTATTCCCCAGAGAGAATCAGCACCTTCAGGGACTGTCCCCATTGAGAATCAGCGCCTTCAAGAACTGTACCCCAGCGAGAGTCAGCAACTTCAGGAACTGTACCCCAGTTAGATTTAGCACCTTCAGGAACTGTACCCCAGCGAGAGTCAGCTCCATCAGGAACTGTACCCCAGTTAGATTCAGCACCATCAGGAACCATACCCCAGTTAATTCAGCAACATCAGGAACTGTATCCCAGTGAATGTCAGCACCTTCGTAACTGTATCCCAGGGAGAGTCAGCACCTTCAGGACCTATACACCAGTCACAGTCAGCACCATCAGGACATATACCCCAATCAGAGTCAGCAACTTCAGGATCTGGACCCCCATGAGAGTCAGCAACTTCAGGAACTGTCCTCCAGTGAGATTCAGCACCTTCAGTAACTGTACTCCAGTCAGAATCAGCAACTTCAGGTACTGTACCCCAGTTAGTCAGCAACTTCAGAACTGTATCCCAGTGAGAGTCAGCAGCTTCAGGAACTGTATCCCACTGAAAGTCAGCACCTTCAGTAACTGTACTCCAGTGAGATTCAGCACCTTTAGGAAATGTCGTCCAGCAAGAGTCAGCAACTTCAGGATCTGTACCCCAGTGAGAGTCATCACCTTCGGGACCTTTTTCCCAGTGAGAGTTAGCACCTTCAGTAACTGTACCCCAGTGAGCGTCAGCACCATCGGGACCTTTTTCCCAGTGAGAGTTAGCACCTTCAGTAACTGTACCCCAGTGAGAATTAGAACCTACAGGAAATCTCCCCCAGTGAGAGTCACCACCATCAGGACCTGTATCCCAGTGAGAGTCAGCACCATCAGGAACTGTACCCCAGTGAGTGTCAGCAACATCAGGACCTGTCCCCCAGTTAGTGTCAGCTCCTTCAGGAACTGTACTCCAGTGAGAATCACCAACTTCAGAAACTGTACCCGCGTGAGAATCAGCACCTTCATGAACTGTACCTAACTGAGAGTCAGCACCTTCTGGAACTGTAATCCAGCGAGAGTCAGCACCTTCCGGAACAGTACACCAGTGAGAGTCAGCACATTCAGGAACTGACCCCCCCGTTAGAGTCAGCAGCTTATGGAACTGTACCCCAGTGAGAATCAGCAACTTCAGGAACCGTCCCCCATTGAGAGTCACCACCATCAGGATCTGTATCCCAGTTATAGTCAGCACCTTCAGCATTGTACCCCAGTCAGAGTCAGCACAATCTGGACATATACCCCAATCAGAGTCAGCACTTTCAGGACCTTTGCCCCAGTGAGAGTCAGCAGCTTCAGGAATTGCACCCCAGTGATAGTCAGCTCCCCCAGGAATTCTGCCCCCGTGAAAGTCAGCATATTCAGGAACTGAATGCCACTGAGAGTCAGTACCATCAAGACCTGTAGCCCATTGAGAGTCAGTGCCGTCAGGACCTATAGGCCAGTGAGAGTCAGCAGCTTCAGGAACGCTATCCCACTGAGAGTCAGCACCTTCAGTAACTGTACTCCAGTGAGATTCAGCACCTTTAGGAAATGTCGTCCAGCAAGAGTCAGCAACTTCAGGAACTGTACCCCAGTGAGAGTCATCACCATCGGGACTTTTTTCCCAATGAGAGTTAGCACCTTCAGTAACTGTACCCCAGTGAGAATCAGCGCCTTCAGTAACCGTATCCAAGCGAGACTCAGCACCATCAGGAACTCTATCCTAATGAGAGTCAGAAGCTTCAGGAATTGTAACCAAGTGATTATCAGCCCCTTCATGAACTGTATCCCAATGAGATTCAGCACCTTCAGGAACAGTCAACCACTGAGAGTCAGCACCTTCAGGAATTGTCCCGCTATTTGAGCCTCAGCACCTTGAGGAACTGTACCCCAGTGAGTATCAGCACCATCAAGACCTGTACCAAGGTAAGAGTCAGCACCTTCAGGACCTAGACCCCAGTGAGTGTCAGCACATTCAGGAACTGTACCCCATTTAGAGTCAGCACATTCAGGAACTGTACCCCAGTGAGAATCAGAACCTACAGGAAATCTCCTCCAGCAAGAGTCACCACCATCAGGAACTCTATCCCAGTGAGAGTCAGCACCTTCAGTAACTGTACTCCAGTGAGATTCAGCACCTTTAGGAACTGCAACCCTTTGAGTGTCAGCACCTTCAGGAACTGTACTCCAGTGAGAATCACCAACTTCAGAAACTGTACCCCAGTGAGAATCAGCACCTTCATGAACTGTACCTAACTGAGAGTCAGCACCTTCTGGAACTGTAATCCAGCAAGAGTCAGCACCTTCCAGAACAGCACACCAGTGAGAGTCAGCACATTCAGGAATTGAACCCCCGTTAGAATCAGCACCTTCAGGAACTTTACCCCAGTAAGAATCTGTACTTTCAGGAACTGTCCCCCAGTCAGAGTCACCACCATCAGGACTTGTATCCCAGTGAGAGTCAGCACCTTCAGGAACTGTCCCCCAGTGAGAGGCAGCACCATTAGGAACTGTACCCCAGTGAGAGTCAGCACCTTCAGGAACTGTACCCCAGTTAGATTCAGCACCTTCAGGAACTGTACCCCAGCGAGAGTCAGCACCATCAGGAACTGTACCCCAGTTAGATTCAGCACCATCAGGAACTGTATCCCAGTGAGTGTCAGCACCTTCAGTAACTGTATCCCAGGGAGAGTCAGCACCTTCAGGACCTATATACCAGTGAGACTCAGCACCGTCAGGAACAGTAAACCAGTGAGAGTCAGCACCTTCAGTAACTGTCCCCGAGTGAGAGTCAGCACCTTCAGGAACTGTACCCCAGTGAGAGTCAGCACCATCAGAACCTGTCCCCCAGCGAGAGTCAGCAGCCTCAGACACTGTACTACAATGAGAGTCAGCCCTTCAGGAACTGTACCCCAGAGAGAATCAGCACCTTCAGGGACTGTCCCCAGTTAGAGTCAGCACCTTCAAGAACTGTACCCCAGCGAGCGTCAGCAACTTCAGGAACAGTACCCCAGTTAGATTCAGCACTTTCAGGAAGTGTACCTCAGTGAGAATCAGAACCTTCAGGGTATATACCCCACTGAGAGTCAGCACCATCAGGAACTGTCCCCGAGTGAGAGGCAGCACCATTAGGAACTGTACCCCAGGGAGAGTCAGCACCATCAGAACCTGTCCCACAGCGAGAGTCAGCACATTCAGGACCTATACCTCAGTGAGAGTCAGCACCTTAAGGAACTGTGACCAAGTGAGAGTCAGCAACCTCAGGAATTGTACCCACTGACAGTCAGCACCTTCAGGAACTGACACCAAGTGGGAGTCAGCACCTTCAGGACCTATATCCCACTGAGAGTCAGCACCTTCAGGAACTGTACCACAGTGCGAATCAGCACCTTTAGGAAATGTCGTCCAGCAAGAGTCAGCAACTTCAGGAACTGTACCCCAGTGAGAGTCATCACCATCGGGACTTTTTTCCCAATGAGAGTTAGCACCTTCAGTAACTGTACCCCAGTGAGAATCAGCGCCTTCAGTAACGGTATCCAAGCGAGACTCAGCACCATCAGGAACTCTACCCCAATGAGAGTCAGCAGCTTCAGGAATTGTAACCCAGTGATTATCAGCCCCTTCATGAACTGTATCCCAATGAGATTCAGCACCTTCAGGAACAGTCAACCACTGAGAGTCAGCACCTTAAGGAATTGTCCCGCTATTTGAACCTCAGCACCTTGAGGAACTGTACCAAAGTGAGTATCAGCACCATCAAGACCTGTACCAAGGTAAGAGTCAGCACCTTCAGGACCTAGACCCCAGTGAGAGTCAGCACATTCAGGAACTGTACCCCATTTAGAGTCAGCACCTTCAGGAACTGTACCCCAGTGAGAATTAGAACCTACAGGAAATCTCCCCCAGTGAGAGTTACCACCATCAGGACCTGTATCCCAGTGAGAGTCAGCACCATCAGGAACTGTACCCCAGTGAGAGTCAGCAACATCAGGAACTGACCCCAGTGAGAGTCAGCACCTTTAGTAACTGTACTCCAGTGAGAATCAGCACCATTAGGAACTGCACCCCAGTTAGTGTCAGCACATTCAGGAACTGTACTCCAGTGAGAATCACCAACTTCAGAAACTGTACCCCAGTGAGAATCAGCACCTTCATGAACTGTACCTAACTGAGAGTCAGCACCTTCTGGAACTGTAATCCAGCGAGAGTCGGCACCTTCCGGAACAGTACACCAGTGAACATTCTCACATTCAGGAACTGACCCCCTCGTCAGAGTCAGCAGCTTATGGAACTGTACCCCAGTGAGAGTCAGCACCTTCAGGAACTGTACCCCAGTGAGAATCTGTACTTTCAGGAACTGTCCCCCAGTAAGAGTCACCACCATCAGGAATTGTATCCCAGTGATAGTCAGCACCTTCAGGAACTGTCCCCCAGTGAGAGGCAGCACCTTCAGTAACTGTACTCCAGTGAGATTCAGCACATTTAGGAACTGTACCCTAGTTAGAGACAGCAGGTTCAGAAACTGTACTCCAGCGAGAATCAGCACCTTCAGGAACTGTACCACAGTGAGAATCAGCACCTTCATAAACAGTACCACAGTGAGAGTCAGCACCTTCTGGAACTGTACACCAGTGAGAGCACCTTCAGAATCTGTACTTCAGTGAGACTCAGCACCTTCAGGAAAAGTAAACCAATGAGAGTCACCAAAATCAGGACCTGTATCCCAGTGAGCATCAGCACCTTCAAGATATGTACCCCAGAGTCATGCAACACCATCAGGAATGGGACCCCAGTGAGAGTCAGCACCTTCAGTAACTGTACTCAAGTAACAATCAGCACCTTTAGGAACTGTACATGAGTGAAAGTCAGCACCTTCAGGAACTGTACTCCTGTGAAAATCAGCACCTTCATCAACTGTACCTCAGTGAGAGTCAGCTACTTCTGGAACTGTTACCAGTGAGAGTCAGCACCTTCCGGAACAGTAAACCAGTGAGAGTCAGCACCTTCAGGAACTGTCCCCGAGTGACAGTCAGAACCTTCAGGAACTGTACCACAGTGAGAGTCAGCACCTTCAGAACCTGTCACCCAGCGAGAGTCAGCACCATCAGATCCTGTCCCCCAGCGAGAGTCAGCAGCATCAGGCACTGTACCACAATGAGAGTCAGCCCTTCAGGAACTGTAACCCAGAGAGAATCAGCACCTTCAGGGACTATACCCAGTTAGAGTCAGCACCTTCAAGAACTGTACCCCAGCGAGAGTCAGCAACTTCAGGAACTGTACCCCAGTTAGATTCAGCACTTTCAGGAAGTTTACCTCAGTGAGAATCAGAAACTTCAGGGTACATACCCCACTGAGAGTCAGCACCATCAGGAACTGTCCCCGAGTGAGAGGCAGCACCATTAGGAACTGTACCCCAGGGAGAGTCAGCACCATCAGAACCTGTCCCACAGCGAGAGTCAGCACATTCAGGACCTATACCTCAGTGAGAGTCAGCACCTTAAGGAACTGTGACCAAGTGAGAGTCAGCAACCTCAGGAATTGTACCCACTGACAGTCAGCACCTTCAGGAACTGACACCAAGTGGGAGTCAGCACCTTCAGGACCTATATCCCACTGAGAGTCAGCACCTTCAGGAACTGTACCACAGTGCAAATCAGCACCTTCAGTAACCGTATCCAAGCGAGACTCAGCACCATCAGGAATCTACCCCAATGAGAGTCAGCAGCTTCAGGAATTGTAACCCAGTGATTATCAGCCCCTTCATGAACTGTATCCCAATGAGATTCAGCACCTTCAGGAACAGTCAACCACTGAGAGTCAGCACCTTAAGGAATTGTCCCGCTATTTGAACCTCAGCACCTTGAGGAACTGTACCCCAGTGAGTATCAGCACCATCAAGACCTGTACCAAGGTAAGAGTCAGCACCTTCAGGACCTAGACCCCAGTGAGAGTCAGCACATTCAGGAACTGTACCCCATTTAGAGTCAGCACCTTCAGGAACTGTACCCCAGTGAGAATTAGAACCTACAGGAAATCTCCCCCAGTGAGAGTTACCACCATCAGGACCTGTATCCCAGTGAGAGTCAGCACCATCAGGAACTGTACCCCAGTGAGAGTCAGCAACATCAGGAACTGACCCCAGTGAGAGTCAGCACCTTCAGTAACTGTACTCCAGTGAGAATCAGCACCATTAGGAACTGCACCCCAGTTAGTGTCAGCACATTCAGGAACTGTACTCCAGTGAGAATCACCAACTTCAGAAACTGTACCCCAGTGAGAATCAGCACCTTCATGAACTGTACCTAACTGAGAGTCAGCACCTTCTGGAACTGTAATCCAGCGAGAGTCGGCACCTTCCGGAACAGTACACCAGTGAACATCAGCACATTCAGGAACTGACCCCCCGTCAGAGTCAGCAGCTTATGGAACTGTACCCCAGTGAGAGTCAGCACCTTCAGGAACTGTACCCCAGTGAGAATCTGTACTTTCAGGAACTGTCCCCCAGTAAGAGTCACCACCATCAGGAATTGTATCCCAGTGATAGTCAGCACCTTCAGGAACTGTCCCCCAGTGAGAGGCAGCACCTTCAGTAACTGTACTCCAGTGAGATTCAGCACATTTAGGAACTGTACCCTAGTTAGAGACAGCAGGTTCAGAAACTGTACTCCAGCGAGAATCAGCACCTTCAGGAACTGTACCACAGTGAGAATCAGCACCTTCATAAACAGTACCACAGTGAGAGTCAGCACCTTCTGGAACTGTACACCAGTGAGAGCACCTTCAGAATCTGTACTTCAGTGAGACTCAGCACCTTCAGGAAATGTAAACCAATGAGAGTCACCAAAATCAGGACCTGTATCCCAGTGAGCATCAGCACCTTCAAGATATGTACCCCGGAGTCATGCAACACCATCAGGAATGGGACCCCAGTGAGAGTCAGCACCTTCAGTAACTGTACTCAAGTAACAATCAGCACCTTTAGGAACTGTACATGAGTGAAAGTCAGCACCTTCAGGAACTGTACTCCTGTGAAAATCAGCACCTTCATCAACTGTACCTCAGTGAGAGTCAGCTACTTCTGGAACTGTTACCAGTGAGAGTCAGCACCTTCCGGAACAGTAAACCAGTGAGAGTCAGCACCTTCAGGAACTGTCCCCGAGTGACAGTCAGAACCTTCAGGAACTGTACCACAGTGAGAGTCAGCACCTTCAGAACCTGTCACCCAGCGAGAGTCAGCACCATCAGATCCTGTCCCCCAGCGAGAGTCAGCAGCATCAGGCACTGTACCACAATGAGAGTCAGCCCTTCAGGAACTGTAACCCAGAGAGAATCAGCACCTTCAGGGACTATACCCAGTTAGAGTCAGCACCTTCAAGAACTGTACCCCAGCGAGAGTCAGCAACTTCAGGAACTGTACCCCAGTTAGATTCAGCACTTTCAGGAAGTGTACCTCAGTGAGAATCAGAAACTTCAGGGTACATACCCCACTGAGAGTCAGCACCATCAGGAACTGTCCCCGAGTGAGAGGCAGCACCATTAGGAACTGTACCCCAGGGATAGTCAGCACCATCAGAACCTGCCCCCCAGCGAGAGTCAGCACATTTAGACCTATATCTCCGTCAGAGTCAGCACCTTAAGGAACTGTCACCAAGTGAGAGTCAGCAACCTCAGGAACTGACACCAAGTGGGAGTCAGCACCTTCAGGACCCATATCCCACTGAGAGTCAGCACCTTCAGGAACTGTATCCCAAGGAGCGTCAGTATCTTCTGGAACTGTCTCACACTGAGAGTCAGCAACATCAGGTCCTGTACCCCAGAGAGAGTCAGAACCTTCAGGAACTCTACCCCAGTGAGAGTCAGCACCTTCATGAATTGTACCCCATTGAGAATCGGCAACTTAAGGAACTGTACCACAGTCAGAGTCAGCACCATCAGGAACTAACCCGCGGTGAGACTCAGCACCTTCAGGAACTGTACCCCAGTGAGTGTAAACAGCATCAGAACCTGTTCCCCAGCGAGAGTGAGCAGTTTCAGGAACTGTACCCCACTGAGAGTCTGCACCTTCAGGAACTGTACCACAGTCAGAGTCAATATCTACATGAATTATCACCAATGAGAGGCAGCAACTTCAGGATCTGGACCCCCATGAGAGTCAGCACCTTCAGGAACTGTCCCCCAGTGAGATTCAGCACCTGCGGGATCTGTATCCCCGTGAGAGTCATCACCTTCAGTAACTGTACCCCAGGGAGAGTCAGCACCTTCAGGAACTGTACCCCAGAGAGAATCTGCACATTCAGGAACTGTATCCCAGCGAGAGTCAGCAACTTCCGGAAATCTCCCTCACTGAGATTCAGCACCATCAGGATCTGTACAACAGAGAGAGTCAGCACCTTCAGAAACTGTACCCCACTGAGAGTCAGCACCTTCAGGAACTGTACCCCAGTCAGAGTCAGCGCCTTCAGAAAATGTCCCCCAGTGAGAGTCAGCACCGTCAGGAACTGTACCACAGTCAGAGTCAATATCTACATGAACTATCACCAATGAGAGGCAGCAACTTCAGGATCTGGACCCCCATGAGAGTCAGCACCTTCAGGAACTGTCCCCCAGTGAGATTCAGCACCTACGGGATCTGTACCCCATGAGAGTCAACACCTTCAGGAACTGTACCCCAGGGAGAGTCAGAAACTTCAGGAACTGTACCCAGAGAGAATCTGCACATTCAGGAACCGTATCCCAGCGACAGTCAGAAACTTCTGGAAATCTCCCACACTGAGATTCAGCACCATCAGGATCTGTACCACAGTGAGAGTCAGCACCTTCAGAAACTGTCCCCCAGCGAGAGTCAGCACCTTCAGGAACTGTACCCCAGTCAGAGTCAGCACCTTCAGAACATGTCCCCCACTGAGAGTCAGCACCGTCATGAACTGTACCCCAGTGAGAGTCAGCAACTTCAGGAACTGTACCCCAGTGAGAGTCAGCACCATCAGAACTAGTCTCCCAGCGAGAGTCAGCACATTCAGGAACTATCCTCCAGTAAGAGGCAGCAACTTCAGGAACTGTACCCCAGTTAGATTCAGCAACTTCAGGAATTGTACCTCAGTGAGAATCAGAACCTTCAGGGTACATACCCCACTGACAGTCAGCACCATCAGGAACTGTCCTCGAGTGAGCGGCAGCACCATTAGGAACTGTACCCCAGGGAGATTCAGCACCATCAGAACCTGTCCCACAGCGAGAGTCAGCACATTCAGGACCTATACCTCAGTGAGAGTCAGCATCTTCAGGAACTGTCACCAAGTGAGAGTCAGCAACCTCAGGACCTGTACCCACTGAGAGTCAGCACCTTCAGGAACTGACACCAAGTGGGAGTCAGCACCTTCAGGACCTATATCCCACTGAGAGTCAGCACCATCAGGAACTGACACCAAGTTGGAGTCAGCTTCTTCAGGACCTATATCCCACTGAGAGTCAGCACCTTCAGGAACTGTATCCCAAGGAGAGTCAGCACCTTCAGGAACTGTAACCCATTGAGAGTCAGCACCTTCAGGGACTGTATCCCAAGGACAGTCAGTATCTTCTGGAACTGTCCCACACTGAGAGTCAGCACCTCTAGGTCCTGTACCCCAGAGATAGTCAGCACCTTCAGGAACTATCCCGCGGTGAGACTCAGCACCTTCAGAAACTGTACCCCAGTGAGTGTAAGCAGCATCAGAACCTGTTCCCCAGCGAGAGTGAGAACTTTCAAGAACTGTACCCCACTGAGAGTCTGCACCTTCAGGAACTGTACCACAGTCAGAGTCAATATCTACATGAATTATCACCAATGAGAGTCAGCAACTTCAGGATCTGGACCCCCATGACATTCAGCACCTTCAGGAACTGTCCTCCAGTGAGATTCAGCACCTGCAGGATCTGTACCCCCATGAGAGTCAACACCTTCAGTAACTGTACCCCAGGGAGAGTCAGCACCTTCACGAACTGTACCCCAGGGAGAATCTGCACATTCAGGAACTGTATCCCAGCAAGAGTCAGCAACTTCTAGAAAATTCCGACATTGAGATTCAGCACCATCTGGACCTGTACCACAGTGAGAGTCAGCACCTTCAGGAACTGTACCCCAGTCAGAGTCAGCAACTTCAGAACATGTCCCCCACTGAGAGTCAGCACCGTCATGAACTGTACCCCAGTGAGAGTCAGCAACTTCAGGAACTGTACCCCAGTGAGAGTCAGCACCATCAGAACTAGTCTCCCAGCGAGAGTCAGCACATTCAGGAACTATCCTCCAGTAAGAGGCAGCAACTTCAGGAACTGTACCCCAGTTAGATTCAGCAACTTCAGGAATTGTACCTCAGTGAGAATCAGAACCTTCAGGGTACATACCCCACTGACAGTCAGCACCATCAGGAACTGTCCCCGAGTGAGCGGCAGCACCATTAGGAACTGTACCCCAGGGAGATTCAGCACCATCAGAACCTGTCCCACAGCGAGAGTCAGCACATTCAGGACCTATACCTCAGTGAGAGTCAGCATCTTCAGGAACTGTCACCAAGTGAGAGTCAGCAACCTCAGGACCTGTACCCACTGAGAGTCAGCACCTTCAGGAACTGACACCAAGTGGGAGTCAGCACCTTCAGGACCTATATCCCACTGAGAGTCAGCACCATCAGGAACTGACACCAAGTTGGAGTCAGCTTCTTCAGGACCTATATCCCACTGAGAGTCAGCACCTTCAGGAACTGTATCCCAAGGAGAGTCAGCACCTTCAGGAACTGTAACCCATTGAGAGTCAGCACCTTCAGGAACTGTATCCCAAGGACAGTCAGTATCTTCTGGAACTGTCCCACACTGAGAGTCAGCACCTTTAGGTCCTGTACCCCAGAGATAGTCAGCACCTTCAGGAACTATCCCGCGGTGAGACTCAGCACCTTCAGAAACTGTACCCCAGTGAGTGTAAGCAGCATCAGAACCTGTTCCCCAGCGAGAGTGAGAACTTTCAAGAACTGTACCCCACTGAGAGTCTGCACCTTCAGGAACTGTACCACAGTCAGAGTCAATATCTACATGAATTATCACCAATGAGAGGCAGCAACTTCAGGATCTGGACCCCCATGACATTCAGCACCTTCAGGAACTGTCCTCCAGTGAGATTCAGCACCTGCAGGATCTGTACCCCCATGAGAGTCAACACCTTCAGTAACTGTACCCCAGGGAGAGTCAGCACCTTCAGGAACTGTACCCCAGAGAGAATCTGCACATTCAGGAACTGTATCCCAGCGAGAGTCAGCAACTTCCGGAAATCTCCCTCACTGAGATTCAGCACCATCAGGATCTGTACAACAGAGAGAGTCAGCACCTTCAGAAACTGTACCCCACTGCGAGTCAGCACCTTCAGGAACTGTACCCCAGTCAGAGTCAGCGCCTTCAGAAAATGTCCCCCAGTGAGAGTCAGCACCGTCAGGAACTGTACCACAGTCAGAGTCAATATCTACATGAACTATCACCAATGAGATGCAGCAACTTCAGGATCTGGACCCCCATGAGAGTCAGCACCTTCAGGAACTGTCCCCCAGTGAGATTCAGCACCTACGGGATCTGTACCCCATGAGAGTCAACACCTTCAGGAACTGTACCCCAGGGAGAGTCAGAAACTTCAGGAACTGTACCCAGAGAGAATCTGCACATTCAGGAACCGTATCCCAGCGACAGTCAGAAACTTCTGGAAATCTCCCACACTGAGATTCAGCACCATCAGGATCTGTACCACAGTGAGAGTCAGCACCTTCAGAAACTGTCCCCCAGCGAGAGTCAGCACCTTCAGGAACTGTACCCCAGTCAGAGTCAGCACCTTCAGAACATGTCCCCCACTGAGAGTCAGCACCGTCATGAACTGTACCCCAGTGAGAGTCAGCAACTTCAGGAACTGTACCCCAGTGAGAGTCAGCACCATCAGAACTAGTCTCCCAGCGAGAGTCAGCACATTCAGGAACTATCCTCCAGTAAGAGGCAGCAACTTCAGGAACTGTACCCCAGTTAGATTCAGCAACTTCAGGAATTGTACCTCAGTGAGAATCAGAACCTTCAGGGTACATACCCCACTGACAGTCAGCACCATCAGGAACTGTCCCCGAGTGAGCGGCAGCACCATTAGGAACTGTACCCCAGGGAGATTCAGCACCATCAGAACCTGTCCCACAGCGAGAGTCAGCACATTCAGGACCTATACCTCAGTGAGAGTCAGCATCTTCAGGAACTGTCACCAAGTGAGAGTCAGCAACCTCAGGACCTGTACCCACTGAGAGTCAGCACCTTCAGGAACTGACACCAAGTGGGAGTCAGCACCTTCAGGACCTATATCCCACTGAGAGTCAGCACCATCAGGAACTGACACCAAGTTGGAGTCAGCTTCTTCAGGACCTATATCCCACTGAGAGTCAGCACCTTCAGGAACTGTATCCCAAGGAGAGTCAGCACCTTCAGGAACTGTAACCCATTGAGAGTCAGCACCTTCAGGAACTGTATCCCAAGGACAGTCAGTATCTTCTGGAACTGTCCCACACTGAGAGTCAGCACCTTTAGGTCCTGTACCCCAGAGATAGTCAGCACCTTCAGGAACTATCCCGCGGTGAGACTCAGCACCTTCAGAAACTGTACCCCAGTGAGTGTAAGCAGCATCAGAACCTGTTCCCCAGCGAGAGTGAGAACTTTCAAGAACTGTACCCCACTGAGAGTCTGCACCTTCAGGAACTGTACCACAGTCAGAGTCAATATCTACATGAATTATCACCAATGAGAGGCAGCAACTTCAGGATCTGGACCCCCATGACATTCAGCACCTTCAGGAACTGTCCTCCAGTGAGATTCAGCACCTGCAGGATCTGTACCCCCATGAGAGTCAACACCTTCAGTAACTGTACCCCAGGGAGAGTCAGCACCTTCAGGAACTGTACCCCAGAGAGAATCTGCACATTCAGGAACTGTATCCCAGCGAGAGTCAGCAACTTCCGGAAATCTCCCTCACTGAGATTCAGCACCATCAGGATCTGTACAACAGAGAGAGTCAGCACCTTCAGAAACTGTACCCCACTGCGAGTCAGCACCTTCAGGAACTGTACCCCAGTCAGAGTCAGCGCCTTCAGAAAATGTCCCCCAGTGAGAGTCAGCACCGTCATGAACTGTACCACAGTCAGAGTCAATATCTACATGAACTATCACCAATGAGATGCAGCAACTTCAGGATCTGGACCCCCATGAGAGTCAGCACCTTCAGGAACTGTCCCCCAGTGAGATTCAGCACCTACGGGATCTGTACCCCATGAGAGTCAACACCTTCAGGAACTGTACCCCAGGGAGAGTCAGAAACTTCAGGAACTGTACCCAGAGAGAATCTGCACATTCAGGAACCGTATCCCAGCGACAGTCAGAAACTTCTGGAAATCTCCCACACTGAGATTCAGCACCATCAGGATCTGTACCACAGTGAGAGTCAGCACCTTCAGAAACTGTCCCCCAGCGAGAGTCAGCACCTTCAGGAACTGTACCCCAGTCAGAGTCAGCACCTTCAGAACATGTCCCCCACTGAGAGTCAGCACCGTCATGAACTGTACCCCAGTGAGAGTCAGCAACTTCAGGAACTGTACCCCAGTGAGAGTCAGCACCATCAGAACTAGTCTCCCAGCGAGAGTCAGCACATTCAGGAACTATCCTCCAGTAAGAGGCAGCAACTTCAGGAACTGTACCCCAGTTAGATTCAGCAACTTCAGGAATTGTACCTCAGTGAGAATCAGAACCTTCAGGGTACATACCCCACTGACAGTCAGCACCATCAGGAACTGTCCCCGAGTGAGCGGCAGCACCATTAGGAACTGTACCCCAGGGAGATTCAGCACCATCAGAACCTGTCCCACAGCGAGAGTCAGCACATTCAGGACCTATACCTCAGTGAGAGTCAGCATCTTCAGGAACTGTCACCAAGTGAGAGTCAGCAACCTCAGGACCTGTACCCACTGAGAGTCAGCACCTTCAGGAACTGACACCAAGTGGGAGTCAGCACCTTCAGGACCTATATCCCACTGAGAGTCAGCACCATCAGGAACTGACACCAAGTTGGAGTCAGCTTCTTCAGGACCTATATCCCACTGAGAGTCAGCACCTTCAGGAACTGTATCCCAAGGAGAGTCAGCACCTTCAGGAACTGTAACCCATTGAGAGTCAGCACCTTCAGGAACTGTATCCCAAGGACAGTCAGTATCTTCTGGAACTGTCCCACACTGAGAGTCAGCACCTTTAGGTCCTGTACCCCAGAGATAGTCAGCACCTTCAGGAACTATCCCGCGGTGAGACTCAGCACCTTCAGAAACTGTACCCCAGTGAGTGTAAGCAGCATCAGAACCTGTTCCCCAGCAAGAGTGAGAACTTTCAAGAACTGTACCCCACTGAGAGTCTGCACCTTCAGGAACTGTACCACAGTCAGAGTCAATATCTACATGAATTATCACCAATGAGAGTCAGCAACTTCAGGATCTGGACCCCCATGACATTCAGCACCTTCAGGAACTGTCCTCCAGTGAGATTCAGCACCTGCAGGATCTGTACCCCCATGAGAGTCAACACCTTCAGTAACTGTACCCCAGGGAGAGTCAGCACCTTCACGAACTGTACCCCAGGGAGAATCTGCACATTCAGGAACTGTATCCCAGCAAGAGTCAGCAACTTCTAGAAAATTCCGACATTGAGATTCAGCACCATCTGGACCTGTACCACAGTGAGAGTCAGCACCTTCAGGAACTGTACCCCAGTCAGAGTCAGCAACTTCAGAACATGTCCCCCACTGAGAGTCAGCACCGTCATGAACTGTACCCCAGTGAGAGTCAGCAACTTCAGGAACTGTACCCCAGTGAGAGTCAGCACCATCAGAACTAGTCTCCCAGCGAGAGTCAGCACATTCAGGAACTATCCTCCAGTAAGAGGCAGCAACTTCAGGAACTGTACCCCAGTTAGATTCAGCAACTTCAGGAATTAGACCTCAGTGAGAATCAGAACCTTCAGGGTACATACCCCACTGACAGTCAGCACCATCAGGAACTGTCCCCGAGTGAGCGGCAGCACCATTAGGAACTGTACCCCAGGGAGATTCAGCACCATCAGAACCTGTCCCACAGCGAGAGTCAGCACATTCAGGACCTATACCTCAGTGAGAGTCAGCATCTTCAGGAACTGTCACCAAGTGAGAGTCAGCAACCTCAGGACCTGTACCCACTGAGAGTCAGCACCTTCAGGAACTGACACCAAGTGGGAGTCAGCACCTTCAGGACCTATATCCCACTGAGAGTCAGCACCATCAGGAACTGACACCAAGTTGGAGTCAGCTTCTTCAGGACCTATATCCCACTGAGAGTCAGCACCTTCAGGAACTGTATCCCAAGGAGAGTCAGCACCTTCAGGAACTGTAACCCATTGAGAGTCAGCACCTTCAGGAACTGTATCCCAAGGACAGTCAGTATCTTCTGGAACTGTCCCACACTGAGAGTCAGCACCTTTAGGTCCTGTACCCCAGAGATAGTCAGCACCTTCAGGAACTATCCCGCGGTGAGACTCAGCACCTTCAGAAACTGTACCCCAGTGAGTGTAAGCAGCATCAGAACCTGTTCCCCAGCGAGAGTGAGAACTTTCAAGAACTGTACCCCACTGAGAGTCTGCACCTTCAGGAACTGTACCACAGTCAGAGTCAATATCTACATGAATTATCACCAATGAGAGTCAGCAACTTCAGGATCTGGACCCCCATGACATTCAGCACCTTCAGGAACTGTCCTCCAGTGAGATTCAGCACCTGCAGGATCTGTACCCCCATGAGAGTCAACAACTTCAGTAACTGTACCCCAGGGAGAGTCAGCACCTTCAGGAACTGTACCCCAGAGAGAATCTGCACATTCAGGAACTGTATCCCAGCGAGAGTCAGCAACTTCCGGAAATCTCCCTCACTGAGATTCAGCACCATCAGGATCTGTACAACAGAGAGAGTCAGCACCTTCAGAAACTGTACCCCACTGAGAGTCAGCACCTTCAGGAACTGTACCCCAGTCAGAGTCAGCGCCTTCAGAAAATGTCCCCCAGTGAGAGTCAGCACCGTCAGGAACTGTACCACAGTCAGAGTCAATATCTACATGAACTATCACCAATGAGAGGCAGCAACTTCAGGATCTGGACCCCCATGAGAGTCAGCACCTTCAGGAACTGTCCCCCAGTGAGATTCAGCACCTACGGGATCTGTACCCCATGAGAGTCAACACCTTCAGGAACTGTACCCCAGGGAGAGTCAGAAACTTCAGGAACTGTACCCAGAGAGAATCTGCACATTCAGGAACCGTATCCCAGCGACAGTCAGAAACTTCTGGAAATCTCCCACACTGAGATTCAGCACCATCAGGATCTGTACCACAGTGAGAGTCAGCACCTTCAGAAACTGTCCCCCAGCGAGAGTCAGCACCTTCAGGAACTGTACCCCAGTCAGAGTCAGCACCTTCAGAACATGTCCCCCACTGAGAGTCAGCACCGTCATGAACTGTACCCCAGTGAGAGTCAGCAACTTCAGGAACTGTACCCCAGTGAGAGTCAGCACCATCAGAACTAGTCTCCCAGCGAGAGTCAGCACATTCAGGAACTATCCTCCAGTAAGAGGCAGCAACTTCAGGAACTGTACCCCAGTTAGATTCAGCAACTTCAGGAATTGTACCTCAGTGAGAATCAGAACCTTCAGGGTACATACCCCACTGACAGTCAGCACCATCAGGAACTGTCCCCGAGTGAGCGGCAGCACCATTAGGAACTGTACCCCAGGGAGATTCAGCACCATCAGAACCTGTCCCACAGCGAGAGTCAGCACATTCAGGACCTATACCTCAGTGAGAGTCAGCATCTTCAGGAACTGTCACCAAGTGAGAGTCAGCAACCTCAGGACCTGTACCCACTGAGAGTCAGCACCTTCAGGAACTGACACCAAGTGGGAGTCAGCACCTTCAGGACCTATATCCCACTGAGAGTCAGCACCATCAGGAACTGACACCAAGTTGGAGTCAGCTTCTTCAGGACCTATATCCCACTGAGAGTCAGCACCTTCAGGAACTGTATCCCAAGGAGAGTCAGCACCTTCAGGAACTGTAACCCATTGAGAGTCAGCACCTTCAGGAACTGTATCCCAAGGACAGTCAGTATCTTCTGGAACTGTCCCACACTGAGAGTCAGCACCTTTAGGTCCTGTACCCCAGAGATAGTCAGCACCTTCAGGAACTATCCCGCGGTGAGACTCAGCACCTTCAGAAACTGTACCCCAGTGAGTGTAAGCAGCATCAGAACCTGTTCCCCAGCGAGAGTGAGAACTTTCAAGAACTGTACCCCACTGAGAGTCTGCACCTTCAGGAACTGTACCACAGTCAGAGTCAATATCTACATGAATTATCACCAATGAGAGGCAGCAACTTCAGGATCTGGACCCCCATGACATTCAGCACCTTCAGGAACTGTCCTCCAGTGAGATTCAGCACCTGCAGGATCTGTACCCCCATGAGAGTCAACACCTTCAGTAACTGTACCCCAGGGAGAGTCAGCACCTTCAGGAACTGTACCCCAGAGAGAATCTGCACATTCAGGAACTGTATCCCAGCGAGAGTCAGCAACTTCCGGAAATCTCCCTCACTGAGATTCAGCACCATCAGGATCTGTACAACAGAGAGAGTCAGCACCTTCAGAAACTGTACCCCACTGCGAGTCAGCACCTTCAGGAACTGTACCCCAGTCAGAGTCAGCGCCTTCAGAAAATGTCCCCCAGTGAGAGTCAGCACCGTCAGGAACTGTACCACAGTCAGAGTCAATATCTACATGAACTATCACCAATGAGATGCAGCAACTTCAGGATCTGGACCCCCATGAGAGTCAGCACCTTCAGGAACTGTCCCCCAGTGAGATTCAGCACCTACGGGATCTGTACCCCATGAGAGTCAACACCTTCAGGAACTGTACCCCAGGGAGAGTCAGAAACTTCAGGAACTGTACCCAGAGAGAATCTGCACATTCAGGAACCGTATCCCAGCGACAGTCAGAAACTTCTGGAAATCTCCCACACTGAGATTCAGCACCATCAGGATCTGTACCACAGTGAGAGTCAGCACCTTCAGAAACTGTCCCCCAGCGAGAGTCAGCACCTTCAGGAACTGTACCCCAGTCAGAGTCAGCACCTTCAGAACATGTCCCCCACTGAGAGTCAGCACCGTCATGAACTGTACCCCAGTGAGAGTCAGCAACTTCAGGAACTGTACCCCAGTGAGAGTCAGCACCATCAGAACTAGTCTCCCAGCGAGAGTCAGCACATTCAGGAACTATCCTCCAGTAAGAGGCAGCAACTTCAGGAACTGTACCCCAGTTAGATTCAGCAACTTCAGGAATTGTACCTCAGTGAGAATCAGAACCTTCAGGGTACATACCCCACTGACAGTCAGCACCATCAGGAACTGTCCCCGAGTGAGCGGCAGCACCATTAGGAACTGTACCCCAGGGAGATTCAGCACCATCAGAACCTGTCCCACAGCGAGAGTCAGCACATTCAGGACCTATACCTCAGTGAGAGTCAGCATCTTCAGGAACTGTCACCAAGTGAGAGTCAGCAACCTCAGGACCTGTACCCACTGAGAGTCAGCACCTTCAGGAACTGACACCAAGTGGGAGTCAGCACCTTCAGGACCTATATCCCACTGAGAGTCAGCACCATCAGGAACTGACACCAAGTTGGAGTCAGCTTCTTCAGGACCTATATCCCACTGAGAGTCAGCACCTTCAGGAACTGTATCCCAAGGAGAGTCAGCACCTTCAGGAACTGTAACCCATTGAGAGTCAGCACCTTCAGGAACTGTATCCCAAGGACAGTCAGTATCTTCTGGAACTGTCCCACACTGAGAGTCAGCACCTTTAGGTCCTGTACCCCAGAGATAGTCAGCACCTTCAGGAACTATCCCGCGGTGAGACTCAGCACCTTCAGAAACTGTACCCCAGTGAGTGTAAGCAGCATCAGAACCTGTTCCCCAGCAAGAGTGAGAACTTTCAAGAACTGTACCCCACTGAGAGTCTGCACCTTCAGGAACTGTACCACAGTCAGAGTCAATATCTACATGAATTATCACCAATGAGAGTCAGCAACTTCAGGATCTGGACCCCCATGACATTCAGCACCTTCAGGAACTGTCCTCCAGTGAGATTCAGCACCTGCAGGATCTGTACCCCCATGAGAGTCAACACCTTCAGTAACTGTACCCCAGGGAGAGTCAGCACCTTCACGAACTGTACCCCAGGGAGAATCTGCACATTCAGGAACTGTATCCCAGCAAGAGTCAGCAACTTCTAGAAAATTCCGACATTGAGATTCAGCACCATCTGGACCTGTACCACAGTGAGAGTCAGCACCTTCAGGAACTGTACCCCAGTCAGAGTCAGCAACTTCAGAACATGTCCCCCAGTGAGAGTCAGCACCTTCAGGAACTGTCCCACAGTCAGAGTCAGAATGTTGAAAACTGTCCCCCGGCGTGAGTCAGCACCTTCAGGAACTGTACCCCAATGAGAGTCAGCACCATCAGAACCAGTATCCCAGCGAGAGTCAGCACATTCAGGAACTATCCCCCAGTAAGAGGCAGCATCTTCAGGAATTGTACCCCATTGAGAGTCAGCACCATCAGTAACTGTACTCCAATGATAGTCAGCACCTTTAGAAACTGTACCCCAGTTAAAGTCAGCAACTTCAGGAACTGTACCCCAGTCAGGATCAGCAACTTCAGGAACTGTACTCCAGTCAGAATCAGCAACTTCAGGAACTGTACCCCAGTTAGTCAGCAACTTCAGAACTGTATCCCAGTGAGAATCAGCACCTGCAGGAACTGTCCCCCAGTGAACGTCAGCACCATCAGGACCTGTATCTAATGAGTGTCAGCACCTTCAGCAATTATACCCCAGTGAGAATCAGCACCATCAGGACCTGTATCTAATGAGTGTCAGCACCTTCAGCAATTATACCCCAGTCAGAGTCAGCACCGTCAGGACCTGTATCTAATGAGTGTCAGCACCTTCAGCAATTATAACCCAGTGAGAGTCAGAGCCTTCAGGAAAAGTTCTCCAGTGAGTTTAAGCAGCATCAGAACCTGTACCCCAGCGACAGTCTGCACCTTCAGGAACTGTACCACAGTATAAGTCAATATCTAAAGGAATTATCACCAGTGAGAGTCAGCACCTTCAGGATCTGTACCCTCATGAGAGTCAGCACCTTCAGGATCTGTCCCCCAGTGAGAGTCAGCATTTTCAGGAACTGTTCCACAGTGAGAGTCAACAACTTCAGGAACTGTACTCCAATGAGAGTCAGCACCTTCAGGAAATGTCCCCCACTGAGAGTCAGCACCTTCAGGAACTGTCACCCAGTCAGTCAGCACCATCAGAACCTGTCACCCAGCAAGAGTCAGCAGACTCAGGAACTGTACCCCAGAGAGAATCAGCACCTTCAGGGACTGTCCACAGTGAGAGTCAGCACCTTCAAGAACTGTAGCCCAGCGAGAGTCAGCAACTTCAGGAACTGTAACCCAGTTAGATTCAGCACCTTCAGGAACTGTACCCCAGTCAGATTCAGCACCATCAGGAACTGTATCCCAGTGAGTGTCAGCGCCTATAGTAACTGAATCCCAGTGAGAGTCTGCACCTTCAGAAACTGTACCCCAGTGAGAGGCAGCACCATCAGGAACTGTCCCCCACTGAGAGTCAGCAACTTCAGGAACAGTCTCCCATTGAGAGTCAGCACCTTCAGTAACTGTACTCCAGTGAGATTCAGCACCTTTAGGAACTGTACCCAGGTTAGAGTCAACACCTTCAGAAACTGTACTCCAGTGAGAATCAGCATCTTCAGTAAATGTACCCCAGTGAGAATCAGCACCTTCATAAACTGTACCTCAGTTAGAGTCAGCACCTTCAGGAACTGTACGCCAATGAGAGTCAGCTCCTTCTGGAATTGTACACCAGTGAGAGTCAGCACCTTCAGGAACTGTACCTCAGTGAGAGTCAGCAACTTCAGCAACTGTACCCCACTCAGAGTCACCAAAATCAGGAACTGTATCCCAGTGAGTGTCAGCACCTTCAGGAAATGTACCCCAGTGACATTCAGCACCATCAGTAAGTGTACCGCATGGAGAGTCAGCAACTTCAGGAACTGTCCCCCATTGAGAGTCACCACCATCAGGATCTGTAACCCAGTTACAGTCAGCACCTTCAGCAATTGTACCCCAGTCAGAGTCAGCACCATCAGGACATATACCCCAATCAGAGTCAGCAACTTCAGGACCTATGCCCCTGTGGGAGTCAGAAGTTCAGGAATTGCACCCCAGTGAGAGTCAGCACCCCCAGGAATTCTGCCCCCGTGAGAGTGAGCATATTCAGGAACTGAATGCCACTGAGAGTCAACACCATCAAGACCTGTAGCCCATTGAGAGTCAGCGCCATCAGGACCTATAAGCCAGTGAGAGTCAGCAGCTTCAGGAACTGTATCCCACTGAGAGTCAGCACCTTCAGAAACTGTAACCCAGTGAGAGTCAGCACCTTCAGGAACTGTATCCCAAGGACAGTCAGTATCTTCTGGAACTGTCCCACACTGAGACTCAGCACCTTCAGGTCCTGTACCCCAGAGAGAGGCAACACCTTAAGGAACTATCCCGCAGTGAGACTCAGCACCTTCAGGAACTGTACCCCAGTGAGTGTAAGCAGCATCAGAACCTGTTCCCCAGCGAGAGTGAGCACTCTCAGGAACTGTACCCCACTGAGAGTCTGCACCTTCAGTAACTGTACCACAGTCAGAGTCAATATCTACATGAATTATCACCAATGAGAGTCAGCAACTTCAGGATCTGGACCCCCATGAGAGTCAGCACCTTCAGTAACTGTACTCCAGTCAGAATCAGCAACTTCAGTAACTGTACTCCAGTCAGAATCAGCAACTTCAGGAACTGTACCCCAGTTAGTCAGCAACTTCAGAACTGTATCCCAGTGAGAGTCAGCATCTTCAGGACATTTATCCCAGTGAGAATCAGCACCTGCAGGAACTGTCCCCCAGTGAACGTCAGCACCATCAGGACCTGTATCTAATGAGTGTCAGCACCTTCAGCAATTATACCCCAGTGAGAGTCAGCGCCTTCAGGAAAAGTTCGCCAGTGAGTGTAAGCAGCATCAGAGCCTGTACCCCAGCTACAGTCTGTACCTTCAGGAACTGTACCACAGTATAAGTCAATATCTAAAGGAATTAACACCAGTGAGAGTCAGCACCTTCAGGATCTGTACCCCCATGAGATTCAGCACTTTCAGGAACTGTCCCCCAATGAGAGTCAGCATTTTCAGGAACTGTACCACAGTGAGAATCAACAACTTCAGGAACTGTACTCCAGTGAGAGTCAGCACCTACAGGAAATGTCCCCCACTGAGAGTCAGCACCTTCAGGAACTGTCACCCAGTGAGAGTCAGCACCATCAGAAACTGTCACCCAGTGAGAGTCAGCAGCCTCATGCACTGTGCCACAATGAGAGTCAGCGCTTCAGGAACTATTCCCCAGAGAGAATCAGCAACTTCAGGGACTGTCCCCATTGAGAATCAGCACCTTCAAGAACTGTACCCCAGCGAGAGTCAGCAACTTCAGGAACTGTACCCCAGTTAGATTTAGCACCTTCAGGAACTGTACCCCAGCGAGAGTCAGCTCCATCAGGAACTGTACCCCAGTTAGATTCAGCACCATCAGGAACCATACCCCAGTTAATTCAGCAACATCAGGAACTGTATCCCAGTGAATGTCAGCACCTTCGTAACTGTATCCCAGGGAGAGTCAGCACCT
Organism: Carcharodon carcharias; assembly: GCF_017639515.1. NCBI lineage: Eukaryota > Metazoa > Chordata > Chondrichthyes > Lamniformes > Lamnidae > Carcharodon > Carcharodon carcharias. The sequence continues at coordinate 70,381,225 of NC_054479.1, forward strand.
TCAGGACCTATACACCAGTCACAGTCAGCACCATCAGGACATATACCCCAATCAGAGTCAGCAACTTCAGGATCTGGACCCCCATGAGAGTCAGCAACTTCAGGAACTGTCCTCCAGTGAGATTCAGCACCTTCAGTAACTGTACTCCAGTCAGAATCAGCAACTTCAGGTACTGTACCCCAGTTAGTCAGCAACTTCAGAACTGTATCCCAGTGAGAGTCAGCAGCTTCAGGAACTGTATCCCACTGAAAGTCAGCACCTTCAGTAACTGTACTCCAGTGAGATTCAGCACCTTTAGGAAATGTCGTCCAGCAAGAGTCAGCAACTTCAGGAACTGTACCCCAGTGAGAGTCATCACCTTCGGGACCTTTTTCCCAGTGAGAGTTAGCACCTTCAGTAACTGTACCCCAGTGAGCGTCAGCACCATCGGGACCTTTTTCCCAGTGAGAGTTAGCACCTTCAGTAACTGTACCCCAGTGAGAATTAGAACCTACAGGAAATTTCCCCCAGTGAGAGTCACCACCATCAGGACCTGTATCCCAGTGAGAGTCAGCACCATCAGGAACTGTACCCCAGTGAGTGTCAGCAACATCAGGACCTGTCCCCCAGTTAGTGTCAGCACCTTCAGGAACTGTACTCCAGTGAGAATCACCAACTTCAGAAACTGTACCCCCGTGAGAATCAGCACCTTCATGAACTGTACCTAACTGAGAGTCAGCACCTTCTGGAACTGTAATCCAGCGAGAGTCAGCACCTTCCGGAACAGTACACCAGTGAGAGTCAGCACATTCAGGAACTGACCCCCCCGTTAGAGTCAGCAGCTTATGGAACTGTACCCCAGTGAGAATCAGCAACTTCAGGAACCGTCCCCCATTGAGAGTCACCACCATCAGGATCTGTATCCCAGTTATAGTCAGCACCTTCAGCATTGTACCCCAGTCAGAGTCAGCACAATCAGGACATATACCCCAATCAGAGTCAGCACTTTCAGGACCTTTGCCCCAGTGAGAGTCAGCAGCTTCAGGAATTGCACCCCAGTGATAGTCAGCTCCCCCAGGAATTCTGCCCCCGTGAAAGTCAGCATATTCAGGAACTGAATGCCACTGAGAGTCAGTACCATCAAGACCTGTAGCCCATTGAGAGTCAGTGCCGTCAGGACCTATAGGCCAGTGAGAGTCAGCAGCTTCAGGAACGCTATCCCACTGAGAATCAGCACCTTCAGTAACTGTACTCCAGTGAGATTCAGCACCTTTAGGAAATGTCGTCCAGCAAGAGTCAGCAACTTCAGGAACTGTACCCCAGTGAGAGTCATCACCATCGGGACTTTTTTCCCAATGAGAGTTAGCACCTTCAGTAACTGTACCCCAGTGAGAATCAGCGACTTCAGTAACCGTATCCAAGCGAGACTCAGCACCATCAGGAACTCTACCCCAATGAGAGTCAGAAGCTTCAGGAATTGTAACCAAGTGATTATCAGCCCCTTCATGAACTGTATCCCAATGAGATTCAGCACCTTCAGGAACAGTCAACCACTGAGAGTCAGCACCTTCAGGAATTGTCCCGCTATTTGAGCCTCAGCACCTTGAGGAACTGTACCCCAGTGAGTATCAGCACCATCAAGACCTGTACCAAGGTAAGAGTCAGCACCTTCAGGACCTAGACCCCAGTGAGTGTCAGCACATTCAGGAACTGTACCCCATTTAGAGTCAGCACATTCAGGAACTGTACCCCAGTGAGAATCAGAACCTACAGGAAATCTCCTCCAGCAAGAGTCACCACCATCAGGAACTCTATCCCAGTGAGAGTCAGCACCTTCAGTAACTGTACTCCAGTGAGATTCAGCACCTTTAGGAACTGCAACCCTTTGAGTGTCAGCACCTTCAGGAACTGTACTCCAGTGAGAATCACCAACTTCAGAAACTGTACCCCAGTGAGAATCAGCACCTTCATGAACTGTACCTAACTGAGAGTCAGCACCTTCTGGAACTGTAATCCAGCAAGAGTCAGCACCTTCCAGAACAGCACACCAGTGAGAGTCAGCACATTCAGGAATTGAACCCCCGTTAGAATCAGCACCTTCAGGGACTTTACCCCAGTAAGAATCTGTACTTTCAGGAACTGTCCCCCAGTCAGAGTCACCACCATCAGGACTTGTATCCCAGTGAGAGTCAGCACCTTCAGGAACTGTCCCCCAGTGAGAGGCAGCACCATTAGGAACTGTACCCCAGTGAGAGTCAGCACCTTCAGGAACTGTACCCCAGTTAGATTCAGCACCTTCAGGAACTGTACCCCAGCGAGAGTCAGCACCATCAGGAACTGTACCCCAGTTAGATTCAGCACCATCAGGAACTGTATCCCAGTGAGTGTCAGCACCTTCAGTAACTGTATCCCAGGGAGAGTCAGCACCTTCAGGACCTATATACCAGTGAGACTCAGCACCGTCAGGAACAGTAAACCAGTGAGAGTCAGCACCTTCAGTAACTGTCCCCGAGTGAGAGTCAGCACCTTCAGGAACTGTACCCCAGTGAGAGTCAGCACAATCAGAACCTGTCCCCCAGCAAGAGTCAGCAGCCTCAGACACTGTACTACAATGAGAGTCAGCCCTTCAGGAACTGTACCCCAGAGAGAATCAGCACCTTCAGGGACTGTCCCCAGTTAGAGTCAGCACCTTCAAGAACTGTACCCCAGCGAGAGTCAGCAACTTCAGGAACAGTACCCCAGTTAGATTCAGCACTTTCAGGAAGTGTACCTCAGTGAGAATCAGAACCTTCAGGGTATATACCCCACTGAGAGTCAGCACCATCAGGAACTGTCCCCGAGTGAGAGGCAGCACCATTAGGAACTGTACCCCAGGGAGAGTCAGCACCATCAGAACCTGTCCCACAGCGAGAGTCAGCACATTCAGGACCTATACCTCAGTGAGAGTCAGCACCTTAAGGAACTGTGACCAAGTGAGAGTCAGCAACCTCAGGAATTGTACCCACTGACAGTCAGCACCTTCAGGAACTGACACCAAGTGGGAGTCAGCACCTTCAGGACCTATATCCCACTGAGAGTCAGCACCTTCAGGAACTGTACCACAGTGCGAATCAGCACCTTCAGTAACCGTATCCAAGCGAGACTCAGCACCATCAGGAACTCTACCCCAATGAGAGTCAGCAGCTTCAGGAATTGTAACCCAGTGATTATCAGCCCCTTCATGAACTGTATCCCAATGAGATTCAGCACCTTCAGGAACAGTCAACCACTGAGAGTCAGCACCTTAAGGAATTGTCCCGCTATTTGAACCTCAGCACCTTGAGGAACTGTACCCCAGTGAGTATCAGCACCATCAAGACCTGTACCAAGGTAAGAGTCAGCACCTTCAGGACCTAGACCCCAGTGAGAGTCAGCACATTCAGGAACTGTACCCCATTTAGAGTCAGCACCTTCAGGAACTGTACCCCAGTGAGAATTAGAACCTACAGGAAATCTCCCCCAGTGAGAGTTACCACCATCAGGACCTGTATCCCAGTGAGAGTCAGCACCATCAGGAACTGTACCCCAGTGAGAGTCAGCAACATCAGGAACTGACCCCAGTGAGAGTCAGCACCTTTAGTAACTGTACTCCAGTGAGAATCAGCACCATTAGGAACTGCACCCCAGTTAGTGTCAGCACATTCAGGAACTGTACTCCAGTGAGAATCACCAACTTCAGAAACTGTACCCCAGTGAGAATCAGCACCTTCATGAACTGTACCTAACTGAGAGTCAGCACCTTCTGGAACTGTAATCCAGCGAGAGTCGGCACCTTCCGGAACAGTACACCAGTGAACGTCAGCACATTCAGGAACTGACCTCCCGTCAGAGTCAGCAGCTTATGGAACTGTACCCCAGTGAGAGTCAGCACCTTCAGGAACTGTACCCCAGTGAGAATCTGTACTTTCAGGAACTGTCCCCCAGTAAGAGTCACCACCATCAGGAATTGTATCCCAGTGATAGTCAGCACCTTCAGGAACTGTCCCCCAGTGAGAGGCAGCACCTTCAGTAACTGTACTCCAGTGAGATTCAGCACATTTAGGAACTGTACCCTAGTTAGAGACAGCAGGTTCAGAAACTGTACTCCAGCGAGAATCAGCACCTTCAGGAACTGTACCACAGTGAGAATCAGCACCTTCATAAACAGTACCACAGTGAGAGTCAGCACCTTCTGGAACTGTACACCAGTGAGAGCACCTTCAGAATCTGTACTTCAGTGAGACTCAGCACCTTCAGGAAATGTAAACCAATGAGAGTCACCAAAATCAGGACCTGTATCCCAGTGAGCATCAGCACCTTCAAGATATGTACCCCAGAGTCATGCAACACCATCAGGAATGGGACCCCAGTGAGAGTCAGCACCTTCAGTAACTGTACTCAAGTAACAATCAGCACCTTTAGGAACTGTACATGAGTGAAAGTCAGCACCTTCAGGAACTGTACTCCCGTGAAAATCAGCACCTTCATCAACTGTACCTCAGTGAGAGTCAGCTACTTCTGGAACTGTTACCAGTGAGAGTCAGCACCTTCCGGAACAGTAAACCAGTGAGAGTCAGCACCTTCAGGAACTGTCCCCGAGTGACAGTCAGAACCTTCAGGAACTGTACCACAGTGAGAGTCAGCACCTTCAGAACCTGTCACCCAGCGAGAGTCAGCACCATCAGATCCTGTCCCCCAGCGAGAGTCAGCAGCATCAGGCACTGTACCACAATGAGAGTCAGCCCTTCAGGAACTGTAACCCAGAGAGAATCAGCACCTTCAGGGACTATACCCAGTTAGAGTCAGCACCTTCAAGAACTGTACCCCAGCGAGAGTCAGCAACTTCAGGAACTGTACCCCAGTTAGATTCAGCACTTTCAGGAAGTGTACCTCAGTGAGAATCAGAAACTTCAGGGTACATACCCCACTGAGAGTCAGCACCATCAGGAACTGTCCCCGAGTGAGAGGCAGCACCATTAGGAACTGTACCCCAGGGATAGTCAGCACCATCAGAACCTGCCCCCCAGCGAGAGTCAGCACATTTAGACCTATATCTCCGTCAGAGTCAGCACCTTAAGGAACTGTCACCAAGTGAGAGTCAGCAACCTCAGGAACTGACACCAAGTGGGAGTCAGCACCTTCAGGACCCATATCCCACTGAGAGTCAGCACCTTCAGGAACTGTATCCCAAGGAGCGTCAGTATCTTCTGGAACTGTCTCACACTGAGAGTCAGCAACATCAGGTCCTGTACCCCAGAGAGAGTCATAACCTTCAGGAACTCTACCCCAGTGAGAGTCAGCACCTTCATGAATTGTACCCCATTGAGAATCGGCAACTTAAGGAACTGTACCACAGTCAGAGTCAGCACCATCAGGAACTAACCCGCGGTGAGACTCAGCACCTTCAGGAACTGTACCCCAGTGAGTGTAAACAGCATCAGAACCTGTTCCCCAGCGAGAGTGAGCAGTTTCAGGAACTGTACCCCACTGAGAGTCTGCACCGTCAGGAACTGTACCACAGTCAGAGTCAATATCTACATGAATTATCACCAATGAGAGGCAGCAACTTCAGGATCTGGACCCCCATGAGAGTCAGCACCTTCAGGAACTGTCCCCCAGTGAGATTCAGCACCTGCGGGATCTGTATCCCCGTGAGAGTCATCACCTTCAGTAACTGTACCCCAGGGAGAGTCAGCACCTTCAGGAACTGTACCCCAGAGAGAATCTGCACATTCAGGAACTGTATCCCAGCGAGAGTCAGCAACTTCCGGAAATCTCCCTCACTGAGATTCAGCACCATCAGGATCTGTACAACAGAGAGAGTCAGCACCTTCAGAAACTGTACCCCACTGAGAGTCAGCACCTTCAGGAACTGTACCCCAGTCAGAGTCAGCGCCTTCAGAAAATGTCCCCCAGTGAGAGTCAGCACCGTCAGGAACTGTACCACAGTCAGAGTCAATATCTACATGAACTATCACCAATGAGAGGCAGCAACTTCAGGATCTGGACCCCCATGAGAGTCAGCACCTTCAGGAACTGTCCCCCAGTGAGATTCAGCACCTACGGGATCTGTACCCCATGAGAGTCAACACCTTCAGGAACTGTACCCCAGGGAGAGTCAGAAACTTCAGGAACTGTACCCAGAGAGAATCTGCACATTCAGGAACCGTATCCCAGCGACAGTCAGAAACTTCTGGAAATCTCCCACACTGAGATTCAGCACCATCAGGATCTGTACCACAGTGAGAGTCAGCAACTTCAGAAACTGTCCCCCAGCGAGAGTCAGCACCTTCAGGAACTGTACCCCAGTCAGAGTCAGCACCTTCAGAACATGTCCCCCACTGAGAGTCAGCACCGTCATGAACTGTACCCCAGTGAGAGTCAGCAACTTCAGGAACTGTACCCCAGTGAGAGTCAGCACCATCAGAACTAGTCTCCCAGCGAGAGTCAGCACATTCAGGAACTATCCTCCAGTAAGAGGCAGCAACTTCAGGAACTGTACCCCAGTTAGATTCAGCAACTTCAGGAATTGTACCTCAGTGAGAATCAGAACCTTCAGGGTACATACCCCACTGACAGTCAGCACCATCAGGAACTGTCCCCGAGTGAGCGGCAGCACCATTAGGAACTGTACCCCAGGGAGATTCAGCACCATCAGAACCTGTCCCACAGCGAGAGTCAGCACATTCAGGACCTATACCTCAGTGAGAGTCAGCATCTTCAGGAACTGTCACCAAGTGAGAGTCAGCAACCTCAGGACCTGTACCCACTGAGAGTCAGCACCTTCAGGAACTGACACCAAGTGGGAGTCAGCACCTTCAGGACCTATATCCCACTGAGAGTCAGCACCATCAGGAACTGACACCAAGTTGGAGTCAGCTTCTTCAGGACCTATATCCCACTGAGAGTCAGCACCTTCAGGAACTGTATCCCAAGGAGAGTCAGCACCTTCAGGAACTGTAACCCATTGAGAGTCAGCACCTTCAGGAACTGTATCCCAAGGACAGTCAGTATCTTCTGGAACTGTCCCACACTGAGAGTCAGCACCTTTAGGTCCTGTACCCCAGAGATAGTCAGCACCTTCAGGAACTATCCCGCGGTGAGACTCAGCACCTTCAGAAACTGTACCCCAGTGAGTGTAAGCAGCATCAGAACCTGTTCCCCAGCGAGAGTGAGAACTTTCAAGAACTGTACCCCACTGAGAGTCTGCACCTTCAGGAACTGTACCACAGTCAGAGTCAATATCTACATGAATTATCACCAATGAGAGTCAGCAACTTCAGGATCTGGACCCCCATGACATTCAGCACCTTCAGGAACTGTCCTCCAGTGAGATTCAGCACCTGCAGGATCTGTACCCCCATGAGAGTCAACACCTTCAGTAACTGTACCCCAGGGAGAGTCAGCACCTTCACGAACTGTACCCCAGGGAGAATCTGCACATTCAGGAACTGTATCCCAGCAAGAGTCAGCAACTTCTAGAAAATTCCGACATTGAAATTCAGCACCATCTGGACCTGTACCACAGTGAGAGTCAGCACCTTCAGGAACTGTACCCCAGTCAGAGTCAGCACCTTCAGAACATGTCCCCCAGTGAGAGTCAGCACCTTCAGGAACTGTCCCACAGTCAGAGTCAGAATGTTGAAAACTGTCCCCCGGCGTGAGTCAGCACCTTCAGGAACTGTACCCCAATGAGAGTCAGCACCATCAGAACCAGTATCCCAGCGAGAGTCAGCACATTCAGGAACTATCCCCCAGTAAGAGGCAGCATCTTCAGGAATTGTACCCCAGTGAGAGTCAGCACCATCAGTAACTGTACTCCAATGATAGTCAGCACCTTTAGAAACTGTACCCCAGTTAAAGTCAGCAACTTCAGGAACTGTACCCCAGTCAGGATCAGCAACTTCAGGAACTGTACTCCAGTCAGAATCAGCAACTTCAGGAACTGTACCCCAGTTAGTCAGCAACTTCAGAACTGTATCCCAGTGAGAATCAGCACCTGCAGGAACTGTCCCCCAGTGAACGTCAGCACCATCAGGACCTGTATCTAATGAGTGTCAGCACCTTCAGCAATTATACCCCAGTGAGAATCAGCACCATCAGGACCTGTATCTAATGAGTGTCAGCACCTTCAGCAATTATACCCCAGTGAGAATCAGCACCATCAGGACCTGTATCTAATGAGTGTCAGCACCTTCAGCAATTATACCCCAGTGAGAATCAGCACCATCAGGACCTGTATCTAATGAGTGTCAGCACCTTCAGCAATTATAACCCAGTGAGAGTCAGAGCCTTCAGGAAAAGTTCTCCAGTGAGTTTAAGCAGCATCAGAACCTGTACCCCAGCGACAGTCTGCACCTTCAGGAACTGTACCACAGTATAAGTCAATATCTAAAGGAATTATCACCAGTGAGAGTCAGCACCTTCAGGATCTGTACCCTCATGAGAGTCAGCACCTTCAGGATCTGTCCCCCAGTGAGAGTCAGCATTTTCAGGAACTGTTCCACAGTGAGAGTCAACAACTTCAGGAACTGTACTCCAATGAGAGTCAGCACCTTCAGGAAATGTCCCCCACTGAGAGTCAGCACCTTCAGGAACTGTCACCCAGTCAGTCAGCACCATCAGAACCTGTCACCCAGCAAGAGTCAGCAGACTCAGGAACTGTACCCCAGAGAGAATCAGCACCTTCAGGGACTGTCCACAGTGAGAGTCAGCACCTTCAAGAACTGTAGCCCAGCGAGAGTCAGCAACTTCAGGAACTGTAACCCAGTTAGATTCAGCACCTTCAGGAACTGTACCCCAGTTAGATTCAGCACCATCAGGAACTGTATCCCAGTGAGTGTCAGCGCCTATAGTAACTGAATCCCAGTGAGAGTCTGCACCTTCAGAAACTGTACCCCAGTGAGAGGCAGCACCATCAGGAACTGTCCCCCACTGAGAGTCAGCAACTTCAGGAACAGTCTCCCATTGAGAGTCAGCACCTTCAGTAACTGTACTCCAGTGAGATTCAGCACCTTTAGGAACTGTACCCAGGTTAGAGTCAACACCTTCAGAAACTGTACTCCAGTGAGAATCAGCATCTTCAGTAAATGTACCCCAGTGAGAATCAGCACCTTCATAAACTGTACCTCAGTTAGAGTCAGCACCTTCAGGAACTGTACGCCAATGAGAGTCAGCTCCTTCTGGAATTGTACACCAGTGAGAGTCAGCACCTTCAGGAACTGTACCTCAGTGAGAGTCAGCAACTTCAGCAACTGTACCCCAATCAGAGTCACCAAAATCAGGAACTGTATCCCAGTGAGTGTCAGCACCTTCAGGAAATGTACCCCAGTGACATTCAGCACCATCAGTAAGTGTACCGCATGGAGAGTCAGCAACTTCAGGAACTGTCCCCCATTGAGAGTCACCACCATCAGGATCTGTAACCCAGTTACAGTCAGCACCTTCAGCAATTGTACCCCAGTCAGAGTCAGCACCATCAGGACATATACCCCAATCAGAGTCAGCAACTTCAGGACCTATGCCCCTGTGGGAGTCAGAAGTTCAGGAATTGCACCCCAGTGAGAGTCAGCACCCCCAGGAATTCTGCCCCCGTGAGAGTGAGCATATTCAGGAACTGAATGCCACTGAGAGTCAACACCATCAAGACCTGTAGCCCATTGAGAGTCAGCGCCATCAGGACCTATAAGCCAGTGAGAGTCAGCAGCTTCAGGAACTGTATCCCACTGAGAGTCAGCACCTTCAGAAACTGTAACCCAGTGAGAGTCAGCACCTTCAGGAACTGTATCCCAAGGACAGTCAGTATCTTCTGGAACTGTCCCACACTGAGACTCAGCACCTTCAGGTCCTGTACCCCAGAGAGAGGCAACACCTTAAGGAACTATCCCGCAGTGAGACTCAGCACCTTCAGGAACTGTACCCCAGTGAGTGTAAGCAGCATCAGAATCTGTTCCCCAGCGAGAGTGAGCACTCTCAGGAACTGTACCCCACTGAGAGTCTGCACCTTCAGTAACTGTACCACAGTCAGAGTCAATATCTACATGAATTATCACCAATGAGAGTCAGCAACTTCAGGATCTGGACCCCCATGAGAGTCAGCACCTTCAGTAACTGTACTCCAGTCAGAATCAGCAACTTCAGTAACTGTACTCCAGTCAGAATCAGCAACTTCAGGAACTGTACCCCAGTTAGTCAGCAACTTCAGAACTGTATCCCAGTGAGAGTCAGCATCTTCAGGACCTGTATCCCAGTGAGAATCAGCACCTGCAGGAACTGTCCCCCAGTGAACGTCAGCACCATCAGGACCTGTATCTAATGAGTGTCAGCACCTTCAGCAATTATACCCCAGTGAGAGTCAGCGCCTTCAGGAAAAGTTCACCAGTGAGTGTAAGCAGCATCAGAGCCTGTACCCCAGCTACAGTCTGTACCTTCAGGAACTGTACCACAGTATAAGTCAATATCTAAAGGAATTAACACCAGTGAGAGTCAGCACCTTCAGGATCTGTACCCCCATGAGATTCAGCACTTTCAGGAACTGTCCCCCAATGAGAGTCAGCATTTTCAGGAACTGTACCACAGTGAGAATCAACAACTTCAGGAACTGTACTCCAGTGAGAGTCAGCACCTTCAGGAAATGTCCCCCACTGAGAGTCAGCACCTTCAGGAACTGTCACCCAGTGAGAGTCAGCACCATCAGAAACTGTCACCCAGTGAGAGTCAGCAGCCTCATGCACTGTGCCACAATGAGAGTCAGCGCTTCAGGAACTATTCCCCAGAGAGAATCAGCACCTTCAGGGACTGTCCCCATTGAGAATCAGCACCTTCAAGAACTGTACCCCAGCGAGAGTCAGCAACTTCAGGAACTGTACCCCAGTTAGATTTAGCACCTTCAGGAACTGTACCCCAGCGAGAGTCAGCTCCATCAGGAACTGTACCCCAGTTAGATTCAGCACCATCAGGAACCATACCCCAGTTAATTCAGCAACATCAGGAACTGTATCCCAGTGAATGTCAGCACCTTCGTAACTGTATCCCAGGGAGAGTCAGCACCTTCAGGACCTATACACCAGTCACAGTCAGCACCATCAGGACATATACCCCAATCAGAGTCAGCAACTTCAGGATCTGGACCCCCATGAGAGTCAGCAACTTCAGGAACTGTCCTCCAGTGAGATTCAGCACCTTCAGTAACTGTACTCCAGTCAGAATCAGCAACTTCAGGTACTGTACCCCAGTTAGTCAGCAACTTCAGAACTGTATCCCAGTGAGAGTCAGCACCTTCAGGACCTATATCCCAGTGAGATTCAGCACCTGCGGGATCTGTACCCCCGTGAGAGTCAGCACCTTCAGTAACTGTACCCCAGAGAGAATCTGCACATTCAGGAACTGTATCCCAGCGAGACTCAGCAACTTCTGGAAATCTCCCACACTGAGATTCAGCCCCATCAGGACCTGTACCCCAGTGAGAGTCAGCACCTTCAGGAACTGTACTCCAGTGAGATTCAGCACCTTTAGGAACTGTACACAGGTTAGAGTCAACACCTTCAGAAACTGTACTCCAGTGAGAATCAGCATCTTCAGTAAATGTACCCCAGTGAGAATCAGCACCTTCATAAACAGTACCTCAGTTAGAGTCAGCATCTTCAGGAACTGTACGCCACTGAGAGTCAGCACCTTCTGGAATTGTACACCAATGAGAGTCAGCACCTTCAGGAACTGTACCCCAGTGAGAGTCAGCAACTTCGGCAACTGTACCCCAATCAGAGTCACCAAAATCAGGAACTGTATCCCAGTGAGTGTCAGCACCTTCAGGAAATGTAACCCAGTCAGAGTCAGCACCTTCAGAACATGTCCCCCAGTGAGAGTAAGCACCGTCAGGAACTGTCCCGCAGTCAGAGTCAGAATGTTGAAAACTGTTCCCCGGCGTGAGTCAGCACTTTCAGGAACTGTACCCCAGTGAGAGTCAGCACCATCAGAACCAGTACCCCAGCGAGAATCAGCACATTCAGGAACTATCCCCCAGTAAGAGGCAGCAACTTCAGGAACTGAACCCCAGTGAGAGTCAGCACCTTCAGTAACTGTACTCCAGTGGTAGTCAGCACCTGTAGGAACTGTACCCCAGTTAAAGTCAGCAACTTCAGTAACTGTACCCCAGTCAGAATCAGCAACTTCAGTAACTGTACTCCAGCTAGAATCAGCAACTTCAGTAACTGTACTCCAGTCAGAATCATCAACTTCAGGAACTGTACCCCAGTTAGTCAGCAACTTCAGAACTGTATCCCAGTGAGAGTCAGCACCTTCAGGACCTGTATCCCAGTGAGAATCAGCACCTGCAGGAACTGTCCGCCAGTGAACGTCAGCACCATCAGGACCTGTATCTAATGAGTGTCAGCACCTTCAGCAATTATACCCCAGTGAGAATCAGCACCATCAGGACCTGTATCTAATGAGTGTCAGCACCTTCAGCAATTATACCCCAGTGAGAGTCAGCGCCTTCAGGAAAAGTTCGCCAGTGAGTGTAAGCAGCATCAGAGCCTGTACCCCAGCGACAGTCTGCACCTTCATGAACTGTACCACAGTATAAGTCAATATCTAAAGCAATTAACACCAGTGAGAGTCAGCAACTTCAGTATCTGTACCCCCATGAGAGTCAGCACCTTCAGGAACTGTCCCCCAGTGAGAGTCAGCATTTTCAGGAACTGTACCATCGTGAGAATCAACAACTTCAGGAACTGTACTCCAGTGAGAGTCAGCACCTTCAGGAAATGACCCCCACTGAGAGTCAGCACCTTCAGGAACTGTCACCCAGTGAGAGTCAGCACCATCAGAACCTGTCACCCAGCGAGAGTCAGCAGCCTCATGCACTGTGCCACAGTGAGAATCAGCGCTTCAGGAACTATACCCCAGAGAGAATCAGCACCTTCAGGGACTGTCCCCATTGAGAGTCAGCACCTTCAAGAACTGTACCCCAGCAAGAGTCAGCAACTTCAGGAACTGTACCCCAATTGGATTTAGCACCTTCAGGAACTGTACCCCAGCAAGAGTCAGCTCCATCAGGAACTGTACCCCAGTTAGATTCAGCACCATCAGGAACCATACCCCAGTTAATTCAGCAACATCAGGAACTGTATCCCAGTGAGTGTCAGCACCTTCAGTAACTGTATCCCAGGGAGAGTCAGCACCTTCAGGACCTATACACCAGTCACAGTCAGCACCATCAGGACATATACCCCAATCAGAGTCAGCAACTTCAGGATCCGGACCCCCATGAGAGTTAGCACCTTCAGGAACTGTCCTCCAGTGAGAGTCAGCACCTTCAGTAACTGTACTCCAGTCAGAATCAGCAACTTCAGTAACTACTCCAGTCAGAATCAGCAACTTCAGGATCTGGACCCCCATGAGAGTCAGCACCTTCAGGAACTGTCCCCCAGTGAGATTCAGCACCTGCGGGATCTGTATCCCCGTGAGAGTCATCATCTTCAGTAACTGTACCCCAGGGAGAGTTAGCACCTTCAGGAACTGTACCCCAGAGAGAATCTGCACATTCAGGAACTGTATCCCAGCGAGAGTCAGCAACTTCCGGAAATCTCCCTCACTGAGATTCAGCACCATCAGGATCTGTACCACAGAGAGAGTCAACACCTTCAGAAACTGTACCCCACTGAGAGTCAGCACCTTCAGGAACTGTACCCCAGTCAGAGTCAGCGCCTTCAGAAAATGTCCCCCAGTGAGAGTCAGCACCGTCAGGAAATGTACCCCAGTGAGAGTCAGCAACTTCAGAAACTGTACTCCAGTGAGAGTCAGCACCATCTGAACCAGTCTCCCAGCAAGAGTCAGCACATTCAGGAACAATCCCCCAATAAGAGGCAGCAACTTCAGGAAACGTACCCCAGTTAGAGCAGCACCTTCAGTAACTGTTCTCCAGTGGGAGTCAGCACCTTTAGGAACTGTACCCCAGATAAAGTCAGCAACTTCAGGAACTGTACTCCAGTCAGAATCAGCAACTTCAGTAACTGTCCCCCAGTGAGAATCAATACTATCAAGACGTGTATCCCAGTGAGATTCAGCACCTTCAGGAACTGTCCCCCAGTGAGAATCAGCAACATCAGGACCTCTATTCCAGTGACAGTCAGCACCATCAGGACCTGTATCCCAGTGAGAATCAGCACCTGCAGTAACTGTCCCCCAGTGAACGTCAGCACCATCAGGACCTGTACCCCAGTGAGTGTCAGCACCTTCAGCAATTGTACCCCAGTGAGGGTCAGCGCCTTCAGGAAAAGTTCGCCAGTGAGTGTACGCAGAATCAGAACCTGTACCCCATCAAGAGTCTGCACCTTCAGGAACTGTACCCCACTGAGAGGCTGCACCTTCAGGAACTGTACCACAGTCAGAGTCAATATCTACATGAATTATCACCAATGAGAGTCAGCAACTTCAGGATCTGGACCCCCATGAGAGTCAGCACCTTCAGGAACTGTCCCCCAGTGAGATTCAGCACCTGCGGGATCTGTAACCCGGTGAGAGTCAACACCTTCAGTAACTGTACCCCAGGGAGAGTCAGAACCTTCAGGAACTGTACCCAGAGAGAATCTGCACATTCAGGAACTGTATCCCAGCGAGAGTCAGCAACTTCTGGAAATCTCCCACACTGAGATTCAGCACCATCAGGATCTGTACCACAGTGAGAGTCAGCACCTTCAGAAACTGTCCCCCTGCGAGAGTAAGCACCTTCAGGAACTGTACCCCAGTCAGAAACAGCACCTTCAGAACATGTCCCCCACTGAGAGTCAGCACCGTCAGGAACTGTACCCCAGTGAGAGTAAGCAACTTCAGGAACTGTACCCCAGTGAGAGTCAGCACCATGAGAAGCATTCTCCCAGTGAGAGTCAGCACATTCAGGAACTATCCCCCAGTAAGAGGCAGCAACTTCAGGAACAGGACCCCAGTTAGATTCAGCACTTTCAGGAAGTGTACCTCAGTGAGAATCAGAAACTTCAGGGTATATACCCCACTGAGAGTCAGCACCATCAGGAACTGTCCCCGAGTGAGAGGCAGCAACATTAGGAACTGTACCCCAGGGATAGTCAGCACCATCAGAACCTGCCCCCCAGCGAGAATCAGCACATTTAGACCTATACCTCCGTCAGAGTCAGCACCTTAAGGAACTGTCACCAAGTGAGAGTCAGCAACCTCAGGAACTGACACCAAGTGGGAGTCAGCACCTTCAGGACCCATATCCCACTGAGAGTCAGCAACTTCAGGAATTGTATCCCAAGGAGCGTCAGTATCTTCTGGAACTGTCTCACACTGAGAGTCAGCAACATCAGGTCCTGTACCCCAGAGAGAGTCATAACCTTCAGGAACTCTACCCCAGTGAGAGTCAGCATCTTCATGAATTGTACCCCAGTGAGAATCGGCAACTTAAGGAACTGTGCCCCAGTGAGAGTCAGCACGATCAGGAACTAACCAGCGGTGAGACTCAGCACCTTCAGGAACTGTACCCCAGTGAGTGTAAGCAGCATCAGAACCTGTTCCCCAGCGAGAGTGAGCACTTTCAGGAACTGTACCCCACTGAGAGTCTGCACCTTCAGGAACTGTACCAAAGTCAGAGTCAATATCTACATGAATTATCACCAATGAGAGGCAGCAACTTCAGGATCTGGACCCCCATGAGAGTCAGCACCTTCAGGAACTGTCCCCAGTGAGATTCAGCACCTGCGGGATCTGTATCCCCGTGAGAGTCATCACCTTCAGTAACTGTACCCCAGGGAGAGTCAGCACCTTCAGGAACTGTACCCCATAGAGAATCTGCACATTCAGGAACTGTATCCCGGCCAGAGTCAGCAACTTCTGGAAATCTCCCACACTGAGATTCAGCACCATCAGGATCTGTACCACAGTGAGAGTCAGCACCATCAGAAACTGTCACCTAGTGAGAGTCAGCAGCCTCATGCACTGTGCCACAGTGAGAGTCAGCGCTTCAGGAACTATACCCCAGAGAGAATCTGGACCTTCAGGGACTGTCCCCATTGAGAGTCAGCACCTTCAAGAACTGTACCCAAGCGAGAGTCAGCAACTTCAGGAACTTAACCCCAGTTAGATTTAGCACCTTCAGGAACTGTACCCCGGCGAGAGTCAGCTCCATCAGGAACTGTACCCCAGTTAGATTCAGCACCATCAGGAACCATACCCCAGTTAATTCAGCAACATCAGGAACTGTATCCCAGTGAGTGTCAGCACCTTCAGTAACTGTATCCCAGAGAGAGTCAGCACCTTCAGGATCTATACACCAGTCACAGTCAGCACCATCAGGACATATACCCCAATCAGAGTCAGCAACTTCAGGATCAGGACCCCCATGAGAGTCAGCACCTTCAGGAACTGTCCTCCAGTGAGATTCAGCACCTTCAGTAACTGTACTCCAGTCAGAATCAGCAACTTCAGTAACTGTACTCCAGTCAGAATCAGCAACTTCAGGAACTGTACCCCAGTTAGCCAGCAACTTCAGAACTGTATCCCAGTGAGAGTCAGCACCTTCAGGACCTGTATCCCAGTGCGATTCAGCACCTGCGGGATCTGTACCCCCGTGAGAGTCAGCACCTTCAGTAACTGTACCCCAGAGAGAATCTGCACATTCAGGAACTGTATCCCAGCGAGAGTCAGCAACTTCTGGAAATCTCCCACACTGAGATTCAGCCCCATCAGGACCTGTACCACAGTGAGAGTCAGCACCGTCAGAAACTGTACCACAGTGAGAGTCAGCACCTTCAGTAACTGTACCCCAGTCAGAGTCAGCACCTTCAGAACATGTCCCCCAGTGAGAGTCAGCACCATCAGGAACTGTCCCACAGTCAGAGTCAGAATGTTGAAAACTGTTCCCCGGCGTGAGTCAGCACCTTCAGGAACTGTACCCCAGTGAGAGTCAGCACCATCAGAACCAGTATCCCAGCGAGAGTCAGCACATTCAGGAACTATCCCCCAGTAAGAGGCAGTAACTTCAGGAACTGAACCCCAGTGAGAGTCAGCACCTTCAGTATCTGTACTCCAGTGGTAGCCAGCACCTTTAGGAACTGTACCCCAGTTAAAGTCAGCAACTTCAGTAACTGTACGCCAGTCAGAATCAGCAACTTCAGTAACTGTACTCCAGTCAGAATCAGAAACTTCAGTAACTGTACTCCAGTCAGAATCAGCAACTTCAGGAACTGTACCCCATTCAGAGTCAGCACCTTCAGAACATGTCCCCCAGTGAGAGTCAGCACCATCAGGAACTGTCCCACAGTCAGAGTCAGAATGTTGAAAACTGTTCCCCGGCGTGAGTCAGCACCTTCAGGAACTGTACCCCAGTGAGAGTCAGCACCATCAGAACCAGTATCCTAGCGAGAGTCAGCACATTCAGGAACTATCCCCCAGTAAGAGGCAGCAACTTCAGGAACTGAACCCCAGTGAGAGTCAGCACCTTCAGTAACTGTACTCCAGTGGTAGTCAGCACCTTTAGGAACTGTACCCCAGTTAAAGTCAGCAACTTCAGTAACTGTACTCCAGTCAGAATCAGCAACTTCAGTAACTGTACTCCAGTCAGAATCAGCAACTTCAGTAACTGTACCCCAGTTAGTCAGCAACTTCAGAACTGTATCCCAGTGAGAGTCAGCACCTTCAGGAACTGTCCCCCAGTGAACGTCAGCACCATCAGGACCTGTATCTAATGAGTGTCAGCACCTTCAGCAATTATACCCCAGTGAGAGTCAGCGCCTTCAGGAAAAGTTCGCCAGTGAGTGTAAGCAGCATCAGAGCCTGTACCCCAACGACAGTCTGCACTTTCAGGAACTGTAGCACAGTATAAGTCAATATCTAAAGGAATTAACACCAGTGAGAGTCAGCACCTTCAGGATCTGTACCCCCATGAGAGTCAGCTCCTTCAGGAACTGTTCCCCAGTGAGAGTCAGCATTTTCAGGAACTGTACCACAGTGAGAATTAACAACTTCAGGAACTGTACTCCAGTGAGAGTCAGCACCTTCAGGAAATGTCCCCCACTGAGTGTCAGCACCGTCAGGAACTGTCACCCAGTGAGAGTCAGCACCATCAGAACCTGTCACCCAGCGAGAGTCAGCAGCCTCATGAACTGTGCCACAGTGAGAGTCAGCGCTTCAGGAGCTATACCCCAGAGAGAATCAGCACCTACAAGGACTGTCCCCATTGGGAGTCAGCACCTTCAAGAACTGTACCCCAACGAGAGTAAGCAACTTCAGGAACTGTACCCCAGTTAGATTTAGCACCTTCAGGAACTGTACCCCAGCGAGAGTCAGCTCCATCAGGAACTGTACCCCAGTTAGATTCAGCACCATCAGGAACCATACCCCAGTTAGATTCAGCAACATCAGGAACTGTATCCCAGTGAGTGTCAGCACCTTCAGTAACTGTATCCCAGGGAGAGTCAGCACCTTCAGGACCTATACACCAGTGAGATTCAGCACCGTCAGGAACTGAACCCCAAAAGGGAGTCACCAAAATCAGCACCTGTATCCCAGTGAGCGTCAGGACCTTCAGGATATGTACCCCAGTTAGAGTCAGCACCTTCAGTAATGGTACTCCAGTGAGATTCAGCACCTTTAGGAACTGTACTCCAGTTAGAGTCAGCACCTTCAGAGACTGTACTCCAGTGAGAATCAGCAGCTTCAGGAACTGTAGCCCAGTGAGAATCAGCACCTTCGAAAACAGTACCTCAGTGAGCGTCAGCACCTTCAGGAACTGTACTCCAATGAGAATCAGCATCTTCTGGAATTGTACAATAATGAAAGTCAGCACATTCAGGAACTGTACCTCAGTGATAGTCAGCACCTTCGGGAACTGTATCCCAGTGAGAGTCACCAAAATCAGGACCTGTATCCCAGTGAGCGTCAGCAGCTTCAGGAACTGTACGCCAGTGACTTTCAGCACCATCAGTATCCGTACCCCAGTGAGAGTCAGCAACTTCAGGAACTGTCCCCCAGTGAGAGTCAGCACCTTCAGGAACTGTATTCCAGTGAGAGTCACCAAAATCAGGACTTGTATCCCAGTGAGAGTCAGCAACTTCAGTAACTGTCCCCCAGTGAAAGTCACCACAATCAGGATCTGTATCCCAGTTACAGTCAGCACCTTCAGCAATTGTACCCCAGTCAGAGTCAGCACCAACAGGACATATACCCCAATCAGAGTCAGTACCTTCAGGACCTATGCCCCAGTGAGAGTCAGCAGCTTCAGGAATTCTGCCTCCGTGAGAGTCAGAACATTCATGAACTGTATGCCACTGAGAGTCAGCACCATCAAGACCTTTAGCCCATTGAGAGTCAGCGCCATCAAGACCTTCACCCAGATGAGAGTCAGCACCTTCAGGACCTATACCCCAGTGAGAATCTGTACCTTCAGGAACTGTCCCCCAGTGAGAGTCATCACCTTCAGTAACTGTACTCCAGTGAGATTCAGCACCTTTAGGAAATATCTTCCAGCAAGAGTCAGCAGCTTCAGGAACTGTACCCCACTGAGAGTCAGCAACTTCAGGAACAGTCTCCCAGTGAGAGTCAGCACCTTCAGTAACTGTACTCCAGTGAGATTCAGCACCTTTAGGAAGTGTACCCCAGTTAGAGTCAGCACCTTCAGAAACTGTACTCCAGTGAGAATCAGCAACTTCAGTAAATGTACCCCAGTGAGAATCAGCACCTTCATAAACAGTACCTCAGTGAGAGTCAGCACCTTCAGGAACTGTACGCCACTGAGAGTCAGCATCTTCAGGAACTGTACCTCAGTGAGAGTCAGCAACTTCAGCAACTGTCTCCCAATCAGAGTCACCAAAATGAGGAACTGTATCCCAGTGAGTGTCAGCACCTTCAGGAAATGTACCCCAGTGACATTCAGCACCATCAGTAACTCTACCCCATGGAGAGTCAGCAACTTCAGGAACTGTCCCCCATTGAGAGTCACCTCCATCAGGATCTGTATCCCAGTTACAGTCAGCACCTTCAGCAATTGTACCCCAGTCAGAGTCAGCACCAACAGGACATATACCACAATCAGAGTCAGTACCTTCAGGACCTATGCCCCAGTGAGAGTCAGCAGCTTCAGGAATTCTGCCTCCGTGAGAGTCAGAACATTCATGAACTGTATGCCACTGAGAGTCAGCACCATCAAGACCTTAACCCAGGTGAGAGTCAGCACCTTCAGGACCTATACCCCAGTGAGAATCTGTACCTTCAGGGTCTGTCCCCCAATGAGAGTCACCACCATTAGGACCTGTACTCCAGTGAGAATCAGCAACTTCAGTAAATGTACCCCAGTGAGAATCAGCACCTTCATAAACAGTACCTCAGTGAGAGTCAGCACCTTCAGGAACTGTACGCCAGCGAGAGTCAGCACCCCCAGGAATTCTGCCCCCGTGAGAGTCAGCATATTCAGGACCTGTAGCCCATTGACAGTCAGCGCCATCAGGACCTATAGGCCAGTGAGAGTCAGCAGCTTCAGGAACTGTATCCCACTGAGAGTCAGCACCTTCAGTAACTGTACTCCAGTGAGATTCAGCACCTTTAGAAATGTCGTCCAGCAAGAGTTAGCACCTTCAGTAACTATACCCCAGTGAGAGTCAGCACCATCGGGACCTTTTTCCCAGTGAGAGTTAGCACCTTCAGTAACTGTACCCCAGTGAGAATTAGAACCTACAGGAAATCTCCCCCAGTGAGAGTCACCACCATCAGGAACTGTACCCCAGTGAAAGTCAGCAACATCAGGAACACTCCCCCAGTTAGTGTCAGCACCTTCAGGAACTGTACTCCAGTGAGAATCACCAACTTCAGAAACTGAACCCCAGTGAGAATCAGCACCTTCATGAACTGTACCTAAGTGAGAGTCAGCACCTTCTGGAACTGTAATCCGGGGAGAGTCAGCACCTTCCGGAACAGTACACCAGTGAGAGTCAGCACATTCAGGAACTGACCCCCCGTTAGAGTCAGCAGCTTATGGAACTGTACCCCAGTGAGAATCAGCAACTTCAGGAACTGTTCCCCATTGAGAGTCGCCACCATCAGGATCTGTATCCCAGTTATAGTCAGCACCTTCAGCAATTGTACCCCAGTCAGAGTCAGCACCATCAGGACATATACCCCAATCAGAGTCAGCAACTTCAGGACCTATGCCCCAGTGAGAGTCAGCAGCTTCAGGAATTGCACCCCGGTGAGCGTCAGCTCCCCGAGCAATTCTGCCCCCGTGAAAGTCAGCATATTCAGGAACTGAATGCCACTGAGAGTCAGTACCATCAAGACCTGTAGCCCATTGAGAGTCAGTGCCGTCAGGACCTATAGGCCAGTGAGAGTCAGCAGCTTCAGGAACGCTATCCCACTGAGAGTCAGCACCTTCAGTAACTGTACTCCAGTGAGATTCAGCACCTTTAGGAAATGTCGTCCAGCAAGAGTCAGCAACTTCAGGAACTGTACCCCAGTGAGAGTCATCACCATCGGGACCTTTTTCCTAGTGAGAGTTAGCACCTTCAGTAACTGTACCCCAGTGAGAATCAGCACCTTCAGGTACTGTACCACAGTGCGAATCAGCACCTTCAGTAACAGTATCCAAGCGAGAGTCAGCACCATCAGGAACTATACACCAATGAGAGTCAGCAGCTTCAGGAATTGTAACCAAGTGATTATCAGCCCCTTCATGAACTGTATCCCAATGAGATTCAGCACCTTCAGGAACAGTCAACCACTGAGAGTCAGCACCTTAAGGAATTGTCCCGCTATTTGAACCTCAGCACCTTCAGGAACTGTCCCCCAGTGCAAGGCAGCACCATTAGGAACTGTACCCCAGCAAGAGTCAGCACCATCAGGAACTGTACCCCAGTTAGATTCAGCACCATCAGGAACTGTATCCCAGTGAGTGTCAGCACCTTCAGTAACTGTATCCCAGGGAGAGTCAGCACCTTCAGGACCTATATACCAGTGAGACTCAGCACCGTCAGGAACAGTAAACCAGTGAGAGTCAGCACCTTCAGTAACTGTCCCCGAGTGAGAGTCAGCACCTTGAGGAACTGTACCCCAGTGAGAGTCAGCACCATCAGAACCAGTCACCCAGCGAGAGTCAGCACCATCAGAACCTGTCCCCCAGCGAGAGTCAGCAGCCTCAGGCAGTGTACCACAATGAGAGTCAGCCCTTCAGGAACTGTACCCCAGAGAGAATCAGCACCTTCAGGGACTGTCCCCAGTTAGAGTCAGCACCTTCAAGAACTGTACCCCAGCGAGAGTCAGCAACTTCAGGAACAGTACCCCAGTTAGATTCAGCACTTTCAGGAAGTGTACCTCAGTGAGAATCAGAACCTTCAGGGTATATACCCCACTAAGAGTCAGCACCATCAGGAACTGTCCCCGAGTGAGAGGCAGCACCATTAGGAACTGTACCCCAGGGAGAGTCAGCACCATCAGAACCTGTCCCACAGCGAGAGTCAGCACATTCAGGACCTATACCTCAGTGAGAGTCAGCACCTTCAGGAACTGTCACCAAGTGAGAGTCAGCAACCTCAGGACCTGTGCCCACTGAGAGTCAGCACCTTCAGGAACTGACAACAAGTGAGAGTCAGCACCTTCAGGACCTATATCCCACTGAGAGTCAGCACCTTCAGAAACTGACACCAAGTGGGAGTCAGCACCTTCAGGACCTATATCCCACTGAGAGTCAGCACCTTCAGGCACTGTATCCCAAGGAGAGTCAGTATCTTCTGCAACTGTCTCACACTGAGAGTTAGCACCATCAGGTCCTGTACCCCAGAGAGTGTCAGAACCTTCAGGTACTCTACCCCAGTGAGAGTCAGCACCTTCATGAATTGTACCCAAGTGAGAATCAGCAACTTAAGGAACTGTGCCCCAGTGAGAGTCAGCACTATCAGGAACTAACCCATGGTGAGACTCAGCACCTTCAGGAACTGTACCCCAGTGAGGGTAAGCAGCATCAGAACCTGTTCCCCAGTGAGAGTGAGCACTTTCAGGAACTGTACCCCACTGAGAGTATGCACCTTCAGTAACTGTACCACAGTCAGAGTCAATATCTACATGAATTATCACCAATGAGGAACTAACCCATGGTGAGACTCAGCAACTTCAGGATCTGGACCCCCATGAGTGTCAGCACCTTCAGGAACTGTCCCCCAGTGAGATTCAGCACCTGCGGGATCTGCACCCCCGTGAGAGTCAACACCTTCTGTATCTGTACCCCAGGGAGAGTCAGCACTTTCAGGAACTGTACCCCAGTGAGAATCTGCACATTCAGGAACTGTATCCCAGCGAGTCAGCAACTTCTGGAAATCTCCCACACTGAGATTCAGCACCATCAGGATCTGTACCACTGTGAGAGTCAACACCTTCAGAAACTGTCCCCCAGCGAGAGTCAGCACATTCAGGAACTGTACCCCAGTCAGAGTCAGAACCTTCAGACATGTCCCCCACTGAGAGTCAGCAACATCAGGAACTGTTCCCCAGTTTGAGTCAGCAACTTCCGGAACTGTACCCCAGTGAGAGTCAGCACCATCAGAACCAGTCTCCCAGCGAGAGTCAGCACATTCAGGAACTATCCCCCAGTAAGAGGCAGCAACTTCAGGAACTGTACCCCAGTTAGATTCAGCACCTTCAGGAATTAGACCTCAGTGAGAATCAGAACCTTCAGGGTACATAACCCACTGACAGTCAGCACCATCAGGAAATGTCCCCGTGTGAGAGGCAGCACCATTAGGAACTGTACACCAGGGAGATTCAGCACCATCAGAACCTGTCCCACAGCGAGAGTCAGCACATTCAGGACCTATACCTCAGAGAGAGTCAGCACCTTCAGTAACCGTCACCAATTGAGGGTCAGCAACCTCAGGACCTGTAGCCACTGAGATTCAGGTCCTTCATGAAGTGACACCAAGTGGGAGTCAGCACCTTCAGGACCTATATCCCACTGAGAGTCAGCACTTTCAGGAACTGTATCCCAAGGAGAGTCAGTATCTTCTGGAACTGTCTCACACAGAGAGTCAGCACCATCAGGTCCTGTACCCCAGAGAGAGTCAGCACCTTCAGGAACTCTACCCCAGTGAGAGTCAGCATCTTCATTAATTGTACCCCAGTGAGAATTAGCAACTTAAGGAACTGTGCCCCAATGAGAGACAGCACCATCAGGAACTAAGCCGCGGTGAGACTCAGCACCTTCAGGAACTGTACCCCAGTGAGTATAAGCAGGACCAGAACCTGATCCCCAGCGAGAGTGAGCACTTTCAGGAACTGTACCCCACTGAGAGTCTGCACCTTCAGGAACTGTACCACAGTCAGAGTCAATATCTACATGAATTATCACCAATGAGTCAGCAACTTCAGGATCTGGACCCCCATGAGAGTCAGCACCTTCAGGAACTGTCCCCCAGTGAGAGTCAGCACCTGCGGGATCTGTACCCCCATGAGAGTCAATACCTTCAGTAACTGTACCCCAGGGAGAGTCAGCACCTTCAGGAACTGTACCCCAGAGAGAATCGGCACATTCAGGAACTGTATCCCAGCGAGAGGCAGCAACTTCTGGAAATCTCCCACACTGAGATTCAGCACCATCAGGATCTGTACCACAGTGAGAGTCAGCACTTTCAGAAACTGTCCCACAGCGAGAGTCAGCACATTCAGGAACTGTACCCCAGTCAGAGTCAGCACCGTCAGAATATGTCCCCCAGTGAGAGTCAGCAGCGTCTGTAACTGTACCCCAGTTAGATTCAGCACCTTCAGGAATTAGACCTCAGTGAGAATCAGAACCTTCAGGGTACATACCCCACTGACAGTCAGCACCATCAGGAACTGTCCCTGTGTGAGAGGCAGCACCATTAGGAACTGTACCCCAGGGAGATTCAGCACCATCAGAACGTGTCCCACAGCGAGAGTCAGCACATTCAGGACCTATACCTCAGAGAGAGTCAGCACCTTCAGTAACTGTCACCAAGTGAGAGTCAGCAACCTCAGGACCTGTAGCCACTGAGATTCAGGTCCTTCAGCAACTGACACCAAGTGGGAGTCAGCACCTTCAGGACCTATATCCCACTGAGAGTCAGCACTTTCAGGAACTGTATCCCAAGGAGATTCAGTATCTTCTGGAACTGTCTCACACTGAGAGTCAGCACCATCAGGTCCTGTACCCCAGAGAGAGTCAGCACATTCATGAATTGTACCCCAGTGAGAGTTAGCAACTTAAGAAACTGTGCCCCAGTGAGAGACAGCACCATCAGGAACTAACCCGCGGAGAGACTCAGCACCTTCAGGAACTGTACCCCAGTGAGTATAAGCAGGACCAGAACCTGTTCCCCAGCGAGAGTGAGCACTTTCAGGAACTGTACCCCACTGAGAGTCTGCACCTTCAGGAACTGTACCACAGTCAGAGTCAATATCAATTTGAATTATCACCAATGAGTCAGCAACTTCAGGATCTGGACCCCCATGAGAGTCAGCACCTTCAGGAATGTCCCCCAGTGAGAGTCAGCACCTGCGGGATCTGTACCCCCGTGAGAGTCAACACCTTCAGTAACTGTACCCCAGGGTGAGTCAGCACCTTCAGGAACTGTACCCCAGAGAGAATCTGCACATTCAGGAACTGTATCCCAGCGAGAATCAGCAACTTCTGGAAATCTCCCACACTGAGATTCAGCACCTTCAGGATCTGTACAACAGTGAGAGCCAGCACCTTCAGAAACTGTCCCCCAGCGAGAGTCAACACCTTCAGTAACTGGACCCCTGGAAGAGTCAGCACCTTGAGGAACTGTACCCCAGAGAGAATCGGCACATTCAGGAACTGTATCCCAGCGAGAGTCAGCAACCTCTGGAAATCTCCCACACTGAGATTCAGCACCATCAGGATCTGTACCACAGTGAGAGTCAGCACTTGCAGAAACTGTCCCACAGCGAGAGTCAGCACATTCAGGAACTGTACCCCAGTCGGAGTCAGCACCTTCAGAATATGTCCCCCAGTGAGAGTCAGCACCGTCAGTAACTGTACCCAAGTTAGATTCAGCACCTTCAGGAATTAGACCTCAGTGAGAATCAGAACCTTCAGGGTACATACCCCACTGACAGTCAGCACCATCAAAAACTGTCCCTGTGTGAGGGGCAGCACCATTAGGAACTGTAGCCAGGGAGATTCAGCACCATCTGAACCTGTCCCACAGCGAGAGTCAGCACATTCAGGACCTATACCTCAGAGAGAGTCAGAACCTTCAGTAACTGTCACCAAGTGAGAGTCAGCAACCTAAGGACCTGTACCCACTGAGAGTCAGCACCTTCAGGAACTGACACCAAGTGGGAGTCAGCACCTTCAGGACCTATATCCCACTGAGAGTCAGCACCTTCAGGAACTGTATCCCAAGGAGATTCAGTATCTTCTGGAAATGTCCCACACTGAGAGTCAGCACCATCAGGTCCTGTACCCCAGAGAGAGTCAGCACATTCATGAATTGTACCCCAGTGAGAATTAGCAACTTAAGAAACTGTGCCCCAGTGAGAGACAGCACCATCAGGAACTAACCCGCGGAGAGACTCAGCACCTTCAGGAACTGTACCCCAGTGAGTATAAGCAGGACCAGAACCTGTTCCCCAGCGAGAGTGAGCACTTTCAGGAACTGTACCCCACTGAGAGTCTGCACCTTCAGGAACTGTACCACAGTCAGAGTCAATATCAATTTGAATTATCACAATGAGTCAGCAACTTCAGGATCTGGACCCCCATGAGAGTCAGCACCTTCAGGAACTGTCCCCCAGTGAGAGTCAGCACCTACGGGATCTGTACCCCCGTGAGAGTCAACACCTTCAGTAACTGTACCCCAGGGAGAGTCAGCACCTTCAGGAACTGTACCCCAGAGAGAATCTGCACATTCAGGAACTGTAGCCCAGCGAGAGTCAGCAACTTCTGGAAATGTCCCACACTGAGATTCAGCACCATCAGGATCTGTACCACAGTGAGATTCAGCACCTTCAGAAACTGTCCCCCAACAAGAGTCAGCACCTTCAGGAACTGTACCCCAGTCAGAGTTAGCACCTTCAGAACATGTCCCCCAGTGACAGTCAGCACCGTCAGGAACTGTACCCCAGTTAGAGTCAACAACTTCAGGAACTGTAACCCAGTGAGAGTCAGCACCATCAGAACCAGTCTCCCAACGAGACTCAGCACATTCAGGAACTATCCCCCAATAAGAGGCAGCAAATTCAGGAACTGTACCCCAGTTTGATTCAGCACCTTCAGTAATTGTACCTCGGAGAGAATCAGTACCTTCAGGGTACATAACCCACTGAGAGTCAGCACCATCAGGAACTGTCCCCGTGTGAGAGGCAGCACCATTAGGAACTGTACCCCAGGGAGATTCAGCACCATCAGAACCTGTCTCACAGCGAGAGTCAGCACAATCAGGACCTATACCTCAGTGAGAGTCAGCACATTCAGGAACTGTCACCAAGTGAGAGTCAGCAACCTCAGGACCTGTACCCACTGAGAGTCAGCACCTTCAGGAACTGACACCAAGTGGGAGTCAGAACATTCAGGACCTATAACCCACTAAGAGTCAGCACTTTCAGGAACTGTATCCCAAGGAGAGTCAGTATCTTCTGGAACTGTCTCACACTGAGAGTCAGCACCATCAGGTCCTGTACCCCAGAGAGATTCAGCACCTTCAGGAACTCTACCCCAGTGAGAGTCAACATCTTCATGAATTGTACCCCAGTGAGAATTAGCAACTTAAGGAACTGTGCCCCAATGAGAGACAGCACCATCAGGAACTAAGCCACGGTGAGACTCAGCACCTTCAGGAACTGTACCTTAGTGAGTATAAGCAGGACCAGAACCTGTTCCCCAGCGAGAGTGAGCACTTTCAGGAACTGTACCCCACTGAGAGTCTGCACCTTCAGGAACTGTACCACAGTCAGAGTCAATATCTACATGAATTATCACCAATGAGTCAGCAACTTCAGGATCTGGACCCCCATGAGAGTCAGCACCTTCAGGAACTGTCCCCCAGTGAGTATAAGCAGGACCAGAACCTGTTCCCCAGCGAGAGTGAGCACTTTCAGGAACTGTACCCCACTGAGAGTCTGCACCTTCAGGAACTGTACCACAGTCAGAGTCAATATCAATTTGAATTATCACAATGAGTCAGCAACTTCAGGATCTGGACCCCCATGAGAGTCAGCACCTTCAGGAACTGTCCCCCAGTGAGAGTCAGCACCTACGGGATCTGTACCCCCGTGAGAGTCAACACCTTCAGTAACTGTACCCCAGGGAGAGTCAGCACCTTCAGGAACTGTACCCCAGAGAGAATCTGCACATTCAGGAACTGTAGCCCAGCGAGAGTCAGCAACTTCTGGAAATGTCCCACACTGAGATTCAGCACCATCAGGATCTGTACCACAGTGAGATTCAGCACCTTCAGAAACTGTCCCCCAACAAGAGTCAGCACCTTCAGGAACTGTACCCCAGTCAGAGTCAGCACCTTCAGAACATGTCCCCCAGTGACAGTCAGCACCGTCAGGAACTGTACCCCAGTTAGAGTCAACAACTTCAGGAACTGTAACCCAGTGAGAGTCAGCACCATCAGAACCAGTCTCCCAACGAGACTCAGCACATTCAGGAACTATCCCCCAATAAGAGGCAGCAAATTCAGGAACTGTACCCCAGTTCGATTCAGCACCTTCAGTAATTGTACCTCGGAGAGAATCAGTACCTTCAGGGTACATAACCCACTGAGAGTCAGCACCATCAGGAACTGTCCCTGTGTGAGAGGCAGCACCATTAGGAACTGTACCCCAGGGAGATTCAGCACCATCAGAACCTGTCTCACAGCGAGAGTCAGCACAATCAGGACCTATACCTCAGTGAGAGTCAGCACATTCAGGAACTGTCACCAAGTGAGAGTCAGCAACCTCAGGACCTGTACCCACTGAGAGTCAGCACCTTCAGGAACTGACACCAAGTGGGAGTCAGAACATTCAGGACCTATAACCCACTAAGAGTCAGCACTTTCAGGAACTGTATCCCAAGGAGAGTCAGTATCTTCTGGAACTGTCTCACACTGAGAGTCAGCACCATCAGGTCCTGTACCCCAGAGAGATTCAGCACCTTCAGGAACTCTACCCCAGTGAGAGTCAACATCTTCATGAATTGTACCCCAGTGAGAATTAGCAACTTAAGGAACTGTGCCCCAATGAGAGACAGCACCATCAGGAACTAAGCCACGGTGAGACTCAGCACCTTCAGGAACTGTACCTTAGTGAGTATAAGCAGGACCAGAACCTGTTCCCCAGCGAGAGTGAGCACTTTCAGGAACTGTACCCCACTGAGAGTCTGCACCTTCAGGAACTGTACCACAGTCAGAGTCAATATCTACATGAATTATCACCAATGAGTCAGCAACTTCAGGATCTGGACCCCCATGAGAGTCAGCACCTTCAGGAACTGTCCCCCAGTGAGAGTCAGCACCTGCGGGATCTGTACCCCCGTGAGAGTCAACACCTTCAGTAACTGTACCCCAGGGAGAGTCAGCACCTTCAGGAACTGTACCCCAGAGAGAATCTGCACATTCAGGAACTGTATCCCAGCGAGAATCAGCAACTTCTGGAAATCTCCCACACTGAGATTCAGCACCTTCAGGATCTGTACAACAGTGAGAGTCAGCACCTTCAGAAACTGTCCCCCAGCGAGAGTCAACACCTTCAGTAACTGGACCCCTGGAAGAGTCAGCACCTTGAGGAACTGTACCCCAGAGAGAATCGGCACATTCAGGAACTGTATCCCAGCGAGAGTCAGCAACCTCTGGAAATCTCCCACACTGAGATTCAGCACCATCAGGATCTGTACCACAGTGAGAGTCAGCACTTGCAGAAACTGTCCCACAGCGAGAGTCAGCACATTCAGGAACTGTACCCCAGTCGGAGTCAGCACCTTCAGAATATGTCCCCCAGTGAGAGTCAGCACCGTCAGTAACTGTACCCAAGTTAGATTCAGCACCTTCAGGAATTAGACCTCAGTGAGAATCAGAACCTTCAGGGTACATACCCCACTGACAGTCAGCACCATCAGGAACTGTCCCTGTGTGAGGGGCAGCACCATTAGGAACTGTAGCCAGGGAGATTCAGCACCATCTGAACCTGTCCCACAGCGAGAGTCAGCACATTCAGGACCTATACCTCAGAGAGAGTCAGAACCTTCAGTAACTGTCACCAAGTGAGAGTCAGCAACCTAAGGACCTGTACCCACTGAGAGTCAGCACCTTCAGGAACTGACACCAAGTGGGAGTCAGCACCTTCAGGACCTATATCCCACTGAGAGTCAGCACCTTCAGGAACTGTATCCCAAGGAGATTCAGTATCTTCTGGAAATGTCCCACACTGAGAGTCAGCACCATCAGGTCCTGTACCCCAGAGAGAGTCAGCACATTCATGAATTGTACCCCAGTGAGAATTAGCAACTTAAGAAACTGTGCCCCAGTGAGAGACAGCACCATCAGGAACTAACCCGCGGAGAGACTCAGCACCTTCAGGAACTGTACCCCAGTGAGTATAAGCAGGACCAGACCCTGTTCCCCAGCGAGAGTGAGCACTTTCAGGAACTGTACCCCACTGAGAGTCTGCACCTTCAGGAACTGTACCACAGTCAGAGTCAATATCAATTTGAATTATCACCAATGAGTCAGCAACTTCAGGATCTGGACCCCCATGAGAGTCAGCACCTTCAGGAACTGTCCCCCAGTGAGAGTCAACACCTTCAGTAACTGTACCCCAGGGAGAGTCAGCACCTTCAGGAACTGTACCCCAGAGAGAATCTGCACATTCAGGAACTGTATCCCAGCGAGAGTCAGCAACTTCTGGAAATGTCCCACACTGAGATTCAGCACCATCAGGATCTGTACCACAGTGAGATTCAGCACCTTCAGAAACTGTCCCCCAACAAGAGTCAGCACCTTCAGGAACTGTACCCCAGTCAGAGTCATCACCTTCAGAACATGTCCCCCAGTGACAGTCAGCACCGTCAGGAACTGTACCCCAGTTAGAGTCAACAACTTCAGGAACTGTAACCCAGTGAGAGTCAGCACCATCAGAACCAGTCTCCCAACGAGACTCAGCACATTCAGGAGCTATCCCCCAATAAGAGGCAGCAAATTCAGGAACCGTACCCCAGTTAGATTCAGCACCTTCAGTAATTGTACCTCGGAGAGAATCAGTACCTTCAGGGTACATAACCCACTGAGAGTCAGCACCATCAGGAACTGTCCCCGTGTGAGAGGCAGCACCATTAGGAACTGTACCCCAGGGAGATTCAGCACCATCAGAACCTGTCCCACAGCGAGAGTCAGCACAATCAGGACCTATACCTCAGTGAGAGTCAGCACATTCAGGAACTGTCACCAAGTGAGAGTCAGCAACCTCAGGACCTGTACCCACTGAGAGTCAGCACCTTCAGGAACTGACACCAAGTGGGAGTCAGAACATTCAGGACCTATAACCCACTAAGAGTCAGCACTTTCAGGAACTGTATCCCAAGGAGAGTCAGTATCTTCTGGAACTGTCTCACACTGAGAGTCAGCACCTTCAGGAACTGTACCCCAGAGAGAATCTACACATTCAGGAACTGTATCCCAGAGAGAGTCAGCAACTTCTGGAAATGTCCCACACTGAGATTCAGCACCATGAGGATATGTACCCCAGGGAGAGTCAGCACCTTCATAAACTGTACCCCAGTGAGAGTCAGCACCATCAGAACCAGTCTCCCAGCGAGAGTCAGCACATACAGGAACTATCCCCCAGTAAGAGGCAGCAACTTCAGGAACTGTACCCCAGTTAGATTCAGCACCTTCAGGAATTGTACCTCAGTGAGAATCAGAACCTTCAGGGTACATACCCGACTGACAGTCAGCACCATCAGGAACTGTCCCCGTGTGAGAGGCAGCACCATTAGGAAATGTACCCCAGGGACATTCAGCACCATCAGAACCTGTCCCACAGCGAGAGTCAGCACATTCAGGACCTATACCTCAGTGAGAGTCAGCACCTTCAGGAAATGTCACCAAGTGAGAGTCAGCAACCTCAGGACCTGTGCCCACTGAGAATCAGCACCTTCAGGAACTGACACCAAGTGGGAGTCAGCACCTTCAGGACCTATATCCCACTGGGAGTCAGCACCATCAGGAACTGACACCAAGTGGGAGTCAGCCCCTTCAGCACCTATATCCCACTGAGAGTCAGCACCTTCAGGAACTGTATCCCAAGGAGAGTCAGTATCATCTGGAACTGTCTCACACTGAGAGTCAGCACCATCAGGTCCTGAACCCCAGAGAGAGTCAGAACCTTCAGGAACTCTACCCCAGTGAGAGTCAGCACCTTCATGAATTGTACCCCAGTGAGAATCAGCAACTTAGGGAACTGTGCCCCACTGAGAGTCAGCACCATCAGGAACTAACCCGCGGAGAGACGCATCACCTTCAGAAACTGTACCCCAGTGAGTATAAGCAGCATCAGAACCTGTTCCCCAGTGAGAGTGAGCACTTTCAGGAACTGTACCCCACTGAGAGTCTGCACCGTCAGGAACTGTACCACAGTCAGAGCCAATATCTACATGAATTATCACCAATGAGAGTCAGCAATTTCAGGAACTGGACCCCCATCAGAGTCAGCACCTTCAGGAACTGTCCCCCAGTGAGATTCAGCACCTGCGGGATCTGTAACTCCGTGAGAGTCAACACTTTCAGTAACTGTACCCCAGGGAGAGTCAGCACCTTGAGGAACTGTACCCCAGAGAGAATCTGCACATTCAGGAACGGTATCCCAGCGAGAGTAAGCAACTTCTGGAAATCTCCCACACTGAGATTCAGCACCATCAGGATCTGTACCACAGTGAGAGTCAGCACCTTCAGAAACTGTCCCCCAGCGAGAGTCAGCACCTTCAGGAACTGTACCCCAGACAGAGTCAGCACCTTCAGAAAATGTCCCCCACTGAGAGTCAGCACCATCAGGATCTGTACCCCAGTAAGATTCAGCTCTTTCAGGAATTGTACCTCAGTGAGAATCAGAACCTTCAGGGTACATACCCCACTGACAGTCAGCACCATCAGGAGCTGTCCCCGTGTGAGAAGCAGCAACATTAGGAACTGTACCCCAGGGAGATTCATCACCATGAGAACCTGTCCCACAGCAAGTGTCAGCACATTCAGGACCTATACCTCAGTGAGAGTCAGCACCTTCAGGAAATGTCACCATGTGAGAATCAGCAACCTCAGGACCTGTGCCCACTGAGAATCAGCACCTTCAGGAACTGACACCAAGTGGGAGTCAGCACCTTCAGGACCTATATCCCACTGAGAGTCAGCACCATCAGGAGCTGACACCAAGTGGGGGTCAGCACCTTCAGGACCTATATCCCACTGAGAGTCAGCACCTTAAGGAACTGTATCCCAAGGAGAGTCAGTGTCATCTGGAACTGTCTCACATTGAGAGTCAACACCATCAGGTCCTGTATCCCAGGGAGAGTCAGAACCTTCAGGAACTCTACCCCAGTGAGAGTCAGCACCTTCATGAATTGTACCCCAGTGAGAATCAGCAACTTAGGGAACTGTGCCCCACTGAGAGTCAGGACCATCAGGAACTAACCCGCGGTGAGACTAAGCACCTTCAGGAACTGTACCTTAGTGAGTATAAGCAGGACCAGGACCTGTTCCCCAGCGAGAGTGAGCACTTTCAGGAACTGTACCCCACTGAGAGTCTGCACCTTCAGGAACTGTACCACAGTCAGAGTCAATATCTACATGAATTATCACCAATGAGTCAGCAACTTCAGTATCTGGACCCCCATGAGAGTCAGCACCTTCAGAACCTATCCCCCAGTGAGAGTCAGCACCTGCGGGATCTGTACCCCCGTGAGAGTCAACACCTTCAGTAACTGTACCCCAGGGAGAGTCAGCACCTTCAGGAACTGTACCCCAGAGAGAACCTGCACATTCAGGAATTGTATCCCAGCGAGAGTCAGCAACTTCTGGAAATCTCCCACACTGAGTGAGCACTTTCAGGAACTGTCCCCCACTTAGAGTCTGCACCTTCAGCAACTATACCACAGTCAGAGTCAGCAACTGCGGGATCTGTACCACAGTGAGAGTCAGCTCCTTCAGAAACAGTCCCCCAGCGAGAGTCAGCACCTTCAGGAACTGTACCCCAGTCAGAGTCATCACCTTCAGAGCATGTCCCCCAGTGAGAGTCAGCACCGTCAGTCACTGTACCCCAGTTAGAGTCAGCAACTTCAGGAACTGTACCCCAGTGTGAGTCAGCACCAGCAGAACCAGTCTCACAGCGAGAGTCAGCACATTCAGGAACTGTACCCCAGTAGGAGTCAGCACCTTCAGAATATGTCCCCCAGTGAGAGTCAGCACCGTCAGTAACTGTACCCCAGTTCGATTCAGCACCTTCAGGAATTAGACCTCAGTGAGAATCAGAACCTTCAGGGTACATACCCAACTGACAGTCAGCACCATCAGGAACTGTCCCCGTGTGAGAGGCAGCACCATTAGGAACTGTACCCCAGGGAGATTCAGCACCATCAGAACCTGTCCCACAGCGAGAGTCAGCACATTCAGGACCTATACCTCAGAGAGAGTCAGCACCTTCAGTAACTGTCACCAATTGAGAGTCAGCAACCTAAGGACCTGTACCCACTGAGAGTCAGCACCTTCAGGAACTGACTCCAAGTGGGAGTCAGCACCTTCAGGACTTATATCCCACTGAGAGTCAGCACCTTCAGGAACTGTATCCCAAGGAGATTCAGTATCTTCTGGAACTGTCTCACACTGAGAGTCAGCACCATCAGGTCCTGTAACCCAGAGAGAGTCAGCACCTTCAGGAACTCTACCCCAGTGAGAGTCACCACCTTCATGAATTGTACCCCAGTGAGAATTAGCAACTTAAGGAACTGTGCCCCATTGAGAGACAGCACCATCAGGAACTAACCCGCGGAGAGACTCAGCACCTTCAGGAACTGTACCCCAGTGAGTATAAGCAGGATCAGAACCTGTTCCCCAGTGAGAGTGAGCACTTTCAGGAACTTTACCCCACTGAGAGTCTGCACCTTCAGGAACTGTACCACAGTCAGAGTCAATATCTATTTGAATTATCACCAATGAGTCAGCAACTTCAGGATCTGGACCCCCATGAGAGTCAGCGCCTTCAGGAACTGTCCCCCAGTGAGAGTCAGCACCTGTGGGATCTGTACCCCCGTGAGAGTCAACACCTTCAGTAACTGTACCCCAGGGAGAGCCAGCACCTTCAGGAACTGTACCCCAGAGAAAATCTGCACATTCAGGAACTGTATCCCAGCGAGAGTCAGCAACTTCTGGAAATCTCCCACACTGAGATTCAGCACCATCAGGATCTGTACCACAGTGAGAGTCAGCACCTTCAGAAACTGTCCCCCTGCGAGAGCCAGCACCTTCAGGAACTGTACCCCAGTCAGAGTCAGCACCTTCAGAACAAGTCCCCCACTGAGAGTCAGCACCGTCAGGGACTGTACCCCAGTGAGAGTCAGCAACTTCAGGAACTGTACCCCAGTGAGAGTCAACACCATCAGACCCAGTCTCCCAGCGAGATTCAGCACATTCAGGAACTATCCCCCAGTAAGAGGCAGCAACTTCAGGAACTGTACCTCAGTTAGATTCTGCACCTTCAGGAATTGTACTTCTGTGAGAATCAGAACCTTCAGGGTCCATACCCCACTGAGAGTCAGCACCATCAGGAACTGTCCCCTTGTGAGAGACAGCACCATTAGGAACTGTACCCCAGGGAGATTCAGCACAATCAGAACCTGTCCCACAGCGAGAGTCAGCACATTCAGGACCTATACCTAAGTGAGAGTCATCACCTTCAGGAACTGTCACCAAGTGAGAGTCAGCAACCTCAGGACCTGTACCCACTGAGAGTCAGCACCTTCAGAAACTGACACCAAGCGGGAGTCAGCACCTTCAGGACCTATATCCCACTGAGAGTCAGCAACTTCAGGAACTGTATCCCAAGGAGTGTCAGTATCTTCTGGAACTGTCTCACACTGAGAGTCAGCACCATCAGGTCCTGTACCCCAGAGAGAGTCAGCACCTTCAGGAACTCTACCCCAGTAAGAGTCAGCACTTTCATGAATTGTACCCCAGTGAGAATCATCAACTTAAGGAACTGTGCCCCAGTGAGAGTCAGCACCATCAGGAACTAACCCGCGGTGAGACTCAGCACCTTCAGGAACTGCACCCCAGTGAGTGTAAGCAGCATCAGAACCTGTTCCCCAGCGAGAGTGAGCACTTTCAGGAACTGTACACCACTGAGAGTCTGCACCTTCAGGAACTGTACCACAGTCAGAGTCAGCACCTGCGGGATCTGTACCCCCGTGAGAGTCAACACCTTCAGTAACTGTACCCCAGGGAGAGTCAGCACCTTCAGGAACTGTACCCCAGAGAGAACCTGCACATTCAGGAACTGTATCCCAGCGAGAGTCAGCAACTTCTGGAAATCTCCCACACTGAGTGTGCACTTTCAGGAACTGTACCCCACTGAGAGTCTGCACCTTCAGCAACTGTACCACAGTCAGAGTCAGCACCTGCGGGATCTGTACCACAGCGAGAGTCAGCACATTCAGGAACTATCCCCCTGTAAGAGGCAGCAACTTCAGGAACTGTACCCCTGTTAGATTCAGCACCTTCAGGGCACATACCCCACAGACAGTCAGCACCATCAGGAACTGTCCCCGTGTGAGAGGCAGCACCATTAGGAACTGTACCCCAGGTAGATTCAGCACAATCAGAACCTGTCCCACAGCGAGAGTCAGCACATTCAGGACCTATACCTCAGTGAGGGTCAAAATCTTCAGGAACTGTCTCCAAGTGAGAGTCAGCAATCTTAGGACCTGTACCCACTGAGAGTCAGCACCTTCAGGAACTGTATCCCAAGGAGAGTCAGTATCTTCTGGAACTGGCTCACACTGATAGTCAGCACCATCAGGTCCGGTACCCCAGAGAGAGTCAGCACCTTCAGGGACACTACCCCAGTGAGAGTCAGCAGCTTCATGAATTGTACCCCAGTGAGAATTAGCAACTTAAGGAACTGTGCCCCAGTGAGAGTCAGCACTATCAGTAACTAACCCATGGTGAGACACAGCACTGTCTGGAACTGTACGCCAGTGAGTGTAAGCAGGATCAGAACCTGTTCCCCAGCGAGAGTGAACACTTTCAGGAACTGTACCCACTGAGAGTCTGCACCTTCAGGAACTGTACCACAGTCAGAGTCAATATCTACATGAATTATCACCAATGAGAGTCAGCAACTTCAGGATCTGGACCCCCATGAGAGTCAGCACCTTCAGGAGCTGTCACCAAGTGAGAGTCAGCAGCCTCAGGTCCTGTACCAACTGAGAGTCAGCACCTTCAGGAACTGACACCAAGTGGGAGTCAGCACCTTCAGGACATATATCCCACTGAGAGTCAGCACCTTCAGGAACTGTATCCCAAGGAGAGTCAGTATCTTCTGGAACTGTCCCAAATTGAGAGTCAGCACCATCAGGTCCTGTACCCCAGAGAGAGTCAGCACCTTCAGTAACTCTACCCCAGTGAGAGTCAGCATCTTCATGAATTGTATCCCAGTGAGAATTAGCAACTTAAGGAACTGTGCCCCAGTGAGGGACAGCACCATCAGGAACTACCCCGCGGTGAGACTCAGCACCTTCAGGAACTGTATCCCAAGGAGAGTCAGTATCTTCTGGAACTGTCCCAAATTGAGAGTCAGCACCATCAGGTCCTGTACCCCAGAGAGAGTCAGCACCTTCAGTAACTCTACCCCAGTGAGAGTCAGCATCTTCATGAATTGTATCCCAGTGAGAATTAGCAACTTAAGGAACTGTCCCCCAGTGACAGTCAGCACCTGCGGGATCTGTACCCCCGTGAGAGTCAACACCTTCAGTAACTGTACCCCAGGGAGAGTCAGCACCTTCAGGAACTGTACCCCAGAGAGAATCTGCACATTCAGGAACTGTATCCCAGCGAGAGTCAGCAACTTCTGGAAATCTCCCACACTGAGATTCAGCACCATCAGGATCTGGACCACAGTGAGATTCAGCACCTTCAGAAACTGTCCCCCAGCGAGAGTCAGCACCTTCAGGAACTGTACCCCAGTCAGAGTGAGCACCTTCAGAACCAGTCTCCCAGCGAGAGTCAGCACATTCAGGAACTATCCCCCAGGAAGAGGCAGCAAATTCTGGAACTGTACCACAGTCAGATTCAACAACTTCAGGAATGGTACCTCAGTGAGAATCAGAACCTTCAGGGTACATACCCCACTGACAGTCAGCACCATCAGGAACTGTCCCCGTGTGAGAGGCAGCACCATTAGGAACTGTACCCCAAGGAGATTCAGGACCATCAGAACCTGTCCCACAGTGAGAGTCAGCACATTAAGGACCTATACCTCAGTGAGAGTCAGCACATTCAGGAACTGTACCCCAGTAAGAGTCAGCACCTTCAGGACATGTCCCCCACTGAGAGTCAGCACCGTCAGGAATTGTACCCCTGTTAGAGTCAGCACCTTCAGGAACTGTATCCCAAGGAGAGTCAGTATCTTCTGGAACTGGCTCACACTGAGAGTCAGCACCATCAGGTACTGTACCCCAGAGAGAGTCAGCACCTTCAGGGACTCTACCCCAGTGAGAGTCAGCACCTTCATGAATGGAACCTAGTGAGAATTAGCAACTTAAGGAACTGTGCCCCAGTGAGAGTCAGCACTATCAGTAACTAACCCGTGGTGAGACACAGCAATGTCAGGAACTGTACCCCAGTGAGAGTCAGCAACTTCAGGAACTGTACCCCATTGAGAGTCACCACCATCTGAACCAGTCACCCAGCAAGAGTCACCACGTTCAGGAACAATCCCCCAGTAAGAGGCAGCAACTTCAGGAACTGTACCCCAGTGAGAGTCAGCACCTTCAGTAACTGTACTCCAGTGGGAGTCAGCACCTTTAGGAACAGTACCCCAGTTAAAGTCAGCAACTTCAGGAACCGTACTTCAGTCAGAATCAGCAAATTCAGTACCTTTCCCCCATTGAGAATCAGTACCATCAGGACCTGTATCCCAGTGAGAATCAGCACCTGCAGAAACTG
This sequence comes from Carcharodon carcharias, assembly GCF_017639515.1. NCBI lineage: Eukaryota > Metazoa > Chordata > Chondrichthyes > Lamniformes > Lamnidae > Carcharodon > Carcharodon carcharias. The sequence continues at coordinate 70,420,389 of NC_054479.1, forward strand.
TCCCCCAGTGAACGTCAGCACCATTAGGACCTGTATCTAATGAGTGTCAGCACCTTCAGCAATTGTACCCCAGTGAGAGTCAGCGCCTTCAGGAAAAGTTCGCCAGTGAGTGTACGCAGCATGAGAACCTGTACCCCAGCGAGAGTCTGCACCTTCAGGAACTGTCCCCCACTGAGAGTCTGCACCTTCTGGATCTGTACCACAGCGAGAGTCAAAATCTTCAGGAATGATCCCCAGTGAGAGTCAGCACCTTCAGGAACTGTCACCCAGTGAGAGTCAGCACCATCAGAACCTGTCACCCAGTGAGAGTCAGCAGCCTCAGGGACGGTACAGCAGTGAGGAGTCAGTGCTTCAGGAACTGTACCCCAGAGAGAATCAGTACCTTCAGGGACTGTCCCCAGTGAGAGTCAGCACCTTCAAGAACTGAACCCAAGTGAGAGTCAGCAACTTCAGGAACTCTACCCCAGTTAGATTCAGCACCTTCAGGAACTGTACCCCAGCGAGAGTCAGCACCATCAGGAACTGGATCCCAGTTATATTCAGCACCATCAGGAACTGTACCCCAGTTAGATTCAGCACCATCAGGAACTGAATCCCAGTGAGTGTCAGCACCTTCAGTAACTGTATCCCAGGGAGAGACAGCACCATCAGGAACTGTACACCAGTGAGAGTCACCAAAATCAGGACCTGTGTCCCAGTGAGCGTCAGGACCTTGGCCCTCTACGGAGGTGTCCTCCCCCTTTCTATCGGGGATCTGGGTTGGAGGGTGTTGCATGCAGCAGTCCCTTATAATAAGAGGATGCATAGGTTCACGGACTCTCAGGACATGTGCCCTTTTTGCGGTCTTGTGGAGTCCGTGGACCATGTATACGTAGGGTGTTGTAGGCTGCACTCCCTTTTTAGTTATTTGAAAAACCTTTTATTGATGTTTTGTTTGCACTTCAGCCCCACGCTCCTGATCTATGGGCACCCGGTGCGGAAGGGGGTCGGGAAGGAGGAGGACCTCCTCGTGAACCTGCTCCTGGGCCTGGCCAAGTTGGCCATTAACAGGTCCAGGCAGCGGGAGATCGACGAGGGAGTCCCGCCCGATTGTTTGTCCCTCTTCCGTGGCTACGTTCGCTGCCGGATGTCCCTGGAGAAGGAGCACGCGGTGTCTGCTGGCACTCTCGAGGCCTTCCGTGCTCGGTGGGCACCGCGGGGACTGGGGTGTTTTGTTGACCCCTTTAATCACATTTTGATTTAAAGTTTGTAAGTTTCCTTTAAACTTAGTTCTTGGTTTTACAGCTGACCTGAATTAGGGGCTGTGCCTGATTTATCCCAATTTTGTTGATTTGGTTTTCATTTAAAAGATTATCAGGAACTATACCCCAGTAAGAGTCACCAAAATCAGGACCTGTATCCCAGTGAGCGTCAGGTCCTTCAGGATATGTACCCCAGTGAGAGTCACCACCATCAGGACCTGTACCCAAGTAAGAGTCAGCAACATCAGGAACTGTACCCCAGTTAGATTCAGCACTTTCAGGAATTGTACCTCAGTGAGAATCAGAACTTTGAGGGTACATACCCCACTGAGAGTCAGCACCATCAGGATCTGTCCCCGTGTGAGAGGCAGCACCATTAGGAAAAGTACCCCAGGGAGATTAAGCACCATCAGAACCTGTCCCACAGCGAGAGTCAGCACATTCAGGACCTATACCTCAGTGAGAGTCAGCACCTTCAGGAACTGTCACCAAGTGAGAGTCAGCAACCTCAGGACCTGTACCCACTGAGAGTCAGCACCTTCAGGAACTGACACCAAGTGAGAGTCAGCACCTTCAGGACGTATAACCCACTGAGAGTCAGCACCTTCAGGAACTGTATCCCAAGGAGTGTCAGTATCTTCTGGAACTGTCTCACACTGAGAGTCAGCACCATCAGGTCCTGTACCCCAGAGAGAGTCAGCACCTTCAGGAACTCTACCCCAGTGAGAGTCAGCACCTTCATGAATTGTACCCCAGTGAGAATCAGCAACTTAAGGAACTGTGCCCCAGTGATAATCAGCACCATCAGGAACTAACCCGCGGTGAGACTCAGTACCTTCAGGAACTGTACCCCAGTGAGTGTAAGCAGCATCAGAACCTGTTCCCCAGCGAGAGTGAGCACTTACAGGAAGTGTACCCCACTGAGAGTCTGCACCTTCAGGAACTGTACCACAGTGAGAGTCAGCACCTTCAGAAACTGTCCCCCAGCGAGAGTCAGCACCTTCAGGAACTGTACCCCAGTCAGAGTCAGCACCTTCAGAACATGTCCCCCACTGAGAGTCAGCACCGTCAGGAACTGTACCCCAGTTAGAGTCAGCAACTTCAGGAACTGTACCTCAGTGAGAGTCAGCACCTTCAGGTAATGTCACCATGTGAGAATCAGCAACCTCAGAACCTGTACCCACTAAGAGTCAGCACCTTCAAGAACTGACACCAAGTAGGAGTCAGCACCTCCAGGACCTATATCCCACTGAGAGTCAGCAACTTCAGGAACTGTATCCCAAGGAGTGTCAGTATCTTCTGGAACTGTCTCACACTGAGAGTCAGCACCATCAGGTCTTGTACCCCAGAGAGAGTCAGCACCTTCAGGAACTCTACCCCAGTGAGAGTCAGCACCTTCATGAATTGTACCCCAGTGAGAATCAGCAACTTAAGGAACTGTGCCCCAGTGAGAGTCAGCACCATCAGGAACTAACCCGCGGTGAGACTCAGCACCTTCAGGAACTGTACCCCAGTGAGTGTAAGCAGCATCAGAACCTGTTCCCCAGCGAGAGTGAGCACTTTCAGGATCTGTACCCCAAGAGAGAATGTGCACATTCAGGAGCTGCATCCCAGCGAGAGTCAGCAACTTCTGGAAATCTCCCACATGAGATCCAGCACCATCAGGATCTGTACCACAGTGAGAGTCAGCACCTTCAGAAACTGTACCCCACTGAGAGTCAGCACCTTCAGGAACTGTACCCCAGTCAGAGTCAGCACCTTCAGAACATGTCCCCCAGTGAGACTCAGCACCATCAGGAACTGTACCCCAGTGAGAGTCAGCAACTTCAGGAACTGTACCCCAGTGAGAGTCAGCACCATCTGAACCAGTCTCCCAGCAAGAGTCACCACATTCAGGAGCAATCCCCCAGTAAGAGGCAGCAGCTTCAGGAACTGTACCCCAGTGAGAGTCAGCACCTTCAGTAACTGTACTCCAGTGGGAGTCAGCACCTTTAGGAACTGTACCCCAGTTAAAGTCAGCGACTTCAGGAACTGTACTCCAGTAAGAATCAGCACCATCAGTAACTGTCCCCCAGTGAGAATCAATACCATCAGGACCTGTATCCCAGTGATAGTCAGCACCTTCAGGAACTGTCCCCCAGTGCGAATCAGCACCATCAGAACCTGTATCCCTGTGACAGTCAGCACCATCAGGACCTGTATCCCAATGAGAATCAGCACCTGCAGGAACTGTCCCCCAGTGAACGTCAGCACCATCAGGACCTGTATCTAATGAGTGTCAGCACCTTCAGCAATTGTACCCCAGTGAGAGTCAGCGCCTTCAGGAAAAGTTCGCCAGTGAGTGTACGCAGCATCAGAGACCCAGCGAGAGTCTGCACCTTCAGGAACTGTCCCCCACAGAGAGTCTGCACCTTCTGGAATTGTACCACAGCGAGAGTCAAAATCTTCAGGAATGATCCCCAGTGAGAGTCAGCACCTTCAGGAACTGTCGCCCAGTGAGAGTCAACACCATCAGAACCTGTCACCCAGCGAGAGTCAGCAGCCTCAGGCAGTGTACAACAGTGAGAGTCAGTGCTTCAGGAACTGTACCCCAGAGAGAATCGGTACCTTCAGGGACTATCCCCAGTGAGAGTCAGCACCTTCAAGAACTGCACCCAAGCGAGAGTCAGCAACTTCAGGAACTCTACCCCAGTTAGATTCAGCACCTTCAGGAACTGTACCCCAGCGAGAGTCAGCACCATCAGGAACTGGATCCCAGTTATATTCAGCACCATCAGGAACTGTACCCCAGTTAGATTCAGCACCATCAGGAACTGTATCCCAGTGAGTGTCAGCACCTTCAGTAACTGTATCACAGGGAGAGACAGCACCATCAGAACCTGTCCCCAAGCGAGAGTCAGCACGTTCAGGACCAATACACCAGTGAGAGTCAGCACCGTCAGGAACTGTACCCCAGAGAGAGTCAGCACCTTCAGGAACTCTACCCCAGTGAGAGTCAGCACCTTCATGAATTGTACCCCAGTGAGAATCAGCAACTTAAGGAACTGTGCCCCAGTGAGAGTCAGCACCATCAGGAACTAACCCGCGGTGAGACTCAGCACCTTCAGGAACTGTACCCCAGTGAGTGTAAGCAGCATCAGAACCTGTTCCCCAGCGAGAGTGAGCACTTTCAGGATCTGTACCCCAAGAGAGAATGTGCACATTCAGGAGCTGCATCCCAGCGAGAGTCAGCAACTTCTGGAAATCTCCCACATGAGATCCAGCACCATCAGGATCTGTACCACAGTGAGAGTCAGCACCTTCAGAAACTGTACCCCACTGAGAGTCAGCACCTTCAGGAACTGTACCCCAGTCAGAGTCAGCACCTTCAGAACATGTCCCCCAGTGAGACTCAGCACCATCAGGAACTGTACCCCAGTGAGAGTCAGCACCTTCAAGAACTGCACCCAAGCGAGAGTCAGCAACTTCAGGAACTCTACCCCAGTTAGATTCAGCACCTTCAGGAACTGTACCCCAGCGAGAGTCAGCACCATCAGGAACTGGATCCCAGTTATATTCAGCACCATCAGGAACTGTACCCCAGTTAGATTCAGCACCATCAGGAACTGTATCCCAGTGAGTGTCAGCACCTTCAGTAACTGTATCACAGGGAGAGACAGCACCATCAGAACCTGTCCCCAAGCGAGAGTCAGCACGTTCAGGACCAATACACCAGTGAGAGTCAGCACCGTCAGGAACTGTACCCCAGTAAGAGTCAGCAACATCAGGAACTCTACCCCAGTGAGAGTCAGCAACTTCAGGAACAGTCTCCCAGTGAGAGTCAGCATCTTAAATAATGGTACTCCAGTGAGATTCAGTACCTTTAGGAACTGTACCCCAGTTAGAGTCAGCACCATCAGAAACTGTACTCCAGTGAGAATCAGCAGCTTCAGGAACTGTAGCCCAGTGAGAATCAGCACCTTCATAAACAGTACCTCAGTGAGCGTCAGCAACTTCAGGAACTGTAATCCAGTGAGAGTCAGCACCTTCCAGAACAGTACACCAGTGAGAGTCAGCATATTCAGGAACTGACCTCCAGTGAGAGTCAGCAACTTCTGGAACTTTACCCCAGTGAGAGTCTGCACCATCAGAAGCTTTCACCCAGCGAAAGTCAGCAGCTTCAGGCACTGTACCCCAGTTAGTGTCAGCACCTTCAGTAACTGTATCCCAGTGAGAGACAGCATCATCAGAACCTGTCCCTAAGCGAGAGTCAGCACATTCAGGACTTATACACCAGTGAGATTCACCACCGTCAGGAACTGTACCCCAAAAGAGAGTCACCAAAATCAGGACCTGAATCCCAGTGAACGTCAGGACCATCAGGATATTTACCCCAGTGAGAGTCACCACCATCAGGAACTGTACCCCAGTAAGAGTCAGCACCTTCATGAACTGTAATCCAGTGAGAATCAGCAGCTTCAGGAACTGTAGCCCAGTGAGAATCAGCACAATCATAAACAGTACCTCAGTGAGCGTCAGCAACTTCAGGAACTGTAATCCAGTGAGAGTCAGCACCTTCTGGAACAGTACACCAGTGAGAGTCAGCACATTCAGGAACTGACCCCCAGTGAGACTCAGCAACTTCTGGAACTTTACCCCAGTGAGAGTCTGCACCATCAGAAGCTGTCACCCAGCGAGAGTCAGCAGCTTCAGGCACTGTATCCCAATTAGTGTCAGCACCTTCAGTAACTGTATCCCAGTGAGAGACAGCATCATCAGAACCTGTCCCTAAGCGAGAGTCAGCACATTCAGGACTTATACACCAGTGAGATTCACCACCGTCAGGAACTGTACCCCAAAAGAGAGTCACCAAAATCAGGACCTGAATCCCAGTGAACGTCAGGACCATCAGGATATATACCCCAGTGAGAGTCACCACCATCAGGAACTGTACCCCAGTAAGAGTCAGCACCTTCATGAACTGTAATCCAGTGAGGGTCAGCACCTTCCAGAACAGTACACCAGTGAGAGTCAGCACCTTCATGAATTGTACCCCAGTGAGAATCAGCAACTTAAGGAACTGTGCCCCAGTTGAGAGTCAGCACCATCAGGAACCCACCCGCGGTAAGACTCAGCACCTTCAGGAACTGTACCCCAGTGAGAGTCAGCACTATCAGGAACTAACCCGCGGTGAGACTCAGCACCTTCAGAAACTGTACCCCAGTGAGTGTAAGCAGCATCAGAACCTGTTCCCCAGCGAGAGTGAGCATTTTCAGGAACTGTACCCCACTGAGAGTCTGCACCTTCAGGAACTGTACCACAGTCAGAGTCAATATCTACATGAATTATCACCAATGAGAGTCAGCAACTTCAGGATCTGGACCCCCATGAGAGTCAGCACCTTCAGGAACTGTCCCCCAGTGAGATTCAGCACCTGCGGGATGTGTACCCCCGTGAGAGTCAACAGCTTCAGTAACTGTACCCCAGGGAGAGTCAGCACCTTCAGGAACTGTACCCCAGAGAGAATCTGCACATTCAGGAACTGTATCCCAGCGAGAGTCAGCAACTTCTGGAAATCTCCCACACTGAGATTCAGCACCATCAGGATCTGTATCCCCATGAGAGTCAGCACCTTCAGGCACTGTCCCCCAGTAAGAGTCAGCACCTGTAGGATCTGAACGCCCTGAGAGTCAACACCTTCAGTAACTGTAACCCAGTGAGAGTCAGCACCTTCAGGAACTGTACCCCAGTGAGAATCTGCACATTCAGGAACTGTATCCAAGCGAGAGTCAGCATCTTCTGGAAATCTCTCACACTGAGAGTCAGCACCATCAGGACCTGTATCCTAGTGAGAGTCAGCACCTTCACAAACTGTACCCCAGTGACAGTCAGCACCTTCAGGAATAGTACCCCAGTGAGAATCAGCTCCTTCAGGAACTGTGCTCCAGTCAGAAGCAGCACCTTCAGAAACTGTCCCACAGTCAGAGTCAGGGCCTTCAGGATCTGTACCCCAGTCAGAGTCAGCACCTTCAGAACCTGTCCCCCAGTGAGAGTCAGCCCCGTCAGGAACTGTCCCCCAGTCAGAGTCAGAACGTTCAAACCTGTCCCCCGACGTGAGTCAGCAACTTCAGGAACAGTACCCCAGTGAGAGTCAGCAACTTCAATAACTGTACTCCTGTGAGAGTCAGCAACTTCAGGAACTGTACTCCAGTGGGAGTCAGCACCTTAAGGAACTGTACGCCAGTCAGAATCAGCACCTTTAGTAACTGTCCCCCAGTGACCATCAGCACCATCAGGACCTGTATCCCAGTGGGAGTCAGCACCTTCAGAAACTGTACTCCAGTGGGAGTCAGCACCTTTAGGAACTGTAAACCAGTGAGAGTCAGCAGCTTAAGGAACTGTACCCCAGTCAGAATCAGCACCTTCAGTAACTTTCCCCCAGTGAACGTCAGCAACATCAGCACCTGTATCTAATGAGTGTCAGTACCTTCAGCAATTGTACCCCAGAGACAGTCAGCACCATCAGGACCTGTATTCCAGTGAGAGTCAGCACCTTCAGCAATTATACCCCAGTGAGTGTCAGCAACTTCAGGAACTGTACCCCAGTGAGTGTAAGCAGCATCAGAAACCTGTTCCCCAGCGAGAGTCAGCATTTTCAAAAACTGTCAACCACTGAGAGTCTGCACCTTCTGGAATGTACCACAGCGAGAGTCAAAATCTTCACGAATTATCCCCAGTAAAAGTAAGCACCTTCAGGATCTATTGCCACGTGAGAGTCAGCACCTTCAGCAATTATACCCCAGTGAGAGTCAGCAACTTCAGGAACTGTACCCCAGTGAGTGTAAGCAGCATCAGAACTTGTTCCCCAGCGAGAGACTGCACCTTCAGGAACTGTACCACAGTCAGAGTCAATATCCACAGGAATTTTCACCAGTGAGATTCTGCACCTTTATTATCTGTACCCCCACGAGAGTCAGCACCTTCAGGAATGTCCCCCAGTGAGAGTCAGCACCTGCAGGATCTGAATGCCCTGAGAGTCAACACCTTCAGTAACTGTACCCCAGTGACAGTCAGCACCTTCAGGAACTGTACCCCAGTGAGAATCTGCACATTCAGGAGTTGTATCCCAGCGAGAGTCAGGATATTCTGGAAATCTCCCACACTGAGAGTCTGCACCATCAGGACCTGTATCCCAGTGAGAATCAGCACCTTCAGAAACTGTCCTCCAGTCAGAAGCAGCACCTTCAGAAACTATCCCAAATTCAGAGTCAGGACCTTCAGGAACTGTACCCCAGTCAGAATCAGCACCTTCAGAACCTGTCCCCCAGTAAGAGTCAGCAGTGTCAGGAACTGTCGCCCAGTCAGAGACAGAACGTTCAAACCTGTCCCCCGGCGTGAGTCAGCACCTTCAGGAACAGTACCCCAGTGAGAGTCATCACCGTCAGAATCTGTTACCCAGTCAGAGTCAGAACGTTCAAACCTGTCCCCCGGCGTGAGTCAGCACCTTCAGTAACTGTACTCCAGTGGGAGTCAGCACCTTTAGGAACTGTACCCCAGTGAGAGTCAGCAACTTCAGGAACTGTACTCCAGCCAGATTCAGTACCTTCAGTAACTGTCCCCCAGTGTGAATCAGCACATTCAGGACCTGTACCCCAGTGAGATTTAGCAACATCAGGAACTGTAGTCCAGTCAGAGTCAGATTGTTCAAACCTGTCCCCCGGCGTGAGTCAGCACCTTCAGGAACTGTACCCCAGTTAGAGTCAGCAACGTCAGGATCTGTACTCCAGTCAGAATCAGCAACTTCAGTAACTGTCCCCCAGTGAGAGGCAGCACCATCAAGACTTGTATCCCAGAGAGAGTCAGCACCATCAAGACTTGTATCCCAGTGAGCATCAGCACCTGCAGGAACTGTCCCCCAGTGAACGTCAGCACCATCAGGACCTGTATCTAATGAGTGCCAGCACCTTCAGCGATTGTACCCCAGTGAGAGTCAGCGCCTTCAGGAAATGTTCGCCATTGAGTGTAAGCAGCATCAGAACTTGTTCCCCAGCGAGAGTCTGCACCTTCAGGAACTGTACCACATTCAGAGTCAATATCAATAGGAATTTTCACCAGTGAGATTCAGCACCTTCAGGATCTGTACCCCCATGAGAGTCAGCACCTTCAGGAACTGTCCCCCAGTGAGAGTCAGCACCTGTAGGATCTGAATGCCCTGAGAGTCAACACCTTCAGTAACTGTAACCCAGTGAGAGTCAGCACCTTCAGGAACTGTACCCCAGTGAGAATCTGCACATTCAGGAACTGTAGCGCAGCGAGAGTCAGCATCTTCTTGAAATCTCTCACACTGAGAGTCAGCACCATCAGGACCTGTATCCCAGTGTGAGTCAGCAGCTTCAGAATCTGTACTCCAGTGAGAGTCAACACCTTCAGGAATAGTACCCCAGTGAGAGTCAGCAACTTCAGGAACTGTATCCCAGTCAGAGTCAGCAACTTTAGGAATTATCCCCCAGTGAGAATCAGCACCTTCAGGAACTGTACCCCAGTGAGAGTCAGCACCTTCAGGAACTGTACCCCAGTGAGAGTCAGCAAATTCAGGAACTGTACCCCAGTGAGGGTCAGCACCTTCAGGAGCTGTCCCCCACTGAGAGTCAGAACCTTCAGGAACTGACCTCCAGTGAGAGTCAGCACCTTCAGAAAATGTACCCCAGTGTGAGTCAGCACCTTCTGCAAGTGTACCCCAGAGAGTATCGGCACCTTCAGGAACTGTACCCCAGTGAGTATCAGTACCTTCAGGATCTGTACCCCAGTGAGAATGAGCACTTTCAGGACCTGTACCCCAGTGCGAGTCAGAAACTTCAGGAACTGTCACCTAGTGAGGATCAGCACCTTCAGGAACTGTAGCCCAGTTAGATTCAGCATCATGAGGACATGTATCCCAGTGAAAATCAGCATCTACAGGAACTGTATCCCAGTCAGAGTCAGCAACTTTAGGAATTGTCCCCCAGTGAGAATCAGCAACTTCAGGAACTGTACCCCAGTGAGCGTCAGCACCTTCAGGAACTGTACCCCAGTGAGTGTAAGCAGCATCAGAATCTGTTCCCCAGTGAACGTCAGCACCATCAGCACCTCTATCTAATGAGTTTCAGCACCTTCAGCAATTGTACCCCAGTGAGCATCAGCACCTTCAGGAACTGTACCCCAGTGAGTGTAAGCAGCATCAATTGTACCCCAGTCACCAACATCAGTACCTGTATCCCAGTGAGAGTCAGCACCTTCAGCAATTATACCTCAGTGAGCGTCAACACCTTTTGGAACTGTACCACAGCGAGAGTCAACATCTTCAGGAATTATGCCCATTGAGAGTCAGCACCTTCAGGATCTATAGCCCCATGACAGTCAGCACCTTCAGCAAGTGTACCCCAGTGAGAATCAGCACCTTCAGGACCTGTACCCCAGTGAGAGTCAGCACCTTCAGCAACTGTACCCCTCTGAGAGTCAGCACCTTCAGGAACTGTACCCCAGTCAGAGTCAGAATGTTCAAACCGGTCCCCCAGTGTGAGTCAGCACCTTCAGGAACTGTACCCCAGTGGGATTCAGCACCGTCAGAACCTGTCTCCTAGCGTGAGTCAGCAACGTCAGGAACTGTACCCCAGTGAAAGTCAGCACCTTCAGAAACTGTACCACACTGAGAATCAGCACCTTCAGGAACTGTACCCCAGTCAGAGTCAGCACCTTCAGAACCTGGCCCACAGTGAGAGTTAGCAACATCAGAAACTGTCCCCCAGTCAGAGTCTGAATGTTCAAACCTGTCCCCCGGCGTGTGTCAGCACCTTCAGGAACTGTACCCCAGTGGGAGTCAGCACTGTCAGAACCTGTCTCCCAGCGAGAGTCAGCTCATTCAGGAACTGTACTCCAGTCAGAATCAGCCCCTTCAGTAACTGTCCCCCAGTGAGAGTCAGCACCTTCAGGAACCGTATCCCACTGAGTGGCAGCACCATCAGAAACTGTCCTGCAGCGATAGTCAGCACCATCAGAACCTGTCCCCCAGTGAGAGTCAGCACCTTCAGGAATTGTACCCGAGTTAGATTCAGCATCTTCAGGAAATGTACCCCAGTGAGAATCAGCACCTTCAGGAACTGTACACCAGTCAGAATCAGCATCTTCTGGCAATCTCCCACACTGAGAGTCAGCACCATCAGCACATGTACCGCAGTGAGAGTCAGCACCTTCAGAAACTGTATCCGTGTGAGAGTCAGCACCTTGAGGAAATTACCCCAGTGAGAATCAGCACCTTCAGGAACTGTACCCCAGTGAGAGTCAGCACCTTCAGGAACTGTACCCCAGTGAGAGTCAGCACCTTCAGAAAATGTAACCCAGTGTGAGTCAGCACCTTCTGCAAGTGTACCCCAGAGAGTATCGGCACCTTCAGGAACTGTACCCCAGTGAGAATCAGTACCTTCAGGATCTGTACCCCAGTGAGAATGAGCACTTTCAGGACCTGTACCCCAGTGCGAGTCAGAAACTTCAGGAACTGTCACCTAGTGAGGATCAGCACCTTCAGGAACTGTAGCCCAGTTAGATTCAGCATCATGAGGACATGTATCCCAGTGAAAATCAGCATCTACAGGAACTGTATCCCAGTCAGAGTCAGCAACTTTAGGAATTGTCCCCCAGTGAGAATCAGCAACTTCAGGAACTGTACCCCAGTGAGAGTCAGCACATTCAGTAACTGTACTCTCCGCCGACGTGAGTCAGCAACTTCAGGAACTGTCCCGCAGTGAGAGTAGGCACCTTTAGGAACTGTTCCCCAGTGAGAGTCAGCAACTTCAGCAATTATACCCCAGTGAGCGTCAGCACCTTCAGGAACTGTACCCCAGTCAGAATCAGCACCTTCAGAACCTGTCCCCCAGTAAGAGTCAGCAGTGTCAGGAACTGTCGCCCAGTCAGAGACAGAACGTTCAAACCTGTCCCCCGGCGTGAGTCAGCACCTTCAGGAACAGTACCCCAGTGAGAGTCATCACCGTCAGAATCTGTTACCCAGTCAGAGTCAGAACGTTCAAACCTGTCCCCCGGCGTGAGTCAGCACCTTCAGTAACTGTACTCCAGTGGGAGTCAGCACCTTTAGGAACTGTACCCCAGTGAGAGTCAGCAACTTCAGGAACTGTACTCCAGCCAGATTCAGTACCTTCAGTAACTGTCCCCCAGTGTGAATCAGCACATTCAGGACCTGTACCCCAGTGAGAATGAGCAATTTCAGGACCTGTACCCCAGTGAGAGTCAGCAACGTCAGGAATTGTACCCCAGTGAAAGTCAGCACCTTCAGAAACTGTACCCCACTGAGAGTCAGCACCTTCAGGAACTGTACCCCACTCAGAGTCAGCACCTTCAGAACCTGTCCCCCAGTGAGATTTAGCAACATCAGGAACTGTAGCCCAGTCAGAGTCAGATTGTTCAAACCTGTCCTCCGGCGTGAGTCAGCACCTTCAGGAACTGTACCCCAGTTAGAGTCAGCAACGTCAGGATCTGTACTCCAGTCAGAATCAGCAACTTCAGTACCTGCCTCCCATGAGAGGCAGCACCGTCAGGCCCTGTATCCCAGTGAGAGTCAGCACCTTCAGGAACTGTCCCCCAGTGAGAGTCAGCACCGTCAGAACCTGTCTCCCAACCAGAGTCAGCAACGTCAGGAAATATACCCCAGTGAGAGTCAGCAACATCAGAACCTGTCTCCCAGCGAGAGTCAGCACATTCAGTAACTGTACTCCAGTGGGAGTCAGCACCTTTAGGAACTGTACCCCAGTTAGAGTCAGCATCGTCAGGATCTGTACTCCAGTCAGAATCAGCAACTTCAGTAACTGTCCCCCAGTGAGAGGCAGCACCATCAAGACTTGTATCCCAGAGAGAGTCAGCACCATCAAGACTTGTATCCCAGTGAGCATCAGCACCTGCAGGAACTGTCCCCCAGTGAACGTCAGCACCATCAGGACCTGTATCTAATGAGAGCCAGCACCTTCAGCGATTGTACCCCAGTGAGAGTCAGCGCCTTCAGGAAATGTTCGCCATTGAGTGTAAGCAGCATCAGAACTTGTTCCCCAGCGAGAGTCTGCACCTTCAGGAACTGTACCACATTCAGAGTCAATATCAATAGGAATTTTCACCAGTGAGATTCAGCACCTTCAGGATCTGTACCCCCATGAGAGTCAGCACCTTCAGGAACTGTCCCCCAGTGAGAGTCAGCGCCTTCAGGAAATGTTCGCCATTGAGTGTAAGCAGCATCAGAACTTGTTCCCCAGCGAGAGTCTGCACCTTCAGGAACTGTACCACATTCAGAGTCAATATCAATAGGAATTTTCACCAGTGAGATTCAGCACCTTCAGGATCTGTACCCCCATGAGAGTCAGCACCTTCAGGAACTGTCCCCCAGTGAGAGTCAGCACCTGTAGGATCTGAATGCCCTGAGAGTCAACACCTTCAGTAACTGTAACCCAGTGAGAGTCAGCACCTTCAGGAACTGTACCCCAGTGAGAATCTGCACATTCAGGAACTGTAGCGCAGCGAGAGTCAGCATCTTCTTGAAATCTCTCACACTGAGAGTCAGCACCATCAGGACCTGTATCCCAGTGTGAGTCAGCAGCTTCAGAATCTGTACTCCAGTGAGAGTCAACACCTTCAGGAATAGTACCCCAGTGAGAGTCAGCAACTTCAGGAACTGTATCCCAGTCAGAGTCAGCAACTTTAGGAATTATCCCCCAGTGAGAATCAGCACCTTCAGGAACTGTACCCCAGTGAGAGTCAGCACCTTCAGGAACTGTACCCCAGTGAGAGTCAGCAAATTCAGGAACTGTACCCCAGTGAGGGTCAGCACCTTCTGGAGCTGTCCCCCACTGAGAGTCAGAACCTTCAGGAACTGACCTCCAGTGAGAGTCAGCACCTTCAGAAAATGTACCCCAGTGTGAGTCAGCACCTTCTGCAAGTGTACCCCAGAGAGTATCGGCACCTTCAGGAACTGTACCCCAGTGAGAATCAGTACATTTAGGATCTGTACCCCAGTGAGAATGAGCACTTTCAGGACCTGTACCCCAGTGCGAGTCAGAAACTTCAGGAACTGTCACCTAGTGAGGATCAGCACCTTCAGGAACTGTAGCCCAGTTAGATTCAGCATCATGAGGACATGTATCCCAGTGAAAATCAGCATCTACAGGAACTGTATCCCAGTCAGAGTCAGCAACTTTAGGAATTGTCCCCCAGTGAGAATCAGCAACTTCAGGAACTGTACCCCAGTGAGAGTCAGCACATTCAGTAACTGTACTCTCCGCCGGCGTGAGTCAGCAACTTCAGGAACTGTCCCGCAGTGAGAGTAGGCACCTTTAGGAACTGTTCCCCAGTGAGAGTCAGCAACTTCAGCAATTATACCCCAGTGAGCGTCAGCACCTTCAGGAACTGTACCCCAGTGAGTGTAAGCAGCATCAGAATCTGTTCCCCAGTGAACGTCAGCACCATCAGCACCTCTATCTAATGAGTTTCAGCACCTTCAGCAATTGTACCCCAGTGAGCGTCAGCACCTTCAGGAACTGTACCCCAGTGAGTGTAAGCAGCATCAATTGTACCCCAGTCACCAACATCAGTACCTGTATCCCAGTGAGAGTCAGCACCTTCAGCAATTATACCTCAGTGAGCGTCAACACCTTTTGGAACTGTACCACAGCGAGAGTCAACATCTTCAGGAATTATGCCCATTGAGAGTCAGCACCTTCAGGATCTATAGCCCCATGACAGTCAGCACCTTCAGCAAGTGTACCCCAGTGAGAATCAGCACCTTCAGGACCTGTACCCCAGTGAGAGTCAGCACCTTCAGCAACTGTACCCCTCTGAGAGTCAGCACCTTCAGGAACTGTACCCCAGTCAGAGTCAGAATGTTCAAACCGGTCCCCCAGTGTGAGTCAGCACCTTCAGGAACTGTACCCCAGTGGGATTCAGCACCGTCAGAACCTGTCTCCTAGCGTGAGTCAGCAACGGCAGGAACTGTACCCCAGTGAAAGTCAGCACCTTCAGAAACTGTACCACACTGAGAATCAGCACCTTCAGGAACTGTACCCCAGTCAGAGTCAGCACCTTCAGAACCTGGCCCACAGTGAGAGTTAGCAACATCAGAAACTGTCCCCCAGTCAGAGTCTGAATGTTCAAACCTGTCCCCCGGCGTGTGTCAGCACCTTCAGGAACTGTACCCCAGTGGGAGTCAGCACTGTCAGAACCTGTCTCCCAGCGAGAGTCAGCTCATTCAGGAACTGTACTCCAGTCAGAATCAGCCCCTTCAGTAACTGTCCCCCAGTGAGAGTCAGCACCTTCAGGAACCGTATCCCACTGAGTGGCAGCACCATCAGAAACTGTCCTGCAGCGATAGTCAGCACCATCAGAACCTGTCCCCCAGTGAGAGTCAGCACCTTCAGGAATTGTACCCGAGTTAGATTCAGCATCTTCAGGAAATGTACCCCAGTGAGAATCAGCACCTTCAGGAACTGTACACCAGTCAGAATCAGCATCTTCTGGCAATCTCCCACACTGAGAGTCAGCACCATCAGCACATGTACCGCAGTGAGAGTCAGCACCTTCAGAAACTGTATCCGTGTGAGAGTCAGCACCTTGAGGAAATTACCCCAGTGAGAAACAGCACCTTCAGGAACTGTGCTCCAGTCAGAGTCAGCACCGGCAGGAACTGTCCCACAGTCAGAGTCCGGACCTTCAGAACCTGTCCCCCAGCGAGAGTCAGCACCTTCAGCAACTGTACCCCAGTCAGAGTCAGAACGTTCAAACCTGTCCCCCGGTGTGAGTCAGCACCTTCAGGAAAAGTACCCCAGCCAGAGTCAGCAACTTCAGGAACTGTACCCCAGTGAGAGACATCACCTTCAGGAACTGTACCCCAGTGAGAGTCAGCACCTTCAGTAACTGTACTCCAGTGGGGGTCAGCACTTTTAGAAACTGTACCCAAGTCAGAATCAGCACCTTCAGTAACTGTCCTCCAGTGAACGTCAGCACCATCAGGACCTGTATCCCAGTGGGAGTCAGCAGCTTTAGGAACTGTACCCCAGTCAGAATCAGCACCTTCAGTAACTGTCCCCCAGTGAGCGTCATCACCTTTAGGAACTGTATCCCAGTGGCAGTGAGCACCTTCAGTAACTGTACTCCATGTGGGAGTCAGCACCTTTAGGATCTGTACCCCAGTTAGAGTCAGCAACTTCAGGAACTGTACTCCAGTCAGTATCAGCACCTTCAGTAACTGTCCCTCAGTGAGAGTCAGCACCATCAGGACCTGTATCCCAGTAAGAATCAGCACCTGCAGGAACTGTCCCCCAGTGAAATTCAGCAACATCAGCACCTGTATCTAATGAGTGTCAGTACCTTCTGCAATTGTACCCCAGAGAGAGTCAGCATCATCAGGACCTGTACCCCGGTGAGAGTCAGCACCTTCAGAAACTGTACCCCACTGAGAGTCAGCGCCTTCAGGAACTGTACCCCAGTCAGAGTCAGCATCTTCAGAACCTGTCCCCCAGTGAGAGTTAGCACCATCAGGAACAGTCCCCCAGACAGAGTCAAAATGTTCAAACCTGTCCGCCGGCGTGAGTCAGCAACTTCAGGAACTGTACCCCATGGAGAGTCAGCACCATTAGAAACTGACTCCCAACGAGAGTCAGCACATTCAGGAACTGTCTCCTAGTGAATGTCAGCACCATCAGGAGCTGAACCCCAGTGACAGTGAGCACCTTCAGTAACTGTGCTCCAGTCAGAGTCAGCACCATCAGAACTGTCGCACAGTCAGAATCAAGACCTTCAGAACCTGTCCCCCAGCGAGAGTCAGCACCTTTAGGAACTGTACCCCAGTCAGAATCAGCACCTTCAGTAATTGTCCCCCAGTGAGCCTCAGCACCTTTAGGATCTGTATCCCAGTGGGAGTCAGCAACTTCAGGAACTGTACTCCAGTCAGTATCAGCACCTGCAGTAACTGTACTCCAGTGGGAGTCAGCACCTTTAGGATCTGTACCCCAGTTAGAGTCAGCAACTTCAGGAACTGTACTCCAGTCTGTATCAGCACCTTCAGTAACTGTCCCCCAGTGAGAGTCAGCACCATCAGTACCTGTATCCCAGTGAGAATTAGCACCTGCAGGAACTGTCCCCAATGAACGTCAGCAACATCAGCACCTGTATCTAATGAGTGTCAGTACCTTCAGCAATTTTACCCCAGAGAGAGTCAGCACCATCAGGACCTGTACCCCAGTGAGAGACAGCACCTTCAGAAACTGTACCCCAGTCAGAATCAGCACCTTCAGAACCTGTCCCCCAGTGAGAGTTAGCACCATCAAGAACTGTCCCCCAGTCAGAGTCGGAATGTTCAAACCTCTCCGCCGGCGTGAGTCAGCAACTTCAGGAACTGTCCCACAGTGAGAGTCAGCACCTTTAGGAACTGTTCCCCAGTTAGAGTCAGCACCTTCAGCAATTATACCCCAGTGAGCGTCAGCCCCTTCAGGAACTGTACCCCAGTGAGTGTAAGCAGCATCAGAACCTGTTCCCCAGCAAGAGTCAGCATTTTCAGGAACTGTCCCCCACTGAGAGTCTGCACCTTCTGGAAATGTCCCACACTGAGAGTCAGCACCATCAGCACCTGTACCCCAGAGAGAGTCAGCACCTTCAGAACCTGTCCCCCAGCAAGAGACAGCACCTTCAGGAACTTTCCCATGTCAGAGTCAGCACCTTCAGGAATAGTACCCCAGTGAGAATCAGCACCTTCACTAACTGTCCCCCAGTCAGAGTCAGCAAGTTCAGGAACTGTACCCAAGTGAGGGTCAGCACCTTCAGGCGCTGTCCCCCAGTGAGAGTCAGCATCTTCAGGAACTGTCCCCCAGTGAGAGTCAGCACCATCAGGACCTGTATCCAAGTGAGAATCAGTGCCTGCAGGAACTGTCCCCCAGTGAACTTCAGCACCATCAGGACCTGTATCGAATGAGTGTCAGCATCTTCAGAAATTGCACCCCAGTGAGAGTCAGCACCGTCAGTAACTGTCCCCCAATCAGAGTCAGAACGTTCAAACCTGTCCCCCGGCGTGAGTCAGCACCTTCAGGAACAGTACCCCAGTGAGAGTCAGCACCTTCAGTAACTGTACTCCAGTGGGAGTCAGCACCTTTAGGAACTGTACCCCAGTCAGAATCAGCACCTTCAGTAACTGTCCCCCAGTGAGCGTCAGCACCATCAGGACCTGTATCCCAGTGATAGTCAGCACCTTCAGGAACTGTCCCCCAGTGAGAGTCAGCATCATCAGGACCTGTATCCCAGTGAGAATCAGCACCTGCAGGAACTGTCCCCCAGTGTACTTCAGCACCATCAGGACCTGTATCTAATGAGTGTCCGTACCTTCAGCAATTGTACCCCAGTGAGAGTCAGAGCCTTCAGGAAATGTTCGCCAGTGAGTGTAAGCAGCATCAAAACCTGTTCCCCAGCGAGAGTCTGCACCTTCAGGAACTGTACCACAGTCAGAATCAATATCTACAGGAATTATCACCCGTGAGATTCAGCACCTTCAGGATCTGTACCCCCATGAGAGACAACACCTTCAGCAACATTACCCCAGTGAGATTCAGCATCTTCAGGGACTGTACCCCAGTGAGAATCTGCACATTCTGGAAGAGTATCCCAGCGAGATTCAGCATCTTCTGGAAATCTCCCACACTGAGAGTCAGCACCATCAGGACCTGTATCCCAGTGAGAGTCAGCACCTTCAGAAATTGTACCCCAGTGAGAATCAGCACCTTTTGGAACTGTGCTCCAGTCAGAGTCAGCACCATTAGGAACTGTCCCACAGTAAGAGTCAGGAATTCAGAACCTGTCCCCCAGCGTGAGTCAGCACCTTCAGGAACTGTACCCCAGTCAGAGTCAGCACCTTCAGAACCTGTACCCCAGTGAGAGTCAGCACCTTCAGTAACTGTCCCCCTGTCAGAGTCAGAATGTTCAAACCTGTCCCCCGGCGTGAGTCAGCACCTTCAGGAACTGTATCCCAGCGAGAGTCAGCATCTTCTGGAAATCTCCCACACTGAGAATCAGCACCATTAGGACCTGTATCCCAGTGAGAATCAGCACCTGCAGGAACTGTCCCCCAGTGAACGTCAGCAACATCAGCACCAGTATCTAATGAGTGTCAGTACCTTCAGCAATTGTACCCCAGAGAGAGTCAGCACCATCAGGACCTGTACCCCAGTGAGAGTCAGCACCTTCAGAAACTGTACCCCACTGAGAGTCAGCACCTTCAGGAACTGTACCCCAGTCAGAATCTGCACCTTCAGTAACTGTCCCCCAGTGAGAGGCACCATCAGGACCTGTATCCCAGTGAGAGTCAGCACCATCAGGTCCTGTCTCCTAGCCAGAGTCAGCAACTTCAGGAAATGTACCCCAGTGAGAGTCAGCAAATTCAGGAACTGTCTCGCAGTGAGAGACAGCACCTTCAGGAAATGTACCCCAGTGAGAGTCAGCACCTTCAGTAACTATACTCCAGTGGGAATCAGCACCTTTAGGAACTGTACCACAGTCAGAAACAGCACCTTCAGTAACTGTCCCCCAGTGAGAGTCAGCACTGTCAGGAACTGTCTCCCAGTCAGAATCAGAATGTTCAAACCTGTCCCCTGGCGTTAGTCAGCACCTTCAGGGACTGTTCCCCAGTAAGAGTCAGCACCGTCAGAACCTGTCTCCTAGCCAGAGTCAGCAACTTCAGGAACTGTACCCCAGTGAGAGTCAGCACATTCAGGAACTGTCCCCCAGTGAGAGGCAGCACCTTCAGGAAATGTACCCCAGTGAGAGTCAGCACCTTCAGTAACTATACTCCAGTGGGAATCAGCACCTTTAGGAACTGTATCCCAGTCAGAATCAGCACCTTCAGTAACTGTCTCCCAGTGAGAGTCAGCACCATCAGCACCTGTATCTAATGAGTGTCAGTACCTTCAGCAATTGTACCACAGTGAGAGTCAGCAACATCACAACCTGTCTCCCAGCGAGAGTCAGCACATTCAGGAACTGTCCCCCAGTAAGAGTCAGCACCTTCAGGAACTGTACCCCAGTGAGAATCAGCACCTTCAGGAACTGTACTCCAGTGGGAGTCAGCACCTTTAGGAACTGTATCCGAGTTAGAGTCAGCAACGTCAGGATCTGTACTCCAGTCAGAATCAGCACCTTCAGTAACTGTCCCCCAGTGAGAGGAAGCACCATCAGGACCTGTATCCCAGTGAGAGTCAGCACCATCAGGACCTGTATCCCACGGAGAATCAGCACCTGCAGGAACTGAACCGCAGTGAACGTCAGCACAATCAGGACCTGTATCCCAGTGAGAATCAGCACCTGCAGGAACTGAACCCCAGTGAACGTCAGCACCATCAGGACCTGTATCTAATGAGTGTCAGCACCTTCAGCAATTGTATCCCAGTGAGAGTCAGCACCTTCAGGAAATGTTCGGCAGTGAGTGTAAGCAGCATCAGAACTTGTTCCCCAGCGAGAGTCTGCACCTTCAGGAACTGTACCACAGTCATAGTCAATATCTACAGTAATTTTCACCAGTGAGATTCTGCACCTTCAGGATCTGTACTCCCATGAGAGTCAGCACCTTCAGGAACTGTCCCCCAGTGAGAGTCAGCACCTGCAGGATCTGAACGCCCTGAGAGTCAACACCTTCAATAACTGTACCCCAGTGAGAGTCAGCACCTTCAGGAACTGTACCCCAGTGAGAATCTGCACATTCAGGAGATGTATCCCAGCGAGAGTCAGGATATTCTGGAAATCTCCCACACTGAGTGTCTGTACCATCAGGACCTGTATCCCAGTGAGAGTCAACACCTTCAGAAATTGTACACCAGTGAGATTCAGCACCTTCAGGAATAGTACCCCAGTGAGAATCAGCACCTTCAGGAAATGTCCTCCAGTCAGAAGCAGCACCTTCAGAAACTCTCCCACAGTCAGAGTCAGGACCTTCAGGAACTGTACCCCAGTCAGAATCAGCACCTTCAGAACCTGTCCCCCAGTGAGAGTCAGCAGTGTCAGGAACTGTCGCCCAGTCAGAGACAGAACGTTCAAACCTCTCCCCTGGCGTGAGTCAGCACCTTCAGGAACAGTTCCCCAGTGAGAGTCAGCACCGTCAGAATCTGTCGCCCATCAGAGTCAGAACGTTCAAACCTGACCCCCGGGGTCAGTCAGCACCTTCAGTAACTGTACTCCAGTGGGAGTCGGCACCTTTAGGAACTGTACCACAGTGAGAGTCCGCAACTTCAGGAACTGTACTGCAGCCTGATTCAGTACCTTCAGTAACTGTCACCTAGTGTGAATCAGCACCTTCAGGACCTGTACCCCAGTGAGAGTCAGCAACTTCAGGAACTGTACCCCAGTGGGAGTCAGCACCGTCATAACCTGTATCCCAGCCAGAGTCAGCAACGTCATGAAATGTACCCCAGTGAGAGTCAGCAACATCAGAACCTGTCTCCCAGCGAGAGTCAGCACATTCAGGAACTGTACCCCAGTCAGAATCAGCAACTTCAGTAACTGTCTCCCAGTGAGAGGCAGCACCATCAGAACCTGTATCCCAGTGAGAGTCAGCACCTTCAGGAACTGTCCCCAAGTGAACGTCAGCACCATCAGGACCTGTATCTAATGAGTGTCAGCACCTTCAGCGATTGTACCCCAGTGAGAGTCAGCGCCTTCAGGAAATGTTCCCCAGTGAGTGTAAGCAGAATCAGAACTTGTTCCCCAGCGAGAGTCTGCACCTTCAGGAACTGTACCACGTTCAGAATCAATATCAATAGGAATTTTCACCAGTGAGATTCAGCACCTTCAGGATCTGTATCCCCATGAGAGTCAGCACCTTCAGGCACTGTCCCCCAGTAAGAGTCAGCACCTGTAGGATCTGAACGCCCTGAGAGTCAACACCTTCAGTAACTGTAACCCAGTGAGAGTCAGCACCTTCAGGAACTGTACCCCAGTGAGAATCTGCACATTCAGGAACTGTATCCAAGCGAGAGTCAGCATCTTCTGGAAATCTCTCACACTGAGAGTCAGCACCATCAGGACCTGTATCCTAGTGAGAGTCAGCACCTTCACAAACTGTACCCCAGTGACAGTCAGCACCTTCAGGAATAGTACCCCAGTGAGAATCAGCTCCTTCAGGAACTGTGCTCCAGTCAGAAGCAGCACCTTCAGAAACTGTCCCACAGTCAGAGTCAGGGCCTTCAGGATCTGTACCCCAGTCAGAGTCAGCACCTTCAGAACCTGTCCCCCAGTGAGAGTCAGCCCCGTCAGGAACTGTCCCCCAGTCAGAGTCAGAACGTTCAAACCTGTCCCCCGGCGTGAGTCAGCAACTTCAGGAACAGTACCCCAGTGAGAGTCAGCAACTTCAATAACTGTACTCCTGTGAGAGTCAGCAACTTCAGGAACTGTACTCCAGTGGGAGTCAGCACCTTAAGGAACTGTACACCAGTCAGAATCAGCACCTTTAGTAACTGTCCCCCAGTGAACGTCAGCACCATCAGGACCTGTATCCTAGTGGGAGTCAGCACCTTCAGAAAATGTACCCAAGTGAGAGTCAGCACCTTCAGAAAATGTACCCCGGCATGAGTCAGCACCTTCAGGAACAGTACCCCAGGGACAGTCAGCACCGTCAGAACCTGTCTCCCACTCAGAGTCAGCAACTTCAGGAACTGTACCCCAGTGAGAGTCAGCAACTTCAATAACTGTACTCCAGTGAGAGTCAGCAACTTCAGGAACTGTACTCCAGCCAGATTTAATACCTTCAGAAATTGTCCCCCAGTGAGAGTCAGCACCATCAGGACCTGTATCTCAGTCAGAATCAGCACCTTCAGAACCTGTCTCCCAGTGAGAGTCAGCAACTTCAGGAACTGTCCCCCAGTGAGAATCAGCACTTTCAGGAACTGTAGCTCAGTGAGATTCAGCATCATCAGGACCTGTACCCAGTGAAAATCAGCATTTTCAGGAACTGTACCCCAGTGAGAGTCAGCAAGTTCAGGAACTGTACCCCAGTGAGGGTCAGCACCTTCAGGAGCTGTCCCCCACTGAGAGTCTGCACCTTCAGGAACTGACCCCCAGTGAGAGTCAGCACCTTCAGAAAATGTACCCCAGTGTGAGTCAGCACCTTCGGGAACTGACCCCCACTGAGTCTCAGCACCATCAGAAACTGTCCTGCAGCGATAGTCAGCGCCATCAGAACCTGTCCCCCAGTGAGAATCAGCACCTTCAGGAACTGTACCCTAGTTAGATTCGGCACCTTCAGGAAATGAACCCAAGTGGGAATCAGCACTTCCAGGAACTGTACCCCAGTGAGAATCAGCATATTCAGGAACTGTATCCCAGCGAGAGTCAGCATCTTCTGGCAATCTCCCACACTGAGAGTCAGCACCATCTGCACCTGTACACCAGTGAGAGTCAGCACCTTCAGGATCTATAGCCCCTTGAGAGTCAGCACCTTCTGCAAGTGTACCCCAGAGAGAATCAGCACCTTCAGGAACTGTACCCCAGTGAGAATCAGCACCTTCAGGACCTGTACTCCAGTGAGAATGAGCACCTTCAGGAACTGTAGCCCAGTGAGATTCAGCATCATCAGGACCTGTTTCCCAGTGAGAATCAGCACCTTCAGGAACTGTACCCCAGTGAGAGTCAGCACATTCAGTAACTGTACTCCAGTGGGAGTCAGCACCTTTAGGAACTGTTCCCCTGTGACAGTCAGCACCTTCAGGAACTGTACCCCAGTGAGTGTAAGCAGCATCAGAATCTGTTCCCCAGTGAACGTCAGCACCTTCAGGACCTGTATCTAATGAGTGTCAGCACCTTCAGCAATTGTACCCCAGTGAGCATCAGCACTTTCAGGAACTGTACCCCAGTGATTGTAAGCAACATCAATTGTTCCCCAGTCACCACCATCAGTACCTGTATCCCAGTGAGAGTCAGCACCTTCAGCAATTATACCTCAGTGAGCGTCAGCACCTTCAGGAACTGTACCCCAGTGAGTGTAAGCAGCATCAGAACGTGTTCCCCAGCAATAGTCAGCATTTTCAGGAACTGTAACCCCACTGAGAGTCAGCACCTTCTGGATCTGTACCACAGCGAGAGTCAAAATCTTCAGGAATTATGCCCATTAAGAGTCAGCACCTTCAGGATCTATAGCCCCATGACAGTCAGCACCTTCAGCAAGTGTACCCCAGTGAGAATCAGCACCTTTAGGACCTGTACCCCAGTGAGAGTCAGCACCTTCAGCAACTGTACCCCTCTGAGAGTCAGCACCTTCAGGAACTGTACCCCAGTCAGAGTCAGCACCTTCAGAACCGATCCCCCAGTGAGAGTTAGCACCATCAGGAACTGTCCCCAAGTCAGAGTCAGAATGTTCAAACCTGTCCCCCAGCGTGAGTCAGCAGCTTCAGGATCTGTATCCCAGTGGGAGTCAGCACCGTCAGAACCTGTCACCCAGCCAGAGTCAGCAACGTCAGGAACTGTACCCCAGTGAAAGTCAGCACCTTCAGAAACTGTACCCCAGTCAGAGTCAGCACCTTCAGAACCTGGCCCGCAGTGAGAGTTAGCAACATCAGAAACTGTCCCCCAGTCAGAGTCTGAATGTTCAAACCTGTCCCCCGGCGTGAGTCAGCACCTTCAGGAACTGTACCCCAGTGGGAGTCAGCACCGTCAGAACCTGTCTCCCAGCGAGAGTCAGCACATTCAGGAACTGTCCCCCAGTAAGAGTCAGCACCTTCAGGAACTGTACTCCAGTGGGAGTCAGCACCTTTAGGAACCATACCCCAGTTGGAGTCAGCAACTTCAGGAACTGTACTCCAGTCAGAATCAGCACCTTCAGGAACTGTACCCCAGTGTGAGTCAGCACCTTCAGGAACCGTATCCCACTGAGTGTCAGCACCATCAGAACCTGTCCCCCAGTGAGAATCAGCACCTTCAGGAACTGTACCCCAGTCAGAATCAGCATCTTCTGGCAATCTCCCACACTGAGAGTCAGCACCATCAGCACCTGTACCCCAGTGAGAGTTAGCACCTTCAGAAACTGTACCCCAGTAAGAGTCAGCACCTTGAGGAATAGTACCCCAGTGAGAAACAGCACCTACAGGAACTGTGCTCCAGTCAGAGTCAGCACCGGCAGGAACTGCCCCACAGTCAGAGTCAGCACCTTCAGAACCTGTCCCCCGGCGTGAGTCAGCACCTTCAGGAACAGTACCCCAGCCAGAGTCAGCACCTTCAGGAACTGTACCCCAGTGAGAGTCAGCACCTTCAGTAACTGTACTCCGGTGCGGGTCTGCTCTTTTAGGAACTGTACCCAAGTCAGAATCAGCACCTTCAGTAACAGTCCTCCAGTGAACGTCAGCACCATCAGGACCTGTATCCCAGTGGTAGTCAGCACCTTCACAAACTGTACTCCAGTGGGAGTCAGCTCCTTCAGGAACTGTACCCCAGTGAGATTCAGCACCTTCAGTAACTGTACTCCAGTGGGAGTCAGCACCTTTAGGAACTGTACCCCAGTCAGAATCAGCACCTTCAGTAACTATACTCCAGTGGGAGTCAGCACCTTTAGGAACTGTACCCCAGTCAGAATCAGCACCTTCAGTAACTGTCCCCCAGTGAGTGTCAGCACCTTTAGGAACTGTATCCCAGTGGCAGTCAGCAACTTCAGGAACTGTACTCCAGTCAGTATCAGCACCTTCAGTAACTGTCCCCCAGTGAGAATCAGCGCCATCAGGACCTGTATCCCAGTGAGAATCAGCACCTGCAGGAACTGTCCCCAGTAAACGTCAGCAACATCAGCACCTGTATCTAATGAGTGTCAGTACCTTCTGCAATTGTACCCCAGAGAGAGTCAGCTCCATCAGGACCTGTAGCTCAGTGAGAGTCAGCACCTTCAGAAACTGTACCCCACTGAGAGTCAGCACCTTCAGGAACTGTACCCCAGTCAGAGTCAGAATGTTCAAAACTGTCCGCCGGCGTGAGTCAGCAACTTCAGGAACTGTACCCCAAGGAGAGTCAGCACCATTAGAAACTGTCTCCCAGCGAGAGTCTGCACATTCAGGAACTGTCTCCTAGTGAGTGTCAGCACCATCAGGAGTTGAATCCCAGTGAGAGTTAGCACCTTCAGTAACTACTCCAGTGGGATTCAGCTCCTTTAGGAACTGTTCCCCAGTGAGAGTCAGCACCTTCAGCAATTATACCCCAGTGAGCGTCAGCACCTTCAGGATCTGTACCCCAGTGACTGTAAGCAGCATCAGAACCTGTTCCCCAGTGAACGTCAGCACAATCAGGACCTGTATCCAAGGAATGTCAGCACCTTCAGGAACTGTACCCCAGTGAGTGTAAGCAGCATCAATTGTACCCCAGTAGCACCATCAGTACCTGTATCCCAGTGAGAGTCAGCACCTTCAGGAACTGTAACCCAGTGAGTGTAAGCAGCATCAGAACCTGTTCCCCAGCAAGAGTCAGCAACTTTAGGAATTGTCCTCCAGTGAGAATCAGCACCTTCAGGAACTGTACCCCAGTGAGAGTCAGCAAGTTCAGGAACTGTACTCCAGTGAGAGTCAGCACCTTCAGGAACTGACCCCCAGTGAGAGTCAGCACCTTCAGGAACTGTACCCCAGTGTGAGTCAGCACGTTCAGGAACTGTATCCCACTGAGTGTCAGCACCATCAGAACCTGTCCTGCTGCGATACCCAGCACCATCAGAACCTGTCCCCTAGTGAGTCAGCACCTTCAGGAAATGTACCCCAGTGAGAATCAGCACATTCAGGAACTGTATCCTAGCGAGAGTCAGCACCTTCAGGAACTGTGCTCCAGTCAGGGTCAGCACCGACAGAACTGTCGCACAGTCAGAGTCAGGACCTTCAGAACCTGTCCCCCAGCGAGAGTCAGCACCTTAAGGAACTGTACCCCAGTCAGAGTCAGCACCTTCAGAACCTGTCCCCCAGTGACATTCAGCACCGTCAGAACCTGTCTCCCAGTCAGAGTCAGCAACTTCAGGAACTGTACCCCAGTGAGAATCAGCACCTTCAGGAACTGTACCCCAGCCAGAATCAGCACCTTCAGTAACTATGCTCCAGTGGGAGTCAGCACCTTTAGGAACTGTACCCCAGTCAGAATCAGCACCTTCAGTAACTGTCCCCCAGTGAGAATCAGCACCTTTAGGAACTGTATCCCAGTGGGAGTCAGCAACTTCAGGAACTGTACTCCAGTCAGTATCAGCACCTTCAGTAACTGTACTCCAGTGGGAGTCAGCACCTTTAGGATCTGTACCCCAGTTAGTGTCAGCGACTTCAGGAACTCTACTCCAGTCAGTATCAGCACCTTCAGTAACTGTCCCCCAGTGAGAATCAGCACCTGCAGGAACTGTCCCCAGTGAACGTCAGCAACATCAGCACCTGTATCTATTGAGTGTCAGTACCTTCAGCAATTTTACCCCAGAGAGAGTCAGCACCATCAGGACCTGTACCCCAGTGAAAGACAGTACCTTCAGAAACTGTCCCCCAGTGAGAGTCAGCACCTTTAGAAACTGTTCCCCAGTGAGAGTCAGCACCTTCAGCAATTATATCCCATTGAGCGTCAGCCCCTTCAGGAACTGTACCCCAGTGAGTGTAAGCAGCATCAGAACCTGTTACCCAGTGAACGTCAGCACCATCAGGACCTGTACCTAATGAGCATCAGCACCTTCAGGAACTGTACCCCAGTGAGTGTAAGCAGCATCAATTGTACCCCAGTAGCACCATCAGTACCTGTATCCCAGTGAGAGTCAGCACCTTCAGGAACTGTAACCCAGTGAGTGTAAGCAGCATCAGAACCTGTTCCCCAGCAAGAGTCAGCAACTTTAGGAATTGTCCTCCAGTGAGAATCAGCACCTTCAGGAACTGTACCCCAGTGAGAGTCAGCAAGTTCAGGAACTGTACTCCAGTGAGAGTCAGCACCTTCAGGAACTGACCCCCAGTGAGAGTCAGCACCTTCAGGAACTGTACCCCAGTGTGAGTCAGCACGTTCAGGAACTGTATCCCACTGAGTGTCAGCACCATCAGAACCTGTCCTGCTGCGATACCCAGCACCATCAGAACCTGTCCCCTAGTGAGTCAGCACCTTCAGGAAATGTACCCCAGTGAGAATCAGCACATTCAGGAACTGTATCCTAGCGAGAGTCAGCACCTTCAGGAACTGTGCTCCAGTCAGGGTCAGCACCGACAGAACTGTCGCACAGTCAGAGTCAGGACCTTCAGAACCTGTCCCCCAGCGAGAGTCAGCACCTTAAGGAACTGTACCCCAGTCAGAGTCAGCACCTTCAGAACCTGTCCCCCAGTGACATTCAGCACCGTCAGAACCTGTCTCCCAGTCAGAGTCAGCAACTTCAGGAACTGTACCCCAGTGAGAATCAGCACCTTCAGGAACTGTACCCCAGCCAGAATCAGCACCTTCAGTAACTATGCTCCAGTGGGAGTCAGCACCTTTAGGAACTGTACCCCAGTCAGAATCAGCACCTTCAGTAACTGTCCCCCAGTGAGAATCAGCACCTTTAGGAACTGTATCCCAGTGGGAGTCAGCAACTTCAGGAACTGTACTCCAGTCAGTATCAGCACCTTCAGTAACTGTACTCCAGTGGGAGTCAGCACCTTTAGGATCTGTACCCCAGTTAGTGTCAGCGACTTCAGGAACTCTACTCCAGTCAGTATCAGCACCTTCAGTAACTGTCCCCCAGTGAGAATCAGCACCTGCAGGAACTGTCCCCAGTGAACGTCAGCAACATCAGCACCTGTATCTATTGAGTGTCAGTACCTTCAGCAATTTTACCCCAGAGAGAGTCAGCACCATCAGGACCTGTACCCCAGTGAAAGACAGTACCTTCAGAAACTGTCCCCCAGTGAGAGTCAGCACCTTTAGAAACTGTTCCCCAGTGAGAGTCAGCACCTTCAGCAATTATATCCCATTGAGCGTCAGCCCCTTCAGGAACTGTACCCCAGTGAGTGTAAGCAGCATCAGAACCTGTTACCCAGTGAACGTCAGCACCATCAGGACCTGTACCTAATGAGCATCAGCACCTTCAGGAACTGTACCCCAGTGAGTGTAAGCAGCATCAATTGTACCCCAGTAGCACCATCAGTACCTGTATCCCAGTGAGAGTCAGCACCTTCAGGAACTGTAACCCAGTGAGTGTAAGCAGCATCAGAACCTGTTCCCCAGCAAGAGTCAGCAACTTTAGGAATTGTCCTCCAGTGAGAATCAGCACCTTCAGGAACTGTACCCCAGTGAGAGTCAGCAAGTTCAGGAACTGTACTCCAGTGAGAGTCAGCACCTTCAGGAACTGACCCCCAGTGAGAGTCAGCACCTTCAGGAACTGTACCCCAGTGTGAGTCAGCACGTTCAGGAACTGTATCCCACTGAGTGTCAGCACCATCAGAACCTGTCCTGCTGCGATACCCAGCACCATCAGAACCTGTCCCCTAGTGAGTCAGCACCTTCAGGAAATGTACCCCAGTGAGAATCAGCACATTCAGGAACTGTATCCTAGCGAGAGTCAGCACCTTCAGGAACTGTGCTCCAGTCAGGGTCAGCACCGACAGAACTGTCGCACAGTCAGAGTCAGGACCTTCAGAACCTGTCCCCCAGCGAGAGTCAGCACCTTAAGGAACTGTACCCCAGTCAGAGTCAGCACCTTCAGAACCTGTCCCCCAGTGACATTCAGCACCGTCAGAACCTGTCTCCCAGTCAGAGTCAGCAACTTCAGGAACTGTACCCCAGTGAGAATCAGCACCTTCAGGAACTGTACCCCAGCCAGAATCAGCACCTTCAGTAACTATGCTCCAGTGGGAGTC
Organism: Carcharodon carcharias; assembly: GCF_017639515.1. Taxonomy (NCBI): domain Eukaryota; kingdom Metazoa; phylum Chordata; class Chondrichthyes; order Lamniformes; family Lamnidae; genus Carcharodon; species Carcharodon carcharias. The sequence goes on from NC_054479.1 coordinate 70,450,468, forward strand.
AGCACCTTTAGGAACTGTACCCCAGTCAGAATCAGCACCTTCAGTAACTGTCCCCCAGTGAGAATCAGCACCTTTAGGAACTGTATCCCAGTGGGAGTCAGCAACTTCAGGAACTGTACTCCAGTCAGTATCAGCACCTTCAGTAACTGTACTCCAGTGGGAGTCAGCACCTTTAGGATCTGTACCCCAGTTAGTGTCAGCGACTTCAGGAACTCTACTCCAGTCAGTATCAGCACCTTCAGTAACTGTCCCCCAGTGAGAATCAGCACCTGCAGGAACTGTCCCCAGTGAACGTCAGCAACATCAGCACCTGTATCTATTGAGTGTCAGTACCTTCAGCAATTTTACCCCAGAGAGAGTCAGCACCATCAGGACCTGTACCCCAGTGAGAGACAGCACCTTCAGAAACTGTCCCCCAGTGAGAGTCAGCACCTTTAGAAACTGTTCCCCAGTGAGAGTCAGCACCTTCAGCAATTATATCCCATTGAGCGTCAGCCCCTTCAGGAACTGTACCCCAGTGAGTGTAAGCAGCATCAGAACCTGTTACCCAGTGAACGTCAGCACCATCAGGACCTGTACCTAATGAGCATCAGCACCTTCAGGAACTGTACCCCAGTGAGTGTAAGCAGCATCAGAACCTGTTCCACAGTGAAAGTCAGCATTTTCAGGAACTCTCCCCCACTGAGAATCTGCACCTTCTGGAACTGTACCCCAATTATCCCGAGTGAGAGTCAGCACCTTCAGGGTCTATAGCCCCATGACAGTCAGCACCTTCAGCAAGTGTACCCCAGTGAGAATCAGCACATTCAGGAACTGTACGCCAGTGACAATCAGCACCTTCAGGACCTGTAACCCAGTGAGAATGAGCACCTTCAGGACCTGTACCCCAGTAAGAGTCAGCAACTTCAGGAACTGTCCCACAGTGAGAATCAGCACCTTCAGGAACTGTAGCCCAGTGAGATTTAGCACCATCAGGACCTGTATCCCAGTGAAAATCAGCATCTTCAGGAACTGAATCCCAGTCAGAGTCAGCAAATTTAGGAATTGTCCCCCACTGAGAGTCAGCACCCTCAGGAACTGTATCCCAGTGAGAGTCAGCACCATCAGAACCTGTCAACCAGCGAGAATCAGCACCTGCAGGAACTGACCCCCAGTGAACATCAGCACCATCAGGACCTGTATCCCTGTGAAAATCGGCATCTTCAGGAACTGTATCCCAGTCAGAGTCAGCAGGTTCAGGAACTGTACTTCAGTGAGTGTCAGCACCTTCAGGAACTGACCCCCAGTGAGAGTCAGCACCTTCAGGAACTGTACCCCAGTGAGATTCAGCACCTTCAGTAACTGTACTCCAGTGGGAGTCAGCACCTTTAGGAACTGTACCCCAGTCAGAATCAGCACCTTCAGTAACTATACTCCAGTGGGAGTCAGCACCTTTAGGAACTGTACCCCAGTCAGAATCAGCACCTTCAATAACTGTCCCCCAGTGAGTGTCAGCACCTTTAGGAACTGTATCCCAGTGGCAGTCAGCACCTTCAGTAACTGTACTCCAGTGGGAGTCAGCACATTTAGGATCTGTACCCCAGTTAGAGTCAGCAACTTCAGGAACTGTACCCCAGTGAGAATCAGCACCTTCAGGAACTGTACCCCAGCCAGAATCAGCACCTTCAGTAACTATGCTCCAGTGGGAGTCAGCACCTTTAGGAACTGTACCCCAGTCAGAATCAGCACCTTCAGTAACTGTCCCCCAGTGAGAATCAGCACCTTTAGGAACTGTATCCCAGTGGGAGTCAGCAACTTCAGGAACTGTACTCCAGTCAGTATCAGCACCTTCAGTAACTGTACTCCAGTGGGAGTCAGCACCTTTAGGATCTGTACCCCAGTTAGTGTCAGCGACTTCAGGAACTCTACTCCAGTCAGTATCAGCACCTTCAGTAACTGTCCCCCAGTGAGAATCAGCACCTGCAGGAACTGTCCCCAGTGAACGTCAGCAACATCAGCACCTGTATCTATTGAGTGTCAGTACCTTCAGCAATTTTACCCCAGAGAGAGTCAGCACCATCAGGACCTGTACCCCAGTGAGAGACAGCACCTTCAGAAACTGTCCCCCAGTGAGAGTCAGCACCTTTAGAAACTGTTCCCCAGTGAGAGTCAGCACCTTCAGCAATTATATCCCATTGAGCGTCAGCCCCTTCAGGAACTGTACCCCAGTGAGTGTAAGCAGCATCAGAACCTGTTACCCAGTGAACGTCAGCACCATCAGGACCTGTACCTAATGAGCATCAGCACCTTCAGGAACTGTACCCCAGTGAGTGTAAGCAGCATCAGAACCTGTTCCACAGTGAAAGTCAGCATTTTCAGGAACTCTCCCCCACTGAGAATCTGCACCTTCTGGAACTGTACCCCAATTATCCCGAGTGAGAGTCAGCACCTTCAGGGTCTATAGCCCCATGACAGTCAGCACCTTCAGCAAGTGTACCCCAGTGAGAATCAGCACATTCAGGAACTGTACGCCAGTGACAATCAGCACCTTCAGGACCTGTAACCCAGTGAGAATGAGCACCTTCAGGACCTGTACCCCAGTAAGAGTCAGCAACTTCAGGAACTGTCCCACAGTGAGAATCAGCACCTTCAGGAACTGTAGCCCAGTGAGATTTAGCACCATCAGGACCTGTATCCCAGTGAAAATCAGCATCTTCAGGAACTGAATCCCAGTCAGAGTCAGCAAATTAAGGAATTGTCCCCCACTGAGAGTCAGCACCCTCAGGAACTGTATCCCAGTGAGAGTCAGCACCATCAGAACCTGTCAACCAGCGAGAATCAGCACCTGCAGGAACTGACCCCCAGTGAACATCAGCACCATCAGGACCTGTATCCCTGTGAAAATCGGCATCTTCAGGAACTGTATCCCAGTCAGAGTCAGCAGGTTCAGGAACTGTACTTCAGTGAGTGTCAGCACCTTCAGGAACTGACCCCCAGTGAGAGTCAGCACCTTCAGGAACTGTACCCCAGTGAGATTCAGCACCTTCAGTAACTGTACTCCAGTGGGAGTCAGCACCTTTAGGAACTGTACCCCAGTCAGAATCAGCACCTTCAGTAACTATACTCCAGTGGGAGTCAGCACCTTTAGGAACTGTACCCCAGTCAGAATCAGCACCTTCAATAACTGTCCCCCAGTGAGTGTCAGCACCTTTAGGAACTGTATCCCAGTGGCAGTCAGCACCTTCAGTAACTGTACTCCAGTGGGAGTCAGCACATTTAGGATCTGTACCCCAGTCAGAGTCAGCAACTTCAGGAACTGTACCCCAGTGAGAATCAGCACCTTCAGGAACTGTACCCCAGCCAGAATCAGCACCTTCAGTAACTATGCTCCAGTGGGAGTCAGCACCTTTAGGAACTGTACCCCAGTCAGAATCAGCACCTTCAGTAACTGTCCCCCAGTGAGAATCAGCACCTTTAGGAACTGTATCCCAGTGGGAGTCAGCAACTTCAGGAACTGTACTCCAGTCAGTATCAGCACCTTCAGTAACTGTACTCCAGTGGGAGTCAGCACCTTTAGGATCTGTACCCCAGTTAGTGTCAGCGACTTCAGGAACTCTACTCCAGTCAGTATCAGCACCTTCAGTAACTGTCCCCCAGTGAGAATCAGCACCTGCAGGAACTGTCCCCAGTGAACGTCAGCAACATCAGCACCTGTATCTATTGAGTGTCAGTACCTTCAGCAATTTTACCCCAGAGAGAGTCAGCACCATCAGGACCTGTACCCCAGTGAGAGACAGCACCTTCAGAAACTGTCCCCCAGTGAGAGTCAGCACCTTTAGAAACTGTTCCCCAGTGAGAGTCAGCACCTTCAGCAATTATATCCCATTGAGCGTCAGCCCCTTCAGGAACTGTACCCCAGTGAGTGTAAGCAGCATCAGAACCTGTTACCCAGTGAACGTCAGCACCATCAGGACCTGTACCTAATGAGCATCAGCACCTTCAGGAACTGTACCCCAGTGAGTGTAAGCAGCATCAGAACCTGTTCCACAGTGAAAGTCAGCATTTTCAGGAACTCTCCCCCACTGAGAATCTGCACCTTCTGGAACTGTACCCCAATTATCCCGAGTGAGAGTCAGCACCTTCAGGGTCTATAGCCCCATGACAGTCAGCACCTTCAGCAAGTGTACCCCAGTGAGAATCAGCACATTCAGGAACTGTACGCCAGTGACAATCAGCACCTTCAGGACCTGTAACCCAGTGAGAATGAGCACCTTCAGGACCTGTACCCCAGTAAGAGTCAGCAACTTCAGGAACTGTCCCACAGTGAGAATCAGCACCTTCAGGAACTGTAGCCCAGTGAGATTTAGCACCATCAGGACCTGTATCCCAGTGAAAATCAGCATCTTCAGGAACTGAATCCCAGTCAGAGTCAGCAAATTTAGGAATTGTCCCCCACTGAGAGTCAGCACCCTCAGGAACTGTATCCCAGTGAGAGTCAGCACCATCAGAACCTGTCAACCAGCGAGAATCAGCACCTGCAGGAACTGACCCCCAGTGAACATCAGCACCATCAGGACCTGTATCCCTGTGAAAATCGGCATCTTCAGGAACTGTATCCCAGTCAGAGTCAGCAGGTTCAGGAACTGTACTTCAGTGAGTGTCAGCACCTTCAGGAACTGACCCCCAGTGAGAGTCAGCACCTTCAGGAACTGTACCCCAGTGAGATTCAGCACCTTCAGTAACTGTACTCCAGTGGGAGTCAGCACCTTTAGGAACTGTACCCCAGTCAGAATCAGCACCTTCAGTAACTATACTCCAGTGGGAGTCAGCACCTTTAGGAACTGTACCCCAGTCAGAATCAGCACCTTCAATAACTGTCCCCCAGTGAGTGTCAGCACCTTTAGGAACTGTATCCCAGTGGCAGTCAGCACCTTCAGTAACTGTACTCCAGTGGGAGTCAGCACATTTAGGATCTGTACCCCAGTTAGAGTCAGCAACTTCAGGAACTGTACTCCAGTCAGTATCAGCACCTTCAGTAACTGTCCCCCAGTGAGAATCAGCGCCATCAGGACCTGTATCCCAGTGAGAATCAGCACCTGCAGGAACTGTCCCCAGTAAACGTCAGCAACATCAGCACCTGTATCTAATGAGTGTCAGTACCTTCTGCAATTGTACCCCAGAGAGAGTCAGCTCCATCAGGACCTGTACCTCAGTGAGAGTCAGCACCTTCAGAAACTGTACCCCACTGAGAGTCAGCACCTTCAGGAACTGTACCCCAGTCAGAGTCAGAATGTTCAAAACTGTCCGCCGGCGTGAGTCAGCAACTTCAGGAACTGTACCCCATGGAGAGTCAGCACCATTAGAAACTGTCTCCCAGCGAGAGTCAGCACATTCAGGAACTGTCTCCTAGTGAGTGTCAGCACCATCAGGAGTTGAACCCCAGTGAGAGTTAGCACCTTCAGTAACTACTCCAGTGGGATTCAGCTCCTTTAGGAACTGTTCCCCAGTGAGAGTCAGCACCTTCAGCAATTATACCCCAGTGAGCGTCAGCACCTTCAGGATCTGTACCCCAGTGACTGTAAGCAGCATCAGAACCTGTTCCCCAGTGAACGTCAGCACAATCAGGACCTGTATCCAAGGAATGTCAGCACCTTCAGGAACTGTACCCCAGTGAGTGTAAGCAGCATCAATTGTACCCCAGTAGCACCATCAGTACCTGTATCCCAGTGAGAGTCAGCACCTTCAGGAACTGTAACCCAGTGAGTGTAAGCAGCATCAGAACCTGTTCCCCAGCAAGAGTCAGCAACTTTAGGAATTGTCCTCCAGTGAGAATCAGCACCTTCAGGAACTGTACCCCAGTGAGAGTCAGCAAGTTCAGGAACTGTACTCCAGTGAGAGTCAGCACCTTCAGGAACTGACCCCCAGTGAGAGTCAGCACCTTCAGGAACTGTACCCCAGTGAGAATCAGCACCTTCAGGAACTGTACCCCAGCCAGAATCAGCACCTTCAGTAACTATGCTCCAGTGGGAGTCAGCACCTTTAGGAACTGTACCCCAGTCAGAATCAGCACCTTCAGTAACTGTCCCCCAGTGAGAATCAGCACCTTTAGGAACTGTATCCCAGTGGGAGTCAGCAACTTCAGGAACTGTACTCCAGTCAGTATCAGCACCTTCAGTAACTGTACTCCAGTGGGAGTCAGCACCTTTAGGATCTGTACCCCAGTTAGTGTCAGCGACTTCAGGAACTCTACTCCAGTCAGTATCAGCACCTTCAGTAACTGTCCCCCAGTGAGAATCAGCACCTGCAGGAACTGTCCCCAGTGAACGTCAGCAACATCAGCACCTGTATCTATTGAGTGTCAGTACCTTCAGCAATTTTACCCCAGAGAGAGTCAGCACCATCAGGACCTGTACCCCAGTGAAAGACAGTACCTTCAGAAACTGTCCCCCAGTGAGAGTCAGCACCTTTAGAAACTGTTCCCCAGTGAGAGTCAGCACCTTCAGCAATTATATCCCATTGAGCGTCAGCCCCTTCAGGAACTGTACCCCAGTGAGTGTAAGCAGCATCAGAACCTGTTACCCAGTGAACGTCAGCACCATCAGGACCTGTACCTAATGAGCATCAGCACCTTCAGGAACTGTACCCCAGTGAGTGTAAGCAGCATCAATTGTACCCCAGTAGCACCATCAGTACCTGTATCCCAGTGAGAGTCAGCACCTTCAGGAACTGTAACCCAGTGAGTGTAAGCAGCATCAGAACCTGTTCCCCAGCAAGAGTCAGCAACTTTAGGAATTGTCCTCCAGTGAGAATCAGCACCTTCAGGAACTGTACCCCAGTGAGAGTCAGCAAGTTCAGGAACTGTACTCCAGTGAGAGTCAGCACCTTCAGGAACTGACCCCCAGTGAGAGTCAGCACCTTCAGGAACTGTACCCCAGTGTGAGTCAGCACGTTCAGGAACTGTATCCCACTGAGTGTCAGCACCATCAGAACCTGTCCTGCTGCGATACCCAGCACCATCAGAACCTGTCCCCTAGTGAGTCAGCACCTTCAGGAAATGTACCCCAGTGAGAATCAGCACATTCAGGAACTGTATCCTAGCGAGAGTCAGCACCTTCAGGAACTGTGCTCCAGTCAGGGTCAGCACCGACAGAACTGTCGCACAGTCAGAGTCAGGACCTTCAGAACCTGTCCCCCAGCGAGAGTCAGCACCTTAAGGAACTGTACCCCAGTCAGAGTCAGCACCTTCAGAACCTGTCCCCCAGTGACATTCAGCACCGTCAGAACCTGTCTCCCAGTCAGAGTCAGCAACTTCAGGAACTGTACCCCAGTGAGAATCAGCACCTTCAGGAACTGTACCCCAGCCAGAATCAGCACCTTCAGTAACTATGCTCCAGTGGGAGTCAGCACCTTTAGGAACTGTACCCCAGTCAGAATCAGCACCTTCAGTAACTGTCCCCCAGTGAGAATCAGCACCTTTAGGAACTGTATCCCAGTGGGAGTCAGCAACTTCAGGAACTGTACTCCAGTCAGTATCAGCACCTTCAGTAACTGTACTCCAGTGGGAGTCAGCACCTTTAGGATCTGTACCCCAGTTAGTGTCAGCGACTTCAGGAACTCTACTCCAGTCAGTATCAGCACCTTCAGTAACTGTCCCCCAGTGAGAATCAGCACCTGCAGGAACTGTCCCCAGTGAACGTCAGCAACATCAGCACCTGTATCTATTGAGTGTCAGTACCTTCAGCAATTTTACCCCAGAGAGAGTCAGCACCATCAGGACCTGTACCCCAGTGAGAGACAGCACCTTCAGAAACTGTCCCCCAGTGAGAGTCAGCACCTTTAGAAACTGTTCCCCAGTGAGAGTCAGCACCTTCAGCAATTATATCCCATTGAGCGTCAGCCCCTTCAGGAACTGTACCCCAGTGAGTGTAAGCAGCATCAGAACCTGTTACCCAGTGAACGTCAGCACCATCAGGACCTGTACCTAATGAGCATCAGCACCTTCAGGAACTGTACCCCAGTGAGTGTAAGCAGCATCAGAACCTGTTCCACAGTGAAAGTCAGCATTTTCAGGAACTCTCCCCCACTGAGAATCTGCACCTTCTGGAACTGTACCCCAATTATCCCGAGTGAGAGTCAGCACCTTCAGGGTCTATAGCCCCATGACAGTCAGCACCTTCAGCAAGTGTACCCCAGTGAGAATCAGCACATTCAGGAACTGTACGCCAGTGACAATCAGCACCTTCAGGACCTGTAACCCAGTGAGAATGAGCACCTTCAGGACCTGTACCCCAGTAAGAGTCAGCAACTTCAGGAACTGTCCCACAGTGAGAATCAGCACCTTCAGGAACTGTAGCCCAGTGAGATTTAGCACCATCAGGACCTGTATCCCAGTGAAAATCAGCATCTTCAGGAACTGAATCCCAGTCAGAGTCAGCAAATTTAGGAATTGTCCCCCACTGAGAGTCAGCACCCTCAGGAACTGTATCCCAGTGAGAGTCAGCACCATCAGAACCTGTCAACCAGCGAGAATCAGCACCTGCAGGAACTGACCCCCAGTGAACATCAGCACCATCAGGACCTGTATCCCTGTGAAAATCGGCATCTTCAGGAACTGTATCCCAGTCAGAGTCAGCAGGTTCAGGAACTGTACTTCAGTGAGTGTCAGCACCTTCAGGAACTGACCCCCAGTGAGAGTCAGCACCTTCAGGAACTGTACCCCAGTGAGATTCAGCACCTTCAGTAACTGTACTCCAGTGGGAGTCAGCACCTTTAGGAACTGTACCCCAGTCAGAATCAGCACCTTCAGTAACTATACTCCAGTGGGAGTCAGCACCTTTAGGAACTGTACCCCAGTCAGAATCAGCACCTTCAATAACTGTCCCCCAGTGAGTGTCAGCACCTTTAGGAACTGTATCCCAGTGGCAGTCAGCACCTTCAGTAACTGTACTCCAGTGGGAGTCAGCACATTTAGGATCTGTACCCCAGTTAGAGTCAGCAACTTCAGGAACTGTACTCCAGTCAGTATCAGCACCTTCAGTAACTGTCCCCCAGTGAGAATCAGCGCCATCAGGACCTGTATCCCAGTGAGAATCAGCACCTGCAGGAACTGTCCCCAGTAAACGTCAGCAACATCAGCACCTGTATCTAATGAGTGTCAGTACCTTCTGCAATTGTACCCCAGAGAGAGTCAGCTCCATCAGGACCTGTACCTCAGTGAGAGTCAGCACCTTCAGAAACTGTACCCCACTGAGAGTCAGCACCTTCAGGAACTGTACCCCAGTCAGAGTCAGAATGTTCAAAACTGTCCGCCGGCGTGAGTCAGCAACTTCAGGAACTGTACCCCATGGAGAGTCAGCACCATTAGAAACTGTCTCCCAGCGAGAGTCAGCACATTCAGGAACTGTCTCCTAGTGAGTGTCAGCACCATCAGGAGTTGAACCCCAGTGAGAGTTAGCACCTTCAGTAACTACTCCAGTGGGATTCAGCTCCTTTAGGAACTGTTCCCCAGTGAGAGTCAGCACCTTCAGCAATTATACCCCAGTGAGCGTCAGCACCTTCAGGATCTGTACCCCAGTGACTGTAAGCAGCATCAGAACCTGTTCCCCAGTGAACGTCAGCACAATCAGGACCTGTATCCAAGGAATGTCAGCACCTTCAGGAACTGTACCCCAGTGAGTGTAAGCAGCATCAATTGTACCCCAGTAGCACCATCAGTACCTGTATCCCAGTGAGAGTCAGCACCTTCAGGAACTGTAACCCAGTGAGTGTAAGCAGCATCAGAACCTGTTCCCCAGCAAGAGTCAGCAACTTTAGGAATTGTCCTCCAGTGAGAATCAGCACCTTCAGGAACTGTACCCCAGTGAGAGTCAGCAAGTTCAGGAACTGTACTCCAGTGAGAGTCAGCACCTTCAGGAACTGACCCCCAGTGAGAGTCAGCACCTTCAGGAACTGTACCCCAGTGTGAGTCAGCACGTTCAGGAACTGTATCCCACTGAGTGTCAGCACCATCAGAACCTGTCCTGCTGCGATACCCAGCACCATCAGAACCTGTCCCCTAGTGAGTCAGCACCTTCAGGAAATGTACCCCAGTGAGAATCAGCACATTCAGGAACTGTATCCCAGCGAGAGTCAGCACCTTCAGGAACTGTGCTCCAGTCAGGGTCAGCACCGACAGAACTGTCGCACAGTCAGAGTCAGGACCTTCAGAACCTGTCCCCCAGCGAGAGTCAGCACCTTAAGGAACTGTACCCCAGTCAGAGTCAGCACCTTCAGAACCTGTCCCCCAGTGACATTCAGCACCGTCAGAACCTGTCTCCCAGTCAGAGTCAGCAACTTCAGGAACTGTACCCCAGTGAGAATCAGCACCTTCAGGAACTGTACCCCAGCCAGAATCAGCACCTTCAGTAACTATGCTCCAGTGGGAGTCAGCACCTTTAGGAACTGTACCCCAGTCAGAATCAGCACCTTCAGTAACTGTCCCCCAGTGAGAATCAGCACCTTTAGGAACTGTATCCCAGTGGGAGTCAGCAACTTCAGGAACTGTACTCCAGTCAGTATCAGCACCTTCAGTAACTGTACTCCAGTGGGAGTCAGCACCTTTAGGATCTGTACCCCAGTTAGTGTCAGCGACTTCAGGAACTCTACTCCAGTCAGTATAAGCACCTTCAGTAACTGTCCCCCAGTGAGAATCAGCACCTGCAGGAACTGTCCCCAGTGAACGTCAGCAACATCAGCACCTGTATCTATTGAGTGTCAGTACCTTCAGCAATTTTACCCCAGAGAGAGTCAGCACCATCAGGACCTATACCCCAGTGAGAGACAGCACCTTCAGAAACTGTCCCCCAGTGAGAGTCAGCACCTTTAGAAACTGTTCCCCAGTGAGAGTCAGCACCTTCAGCAATTATATCCCATTGAGCGTCAGCCCCTTCAGGAACTGTACCCCAGTGAGTGTAAGCAGCATCAGAACCTGTTACCCAGTGAACGTCAGCACCATCAGGACCTGTACCTAATGAGCGTCAGCACCTTCAGGAACTGTACCCCAGTGAGTGTAAGCAGCATCAGAACCTGTTCCACAGTGAAAGTCAGCATTTTCAGGAACTCTCCCCCACTGAGAATCTGCACCTTCTGGAACTGTACCCCAATTATCCCGAGTGAGAGTCAGCACCTTCAGGGTCTATAGCCCCATGACAGTCAGCACCTTCAGCAAGTGTACCCCAGTGAGAATCAGCACATTCAGGAACTGTACGCCAGTGACAATCAGCACCTTCAGGACCTGTAACCCAGTGAGAATGAGCACCTTCAGGACCTGTACCCCAGTAAGAGTCAGCAACTTCAGGAACTGTCCCACAGTGAGAATCAGCACCTTCAGGAACTGTAGCCCAGTGAGATTTAGCATCATCAGGACCTGTATCCCAGTGAAAATCAGCATCTTCAGGAACTGAATCCCAGTCAGAGTCAGCAAATTTAGGAATTGTCCCCCACTGAGAGTCAGCACCCTCAGGAACTGTATCCCAGTGAGAGTCAGCACCATCAGAACCTGTCAACCAGCGAGAATCAGCACCTGCAGGAACTGACCCCCAGTGAACATCAGCACCATCAGGACCTGTATCCCTGTGAAAATCGGCATCTTCAGGAACTGTATCCCAGTCAGAGTCAGCAGGTTCAGGAACTGTACTTCAGTGAGTGTCAGCACCTTCAGGAACTGACCCTCAGTGAGAGTCAGCACCTTCAGGAACTGTACCCCAGTGTGAGTCAGCACCTTCAGGAACAGTATCCCACTGAGTGTCAGCACCATCAGAACCTGTCCTGCAGCGGTACTCAGCACCATCAGAACCTGTCCCCTAGTGAGAGTCAGCACCTTCAGGAAATGTACCCCAGTGAGAATCAGCACATTCAGGAACTGTATCCCAGCGAGAGTCAGCACCTTCAGGAACAGTGCTCCAGTCAGAGTCAGCACCGTCAGAACTGTCGCACAGTCAGAGTCAGGACCTTCAGAACCTGTCCCCCAGCGAGAGTCAGCACCTTAAGGAACTGTACCCCAGTCAGAGTCAGCACCTTCAGAACCTGTCCCCCAGTGACAGTCAGCACCGTCAGAACCTGTCCCCCAGTCAGAGTCAGCAACTTCAGGAACTGTACCCCAGTGAGAGACAGCACCTTCAGGAACTGTACCCCAGTCAGAATCAGCACCTTCAGTAACTATACTCCAGTGGGAGTCAGCACCTTTAGGAACTGTACCCCAGTCAGAATCAGGACCTTCAGTAACTGTCCCCCAGTGAGCGTCAGCACCTTTAGGAACTGTATCCCAGTGGCAATCAGCATCTTCAGTGACTGTCCCCCAGTGAGAGTCAGCACCATCAAGACCTGTATCCCAGTGAGAATCAGCACCTGCAGGAACTGTCCCCAGTGAACGTCAGCAACATCAGCACCTGTATCTAATGAGTGTCAGTACCTTCAGCAATTGTACCCCTAGTGAGAGTCAGCACCATCAGGAACTGTCCCCCAGTCAGAGTCGGAATGTTCAAACCTCTCCGCCGGCGTGAGTCAGCAACTTCAGGAACTGTACCCCATGGAGAGTCAGCACCATCAGAAACTGTCTCCCAGCGAGAGTTAGCACATTCAGGAACTGTCCCCCAGTGAGAGTCAGCACCATCAGGAACTGTAATCCAGTGGGAGTCAGCACCTTTAGGAACTGTTCCCCAGTGAGAGTCAGCACCTTTAGGAACTGTTCCCCAGTGAGAGTCAGCACCTTCCGCAATGATACCCCAGTGAGCGTCAGCCCCTTCAGGAACTGTACCCCAGTGAGTGTAAGCAGCATCAGAACCTGTTCCACAGCAAGAGTCAGAATTTTCAGGAACTGTCCCCCACTGAGTGTCTGCACTGTCTGGAACTGTACCACAGCGAGAGTCAAAATCTTCAGGAATTATCCCGAGTGAGAGTCAGCACCTTCAGGATCTATAGCCCCATGACAGTCAGCACCTTCAGCAAGTGTACCCCAGTGAGAATCAGCACCTTCAGGAACTGTACGCCAGTGACAATCAGCACCTTCAGGACCTGTAACCCAGTGAGAATCAGCACCTTCAGGAACTGTAGCCCAGTGAGATTTAGCACCATCAGGACCTGTTCCCAGTGAAAATCAGCATCTTCAGGAACTGAATCCCAGTCAGAGTCAGCAAATTTAGGAATTGTCCCCCACTGAGAGTCAGCACCCTCAGGAACTGTATCCCAGTGAGAGTCAGCACCATCAGAACCTGTCAACCAGCGAGAATCAGCACCTGCAGGAACTGACCCCCAGTGAACATCAGCACCATCAGGACCTGTATCGCTGTGAAAATCAGCATCTTCAGGAACTGCATCCCAGTCAGAGTCAGCAAATTTAGAAATTGTCCCCCATTGAGAATCCCGGTGAGGATCAGCACCTTCAAGAGCAGTCCCCCACTGAGAGTCAGCACCTTCAGGAACTGTACCCCAGTGAGAGTCAGCACCATCAGAACCTGTCACCCAGCGAGAATCAGCACCTGCAGGAACTGACCCCCAGTGAATGTCTGCACCATCAGCACCTGTATCTAATGAGTGTCAGCACCTTCAGCTATTGTACCCCAGTGAGAGTCAGCACCATCAGGACCTGTATCCCAGTGAGAGTCAGCACCTTCAGCAATTATTCCCCAGTGAGAGTCAGCACCTTCAGGAACTGAATCCCAGTGAGTGTAAGCAGCATCAGAATCTGTTCCCCAGCGAGAGTCAGCATTTTCAGGAACTGTCCCCCACTGAGAGTCTGCACCGCCTGGAACTGTACCACAGTGAGAGTCAAAATCTTCAGGAATTATCCCCAGTGTGAGTCAGCACATTCAGGAAGTGTATTCCACTGAGTGCCAGCACCATCAGAAACTGTCCCCCAGCAATAGTCTGCACCATCAGAACCTGTACCCCTGTGAGAGTCAGCACCTTCAGGAACTGTACCCTAGTTAGATTCGGCAGCTTCAGAAAATGTACCACAGTGAGAATCAGAACCTTCAGGAACTGTACCACAGTAAGAGTCAATATCTACAGGAATTATCACCAGTGAGAGTCAGCACATTCAGGAACAGTACTCCAGTCAGAATCAGCACCTTCAGTAACTGTCCCCCAGTGAGAGTCAGCACCATCAAGACTTGTATCCGAGTGAACATCAGCACCTGCAGGAACTGTCCCCCAGTGAACGTCAGCACCATCAGGACCTGTATCTAATGAGTGTCAGCACCTTCAGCAATTGTACCCCAGTGAGAGTAAGCACCATCAGGACCTATACCCCAGTGAGAGTCAGCACCTTCAGGAACTGTACCACAGCGAGAGTCAAAATCTTCAGGAACTGTCCCCGAGTGAGAGTCATCACCTTCAGGAACTGTATCCCACTGAGTGCCAGCACCATCAGAAACTGTCCCCCAGCAATAGTCAGCACCATCAGAACCTGTCCCCCAGTGAGAGTCAGCACATTCAGGAACTGTACCCTAGTTAGATTCGGCATCTTCAGGAAATGTAACCCAGTGAGAATCAGCACCTTCAGGAACTGTACCACAGTGACAGTCAATATCTACAGGAATTATCACCAGTGAGAGTCAGCACATTCAGGATCTGTACCCCCATGAGAGTCAGCACCTTCAGGAACTGTCCCCCATTGAGAGTCAGCACCTTCAGGAATGAAACCCCAGTGAGAGTCAGCAACTTGAGGAACTGTGCTTCAGTGAGAGTCAGCACCTTCAGGAATTTTTCCCCAGTGAGAGTCAGCACCTTCAGAACCTGTGATCCGGCGAGAGTCAGCACCTTCAGAAACTGTCACCAAGTGAGAGTCAACAACTTCAGAAACTGTCACCAAGTGAGAGTCAGCACCTTCAGGAACTGTCCGCCAGTGAGAGTCAGCACCATTAGGACCTGTATCCCAGTGAGAATCAGCAAATGCAGGAACTGTACCACAGTGAAAGTCAGCACCATCAGGACCTGTATCCCACTGAGAGTCAACACCTTCAGAAGCTGTTCCCCGGCGACAGTCAGCACCATCAGGAACTGTACCCAATGAGTGTAAGCAGCATCAGACCCTGTTCCCCAGCGAGAGTCAGCACTTTCAGGAACTGTCCGCCACTGGGAGTCTGCACCTTCAGGAACTGTACCACAGCGAGACTCAAAATCATCAGCAATTATCACCACTGAGAGTCAGCACCATCAGTAACTGTACCCCAGTGAGAGTCAGCAGCTTCAGGAACTGTACCCCAGTGAGAAAAGGCACCTTCAGTATCTGTACCCCAGTGAGAATCAGCAGCTTCAGGAACTGTATCCATCGAGAGTCAGCAGCTTCTGGAGCTGTCCCACACTGAGAGTCAGCACCTTCAGAAACTGTACCCCAGTGAGTATCAGCACCTTCATGAATTGTACCCCAGTGAGAATCAGCAGCTTCAGGAACTATACCGCAGTGAGATTCAGCACCATCAGGACCTGTATCCCAGTGAGAATCAGCATCTTCAGGAACTGTATCCCAGTCAGAGTCAGCACCTTTAGGAATTGTCCCCTCTTGAGAATCAGCACCTTCAGAAACTTTCACCAAGTGAGAGTCAACACCTTCAGAAACTCACCACGTGAGAGTCAGCACCTTCAGGAACTTGTCCACCAGTGAGAGTCAGCACCATTAGGACCTGTATCCCAGTGAGAATCAGGAAATGCAGGAACTGTCCCCCAGTGAGAGTAAGCACCTTCAGGAACTGTACCTCAGTTAGATTCGGCACCATCAGGATATGTACCCCAGTGAGAACCAGCACCTTCAGGAACTCTACCCCAGTGAGGATCAGCACCTTCAGGAACTGTACCCCAGTGAGAATCAGCACCTCCAGGAACTGTCCCGAATAGAGTCAGCACCTTCAGGAACTGTACCCCAGTGAGAGTCAGCACCTCCAGGAACTGTCCCAAATGTGAGTCAGCACCTTCAGGAACTGTACCCCAGTTAGAGTCAGCACCTTCAGAACCTATACCCCGGCGAGAGTCAGCACCTTCAGGAACTGTACCCCAGTGAGAGTCAGCACCGTCAGAACCTGTCTCACAGCCAGATTCAGCACCTTCAGTAACTGTACCTCAGTGAGAGTCAGCACCTACAAGAACTGTCATCCAGCGAGAGTCCGCACCCTCTGGAACTGTACACCAGTGAGATTCAACAACTTCAGGAACTGTTCCCCAGTGAGAGTCAGCACCTTCAGCAACTGTACCTCAGTGAGATTTAACACCTTCAGGAACTGACCTACAGTGAGAGTCACCACCATCAGGACCTGTATCCCAGTGAGGGCCAGCAATTTCGGGAAATGTCCCCCAAAGAGAGTCAGCAACATCAGCAAATGTACGCCAGTGAGAGTGAGCAGCTTCAGGAACTGTCCCCCATTGAGAGTCAGCACGTTCAGGAATGGAACCCCAGTGAGAGTCAGCACCTTCAGGAACTGTGCTCCAGTGACAGTCAGCACCTTCAGGAACTCTACTCCAGTGAGAGTCAGCACCTTCAGAACCTGTCCTCCGTCGAGAGTCAGAACCTTCAGAAACTGTCACCAAGTGAGAGTTAGCACCTTCAGGAACTGTCCCCCAGTGAGAGTCAGCACCATTAAGACCTGTATCACAGTGAGAATCAGCAAATGCAGGAACTGTACCCCAGTGAAATTCAGTACCATCAGGACCTGTATCCCAGTGAGAGTCAGCACCTTCAGCAATTATACCCCAGTGAGAGTCAGCACCATCAGAATCTGTCCCCCGGCGACAGTCAGCACCTTCAGGAACTGTACCCCAGTGAGTGTAAGCAGCATCAGAACCTGCTCCCCAGCGAAAGTCAGCACTTTCAGGAACTGTCCGCACTGGGAGTCTGCACCTTCAGGAACTGTACCACAGCGAGAGTCAAAATCATCAGCAATTATCAGCAGTGAGAGTCAGCACCTTCAGGATCTGTCCCCCAGTGAGAGACAACACCTTCAGTAACTGTACCCCAGTGAGAAAAGGCACCTTCAGGAACTGTACCCCAGTGAGAATCAGCACCTTCAGGAACTGTATCCCAGCGAGAGTCAGCATCTTCTGGAGCTGTCCCACACTGAGAGTCAGCATCTTCAGAATCTGTACCCCAGTGAGTATCAGCAACTTCATGAACTGTACCCCAGTGAGAATCAGCCGCTTCAGGAACTATACCACAGTGATATTCAGCACCATCAGGACCTGTATCCCAGTGAGAATCAGCATCTTTAGGAACTGTATCCCAGTCAGAGTCAGCACCTTTCGGATTTGGCCCCCAGTGAGAATCAGCACCTTCAGGAACTGTACCCCTGTGAGAGTCAGCATCTTCAAGAACTGTACCCCAGCGCGAATCAGCACCTTCAGGAACTCTACAACAGTGAGAGTCAGCACCTTCAGGAACTGTACCCCAGTGAGATTTAGCACCTTATGGGATTGTCCCCAGTGAGAGTCAGCACCTTCAGGAACTGTACCCCAGAGAGAGTCAGCAACTTCAGGAACTGTACCCCAGTTAGCGTCAGCAACTTCAGGAAGCTTACCCCAGTGAGAATCAGCACCTTCAGGAACCGTACCCCAGTGAGAATTAGCACCTTCAGGAACTGTACCCCACTGATAATCAGCACCTTCAGGAACTGTACCCCAATGAGTGTCAGTACCATCAGGAACTGTACCCCAGTGAGCTCAGCACCTTTAGGAACTGTACCCCAGTGAGAGTCAGCAACTTCAGGAATTGTACCCCAGTGATAATCAGCCCCTTTGGGAAAAGCAGGTTGAAAACTGAAGAAAACAATAACAAATGTGGAGAATACAGTCTGCGTTCTGTTTGTAGGCGGGTACAGCCTGTCTGTGTATTCACTGTTAAATCATATGCGCACTGTGGCCTGGAGTCTTTGCTCCAGGCAATCTGATAATAAATCTGGATGTTGAGTTGGACATTGGCATGACAGAGAGCTGTTGATGGATGTACTTTGCGGCTCAGTGTGTGTTCTTATGCAGGGAATACAAACAGACTTTTGGAGAATTAAATTCCTAAATTACTTGGAAAAGAACAATTGGAGTTTAAGGATATCTCAATGTCTGTGGTCAGAGCAGCCTCTGTTATAATTGGTATCATCAGGTCAGGATTAGAGACCTGACCATCCACACCAGCTTTCAGAGTGGGAGCTTTTCCTGTTCATGAAGCTCCTCACAGCAGAAGACCCAGAGCATCCAATCATGGTGACACAGTACTTCAACTTTAGCGAGTGTAGCAAAGGGGGAAACAGAACCAAACAAATCAGCTCCCTTCCCATCCCTCCATGAGATCATTCACCGCCAGAGCTGCATTGAGCTTCCACACAGCCCCTTTGGCTCCCAGTCTGTGCTGATTGACCTGTTTGAGGCTGAGGAAGCCTACACATGGTCTCAACGCTGAGTCAAGATGGATCTGACCTTGTAGCTGCCTCTGCAGCCCCCTTTCTGTGCATCCCTACCCTTTGCCTTTTCTCCCCTAGTCTCTAAGTTTCCATGGCTGTAGTCGTGAACGCATTCACAGCTAAATGTAAATTAACTGTGACGTTGTCACCTGACTGAGACAGGCTCTATAGGAAGCTGTCAAAGCGGAATCAATCTTAACTGAGACGGGCTCAATAGGAAACCATCTATACTGAAGCACTCCTCACTGTGACAATCTCTATAGGGTGCTGTCTATATACTGAATTAATCCTGTTTGTGATGATATCTATAGGGAGCTGTCCATACTGAATCAAACCTGATTAAGACGATTTCTATAGGGAGCTGTCTATTCTGAATCAATCCAGGGGAGGGCAGAGCGCACCAAGATTGAGGGCCGGGGAGGGGAGAGTACATCAGGAGAGCATACGACCGTATGAACAAGGAGCAGGATTAGGTCATTCAGCCCCTTGAGCCTGCTCCACCATTCAACAAGATCATGGCTGATCTGATAGTAACCTGAAATCTGCATCCCACCAACCACCAATAACCTATCACCCCTTTGGTTACCACGTCTGCCTTCAAAACATTCAAAGATTCTGTTTCCATCACCTTATTAGGAAGAAAGTTCCAAAAACTCTCAAGCTTCTGAGTGAAAAAAATTGGTCTCATCTCCATTCTAAATGAGCAACGCCTTATTTTTAAACAGTGACCCCCAGTTTTAGATTTTTCACAAGAGGGAACATCCTCCCCACATCCACCCTGTCAAGACCCCTCAGGATCTTCTATGTTTCAATCAAGTCGCCTCTTACTCTTCTAATGCCTATATGTTCCCCTGACTATAGAATCCTCTATTACTATTGCTCTTCCTCTCTTCCTCCCCTCCTGTACAGACAGGCTGCTAGTGGTGCCAGAAGCTTGGCTCAGTCTGCACTCCTTGGAGGAACCAGCACCCTCATCAGCCTCCAAAACAGAATACTGATTTACGAGCGGGACCCAGGGGGCTCCTGAACCATCTGCCTGTTTCTCTTGGACTGTCTGGTGGTCACCCATTCCCTTCCTTCCTCAAGTCCCTTCAGCTGCGGTGTGACCACCTCTCTAAACATGCTATCCATGATACTCTCAGACTCGCGGATGCTCCACAGTGTCCCCAGCCACCATTCCAGCTCTGAAACCCGAGCTTCTAGGAGCTGCAGCTGGACACATTTACTGCACACATGCTGGTCCCGGGAATGGGAAATGTTCCGGTATTCCCATATGGAGCACGAGGAGCACAACTTTGAGCTCTCCTGCCGTGACTTATCCCTTTAAATTAAACTTTTTAAATCAATTACTCTAGGCCCTTCTTTCCTTAGCCTCGTTACTACAGAATATACAAACTATCAAGAACAAAAAGACCTTAAACTATTAGCGATAAAAGCAGTAAGTAGTTACCCGACCTTACCCACTACTTACCAGTCATTCCTTTCCCTTGTAGCTTCTACTGCTGCAGCAGGGCTACACCACTCCCTGAAGATTTAAGAAGTTGGATAGCAAAGAAAAAATGCAAAGAGCATCTCTTCCCCTCTGCACCGAATTACCACTGTGTACCAAATTGCCAATACCCACACTCACTCTGGCTGTGTCTCACTCACGATGAGCTCTCTCCCCTGTTAGTGTGTAAGCACTTAACATATCTATATCTTTTTGTCCTCTTCACAAATTACTTTCCTACCTATCTTTGTTTCATCAGCAAATTTGGCAACCATCCCATTCATCCCTTCATCCAAGTCATTGATATAGATTATAAACAGTTGAGGCCCCAGCACTGATCCCTGTGGCACCCCACCAGTTACATCTTGCCAGCTTGAAAAAGCCCATTTATGCCTACTCTCTGTTTCCTGTCAGCCAGCTAATCTTCTATCCATGTCAATATGTTACCCCCAACCATGAGGCTTTTTTTCCGCAATAACCTTTGATGTGGCACTTTATTAAATGCCTTCTGTAAACCTAAGTACATTACATCCACTTGTTTCCCTTTAACCACAGCACATGTCACTTCCTCAAATAACTCCAATAAGAGAGGGCTGGAGGGGGGTACACCAGGACTTAGGGCAGATGAGGAGAGAGTACACCAGGACTGAGAGCAGGAAAGGGGAGAGTACACCAGGACTGAGAGTAGGAGAGGAGAGAGTACACCAGCACTGAGAGCAGGAGAGGGGAGAGTACACCAAGACTGAGGGAAGGAGAGGGGAGAGTGCACTAGGACTGAAAGCAGGAGAGGGGAGAATGCACCAGGACTGAAAGCAGCAAAGTACACCAGGAGTGAGGGCAAGAGAAGGAGTGATAACATCAGGAGAGAGAGCAGGAGAGGGGAGAGTACACCAGGAGAGAGGGGAGGAGAGGGGACTGTAGGGAAAAGGGAAACTATTGGAGAAATTCTGAAGGACAGGATTGATCTCCATTTGGAGAGGCAAGGTTTGATCAGGGATAGTCAGCATGGCTTTGTCAGAAGGAGGTCATGCCTAACAAATTTGATTGAATTTATTGAGGAGGTGACCAGGTGTGTAGATGAGGGTAGTGCAGTTGATGTATGGATTTCAGCAAAGCCTTTGACAAGGTCCCACATGGGAGACTTATAAAGAAGGCAAATGACCATGGGATACAGGGTAATTTGATAAGGTGGATTCAATATTGGCTTAATTGTAGGAGAGAGAGGGTGATGACAGAAGGCAGTTTTTAGTGACTGGAAGCCCATGTTCAATGGCGTACCACAGGGATCTATGCTGGGTCCCCTATTATTCGTCATTTATATAAATGACATAGATGACTATGTGGGGGGTAGGATTAGTAAGTTTTCGGATGACACAAAGATTGGCCAGGTGGTTAACAGTGAGGTTGAATGTCTTGGGCTACAGGAAGATATAGACGGGATGGTCAAATGGGCAGATAAGTGGCAGATGGAATTTAACCCTGATAAGTATGAGGTGATACACTTTGGAAGGAGTAATTTGACAAGGAAGTATTCAATGAACGGCATGACACTAGGAAGTTCTGAGGAACAAAGGGACCTTGGTGTGGGTGTCCATAGATCTCTGAAGGTGGAGAGACATGTTAGTGGGGTGGTGAAAAAAGCATTTGGGACACTTGCCTTTATCAAGTGAGGCAGAGATTAGAAAAGTAGGGAGATCATGTTGGAGCTGTATAGAACCTTGGTGAGGCCACAGCTGGAGTACTGTGTGCAGTTCTGGTTGTCACATTATAGGAAGGATGTGATTGCACTGGAGGGAGTGCAGAGGAGATTCACCAGAATGTTGCCTGGGATGAAACATTTAAGTTATGAAGAGAGGTTGGATAGACTTGGGTTGTTTTCATTGGAGCAGAGAAGAATGAGGGGCGACCTGATCGAGGTGTACAAGATTATGAGGGGCATGGACAGGGTGGATAGGGAGCAGCTGTTCCCCTTAGTTGAAGGGTCAGTCACGAGGGGACATAAGTTCAAGGTGAGGGGCAGGAGGTTTAGGGGGGAGGTGAGAAAAAAAGTTTTTACCCAGAGGGTGGTGACTGTCTGGAATGCACTGCCTGGGAGGGTGGTGGAGGCGGGTTGCCTCACACCCTTTAAAAGTTACCTGGATGAGCAATTGGTACGTCATAACATTCAAGGCTACGGGCAAAGTGCTGGTAAATGGGGTTAGATAGGTAAGGCAGGTGTTTCTTACATGTTGGTGCAGAATCCATGGGCTGAAGGGCCTGTCATGCACCATGAGATTCTGTGTGTACACCAAGAGCGAGAGCAGTAGAGGGGGGAGTACACCATCAGTGAGGGCAGGAGAGGGGGGAGTACACCAGGAGTGAGGGTAGGAGAGAGGGGAGTACACCAGGAGTGACGGTAAAAGAGGGGACAGTACACAAGGAGTGAGGGTAGGAGAGGGGAGAGTACACCAGGAGCGAGTGTAGGAGAGCGGAGAGTACACCATCAGTGAGGGTAGGAGAGGGGAGAGTACACCAGGAGCGAGGGTAGGAGAGCGGAGAGTACACCATCAGTGAGGGTAGGAGAGGGGAGAGTACACCAGCAGTGAGGGTAGGAGAGAGGGGAGTACACCAGGAGTGAGGGTAAAAGAGAGGACAGAATACAAGGAGTGAGGTAGGAAAGGGGAGAGTACACCAGGAGTGAGGGTAGGACAGGGGAGAGTACACCAGGAGTGAGGGTAGGAGAGGGGAGTGTACACCATCAGTGAGGGTAGGAGAGGGGAGAGCACACCATGAGTGAGGGTAGGGGAGGGGCAAGTACACGAGGAGTGAGGGTAGGAGAGGGGATAGGACACCAGGAGTGAGGGTAGGAGAGTGCTAAGTACACCAGAAGTGAGTGTAGGAGAGGGGTAAGTACACCAGGAGTGAGGGTAGGAGAGGGGAGAGTACACCAGGAGTGAGGGTAGGAGAGGGAACAGTATACCGGGAGTGAGGGTAGGAGAGGGGAAGTGTACACTAGGAGTGAGGGTAGGAGAGGGGAGAGAACACCTCGATTGAGGGTAGAAGACTGGAGAATACACCAGGAGTGAGGGTAGGAGAGGGGAGAGTACATCGGGAGGGAGAGTAAGAGATGGGAGAGTATAACCGGAGTGATGGTAGTGGAGGGGAGAGTACAACTGGAGTGAGGGTAGGATAGGGGACAGTACACCAGGAGTGAGGGTAGGGCAGGGGAGAGTACACCAGGAGCGAGAGTAGGAGACGGGTGTGCACACCGGGAGTGAGGGTAGGAGAGGGGTGAGTACATCACGAGTGAGGGTAGGAGAGGGGAGAGTACGCTGAGACTGAGTGTAGGAGAGAGGGCAATACACCAGGACTGAGGGTAGGAGAGGGAACAGTACAGAAGTAATGAGTTAAGGGGAGTGGAGAGTACATGGTGAGTGAGGGTAGGAGAGTGGGGAGTACAACAAGAGTGAGGGTAGGAGAGGGGAAATTACGCCAGAAGTGAGGGTAGTGGAGGGGTGAGTACACCAGGAGTGAGGGTAGGAGAGGGGCGAGCACACCAGGACTGAGGGTAGAAGAGTGGAGAGTACAATAGGAGTAAGAGTAGGAGAGGGGAAGTGTACATCAGGAGTGAGGGTATGAGAGGGGAGAGTACACCAAGATGAGGGTAGGAGAGAGGAGAGGACACCGGCAGTGAGGGTAGGAGAGGGAAGAGTATAACCGGAGTGAGGTTAGGAGAGCAGAGAGTACAACTTGAGTGAGGGTAGGAGAGGGGACAGTACTCCAGGATGGAGGGTAGGAGAGGGGAGAGTACACATGGAAGTAGGGTAGGGGAGTGGAGAGTACAACAGGAATGAGGGTCGGAGAGGGGGCTTTCACCGGGAGTGAGGCTAGGACAGGGGAGAGTCGACCAGGAGTGAGGGTAGGAGAGGGGAGAGTACACCAGGAGTGAAGGTAGGAGAGGGGAGAGTACAGCAGGAGTGAAAGTAGGAGAGGGGAGAGTACACTGAGAGTGAGCGTAGGAGAGGGGAGAGTACACCAGGAGTGAAGGTAGGAGAGGGGAGAGGACACCGGAAGTGAGGGTAGGAGAGGGGAGAGTACACTGTGAGTGAGGGTAGGAGAGGGGAGAGTACACCAAGAGTGAGGGTAGGAGAGGGGAAGTGTACACCAGGAGTGAAGGTAGGAGAGGGGAGAGTACATCAGGAGTGAGGGTATGAGAGGGGAGAGCACACCAGGAGTGAGGGTAGGAGAGGGGAGAGTACACCAGGAGTGAGGGTAGGAGAGAGGAGAGTACACCAGCAGTGAGGGTAGGAGAGGGGACAGTACACTGGGAGTGAGGCTAAGAGAAGGGTGAGTACACCAGGAGTGAGGGTATGAGAGGGGAGAGTACACCAGGAGTGAGGGTAGAAGAGGGGAGAGTACACCAGGAGTGAAGGTAGGAGAGGGGAAGTGTACACCAGGAGTGAGGGTAGGAGAGGGGAAGTGTACACCAGGAGTGAAGGTAGGAGAGGGGAGATTACACAGGAGTGAGGGTAGGAGAGGGGAAGTGTACACCAAGAGTGAGGTTAGGAGAGTGGAGAGTACAGAAGGAGTGAGGGTAGGAGAGGGGAGAGTAAACTGGGAATGAGGGTAGGAGAGGGGTGAGTAGACCAGGATTGAGCATTGGAGGGGTGAAGCGTACACCAGGAGTGAAGGTAGGAGAGGGGAGAGTACACCAGGAATGAGGTAGGAGATGGGAGAGTACACCAGGAGTGCGGGTAGGAGAGGGGAGAGTACACCCGGATTGATGTAGGAGGGGAATGTACACCAGGAGTGAGGGTAGGAGAGGGGGGAGTACACAACCAGTGAGGGTAGGGATGGGGTGAGAACAACAGGAGTGATTGTAGGAGAGGGCACAGTTCACTAGGAGGGAGGGGAGGAGAGGGGAGATTACACCACGAGTGAGGGTAGATAAGTGGAGAGCACACAAGGAGTGAGGGTAGAAGAGGGGAGAGTACAGCAGGAGTGAGGGTAGGACAGGGGAGAGTACACCAGGAATGAGGATAGGAGAGGGGACAGTACACCAAGAGTGATAGTACGATAGGGGAGAGAACAGAAGGAGTGAGGGTAGGAGAGAGGATAGTACACCAGCAGTGAGGGTAGGAGAGGTAAGAGTATAACCGGAGTGAGATTAGGAGAGTAGAGAGTACAACTTGAGTGAGGCTAGAAGAGGGGACAGTACGCCAGGATGGAGGGTAGGAGAGGGGAAGTGTACACCAGGAGTGAAGGTAGGAGAGGGGAGAGTACACCAGGAGTGAGGGTAGGAGAGGGGAAGTATACACCAGGAGTGAAGGTAGGAGAGTGGAGAGTACACTAGGAGTGAGGGTAGGAGAGGGGAGAGTACACAGGGAAGGAGGGTAGGGGAGTGGAGAGTACAACAGGAGTCAGGGTCGGAGAGGGGGTTTTCACAGGGAGTGAGGCTAGGAGAGGGGAGAATAGACTAGGAGTGAGGGTAGGAGAGGGGAGAGTACACCAGGAGTGAGGGTAGGAGAGGGGAAGCGTACACCAGGAGTGAAGGTAGGAGAGGGGAGAGTACACCACGAGTGAGGGTAGGAGAGGGGAGAGTACACCACGAGTGAGGGTAGGTGAGGGCAAGTGTACACCAGGAGTGAAGGTAGGAGAGGGGAGAGTACAGCAGGAATGAGAGTAGGAGAGGGGAGAGTACACTGGGAATGAGCGTAGGAGACGGGTGAATACACCAGGACTGAGGGTAGGAGAGGGGACAGTACAGAAGTAATGACTTTAGGGGAGTGGAGAGTACATGGTGCGTGAGGGTAGGAGAGGGAGTGTACACCACGAATGAGGGTAGGAGAGTGGGGAGTACAACAAGAGTGAGGGTAGGAGTGGGGAGATTACGCCAGGGGTGAGGGTAGTGGAGGGGTGAGTACACCAGGAGTGAGGGTATGAGAGGGGCGGGCACACCAGGAGTGAGGGTAGGAGAGTGGAGAGTACAATAGGATTAAGAGTAGGAGATGGGAAGTGTACATCAGGAGTGAGGGTATGAGAGGGGAGAGTACAATAGGAGTGACAGTAGGAGAGGGGAGAGTACACCAGGAGTGAGGGAAGGAGAGAGGAGAGTGCACCGGCAGTGAGGGTAGGAGAGGGGAGGGTATAACCGGAGTGATGTTAGGAGAGGAGAGAGTACAACATGAGTGAGGGTAGGAGAGGGGACAGTACGCCAGGATGGAGGGTAGGAGTGGGGAGAGTACACATGGAAGGAGGGTAGGGGAATGGAGAGTACAACGGGAGTGAGGGTCGGAGGGGGGTGTTCACCGGGAGTGAGGCAAGGAGAGGGGAGAGTAGACCAGGAGTGAGGATAGGAGAGGGGAGAATACACCTGGAGTGAGGGCAGGAGAGGGGAAGTCTACACCAGGATTGAAGGTAGGAGAGGGGAGAGTACTGCAGGAATGAGAGTAGGAGAGGGGACAGTAAACTGAGAGTAAGCGTAGGAGAGGGGAGAATACACCAGGACTGAGGGTAGGAGAGGGGACAGTACAGAAGTAAAGAGTTTAGTGGAGTAGAGAGTACACGATGAGTGAGGGTCGGAGAGGGATGTGTACACCGCGAGTGAGGGTAGGAGAGTGGGGAGTACAACAAGAGTAAGGGTAGGAGAGGGGAGATTATGCCAGCAGTGAGGTTAGTGGAGGGGTGAGTACACCAGGAGTGAGGGTATGAGAGGGGAAGCGTACACCAGGAGTGTAGGTAGGAGAGGGGAGAGTACACCAGGAGTGAGGGTAGGAGAGGGGAGAGTACACCAGGAGTGAGGGTACGAGAGAGGAGAGTACAGCAGCAGTGAGCGTAGGAGAGGATGAGTATAAAAGGAGTGAGGTTAGGAGAGGAGAGAGTACAACTTGAGTGAGGGTAGGAGAGGGGACAGTACGCCAGGATGGAGGGTAGGAGAGGAGAGAGTACACATGGAAGGAGGGTAGGGGAATGGAGAGTACAACGGGAGTGAGGGTCGGAGACGGGGTTTTCACCGGAAGTGAGGCTAGGAGAGGGCAGAGTAGACCAGGAGTGAGGGTAGGAGAGGTGAGAGTACACCAGGAGTGAGGGTAGGAGAGGGGAAGCGTACACCAGGAGTGAAGGTAGGAGAGGGGAGAGTACACCAGGAGTGAGGGTAGGAGAGGAGAAGTGTACACCAGGAGTGAAGGTAGGAGAGGGGAGAGTACACCAGGAGTGGGGGTAGGAGAGGGGAGAGTACACCAGGAGTGAGGTTAGGAGAGGGGATAATACAGCAGGAGTGATGGTAGGAGAGTGGAGAGTACACCAGGAGTGAGGGTAGGAGAGGGGAGAGTACACAGGGAAGGAGGGTAGGGGAGTGGAGAGTACAACAGGAGTCAGGGTCGGAGAGGGGGTTTTCACAGGGAGTGAGGCTAGGAGAGGGGAGAATAGACTAGGAGTGAGGGTAGGAGAGGGGAGAGTACACCAGGAGTGAGGGTAGGAGAGGGGAAGCGTACACCAGGAGTGAAGGTAGGAGAGGGGAGAGTACACCAGGAGTGAGGGTAGGAGAGAGGAAGTGTACACCAGGAGTGAAGGTAGGAGAGGGGAGAGTACACCAGGAGTGAGGGTAGGAGAGGGGAGAGTACACCAGGAGTGAGATTAGGAGAGGGGAGAATACAGCAGGAGTGAGGGTAGGAGAGGGGTGAGTACACGAGGATTGAGCGTAGGATGGGGGAGAGTACACCAGCAGTGAGGGTAGGAGAGGGGACAATACATCGGGAGTGAGGGTAGGAGAGGGGTGAGTACACCAGGAGTGAGGGTTGGAGAGCGGAGAGTACATCAGTAGTGAGGGTAGGAGAGGGGTCAAGACACGGGGAGTGAGGGTAGGTGACGGTTGAGTACACCAGGAGTGAGGGTAGAAGAGGGGAGAGTACATCAGGAGTGAGGGTAGAAGAGGAGAGAGTACATCAGGAGTGAGGGCGGGAGAGGGGAGTGTACACCAGGAGTGTGGGTAGGAGAGGGGACAGTACACCAAGAATGATGGTACGAGAGGGTGAGAAAACAGAAGGAGTGAGGGTAATATTGGAGAGAGTAGACAGGGAGTATCGGTAGGAGAGGGGAGAATACTCCATGAGTGAGGGTAGAAGAGGGGAGAGTACACCGGGAGTGAGGGTAGGAGAGGGGAGAGTACACCAGGAATGAAGTAGGAGAGGGGAGAGTACACCAGGAGTGCGGGTAGGAGAGGGGAGAGTACACCCGGATTGATGTAGGAGAGGGGAATGTACACCAGGAGTGAGGGTAGGAGAGGGGAGAGTACACAACCAGTGAGGGTAGGGGTGGGGTGAGAACACCAGGAGTGAGGGTAGGAGAGGGAACAGTTCACTAGGAGAGAGGGGAGGAGAGGGGAGATTACACCAGGAGTGAGGGTAGATAAGTGGAGAGCACACAAGGAGTGAGGATAGAAGAGGGGAGAGTACATCAGTGGTGAGGGTAGGAGAGGGGTCAAGACACCGGGAGTGAGAGTAGGAGAGGGGTGAGTACACCAGGAGTGAGGGTAGAAGAGGGGAGAGTACACCAGGAGTGCGGGTAGGATAGGGGAAGTGTACACCAGGAGTGAAGGTAGGAGAGGGGAGAGTACACCACGAGTGAGGGTAGGAGAGGGGAGAGTACACAAGGAAGGAGGGTAGGGGAGTGGAGAGTAGAACTGGAGTGAGGGTCGGAGAGGGGGTTTTCACAGGGCGTGAGGCTAGGAGAGGGGTGAATAGACTAGGAGTGAGGGTAGGAGAGGGGAGAGTACACAAGGAGTGAGGGTAGGAAAGGGGAAGTGTACACCAGGAGTGAAGATAGGAGAGGGGAGAGTACACCACGAGTGAGGGTAGGAGAGGGGAGAGTACACCAGGAGTGAGGGTAGGTGAGGGGAGAGTAAACTGAGAGTGAGCGTAGGAGAGGGGGGAATACACCAGGACTGAGGGTAGGAGAGGGGACTGTACAGGAGTAATGAGTTTAGGGGAGTGGAGAGTACACGGTGAGTGAGGGTAGGAGAGGGGAGATTACGCCAGGAGTAAGGGTAGTGGAGGGGTGAGTACACCAGGAGTGAGGGAAGAAGAGGGGAGAGTACATCAGGAGTGAGGGTAGGAGAGGGGAGTGTACACCAGGAGTGAGGGTGGGAGAGGGGAGAGTACACCAGGAGTGAGGGTAGGAGAGAGGAGAGTACAGCAGGAATGAGGGTGGGAGAGGGGAAGTGTACACCAGGAGTGAAGGTAGGAGAGGGGAGAGTACCGCAGGAATGAAAATAGGAGACGGGAGTGTACATCATGAGTGAGGGTAGAAGAGCGGAGAGTACACCAGGAGTGAGGGTAGGAGAGGGGAGAGCACACCAGAAGTGATGGTCGGAGAGAGGAGAGTACACCGGCAGTGAGGGTAGGTGAGGGAAGTGTATTACCGGAGTGAGGTTAGGAGAGTAGAGAGTAGAATTTAAGTGAGGGTAGGAGAGGGGACAGTACGCCAGGATGGAGGGTAGGAGAGGGGAGAGTACACATGGAAGGAGTGTAGGGGAGTGGAGAGTACAACAGGAGTGAGGGTCGGAGAGGGGGATTTCACCGGGAGTGAGGCTAGGAGAGGGGAGAGTAGACGAGGAGTGAAGGTAGGAGAGGGGAGAGTACAACAGGAGTGAGGGTAGGAGAGGGAAGTGTACACCACGAGTGAGGGTAGGAGAGGGGAGAGTACAGCAGGAGTTAGGGTAGAAGAGGGGAGAGTGCATTGGGTGTGAGGGTAGAAGAGGGGTGAGTAGACCGGGAGTGAGGGTAGGAGGGGGGAGATTACAAAAGGAGTGAGGGTAGGAGAGGGGAAGTGTACACCAAGAGTGAAGGTAGGAGAGGGGAGAGTACACCAGTAGTGAGGGTAGGAGAGGGGCGAGCACACCAGGAGTGAGGGTAGGAGAGTGGAGAGTACAATAGGAGTAAGAGTAGGAGATGGGAAGTGTACATCAGGAGTGAGGGTATGAGAGGGGAGAGTACAACAGGAGTGAGGGAAGGAGAGGGGAGAGTACACCAGGAGTGAGAGTAGGAGAGAGGAGAGTACACCAGCAGTGAGGGTAGGAGAGGGGAGAGTATAACCGGAGTGAGGTTAGGAGAGGAGAGAATACCACTTGAGTCAGGGTAGGAGAGGGGACAGTACGCCAGGATGGACGGTAGGAGAGGGGAGAGTACACCAGGAGTGAGGGTAGGAGAGGGGAGAGTACACAAGGAAGGAGGGTAGGGGAGTGGAGAGTAGAAATGGAGTGAGGGTCGGAGAGGGGGTTTTCACAGGGCGTGAGGATAGGAGAGGGGTGAATAGAGTAGGAGTGAGGGTAGGAGAGGGGAGAGTACACAAGGAGTGAGGGTAGGAAAGGGGAAGTATACACCAGGAGTGAAGATAGGAGAGGGGAGAGTACACCACGAGTGAGGGTAGGAGAGGGGAGAGTACACCAGGAGTGAGGGTATGTGAGGGGAGAGTAAACTGAGAGTGAGCGTAGGAGAGGGGGGAATACACCAGGACTGAGGGTAGGAGAGGGGACTGTACAGGAGTAATGAGTTTAGGGGAGTGGAGAGTACACGGTGAGTGAGGGTAGGAGAGGGGAGATTACGCCAGGAGTGAGGGTAGTGGAGGGGTGAGTACACCAGGAGTGAGGGTAGGAGAGGGGCGAGCACACCAGGAATGAGGGTAGGAGAGCGGAGAGTACAATAGGAGTAAGAGTAGGAGATGGGAAGTGTACATCAGGAGTGAGGGTATGAGAGGGGACAGTACAACAGGAGTGAGGGTAGGAGAGGGGAGAGTACACCAGGAGTGAGGGTAGGAGAGAGGAGAGTACACCGGGAGTGAGGGTAGGAGAGAGTAGAGTACAGCGGCAGTGAGGGTAGGAGAGGGAAGAGTATAACCGGACTGAGGTTAGGAGAGTAGAGAGTACAACTTGAGTGAGGGTAGGAGAGGGGACAGTACGCCAGAATGGAGGGTAGCAGAGGCGAGAGTACACATGGAAGGAGTGTAGGGGAGTGAAGATTACAACAGGAGTGAGGGTCGGAGAGGGGAGAGTACACCAGGAGTGAAGGTAGGAGAGGGGAAGTGAACACCAGGAGTGAACGTAAGAGAGGGGAGAGTACACAAGGAGTGAGGGTAAAAGAGGGGAGAGTACAGCAGGATTGAGGGTAGGAGAGGGGAGAGTACAGCAGGAGGGAGGGTAAGAGAGGGGAGAGTACACTGGGAGTGAGGGTAGGAGAGGGGAGAGTACAGCAGGAGTGAGGGTTGGAGAGGGGAAATGTACACCAGGAGTGAAGGTAGGAGTGGTGATAGTACAACAGAA
The DNA here is from genome assembly GCF_017639515.1 of Carcharodon carcharias. Classification (NCBI taxonomy): domain Eukaryota; kingdom Metazoa; phylum Chordata; class Chondrichthyes; order Lamniformes; family Lamnidae; genus Carcharodon; species Carcharodon carcharias. The sequence continues at coordinate 70,481,645 of NC_054479.1, forward strand.
GTGAGGGTAGGAGAGGGGAGAGGACTGCAGGAATGAAAGTAGGAGAGGGGAGTGTACTTCATGAGTGACGGTAGAAGAGGGGAGAGTACACCAGGAGTGAAGGTAGGAGAGGGGAGAGTACACCAGGAATGTGGTAGGAGAAGGGAGAGTGCACCAGGAGTGCGGGTAAGAGTGGAGAGAGTACACCAGGAGTGTGGGTAGGAGAGGGGAGAGTACAGCAGGAGTGAGGGTAGGAGAGGGGAGAGTACACAAGAAGTGAGGGTAGGAGAGGGGTGAGTACACCAGGAGTGAGGGTAGGAGAGAGGAGACTACACTGGGAGTGAGGGTAGGAGAGGGGAGAGTACACAAGGAGTGAGGGTAGGAGAGGGGGAGTACACCAGGAGTGAGGGAAGAAGAGGGGAGAGTACATCAGGAGTGAGGGTAGCAGAGGAGAGCGTACACCAGGCGTAAGGGAGGGAGAGGGGAGAGTACACCAGGAGTGAGGGTAGGACAGAGGACAGTACACCAAGAGTGATGGCACGAGAGGGGAGAGAACAGAAGGAGTGAGGTTAGGAGAGGGGAGAGTACACCAGGATTGAGGGTAGGAGAGGGGAGAGTAAAGCACGATTGAGGGTAGGAGAGGGGAGAGTACACCAGGAGTGAGGGTAGGAGAGGGGAGAGTGTACTGGGAGTGAGGGTAGGAAAGAGGTGAGAACACCGGGAGTGAGGGCAGGAGAGGTGAGAGTACACTAGGAGTTAGGGTAGGAGAGGGGAGAGTACGCCAGGAGTGAGGGTAGATGAGGGGAAGTGTACACCAGGAGTGAAGGTAGGAGAGGGGAGAATACAGCAGGAATGGGAGTAGGAGAGGGGAGCGTACACTGAGAGTGAGCGTAGGAGAGGGGGGAATACACTAGGACTGAGGGTAGGAGAGGGGACAGTACAGAAGTAATGAATTTAGGGGAGTGGAGAGTACACGGTGAGTGAGGGAAGGAGAGGGAGTGTACACCGCGGGTGAGGGTAGGAGAGTGGGGAGTACAACAAGAGTGAGGGTAGGAGAGGGGAGATTACGCCAGGAGTGAGGGTAGATCAGAGGAGAGCACACAAGGAGTGAGGGCAGAAGAGGGGAGAGTACAGCAGTAGTGAGGATAGGAGAGGGGAGAGTACACTGGGAGTGAGGGTAGGAGAGGGGGAGAACACCAGGAGTGATGGTTAGAGAGCGGAGAGTACATCAGTAGTGAGGGTAGGAGAGGGGACAAGACACCCGGAGTGAGGGTAGGGGAGGGGTGAGTACACCAGGAGTGAGGGAAGAAGAGGGGAGAGTACATCAGGAGTGAGGGTAGCAGAGGGGGGTGTACACCAGGAGTGAGGGTGGGAGAGGGGAGAGTACATCAGGAGTGAGGGTAGGAGAGGGGACAGTACATCAAGAGTGATGGCACGAGAGGGGAGAGAACAGAAGGAGTGAGGGTAGGAGAGGGAAGAGTACACCAGGAGTGAGGATAGGAGAGAGGAGAGTACAGCAGGAGTGAGGGTAGGAGAGGGGAAGTGTACACCAGGAGTGAAGGTAAGAGAGGGGAGAGTACAGCCGGAGTGAAGGTACGAGAGGGGAGAGTACTGCAGGAATGAAAGTAGGAGACGGGAGAGTACATCATGAGTGAGGGTAGAACAGGGGAGAGTACACCAGGAGTGAGGGTAGGAGAGGGGAGAGTACACCAGGAGTGAGGGTAGGAGAGAGTAGAGTACAGCGGCAGTGAGGGTAGGAGAGGGAAGAGTATAACCGGACTGAGGTTAGGAGAGTAGAGAGTACAACTTGAGTGAGGGTAGAAGAGGGGACAGTACGCCAGAATGGAGGGTAGCAGAGGCGAGAGTACACATGGAAGGAGTGTAGGGGAGTGGAGAATACAACAGGAGTGAGGGTCGGAGTGGGGAGAGTAGACCAGGAGTGAGGGTAAGAGAGGGGAGAGTACACCAGGAGTGAAGGTAGGAGAGGGGACAGTACACCAGGAGTGAGGGTAGGAGGGGGGAGAGTACAGCAGGATTGTGGGTAGGAGAGGGGAGAGTACAACAGGAGTGAGAGTAGGAGAGGGGAGAGTACACAAGGAGTGAGGGTGGGAGAGGGGTGAGTACACCGGGAGTGAGGGTAGGAGAGGGGAGAGTACACTGGGAGTGAGGGTAGGAGAGGGGTGAGTACAACAGGATTGAGCGTAGGAGGGGGGAGAGTACACCAGGAGTGAGGATTGGAGAGCAGAGGGTACACCAGCAGTGAGGGGAGGAGAGGGGACAAGACACCGGGAGTGATGGTAGGAGAGTGGTGAGTACACCAGGAGTGAGGGTAGAAGAGGGGAGAGAACACCAGGTGTGAGGGTAGAAGAGGGGAGTGTACACCAGGAGTGAGGGTGGGAGAGGGGAGAATACACCAGCAGTGAGGGTAGGAGAGGAGATAAGACATCGGGAGTGAGGCTAGGAGAGGGGTGAGTACACCAGGTGTGAGGGTAGAAGAGGGGAGTGTACACCAGGAGTGAGGGGGGAAAGGGGTGATTACACCAGGAGTGAGGGGGGAAAGGGGTGATTACACCAGGAGTGAGGGTAGGAGAGGGGACAGTACACCAAGAGTGATGGTACGAGAGGGGAGAGAACAGAAGGGGTGAGAGTAATATAGGAGAGAGTAGACCGGGAGTATGGGTAGGAGAGGGGAGAATACTCCATGAGTGAGGGTAGAAGAGGGGAGAGTACACCAGTATGCCAGGATGGAGGGTAGGAGAGGGGAAGTGTACACCACGAGCGAAGGTAGGAGAGGGGAAGTGTACACCACGAGTGAAGGTAGGAGAGGGGAGAGTACACCAGGAGTGCGGGTAGGATAGGGGAAGTGTACACCAGGAGTGAAGATAGGAGAGGGGAGAGTACACCACGAGTGAGGGTAGGAGAGGGGAGAGTACACCAGGAGTGAGGGTAGGTGAGGGGAGAGTAAACTGAGAGTGAGCGTAGGAGAGGGGGGAATACACCAGGACTGAGGGTAGGAGAGGGGACTGTACAGAAGTAATGAGTTTAGGGGAGTGGAGAGTACACGGTGAGTGAGGGTAGGAGAGGGGAGATTACGCCAGGAGTAAGGGTAGTGGAGGGGTGAGTACACCAGGACTGAGGGAAGAAGAGGGGAGAGTACATCAGGAGTGAGGGTAGGAGAGGGGAGTGTACACCAGGAGTGAGGGTGGGAGAGGGGAGAGTACACCAGGAGTGAGGGTAGGAGAGAGGAGAGTACAGCAGGAATGAGGGTGGGAGAGGGGAAGTGTACACCAGGAGTGAAGGTAGGAGAGGGGAGAGTACCGCAGGAATGAAAATAGGAGACGGGAGTGTACATCATGAGTGAGGGTAGAAGAGCGGAGAGTACACCAGGAGTGAGGGTAGGAGAGGGGAGAGCACACCAGAAGTGATGGTCGGAGAGAGGAGAGTACACCGGCAGTGAGGGTAGGTGAGGGAAGTGTATTACCGGAGTGAGGTTAGGAGAGTAGAGAGTAGAATTTAAGTGAGGGTAGGAGAGGGGACAGTACGCCAGGATGGAGGGTAGGAGAGGGGAGAGTACACATGGAAGGAGTGTAGGGGAGTGGAGAGTACAACAGGAGTGAGGGTCGGAGAGGGGGATTTCACCGGGAGTGAGGCTAGGAGAGGGGAGAGTAGACGAGGAGTGAAGGTAGGAGAGGGGAGAGTACAACAGGAGTGAGGGTAGGAGAGGGAAGTGTACACCACGAGTGAGGGTAGGAGAGGGGAGAGTACAGCAGGAGTTAGGGTAGAAGAGGGGAGAGTGCATTGGGTGTGAGGGTAGAAGAGGGGTGAGTAGACCGGGAGTGAGGGTAGGAGGGGGGAGATTACAAAAGGAGTGAGGGTAGGAGAGGGGAAGTGTACACCAAGAGTGAAGGTAGGAGAGGGGAGAGTACACCAGTAGTGAGGGTAGGAGAGGGGCGAGCACACCAGGAGTGAGGGTAGGAGAGTGGAGAGTACAATAGGAGTAAGAGTAGGAGATGGGAAGTGTACATCAGGAGTGAGGGTATGAGAGGGGAGAGTACAACAGGAGTGAGGGAAGGAGAGGGGAGAGTACACCAGGAGTGAGAGTAGGAGAGAGGAGAGTACACCAGCAGTGAGGGTAGGAGAGGGGAGAGTATAACCGGAGTGAGGTTAGGAGAGGAGAGAATACCACTTGAGTCAGGGTAGGAGAGGGGACAGTACGCCAGGATGGACGGTAGGAGAGGGGAGAGTACACCAGGAGTGAGGGTAGGAGAGGGGAGAGTACACAAGGAAGGAGGGTAGGGGAGTGGAGAGTAGAAATGGAGTGAGGGTCGGAGAGGGGGTTTTCACAGGGCGTGAGGATAGGAGAGGGGTGAATAGAGTAGGAGTGAGGGTAGGAGAGGGGAGAGTACACAAGGAGTGAGGGTAGGAAAGGGGAAGTATACACCAGGAGTGAAGATAGGAGAGGGGAGAGTACACCACGAGTGAGGGTAGGAGAGGGGAGAGTACACCAGGAGTGAGGGTATGTGAGGGGAGAGTAAACTGAGAGTGAGCGTAGGAGAGGGGGGAATACACCAGGACTGAGGGTAGGAGAGGGGACTGTACAGGAGTAATGAGTTTAGGGGAGTGGAGAGTACACGGTGAGTGAGGGTAGGAGAGGGGAGATTACGCCAGGAGTGAGGGTAGTGGAGGGGTGAGTACACCAGGAGTGAGGGTAGGAGAGGGGCGAGCACACCAGGAATGAGGGTAGGAGAGCGGAGAGTACAATAGGAGTAAGAGTAGGAGATGGGAAGTGTACATCAGGAGTGAGGGTATGAGAGGGGACAGTACAACAGGAGTGAGGGTAGGAGAGGGGAGAGTACACCAGGAGTGAGGGTAGGAGAGAGGAGAGTACACCGGGAGTGAGGGTAGGAGAGAGTAGAGTACAGCGGCAGTGAGGGTAGGAGAGGGAAGAGTATAACCGGACTGAGGTTAGGAGAGTAGAGAGTACAACTTGAGTGAGGGTAGGAGAGGGGACAGTACGCCAGAATGGAGGGTAGCAGAGGCGAGAGTACACATGGAAGGAGTGTAGGGGAGTGAAGATTACAACAGGAGTGAGGGTCGGAGAGGGGAGAGTACACCAGGAGTGAAGGTAGGAGAGGGGAAGTGAACACCAGGAGTGAACGTAAGAGAGGGGAGAGTACACAAGGAGTGAGGGTAAAAGAGGGGAGAGTACAGCAGGATTGAGGGTAGGAGAGGGGAGAGTACAGCAGGAGGGAGGGTAAGAGAGGGGAGAGTACACTGGGAGTGAGGGTAGGAGAGGGGAGAGTACAGCAGGAGTGAGGGTTGGAGAGGGGAAATGTACACCAGGAGTGAAGGTAGGAGTGGTGATAGTACAACAGAAGTGAGGGTAGGAGAGGGGAGAGGACTGCAGGAATGAAAGTAGGAGAGGGGAGTGTACTTCATGAGTGACGGTAGAAGAGGGGAGAGTACACCAGGAGTGAAGGTAGGAGAGGGGAGAGTACACCAGGAATGTGGTAGGAGAAGGGAGAGTGCACCAGGAGTGCGGGTAAGAGTGGAGAGAGTACACCAGGAGTGTGGGTAGGAGAGGGGAGAGTACAGCAGGAGTGAGGGTAGGAGAGGGGAGAGTACACAAGAAGTGAGGGTAGGAGAGGGGTGAGTACACCAGGAGTGAGGGTAGGAGAGAGGAGACTACACTGGGAGTGAGGGTAGGAGAGGGGAGAGTACACAAGGAGTGAGGGTAGGAGAGGGGGAGTACACCAGGAGTGAGGGAAGAAGAGGGGAGAGTACATCAGGAGTGAGGGTAGCAGAGGAGAGCGTACACCAGGCGTAAGGGAGGGAGAGGGGAGAGTACACCAGGAGTGAGGGTAGGACAGAGGACAGTACACCAAGAGTGATGGCACGAGAGGGGAGAGAACAGAAGGAGTGAGGTTAGGAGAGGGGAGAGTACACCAGGATTGAGGGTAGGAGAGGGGAGAGTAAAGCACGATTGAGGGTAGGAGAGGGGAGAGTACACCAGGAGTGAGGGTAGGAGAGGGGAGAGTGTACTGGGAGTGAGGGTAGGAAAGAGGTGAGAACACCGGGAGTGAGGGCAGGAGAGGTGAGAGTACACTAGGAGTTAGGGTAGGAGAGGGGAGAGTACGCCAGGAGTGAGGGTAGATGAGGGGAAGTGTACACCAGGAGTGAAGGTAGGAGAGGGGAGAATACAGCAGGAATGGGAGTAGGAGAGGGGAGCGTACACTGAGAGTGAGCGTAGGAGAGGGGGGAATACACTAGGACTGAGGGTAGGAGAGGGGACAGTACAGAAGTAATGAATTTAGGGGAGTGGAGAGTACACGGTGAGTGAGGGAAGGAGAGGGAGTGTACACCGCGGGTGAGGGTAGGAGAGTGGGGAGTACAACAAGAGTGAGGGTAGGAGAGGGGAGATTACGCCAGGAGTGAGGGTAGATCAGAGGAGAGCACACAAGGAGTGAGGGCAGAAGAGGGGAGAGTACAGCAGTAGTGAGGATAGGAGAGGGGAGAGTACACTGGGAGTGAGGGTAGGAGAGGGGGAGAACACCAGGAGTGATGGTTAGAGAGCGGAGAGTACATCAGTAGTGAGGGTAGGAGAGGGGACAAGACACCCGGAGTGAGGGTAGGGGAGGGGTGAGTACACCAGGAGTGAGGGAAGAAGAGGGGAGAGTACATCAGGAGTGAGGGTAGCAGAGGGGGGTGTACACCAGGAGTGAGGGTGGGAGAGGGGAGAGTACATCAGGAGTGAGGGTAGGAGAGGGGACAGTACATCAAGAGTGATGGCACGAGAGGGGAGAGAACAGAAGGAGTGAGGGTAGGAGAGGGAAGAGTACACCAGGAGTGAGGATAGGAGAGAGGAGAGTACAGCAGGAGTGAGGGTAGGAGAGGGGAAGTGTACACCAGGAGTGAAGGTAAGAGAGGGGAGAGTACAGCCGGAGTGAAGGTACGAGAGGGGAGAGTACTGCAGGAATGAAAGTAGGAGACGGGAGAGTACATCATGAGTGAGGGTAGAACAGGGGAGAGTACACCAGGAGTGAGGGTAGGAGAGGGGAGAGTACACCAGGAGTGAGGGTAGGAGAGAGTAGAGTACAGCGGCAGTGAGGGTAGGAGAGGGAAGAGTATAACCGGACTGAGGTTAGGAGAGTAGAGAGTACAACTTGAGTGAGGGTAGAAGAGGGGACAGTACGCCAGAATGGAGGGTAGCAGAGGCGAGAGTACACATGGAAGGAGTGTAGGGGAGTGGAGAATACAACAGGAGTGAGGGTCGGAGTGGGGAGAGTAGACCAGGAGTGAGGGTAAGAGAGGGGAGAGTACACCAGGAGTGAAGGTAGGAGAGGGGACAGTACACCAGGAGTGAGGGTAGGAGGGGGGAGAGTACAGCAGGATTGTGGGTAGGAGAGGGGAGAGTACAACAGGAGTGAGAGTAGGAGAGGGGAGAGTACACAAGGAGTGAGGGTGGGAGAGGGGTGAGTACACCGGGAGTGAGGGTAGGAGAGGGGAGAGTACACTGGGAGTGAGGGTAGGAGAGGGGTGAGTACAACAGGATTGAGCGTAGGAGGGGGGAGAGTACACCAGGAGTGAGGATTGGAGAGCAGAGGGTACACCAGCAGTGAGGGGAGGAGAGGGGACAAGACACCGGGAGTGATGGTAGGAGAGTGGTGAGTACACCAGGAGTGAGGGTAGAAGAGGGGAGAGAACACCAGGTGTGAGGGTAGAAGAGGGGAGTGTACACCAGGAGTGAGGGTGGGAGAGGGGAGAATACACCAGCAGTGAGGGTAGGAGAGGAGATAAGACATCGGGAGTGAGGCTAGGAGAGGGGTGAGTACACCAGGTGTGAGGGTAGAAGAGGGGAGTGTACACCAGGAGTGAGGGGGGAAAGGGGTGATTACACCAGGAGTGAGGGTAGGAGAGGGGACAGTACACCAAGAGTGATGGTACGAGAGGGGAGAGAACAGAAGGGGTGAGAGTAATATAGGAGAGAGTAGACCGGGAGTATGGGTAGGAGAGGGGAGAATACTCCATGAGTGAGGGTAGAAGAGGGGAGAGTACACCAGTATGCCAGGATGGAGGGTAGGAGAGGGGAAGTGTACACCACGAGCGAAGGTAGGAGAGGGGAAGTGTACACCACGAGTGAAGGTAGGAGAGGGGAGAGTACACCAGGAGTGCGGGTAGGATAGGGGAAGTGTACACCAGGAGTGAAGGTAGGAGAGGGGAGAGTACACCACGAGTGAGGGTAGGAGAGGGGAGAGTACACAAGGAAGGAGGGTAGGGGAGTGGAGAGTAGAACTGGAGTGAGGGTCGGAGAGGGGGTTTTCACAGGGCGTGAGGATAGGAGAGGGGTGAATAGACTAGGAGTGAGGGTAGGAGAGGGGAGAGTACACAAGGAGTGAGGGTAGGAAAGGGGAAGTGTACACCAGGAGTGAAGATAGGAGAGGGGAGAGTACACCACGAGTGAGGGTAGGAGAGGGGAGAGTACACCAGCAGTGAGGGTAGGTGAGGGGAGAGTAAACTGAGAGTGAGCGTAGGAGAGGGGGGAATACACCAGGACTGAGGGTAGGAGAGGGGACTGTACAGAAGTAATGAGTTTAGGGGAGTGGAGAGTACACGGTGAGTGAGGGTAGGAGAGGGGAGATTACGCCAGGAGTAAGGGTAGTGGAGGGGTGAGTACACCAGGAGTGAGGGAAGAAGAGGGGAGAGTACATCAGGAGTGAGGGTAGGAGAGGGGAGTGTACACCAGGAGTGAGGGTGGGAGAGGGGAGAGTACACCAGGAGTGAGGGTAGGAGAGAGGAGAGTACAGCAGGAATGAGGGTGGGAGAGGGGAAGTGTACACCAGGAGTGAAGGTAGGAGAGGGGTGAGTATAACCGGAGTGAGGTTAGGAGAGGAGAGCGTACAATTTGAGTGAGGGTAGGAGAGGGGACAGGACGCCAGGATGGAGGGTAGGAGAGGGGAGAGTACACATGGAAGGAGGGTAGGGGAGTGGAGAGTACAACGGGAGTGAGGGTCGGAGAGGAGGTGTTCACTGGGAGTGAGGCTAGGAGAGGGGAAAGTAGACCAGGAGTAATGGTAGGAGAGGGGAGAGTACACTAGGAGTGAGGGTAGGAGAGGGGAGAGCACACCAGGAATGACGGTAGGAGAGGGGAGAGTACACCAGGAGTGAGGGTAGGAGAGAGGGGAGAACACCAGGAGTGAGGGTAAAAGCGTGGACAGTACACAAGGAGTGAGGGTAGGAGAGGGGAGAGTACACCAGGGGTGAGGGTAGGAGAGGGGAGTGTACACCATGAGTGAGGGTAGGAGAGGGGAGAGCACACCAGAAGTGAGGGTAGGGGAGGGGCAAGTACACGAGGAGTGAGGGTAGGAGAAGGGAGAGTACACCTGGAGTGGCGGTAGGAGAGGGCTAAGTATACCAGGAGTGAGGGTAGGAGAGGGGTAAGTACACCAGGAGTGAGGGTAGGAGAGGGAAGAGTATAACGGGAGTGAGGTTAGGAGATTGGAGAGTACAGCTTGAGTGAGGGTAGGAGAGGGGACAGTACGCCAGTATGGAGGGTAGGTGAGGGGAGAGTACACCTGGAAGGAGGGTAGGGGAGTGGAGAGTACAACAGGAGTGAGGGTCGGAGAGGGGGTTTTCACCGGGAGTGAGGCTAGGAGAGGGGAAAGTAGACCAGGAGTGAGGGTAGGAGAGGGGAGAGTACACCAGGAGAGAGGGTAGGAGAGGGGAAGTGTACACCAGCAGTGAAGGTAGGAGAGGGGAGAGTACAGCAGGAATGAGGGTAGGAGAGGGGAGAGTACACTGGGAGTGAGGGTAGGAGAGGGGTGAGTACACCAGGATTGAGCGTAGGAGTGGGGAGAGTACACCAGGATTGAGGGTTGGAGAGTGGAGAGTACAATAGGAGTAAGAGTAGGAGATGGGAAGTGTACATCAGGAGTGAGGGTATGAGAGGGGAGAGTACAACAGGAGTGAGGGAAGGAGAGGGGAGAGTACACCAGGAGTGAGAGTAGGAGAGAGGAGAGTACACCAGCAGTGAGGGTAGGAGAGGGGAGAGTATAACCGGAGTGAGGTTAGGAGAGGACAGAATACCACTTGAGTCAGGGTATGAGAGGGGACAGTACGCCAGGATGGAGGGTAGGAGAGGGGAGAGTACACCTGGAAGGAGGGTAGGGGAGTGGAGAGTGCACTGGGAGTGAGGGTAGGAGAGAGGTGAGTACGCCGGGAGTGAGGGTAGGAGAGAGGAGAGTACACCAGGAGTTAGGGTAGGAGAGGGGAGAGTACACCAGGACTGAGGGTAGGTGAGGGGACAGTACAGAAGTAATGAGTTTAGGGGAGTGGGGAGTACACGGTGAGTGAGGGATGGAGAGGGTGTGTACATCGCGAGTGAGGGCAGGAGAGTGGGGAGTACAACAAGAATGAGGGTAGGAGAGGGGTGATTATGCCAGGTGTGAGGATAGTGGAGGGGTGAGTACACCAGGAGTGAGCGTAGGAGAATGGAGAGTACAATACGAGTAAGAGTAGGAGAGGGGAAGTGTACATCAGGAGTGCGGGTATGAGAGGGGAGAGTACACCAGGAGTGACGGTAGGAGAGGGGAGAGTACACCAGGAGTGAGGGTAGAAGAGAGGAGAGTACACCGGCAGTGAGGGTAGGAGAGGGGACAGAATAACTTGAGTGAGGGTAGGAGAGGGGACAGTATGCCAGGATGGAGGGTAGGACAGGGGAGAGTACACGTGGAAGGATGGTAGGGGAATGGAGAGTACAACGGGAGTGAGGGGAGAGTACACCAGGAGTGAGGGTAGGAGAGGGGAAGTGAACACCAGGAGTGAAGGTAGGAGAGGGGACAGTACACCAGGAGTGAGGGTAGGAGGGGGGAGAGTACAGCAGGATTGTGGGTAGGAGAGGGGAGAGTACAACAGGAGTGAGAGTAGGAGAGGGGAGAGTACACAAGGAGTGAGGGTAGGAGAGGGGTGAGTACACCGGGAGTGAGGGTAGGAGAGGGGAGAGTACACTGGGAGTGGGGGTAGGAGAGGGGTGAGTACACCAGGATTGAGCGTAGGAGGGGGGAGAGTACACCAGGAGTGAGGGTTGGAGAGCGGACAGTACACCAGCAGTGAGGGTAGGAGAGGGGACAAGACACCGGGAGTGAGGGTAGGAGAGTGGAGTGTACACCAGGAGTGAGGGTGGGAGAGGGGACAGTACACCAAGAGTGATGGTACGAGAGGGGAGAGAACAGAAGGAGTAAAGGTAACATAGGAGAGAGTAGACCGGGAGTGTGGGTAGGAGACGGGAGAGTACTCCCTGAGTGAGGGTAGAAGAGGGGAGAGTACACCAGGAGTTAGGGTAGGAGAGGGGAGAGTACACCAGGAATGAGGTAGGAGAGGGGAGAGTACACCAGGAGTGCGGGTAGGAGAGGGGAGAGTACCGAACCAGTGAGGGTAGGAGAGGGGAGAGAACACCAGGAGTGAGGGTAGGAGAGGGCACAGTTCACCAGGAGAGAGGGGAGGAGAGGGGAGATTACACCAGGAGTGAGGGTAGATAAGGGGAGAGCATACAAGAAATGAGGGTAGAAGAGGGGAGAGTACAGCAGGAGTGAAGGTAGGAGAGGGGAGAGTACACTGGGAGTGAGGGTAGGAGAGGGGTGAGTCCACCAGGATTGAGCTTAGGAGAGGGGGTGTACACCAGGAGTGAGGGTTGGAGAGCGGAGATTACATCAGTAGTGAGGGTAGGAAAGGGGACAAGACACCGGGAGTGAGATTAGGAGAGGGGTGAATACACCAGGAGTGAGGGAAGAAGAGGGGAGAGTACATCAGGAGTGAGGGTAGGAGAGGGGAGTGTACACCAGGAGTGAGGGTGGGAGAGGGGACAGTACACCAGGAGCGAGGGTAGGAGAGAGGAGAGTACAGCAGGAATGAGGGTGGGAGAGGGGAAGTGTACACCAGGAGTGAAGGCAGGAGAGGGGAGAGTACCGCAGGAATGAAAATAGGAGACGGGAGTGTACATCATGAGTGAGGGTAGAAGAGCGGAGAGTACACCAGGAGTGAGGGTAGGAGAGGGGAGAGCACACCAGAAGTGATGGTCGGAGAGAGGAGAGTACACCGGCAGTGAGGGTAGGAGAGGGAAGTGTATTACCGGAGTGAGGTTAGGAGAGTAGAGAGTAGAATTTGAGTGAGGGTAGGAGAGGCGAGAGTACACATGGAAGGAGTGTAGGGGAGTGGAGAGTACAACAGGAGTGAGGGTCGGAGTGGGGAGAGTAGACCAGGAGTGAGGGTAAGAGAGGGGAGAGTACACCAGGAGTGAAGGTAGGAGAGGGGAAGTGAACACCAGGAGTGAACGTAAGAGAGGGGAGAGTACACAAGGAGTGAGGGTAAAAGAGGGGAGAGTACAGCAGGATTGAGGGTAGGAGAGGGGAGAGTACAGCAGGAGGGAGGGTAGGAGAGGGGAGAGTACACTGGGAGTGAGGGTAGGAGAGGGGAGAGTACACCAGGAGTGAGGGTAGGAGAGAGGAGACTACACTGGGAGTGAGGGTAGGAGAGAGGAGAGTACGCCAGGAGTTAGGGCAGGAGAGGGGAGAGTACAGCAGGAGTGAGGGTAGGAGAGGGGAAGTGTACACCAGGAGTGAAGGTAGGAGTGGTGATAGTACAGCAGGAGTGAGGGTAGGAGAGGGGAGAGGACTGCAGGAATGAAAGTAGGAGAGGGGAGAGTACTTCATGTGTGAGGGTAGAAGAGGGGAGAGTACACCAGGAGTGAAGGTAGGAGCGGGGAGAGTACACCAGGAATGTGGTAGGAGAGGGGAGAGTACACTGGGAGTGAGGGTAGGAGAGGGGAGAGTACACCAGGAGTGAGGGTAGGAGAGAGGAGACTACACTGGGAGTGAGGGTAGGAGAGAGGAGAGTACGCCAGGAGTTAGGGCAGGAGAGGGGAGAGTACAGCAGGAGTGAGGGTAGGAGAGGGGAAGTGTACACCAGGAGTGAAGGTAGGAGTGGTGATAGTACAGCAGGAGTGAGGGTAGGAGAGGGGAGAGGACTGCAGGAATGAAAGTAGGAGAGGGGAGAGTACTTCATGTGTGAGGGTAGAAGAGGGGAGAGTACACCAGGAGTGAAGGTAGGAGCGGGGAGAGTACACCAGGAATGTGGTAGGAGAGGGGAGAGTACACCAGGAGTGCGGGTAGGAGAGGAGAGAGTACACCAGGAGTGCGGGTAGGAGAGGGGAGAGTACAGCATGAGTGAGGGTAGGAGAGGAGAGAGTACACAAGGAGTGAGTGTACGAGAGGGGTGAGTACACCGGGAGTGAAGGTAGGAGAGAGGAGAGTAAACTGGGAGGGAGGGTATGAGAGGGGTGAGTACACCAGGATTGAGCGTAGGAAGGGGGAGAGTACAACAGGAGTGAGGGTTGGAGAGCGGAGAGTACACCAGCAAGGAGGGTAGGAGAGGGGACAAGACACTGGGAGTGAGGGTCGGAGAGGGGTGAGTACACCAGGAGTGAGGGTTGAAGAGGGGAGAGTACACCAGGAGTGAGGGTAGAAGAGGGCAGTTTACACCAGGAGTGACGGTGGGAGAGGGGACAGTACACCAAGACTGATGGTACGAGAGCGGAGAGAACAGAAGGATTAAGGGTAACATAGGAGAGAGTAGACTGGGAGTGTGAGTAGGAGACGGGAGAGTACTCCATGAGTGAGGGAAGAAGAGGGGTGAGTACACCAGGAGTGAGGGTAGGAGAGGGGAGAGTACACCAGGATTGATGTAGGAGAGGGGAGTGTACACCAGGAGGGAGGGTGGGAGAGGGGAGAGTACACAACCAGTGAGGGTAGGAGTGGGTACAGAAAACCAGGAGTGAGGGTAGGAGAGGGCACAGTTCACCAGGAGAGAGGGGAGGAGAGGGAAGATTACACCAGGAGTGAGGGTAGATAAGAGGAGAGCACACAAGGAGTGAGGGTAGAAGAGGGGAGATTACAGCAGTAGTGAGGATAGGAGAGGGGAGAGAACACTGGGAGTGAGGGTAGGAGAGGGGTGAGTACACCAGGATTGAGTGTAAAAGAGGGGGAGTACACCAGGAGTGAGGGTTGGAGAGCGGAGAGTACATCAGTAGTGAGGGTAGGAGAGGGGACAAGACACCGGGAGTGAGGGTAGGGGAGGGGTGAGTACACCAGGAGTGAGGGAAGAAGAGGGGAGAGTACATCAAGAGTGAGGGTAGCAGAGGGGAGTGTACACCAGGAGTGAGGGTGGGAGAGGGGAGAGTACACCAGGAGTGAGGGTAGGAGAGGGGAAAGTACACCAAGAGTGATGGCACGAGAGGTGAGAGAACAGAAGGAGTGAGGGTAGGAGAGGGAAGAGTACACCAGGAGTGAGAGTAGGAGAGAGGAGAGTACAGCAGGAGTGAGGGTAGGAGAGGGGAAGTGTACATCAGGAGTGAAGGTAAGAGAGGGGAGAGTACACAAGGAGTGAAGGTACGAGAGAAGAGAGTACTGCAGGAATGAAAGTAGGAGACGGGAGAGTACATCATGAGTGAGGGTAGAACAGGGGAGAGTACACCAGGAGTGAGGGTAGGAGAGGGGAGAGTACAGCAGGAGTGAGGGTAGGAGAGAGTAGACTACAGCGGCAGTGAGGGTAGGAGAGGGAAGAGTATAACCGGACTGAGGTTAGGAGAGTAGAGAGTACAACTCGAGTGAGGGTAGGAGAGGGGACAGTACGCCAGGATGGAGGGTAGGAGAGGTGAGAGTACACATGGAAGGAGTGTAGGGGAGTGGAGAGTACAACAGGAGTGAGGGTCGGAGAGGGGGTTTTCACCAGGAGTGAGTCTAGGAGAGGGGAGAGTAGACCAGGAGTGAGGGTAGGAGAGGGGAGAGTACACCAGGAGTGAGGGTAGGAGAGGGGAAGTAGACACCAGGAGTGAAGGTAGGAGAGGGGAGAGTACACTGGGAGTGAGGGTAGGAGAGGAGTGAGTACACCGGGAGTGAGGGTAGGAGAGGGGAGAGTACACTGGGAGTGAGGGTAGGAGAGGGGTGAGTAGAACATGATTGAGCGTAGGAGGGGGGAGAGTACACCAGGAGTGAGGGTTGGAGAGTGGAGAGAACACCAGCAGGGAGGGAAGGAGAGGGGACAAGACACCGGGAGTGACGGTAGGAGAGGGGTGAGTACATTAGGAATGAGGGTTGAAGAGGGGAGAGTACACCAGGAGTGAGGGTAGAAGAGGCGAGTGTACACCAGGAGTGACGGTGGGAGAGGGGAGAAAACAGAAGGAGTAAGGGTAACATAGGAGAGAGTAGACCGGGAGTGTGGGTAGGAGACGGGAGAGTACTCCACAAGTGAGGGTAGAAGATGGGTGAGTACACAAGGAGTGAAGGTTGAAGAGGGGAGAGTACACCAGGAGTGAGGGCAGAAGAGGGGAGCATACACCAGGAGTGTGGGTAGGAGAGGGGAGAGCACAGAACCAGTGAGGGTAGGAGTGGGGATAGAAGACCAGCAGTGAGGGTAGGAGAGGGCACAGTTCACCAGGAGAGAGGGGAGGAGAGGGGAGATTACACCAGGAGTGAGGGTAGATAAGGGGAGAGCACATAAGGAGTGAGGGTAGAAGAGGGGAGGGTACAGCAGTAGTGAGGGTAGGAGAGGGGAGAGTACACTGGGAGTGAGGGTAGGAGAGGGGTGAGTACACCAGTATTGAGCGTAAGAGAGGGGGAGTACACCAGGAGTGAGGTTTGGAGAGCGGAACGTACATCAGTAGTGAGGGTAGGAGAGGGGACAAGACACCGGGAGTGAGGGTAGGAGAGGGGTGAGTACACCAGGAGTGAGGGAAGAAGAGAGGAGAGTACATCAGGAGTGAGGTTAGGAGAGTGGAGCATACACCAGGAGTGAGGGTGGGAGAGGGGAGAGTACACCAAGAGTGATGGCATGAGAGGGGACAGAACAGAAGGAGTGAGGTTAGGAGAGGGGAGAGTACACCAGGAGTGAGGGTATTAGAGAGGAGAGTACAGCAGGAGTGAGGGTAGGAGAGGGGAAGTGTACACCAGGAGTGAAGGTAGGAGAGGGGAGAGTACATCATAAGTGAGGGTAGAAGAGGGAAGAGTACACCAGGAGTGAGGGTAGGAGCGGGGAGAGTACACCAGGAGTGAGGGGAGGAGAGGGGACAGTACGCCAGGATGAAGGGTAGGAGAGGGGAGAGTACACATGGAAGGAGTGTAGGGGAGTGGAGAGTACAACAGGAGTGAGGGTCGGAGAGGGGGTTTTCACCGGGAGTGAGGCTAGGAGAGGGGAGAGTAGACCAAGAGTGAGGGTAGGAGAGGGGAGAGTACACCAGGAGTGAGGGTAGGAGAGGGGAGAGTACAGCAGGATTGAAGGTAGGAGAGGGGAGAATACAGCAGGAGTGAGGGTAGGAGAGGGGTGAGTACGCCAGGAGTTAGGGCAGGAGAGGGGAGAGTACTGCAGGAATGAAAGTAGGAGAGGGGAGTGTACTTCATGAGTGAGGGGAGAAGAGGGGAGAGTACACCAGGAATGTGGTAGGAGAGGGGAGAGTACACCAGGAGTGAGGGTAGGAGAGGGGAGAGTACACCAGGATTGATTTAGGAGAGTGGAGTGTACACCAGGAGTGAGGGTAGGAGGGGAGAGAGTACACAACCAGTGAGGGAAGGAGTGGGGAGAGAACACCAGGAGTGAGGGTAGGAGGGGGCACAGTTCACCAGGAGATAGATGAGGAGAGGGGAGATTACACCAAAAGTGAGGGAAGATAAGGGGAGAGCACACAAGGAGTGAGGGTAGGAAAGGGCAGAGTACACCAGGAGTGAGGGTAGGAGAGGGGAGAGTAAACCAGGAGTGAGGGTAGGAGAGGGGAGAGCCCACCAGGGTGATGGTAATATAGGGGAGAGTACAGCATGAGTGAGGGTAGGAGAGGGGAGAGTACACTGCGATTGAGGGTAGGAGAGGGGAGAGTACACCAGGAGTGAGGGAAAGAGAGAGGAGACTATACCATGAGTGAGAGTAGGAGAGGAGAGAGTACACATGGAAGGAGGGTAGGGGAGTGGAATGTACAACGGGAGTGTGGTTCAGAGAGGGGGTTTTCACTGGGAGTGAGGCTAGGAGAGGGGAGAGTAGACTAGGAGTGAAGGTAGGACAGGGGTGAATACACCGGGAGTGAGGGTAGGAGTGGGGAGAGTACAACAGGAATGAGTGTAGGACAGGGGAGAGTACAGCAGGAGTGAGGGTAGGAGAGGGGAGAGTACAGCAGGAGTGAGGGTAGGAGAGGGGAAAGTACACCAGGATTGAACGTAGGAGAGGGCAGATTACACAAAGAGTGAGGGATGGAGAGCGGAGAGTACACCAGTAGTGAGGGTAGGTGAGGGGACAAGACACCGGGAGTGAGGGAAGGAGAGGCGTGAGTACACAAGGAGTGAGGGTAGAAGAGTGGAGAGCACACCAGGATTGATGTAGGAGAGGGGAGTGTACACCAGGAGTGAGGGGAGGAGAGGTGTTTACACAACCAGTGAGGGTAGGTGTGGGAAGAGAACACCAAGAGTGAGGGTAGGAGAGGGCACAGTTCACCAGGTGATAGGGGAGGAGAGGGGAGATTACACCAGGAGTGAGTGTAGATGAGTGGTGTGCACACAAGGAGTGAGGGTAGGAGAGGGGAGAGTACATCAGGAATGAGGGTACGAGAGGGGAGAGTACACCAGGAGTGTGGGTACGAGACAGCAGAGTACACCAAGAATGAGGAAAGGTGGGAGGAGATTACAGCAGGAGCGAGGGTAGGAGAGGGGAGAGTAAACCAGGATTGAGGGTAGAAGAAGGGAGAGTACACCACGAGTGAGGGCAAGTGAGGGGAGCGTACACCAGGAGTGATGGTAGGAAAGGGTAGAGCACACCAGGAGTGATGGTAATAGAGGGGAGAGTAAACGGGGAGTGAGGATAGGAGAGGGGGAATAACACTGAGAGTGAGGGTAGGAGAGGGGTGCGTATACCGGGAGTGAGGGAAGGAGAGAGGGAGTCTACACCAGGAGTGAGTGTAGGAGGGGGGAAATGTACACCAGGATTGAGGGTAGGAGAGGGGAGAGTACAGCGGGAGTGAGGGTGGGAGAGGGGAGCGTACACCAGGAGTGAGGGTAGGACAGTGGACTATAAACCAGGGGTGAGGGCAGGAGAGGGGAGAGTACTGGGAGTGAGGGTAAGAGAGAGGAGAGTACACCAGGATTGAGTGTAGGAGAGGGGAGATTACACCAGGAGTGAGGGTTGGAGAGCAGAGAGTACACCAGTAGTGAGGGTAGGTGAGGGGACAAGACACCAGGAGTGAGGGTAGGAGAGGGGTGAGTACACCAGAAGTGAGGGTAGGAGAGGTGAGAGTACAGCAGGAGTGTGTGTATGAGAGGGGAGGCTACTCCACGAGTGAGGGTAGGAGAGGGGTGAGTACACCAGGAATGAGGTAGGAGAGGGGAGAGTACAGCAGGAGTGTGGATAGGCGAGGGGAGAGTAAACCAGGATTGATGTAGGAGAGGGGAAGTGTACACCAGGAGAGAGGGTAGGAGAGGGGAGAGTACACCAGGAGTGAGGGTACGAGAGGGGAGTGTAAAACAGCGGTGAGGGTCGGAGAGGGGAGAGTACACCAGGAGTGAAGTTAGGAGAGAGGAAGTGTACACATAGAGTGAGGGTAGGAGAGGGGAGATGACAACATGAGTGAGGGTAGGAGAGGGTAGAGTACACCAGTAGTGAGGGTAGGAGAGGGGAGAGTACACCAGGAGTGAGGGTAAGAGAGGGGGAGTCTACACCAGGAGTGAGGGTAGGAGAGGGGAGAGTACACCAAGAGTGATGGTACGAGAGGGGAGAGAACAGAAGGAGTGAGGGTAGTAGAGGAGAGAGTAGACCAGGAGTGAGGGTAGGAGAGGGGAGAGTAAACCAGGAGTGAGGGTAGGAGAGGGGAGAGCACACCAGGAGTGATGGTAGGAAACGGGAGATAACACTAGGAGTGCGGGTGGGAGAGGGGAGTGTACACCAGGAGTGATTGTAGGAGAGGGGAGAGTACACTAGGAGTGAGGTTAGTAGAGGGGGGTGTTCACCGGGAGGAAGGGTAGGAGAGGAGAGCGTGTGCCAGTGTGATGGTAGGAGAGGAGAGAGTATACAAGGGGTGAGGGTAGAAGAGGGCAGAGTACACCAGGAGTGAGCGTAGGAGAGGGCAGAGTACACCAGGAGTGAGGGTAGCAGAGGGCAAGGTACACCAGGCGTGAAGGTAGGAGAAGGGAGAACACACCAGGAGTGAGGATAGGAGAAGGGAGAGTACACCGGGAGTGAGGGTAGGAGAGGGGAGAGTACACCAAGTGTGAGGGTAAGAGACGAGGGTACACCAGGACTGAGGGTAGGTGAGCGGCGAGTACACCAGGAGTGAGGGTAGAAGAGGGGAGAGTACACCAGGAGTGAGGGTAGAAGAGGGGAGAGTACACAACCATGAGGGTAGGACAGGGGAGAGTACATCAGGAGTGAGGGTAGGATGGGGAGATTACACTAGAAGTGAGGGCAGGAGAGGGCACAGTTCACCAGGAATGAGGGGACGAGAGGGGAGATTACACAAGGAGTAAGTACATCAGGAGTGAGGGTAGGAGAGGGGAGAGTACACCAAGAGTTATGGTACGAGAGGGGAGAGAACAGAAGGAGTGAGGGTAGTAGAGGAGAGAGTAGACCAGGAGTGAGGGTAGGAGAGGGGAGAGTAAACCAGGAGTGAGGGTAGGAGAGGGGAGAGCACACCAGGAGTGATGGTAGGAAACGGGAGATAACACTAGGAGTGCGGGTGGGAGAGGGGAGTGTACACCAGGAGTGATTGTAGGAGAGGGGAGAGTACACTAGGAGTGAGGTTAGTAGAGGGGGGTGTTCACCGGGAGGAAGGGTAGGAGAGGAGAGCGTGTGCCAGTGTGATGGTAGGAGAGGAGAGAGTATACAAGGGGTGAGGGTAGAAGAGGGCAGAGTACACCAGGAGTGAGCGTAGGAGAGGGCAGAGTACACCAGGAGTGAGGGTAGCAGAGGGCAAGGTACACCAGGCGTGAAGGTAGGAGAAGGGAGAACACACCAGGAGTGAGGATAGGAGAAGGGAGAGTACACCGGGAGTGAGGGTAGGAGAGGGGAGAGTACACCAAGTGTGAGGGTAAGAGACGAGGGTACACCAGGACTGAGGGTAGGTGAGCGGCGAGTACACCAGGAGTGAGGGTAGAAGAGGGGAGAGTACACCAGGAGTGAGGGTAGAAGAGGGGAGAGTACACAACCATGAGGGTAGGACAGGGGAGAGTACATCAGGAGTGAGGGTAGGATGGGGAGATTACACTAGAAGTGAGGGCAGGAGAGGGCACAGTTCACCAGGAATGAGGGGACGAGAGGGGAGATTACACAAGGAGTAAGTACATCAGGAGTGAGGGTAGGAGAGGGGAGAGTACACCAGGAGTGAGGGTAGGAGAGGGGAGAGTACACTGGGAGTGAGCGTAGGAGAGGGGTGAGTACACCAGGAGTGAGGGAAGAAAAGGGGAGAGTACATCAGGAGTGAGGGTAGGAGAGGGGACAGTACACCAAGAGTGATGGCACGAGAGGGGATAGAACAGAAGGAGTGAGGTTAGGAGAGGGGAGAGTACACCAGGAGTGAGGGTAGGAGAGAGGAGAGTACAGCAGGAGTGAGGGTAGGAGAGGGGAGAGTACTGCAGGAATGAAAGTAGAAGAGGGGAGAGTACACCAGGAGTGAGGGTAGGAGAGGGGAGAGTACACCAGGATTGAGGGTAGGAGAGGGGAGAGTACGCCAGGATGGAGGGTAGGAGAGGGGAGAGTACACATGGAAGGAGTGTAGGGGAGTGGAGAGTACAACAGGAGTGAGGGTCGGAGAGGGGGTTTTCACCGGGAGTGAGGCTAGGAGAGGGGAGAGTAGACCAGGAGTGAGGGTAGGAGAGGGGAGAGTACACTGGGAGTGAGGGTAGGAGAGGGGTGAGTACACCGGGAGTGAGGGTAGGAGAGGGGAGAGTACGCCAGGAATAAGGGTAGGAGAGGGAGAGTACAGCAGGAGTGAGGGTAGGAGAGGGGAGAGTACTGCAGGAATGAAAGTAGGAGAGGGGAGTGTACTTCATGAGTGAGTGGAGAAGAGGGGAGAGTACACCAGGAATGTGGTAGGAGAGGGGAGAGTACACCAGGAGTGAGGGTAGGAGAGGGGAGAGTACACCAGGATTGATTTAGGAGAGTGGAGTGTACACCAGGAGTGAGGGTAGGAGGGGAGAGAGTACACAACCAGTGAGGGAAGGAGTGGGGAGACAACACCAGGAGTGAGGGTAGGAGGGGGCACAGTTCACCAGGAGAGAGGTGAGGAGAGGGGAGATTACACCAAAAGTGAGGGTAGATAAGGGGAGAGCACACAAGGAGTGAGGGTAGGAAAGGGCAGAGTAAACCAGGAGTGAGGGTAGGAGAGGGGAGAGTAAACCAGGAGTGAGGGTAGGAGAGGGGATAGCCCACCAGGGTGATGCTAGGATAGGGGAGAGTACAGCATGAGTGAGGGTAGGAGAGGGGAGAGTACACTGCGATTGAGGGTAGGAGAGGGGAGAGTACACCAGGAGTGAGGGTAAGAGAGAGGAGACTATACCATGAGTGAGAGTAGCAGAGGGGAGAGTACACATGGAAGGAGGGTAGGGGAGTGGAAAGTACAACGGGAGTGTGGTTCGGAGAGGGGGTTTTCACTGGGAGTGAGGCTAGGAGAGGGGAGAGTAGTCCAGGAGTGAAGGTAGGAAACGGGTGAGTACACCGGGAGTGAGGGTAGGAGAGGGGAGAGTACAGCAGGAATGAGAGTAGGAGAGGGGAGAGTACAGCAGGAGTGAGGGTAGGAGAGGGGAGAGTACAGCAGGAGTGAGGGTAGGAGAGGGGAAAGCACACCAGGATTGATGTAGGAGAGGGGAGTGTACACCAGGAGTGAGGGGAGGAAAGGTGAGTACACAACCAGTGAGGGTAGGTGTGGGAAGAGAACACCAAGAGTGAGGGTAGGAGAGGGCACAGTTCACCAGGTGATAGGGGAGGAGAGGGGAGATTACACCAGGAGTGTGTGTAGATGAGGGGTGTGCACACAAGGAGTGAGGGTAGGAGAGGGGAGAGTACATCAGGAATGAGGGTACGAGAGGGGAGAGTACACCAGGAGTGTGGGTACGAGACAGCAGAGTACAACAAGAATGAGGAAAGGTAGGAGGAGATTACAGCAGGAGCGAGGGTAGGAGAGGGGAGAGTAAACCAGGATTGAGGGTAGAAGAAGGGAGAGTACACCACGAGTGAGAGTAAGAGAGGGTAGCGTACACCA
This sequence comes from Carcharodon carcharias, assembly GCF_017639515.1. Lineage (NCBI taxonomy): Eukaryota > Metazoa > Chordata > Chondrichthyes > Lamniformes > Lamnidae > Carcharodon > Carcharodon carcharias. Next base: position 70,503,897 of record NC_054479.1, read on the forward strand.
GGAGTTATGGTAGGAAAGGGTAGAGCACACCAGGAGTGATGGTAATAATGGGGAGAGTACACGGGGAGTGAGGATAGGAGAGGGGGAATAACACTGGGAGTGAGGGTAGGAGAGGGGTGCGTATACTGGGAGTGAGGGAAGGAGAGAGGGAGTCTACACCAGGAGTGAGTGTAGGAGGGGGGAAATGTACACCAGGATTGAGGGTAGGAGAGGGGAGAGTACAGCGGGAGTGAGGGTGGGAGAGGGGAGATTACACCAGGATTGTGGGTAAGAGAGGGGAGCATACACCAGGAGTGAGGGTAGGACAGTGGACTGTAAACCAGGGGTGAGGGCAGGAGAGGGGAGAGTACTGGGAGTGAGGGTAAGAGAGAGGAGAGTACACCAGGATTGAGTGTAGGAGAGGGGAGATTACACCAGGAGTGAGGGTTGGAGAGCAGAGAGTACACCAGTAGTGAGGGTAGGTGAGGGGACAAGACACCGGGAGTGAGGGTAGGAGAGGTGAGAGTACAGCAGGAGTGTGTGTATGAGAGGGGAGGCTACTCCATGAGTGAGGGTAGGGGAGGGGAGAGTACACCAGGAATGAGGTAGGAGAGGGGAGAGTACACCAGGAGTGTGGATAGGCGAGGGGAGAGTAAACCAGGATTGATGTAGGAGAGGGGAAGTGTACACCAGGAGTGAGGGTAGGAGAGGGGAGAGTACACCAGGAGTGAGGGTAGGAGAGAGGAAGTGTACACATAGAGTGAGGGTAGGAGATGACAACATGAGTGAGGGTAGGAGAGGGTAGAGTACACCAGTAGTGAGGGTAGGAGAGGGGAGAGTACACCAGGAGTGAGGGTAAGAGAGGGGGAGTCTACACCAGGAGTGAGTGTAGGAGAGGGGAGAGTACACCAGGAGTGAGGGTAGGAGAGGGGGAGTCTACACCAGGAGTGAGTGTAGGAGAGGGGAGAGTACACCAAGAGTGATGGTACGAGAGGGGAGAGAACAGAAGGAGTGAGGGTAGTAGAGGAGAGAGTAGACCAGGAGTGAGGGTAGGAGAGGGGAGAGTAAACCAGGAGTGAGGGTAGGAGAGGGGAGACCACACCAGGAGTGATGGTAGGAAACGGGAGATAACACTAGGAGTGCGGGTGGGAGAGGGGAGTGTACACCAGGAGTGATTGTAGGAGAGGGGAGAGTAAACCAGGAGTGAGGGTAGGAGAGGGGATAGCCCACCAGGGTGATGCTAGGATAGGGGAGAGTACAGCATGAGTGAGGGTAGGAGAGGGGAGAGTACACTGCGATTGAGGGTAGGAGAGGGGAGAGTACACCAGGAGTGAGGGTAAGAGAGAGGAGACTATACCATGAGTGAGAGTAGCAGAGGGGAGAGTACACATGGAAGGAGGGTAGGGGAGTGGAAAGTACAACGGGAGTGTGGTTCGGAGAGGGGGTTTTCACTGGGAGTGAGGCTAGGAGAGGGGAGAGTAGACCAGGAGTGAAGGTAGGAAATGGGTGAGTACACCGGGAGTGAGGGTAGGAGAGGGGAGAGTACAGCAGGAATGAGAGTAGGAGAGGGGAGAGTACAGCAGGAGTGAGGGTAGGAGAGGGGAGAGTACAGCAGGAGTGAGGGTAGGAGAGGGGAAAGCACACCAGGATTGATGTAGGAGAGGGGAGTGTACACCAGGAGTGAGGGGAGGAGAGGTGAGTACACAACCAGTGAGGGTAGGTGTGGGAAGAGAACACCAAGAGTGAGGGTAGGAGAGGGCACAGTTCACCAGGTGATAGGGGAGGAGAGGGGAGATTACACCAGGAGTGTGTGTAGATGAGGGGTGTGCACACAAGGAGTGAGGGTAGGAGAGGGGAGAGTACATCAGGAATGAGGGTACGAGAGGGGAGAGTACACCAGGAGTGTGGGTACGAGACAGCAGAGTACAACAAGAATGAGGAAAGGTGGGAGGAGATTACAGCAGGAGCGAGGGTAGGAGAGGGGAGAGTAAACCAGGATTGAGGGTAGAAGAAGGGAGAGTACACCACGAGTGAGGGTAAGAGAGGGGAGCGTACACCAGGAGTTATGGTAGGAAAGGGTAGAGCACACCAGGAGTGATGGTAATAATGGGGAGAGTACACAGGGAGTGAGGATAGGAGAGGTGGAATAACACTGGGAGTGAGGGTAGGAGAGGGGTGCGTATACTGGGAGTGAGGGAAGGAGAGAGGGAGTCTACACCAGGAGTGAGTGTAGGAGGGGGGAAATGTACACCAGGATTGAGGGTAGGAGAGGGGAGAGTACAGCGGGAGTGAGGGTGGGAGAGGGGAGATTACACCAGGATTGTGGGTAAGAGAGGGGAGCATATACCAGGAGTGAGGGTAGGACAGTGGACTGTAAACCAGGGGTGAGGGCAGGAGAGGGGAGAGTACTGGGAGTGAGGGTAAGAGAGAGGAGAGTACACCAGGATTGAGTGTAGGAGAGGGGAGATTACACCAGGAGTGAGGGTTGGAGAGCAGAGAGTACACCAGTAGTGAGGGTAGGTGGGGGGACAAGACACCGGGTGTGAGGGTAGGAGAGGTGAGAGTACAGCAGGAGTGTGTGTATGAGAGGGGAGGCTACTCCATGAGTGAGGGTAGGAGAGGGGAGAGTACACCAGGAATGAGGTAGGAGAGGGGAGAGTACACCAGGAGTGTGGATAGGCGAGGGGAGAGTAAACCAGGATTGATGTAGGAGAGGGGAAGTGTACACCAGCAGTGAGGGTAGGAGAGGGGAGAGTACACCAGGAGTGAGGGTAAGAGAGGGGGAGTCTACACCAGGAGTGAGGGTAGGAGAGGGGAGATGACAACATGAGTGAGGGTAGGAGAGGTTAGAGTACACCAGTAGTGAGGGTAGGAGAGGGGAGAGTACACCAGGAGTGAGGGTAAGAGAGGGGGAGTCTACACCAGGAGTGAGTGTAGGAGAGGGGAGAGTACACCAGGAGTGAGGGTAGGAGAGTGGGAGTCTACACCAGGAGTGAGTGTAGGAGAGGGGAGAGTACACCAAGAGTGATGGTACGAGAGGGGAGAGAACAGAAGGAGTGAGGGTAGTAGAGGAGAGAGTAGACCAGGAGTGAGGGTAGGAGAGGGGAGAGTAAACCAGGAGTGAGGGTAGGAGAGGGGAGAGCACACCAGGAGTGATGGTAGGAAACGGGAGATAACACTAGGAGTGCGGGTGGGAGAGGGGAGTGTACACCAGGAGTGATTGTAGGAGAGGGGAGAGTACACCAGGAATGAGGGTAGGAGAGGGGCAGTACAGAAGGAATGAGTATAAGGGAGTGGAGAGTACACAGTGAGTGATGGTAGGAGAGGGTGTCTACACCGGGAGTGAGGGTAGGAGAGGGGGGAGTACAGCAGGAGTGAGGGTAGGAGAGGGGTGAGTACACCAGGAGTGAGGGGAGAAGAGGGGAAAGTACACCGGGGCTGTGGGTAGGAGAGGGGAGAGTACTCCATGAGTGAGGGTAGAAGAGGAGAGAGTAAATCAGGAGTGAAGGTAGGATAGGGGAGAGTACACCAGGAGTGCGGGAAGGAGAGGGGAGAGTAAACTAGGATTGATGTAGGAGAGGAGAGTACACCAGGAGTGAGGGTAGGATTGGTGGGAGTACACTAGGATTGAGGGCAGGAGAGGGCACAGTTCAGCAGGAGAGAGGGGAGGAGAGGGGAGATTACACCAGAAGTGAGGGTAGATGAGGGGAGAGCACACAAGGAGTGAGGGTAGGAGAAGGGAGAGTACACCAGGAGTGAGGGGACGAAAGGGGAGAGTACCCAGAGCGAGGGTAATAGGGAGCAGAGTACACCAAGAATGAGGAAAGTTGAGAGGAGATTACAGCAGGAGCGAGAGTAGGAGAGGGGAGATTAAACCAGGATTGAGGGTAGGAGAGGGTAGAGTACACCAGGAGTGAGGGTAAGAGAGGGGAGCGTACACCAGGAGTGACAGTAGGAAAGGGTAGAGCGCACCAGGAGTGATGGTAATAGAGGGGAGAGTACACGGGGAGTGAGGATAGGAGAGGGGGAGTCTACACCAGGAGTGCGTGTAGGAGAGGGGAGAGTACACCAGGAGTGAGGGAAGGAGAGGGGAAATGTACACCAGGAGGGAAGGTAGGAGAGGGGAGAGAACAGAAGGAGTGAGGGTAGTAGAGGAGAGAGTAGACCAGGGGAGAGGGTAGAATAGGGCAAAGTACACCAGGAGCGAAGGGAGGAGAGGGGAGAGTACACTAGGAGTTCGAGTGGGAGAGGGGAGTGTACACCAGGAGTGAGGGTAGGAGAGGGGAGATTAAACCAGGAGTGAAGGTAGGAGAGGGGAGAGCACACCAGGAGTGATGGTAGGAAAGGTGTGAGTACACTAGGAGTGCGGGTGGGAGAGGGGAGTGTACACCAGGAGTGATGGTAGGAGAGGGGAGAGAACGTGGGGAGTGAGGATAGGAGAGGGGGGAGTTCACCGGGAGCAAGTGTAGGAGAGGAGAGCGTGTACCAGTGTGATGGTAGGAGCGGGGTGATTACTCCAGGAGCGAGGGTAAGAGAGGAGAGAGTGCACCTGGATTGAGTGTAGAAGAGGGGAAGGTACACCAGGAGGGAGGGTAGGTGAGGGGAGAATACACCAGGAGTGAGGATAGGAGAAGGGAAAGTACACTGGGAATGAGGGTAGGAGAGTTGAGTGTAAACCATGTGTGAGGTTAAGGGAGGGGAGAGTACACCAGGAGTGAGGGCAGGAGAGGGGAGAGTACACCAGGATTGAGGGTAAGTGAAGGGAGAGTACACCAGGAGTGAGGGTAGGAGAGGGTAGAGTACACCAGGAGGGAGGGTAGGAGAAGGGAGAGTACACCAGGAGTGACTGTAGGAGAGGGGACAGTACACCAGGAGTGATGGTAGGAGAAGGGAGAGTACACATGGAGTGAGGATAGGAGAGGAGGAAGTACACCGGGAGTGAGGTTAGGAGAGGGGAGCCTATACTGGGAGTGACAGAAGGAGAGGCGTGAGTGCAACAGGAGTGAGGTTAGGAGAGGGGAGAGTACACCAGGATTTAGGGTAGGAGAGGGGAAGTGTACACCAGGAGTGAAGGGAGGAGAGGGGAGAGTACACCAGGAGTGAGGGTAGGAGAACGGAGAGTACAGCAGGAGTGAGGGTAAGAGAAGGGAGAGTACACTGGGAGTGAGGGTAGGAGAGGGGAGAGTACACTGGGAGTGAGGGTAGGAGAGGTGAGTACACCAGGAGTGAGGGTAGGAGAGGGCACTGTACACCAGAAGGGAGGAGAGGAGAGGGGAGATTACACCAGAAGTGAGGGTAGATGAGGGGAGAGCATACAAGGAGTGAGGGAAGGAGAAGGGAGAGTACACCAGGAGTGAGGGTACGAAAGGAAAGAGTACCCAGTGTGAGGGTAATAGGGAGGAGAGGACACCAGGAATGAGGAAAGGTGAGAGGAGATTACAGCAGGAGCGAGGGTAGGAGAGGGGAGAGTAAACCAGGATTGAGGGTAGGAGAAAGAGTTCCCCACGAGTGAGGGTAGGAGAGGGTAGAGTACACCACGAGTGAGGGTAAGAGAGGGAAGCGTACACCAGGAGTGACGGTAGAAAAGGGGAGAGCACACCAGGAGTGATGGTAATAGAGGGGACAGTACACGTTGAGTGAGGATAGGAGAGGGGAATATACATCGAGAGTGAGGGTAGGATAGGGGAGCGTATACTGGGAGTGAGGGAAGGAGAGGGGGTGTGTACCCCAGGAGTGAGTGAAGGAGAGGGGAAATGTACACCAGGAGTGAAGGTAGGAGAGGGGAGAGAACAGAAGGAGTGAGGGTAGTAGAGGAGAGAGTAGACCAGGGGAGAGGGTAGAATAGGGCCGAGTACACCAGGACCGAGGGTAGGAGAGGGGACAGTAAACCAAGGGTGAGGGTAGGAGACGCGAGAGCACACGAGGGGTGATGTTAGGAAAGGGGAGAGTACACTAGGAGTGCGGGTGTGAGAGAGGAGAGCACACCAGGAGTGATGGTAGAACAGGAAAGAGTACACCAGGAGTGGCGGTAGGAGAAGGGAGAGTACACCAGGAGTGACTGTAGGAGAGAGGACAATACACCAGGAGTGATGGTCGGAGAGGGGACAGTACACAAGTAGTGATGGCAGAAGAAAAGAGAGTACGCGGGGAGTGAGAATAGGAGAGGGGGAAGTACATCGAGAGAGAGGGTAGGAGAGGGGAGCCTATACCTGGAGTGAGGGAAGGAGAGGGGAGAGTAAACCAGGAGTGAGGGTAGGAGAGGGGAGAGAATGCCAGGAGTGATGGTAGGAGAGGGGAGAGAACACGGGGAGTGAGGATAGGAGAGGGGGGAGTTCACCGGGAGCAAGGGTAGGAGAGGAGAGCGTGTACCGGTGTGATGGTAGGAGAGGGGAGACTATACAAGGGGTGAGGGTAGGAGGGGGCAGAGTACACCAGGAGTGAGCGTAGAAGAGGGGAGAGTACACCAGGAGTGCGGGTAGGAGAGGGCAACGTACACCAAGAGTGAGGGTAGGAGAGGGTTGAATACACCAGGAGTGAGGATAGGAGAAGGGAGAGTACACCGGGAGTGCGGGTAGGAGAGGGGAGAGTAAAACCAGGAGTGAGGGTAGGAGGGGGGAGAATAGACCAGGAGTGAGGATAGGAGAAGGGAGAGTACACTGGGATTGAGGGTAGGAGAGGGGAGAGTACACCAAGTGTGAGGGTAAGAGAGGGGAGAGTACACCAGGAGTGAGTGTAGGAGAGGGGCGAGTACTCCAGGAATGAGGTAGGAGAGGGGAGAGTACACCAGCAGTGAGGGTGGGAGAGAGGAGAGTACACAACCAGTCAGGGTAGGAGATGGGAGAGTACACCAGGCGTGAGGGTAGGAGAGGGGAGTGTACACCAGGATTGAGGTAGGAGAGTGGAGACTACACCAGGAGTGAGGGTAGGAGACGTGAGAGTACACAAGCAGTGACGGTAGTAGAGGGGTGAGTACACGAGGAGTGAGGGTAGCATTGGGTAGAGTACACCAGGAGTGAGGGCATGAGAGGGCTCAGTTCACCAAGAGTGAGGGGAGGAAAGGGGAGATTACACAAAGGGTGAGTGTAGATGAGGGGAGAGCACACAAGGAGTGAGGGTAGGAGAGGGGAGAGAACCCCAGGTGTGAGGGTGAGAGAGCAGAGTACACCAGGAATGAGGGTAGGTGACGGGAGATTACTCTAGGAGCAAGGGTAGGAGAGGGGAGAGTACACCACGAGTGAGGGTAGGATTGGGGAGAGTACACTAGGAGTGAGGGCAGGAGAGGGCACAGTTCACCAGGACTGAGGGGAGGAGAGGGGAGATAACACCAGGAGTGAGTGTACGAGAGGAGAGAGTATCCCAGGAGTGAGGGTAGGAGAGAGCAGAGTACACCAGGAATGAGGGTAGATGAGGGGAGATTATAGCAGGAGCAAGGGTAGGAGAGGGGACAGTAAACCAGGTTTGAGGGTAAGAGAAGGGAGAGTACACCAGGAATGAGGGTAAGAGAGGGTAGAGTACACCAGGAGTGAGGGTAGGAGAGGGGAGAGTACACCAGGAGTGATGGTAGGAGAGGGGAGAGTACATCAGGAGTGACTGTAGGAGAGGGGACAGTACACCATGAGTGATGGTAGGAGAGGGGAGAGTATACGAGAAGTGAGTTTAGGACAGGTGAGAGTACATCAGGGGTGAGGGTATGAGTGGGACAAGTACACCAGAAGTGAGGGTTGGATTGGGGAGAGTACACTAGGAGTGAGGGCAGGAGGGGGCACAGTTCACCAGGAGTGATGGTAGGAGAGGGAAGAGTATACAAGGGGTGAGGGTAGGAGAGGGCAGACTACACCAGGAGTGAGCGTAGGAGATGGCATAGTACAACAGGAGCGAGGATAGGAGGGGGGTGATTACTCCAGGGGCGAGGGAAAGAGAGGAGAGAGTGCACCAGGAGTGAGGGTAGCAGAGGGCAAGGTACACCAGGAGTGAGGGCAGGAGAAGGGAGAGTACACCGGGAGTGAGGGTAGGAGAGGGGAGAGTACACCAAGTGTGAGGGTAAGAGAGGGGAGGGTACATCAGGAGTGAGGGTAGGAGAGCGGCGAGTACACCAGGAGAGAGGCTAGAAGAGGGGAGAGTACACCAGGAGTGAAGATAGGATGGGGAGATTACACTAGGAGTGAGGCCAGGAGAGGGCACAGTTCACCAGGAATGAGGGGAGGAGAGGGGAGATTACACAAGGAGTGAGTGTAGATGAGGGGAGAGCACACAAGGAGTGAGGGTAGGAGAGGGGAGAGTACATCAGGAGTGAGGGTAGGAGAGGGGAGAGTACACTGGGAGTGAGCGTAGGAGAGGGGGGATTACACCAGGACTGAGGGTAGGAGAGGGGCAGTACAGAAGGAATGAGTTTAGGGGAGTGGAGAGTACACAGTGAATGAGGGTAGGAGAGGGTGTGCACACCGGGAGTGAGGGTAGGAGAGGGGGGAGTACAACGAGAGAGAGGGTAGGAGAAAGGAAGTTTACGCCAGGAGTTAGGGTAGTGGAGGTGTGAGTACACCAGGAATGTGGGTAGGAGAGGGGTGAGTACACCAGGAGTGAGGGTAGGAGAGTGGAGAGTACAATCGGAGTAAGAGTAGGAGAGGGGAAGTGTACATCAGGAGTGAGGGTAGAAGAGGGGAGAGTACACCAGGAGTGAGGGTAGGAGAGTGGAGAGTATAACCGGAGTGAGGGTAGAAGAGGAGAGAGTACAACTGGGGTGAGGGTAGGAGAGGGGACAGTAGGCCAGGATGGAGGGTAGGAGATGGGAGAGTACACATGGAAGGAGGGTAGGGGAGTGGAGAGTACAATGGGAGAGAGAGTCGGAGAGGGGGTTTTCACCGGGAGTGAGGCTAGGAGAGGGGAGAGTAGACCAGGAGTGAAGGTAGGAGAGGGGTGAGTACACCGGGCATGAGGGTAGGAGAGGGGAGAGTACACCAGAATTTAGGGTAGGAGAGGGGAGAGTACGCAAGGAGTGAGGGTAGGAGAGGGGAGAATACACGGGCAGTGAGGGTAGGAGAGGGGAGAGTATAACCGGAGTGAGGGTAGAAGAGGAGAGAGTACAACTGGAGTGAGGGTAGGAGAGGAGACCGTAGGCCAGGATGGAGAGTAGGAGATGGGAGAGTACACATGGAAGGAGGGCAGGGGAGTGGAGAGTACAACGGGAGAGAGAGTCGGAGAGGGGGTTTTCACCGGAAGTAAGGCTAGGAGAGGGGAGAGTAGACCAGGAGTGAAGGTAGGAGAAGGGTGAGTACACCGGGCATGAGGGTAGGAGAGGGGAGAGTACACCAGGATTTAGGGTAGGAGAGGGGAAGTGTACACCAGGAGTGAAGGTAGGAGATGGGAGAGTAAACCAGGAGTGAGGGTAGGAGAGGGGAGAGTACAGCAGGATTGTGGGTAGGAGAGGGGAGAGTACAGCAGGAGTGAGGGTAGGAGAGGGGAGAGTACACCAGGATTGAGGGTTGGAGAGCGGAGAGTACACCAGTAGAAGGTAGGTGAGGTGACAAGACCCCGGAAGTGAGGGTAGGAGAGGGCTTAGTACACCAGGATTGATGTAGGAGAGGGGAGTGTACACCAGGAGTGAGGGTAGGAGAGGGGAGTGTACACCAGGAGTGAGGGTAGGAGTGGGGAGCGAACACCAGGAGTGAGGGTAGGAGAGCGCACAGTTCACCAGGAGAGAGGCGAGGAGAGGGGAGATTACACCAGAAGTGCGGGTAGATGAGGGGAGAGCACACAAGGAGTGAGGGTCAGAGAAGGGAGAGTACAACAGGAGTGAGGGTACGAGAGGGGAGAGCACACCAGGAGTGACAGTAGGAGAGGGGAGAGCACACCAGGAATGATGGTAGGAGAGGCGAGAGTACACGGGGAGTGAGAATAGGAGAGTAGAGCCTATGCCGGGAGTGAGGGAAGGAGAGGCGTGAGTGCAACAGGAGAGAGGGTAGGAGAGGGGGAGCCTAAACCAGGAGTGAATGTATGAGAGGGGGGTGTACACCAGGAGTGAGGGTGGGAGAGGGGGGAGTATACCAAGAATGAGGGTAGGAGAGGGGAGAGTACACCAGGAGTGAGGGTAAGGCATGGGAGAGTACACCTGGGGTGAGGGTACGAGAGGGGACAGTACAACAGAAGTGAGGGTCGTCGAGGGGAGAGTACACCAGGAGTGAGGGTAGGAGAGGGGAGAGTACACCAGGAGTGCGGAAAGGAGAGGGGAGAGTACACCAAGAGTGAGGGTAGGAGAGTGGGGGGGTCAACACCAGGAGTGAGTGTAGGAGATGGGACTGTACACCAGAAGTGAGGTTGGGAGAGGGGAGAGTACACCAGGAGTGAGGGTAAGAGAGGGGAGAATACACCAGGATTGAGGGTAGGAAAGGACTGTACACCAGGAGTGAGGTTGGGAGAGGGGAGAGTACACCAGGAGTGAGGGTAAGAGAGGGGACAATACACCAGGATTGAGGGTAGGAGAGGGGACTGTACACCAGGAGTGAGGGTAGGACAGGGGAGAGTACACCAAGGGTGAGGGTACGAGAGGGGAGAGCACACCAGGAGTGAGGGTAGGAGAGGGGAGAGTACACCAGGTGCAACGGTAGGAGAGGGGAGAGCACACCAGGAGCGATGGTAGGAGAGGGGAGAGTACACGGGGAGTAAGGATAGGAGAGGGGGGTGTAGTACACCAGGATTGAGGGTAGGAGAGAGGGAGACTACACCAGGAGTGAGTGTAGGGGAGGGAACTGTACACCAGGAGTGAGGGTAAGACAGGGGAGAGTACACCAGGGGTGAGGGTACGAGAGGGGAGAGTACAACAGGAGTGAGGGTCGGAGAGGGGAGACTACACCAGGAGTGAGGGTACAATTGGGGAGAGTACACTAGGAGTGAGGGCAGGAGAGGGCACTGTTCACCAGGAGTGAGAGGAGGGGAGGGGAGATTACACCAGGAGTGAGTGTAAATGAGGGGAGAGTACACCAGGAGTGAGGGTAGGAGAGGGGACAGTCCCTCAGGAGTGAGGGTAGGAGCAAGCAGAGTACATCAGGAATGAGGGTAGGTGAGGGGAGCTTACAGCAGGAGTGACGGTACGAGAGGGGACAGTACACGAGGTGTGATGGTAGGAGAGGTGAGAGTACACGGGAAGTGAGGATAGGAGAGGGGGAGGTACATCGGGAGTGAGGGTAGGAGAGGGGAGCCTATGCCGGGACTGAGGGAAGGAGAGGGGAGAGTAAACCAGGAGTGAAGGTAGGAGAGCGGAGAGTACACTAGGATTGCAGCTCTGAGAGGGGACTGTACACCAAGAGTGAGGGTAGGAGAGGGCAGAATACACCAGGAGTGAACATAGGAGAGGGCAGGGTGCACCAGGAGTGAGGATAGGAGACGGGTGATTACTCCAGGAGTGAGGGTAAGAGAGGGAAGAGTGCACCAGGAGCAAAAGTAGGTGAGGGGAGAATACACCAGGAGTGAGGATAGGAGAAGGGAGAGTACACCGGGAGTGAGCGTAGGAGAGGGGAGAGTACACCAGGATTGAGGGTAAGAGAAGGGAGAGTACACCAGGAGTGATGGTAGGAGAGGGGAGGGTACACCAGGAGTGACTGTAGGAGAGGGGACAGTAAACCAGGAGTGATGGTAGGAGAGAGGGGAGTACACCGGAAGAGAGGGAAGTAGAGGGGAGAGCACACCAGGAGTGACAGTAGGAAAGGGGAGAGTACACCAGGAGTGCGGGTAGGAGAGGGGAGTGTACACCAGGAGTGAGGGTAGGAGAGAGGAGAGTACAGCAGGAATGAGGTAGGAGAGGGGAGAGTACACCAGGAGTGAGGGTGGGAGAAAAGTGAGTACACAACCAGTGAGGGTAGGAGAGGGGAGAGTAAACCAGGTGTGACGGTAGGAGAAGGGAGAGTACACCAGGAGTGATGGTAGGAGAGGGGAGAGTACACCAGGAGTGAGGATAGGAGAGGGGAGAGTATACAAGGGGTGAGGGTAGGAGAGGGCAGAGTACACCAGGAATGAGCGTAGGAGAGGGGAGAGTACACCAGGAGTGAGGGTAGGAGAGGGGAGAGTACACCAGGATTGAGGTAGGAGAGGGGAGACTATACCAGGAGTGAGGGTAGGAGAGGGGAGAGTACACAAGCAGTGACGGTAGTAGAGGGGAGAGTACACCAGGAGTGAGGGTAGGATTGGGGAGAGTACACCAGGAGTGAGGGCAGCAGAGGGGAGACTACACGAGGAGTGAGGGTACGAGAGGGGAGAGTACCACAGGAGTGAGGGTAGGAGAGAGAAGAGTACACTAGGAATGAGGGTAGGTAAGGGGAGATTACAGCAGGAGCGAGAGTAGGAGAGGGTAGAATAAACCAGGATTGAGTGCCAGAGAAGGGAGAGTACACCAGGAGTGACGGTAGGAGAGGAGAGTCTATACCGGGAGTGACGGAAGGAGAGGCGTGAATGCAACAGGAGTGAGGTTTTGAGAGGAGAGATTACACCAGGAGTTAGGGTAGGAGAGGCGGAGTCTACACCGGGAGTGAGGGTAAGACAGCGGAGTAAACCAGGGGTGAGGGTACGAGAGGGGAGAGTACACCAGGAGTGAGGATAGGAGAGGGGAGAGTACACCAGGACTGAGTGCAGGTGAGCGGAGAATACATCAGGAGTGACGGTAGGAGAGGGAAGAGTACACCAGGAGTGATGGTAGTAGAGGGGACAGTACACCAGGAGTGATGGTAGGAGTGGGGAGAGTACACTAGGAGTGCGGGTAGGAGAGGGGAGTGTACACCAGGAGTGATGGTAGGAGAGGGGATGGTACACGGGGAGTGAGGATAGGAGAGGGGGAAGTTCACCGGGAGCAAGGGTAGGAGAGGGGAGAGTAAACAAGGAGTGAGGATAGGAGAGGGGAGAATACACCAGGACTGAGGGTAGGAGAGGGGAGAGTACACCAGGGGTGAAGGTAGGAGAGGGGAGAGTACACCAGGGGTGAGGGTAGGAGAGGGGAGAGTACACGAGGAGTGAGGGCAGGAGAGGACACAGTTCACCAGGAGTGAGGGCAGGAGAGGGGAGATTACACAAGGAGTGAGTGTAGAAGAGGAGAGAGCACACAAGGAGTGAGGTTAGAAGAGAGCAGAGTAAACCAGGAATGAGGCTAGGTGAGGGGAGATTTCAGCAGGAGCGAGGGTAGGAGAGAGGATACTAAAAAAGGATTGAGGGTAAGAGAAGGGAGACTACAGCAGGAGTGAGGGTAGGAGAGGAATGAGTACACGGGGAGTGAGGATAGGAGAGGGGAGCCTATGCCGGAAGTGAGGGAAGGAGAGGCGTGAGTGCAACAGGAGTGAGGGTAGGAGAGGGGTGAGTACACCAGGAGTAAGTGTAGGAGAGGGGGTTGTACACCAGGAATCAGGGTGAGAGAGGGGAGAGTATACCAGGAATGAGGGTAGGAGAGGGGAGAGTACACCAGGAGTGAGGGTAAGACAGGGGAGAGTACATCTGGGGTGAGGGTACGAGAGGGGAGAGTACACAAGGAGTGAGGGTAGTAGAGGGGAGAGAGCATCAGGAGTGAGGGCAGGAGAGGGGAGAGCACACCAGGAGTGAGGGTAGTAGAGGGGAGAGTACACCAGGATTGAGGGCAGGAGAGGGGCGAGTACACCAGGGGTCAGGGTTGGAGAGGGGAGAGCACACCAGGAGTGAGGGTAGGAGAGGGGAGAGTACACCAGGAGTGAGGGTCGGAGAGGGGAGAGCACACCAGGAGTGAGAGTAGGAGAGGGGAGAGTACACCAGGAGCAGGGTAGAAGAGGGGGAGTCTACACAATGATTGAGTATTGGAGAGGGGAGTGTACACCAGTGAGGGTAGGACAGGGGAAATGTACACCAGGAGTGAGGGAAGGAGATGGGAGAGTAAACCAGGAATGAGAGTAGGAGAGGGTGAGTACACCTGAGCTAGGGTAGGAGAGTGGAGAGTACACCGAGAGTGAGGGTGGGAGAGTGAAGTGTACACGAGGACTGAGGGTAGGAGAGGGGACTGTACACCAGAAGTGAGGATAGGACAGGGGAGAGTACACCAGGGGTGAGGGTAGGAGAGGGGAGAGCACACCAGGAGCGATGGTAGGAGAGGGGATTGTACACAGGGAGTGAGGATAGGAGAGGAGGGTGTAGTACACCAGGAGTGAGGATAGGAGAGGGGAGAGTACACCAGGAGTGAGGGTAGGAGAGGGGATAGTACTCCAGGAGTGAGGGTAGTAGAGGGGAGAGTACACCAGGAGTGAGGGTCGGAGAGGAGAGAGTACACCAGGAGTGAGGGTAGGAGAGGGGAGAGTACACCAGGAGTGAGGGTAGGAGACGGGGAGTCTACACAATGAGTGAGTGTTGGAGAGGGGAGTGAAAAACCAGGAGTGAGGGTAGGAGAGGGGAAATGTACACCCGAGCGAGGGTAGGAGAATGGAGAGTACACTGGGAGTGAGGGTGGGAGAGGGGAGAGTACACCAGGAGCAATGGTAGCAGAGGAAAGTGTACACGGGGAGTGAGGATAGGATAGGGGGGTGTAGTACACCAAGGGACAGGGTAGGAGAGGGGGAGTCTACACAAGGAGTGACTTTAGGGGAGGGGACTGTTCACCAGGAGTGAGGGTAAGACAGGCGAGAGTACACCAGGGGTGAGGGTACGAGATGGGAGAGTACACCAGGAGTGAAGGGGTGAGAGAGGAAGTGTACACCAGGAGTGAGGGTAGGAGAGGGGAGAGTACACCAGGTGTGAGGGTATGATAGAGGAGAGTACACCAGGAGTGATGGTAAGAGAGGGGACAGTACACCAGGAGTGAGGGTATGAGATGGGAGAGTACACCAGGACTGAGGGTAGGATTGGGGAGAGTACACTAGGATTGAGGAAAGGAGGGGGCACAGTTCACCAGGAGTGAGGGTAGGAGAAGGGACAGTACCCCAGGAATGAGGGTAGGAGAGAGCAGAGTACACCAGGAATGAGAGTAGGTGAAGGGAGATTACCGCAGGAGCGAGGGTAGGAGAGGGGAGAGTAAACCATTATTGAGGGTAAGAGGAGGGAGTGTACACCAGGAGTGAGGGTAGGAGAGGGTAGAGTACACCAGGAGTGAGGGTAGGAGAAGGGAGAGCAAACCAGGATTGAGGGTAAGAGGAGGGAGTGTTCCCCAGGAGTGAGGGTAGGAGAGGGTAGAGTACACCAGGAGTGAGGGTAGGAGAAGGGAGAGTACCCCAGGAATGAGGGTAGGAGAGAGCAGAGTACACCAGGAAGGAGAGTAGGTGAAGGGAGATTACCGCAGGAGCGAGGGCAGGATAGGGGAGAGTAAACCAGGATTGAGGGTAAGAGAAGGGAGTGTACAACAGG
Organism: Carcharodon carcharias; assembly: GCF_017639515.1. NCBI lineage: Eukaryota > Metazoa > Chordata > Chondrichthyes > Lamniformes > Lamnidae > Carcharodon > Carcharodon carcharias. Next base: position 70,519,209 of record NC_054479.1, read on the forward strand.
ATTGAGGGTAGGAGAGGGGAGAGTACACCAGGAGTGACGGTAGGAGAGGTGACAGTACACCAGGAGTGATGGTAGGAGAGGGGACAGTTACCAGGAGTGATGGTAGGAGAGGAGACAGTACACGGGGAGTGAGGATAGGAGAGGGGTAAGTACACTGGGAGTGAGGGTAAGAGAGGGGAGAGTACACCAGGAGTGAGGGTAGGAGAGGGAGAATCTACACCAGGAGTGAGTGTAGGGGAGGGGACTGTACACCAGGAGTGAGGGTAAGACAGGGGAGAGTACACCAGGAGTGAGGGTACGAGAGGGGAGAGTACACCAGGAGTGAGGGTGTGAGAGTGGAAGTGTACACCAGGGGTGAGGGTACGAGAAGGGAGTGTACACCAGGAGTGAGGGTAGGAGAGGGGAGAGTACACCAGGAGTGAGGGTGTGAGAGTGGAAGTGTACACCAGGAGTGAGGGTACGAGAGGGGAGAGTACACCAGGTGTGATGGTGTGAGAGAGGAAGTGTACACAAGGTGTGAGGGTAGGAGAGAGGAGAGTACACCAAGAATGAGGGCAGGAGAGGGGAGAGTACACCAGGAGTGAGGCTAGGAGAGGTGAGAGTACACCAGGAGTGAGGGTACGAGAAGGGAGAGTACACCAGGAGTGAGGCTAGGAGAGGTGAGAGTACACCAGGAGGGAGGGTGTGAGAGAGGAAGTGTACACCAGGAATGAGGGTAGGAAAGGGCAGAGTACACCAGGAGTGAGGGTAGGAGAGGGGAGAGTACACCAGGAATGAGGGCAGGAGAGGGGAGAGTACACCAGGAGTGAGGGTAGGAGATGGGAGAGTACACCAGGAACGAGGGTAGGAGAGGGAAGAGTACACCCGAGAAGGGTTAGGAGAGGGGAAAATACAAGGGGAGTGATCGGGGGATAGGGGAGAGTGCACCAGGAGTGAGGGCAAGAGAGGTGAGAGTACACCAGGAGGGAGGGTGTGAGAGAGGAAGTGAACACCAGGAGTGAGGGTAGGAGAGGGGAGAGTACAACAGAAGTCAGGGTAGGACAGGAGAAATGTACACGAGGAGTGAGGGTAGGAGATGGGAGAGTACACCAGGAGTGAAGGTAGGAGAGAGGTCTGAACACCAGGAGTGAGGGTAGGAGAGGGGACTGTACACCAGGAGTGAAGGTAGGAGAGGGGAAAGTGCACTAGGATTGAGGAAAGGAGGGAGCACAGTTCAGCAGGAATGAGGGGAGGAGAGGGGTTATTATAACAGGAGTGAGTCTAGATGAGGGGAGAGCACAGAAGAAATGAGGGTGGGAGAGGGGAGAGTACACCAGGAGTGAGTGTAGGGGAGGGGACTGCACACCAGGAGTGAGGGTAGGTGAGGGGAGATTACCGAAGGAGCGAGGGTAGGAGAGGGAAGAGTAAACCAGGATAGAGGGTAAGAGAAGAGAGTGTACACCAGGAGTGAGCGTGTGAGAGAGGAAGTGTACACAATGTGTGAGGGTAGGAGAGAGGAGAGTACACCAGGAGTGAGGGTAGGAGAGGGGAAAGTATATCATGAGTGAGGCTAGGAGAGGGGAGAGTACACCAGGAGTGAGGGTACGAGAGGGGAGAGTACACCAGGAGTGAGGGTAGGAGAGGGGAAATGTACACCAGGAGTGAGGGTAGCAGAGGGGAGAGTACACCCGAGCAGGGTAGGAGAGGGGAGCGTACAAGGGGAGTAATGGGGGGAGAGGTGAGAGTACACCAGGAGGGAGGGTGTGAGAGAGAAAGTGTACACCAGGAGGGAGGGTAGGAGAGGGGAGAGTACACCAGGAGTGAGGGTAGGAGAGGGGAGAGTACACCAGGAGTGAAGGCAGGAGACGGGAGAGTACACCAGAAGTGAGGGTACGAGAGGGGAGAGTACACCAGGAGAGAGGGTAGGAGAGGGGGGGTCTACAACAGGAGTGAGTGTAGGAGAGGGGAGTGTACACCAGGAGTGAGGGTAGGAGAGGGAAAATGTACACCAGGAATGAGGGTAGGAGAGGGGAGTGTACACCCGAGCGGGGGTAGGAGAGGGAAGTGAAAACCGAGAGTGAGGCTGGGAGAGGGGAGAGTGCACCAGGAGTGAGGGTAGGACAGGGGAGAGTACCCAAGGGCTGAGGGTACGAGAGGGGAGAGTACACCAGGAGTGAGGGTAGGAGAGGGGAGAGTACACCAGGAGTGAAGGCAGGAGACGGGAGAGTACACCAGAAGTGAGGGTACGAGAGGGGAGAGTACACCAGGAGAGAGGGTAGGAGAGGGGGGGTCTACAACAGGAGTGAGTGTAGGAGAGGGGAGTGTACACCAGGAGTGAGGGTAGGAGAGGGAAAATGTACACCAGGAATGAGGGTAGGAGAGGGGAGTGTACACCCGAGCGGGGGTAGGAGAGGGAAGTGAAAACCGAGAGTGAGGCTGGGAGAGGGGAGAGTGCACCAGGAGTGAGGGTAGGACAGGGGAGAGTACCCAAGGGCTGAGGGTACGAGAGGGGAGAGTACACCAGGAGTGAGGGTAGGAGAGGGGAGAGTACACCAGGAGTGACGGTATGAGAGGTGACAGTACACCCGGAGTGATGGTAGGAGAGGGGACAGTTACCAGGAGTGATGGTAGGAGAGGAGAGAGTACACAGGGAGTGAGGATAGGAGAGGGGTAATTACACCGGGAGTGAGGGTAGGAGAGGGGAGAGTACACCAGGCGTGAGGGTAGGAGAGTGGGAATCTACACCAGGAGTGAGTGTAGGGGAGGGGACTGTACACCAGGAGTGAGGGTAAGACAGGGGACAGTTACCAGGAGTGATGGTAGGAGAGGAGATAGTACACAGGGAGTGAGGATAGGAGAGGGGTAAGTACACCGGGAGTGAGGGTAGGAGAGGGGAGAGTACACCAGGAGTGAGGGTAGGAGAGGGGGAATCTACACCAGGAGTGAGTGTAGGGGAGGGGGCTGTACACCAGGAGTGAGGGTAAGGCAGGGGACAGTTACCAGGAGTGATGGTAGGAGAGGAGAGAGTACACAGGGAGTGAGGATAGGAGAGGGGTAAGTACACCGGGAGTGAGGGTAGGAGAGGGGAGAGTACACCAGGAGTGAGGGTGTGAGTGTGGAAGTGTACACCAGGAGTGAGGGTACGAGAGGGGAGAGTACACCAAGAATGAGGGCAGGAGAGGGGAGAGTACACCAGGATTGAGGCTAGGAGAGGTGAGAGTACACCAGGAGTGAGGGTAGGAGAAGGGAGAGTACACCAGGAGTGAGGCTAGGAGAGGTGAGAGTACACCAGGAATGAGGGCAGGAGAGGGGAGAGTACACCAGGAGTGACGGTTGGAGAGGGGGAGTCTGCACCAGGAGTGAGTGTAGGGGAGGGGACTGTACACTAGGAGTGAGGGTAAGACAGGGGAGAGTACACCAGGGGTGAGGGTACGAGAGTGGAGAGTACACCAGGAGTGAGGGTGTGAGAGTGGGAGTGTACACCAGGAGTGAGGGTACGAGAGGGGAGAGTACACCAGAAGTGAGGGTGTGAGAGAGGAAGTGTACACAAGGTGTGAGGGTAGGAGAGAGGAGAGTACACCAGGAGTGAGAGTAGGAGAGGGGAGAGTACACCAGGAGTTAGGCTAGGAGAGGGGAGAGTACACCAGGAGTGAGGGTAGGAGAGGGGGAGTCTACACCAGGAGTGAGTGTAGGGGAGGGGATTGCACACCAGGAGTGAGGATAAGACAGGGGAGAGTACACCAGGGGTGAGGGTACGAGAGGGGAGAGTACACCAGGAGTGAAGGGGTGAGAGAGCCAGTGTACACCAGGAGTAAGCGTAGGAAAGGGGATAGTACACTAGGAGTGAGGGTAGGAGTGGGGACAGTACACCAGGAGTGAAGGCAGAAGAGGGGAGAGTACACTAGGAGTGCGGGTAGGAGAGGGGAGTGTACACCAGGAGTGATGGTAGGAGAGGGGAGAGTACAAGGGGAGTGAGGATAGGAGAGGGGGGAGTTCACCGGGAGCAAGGGAAGGATAGGGGAGAATAAACAAGGAGTGAGGGTAGGAGAGGGGAGTGTACACCAGGAGTGAGCGTAGCAGAGGACAGAGCACAGCAGGAGTGAGAATAGGAGAGGGGAGAATACACCAGGAGTGAGGATAGGAGAAGGGTGAGTACACCAAGTGTGAGGATAGGAGAGGGGAGAGTACACCAGGAATGAGGTAGCAGAGGGGAGTGCACACAACCAGTGAGGGTAGGAGACGGGAGAGTACACCAGGAGTGAGGGTAGGACAGGGGAGAGTACACAGGGGGTGTGGGTACGAGAGGGGAGAGTACACCAGGAGTAAGGGTACGAGAGGGGAGAGTTCACTAGGAGTGAGGGTAGGATTGGGGAGAATGCACTAGGATTGAGGAAAGGAGGGGGCACATTTCACCAGGAGTGAGGGGAGGAGGGGGTGATTACAACCGGAGTGAGTGTAGATAAGGGGAGGGCACAGAAGGAGTGAGGGTAGGAGAGGGGAGAGTACAGCAGGAGTGAGGGTACGAGAGGCGAGAATGCTCCAGGAGCGAGGGTAGGAGAGGAGAGAATACATCAGGAGTAAGGGTAGGAGAGGGGGAGTCTACAACAGGAGTGAGTGTAGGGGAGAGGACTGTACCCCAGGAGTGAGGGTAGGAGATGGGAGAGTACACCAGCAGTGAGGGAAAGAGAGGGGAGAGTACACCAAGAGTGAGGGTAGGGGAGGGGACTGAACACCAGGAGTGAAGGTATGAGAGAGGAGAGTACACCAGGAGTGATGGTAAGAGAGGGGAGAGTACACCAGGAGAGAGGGTACGAGAGGGGAGAGTACACCAGGAGTGAGGGTAGGATTGGGGAGAGTGAACTAGGATTGAGGATAGGAGGGGGCACAGTTCACCAGGAGTGAGGGGAGGAGTGGGGTGAATAAACCAGGAGTGAGTGTAGATGAGGGGAGAGCACAGCAGAAATGAGAGTAGGCGAGGGGAGATTACCGCAGGAGCGAGGGTAGGAGAGGGGAGAGTAAACCAGGATTGAGGGTAAGAGAAGGGAGTGTACACCAGGAGTGAGGGTAGGAGAGGGTAGAGAGAACCAGGAGTGAGGGTAGGAGCGGGGAGAGTACACCAGGAGTGATGGTAGGAGAGGGGAGAGTACACCAGGAGTGATGGTAGGAGACTTGACAGTCCACCAGGAGTGATGGTAGGAGAGGTGACAGTACACCAGGAGTGATGGTAGGAGAGGGGAGAGTACACCAGGAGTGAGGGTAGGAGAGGGGGTGTCTACACCAGGAGTGATTGTAGGGGAGGAGACTGTACACCAGGAGTGAGGGTAAGACAGGGGAGAGTACACCAGGGGCGAGGGTACGAGAGGGTAGAGTGCACCAGGAGTGAGGGTGTGAGAGAGGAAGTGTGCACAAGGTGTGAGGGTATGAGAGAGGATAGTACACCAGGAGTGCGGCCAGGAGAGGGGAAAGTACACCAGGAATGAGGCTAGGAGAGGGGAGAGTACACCAGGAGTGAGGGTAGGAGAGGGGAGAGTACACCAGGAGTAAGGGTAGGAGAGGGGAGTGTACTCCCGAGCGGGGGTAGGAGAGGGAAGAGAATACCGGGAGTGAGGGTGGGAGAGGGGACTGTACACCCGGAGTGAGGGTACGAGAGGGGAGAGTACACCAGGAGTGAGGGTAGGATTGGGGAGAGTACACTAGGATTGAGGAAAGGAAGGGGCACAGTTCACAAGGAATGAGAGGAGGAGAGGGGTGATTACAACAGGAGTGAGTGTAGATGAGGGGAGAGCACAGAAGGAGTGAGGGTACGAGAGGTGAGAGTACCCCAGGAGTGAGGGTACGAGAGGGGAGAGTGCCCCAGGAGCGAGAGTAGGAGAGAGCAGAGTACACCAGGAATGAGGGCAGTTGAGGGGAGATTACCGCAAGAGCGAGGGTGGGAGAGGGGAGAGTAAACCAGGATTGAGAGTAAGAGAAGGGAGTGTACAGCAGGAGTCAGGGTAGGAGAGGGGAGAATAAATCTGGAGTGAGGGTAGGAGAAGGGGGAGTTCACAGGGAGCAAGGGTAGGAGAGGGGAGCGCGTTGCGGGAGTGAGGGAAGGAGAGGCGTGAGTACAACAAGAGTGATGGTAGGAGAGATGTGAGCGCACCAGGAGTTCAGGAAGGAGAGGGGAGAGTACACCAGGTGTGAAGGTATGAGAGAGGAAGTGTACACCAGATGTGAGGGTACGAGAGGGGAGAGTACACCAGGAGTGAGGGCAGGAGAGGGAGGGTATACAACAGGAGTGAGTGTAGGAGAGGGGAGTGTACACCAGGAGTGAGGGTAGGAGAGGGGAAATGTACACCAGGAGTGAGGGTAGGAGAGGGGAGAGTACACCAGGAGTGATGGGGGGAGAGGGGAGAGAGTACACCAGGAGTGAGGGTGTGAGAGAGGAAATGTACATCAGGAGTGAGGGTAGGAGAGGGGAGAGTATACCAGGAGTGAGGGTAGGAGAGGGGAGAGTACACCAGGAGTGAGGGCAGGAGAGGGGAGAGTACACCAGGAGTGAGGGTAGGAGAGGGGTCTGTACACCAGGAGAGAGGGTAGGACAGAGGAGAGTACACCAGAGGTGAGGGTAGGAGAGGGGAGAGTACACCAGGGGTGAGGGTAGGAGAGGGGAGAGTACACCAGGAGTGAGGGTAGGAGAGGGGTGAGTACACCAGGGGTGAGGGTAGGAGAGGGGAGAGTACACCAGGGGTGAGGGTAGGAGAAGGGGGAATTCACCGGGAGCAAGGGTAGGAGAGGGGACCGTGTTCCGGGAGTGAGGGAAGGAGAGTCGTGAGTACACCAGGAGTGATGGTAGGAGAGGTGTGAGTGCACCAGGAGTTCGGGAAGGAGAGGGGAGAGTACACAAGGTATGAGGGCAGGAGAGGTGGGAATAGAACTGGAGTGAGGGTAGGAGAGGGGAGACTACACCAGGAGTGAAGGTAAGAGAGGGCAGAGTACACTAGGTGTGAGGGTAGGTGAGGGGAGATTACAACAGTAGTGAGTATAGATGAGGGGAGAGCACAGAAAGAGTGTGGGTAGGAGAGGTGAGAGTACACAGGGAGTGAGGATAGGAGAGGAGATTGTACACCAGGAGTGAGCGTAGCAGAGGACAGAGCACACCAGAAGTGAGAATAGGAGAGGGGAGAATACACCAGGAGTGAGGATAGGAGAAGGGTGAGTACACCAAGTGTGAGGGTAGGAGAGGGAAGAGTACACCAGGAGTGAGGCTAGAAGAGGGGAGAGTACAATAGGGGTGAGGATAGGAGAGGGGAGAGTACACCAGGAATGAGGTAGCAGAGGGGAGTGCACACAACCAGTGAGGGTAGGAGACAGGAGAGTACACCAGGAGTGAGGGTAGGACAGGGGAGAGTACACAAGGGGTGAGGGTACGAGAGGGGAGGGTACACCAGGAGTAAGGGTACGAGAGGGGAGAGTTCACCAGGAGTGAGGGTAGGATTGGGGAGAGTGCACTAGGATTGAGGAAAGGAGGGGGCACATTTCACCAGGAGTGAGGGGAGGAGGGGGTGATTACCACAGGAGTGAGTGTAGATGAGGGGAGGGCACAGAAGGAGTGAGGGTAGGAGAGGGGAGAGTACACTAGGAGTGAGGGTACGAGAGGCGAGAATGCTCCAGGAGGGAGGGTAGGAGCAGGGAGAGTACACCAGGAGTAAGGGTAGGAGAGGGGGAGTCTACACTAGGAGTGAGTGTAGGGGAGAGGACTGTACCCCAGGAGTGAGGGGAGGAGAGGGGAGAGTACACCAGGAGTGAGGGAAAGAGAGGGGACTGTCCACCAGGAGTGAGGGTAGGAGAGGGGAAATGTACACCAGGAGTGAGGGCAGGTGATGGGAGAAGACACCAGGAATGAGGGTAGGAGAGGGGAGTGTACAGCCGACCGGGGGTAGGAGAGGGAAGAGAACACCAGGAGTGAGGGTGGGAGAGGGTAAAGTACACCAGGAGTGAGGGAAAGAGAGGGGAGAGTACACCAGGAGTGAGGGTAGGACAGGGGAGGGTACACCAGGGGTGAGGGTACGAGAGGGGAGAGAACACCAAGAGTGAGGGTAGGAGAGGGGGTGGTCTACAACAGGAGTGAGTGTAGGAGAGGGGAGTGAACACCAGGAATGAGGGTAGGAGAAGGGAGAGTACACCCGAGCGGCAGTAGGAGAGGGGAGAGTACAAGGGTAGTGATGGGGGGAGAGGGGAGAGTGCACCAGGAGTGAGGGCAAGAGAGGTGAGAGTACACCAGGAGTGTGGGTACGAGAAGGGAGAGTACACCAGGAGTGAGGTTAGGAGAGGGGGTGGTCGACAACAGGAGTGAGTGTAGGAGAGGGGAGTGTACACCAGGATTGAGGGTAGGAGAGGGGAAATGTACACCAGGAGTGAGGGTAGGAGATGGGAGAGGACACCAGGAGTGAGGGTGGGAGAGGGGAGAATAAACCAGAAGTGAGGGTAGGAGAAGGGGGAGTTCACCGGGAGCAAGGGTAGGAGAGGGTAGCGCATTGCGGGAGTAAATGAAGGAGATGCGTGAGTACAACAGGAGTGATGGTAGGAGAGATGTGAGTGCACCAGGAATTCGGGAAGGAGAGGGGAGAGTACCCCAGGCGTGAGGGTAGGAGAGGTGGGAGTAGAACAGGAGTGATGGTAGGAGAGGTGGGAGACTACACGAGGAGTGAAGGTAGAAGAGGGCAGAGGACACTAGGTGTGAGGGTAGGTGAGGGGACATTACAACAGGAGTGAGTGTAGATGAGGGGAGAGCACAGAAAGAGTGAGGGTAGGAGAGGGGTGAGTACACCAGGAGTGAGGGTAGGAGAGGGGAGAGTACCCTGGAGTGATGGTAGGAAAGGGGACAATACACCAGGATTGATGGTAGGAGAGCGGACAGTACACCAGGAGTGATGGTAGGAGAGGTGACAGTACACCTGGAGTGATGGTAGGAGAGGTGACAGTACACCAGGAGTGATGGAAGGAGAGGGGACAGTCACCAGGAGTGAGGGTAGAAGAGGGGAGAGTACACCAGGAGTGAGGGTAGGAGAGGGGAGAGTACACCAGGAGTTCAGGAAGGAGAAGGGAGAGTACACCAGGAGTTCAGGAAGGAGAAGGGAGAGTACATCAGGTGTAAGGGTAGGAGAGGTGGGAGTACAACAGGAGTGAGGGTAGGAAAGGGGACTCTACACCGGGAGAGAAGGTAGAAGAGGGCAGAGTATACTAGGATTGAGGGGAGGTGAGGGGAGATTACAACAGGAGTGAGTGTAGATGAGGGACAGCACAGATAGAGTGAGGGTAGGAGAGGGGAGAGTACACTGGAGTGAGGGTAGGGGAGGGGAGTCTACACCAGGAGTGAGTGTAGGGGAGGGGACTGTACAACAGGAGAGAGGGTAAGACAGGGAGAGTACACCAGGGGTGAGGGTACGAGAGGGGAGAGTACACCAGGAGTGAAGGTATGAGAGAGGAAGTGTACAACAGGTGTGAGGGTACGAGAGGGGAGAGTACACCAGGAGTGAGAGTGTGAGAGAGGAAGTGTACACAAGGTGTGAGGGTAGGAGAGGGGAGAGTACACCAGGTGTGAGGGTAGGAGAGGGGAGAGTACACCAGGAGTGAAGGTATGAGAGAGGAAGTGTGCAACAGGTGTGAGGGTACGAGAGGGGAGAGCACACCAGGGGTGAGGGTACGAGAGGGGAGAGTACACCAGGAGTGAGGGTGTGAGAGAGGAAGTGTACACAAGGTGTGAGGGTAGGAGAGGGGAGATTACACCAGGAATGAGGAGAGGAGAGAGGAGAGTACACCAGGACTGAGGGTAGGAGATGGGAGAGTACACCCGTGCGGGGGTAGGAGAGGGGAGAGTACACCGGGAGTGATTGGGGGAGAGGGGAGAGTGCACCATGAGTGAGGGCAAGAGAGGTGAGAGTACACCAGGAATGAGGGTGTGAGAGAGGAAGTGTACACCAGGAGTGAGGCTAGGACAGGGGAGAGTACACCAGGGGTGAGGGTAGGATAGGGGTGAGTACACCAGGAGTGAGGGTAGGATTCGGGAGAGTGCACTAGGATTGAGGAAACGAGGGGGCACAGTTCACCAAGAGTGAGGGTACGAGAGGGGAGAGTACACCAGGAGTGAGGATAGGATTGGGGAGAGTTCACTAAGATTGAGGAAACGAGGGGGCACAGTTCACCAAGAGTGAGGGTAGGAGATGGGAGAGTACACCAGGAATGAGGGTAGGAGAGGGAAGAGTACAGCCGAGCGGGGGGAGGAGAGGGAAGAGAACACCAGGTGTGAGGGTGGGAGAGGGGAGGGTATACCAGGAGTGATGGTAGGAGAGGAGAGAGAACACCAGGAGTGATGGTAAGAGAGGGGAGAGTACACCTGGAGTGATGGTAGGAGAGGTGACAGTACACCAGGAGTGATGGTAAGAGAGGGGAGAGTACACGTGGAGTGAGGATAGGAGGGGGGGAAATACACCGGGAGTGAGTGTAGGCGAGGGGAGAGTACACCAGGAGTGAGGGTAGGAGATGGGGAGTCTACACCAGGAGTGAATGTAGGGGAGGGGACTGTACACCAGGAGTGAGGGTGTGAGAGAGGAAGTGTACACCAGGAGTGAGGGTGTGAGAGAGGAAGTGTACACCAGGAGTGAGGGTACGAGAGCGGAGAGTACACCAGGAGTGAGGGTACGAGAGGGGAGAGTACAACAGTAGTGAGAGTAGAAGAGGGGAGAGTACACCCGAGCAGGGTTACGAGAGGGGAGAGTAAACCGGAAGTGATGGGGGGAGAGGGGAGAGTGCACCATGAGTGAGGGCAAGAGAGGTGAGAGTACATCAGGAGTTCGGGTAGGAGAGGAGAGAGTACACCAGGTGTGAGGGTAGGAGAGGTGGGAGTAGAACAGGAGTGAAGGTAGCAGAGGCGAGACTACACTAGGAGTGAAGGTAGGAGAGGGCAGAGTACACTAGGAGTGAAGGTAGGTGAGGGTATATTACAAAAGGAGTGAGTGTAGATGAGGGGAGAGTACAGAAGGAGTGAGGGTAGGAGAGTGGAGAGTACACCAGGAGTGAGGTAGGAGAGGGGAGAGTACAACAGGAGTGAGTCTAGGAGAGGAGAGAGTACACCAGGAGTGTGCGTAGGAGAGGGGAGACTACACCAGGAGTAAGTCTAGGAGAGGGGAGAGTACACCAGGAGTGAGGGTAGAAGAGAGGAAAGTACACCAGGAGTGAGGGCCGGAAAGGGGAGAGTACACCAGGGGTGAGGCCAGAAGAGGGGAGAGTACACCAGGAGTGAGGGTACGAGAGGGGAGAATACATAGGTAGTGAGGGTAGGAGAAGGGGGGTCTACAACAGGACTGAGTGTAGGAGAGGGGAGTGAACACCAGGAATGAGGGTAGGAGAGGGGAAATGTACGCCAGGAATGAGGGTAGGAGATGGGAGAGTACACCCAAGGGGGGTTAGGAGTGGGGAGAGTACACTGGGAGTGATGGGGGGAGAGGGGAGAGTGCACCAGGACTGAGGGCAAGAGAGGTGGGAGTACACCAGGAGTGAGGGTAGGAGAGGGGTTTGTACACCAGGAGTGAGATTAGGACAGGGGATAGTACACCAGAGCGAGGGTAGGAGAGGGGAGTTTACAATGGAACGAGGGTAGGAGAGAGGAAAGTAAACCCGGAGTGATGGTAAGAGAGAGGAAAGTATATCCGGGGTGATGGTAAGAGAGGAGAGAGTACACCAGGATTGAGGGTAGGACAGGAGAGAGTGCACCAGGGGTGAGGGTACGAGAGGGGAGAGCACACAAGGAGTGAGGTATGAGAGAGAAAGTGTACACCAGGAGTGAGGGTTGGAGAGGGGAGAGTATACCAGGTGTGAGGGTAGGACAGGGGAGATTACACCAGGGGTGAGGGTACGAGAAGGGATAGTACACCAGGTGTGAGGGTAGGAGAGGGGAGAGTACACCAGGAGTGAGGGCAGGAGAGGGGAGAGTACACCAAGAGTGAGGGTCGGAGAGGGGAGTGTACACAAGGAGTGAGTGTACGAGAGGGGAGAGTACACATGGAGTAAGGGTAGGAGAGGAGAGAGTACACCTGGAGTGAGGGTAGGAGAGGGGAGAGTACACCATGAGTGAGGGTAGGACATGGGAGAGTACACAGCGGGGGTGAGAGTAGGAAAGGGGAGAGAACGCCAAGAGCGAGGATAGAAGAGGGGAGAGTACACAAGAAACGAGGGTAGGGGAGTGGAGATTACACAGGAAGTGAGGGTAGGAGAGGGGAGAATAAACGAGGAGTGAGGGTAGGAGAGGAGGAAAGCACATCAGGAGTGATGGTAGGAAAGGGGAGAGGACACGGGGAGTGAGGATAGGAGAGGGGGGAGTTCACCGGGAGCAAGGTTAGGAGAGGAGACCGTGTTCCAGGAGTGAGGGAAGGAGAGGTGTGAGTACGACAGGAGTGATGGTAGGAGAGGTGTGAGTGCACCAGGAGTTCAGGAAGGAGAAGGGAGAGTACACCAGGTGTAAGGGTAGGAGAGGTGGGAGTACAACAGGAGTGAGGGTAGGAAAGGGGACTCTACACCGGGAGTGAAGGTAGAAGAGGGCAGAGTATACTAGGATTGAGGGTAGGTGATGGGAGATTACAACAGGAGTGAGTGTAGATGAGGGAGAGCACAGATAGAGTGAGGGTAGGTGAGGGGAGAGTACACCAGGAGTGAGGGTAGGAGAGGGGAGAGTACACCAAGAGTGAGGCTAGGAGAGGGGTGAGTACACCAGGACTGAGGGTACAAGAGGGGAGAATACACCAGTAGTGAGGGTAGGAGAGGGGGGGGGTCTACAACAGGACTGAGTGTAGGAGAGGGGAGTGTACAACAAGAATGAGGGTAGGAGAGGGGAAATGTTCACCAGGAGTGAGGGTAGGAGATGAGAGAGTACACCAGGAATGAGGGTAGGAGAGGGGAGAGTACACCCGAGGGGGGTTAGGAGTAGGGAGAGTACACTGGGAGTGATGGGGGGAGAGGGGAGATTGCACCAGGACTGAGGGCAAGAGAGGTGAGAGTACACCGGGAGTGAGGGTAGGAGAGGGGTCTGTACACCAGGAGTGAGATTATGACAGGGGAGAGTACACCAGGGGTGAGGGTAGGAGAGGGGTGAGTACACCGAAGTGAGGGTAGAAGAGGGGAGTTTACAATGGAATGAGGGTAGGAGAGAGGAAAGTATACCCGGACTGATGGTAAGAGAGGGGAGAGTACATCAGGAGTGAGGGTAGGAGAAGGGACTGTACACCAGGAGTATGGATAGGACAGGGGAGAGTACACCAGGGGTGAGGGTACGAGAGGGAAGAGTACACCAGGAGTGATGGGGGGAGAGGGGAGAGTGCACTAGGAGTGAGGGCAAGAGAGGTGATAGTACACCAGGAGTTCGGGTAGGAGAGGGGAGAGTACACCCGAGCGGGGTTAGGAGAGGGGAGAGTACACTGGGAGTGATGGGGGGAGAGGGGAGCGTGCACTAGGAGTGAGGGTAAGAGAGGTGGAAGTACACCAGGAGTTCAGGTAGGAGAGGGGAGAGTACACCAAGCGTGAGGTAGGAGAGGTGGGAGTAGAACAGGAGTGAGGGTAGCAGAGGGGAGACTACCCCAGGAGTGAAGGTAGGAGAGGGCAGAGTACACTAGGAGTGAGGGTAGGTGAGGGGAGATTACGACAGGAGTGAGTTTAGATGAGGGGACTGTACACAAGAGTGAGGGTAAGACAGGGGAGAGTACACCAGGAGTGAGAATAGAGAGGGAAGAGTACACCAGGAGTGAGGGTAGGAGAGGGGACTGTACACCAGGAGTGAGGGTAGGAGAGGGGAGAGTACACCAGGAGTGAGGGTTGGAGAGGGGAAAGTACACCAGGAGTGAGGGTAGGAGCGGGGTGAGTACACCAGGAATGAGGGTAGGAGAGGGGACTGTACACAAGAGTGAGGGTAAGACAGGGGAGAGTGTACCTGGGGTTTGGGTACGAGAGGGAAGAGTACACGAGGAGTGAGGTATGAGAGCAAAAGTGTACACCAGGAGTGAGGGTTGGAGAGCGGAGTGTACACCAGGAGTGAGGGTAGGAGAGGAGAGAGTACACCAGAAGTGGGGGTAGGAGAGGGGAAATTACAACGGAATGAGGGCATGAGAGAGGAAAGTATACCCGGAGTGATGGTAAGAGAGGGGAGAGTACACCAGGAGTGAGGGTAGGAGATGGGAGAGTACAACCGAGCAGGGGGTAGGAGAAGGGAGAGTACATCAGGAGTGAGGGTGGGCGAGTGCAGAGTACACCAGGAGTGAATGTAAGAGAGGGGAGAGTACACCAGGAGTGAGGGTAGGCCAGGGAGAGTACACCAGGGGTGAGGGTACGAGAGGCGAGAGTACACCAGGAGGGAGGGTATGAGAGAGGAAGTGTACACCAGGAGTGAGGGTAGGAGAGCGGAGAGTACACCAGGAGTGCGGTTAGGAAAGGGGATAGTACACCAGAAGTGAGGTTAGCAGAGGGGACAGTAAACAAGGATTGAGTGTACGAGAGGGGAGAGTACACCTGGAGTGACTGTAGGAGAGGGGAGAGTACACCTGGAGTGAGAGTAGGAGAGGAGAGAGTACACCTGGAGTGAGGGTCGGAGAGGGGAGAGTACACAGCAGGGGGTGAGAGTTGGAAAGGGGTGAGAACACCAAGAGTGAGGATAGAATAGGGGAGAGTACACAAGAAATGAGTGTAGGGGAGTGGAGATTACACAGGGAGTGAGGGTAGGAGAGGGGAGAATAAACCAGGAGTGAGGGTAGGAGAGGGGAGAGCACATCAGGAGTGATGGTAGGAAAGGGGAGAGTACATGGGGAGTGAGGGTAGGAGAGGGGGGAGTTCACCGGGAGAAAGGGTAGGAGAGGAGAGCGTGTTCCGGAAGTGAGGGAAAGTGAGGCGTGAGAACAACAGGAGTGTGGTAGGAGAGGTGTGAGTGCACCAGGAGTGAGGGTAGAAAAGGGGACACTACACCAGGAGTGAAGGCAGGAGAGGGCAGAGTACACTAGGATTGAGGGTAGGTGAGGGGAGATTACAACAGGAGTGAGTGTAGATGAGGGGAGAGCACAAAAAGAGTGAGGGTAGGAGAGGGGAGAGTACACCAGGAGTGAGGATAGGAGAGGGATGATTTCACCAGGAGTGAGGGTAGGACAGGGGGGAGTACACAGGGAGTGAGGGTAGGATAGGGGAGAGTACACCAGGGGTGAGGGTACGAGAGGGGAGAGTACACCAGGAGTGAGGGTAGGATTGGGGAGAGTGCACTAGGATTGAGGAAAGGAGGGGGCACAGTTCACCAGGAGTGAGTGGAGGAGAGGGGTGATTACAACAGGAGTGAGTGTAGATGAGGGGAGAGCACAGAAGGAGTGAGGGTACGAGAGGGGAGAGTGCCCCAGGAGTGAGGGTAGGAGAGAGCAGAGTACACCAGGAATGAGGGTAGGTGAGAGGAGAATAAACCAGGAGTGAGGGTAGGAGAAGGGGGAGTTCACCGGGAGCAAGGGAAGGAGAGGGGAGTGTGTTCCGGGAGTGAGGGAAGGAAAGGCGTGAGTACAACAGGAGTGATGGTAGGAGTGGTGTGAATGCACCAGGAGTTCGGGAAGGAGAGGGGAGAGTACACCAGGTGTGAGGGCAGGAGAGGGGAGAGTACACCTGGAGTGATGGTAGGAGAGGGGACAGTACACCAGGCGTGATGGTAGGAGAGGGGACAGTACACCAGGAGTGATGGTAAGAGAGGGGAGAGTACACGTGGCGTGAGGATAGGAGAGGGGGAAGTACACCGGGAGTGAGTGTAGGAGAGGGGAGAGTACACAAGGAGTGAGGGACAAAGGGGGGGGGAGTACACCAGGAGTGAGGGTAGGAGAGGGGTGAGTACAGCCGAGCAGGGGTAGGAGGGGGAAGAGAACACCGGGAGTGAGGGTTGGAGAGGGGTGAGTACACCAGGAGTGAGGGTAGGACAGGGGAGAGTACACCAGGAGTGAGGGTAGGATTGGGGAGAGTGCACTAGGATTAAGGAAAGGAGGGGGCACATGTCACCAGGAGTGAGGGGAGGAGAGGGGTGATTACAACAGGAGTGAGTGTAGATGAGGGGAGGGCACAGAATGAGTGAGGGTAGGAGAGGGGAGAATAAACCAGGAGTGAGGGTAGGAGAAGGGGGAATTCACCGGGAGCAAGGGTAGGAGAGGGAAGCGTGTTCCGGGAGTGAGGGAAGGAGAGGCGTGAGTACAACAGGAGTGATGGTAGGAGAGGTGTGAGTGCACCAGGAGTTCGGGAAGGAGAGGGGAGAGTACACCAGGTGTGAGGGTAGGAGAGATGGGAGTAGAACAGGAGTGAGGGTGGGAGAGGGGAGACTACACCAGGAGTGAAGGTAGCAGAGGGCAGAGTACACTAGGTGTGAAGGTAGGTGAGGGGAGATTACAACAGAAGTGAGTGTAGATGAGGGGAGAGCACAGAAAGATTGTGGGTAGGAGAGGGGAGAGTACACCAGGAGTGACGGTAGGAGAGGGGAGAGTACACCAGGAGTGATGGTAGGAGAGGGGAGAGAACACCAGGAGTGATGGTAGGAGAGGGGAGAGTACACCTGGAGTGATGGTAGGAGAGGGGACAGTACACCAGGCGTGATGGTAGGAGAGGTGACAGTACACCAGGAGTGATGGTAAGAGAGGGGAGAGTACACGTGGCGTGAGGATAGGAGAGGGGGAAGTACACCGGGAGTGAGTGTAGGAGAGGGGAGAGTATACCAGGAGTGAGGGCAGGAAAGGGAGGAGTCTACACCAGGAGTGAGTGTAGGGGAGGGGACTGTACACCAGGACTGAGGGTAAGACAGGGCAGAGTACACCAGATTTGAGGATACGAGAGGGGAGAGTCACCAGGAGTGAGGGTGTGAGTATGGAAGTGTACACAAGGTGTGAGGGTAGGGGAGGTGAGAGTACACCAGGAGTGAAGCTAGGAGAGGGGAGAGTACACCAGGAGTGAGGGTACGAGAGGGAAGAGTGTACACCATGAGTGAGGGTAGGAGAGAGGGGGTCTACAACAGGACTGAGTGTAGGAGAGGGGAGTGTACACCAGGAGTGAGGGTACGAGAGGGAAGAGTACACCAGGAGTGAGGGTGTGTGAGAGGAAGTGTACACAAGGTGTGAGGGTAGGAGAGGGGAGAGTACACCAGGAATGAGGATACGAGAGGGGAGAGTACACCAATAGTGAGGGTAGGAGAGGGGGGGTCTCCAACAGGTCTGAGTGTAGGAGAGGGGAGTGTACACCAGGAGTGAGGGTAGGAGAGGGGAGATTACAATGGTTGAGGGTATGAGTGAGGAAAGTATACCCGGAGTGATGGTAAGAGAGGAGAGAGTACACCAGGAGTGAGGTAGGACAGGAGAGAGTGCACCAGAGGTGAGGGTACGAGAGGGGAGAGTACACCAGGAGTGAGATATGAGAGAGAAAGCGTACACCAGGAGCGAGTGTTGGAGAGGGGAGAGTACACCAGGTGTGAGGGTTGGAGAGGGGAGAGTACACCAGGAGTGAGGGCAGGAGAGGGGAGAGTACACCAGGAGTGAGGGTCGGAGAGGGGAGTGTACACAAGGAGTGAGTGTACGAGAGGGGAGAGAATGTCAAAAGTGACGATCGAAGAGGGGAGAGTACACAAGAAATGAGGGTAGGGGAGTGGAGATTACACAGGGAGTGAGGGTAGGAAAGGGGAGAATAAACCAGGAGTGAGGGTAGGAGAGGGGAGAGCACATCAGGAGTGATGGTAGGAAAGGGGAGAGTACACGGGGAGTGAGGATAGGAGAGGGGGGAGTTCACCGGGAGCAAGGTTAGGAGAGGAGAGCGTGTTCCGGGAGTGAGGGAAGGAGAGGCGTGAGTACGACAGGAGTGATGGTAGGAGAGGTGTGAGTGCACCAGGAGTTCAGGAAGGAGAAGGGAGAGTACACCAGGCGTGAGTGTAGGAGAGGTGGGAGTAGAACAGGAGTGATGGTAGGAGAGGTGGGAGACTACACAAGGAGTGAAGGTAGGAGAGGGCAGAGTACACTAGGTGTGAGGGTAGGTGAGGGGAGATTACAACAGGAGTGAGTGTAGATGAGGGGAAAGCACAGAAAGAGTGAGTGTAGGAGAGGGGAGAGTACACCAGGAGTGACGGTAGGAGAGCGGACAGTACACCAGGAGTGATGGTAGGAGAGGTGACAGTACACCAGGAGTGATGGTAGGAGAGCGGACAGTACACCAGGAGTGATGGTAGGAGAGGTGACAGTGCACCTGGATTGATGGTAGGAGAGGGGACATTACAACAGGAGTGATGGTAGGAGAGGTGACAATACACCAGGAGTGATGGTAGGAGAGGGGACAGTCACCAGGAGTGATGGTAGGAGAGGGGACAGTACATCAGGAGTGATGGTAGGAGAGGGGGAAGTACACCGGGAGTGAGGGTAGGAGAGGGGAGAGTACACTGGAGTGAGGGTAGGAGAGGGGAGTCTACACCAGGAGTGAGTGTAGGGGAAGGGACTGTACAACAGGAGAGAGGGTAAGACAGGGGAGAGTACACCAGGGGTGAGGGTACGAGAGGGGAGAGTACACCAGGAGTGAAGGTATGAGAGAGGAAGTGTACAACAGGTGTGAGGGTACGAGAGGGGAGAGTACACCAGGAGTGAGAGTGTGAGAGAGGAAGTGTACACAAGGTGTGAGGGTAGGAGAGGGGAGAGTACACCAGGTGTAAGGGTAGGAGAGGGGAGAGTACACCAGGAGTGAAGGTATGAGAGAGGAAGTGTACAACAGGTGTGAGGGTACGAGAGGGGAGAGCACACCAGGGGTGAGGGTACGAGAGGGGAGAGTACACCAGGAGTGAGGGTGTGAGAGAGGAAGTGTACACAAGGTGTGAGGGTAGGAGAGGGGAGATTACACCAGGAATGAGGAGAGGAGAGAGGAGAGTACACCAGGACTGAGGGTAGGAGATGGGAGAGTACACCCGTGCGGGGGTAGGAGAGGGGAGAGTACACCGGGAGTGATTGGGGGAGAGGGGAGAGTGCACCATGAGTGAGGGCAAGAGAGGTGAGAGTACACCAGGAGTGAGGGTGTGAGAGAGGAAGTGTACACCAGGAGTGAGGCTAGGACAGGGGAGAGTACACCAGGGGTGAGGGTAGGATTCGGGAGAGTGCACTAGGATTGAGGAAATGAGGGGGCACAGTTCACCAAGAGTGAGGGTACGAGAGGGGAGAGTACACCAGGAGTGAGGATAGGATTGGGGAGAGTTCACTAAGATTGAGGAAACGAGGGGGCACAGTTCACCAAGAGTGAGGGTAGGAGATGGGAGAGTACACCAGGAATGAGGGTAGGAGAGGGAAGAGTACAGCCGAGCGGGGGGAGGAGAGGGAAGAGAACACCGGGTGTGAGGGTGGGAGAGGGGAGAGTACACAAGGAGTGAGGGTAGGACAGGGGAGAGTACACCAGGGGTGAGGGTACGAGAGGGGAGAGTACACAAGGAGTGAGGGACAAAGGGGGCGAGTACACCAGGAGTGAGGGTAGGAGAGGGGAGAGTACAGCCGAGCGGGGGTAGGAGAGGGAAGAGAACACCGGGAGTGAGGGTTGGAGAGGGGAGAGTGCACAAGGAGTGAGGGACAGAGAGGGGGGAGTACACCAGGAATGAGGGTACGAGAGGGGAGAGTGCACCGGGAGTGAGGTATGAGAGAGAAAGCGTACACCAGGAGTGAGGGTTGGAGAGGGGAGAGTACACCAGGAGTGAGGGCAGGAGAGGGGAGAGTACACCAGGAGTGAGGGTCGGAGAGGGGAGTGTACACAAGGAGTGAGTGTACGAGAGGGGAGAGAATGCCAAAAGTGAGGATCGAAGAGGGGAGAGTACACAAGAAATGAGGGTAGGGGAGTGGAGATTACACAGGAAGTGAGGGTAGGAGAGGGGAGAATAAACCAGGAGTGAGGGTAGGAGAGGGGAGAGCACATCAGGAGTGATGGTAGGAAAGGGGAGAGTACACAGGGAGTGAGGATAGGAGAGGGGGGAGTTCACCGGGAGCAAGGTTAGGAGAGGAGAGCGTGTTCCGGGAGTGAGGGAAGGAGAGGCGTGAGTACAACAGGAGTGATGGTAGGAGTGGTGTGAGTGCACCAGGAGTTCAGGAAGGAGAAGGGAGAGTACACCAGGCGTGAGGGTAGGAGAGGTGGGAGTAGAACAGGAGTGATGGTAGGAGAGGTGGGAGACTACACGAGGAGTGAAGGTAGGAGAGGGCAGAGTACACTAGGTGTGAGGGTAGGTGAGGGGAGATTACAACAGGAGTTAGTGTAGATGAGGGGAGAGCACAGAAAGAGTGAGTGTAGGAGAGGGGAGAGTACACCAGGAGTGACGGTAGGAGAGGGGAGAGGACACCTGGAATGATGGTAGGACAGGGGAGAGTACACCAGGGGTGAGGGTAGGATAGGGGTGAGTACACCAGGAGTGAGGGTAGGATTCGGGAGAGTGCACTAGGATTGAGGAAACGAGGGGGCACAGTTCACCAAGAGTGAGGGTACGAGAGGGGAGAGTACACCAGGAATGAGGTTAGGAGAGGGAAGAGTACAGCCGAGAGGGGGGAGGAGAGGGAAGAGAACACCGGGTGTGAGGGTGGGAGAGGGGAGAGTACACAAGGAGTGAGGGTAGGACAGGGGAGAGTACACCAGGGGTGAGGGTACGAGAGGGGAGAGTACACAAGGAGTGAGGGACAAAGGGGGGGGAGTACACCAGGAGTGAGGGTAGGAGAGGGGAGAGTACGGCCGAGCAGGGGTAGGAGGGGGAAGAGAACACCGGGAGTGAGGGTTGGAGAGGGGAGAGTACACAAGGAGTGAGGGACAGAGAGGGGGGAGTACACCAGGAGTGAGGGTAGGAGAGGGGACTGTACACCAGGAGTGAGGGTAGGACAGGGGAAAGTACACCAGGGGTGAGGATACGAGAGGGGAGAGTACACCAGGAGTGAGGGTACGAGAGGGGAGAGTACACCAGGAGTGAGGGTAGGATTGGGGAGAGTGCACTAGGATTAAGGAAAGGAGGGGGCACATGTCACCAGGAGTGAGGGGAGGAGAGGGGTGATTACAACAGGAGTGAGTGTAGATGAGGGGAGGGCACAGAAGGAGTGAGGGTAGGAGAGGGAAGCGTGTTCCGGGAGTGAGGGAAGGGGAGGCGTGAGTACAACAGGAGTGATGGTAGGAGAGGTGTGAGTGCATCAGGAGTTTGGGAAGGAGAGGGGAGAGTACACCAGGTGTGAGGGTAGGAGAGATGGGAGTAGAACAGGAGTGAGGGTAGGAGAGGGGAGACTACACCAGGAGTGAAGGTAGGAGAGGGCAGAGTACACTAGGTGTGAAGGTAGGTGAGGGGAGATTACAACAGAAGTGAGTGTAGATGAGGGGAGAGCACAGAAAGATTGTGGGTAGGAGAGAGGAGAGTACACCAGGAGTGACGGTAGGAGAGGGGAGAGTACACCAGGAGTGATGGTAGGAGAGGGGAGACAACACCAGGAGTGATGGTAGGAGAGGGGAGAGTACACCTGGAGTGATGGTAGGAGAGGGGACAGTACACCAGGCGTGATGGTAGGAGTGGTGACAGTACACCAGGAGTGATGGTAAGAGAGGGGAGAGTACACGTGGAGTGAGGATAGGAGGGGGGGAAATACACCGGGATTGAGGGTAGGAGAGGGGAGAGTACACCAGGAATGAGGGTAGGAGATGGGGAGTCTACACCAGGAGTGAATGTAGGGGAGGGGACTGTACACCAGGAGTTCGGGAAGGAGAGGGGAGAGAACACCAGGAGTGATGGTAGGAGAGGGGAGAGTACACCAGGAATGATGGTAGGAGAGGGGACAGTACACATGGAGTGAGGATATGAGAGGGGGAAGTACACTGGGAGTGAGGGTGTGAGAGAGGAAGTGTACACAAGGTGTGAGGGTAGGAGAGGGGATAGTACACCAGGAGTGAGGGTAGGAGAGGGGAGAGTACACCAGAAATGAGGGCAGGAGAGGGGAGAGTTCACCAGGAATGAGGGTACGAGAGGGGAGAGTACACCAGTAGTGAGGGTAGGAGAGGGGGGGTCTACGACAGGTCTGAGTGTAGGAGAGGGGAGTGTACACCAGGAGTGACGGCAGGAGAGGGGAAATGTACACCAGGAGTGAGGGTAGGAGAGGGGAGATTACAACGGAATGAGGGTACGAATGAGGAAAGCATACCCGGAGTGTTGATAAGAGAGGAGAGAGTACACCAGGAGTGAGGGTAGGACAGGAGAGAGTGCACCAGGGGTGAGGGTACGAGAGGGGAGAGTACACCAGGAGTGAGGTATGAGAGAGAAAGCGTACACAAGGAGTGAGGGTTGGAGAGGGGAGAGTACACCAGGAGTGAGGGCAGGAGAGGGGAGAGTACACCAGGAGTGAGGGCAGGAGAGGGGAGAGTACACCATGAGTGAGGGTCGGAGAGGGGAGTGTACACAAGGAGTGAGTGTACGAGAGGGGAGAGAATGCCAAAAGTGAGGATCGAAGAGGGGAGAGTACACAAGAAATGAGGGTAGGGGAGTGGAGATTACACAGGGAGTGAGGGTAGGAGAGGGGAGAATAAACCAGGAGTGAGGGTAGGAGAGGGGAGAGCACATCAGGAGTGATGGTAGGAAAGGGGAGAGTACATGGGGAGTGAGGATAGGAGAGGGGGGATTTCACCGGGAGCAAGGTTAGGAGAGGAGTGCGTGTTCCGGGAGTGAGGGAAGGGGAGGCGTGAGTACGACAGGAGTGATGGTAGGAGAGGGCAGAGTACACTAGGATTGAGGGTAGGTGAGGGGAGATTACAACAGGAGTGAGTGTAGATGAGGGGAGAGCACAGAAAGAGTGAGGGTAGGAGAGGGGAGAGTACACCAGGAGTGAGGGTAGGAGAGGGGAGAGTACACCAGGAGTGAGGGTAGGAGAGGGGAGAATACACCAGGAGCGAGGGTACGAGAGGAGAGAGTACACCAGGAGTGAGGGTACGAGAGAAGAGAGTACACCAGGAGTGAGGGTAGGAGAAGGACATCTACACCAGGAGTGAGTGTAGGAGAGGGGAGTGTACACCAGGGGTGAGGGTAGGAGAGGGGACTGTACACTAGGAGTGAGGGTAAGACAGGGGAGAGTACACCAGGGGTGAGTGTAGGAGAGGGGAGAGTACACCAGGAGTGAGTGTAGGAGAGTGGACGTTACACCAGGAGTGAGTGTAGGAGAGTGGACGGTACACCAGGAGTGAGTGTAGGAGAGTGGACGGTACACCAGGAGTGAGTGTAGGAGAGTGGAAGGTACACCAGGAGTGAGTGTAGGAGAGTGGACGGTACACCAGGAGTGAGTGTAGGAGAGTGGACGGTACACCAGGAGTGAGTGTAGGAGAGTGGACGGTACACCAGGAATGAGTGTAGGAGAGTGGAAGGTACACCAGGAGTGAGTGTAGGAGAGTGGACGGTACACCAGGAGTGAGTGTAGGAGAGTGGCGGTACATCAGGAGTGAGTGTAGGAGAGTGGACGGTACACCAGGAGTGAGTGTAGGAGAGTGGACGGTACACCAGGAGTGAGTGTAGGAGAGTGGACGGTACACCAGGAGTGAGTGTAGGAGAGTGGAAGGTACACCAGGAGTGAGCGTAGGAGAGTGGACGGTACACCAGGAGTGAGTGTAGGAGAGTGGACGGTACACCAGGAGTGAGTGTAGGAGAGTGGACGGTACACCAGGAGTGAGTGTAGGAGAGTGGACGGTACACCAGGAGTGAGTGTAGGAGAGTGGACGGTACACCAGGGGTAGTATATGACAAAAAAAGAAAGCTGATGTCAAATAACAGGAGCTGAATATTGCAGAAATCTCAGAGGAGTAAAGAAAATGAATGTAATTAAAAAGTAAATTAGGGAATCAAAGAGAGGGTATGAAAATATTAGCAAGGATCAATACTGTGCCCTCTGCTGTGTGGACTTCTGATTTACTATATTTTTATAACCCACTGTTTTACGAAAACTCCATCGAGTTTAAAGCCATCATTGCCATTCACTGTGGTCTATGTTGTGACAGCTTGTTGCTTTTTAGCATGGTTTGTGTTGATACTGAAATATTAGCAATATTATCAAAGTTATTTGATATATACATGAAAAGGATAACCAAGGAAAGAGTAGGGCTGGTTAGAGATCGAAAAGGTAACGTGTGAACACTTGGGTCTGGTTCTTAGTGAATGCTTTGCATTTGTCTTCACAATAGAGGGAGACAATGCAAACATTGTAGTTAAGGAGGAGTGTGAAATATTGAACGAGATAAACAGGGTGAGAGAGGAAATTTTTGAAGTCGATAAATCAGCAGATCTGAATAAAATGTACCCAAGGCTATTCAGGGAAGAAAAGGAGGAAATAGCAGAGGATCTCTCCAGTCCTCTTTGGCTACAGGTATGGTGGTACAGGTAAAATGTTTTAAACTAGTTAGGTTGCAGCTGGAGTACTGTGTACAGCACTGATCACTGCATTACAGGATGTGGTCACACTAGACAGGGTACAGAGGAGATTTATGAGAATTAGGTGGTGGCATAGTGGTGTTGTCACTGGACTGGTAATCCAAAATCCAGAGAACCAGGGTAATGCTCCAGGTCCTGGGTTCAAATCCCACCATAGCAAATGGTGAAATTTGAATTCAATAAAAGTCTAATGATGGCCATGAAACAATTGTCATAAAAACCCATCTGGTTCACTAATGGCCTTTGGGGGGTATTAAAAAAAAAATGGCCTTTGGGGAAAGAAATCTGCTGTACTCACCTGCTCTGGCCTACATGTGACTCTAGATGTTGACTCTGAAATGGCCTAGCAAGCCACACAGTTTTGTCAAACTGCTAAAAAGTCATTAAAAAAGGATGAATCCAGCTGGACCACAGGCATCGACCTAGGCACTGGTCAACTCTATATCTGGGAGCTAGTGACAAAATTGGGAGAGCTGTCTCATAGTCGAGTCAAGCAACAGCCTGACGTAGTCATGTTCATGGAATCTTATCTTACAGATAATGTCCCAGACACCACCATCACCATCCCTGGCTAAGTCCTATCCCACTGGCAGGACAGACCCAACAGAGGCGGCGGCACAGTGGTATACAGTGGGGAGGGAGTTGCCCTAGGAGTCCTCAACATCGACTCTGGCCTCCATGAAGTCTCAGGGCATCAGGTCAAATGGGAAACCACCTGCTGATTACCACCTACTGTCCCCCTTCCTGCTCACCCACTGATGAATCTGTACTCCTCCAAGTTGAACACAACTGAGGGTGGAAAGAGCGCAGAATGTAATCTGGGTGGGGACTCCAAAGTTCATCACCAAGAGTGACTCAGTAGCGCTACTACTGACCGAGCTGGCTGACTAGAGATGAAGTCCCATCTTCACATTGAGGACATCCTCCATTGTGTTGTGTGGCACTACCACTGTGCTATATGGGATTGATTTTAAACAGATCTAACAACTCAAGACTAGGCCTCCATGAGGCGCTGTAGGTCATCAGCAGCAGCAGAATTGTACTCAAACACAATCTGTAATCTCATGGCCAGGCATATCCCCCACTCAGCCCTTACCATCAAGCCAGGGGATCAACTCTGGTTCAATGAAGAGGGAGCAACACCAGGCATACCTAAAAATGAGATGTCAACCTGGTGAGGCTATAACATTGGACTTCTTGTGTGCATAAGCAGCAAGTGATAGACGGAGCTAAGTGATTCCACAATCAACGGATCAGATCTAAGCTCTGCAGTCCTGCCACATCCAGTTGTGAATGGTGGTGGACAATTAAACAACTCACTGGAGGTGGAGGCTCCACAAATATCCCCATCCTCAATGAAGGGGGAGTCCAGCACATCAGTGCAAAAAATAAGGTTGAAGCGTTTGCAACAATCTTCAGCTAGAAGTGTTGAGTAGATGAACCATCTCGGTTTCCTCCGGAGGTCCCCAGCATCAGAGATGCCAGTCTTCAGCCAAGTTGATTCACTCCACATGATATCAAGAAACGGCTGAAGGCACTGGACATTGCAAAGGCTATGGGCCCTGGCAACATTCCAGCAATAGTACTGAAGACTTGTGTTCCAGAACTTGCTGCGCCCCTAGCCAAGCTGTTTCAGTACACTGGCATCTACCTGGCAATGTGGAAAATTGCCCAGGTACATCCTGTACACAAAAAGCAGAACAAATCCATCCCAACCAATTGCCACCCCATCAGTCTACTCCTGATCATCAGTAAAGTGATGGAAGGGGTCATCAAGCGGCACTTGCTTAGCAATAACCTGCTCACTGACGCTCAGATTGGGTTCTGCCAGGGCCACTCAGCTCCTGACCTCATTACAACCCTGGTTCAAACATGAACAAAAGAGCTGAACTCCCGAGGTGAGGGGAGAGTGACTGCCCTTGACATCAAGGCAGCATTTGAGCAAGTGCGGCATCAGGGGCCCCTAGCAAAACTGGAGTCAATGGAGAGTTTGATAGAATTAGAGTAGGCAATAGTAAGTCATTAGATGGGGTCAGATAAGGGGGAAAGTGAAAAAACTTAAATCAGGGCTATTGTGCATGTATGTGAATGCATGGAATGTGGTTAATAAGATTGGTGAACTGCAGGCACAGGTTGACAAATGGAATTATGATATTATTGCAATAACAGCGACCTGGCTGAAAGAAGGGCAGAACTGGGTGTTAAATATTCCTGGGTACAAGGTGTTTAGGAGAGACAGGAAAGGAAGAAAAGACAGGGGTGCATGGTGGGGTAGCAAAATTGATTAAAGGTGGCATTACAGTACTGGAGAGAGAGGATTTTCCAGAGGAATCAAGGACAGAAACTCTGTGGCTAGAGGTAAGGAATGGGAAGGGTGCAATAACATTGCATATAGACCACCAACTAGTGGAAGGGATGTGGGGGAACAAATTTGCAAAAAAAAATACGGAGAGGTTTAAGAATTATAGAGTAATCATAATGGGGGATTTCAATTATCCAAATATAGACTGGGATAGGAATAGTGCCAAAGGACAAGAGGAGCGAGAGTTCCTGGAATGTGTTCAAGATAATATTCTGCAGCGGTATGTTTCCAGTCCAAAGAGAGGACATGTACTTTTGGACCTGGTTCTGGGGAATGAGTTGGCAGAAGTGGATCAAATATCAGTGGAGAAACCTCTAAGGGACAATGATCATTTTATCATATAGTTTAGGTTGATCATGGAAAGGGACAAGGAACAATCCAGATCAGGGATAATTAAGTGGGGGAAAGCCAACTTTGATGGGATGAGACCATACCTGAGTCAAGTGAGTTGGAATCAAATGTTGGCAGAAAAGACGGTGGCTG
Organism: Carcharodon carcharias; assembly: GCF_017639515.1. Classification (NCBI taxonomy): domain Eukaryota; kingdom Metazoa; phylum Chordata; class Chondrichthyes; order Lamniformes; family Lamnidae; genus Carcharodon; species Carcharodon carcharias. Next base: position 70,546,490 of record NC_054479.1, read on the forward strand.
AACAATGGGCCACCTTCAAAGATAAAGTATTTCAAGCAATGTCAAGGTACATTCTCTTGAAGGGGAAAGTTAGGACAAATAAATCCAGAGTGCCCTGGATGATGAGAGAGATAGAGGTAAAGATGAAAGGAAGAAATGCGTGTACATCAGATGTCAGGTAATAAATACAATGGAAAATCAGGCTGAATATAGAAGGACCAGAGGGGAAGTGCAGAAACTATTAAGAAAAGCAAGGAGAGAGCATGAAAAGAGGTTGGCAGAGAACATAAAAGGAAATCCCAAGGTCTTCTATAAGCACGTAAATAATAAAAGGGTGACAAAAGAAAGAGTAGGGCTGATTAGGGACAAAAAAGGGGACTTGCATGTGCAGGCTCGAGAAATAGCAGAGGTATTGAATGACTACTTTGCATCTGGCTTTACAAAGGAAGAAGGTGCTACACAGGCCAAGGTGAGGGAGGAGGTAACTGGTACACTAGAAGAATTTATAATTGAGAAGGAGGACGTGTTAGAAAGGTTATCTTTACTTAAAATAGATGAGGTACCAGAACCAGATGAGATGCATCCAAGGATATTGAGGGAAGAGAGAGTGGGAATTGCAGACGCACTAGTGATAATCTTCCAGTCTTCCATAGACACAGGGGAGGTGCCAGAGGACTGGAGAATCGTGAATGTTACACTCTTGTTGAAAAAGGCATGCAATGATAAAGCTGGCAACTACAGACCAGTCAGTTTGACTGCAGTGGTCAGGAAACTTCTGGAAACCATAGTTTGGGATAAAATCAATAGTCACTTAGACAATTGCAGGATAATTAAAGAAAGCTAGCATGGAGTCATTGAGGGAAAATCATGTTTAACTAACTTGCTGGAGTTTCTGAGGAGGTAACAGAGAAGGTTGATAAAGGAAACTCTGTTGATGTGGTGTATATAGATTTTCAAAAAGCATTTGATACAGTGGGTGGGATTTTCCACACCCGCCCACTGCCACAATCTTTCAGTCCCGCCGCAAGTCAATGGACTTCTGGTTGGGGTGCCGCCTGGCCCACAGTGGGTCCTGCCCTCAACGGGGCTGGAAAACCCCAGCCAGTGCCACACAACAGACTTGTGAGCAAAATTCTAGCTCATGGAATAAAAGGAAAAGTAGGCACCTGGATAAGAAATTGGCTGAGTGACAGGAAACAGAGTAGTGATAAATGGTTGTTTTTCATATTGGAGGAAGGTTTGTAGTGGAGTTCCTCAAGGGAACCTTGCTCTTCCTGATGTACATTAATGACCTAGACTGTGATGTCCAGGGCATGATTGCTAAATTTGCAGGCGATACGAAGATTGGAAATGTTATCAGCTGTGATGAGGACAGCCTTGAACTTGAAAAGGACATAGGCATGTTGGTGGGTTGGGTGAACAAATGGCAGATGAAGTTCAATGCAGAGAAGTATGAGGTGAACTACTTTGGCAGGAAGAATATGGTGAGACAGTATGAAATAAAGGGAGAGCCTCTACAGGAGGTGCAGGAACAGAGGGACCTTGGTATATACATACATATGTCACTAAAGATGGTAGGGCATCTTCAGCGAGTGAGAGAACTGTTAATAAAGCTTATAGTATCTTAGGCTTTATTAATAGGGGCATTGAGTACAAGGGTAAGGAGGTCATGTTGAACTTGTATAAGGCACTGGTTAGGCCCCATCTGGAGAACTGCGTCCAGTTCTGGTGCCACGCTTGAGAAAGGATGCAAAGACATTGGAAAGAGAACAGAGGAGATTCACAAGTATGATTCCAGGGATAAAGAACTGTAGCAATGGGGATAGGTTGATGAGGTTGGGACTGTTTTCCTTGGAGAAAAGAAGGCTGAGAGGAGACTTGATAGAGGTATTCTCAATCCTGAGGGGCATGGACAGGGTAAATAGTGAGAAACTGATCTCACTCAAGAGAACATCAAGAACTAGAGGGCACAGATTCAAAATAATTGGCAAAAGGAGTAAATGTGATATGAGGAAAAGGTTTTTCACCCAGAGGGTGGTTGGAGTCTGGAACAAACTTCCTGAAAGGATGGTGGAGGCAGGTTTGATCAAGGTATTCAAAAGGGAATTGGATTGCTATCTGAAAAGAGAGAATGTGCAAGGTTACGGGGGATAAGGCAGGGGAGTGGGACTAGGTGGAATGCTCTTTCAGAGCCAGTGCAGACTTGATGGGCCGAATGGTCTCCTTCTGCACTGTAAGGATACCATGATTCTGTGGGACCAGGAGGAACCTTTCACTGGTTGGAGTCATACCTAGCACAAAGGAAGATGGTTGTGGTTGTTGGAGGTCAGTCGTCTCAGTTCCAGGGCATCACTGCAGGAGTTCCTCAGGGTAGTGTCCTCGGACCAACCATCTTCAGCTGCTTCATCAATGACCTTCCTTCCATCATAAGGTCAGAAGTAGGGATGTTCACGCAATGTTCAGCACCATTCACGACTCCTCAGTTCTGAAGCAGTCCATGTCCAAATGCAGTAAGACCTGGACAATATCCAGACCTGGGCTCAGTGGCAAGTAACATTTGTGCCACACAAGTGCCAGGCAATGATCATCTCCAACAGGAGAGTATCTAACCATCACCCCTTAATGTTCAACAGCATTACCATCACTGAATTTCCCCACTATCAACATCCTGAGAGTTACCATTGATCAGAAACTGAACTGACTAGCGATATAAATACTGTGGCTACAAGAGCAGGTCAGAGGCTAGGAATCCTGCAGTGAGTAACTCACCTCCTGACTCCCCAAAGCCTGTCCACCATCTACAAGGCACAAGTGAGGAGTGTGATAGAATATTCTCCACTTGCCTGGCTGAGTGCAGCTCAAAATACTCAAGAAGCTTGACATCATTCAGGACAAAGCTGTCGGCTTCATTCGTATCCCTTCCACAAACATTCACTCCCTCCACCACTGACGCACAGTAGTAGCAGTGTGTACCATCTACGAGATGCACTGAAGGAATTCGCCAAGATTCCTTAGACAGCACATTCCAAACCCACGACTGCTACCATCTAGAAGGACAAGAGCAGCAGATAGATGGGAACGCCATCACCTGCAAATTCCCCTCCAAGTCACTCACCATTCTGACTTGGAAATACATCACCATTCCTTCACTGTCGCTGGGTCAAAATCCTGGAACTCCCTTCCTAACAGCACTGTGGATGCACCTACACCACATGGACTCCAGTGATTCAAGATGGTAGCTCACCACCACCTTCTCAAAGGCAACTAGGGATGGGCAATAAATGCTGGCCCAGCCAGCGATGCCCACATCCCGTAAATGAATAAAAAAATGTTTGAAGTGAAGAATTTTAGCGATGAGGAAAGATTGGATAGGATGGGGTTGTTTAGAGCAAAGGACAGTGAGGAGAGATTTAATTGAGGTGTGTAAGATTATGAGGAGCCTCAATAGAGTGGATAGAAAGAACCAATTTCCTTTAGCAAAGAGATCAATAAGCAAGGGACATAAAATTAAAGTAACTGGTACAAGGGTAAATGGGAAGTTGAGGAGGAAGTGTTTTCACCGGAGGGTGATGGAGGCACTGGAACTCACTGCCTGGGGGTGGTAGAGGCAGAAACCCTCATCACACTTAAAATATATGCTAGGTATATTTAGTCTAAAGCTATTCGTGAAGTCTAAAGCTAGGGGTCAAGGATATAAGATGGTCACTAATAAATCCAATAGGGAATTCAGGAGAAACCTCTTTACCCAGAGAATGGTGAGAATGTGGACTTTGCTACCACATGGAGCAGTTGAGGTGAACCGTTTAGATACATTTAAGGGGAAGCTAGATAAACAGATGAGGGGAAAAGGAATAGAAGACGTTGCTTGAATGAGATGAAGTAGGGATGGAGGAGATTCATGTGGAGCATAAATACCAGCGTGAACAATTTGAGCCGAACAGCCTGTTTCTATGCTGTAAACTTAATTAAAACAATAAAGAGATACAAAAAGAAATCACATTCGATTCACAAAATTCAGATCCTCTCCAGTGTCTCTACCTCAAAGCCAATCTTCTTGCATGAGGCTAGTAAATGCAGACCTTGCAACTCCTTCTGACCACCAACACCTTCAATTGCGAACAGTCGCTCTAGTATTTAATATATAAACATTTACCTCGTGACTTATTCATTAGTGAATTGTGTCTTCAGTATGAAGATAGGGCAGGAGGCCTGTATGGTGCTGAAAACACTGGCATAGACTAGCTGGGTTGGAGGGTTTGTTGCTGTGAGGTTCAACAAGCTGATAATCAGCCCGGGAATCCTTCCACCAGCTTACCAATACTCAGGAAAGAAGTGTGTGTCTGAAGATACACTATAAAAAACCCAATTTATTTTGTACATGAAGGGTTTCTATCTAGAGGTTAAAGCCTCTTGTGTTCAATAGTTAGGAAGTGTCCAGTACCTGACTGAAAGAGTTGGACACAATGGGATGGTTGGGGCAGGAATAATTCTCTGTCTATTGGTACCCAGGCCAACAATCTTCTTTCAATTGCACAACCAGAGACAGATAAGCTGATTGTGTTTAGAATCTTGCTGTGAGCAGTGTTGGCTACCTTGATCGCTTAAAAAACAGAAATTGGATGGAAAAAATAATTTGTTGCAAATGAAAGAGTTTGGGGACATTTCTTGAGAACACAATAAGATGCTATTAAGTAAAATTGAAATGTCCAGCAGATTTACTGCTGAGGATTCTCAAGAGCACAGTAGATGTGATTTCGAAGTTTGCTGACATATCACAGGACTGACCTTTTATAATGAGAGCTCACCTTTGATCAGACTTTTATTACCTCCCTCTCTGGGTCTCAATTATGAATGTGTGTGCACACGTATCTCTTTCCATATGTGAGTGCCTGTGTTGGCGTCTGTGTGTCTCTGTATGTTTGTTTGTGTGTTGGTGGATGTGTGTGTGAGTGCCTGCCTAATGAATGTGTCTGAATGATGGACATGGTCATATTTGTGTACTGTCCATGAGTGAGGAAGATTGGGTTGTGGGGAATCATTGAAGCCAACCTATGTCCTGCCTCAACAACTCACCATATCCTCAAAGAGCAGTCTCTGAGGCAGCTAGCCCAGGGTGAAGAGGCCTGTTCCTCTCATTGGGGAATGCTGCTGCATGTGGTCAGTTTGATCACAGGCATACAATGGATAATGTGCACCATTAGGGAGTATCATTGCTTCTTCCTTCAATGTTCTGGCTGCAACCAGAATGATCATGCAAGAAATTCCTGATTGTCGTTGATTTTAATGAAGGGCAGGGATAGGAAAATGGCCTTAAATACTCTTTTAGCCAGGATAAGAGTGGAGCAGAGGGGATCCCAGGGTATTATAGTGTGAAGTAATGGTGTAAACCATAATTTCAGGAACTTTTGCACAGTCTACAACGACACGAGTTGTCAAATTCTGGGCCAATATTGGACTTCAGTGGCACAATGGGTTATGATGGCTTTCACCTTTGAACCTGACACATCATAACCACACCAAAGTCTCCTGAGTTTGCTGCTTTGGGTCATATCCAATCCAGTTGTCTCTACGTAAAGGGCCTACAACACAAAAACAGGTTGCCAGCTTCACTCAGAAAGATCACTGAGACCGGCAAGTGCGTTGTTGCAATAAGAAGTGGTTGTCCGTGGTTGGGGCTGAGACAAAAGCAGAAGTCTCTTTACAATTTAATTATGGTCATTGCACCAGAGAGGGACTTCTGGCCTCACTGGCGCTCAAAGGTATATTGGATGGGAAAGCTTTCACCTCCAGCACCTACAGCACCAGCCAAGGCTCACCTCCCTGGACAGCCATGTTATTGAGATTCTAGCTGACACACGGTCATGTTGAAGACTTAGTCAATATTACAGCAATAATACTGCTGGGCAGTAGATTTATAACTGTAATTATAATAATCCATCAATTTCAAATCTCTCAAACTTTAAAAGTCTTTCATTCTGTCTGTACCTATTTATGAGGGAATTGTAACTCCTACCCGGTGAAAACCAGGTTTGGTGAGGAGGGATAGAACTACAATGGAGTGGGTAAATGACCTGCTCTGTCCATTGTCATTTTTCAGAAGTATGAGGCACCTCCCTGAGTTTATGGGAAGTGCAATCCTATTCCAGCAACTCGCTGCACCTGTGACAAGCTCTGATGTTCTATAATCTCTCATTCCTCAGATAATTTTGGGAATAACTTTCCGATGGCTCTAAAAGCCCGATCACATAGGTCAACACCTCACATGAAATCGATTATTCTGAAGTAGGGGAGAGTGTTCTTTGCAAACAGACACACGAATCAATAAGATCGAGCAAGATTCTGCAGACAGCAATGAGATAAAAAATGAGTTGATCCATTTTAATTGAAGAAAGGACACTGACTAGGATATTGCAAGACCCTCCCGCTCTTCATTAAAGAGTGCCATGGAGTCATTAACATCGATGGAAATGCATGGACACTGCTGCACTCCCTCACTACTGCACTGGAGTGTCAGCCTGGATTATGTGCTCAAGTCTCTGGGAGTGGGGCTTAAACCTACAACCTGCTAATTCAGAGGCATAAGTTTTCATTTATTCATTCATGGGATGTGGGTGTTGCTGGCTGGGCCAGCATTTATTGCCCATTCCTAGTTGCCCTTGAGAAGGTGGTGGTGAGCTGCCTCCTTGAACTGCTGCAGTCTGTGTGGTATAGGTACATCCACAGTGCTGTTAGGGAGGGAGTTCCAGGATTTTAACCCAGCAACAGTGAAGTCGTACTAACTGAACCAAGCTGGCTCATGAAATAGAGAGCTTTCATTAGTAGTATTACTGTTGGGATAGTCCAACCTCCCCAATGTCCCACTGCATTGCTTCCCGTGACAGGAAGCAAGAGATAAGACTCAAATCCCAGAGGCTGCGAAGAGACAACAAGAAATGGAAAACAAGGAAAAGGGAAGAAGAAGAGGAAGACCAGGAAACAGTAAAAGAAAATAGAAGGATTCATTAAAACCACTTGCTGTGGCCAGCGGCCTAGGTAAAAGAAGCAGGTGGGTCCCTGTCCCAACTCAATTCTGCAATCCCCTCCATCCCTATACCCAAGATAAAACCTTCCATCAATAAACTCTAGTCCAGTCCATGTTTATCTTTCCTCCATTTGGTCACCCATGGCAGAGTCTTCAGCTCTCTTGGTCCCACACTCCAATAAGAAAGAAAGAGATTCGCATTTATATAGCACTTATCACATTTGCAGTTTGCCACAAAATGCATCATAGCCAAGGAGATAACTTTACAAACATATGGACAAGGAGCAGGAGTAAACCATTCAGCCCCTCGAGCCTGCTCTGATATTAAATAAGATGATGGCTGATCTGACAGTAACATCAAATCTGCATCCCGCCTACCCCCGATAACCCATAATACCCTTGCTTACCAAGAATCTACCCACCTCTGCCTTAAAAATATTCAAAGACTCTGCTTCCACTGCCTTTTGAGGAAGAGAGTTCCAAAGATTCACAGCCCTCTGAGAGAAAAAAATTTGCCTCACCTCCATTTTAAGTGGGCGCACCCTTAATTTTAAGCAGTGACCCCTAGTTCTAGATTCTCCCACAAGAGGAAACATCCTCTTCACATCCACCCTGTCAAGTCCCCTCAGGATCTTATATGTTTCAATCAAGTCACCTCTTACTCTTCTGAACTCCAGCAGATACAAGCCTAACCTGTCCAACCTTTCCTCATAAGACAATCCGCCCATTCCAGGTATTAAGTCTGCTAAACCTTTTCTGACCTGCTTCCAATGCATTTACATACTTCTTTAAATAAGGTGACCAATACTGTACACAGTACTCCAAGTGCGGTCTCACTAATGCCCTGTATAACTGAAGAATAACCTCCCTCCTTTTGTACTCAATTCCCCTGGCAATAAATTATAACATCCTATTAGCTTCCCTAATTGCTTACTGTACCTGCATACTAGCCTTTTGCGGTTCATGCACGAGGACACCCAGATACCTCTGCACCTCAGAGCTCTGCAATCTCTCACCATTTAGATAATATGCTTCTCTTTTATTCTTCCTGCCAAAATAGACAATTTCACATTTTCCCACATTATACTCCATTTGCCAGATCTTTGCCCACTCACCTAACTTATCTATATCTTTTCGTAGCCTCTTATGTCTTCTTCACAACTTACTTTCCTACCTATCTATGTGTCATCAGCAAATCTGGCAACCATCCCATCCATCCCTTCATCCAAGTCATTTATATAAATTGTAAACAGTTGAGGGCCCAGCACTGATCCCTGTGGCACCCCACCCGTTACATCTTGCCAAATTAAAAAAGACCCATTTATACCTACTCTCTGCTTCCTGTTAGCCAGCCAATCTTCTATTCATGCCAATATGTTTCCCCCTATACCATGAGCTTTTATCTTCCGCAATGTGGCACTTTATAAAATGTCTTCTGGAAATCTAAGTATAGTACATCTACCAGTCACCCTTTAACCACAACACATCACTTCCTCAAATAACTCCAATAAGTTGGTCATACGTGATTTCCCTTTCAAAAAACCATGTTGACTCTACCTGATTACCTTCAACTTATCCAAGTGTCCTGCTATAGTTTCTTTAATACTAGCTTCTAATATTTTCCCTATGACAGTAGTTAAACTAACTGACCTGTTGTTTGTTGCTTTCTGTCTCCCTCCCTTTTTGAATAATGGAGTTACATTTGCTATCATCCAATCGAACGGGATCTTTTCCGAATCTAGGGAATTTCAGAAAATTAAAACCAATGCATCAACTATCTCACTAGACACTTCTTTTAAGACCCTAGGATGAAGTCCATCAGGACCCGGGCACTTGTCAGCCCTCAGCTCCAACAATTTACTCAGTACCACTTCTCTGGTAATTGTAATTTTCTTGAGTTCCTCCCTCCCTTCCATTTCCTGATTTATAGCTGCTTCTGTGATGTTATTTGTATCCTCTATAGTGAAGACTGATGCAAAATATCTGTTCAATTCATCTGCTATTTCCTTGTTTTCCATTATCAATTCTCCAGATTCACTTTGTTAACTCGTTTCTTTTTAAAATATTTATAGAAACTCTTACTATCTGCTTTTATATTACTAGTAGCTTTCTCTTAAATTCTAATTTTTCCCTCCTTATTAATCTTTTAGTCATCCTTTGCTGTTCCTTATATTCTGTCCAGTCTTCTGGCCTTCCACCTGTCTTTGCACAATTATATGCTTTCTCTTTAAGATTGATAATATCTTTAACCTTTCGAGCTAACCACGGATGTTGTGTCCGTCCCTTGGACTTTTTCTTATTCGTTGGAATGTATCTATCCTGTGTATTCTGAAATATCCCCTTAAATGTTTGCCGCTGCACCTCTATTGACCTATCCCTTAACCTAATTTGCCAATTCACTTTAGCCAGCTCTGCTTTCATGCCCTCAAAGTTGTCCTTATTTATATTTAAAAACATAGTCTTGGACCTGTTCCTCTCTCCCTCAAACTGAATGTAAAATTCAATCATATTATGGTTGGTGCTACCTAGGGGTGCCTTCACTATGCCCACATAATCTGATCTTCTTGTATAATACCAGGTCTAATATAGCCTGCTCTCTGGTTGGCTCCAGAACATGCTGTTCTAAGAAACTATCTCGGAAACATTCTATGACCTCCTCATCTACCCCTTTGCCCATCTGACTTTTCCAGTCTATATGTAGATTTAAATCTCCCATGATTATCACCATGCCTTTCTGACAAGCTCCCATTATTTCTTCCTTTATGCTCCATTCTAGCGTGTGGTTACTATTAAGGGGCCTGTGCGCGACTCCCACAAGTGACTTCTTGCCTTTACTATTTCTCATCTCTACCCAAACTATTTCCACATCCTGGTTTCCTGAGCTTAGGTCATCCCTCTCTATTGTGCTAATACCATCATTAACTAACAGAGCCACCTCTCCACCTTTTCCTTGCTTCCTGTCCTTCCTAAATTTCCTATACCCTTTAATATTCAAGTCTCAATCTATGTCTCCTGCAGCCATGTCTCTGCAATGGCTACCAAATTGTATTTATTTATTCCTATGCGCGCTCTCAGTTCATCTGTTTTGTTTCGAAAGCTTTGTGCATTCAGATACAGAGCCTTTAGTTTTATACTCTTATTCTTTTTATAACCTCTAGTCTCATCTGTTGATTTACTGTTATATTTGTACTCTCTATCTCTTCCTGTCATGGTCTATTTTTCATTTCCTGTAATAATACCTTTTTCTTTTGCTTTGTCCCTGCTCTTTGATTTGCCACAACTTCCCAAATTTGATCCCTTGCCCACACTATTCAGTTTAAAGCCTCTCTACTTCCCTAGTAATGCATCTCACAAGAAAACCAGTCCCTGCATGGTTCAGGTGTAGACAGCCCAATGGTACGGACTCCACTTTCCCCAGTACTGATGCCAGTGCCCCACAAACTGGAACCAACTTCTCTCACATCAGTTTTTGAGCCACACATTCATCTCCCTAATCTGATTTGTCCTATGCCAATTTGCACGTAGCTTAAGTAATAAATCAGGGATTATGACCTTTAAGATTCTGCTTCTTAATTTGGTGCCAACCTCCTCATACTGACTATGAAGAACCTCCTTCTTCATCCCGTCTATGTTGTTGATGCCAACGTGGACCACAACAACTGCGTTCTCCCCTTCCCACTGCAAGTTCCTCTCTAGCACCGAGCAGATGTCCCTGGCATTGGGAAGGCAACGCAGCCATCTGGACTCTCTTTGCTACAGAGGACAGTGTCAATCCCTCTAACTATACTGTCCCCTATTACCACTACATTCCTTGTAACCCCCCCACTTGAATGGCTTCCTGTACCTCAGTGCAATGGCCAGTTAGCTCATCCACCCTGCAGCCCCCATTCTCATCCAAACAGAATGAAAAAATCTCAAGCCTGTTGGACAATTGCAAAGGCCGAGACTCCTGCCCTCTGGGTCCCCTTACCTGCCTCACTTGCAGTCACACCCTTCTGTCCCTGTTCACTGACCAAATCAGAAGACCCTATCCTAAGAAGTGTAACCGCCTCCTGGAATAAAGTGTCCAGGTAACTTTCCCCCTCCCTAATGTGCTGCAGTGTCTGCAACTCAACCTCCAGCTCAATAACTCAGAGCCGAATTTCCTGCAGGAAACACTTCCTGCAGATGTGTTTGCCCTGGATCACAGTGGTATCCAGAAACTCCCACATTCTGCAATCGCAGCACATCACCTGCCCTGTCATCTCCAATAGGTGTTAATTAATGAATAATTGCTTGGTAATTAATTATAATTAATAAAGCCTACATACCCCAATAGGTTTTGGCGCTGCCAGCAAACTTCACAATACTGATAAAACTTACAGTTTCAAATAATACCAGTTACTGATTTACCTGCTCCTTCTGCTGTACCAAAGTGGAAATCAAATACTGAAGTCTGAAAAGAATAGAAGAAAAAAGCATCTCCGCCCACCCTTCACTGAACTCCCCTCTCAGCACACTGCTTCCTGCAGTAAACCTTACCGAAAGCACCTCTTTCCCCCCCATGCACCCAATTCCCACTTTGAACCAAATTCCCTAATATACTCACTCAGTCTCTATCTCACTCAGCCTGAAGTCTCCCCATCACTGACTGAGCGCCTTTTACTTTGAAGTTCAGTCACTATTGTTTTGTAGGCAAAGCTGGGAGACAATTAGCACACAGCAAGATCCCACACATGACAATGAGTTAATCTGATCCTGGTAGCTTTGGCTGATGGATGGATATTGGCCAGGGTACCAGAGGACCTCTTGTCTTTCCATCATCACAGGATCTTCTGCATTCACCTAAACAGGCTGTCGGGGCTTCAATTTAATGCCTCATCCAAAAAATGACACCTCTGGCAGTGCAGCACTTCTCCAGTGAAGCACTGTGTTTTCGGCCTGGAATGATGTGCTTAAGACCCAGAGTGGGCTTTAAACATTCAACTTTCTGATCAGAGCTGAGCGAGCTTTCCACCAAGCTAGACCCCATCTCTCTTTCTCCTGACACCTCTCTCACCATTTGTCACCGGTGTCCCACATGGTCGTCCGTAATCCCTCTCTTACTCCTGGTTAGATTTCTAACCGTGGTGTACTTTAGAATGTTTTAAATGAACGTTGGTGCAGGTTTGTGTTTGTCTGAGGTAATCCCTCAGGAACTGTGGGTATCTCACCCTGCAGAACTTTACAATGTCATCAGTTCTGTGTGAAACACTCCTGTTCTCCTGACAGTTTAATAAACTTGACCCCCTGACCTCCTTGTAATCAGCGAATGCCAACTTAATTAGTTTCTCTTCTCAAGATTTTCGTGCTGTAACCATGGATACCACATTCCTTCTCTGATCACTCACTGCAATCAAATTGCTACAATTTCATTCTCAGAATAAAACATTTTTAGATGCAGCAAACTAACTTGAGCAATTCTCACAGTTTATACATCTCCAAACAACATTCAACCATTTAACCCAACTGACTAGAACCTTCCCCACTTCACCCACTCACTGGAACCTTCTCTCCTTCATCCACTCACTGGAAACTTCCCTCCTTCATCCACTCACTGGAAACTTCCCCCCTTCATCCGCTCACTGGAACCTTCTCGCCTTCATCCACTCACTGGAAACTTCCCTCCTTCATCTGCTCACTGGAAACTTCCCTCCTTCATCCACTCACTGGAAACTCCCCTCCTTCATCCACTCACTGGAAACTTCCCTCCTTCATCCACTCACTGGAAACTTCCCTCCTTCATCCGCTCACTGGAACCTTCCCCCTTCATCCGCTCACTGGAACCTTCCCCCCTTCATCCGCTCACTGGAACCTTCTCTCCTTCATCCGCTCACTGGAAACTTCCCTCCTTCATCCACTCACTGGAAACTTCCCTCCTTCATCCACTCACTGGAAACTTCCCTCCTTCATCCGCTCACTGGAACCTTCCCCCCTTCATCCGCTCACTGGAACCTTCCCTCCTTCATCCACTCACTGGAAACTTCCCTCCTTCATCCACTCACTGGAAACTTCCCTCCTTCATCCGCTCACTGGAACCTTCCCCCCTTCATCCGCTCACTGGAACCTTCCCTCCTTCATCCACTCACTGGAAACTTCCCTCCTTCATCCACTCACTGGAAACTTCCCTCCTTCATCCACTCACTGGAAACTTCCCTCCTTCATCCCCTCACTGGAAACTTCCCTCCTTCATCCACTCACTGGAAACTTCCCTCCTTCATCCACTCACTGGAAACTTCCCTCCTTCATCCGCTCACTGGAACCTTCCCCCCTTCATCCGCTCACTGGAAACGTCCCTCCTTCACCTACTCACTGGAAACGTCCCTCCTTCATCCATGGATTGGAATCTTCTCTCCTTCATATGTTCCACATGAAAGGTTTTGGTAGTGGGTATCTGAGATAAAACCTGGCGACGAGACAGAGAACACAATGAGTAACCAATGGAGGGATGATGTTGGGCTATACGCAGTGGTAGTCCCAGGGATCTGTGCTCCAGCCATTATTCTTCTTGATCCACATGAATATGTAATTTACCCAGATTCAGAAACACAAGAAAACATTGGTGAAATTTTGCAGGTAATATAAAGCAGTGGAGGTAAGTCTGACAGTTTCAGCAGGGCCAGGGCAATGTTTGCAAGTGGATAGAACTATGGGAAATGATATTCAATACACATTGAAATAAACATGGAGAATGTAACGTACGGTGTCAAACTGTCCAGGGAACAGGCATAAAGAGATTTGATCCCGACAGCACTAGCTATAGCCAGCCCTTGTAGAGCAACAATTAGTAACTAGCACACAATGCTGAGCTACAATGAGCTGTCAGTGGAGCCTCTCTTGAGGCTGTATGGTGTTGTGGTCAGGCTGTATTTGGAGTATTGTCTTCAGTCTAAACACTGGGATACCAGAGAAGTATTCACACACAAGAGGTGCTGCTGGGAAACGCCAGGGGACTGATCCCTGACGCCAGAGAGCTAGCATTACAAGGGAAAGTTCCAAAAATTTGGCTTCTTCAACCTCAAAGGGGGGTGGACAAGAAGATGTGAGATAATGGGAGTTAGCCATCATTACAACACCTGCCTGGTTTTTCCTTTCATTGACTTCAATAGGATGGATATCAGGCCGGGTGTATAACAGGCAAATAATTTAGTATCAAGTATTATACAACAAAGTTAAAGTAACCCTGACTGAGTGGAATGGAACAGATTAATCCTGAATACTATTCCACATTTAATCAAAACTGTAGGATCAAAGGATACAGGTTGCAATGAGTTATTTATTGTTGTCCTCCAAAATAACATGGATCTATCAGGTTACATCGGGGTTGAGTCTAAAGCCCCCAGAAAGTCTATCATTACAACCTCTCCAGCTTACTGAGGGAGAGGAGAGGACGAGCAAGACGCCCAGTCAAACATTAAGCAGTAATTCCATTCTCATCATTGGAGAACATACCGCAATGTTCACCAATCACAGGGGACTCAGCGTGGTCTCAATCCTGTGTTGCCGAGGAGCAGAATGGGTCAGGACAGACATCAGGAAGAATAACCAACACCTGGAGTGGGGGCAGAAACTGCAATCGTTCAAGAGGCATCTGGATGCTACATTGGGGAAAGGATTGGAGGTCTCTATGTAAGGATGCAAACATCATCGGGTACAATAGCATAGTGGATATGTTACTAGACTAATGCTCCAGAACTGAGTTCAAATCTCACCATGATAGAAGCAAAATACTGTAGATGCTGGAAATCTGAAATAAAAACAGAAAGTGCTGGAAAAACTCAGCAGGTCTGACAGCATCTGTGGAGAGAGAGAAACACAGTTAACATTTCGAGTCTGTATGACCCTTCTTCAGAGCTAAAGAGAAGTCGAAATGTGAAGGATTTAATACTGTTTAAGGAGGTGGAGCAAGTGAGGCTGGATAGAAGGTCACAGATATGTGGGAGCTAAGGAGAGATTGATAAAGATGTCATGGACACAAAGGGAGTGGGAGGGGAAGGTGTGTTAGTTGGTGGCATCGTGTTGGAGTTGACGGAAATGGCAGGTAGACCAATCGTGTCAGCCTGTTCCTGCCCCACAGAACTCATTTCTTCCTATCTTGACTCCATTCTCTCTCCATGTCCAGTCTCTTCCCACATACATCCACAATTCCTCTGGTGCTATACATCATATCAACAATTTCCAGTTCCCTGGCCCTAACCACCTCCTCTTCACCATGGATGTCCAATCCCTCTATACCTCCATCCCCCACCAGGATGGTCTGAGGGCTCTCCACTTCTTCCTTGAACAGAGGCCCGAAAAATCCCCATCCACCACCAATCTCCTCTGTCTGGCTGAACTTGTTCTCTCACTGAACAATTTCTCCTTAAACTCCTCTCACATCCTCCAAATAAAAGGTATGACTATGGGTACCCGCATGGGCCCCAGTTATGCTTGTCTCTTTATGGGGTATGTTCCAGTCCTACTCAGGCCCCTTCCCACAACTCTTTCTTCGATACATCGATGACTGTTTCTGTGCCGCTTCATGCTCTCATCTGGACCTGGAAAAAATTATCAATTTTGCTTCCAATTTCCACCGCTCTATCACCTTCACATGGTCTATCTCCGACACTTCCCTTCCCTTCCTTGACCTCTCCATCTCCATTTCTGGTGATAGACTGTCTACCAATATTCATTACAAGCCCACCAACTCCCACAGCTACATCGACTACAGCTCCTCACACCCCGCTTCCGGTAAGGACTCCATCCCATTCTCTCAGTTCCTTCGCCTCCTTCGCATCTGTTCTGATGATGCTAGTTTCCAAAACAGTTCTTCTGATACATCTTCCTTCTTCCTTAACCGAGGTTTTCCACCCACGGTGGTTGACAGGGCCCTCAATTGTATCTGACCCATCTCCCGTGCCTCTGCCCTCACACCTTCCTCTCCCTCCCAGAACCATGATAGGGTACCCCTTATCCTCACTTTCCACCCCACCAGCCTCCGCATTCAAGGGATCATCTTCTGCCATTTCCAACGTGATGCCACCACCAAACACATCTTCCCCTCACACCCAACCACACCCCCCATCGGCATTCCGCAGGGACCATTCCCTCTAGGACACCCTGGTCCACTCCTCCATCACCCCCAACACCTCACCCCTCCCCACCGCAACCTCCCATGCAATTGCAGAAGGTGCAACACCTGCCCCTTTACCTCCTCCCTCCTCACCGTCCAAGGCCCCAAACACTCCTTTCAAGTAAAGCAGCATTTCACTTGCACTTCCCTCAATTTGGTCTACTGCATTCGCTGCTCCCAATACGATCTCCTCTACACTGGGGAGACTAAACGCAGACTGGGTGACTGCTTTGTGGAACACCTTTGGTCTGTCCACAAGCATGACCCAGACCTTCCTGTCGCTTGCCTTTTTAACACACCACCCTGCTCTCATGCCCACATGTCCATCCTTGGCCTGCTGCAATGTTCCAGTGAAGCTCAATGCAAACTGGAGGAACAGCATCTCAACTTCCGACTAGGCACTTTACAGCCTTCCGGACTGAATATTGAGTTCAACAACTTCAGATCATGAACTCTCTCCTCCATCCTCACCTCTTTTTTAATCCCCCTTTTTAAAATGTATTTTTATTTTTTATTTAATTATTCATTCATTCATTGTTTTATACCCTTTTTTATCCCCTTTTCTATCCTTTTTCCCCAACCACCTTTTTCCCCTCACCCCTCTCCCACAAGAACCATCTATTACTTGTTCACGATATTCTTTCACAGAGTGCTTACCCTTGTTCTGTTGGTATTACATTCTGCTTTCTTACTTTTATGCCACTATCAGCACCTCCTTTTGCTCTTACCATTACTCTTAATACTCCCTTTGTCTTTTTCTCCATGACATCTTCGTCAATCTCTCCTTTGCCCACACCTATCACTGCCCTCTATCCAGCTCCACCCCTCCCCCCCCCGACCTTAAACAGTACAAATTTCATCACATTCTTACTTCTCCTTAGCTTTGAAGAAGAGTCATATGGACTCGAAATGTTAACTCTGTTTCTCTCTCCACAGATGCTGTCAGACCTGCTGAGTTTTTCCAGCATTTTTTCTTTTTATTTCAAATCTCACCACGGCAGTTTATGCATGGAACTAAGTTAATTAAATAAATCTGGAATAAAAAGTTAGTCTCAGTGATGCTGACCATGCAACTATCATTGATTGTTGTAAAAACCCATCTGGTTCACTAATGTTCTTTAGGGAAGGAAATCTTCCATCCTTACCTGGCTTGGCCTACATGTGAAGCAATGTAGTTGATTCTTAACTATCCTCTGAATGTCCTAGAAAGCCCATAAGGTGACTCACCACCACCTTCTCAGACATTTAGGGATGGGCAATAAACGCTGGTCTAGCCAGCAATACCCACAGCCCGTGAATGAATAAAAAATATTAAGTACGAGAGGAGACCATTCAGCCCCTTGCAATTGCTCCACCATTCAATTAAATCATGCCTGATCTGTATCCCAACCTATATCCCTGCTTTTCCTCCATATCCCTCCATTCCTCCTATCCAATTGAAATCAGGATCTCAATCCTGAAATCTCAAACTACGCCCAGCATCCACGGCCTCTTGTGGTGGTGAAGGTGGTGGGGGGGAGAGAGAGAATTCTGTATTTCTATGAACCTTTAGATGAAAAAGTGCTTCCTGATCTCACAGCTGAATGGTCTAGTTCTGATTGGAACATTATACTTCTTTGCTTTTGATTTCACCCCCAGCCTACCCCTTTGGAAAGTTTCCCATCACCTGCTTTATTCTTTATCCTTTCATGGGATGTGGGCATCGCTGGAAAAGCCAGTATTTGTCATCCATCCCTAATTGCCCATGAACTGAGTGGCCTGCTAGGCCTTTTAAGAGCATAGTTAATCACATTGCTATGGGCCTGAGTCACATGTAGGCCAGATTGGGTAAGGACAGCAGATTTCCTTCTTTAAAGGACATTAGTGAACCAGATGGGTCTTAACAATAATCAATGATAGTTTCATGGTCACCATTACTGAGACCAGCTTTTTATTCCAAATTTATTAACTGAATTTAAATTCCACCAGCTGCTGTGGTGGGATTTGAACAAATGTCCCTGTCGAAACCATTTAACATTTTAAGCTCATTGATCAGATCACTCCTCAATCACCTATGCTCAAAGGAATACAGGCCAAGTTTAGCAGCTTGCCCTTATAATTGAACCCTCTTAATTTTGGAATCATTCTGGTGAAAAGCGCTGTACCCCCTCCAAGGCCAATATGCCCTTCCTGAGGTGCAGTGCTTACAGCAGAATGCACTGCTCCAGATGGGATCTAAACAAGGCTCTATACAACTGTGAATACGCTTTATATTCCAGCCCCTTGAAGATAAAGGCCGACACTCCATTAATATTTCTGACTAATCTGTATATCTGTCCACTCGCTTTTAATGATTTATGATGAATTATGTAGCCCTGAATGGCCTCCCTCATGTATTTATCATTATGAAAAGGGACAGTTTTTTTTTATAGGTGGAGTGGACTGAACACAAGCCAGGCTATGTTCAAGGTTTAACTGCTGTTCATTTGTTTTAGGAATTGGAGCCCCTGAAGTCTTCTGAAAAGCTTTGCCGACAGCTCATCTATCACCTGACCCCACACTCCAAGTGGCACAGACAGACGATATCCAGGCACAAGTCACAAGCCTGGTGAGTATCAGTGGTCACTACAAGATGTCAGCATTTGACTTTCATTCCCTGTCCTCCTCAGATGGTGACCTTCACCCGTCAGGCTAACTGGAAGGGTTTCTCATATTGTTCAGCCGGATCAAATTAAGGAAGCAGATTTTTTAACACAGTCAGCATATTATTACCCCTGAGAAGCGAGAGGTGAATATAATCCAATCTCAGGAAATGAAGTTATGGGAAATGCTTGAAGAGCTTGTTTTTTTTCAATCGCTCATGGGAGTGGGTGTCGCTGGCTATAGGGCACCATTGCCCATCCCTAATTGACCTTGAGAAGGCAGTGGTGAGCTGCCTTCTTGAACCACTGCAGTCCATGTGGTGTAGGTTCACCCACAGTGCTGTTAGGAAGGGAGTTCCAGGATTTTGACCCAGCGACAGTGAAGGAACAGCAATACAGTTCCAACTCAGGATGGTGAGTGGCTTGGAGGAGAATTGGTGGTGATGTTATGATAAGGCAGGCTGACCAAATCCCAAAGAGAAACTTGGGCACATGATCACAATAATTTTGCAATTTGTATTTATTACGAGAAGGTTTGTGTACTGAAGTCAGAAGTAATGAGTCCACAACCACCTTCAGAGATTTTAAAGATTAAATTAAAACATTTACAAAAGGAAAGAAAAATTTAAACACACACAAGATTACAGTTACACAGATATTTAGTCTTAAAACAGTTCCCAAAATTTCTACTTAACTAGACCCACAACTATGCACCCCTTTCAGGCAACAGGCCAAGATAGATTATTAATCTATAAAACATCCAGCAAAATTACCACAAGCACCACTGTTGCTGTAGGGGAGGTACTTCACAGCTTCTTTCTCTCTCTCACTTGACAGTGAAACTCCAAAGGCTTTTAACACAACCTTGGTTTCTGGAACAGCGAACTTCTGGAGGATGGCGAGAGGCTTTTCCCACAAGTCTGTTTCACACAGTGCACCTTTCAAGATCCCGCATAGCCACATCTCACACAGCTTTCCATCCTTATTTAAATATAGTTCCTCTTTTTAGATCTGTAAATTCTATTGTTTCAACCTGTCTTTAGAAGTTATGTTTCACAGAATATAAAAAATCCTTCAGGCTGTCATTAGGCCCAACACTTTTGGGAAAAATAAATGTAATAACTTTGCCTGATTTATCTTACCAGTTGTAAACATCTTATCATGTTCCTTTGAAAAGCCAGCCACCTCTCCACTTATCTAAAAATTGCAAGTTCCATTTTACTTAGCTCATCCATTAGCATTTCAGATACCTGCTTTTTACACTTAACCCCTTTGATGATTCAAAACCTTGCAGTCTAACAATCTGTTACTTAAATTATTCACACACACAGAAACACACACACACACACACACACACACACACACACACACACACACAAGCATAAGCCTACTTTAAAGTATCCCACAATAACATCAGTGAAAATATGATAGTTCTTTTACAGTGTTCCCATTTGTCTGCTGTCCTTGTCCTTCTAGATGGTTGTAGTGGTGGGTTTGGAAAGTGCTGTCTAAGGAGGCTAAGTGAGTTCCTATACTGCATCTTGTAGATGGTACATGCTACTGCTACTGTGCGTCGGTGGTGAAGGGAGTGAATGTTTGTGGATGGGGTGCCAATCAAGCGAGCTGCTTTGTCCTGGATGGTCTCAAGCTTCTCGAGTGTTGTGGGAACTGCACTCATCCAGGCAAGTGGAGAGTATTCCATCACACTCCTGACTTGTACCTTGTAGATGGTGGGCAGGATTTGGGGAGTTGGGAGGTGAGTTACTCACTGCAGGAGTCCTAGCCTCTGACCTGCCCTTGTAGCCACAGTATTTATATGGCTAGTCCAGTTCAGGTTCTGGTCAATGGTGACCCTCAGGATGTTGATAGTGAGGCATTCAGTGATGGTAATGCCTTTGAACGTCAAGGGACGATGGTTAGATCCTGTCTTGTTGGAGATGGTCATTGCCTGGCACTTGCGTGTTGCGAATATTACTTGCCACTTGTCAGCCCAAGCCTGGATATTGTCCAGGTCTTGCTGCATTTGGACATGGACTGCTTCAGTATCTGAGGAATCATAAATGGTGCTGAACATTATGCAATCATCAGTGAACATCCCCACTTCTGACCTTATGATGGAAGGAAGGTCATTGATGAAGGAGCTGAAGATGGTTAGGTCTAGGACACTACCCTGAAGAACTCCTGCAGTGATGTCTTAAAACTGAGATGATAGACCTCCAACAGCCACAACCATCTTCTTTAGTGCTAAGTACGACTCCAACCAGTGGAGAGTTTTCCCCCTGATTCCCATTGACTCCAGTTTTGTTAGGGCTCCTTGATGCCACACTTGGTCAAATGCAGCCTCAATTTCAAGGACAGTCACTTTCACCTCACTTCAGGTGTTCAGCTCTTTTGTCCATGTTTGAACCAAGGCTGTAACGAGATCAGGAGCTGAGTAACCCTGGCAGAATCCAAACTGAGCAGTGCAGGTTATTGCTAAGCAAATGCCGCTTGATAGCACTGTTGATGACCTCTTCCTTCACATTCTCTAATGCTCCAATTGAAGTGGTTTATAGCGTTAACCATTTATGAGGTTATTCCAGATCAGGAGCATTTCTCTGATAATTACTCTCACTCAAGTTTAAGCTAGTCGAATCTCACACGCACTTGTTTGGGTCTGAAGAATTGATCTATCTCTCCTTTAAGGAAATAAATCGGCAAAGCTTGCCGTCTTTAATAAGCATCAGCTAGGTTCTAAATATCCCGGATAAGGGCCTGAGGGTCTCTCTTCATTATATCTCCCCACCTAATAGTATATAGAGAGGAGTTACTGGAGTTGTATTCTGAATACTACATGAGGAGATATATTTTACTAACTTGTTTAAAAGTTTATTAAAGAACCAAACATGCAGTACATTTTGTCTCTAAGTATATCGAAACATTAAGGATTCCTGGAAAGATGGAAAACAATATTGTTTCTCATAAGGAACCCAAAAGTTCAACCTCTACAATGTGACAGAAAAATGTCTTAGAATATCCATCAAAATCTAAAGTGTTACCTTAAATTCCCCAAGTGGCACTTCACCTGCTCAGCAGGATATCTCTCCGCAATTGAAAGTACAAGTATCTGACTGTGCGTTTGGCATCTTTATCCTGAGAAGTGTTAGAGAGGATTTCAATGCTTCTGAACTTTCAATGGCAAAGTTCCTAATTTTATACTGTTTCTAAACAGATTAGTTCATCTTTTGCAAATGTGGGTGTTACCTCTGAGTGTCAGTTCATCCCTTTTTCATTATCTTTATAAAGTCATATCAGTTACTGTTATTAGTAAAATTCTAAATTATTTACTTGTTGCAAATTCTCTTATCATGAAGTAAATTTTTATTTGGTCAAAAATGTTTGGAATGTCTTACAGTAACAATTACAATAACTTCTGTTTATTTGTTTCTTAATTTTATAACTATATCCTATTTTTAAAAAGTTTTTAAGCTTTACAAAGAAGTATTTTTTGTCAACTGGAGGCTACATTCCCATAACAACTGTTTATTCGAAAAGATTATGTGTAATGTTCCATTTTCTGTGATTGGTCATTATTATGTGAAATGATAATGATTCACAAGACATCTATGATATAGGCTTGTACCAGTTTCTTAACAAATTCCTTTCTCAAACTTAAACCATACGTGCCTCCAGGTCACAGCCAAACTTACATGCTTTATATCATAAAGAGATGTTAATGTCTGTAAATACCATTGTTAAAATTCCTTTTGCTAAAAGGTCATTTAACAGGAGAATTTAAAATAGACAGAAGTGGCATATTTTGACCTTTTCGCATTAGTGTGTACCACAAACCTTATATTCAAAGAGTTTAAGAACATCCCAATGCCATAGATAGATTCTTAACATCATTATGTAATGGATAAATGTTTTAGGTCAGTACTGTGTATAGCACGGATATCTGGAAGAACTTCTCAAATGCGTGATTGTTTATTTGTTTTAAGGGAATCTTTATCCCGAAAATGTAAGGTCCTAATTATATCTGAATTCTAATTAATTATCTACATTCCACCTAATTATATCTATATTCCTTCATAATATCCGCCCTCCCTTCAGACAGGGGTCCTTCTTGGGTATACAAGCTAAAGGAGTCTTCCTCCTTGTGTCAGCGTGGCTGCTGAAGTGAGTTTGCAGGTAGCTGGTAAACAAGATTGGGGCCATGTGCCACTCTGGGATCTGATTCAGGTTCTTGCCTTCTGTTTACACAGAGCTAACACGGACTCTATAATTACCATAATATTTCTTTCTTTAATCTATTGATCTGATAGGTTGGTTGGTGTGTTTTACAAACACATACATCAAAATAGAATCCTTGATTAAGATGCATCCACTGGATCTTGATTAAGTGATTTATCTCCCACTAACTCATTACAAACTGTCCATGTATAATTCATGAACAAGTGTTCCCTTTCTTGACAGCCAGGAGCATTGCATTAACACTCTCGCACTAACACTCTTGCACTAACGCTTTCGTGCTAACTCTCGCGCTAACACTCAGGGTAACCCTCTTGCAGTGTCACTCACAGTAACACTCTCGCAATATCACTCACGGTAACACTCTCACACTAATATTCACAGTAACACTCTTGCACTAACTCTGTCATGCTAACACTCTCGCGCTAACACTCAGGGTAACACTCTTGCAGTGTCACTCACAGTAACACTCTTGCAATATCACTCACAGTAACACTCTCACACTAACACTCATGGTAACACTCTCATGGTAACGCTCTCACGGTAACACTCTGGCACTAATAATCTCACGGTAACACTTACCGTAACAGTCTCACGCTAACTCTCCCATACTAACACTCTCAAGGTAACACACTCGCACTAACACTCCCACACTCTCTCAAGATAACACTCTCGCACTAACACTATTGCACTAACACTCTCTCGCTAACATTCTCACGGTAACACTCTCGCACTAACACTCTCGCACTAACACTCACGGTAACACTCACGGTAACACTCATGCTAACACTCATGGTTACACTCTCGCGCTAACACTCACGGTAACACTCTCGCGCTAACACTCTCACAGTAACACTCACGGTAGCATACTTGTACTAACACTCTTGTGCTAAGACTATCACGGTAACACTCTTGCACTAACACTCTCACACTAACACTCTCGCAATAACACTTGCACTAACACTCTCACACTAACACTCTCGCAATAACACTCGCACTAACACTCTCGCGCTAACACTCTTGCGCTAACGCTCATGGTAACACTCTCGCACTAACACTCTCATGCTAACACTGACGGTAACACTCATGGTAACATTCACATTAACACTCTTGCACTAACACTCGCACTAATACTCTAGCGCTAACACTCTCGCCCTAACACTTTCACAGTAACACTCACGCTAACACTCATGGTAACTCTCATGGTCACACTTACGATAACATTCTCGCGCTAATACTCTAACGGTAACACTCACACTAACATTCTCACGGTAACACTCTCGCAATAATGCTAATGGTAACACTTACGGTAACACTCTTGCGCTAATACTCTAACAGTAACACTCACACTAACACTCAGGGTAACAATCACGCACTAATACTCTTGCACTAACACCCTTGCACGAACACTCTTGCACTAGCACTCTAGCACTAACACACTCAGTAACACTCTGGCACTTACATATTCGGACTTCTCGCGCTAACGTTCTCGCGCTAACACTCTCGCGCTAACATTCTCGTGCTAACATTCTAGCGCTAACACTCTCGCGCTAACATTCTCGCGCTAACATTCTCGCGCTAACACTCTCACGTTAACATTCTCACGCTAACACTTTCACGCTAACATTCTCGTGCCAACATTCTCATGCTAACATTCTCGCGCTAACACTCTTGCGCTAACACTCTCGCGCTAACATTCTCGAGCTAACATTCTCGCGCTAACACTCTCACGCTAACATTCTCGTGCCAACATTCTCACACTAACATTCTCACACTAACAAACTCACAGTAACGATCACGGCAACATTCTTGCGCTAATACTCTAAGAATAACACTTGTACTAACACACACACTAACACTCTCACACTAACACTCTCACGGTAATACTCATGCACTAACGCTCTCGCGGTAACACTCATGGTAACACGCTAACACTCATGGTAACATTCACGCACTAACACTCTCATGCTAACACTCTTGCACTAACGCCCTTGCATGAACACTCTTGCACTAACACTCTAGCACTAACGCTCATGGTAACACTCTGGCACTTACATATTCGGACTAACACTCATGATAACACTCTTCCACTAATACTCTCGTGCTAACATTCTTGCACTAACATTCTTGCGCTAACATTCTTGCACTAACAAACTCACGGTAACGATCACGGCAACACTCTCACACTAACGCTAATGGTAACACTCACAGTAACAGTCTTGCACTAATACTCCAACACTAACACTCTCACACTAACACTCTCACGGTAATACTCACGCACTAACACTCTAGCACTATCACTCTCGTGCTATCACTCTTGCACTATCACTCACAGTAACACTCTCATACCCACACTCTTGCACTACCACTCACTGTAACACTCTTGCACTAACACATTTGGACTAACACTCATGGTAACACTTGCACTAACACTCTTGCGCTAACACTCTCGCACTAACACTAACGGTAACACTCACAGTAACACACTCGCGCTAATACTCAAATACTAACACTCTTGCGCTAACGCTTTCGTGCTAACACTCTCGCAATAACACTCACTGTAACACTCTTGCACAACACTCATGGTTACATTCTCGCACTAACACTCATGCGCTAACACTCTTGCAGTAACACTCACACTAACGGTCTCGCGCTAACACTGTCTCACTAATGCTAACGGTAACACTCTCACGCTAATACTCAAACAGTAACACTCTCGGCTGCTAACACTCACGCGCGCTAACACTCTCACGCACTATCACTCTTGTGCTAGCACTGACCATAACACAGTAGCAGTCTTGCACTAACACTCACATTAACACTCTTGCACTAACACTCACAGTAACACTTATGCCCTAACACACTCGCGCTAACACTCTTGCACTAACACCCTTGCTCTAACACTCTAGCACTAACACTCATGGTAACACTCTGGCACTTACATATTCGGACTAACACTCATGATAACACTCTTCCACTAATACTCTCATGCTAACATTCTTGCACTAACATTCTTGCGCTAACATTCTTGCACTAACATTCTCGCACTAACAAACTCACGGTAATGATCACGGCAACACTCTCACACTAACGCTAATGGTAACACTCACAGTAACAGTCTTGCACTAATACTCTAACAGTAACACTTGCACTAACACACTCACACTAACACTCTCACACTAACACTCTCACGGTAATACTCACGCACATTCAGATTAACACTCTCCTCGTGCTGACAGCCTCGCACTAACACCTTCACAGTAACACTCACGCTAACACTCACGGTAACACTCTTGCACTAATGCACTTGCACGAACACTCTTGCACTAATGCCCTTGCACGAACACTCTTGCACTAACACTCTAGCACTAACACTCTAGCACTAACACTCATGGTAACACTCTGGCACTTACATATTCGGACTAACACTCATGATAACACTCTTCCACTAATACTCACAGTAACTCTCTCGCACTAACACATTCAGACTAACACCCTCAGTAACGCTCTTGCACTAACACTCTTTCACTAACACTCTAGCACTAACACTCATGGTAACACTCTGGCACTTACATATTCGGACTAACACTCATGATAACACTCTTCCACTAATACTCACAGTAACTCTCTTGCACTAACACATTCAGACTAACACCCTCAGTAACACTCTTGCACTAACACTCTTTCACTAACACTCTAGCACTAACACTCTTGCATTAACAATCTTGACTAACACACTCATGTTAACACTAAAGGCAACACTCTCGCACTAACACTAATGGTAACATGCTTGCGCTAACATACTCACACTAACACACTCACGCTAACGCTCTCACGCTAACACTCCCGCCCTAGCACTCTCGCACTAATACTCCCATGATAACACTCACTAAAACTCTCACGGTAACACTCATGTCCTAACACTCTCACGCTAACACTCTTGCACTAACACCCTTTAACTAACACCCTCGCACTAACACTCTCAAACTAACACTCTTGCACTAACACACTCATACTAACACTCTAGCACTAACACTGACAGTAACACTCTTGCACTAGTACTCTTGCGCTAACACTCTTGCACTAACATTCACGGTAACACTTTCGCACTAACACTCTCATGGTAACACTCTCACACTAACACTCTCACAGTAACACTTATGCTCTAACACACTCGCGCTAACACTCTTGCACTAATACCCTTGCTCTAACACTCTAGCACTAACACTCATGGTAACACACTGGCACTTACATATTCGGACTAACACTCATGATAACACTCTTCCACTAATACTCTCGTGCTAACATTCTCGCACTAACATTCTTGCGCTAACATTCTTGCACTAACATTCCCGCACTAACAAACTCACGGTAACGATCACAGCAACACTCTCACAATAACGCTGATGGTAACACAGTAACAGTCTTGCACTAATACTCTAACAGTAACACTTGCACTAACACACTCACACTAACACTCTCACACTAACACTCTCACGGTAATACTCACGCACATTCAGACTAACACTCTCGCGCTGACACTCTCGCGCTAACACTCTCCTCGTGCTGACAGTCTCGCACTAACACCCTCACAGTAACACTCACTTTAACACTCATGGTAACACTCACTGTAACACTCATTATAACACTCACAGTAACACTCGCACTAACACTCTCCCACTTATACTCACTGTAACACTCTCACAATAACATTCTCACACTAACACACCCGCACTAACACTCTTGCACTAATATTCTCACACTAACACTCTCTCACCAACACCCTTGCACTAACACCCTTGCACTAACACTCTTGCATGAACACTCACAGTAACACTCTCGCACTAACACATTCAGACTAACACTCTCGCGCTGACACTCTCGCGCTAACATTCTCCTCGTGCTGACAGTCTCGCACTCACACCCTCACAGTAACACTCACAGTAACACTCATGGTAACACTCACTATAACACTCACAGTAACACTCGCATTAACACTCTCACGCCCTAACATTCATGCCCTAACACACTTGCGCTAACACTCATGCCCTCACACTCATGCCCTAACTCATGCACTAACACTCACAGTAACACTCACAGTAACACTTTCACACTAACACTCACGGTAACACTTGCACTAACACTCTCACGCCCTCACACCCATACCCTAACACACTTGCTCTAACTCTTGCACTAACACTCACAGTAACACTTTTGCACTAACACTCACAGTAACACTCACATTAATACTCATGTTAACACTCTTGCACTAACAGTCTTGCACAAACACACATGGTAACACCCTCAAGCTAACAAATTAAGACTAACACTAATGGTAGCACTCTTCCACTAACTGTCTTGCACTAACACTCAAGGTAATACTCACGTACTAATCCTCACGCGCTAACTATTTCGTACTAACACTGACTGTAATACTGATGGTATCATGCTCGTGCTGACAGTCTCGTGCTGACACTCTCGCACTAACACCCTCACAGTAATGCTCACGGTAACACTCGTACTAACACTCGCACCTATACTCGCACTAACACTCTCACGCCCTCACACTCATGCCCTAACACACTTGCGCTAACACACTTGCATTAACACTCTTGCACTCACAATCATGGTAACACTCTCATGCTAACACACTCACACTAACACTCTCAGGCTAACACACTCACAATAACACTCTCGTGCCAACACTCACGGTAACACTTTTGCACTATCACTCTCACACTAACACTCTCACACTAACACTCTTGCACTAACGGTAACACTTACAGTAACAGTCTCACATGAGTACTCTAACGGTAACACTTGCAATAACACTCTCATGGTAACACTCGTGGTAACACTCGTGCTCACAATCATGCTAAGACTCTCGCGCTAAGACCCTTGCACTAACACCCTTGCACTAACACTCTAGCACACTCACACTAACACTCACACCCTCATACTCATGCCCTAACACACTTGCGCTAACACACTTCACTAACACTCACAGTAACACTCTTGCACTGACACTCTCACACTGACAGTTCACACTAACACCCTCACAGTAATGCTCACGCTAACACTCTTGCTAACACTCATGGTAACACACGTGGTAACACTCGCACTAACACTCGCACCAACACTCGCACTAACACTCTCACGCCCTAACACACTTGCGCTAATACTCTTGCACTAACACTCACAGTAACACTCTTGTGCTAACATACTCATACTAACACTCTCACGCTAACATTCACATTAACACACTCATAATAACACTCTTGTGCTAATATTCACGGTAACACTCTTGCGCTAACACTCACAGTAACACTCTTGCACTATCACTCTCACATTATCACTCTCACTCTATCACTCTCACACTCACACTAACACTCTCGCACTAACACACTAACGGTAACACTCACAGTAACACTCTCATGGTAACACTCATGGTAACACTCACGCTCACACTCGCACTAAGACTCTCGCGCTAAGACCCTTGCACTAACAGGCTTGCATTAACACTCTAGCACTAACACTGATGGTAACACTCTCATGCTAACACACTCACACTAACACTCTCACACTAACACACTCACACTAACACTCTCACACACACAAACTCATGCCCTAACACACTTGCGCTAACACACTTGCATTAACACTCATGGTAACACTCTCACACTGACACTCTTGCACTGACAGTCTCGCACTAACACCCTCACAGTAATGCTCACACTAACACTCTTGTGCTAACACTCACAGTAACACTCTTGCGCTAACACTCACAGTAACACTATTGCACTATCACTCTCACACTATCACTCTCACACTAACACTCTCGCGCTAACACACTAACGGTAACACTCACAGTAACGTCTTGCGCGAGTACTCTAACGGTAACACTCGCAATAACACTCTCACGGTAACACTCATGGTAACACTCATGCTCCCATTCTCGCGCTAAGACTCTCGCGCTAACACCCTTGCACTAACACTGACAGTAACACTCTCGCACTTACACTCTTGCACTAATGCTCTTGTATTAATGCTCATGGTGACACTGTTGCACTAACACTTTTGCACTAACACTCTTGCACTAACACTCACGATAACACTCTTGCACTAACACACTCACGGTAACACTCTCGGCAACACTCGCACTAATACTAATGGTAACACTCGCACTAACACACTCACACTAACACTCTCATGCTAACACTCATGGTAACACTTTTGTACTATCACTCTCACACTAACACTCTCACACTAACACTCTATCACTAATGGTAACACTTACAGTAACAGTCTCGCGCGAGTACTCTAACGGTAACACTCGCAATAACACTCTCATGGTAACACTCGCGCTCACACTCGCGCTAAGACTCTCGCGCTAAGACCCTTGCATTAACACCCTTGCACTAACACTCTAGCACTAACACTGATGGTAACACTCTCATGCTAATACACTCACACTAACACTCTCACACCCTCACACTCATGCCCTAACACACTTGCGCTAACACACTTGCGCTAACACTCACGGTAACATTCTCATGCTGACACTCTCACACTGACAGTCTCGCACTAACACCCTCACAGTAATGCTCATGCTAACACTCATGGTAACACTCGCATCAACACTCGCACTAACACTTTCACGCCCTAACACACTTGCGTTAATACTCTTGCACTAACACTCACAGTAACACTCTCGTGCTAACACACACACACGAACACTCTCACGCTAGCACACTCACACTAACACACTCACACTAGCACTCTTGTGCTAACACTTGCGTTAGCACTCACGGAAACACTCTTGCACTATCACTCTCACACTATTACTCTCACACTATCACTCACACTAACACTCTCGCACTAACACAATAATGGTAACACTCGCAGTAACAGTCTCACATGAGTACTCTAACGGTAACACTCGCAATAACACTCTCACAGTAACACTCATGGTAACACTCACGCTCACACTCTTGTGCTAAGACTCTCGCACTAACACCCTTGTACTAACACCCTAACACCCTTGCACTAACACTGATGGTAACACTTTCGGCAACACTCGCACTAACACTAACATTAACACTCGCACTAACACTCTCACACTAACACTCTCACAGTAACACTCTTGTGCTATCACTCTTGCACTAACATTAACGGTAACACTTGCAAGAACACTCTCACAGTAACATTCTCACACTAACACTTGCACTAACAGTCACGGTAACACCCTGGCACTAACACCCTGGCACTAACACCCTCAAGGTAACACACTCATGGTAGCAGTCAGGGCAACACTCTCACACTAACACCAATGGTAACACTCTCAGCAACATTCTCACACTAATACACTAACAGTAACATTCATGCCCTAACACTCTCGTGCTGACACTCTCGCACTGACAGTCTCACACTAACACCCTCACAGTAACACTCATGCACTAACACTCTTGCTCTAACACTTTCACACTAACACACTCACGGTAGCAGTCACGGCAACATTCTCACACTAATACTAATGGTAACACTCGCACTAACACTCTCACACTAACACTCTCATAATAACACTCATGCCCTAACACTCTCGTGCTAACACTCTTGCACTAACAATGTCGCGCTAACACACATGGTAATACTCATGGTAACACTCATGCAAACACTCATGGTAACACTCTTGTACTAACACTCATGGTAACACACTCGCACTAACACTCTTGCACAAACACACACTGCAACACCCTCACGCTAACACATTCACTAACACGCTACACTAACGGTAGCACTCTTCCACTAACCCTCTTGCACTAATACTCAAGGTAACACTCACGTTAACACTTGCACTAACCCTCATGCGCTATCACTCTCGCACTAACACTGACCGTAATACTCACAGTATCAGTCTTGCACTAACACACTCGCACTGACACTCTTGCGATTACACTCTTGGTAACACTCTCGCGCTTACACTCTTAGAACACTCTCGCGCTAACACCCTCACAGTAACACTCACAGTAACACTTTCGTACTAACACTCACGGTAACACTCTCATTAACGCTCGTGGTAACACTCACACTAACACTCTCACAGTAACACTCATGCCCTCACATTCATGCCCTCACACTCTCGCACTAACAATCATACTAACACTCATGCTAACACTCCTGGTAACACTCTCGTGCTGACAGTCTCACAATAACACCCTCACAGTAATACTCACACTAACAGTCACAGTAACACTCACTGTAACACTTGCACTAACACTCTCCATAGTAACACTCATGCCCTCACACTCATGCCCTAACACACTCACACTAACACTCGTGCTAACATTCTCGTGCTAACACTCATGGTAACACTCACGCTAACACTCATGGTTACACTCTCGTGCTAACACTCATGGTTACACTCTCATGCGAACACTCTCGCACTAACACTCTTGCACTAACACACTTGTGCTAATACCCTTGCGCTAACACCCTTGCACTAACATTGATGGTAACACTCACTATGACACTCAAACTAACACTTGCACTTACACTCTTGCACTAACGCTCACTGTAACACTCACTATGACACTCACATTAACACTCGCGGTAACACTCACACTAACTCTCTCATGGTAACCCTCGTGGCAACATTCACTGTAACACTCTTGCACTAACCCTTTCGCAATAACACTGGCCATAATAGTCACGGTATTAGTCTCGCACTAACGCTCTCATGGTAACACTCTTAAACCAACACTCACGGTAACACTCTTGCACTAACTTCTCACACTAACATTTTCGCATTAACACTCACATTAACACACTCAAGGTAACACTCATGGTAACACCCATGGTAACACTCTTGTACTCACACTCATGGTAACACTCACGGTAACACTCTCACGTTAACAATCTTGCACTAACACTGACCGTAATACTCACGGTATCAGTATCACGCTGACATTCTCATGCTGACAGTCTCACACTAACACCCTCACAGTAATACTCATGCTAATAGTCACGGTAACACTGACTATAAAACTCGTACTAACGATCGCACTAAACCTCTCCACAGTAACACTCATGCCCTCACACTCATGCCCTAACACACTCGCACTAACACTCGTGCTAACATTCTCGTGCTAACACTCAGGGTAACACTCACGCTAACACTCATGGTAACACTCATGGTTAAACTCTCATGTTAACACTCATGGTTACACTCTTGCACTAACACTCTCGCACTAACACTCTCACACTAACACCCTTGTGCTAACACCCTTGCACTAACACCCTTGCATTAACATTGATGGTAACACTCACTATGACACTCACACTTACACTCTTGCACTAACACTCACGGTAACACTCTCACACAAACACACTCACGGTGACACTCTTGCACTAACACTCACGGTAACACTCACTATGACACTCGCACTAACACTCGCGGTAACACTTGCACCAACACTCTCACGGTAACACTCATGCCCTCAGACTCATGCCCTCACACTCTCGCATTAACACTCATGGTAACACTCATGCTAACACTCATGGTAACACTCTCGCTCTAACACTCTCACACTGACACTGACACCCTTGCACTGACACCCTTGCACTGACACTCTCGCGCTGACGCTCTCGCAGTAACACTCATGGTAACACACACACTAACACTCACACTAACTCTGTCACGGTAACAGTCATGCCCTAACACTCTCATGATAACCCTCATGGTAACACTCACGGTAACACTCTTGCACTAACCCTCTCGCACTAACACTGGCCATAATACTCACGGTATTAGTCTCGCACTAACACTCTCATGGTAACACTCTTAAACTAACACTCACGGTAACACTCTTGCAATAATGTTCTCGCACTAACGTTCTTGCATTAACACTCACATTAACACGCTCAGGGTAACACTCATGGTAACACCCATGGTAACACTCTTGTACTAACACTCACAGTAACATGCACGGTAGCATTCTTGTGCTAAAATTCTCACAGTAACACTCTCACACTGACACTCTCGTGCTAAAACTCTCACACGAACACTTCCATGGTGACACTCTCAAACTAACACTCACGGTAACACTTTTACACTAACACTCTTGCACTAACACTAACGGTAACTTCACGCACTAACACTCTTGCATTATCACTCTTGCACTAACACTCACGGTAACAATCTTGCACTAACACTCTTGCATTAACAGTCTTGCATAAACACACACGGTAACACCCTCACGCTAACACATTCAGACTAACACTAACCCTCTTGCACTAACACTTAATGTAACACTCACGGTAAGACTCGCACTAACCCTCATGCGCTAACACTCTCGCACTAACACAGACCATAATACTCACAGTATCAGTCTCATGCTAACACACTCGCGCTGACACTCTCGCACTTACACTATTGATAACACTCTCGCACTTACACTCTTGGAACACTCTCACGCTAATACCCTCAAAGTAACACTCACAGTAATACTCTCCCACTAACACTCTCAATAACACTTTCGCACTAACACTCACAGTAACACTCGCACTAACACTCTCACGGTAACACTCATGCCCTCACACTCTTGCCCTCATACTCAGGCCCTCACACTCTCGCCCTAACACTCAAAGTAACACTTTCGCACTAACACTCACGGTAACACTCGCATTAACATTCACGGTAACACTCTCGCACTAACACTCTTGCACAAACGCACATGGTAACACCCTCAATCTAAGACATTCAGACTAACACTAGCAGTAGCACTCTTCCATTAACCCTCTTGCACTAACAATCAAGGTAACACTCACAGTAACACTCGCACTAACACTCCTGCGCTAACACTGACTCTTGGTGTTAGTCTCACACTAACACACTTGTGCTGACACTCTCGTGCTTACACTCTTGGTAATACTCTCGCGATAACACCCTCACAGTAACACTCACGGTAACACTTTCACACTAACACGCACGGTAACACTTATGGTAACACCCGCATTAGCACTCGCGGTAGCACTTGCAGTAACACTCATGCCCTCACACTCATGCCCTCACACTCATTCCCTCACACTCTTGCACTAACACTCTCGTACTAACACTGACCATAATACTCACGGTATCAGTCTCGCGCTGACCCTCTCGCACTGACCCTCTCGCACTGACACTCTCGCACTGACATCCTCACAGTAACACTCATGGTAATTCACATGCCCTCACACTCTTGCCCTAACACTCTCGCACTAACACTCTCGCACTAACACTCATGGTAACACTTTTGCGCTAACATCCTTGCGCTAACACCCTCGCACCAACACTCACGCTAACACTTACAGTTACAGTCTCGCACTAACACCCTTGCACTAACATCCTTGCACTAACACCCTTACACTA
This sequence comes from Carcharodon carcharias, assembly GCF_017639515.1. Taxonomy (NCBI): domain Eukaryota; kingdom Metazoa; phylum Chordata; class Chondrichthyes; order Lamniformes; family Lamnidae; genus Carcharodon; species Carcharodon carcharias. The sequence goes on from NC_054479.1 coordinate 70,581,877, forward strand.
GCACTGACGGTAACACACTTGCATTAACTCTCTCACGGTAACACTCTCAAACTAACACTCACAGTAACACTGTCGAACTAACACTTTTGCATTAACATTCTCGCGCTGACACTCTTGCGGTAACACTCATGGTAACACTCGCGCTAACACTTGCATGCTAACAGTCTTACACTAACTGTCTCACAGCAACACACATGCCCTAACATTCATGCCCTAACACTCTCATGGTAACACTTATGGTAACACTCACGGTAACACTCACGGCAACGCTCTTGCACTAACCCTCTCACTCTAACAGTGGCCATAATAGTCACGGTATCAGTCTTGCACCAACACTCTCACGGTAACACTGTCAAACTAACACTCATGGTAACACTCTTGCACTAATGTTCCCGCACTAACATTCTCACACTAATATTCTCGCATTAATACTCACATTAACACACTCAAGATAACACTCACGGTAACACTCATGGTAACAGTCTTGTACTAACACTCACGGTAACATGCATGGTAGTGTTCTCATGCTAAAACTCTCACGGTAACACTCTCACACTAACGCTCTTGTGCTAAAACTCTCGCAGTAACACTCTCACACTAACAGTCTCATGCTAAAACTCTCATGCGAACACTTCCACTGTGACACTCTCAAACTAACACTCACGGTAACACTCTTGCACTAACACTCTCATGGTAACACCCTCACGGTAACACTCGCACTAACACTCTCACGGTAACACATTCACAGGAACACTCACGGTTACACTCATGGTAAAACTCGCACCAACACTTGCACACTAACACTCTCACACTAACTCTCCCATGGTAACACTCATGCCCGAACACGTTCACGGTAACACTCATGGCAACACTCTTGCGCTAACGATCTCTCACTAACACTGGCCATAATACTCATAGTATCAGTCTCACACTAACACGCTCACGGTAACACCCTCAAACTAACACTCACGGTAACTCTCTTGCACTAATGTTCTCGCACTAACATTCTCACATTAACACTCACATTAACACACTCAAGGTAACACTCATGGTAACACCCATGGTAACACTCTTGTACTAACACTCACAGCAACATGCACGGTAGCGTTCTCATGCTAAAACTCTCACGGTAACACTCTCGCATTGACCCTCTCATGCTAAAACTCTCACGTGAACACTTCCACGGTGACACTCTCAAACTAACACTCATGGTAACACTTTTACACTAACATTCTTGCACTAACACTCTTGCACTACCACCCATGGTAACACTCTCAAACTAACACTCACGGTAACACTCTTGCACTAACACTCTTGCACTAACACTCTTGCACTACCACCCAAGGTAACACTCTCAAACTAACATTCACGGTAACACTCTTGCACTAACACTCTCACACTAACACTCTCACACCAACACTCATGGTAACTCTCACGGTAACAATCTTGCACTAACACTCTCAGTAACACGGTAACTATCTCGGTAACACACTTACACTCATGGTAACTCTCAAGGTAACACTCTCACACTAACACTCAAGCAAACACTCTCACGCTAACAATCTCACGGTAACACTCTTGCACTAACACTCTCATGCGAACACTCACAGTAACACGGTAAATCTCACGGTAACACACTTACACTCATGGTAACTCTCAAGGTAACAATCTCACACTAACACTCACGCAAACACTCTCACGCTAACAATCTCACGGTGACACTCTTATGGTAACACTCTTGCACTAACACTCATGGTAACATGTTTGCACTAATACATTTGGACTAACACTCACAGTAACACCCTTGAACTAACACTCACTGTAACACTCACGCACTAACACCCTTGCACTAACACCCTTGCACTAACACTCTAGGACTAATGACTCTTGCATTAACACTCATTGTAACATCTTGAACTAACACGTTCGGACTAACTCTCACAGTAACACACTTGCACTAATACTCTTGCACTAACACTCAGGCTAACACTCTCCTGGTAACACTCTCAAATTAACACTCATGGTAACACTCTCACACTAACAGTCTCGCACTAAAACACTCACAGTAACGTTCACTGCAACACTCTCACACTAACACTAACGGTAACACTTATGGCAACACTCCTGCGTTAACACTTACGGTAACACACTCGTGCAAATACTCTAACTGTAACACTTGCACTAACACGGACACAAACACCCTTGCATTAACAATCACATGGTAACACTCAAGGTGACACTCCTGTGGTAACACTCTTGCACTGATACTCTTGCACTAATATTCTTGTGGTAACACTCATGGTAACACTCTTGTGCTAACACTCTTGCACTAACGCTTTCACGGTAACGCTCAAGCACCAACACACACACTAACACCCATGCTAACACTCTTGCGCTAACACATTCACGCTAACACTCTTGCGCTAACACTCTCATGCTAACACTCACAGTAACACGGTAACACTCACGGTAACACTCTCACACTAACACTCACAGTAACACACTAACACTCACGGTAACTCACACAGTAACAATCTCACACTAACACTTGCATTAACACTGTCGCACTAACAATCTCACGGTGACACTCTTGCAGTAACACTCTTGCACTAACACTCACGGTAACACGCTTGCACTAATATATTTGGACTAACACTCTTGTGCTAATACCCTTGCCATAACACTCTAGGACTAAGACTCTTGCACTAACACTCATGGTAACACTCTTGCACTAATACGTTCAGACTAACTCTCACAGTAACACTCTTGCACTAATACTCTTGTACTAACACTCATGCTAACACTCTTGCACTAACATTCTCATGGTAACACTCTCACACTAACAGACTCACAGTAACGTTCATGGCAACACTCTCGCACTAACACTAACGGTAACACTTACAGCAACACTCTTGCACTAACACTTAAGGTACACTCTCGTGCAAGTACTCTAACTGCAACACTTGCGCTAACACTCTCACACTAACACCCTCGCACTAACAATTCACAGTAACACTCATGTTAACATTCTTGCACTAACACTCTCACACTAACAATTTCAAGGTAACACTCTGTCACTAACACTCAGGACTAACACTCCGGCACTAACACTCATGGTAACACTCGCACACTAACACTCGCATGCTAACACTCTGGCACTAACACTCCGGCACTAACCCTCATGGTAACACTCACAGTAACACTCTTGCACTAACCCTTTCGCACTAACACTTCCATAATACTCACGGTATTAGTCCCGCACTAACACTCTCACGGTAACATTCTTAAACTATCACTCACGGTAACGCTCTTGCAATAATGTTCTCACACTAACATTCTTGCATTAACACACTCAAGGTAACACTCATGGTAACACCCATGGTAACACTCTTGTACTAACACTCACAGTAACATGCACGGTAGAGTTCTTGTGCTAAAACTCTCACGGTAATACTCTCACATTGACACTCATGCTAAAACTCTCACGCGAACACTTCCATGGTGACACTCTCAAACTAACACTCACGGTAACACTCTTGCACTAACACTCTAACCACCCACGGTAACACTCTCAAACTAACACTCACAGTAACTCTCACGGTAACAATCTCACACTAACATTCTCGCACTAAAACATTCACAGTAACGTTCACGGCAACACTCTCACACTAACACTAACGGTAACACTTATGGCAACACTCCTGCGTTAGCACTTACGGTAACACACTCGTGCAAATACTCTAACTGTAACACTTGCACTAACATGGACACAAACACCCTTGCATTAACAATCACATGGTAACACTCAAGGTGACACTCCTGTGGTAACACTCTTGCACTGACACTCTTGCACTAATATTCTTGTGGTAACACTCATGGTAACACTCATGTGCTAACACTCTTGCACTAACGCTTTCACGGTAACGCTCAAGCACCAACACACACACTGACACCCATGCTAACACTCTTGCGCTAACACATTCACGCTAACACTCTTGCGCTAACACTCTCATGCTAACACTCACAGTAACACGGTAACACTCACGGTAACACTCTCACACTAACACTCACAGTAACACACTAACACTCACGGTAACTCACACAGTAACAATCTCACACTAACACTTGCATTAACACTGTCGCACTAACAATCTCACGGTGACACTCTTGCAGTAACACTCTTGCACTAACACTCACGGTAACACGCTTGCACTAATATATTTGGACTAACACTCTTTTGCTAATACCCTTGCCATAACACTCTAGGACTAAGACTCTTGCACTAACACTCATGGTAACACTCTTGCACTAATACGTTCAGACTAACTCTCACAGTAACACTCTTGCACTAATACTCTTGTACTAACACTCATGCTAACACTCTTGCACTAACATTCTCATGGTAACACTCTCACACTAACAGACTCACAGTAACGTTCACGGCAACACTCTCGCACTAACACTAACGGTAACACTTACAGCAACACTCTTGCACTAACACTTAAGGTACACTCTCGTGCAAGTACTCTAACTGCAACACTTGCACTAACACTCTCACACTAACACCCTCACACTAACAGTTCACAGTAACACTCATGTTAACATTCTTGCACTAACACTCTCACACTAACAATTTCAAGGTAACACTCTGTCACTAACACTGTCACTAACACTCAGGACTAACACTCCGGCACTAACACTCATGGTAACACTCGCACACTAACACTCGCATGCTAACACTCTGGCACTAACACTCCGGCACTAACCCTCATGGTAACACTCACAGTAACACTCTTGCACTAACCCTCTCGCACTAACACTTCCATAATACACACGGTATTAGTCCCGCACTAACACTCTCCGGTAACATTCTTAAACTATCACTCACGGTAACGCTCTTGCAATAATGTTCTCGCACTAACATTCTTGCATTAACACACTCAAGGTAACACTCATGGTAACACCCATGGTAACACTCTTGTACTAACACTCACAGTAACATGCACGGTAGAGCTCTTGTGTTAAAACTCTCACGGTAATACTCTCACATTGACACTCTCATGCTAAAACTCTCACGCGAACACTTCCATGGTAACACTCTCAAACTAACACTCATGGTAACACTCTTGCACTAACACTCTTACCACCCATGGTAACACTCTCAAACTAACACTCACGGTAACTCTCACGGTAACACTCTCAAACTAACACTCACAGTAACTCTCACGGTAACAATCTCACACTAACATTCTCGCACTAACACTCTCACACTAACCCTCACAGTAACATTCTTGCACTAACACTCATGGTAACACGCTTGCACTAATACATTTGGACTAACACTCACAGTAACACCCTTGCACTAACACTCACTGTAACACTCACGCACTAACACCCTTGTGCTAACACCCTTGCACTAACACTCTAGGACTAATGACTCTTGCATTAACACTCATTGTAACATCTTGAACTAACACGTTCAGACTATCTCTCACAGTAACACTCTTGCACTAATACTCTTGCACTAACACTCAGGCTAACACTCTCACGGTAACACTCTCAAACTAACACTCACAGTAACTCTCACGGTAACAATCTCACGCTAACATTCTCGCACTAAAACACTCACAGTAACGTTCATGGCAACACTCTCACACTAATACTAACGGTAACACTTATGGCAACACTCCTGCGCTAACACTTACGGTAACACACTCGTGCAAATACTCTAACTGTAACACTTGCACTAACATGGACACAAACACCCTTGCACTAACAATCACACGGTAACACTCAAGGTGACACTCCTGTGGTAACACTCTTGCACTGACACTCTTGCACTAATATTCTTGTGGTATCACTCATGGTAACACTCTTGTGCTAACACTCTTGCACTAACGCTTTCACGGTAACGCTCAAGCACCAACACACACACTAACACCCATGCTAACACTCTTGCGCTTACACATTCACGCTAACACTCTTGCGCTAACACTCTCATGCTAACACTCACAGTAACACGGTAACACTCACGGTAACACTCTCACACTAACACTCACAGTAACACACTAACACTCACGGTAACTCACACAGTAACAATCTCACACTAACACTTGCATTAACACTGTCGCACTAACAATCTCACGGTGACACTCTTGCAGTAACACTCTTGCACTAACACTCACGGTAACACGCTTGCACTAATATATTTGGACTAACACTCTTGTGCTAATACCCTTGCCATAACACTCTAGGACTAAGACTCTTGCACTAACACTCATGGTAACACTCTTGCACTAATACGTTCAGACTAACTCTCACAGTAACACTCTTGCACTAATACTCTTGTACTAACACTCATGCTAACACTCTTGCACTAACATTCTCATGGTAACACTCTCACACTAACAGACTCACAGTAACATTCACGGCAATACTCTCGCACTAACACTAACGGTAACACTTACAGCAACACTCTTGCACTAACACTTAAGGTACACTCTCGTGCAAGTACTCTAACTGCAACACTTGCACTAACACTCTCACACTAACACCCTCGCACTAACAGTTCACAGTAACACTCATGTTAACATTCTTGCACTAACACTCTCGCACTAACAATTTCAAGGTAACACTCTGTCACTAACACTCTGTCACTAACACTCAGGACTAACACTCTGGCACTAACACTCATGGTAACACTCGCACACTAACACTCGCACGCTAACACTCTGGCACTAACACTCCGGCACTAACCCTCATGGTAACACTCACAGTAACACTCTTGCACTAACCCTCTCGCACTAACACTTCCATAATACTCACGGTATTAGTCCCGCACTAACACTCTCACGGTAACATTCTTAAACTAACACTCACGGTAACGCTCTTGCAATAATGTTCTCGCACTAACATTCTTGCATTAACACACTCAAGGTAACACTCATGGTCACACCCATGGTAACACTCTTGTACTAACACTCACAGTAACATGCACGGTAGCGTTCTCATGCTAAAACTCTCACACGAACACTTCCATGGTGACACTCTCAAACTAACACTCACGGTAACACTCTTGCACTAACACTCTTGCACCACCAACCATGGTAACACTCTCAAACTAACACTCACGGTAACACTCTTGCACTAACACTCCTGCACTAACACTCTTGCACTACCACCCATGGTAACACTCTCAAACTAACACTCACGGTAACACTCTCAAACTAACACTCACGGTAACTCTCACGGTAACAATCTCACACTAACATTCTCGCACTAACACTCTCACATTAACCCTCACAGTAACACTCTTGCACTAACACTCACTGTAACACTCACGCACTAACACCCTTGCACTAACACCCTTGCACTAACACTCTAGGACTAATGACTCTTGCATTAACACTCATCGTAACATTCTTGAACTAACATGCTCGGACTAACTCTCACAGTAACACTCTTGCACTAATACTCTTGCACTAACACTCAGGCTAACACTCTAGCACTAGCACTCTCCTGGTAACACTCTCAAATTAACACTCATGGTAACACTCTCACACTAACAGTCACACACTAAAACACTCACAGTAATGTTCACGGCAACACTCTCGCACTAACACTAACGGTAACACTTACAGCAACACTCTTGCACTAACACTTAAGGTACACTCTCGTGCAAGTACTCTAACTGCAACACTTGCACTAACACTCTCACACTAACACCCTCGCACTAACAATTCACAGTAACACTCATGTTAACATTCTTGCACTAACACTCTCGCACTAACAATTTCAAGGTGACACTCTCACGCTAACATTCACGCTAATGTTCTCGCACTAACAGTCTCGCAGTAACACTCTGTCACTAACACTCTATCACTAACACTCAGGACTAACACTCTGGCACTAACGGTAACACTCGCACACTAACACTCGCACGCTAACACTCTGGCGCTAACTCTCCGGCACTAACCCTCATGGTAACACTCACGGTAACACTCTTGCACTAACCCTTTCGCACTAACACTTCCATAATACACACGGTATTAGTCCCGCACTAACACTCTCACGGTAACATTCTTAAACTATCATTCACGGTAACGCTCTTGCACTAATGTTCTCGCACTAACATTCTTGCATTAACACACTCAAGGTAACACTCATGGTAACACCCATGGTAACACTCTTGTACTAACACTCACAGTAACATGCATGGTAGAGTTCTTGTGCTAAAACTCTCACGGTAATACTCTCACATTGACACTCTCATGCTAAAACTCTCACGCGAACACTTCCATGGTGACACTCTCAAACTAACACTCACGGTAACACTCTTGCACTAACACTCTTACCACCCATGGTAACACTCTCAAACTAACACTCACAGTAACTCTCACGGTAACAATCTCACATTAACATTCTCACACTAACACTCTCACATTAACCCTCACAGTAACACTCTTGCACTAACACTCATGGTAACACGCTTGCACTAATACATTTGGACTAACACTCACAGTAACACCCTTGCACTAACACTCACTGTAACACTCACGCACTAACACCCTTGCACTAACACCCTTGCACTAACACTCTAGGACTAATGACTCTTGCATTAACACTCATCGTAACATTCTGGAACTAACACGTTCGGACTAACTCTCACAGTAACACTCTTGCACTAATACTCTTGCACTAACACTCAGTCTAACACTCTCGCACTAACACTCTCCTGGTAACACTCTCAAATTAACACTCATGGTAACACTCTCATACTAACAGTCACACACTAAAACACTCACAGTAACGTTCACGGCAACACTCTCGCACTAACACTAACGGTAACACTTACAGCAACACTCTTGCACTAACACTTAAGGTACACTCTCGTGCAAGTACTCTAACTGCAACACTTGCACTAACGCTCTCACACTAACACCCTCGCACTAACAATTCACAGTAACACTCATGTTAACATTCTTGCACTAACACTCTCACGCTAACATTCTCGCACTTACACTCGTACTAACAGTCTCGCAGTAACACTCTATCACTAACACTCTGGCACTAACACTCATGGTAACACATTCACGCTAACACTCGCACGCTAACACTCTGGGCACTAACACTCCGGCACTAACACTCATGGTAACACACTCACAGTAACACACTCACGGTAACACTCACACACTAACACTCGCACACTTAAACTCACAGTAACACTGGCGTGCTAATACTCTCACTTTAATACTTTTGCCCCAATTGCACTCATCTCTAATTTCCTTTTTAATGCCATCTCCTACCTTCTCACTACTGTTTGGAGGCCTATAGACAACTCCCACTAATGTTTTCTGCCCCTTGTTGCTTCTTAGCTCCACCCAGACTGATTCTACATCTAGATTTTTTCAGCCAATATCCTTTCTCACTATCGCACTGATTTCATCACTGACTAACAAGCCACACCACCTCCTTTTCCTTTTCGCATGTCCGTCCTAAATATCGAATACCCTTGGATATTCAGTTCCCAGCTTGGTCACCCTGCGACCATGTCTCTGTAATCGCAATCATATTGTACCCGTTTACATCTATTTGCGCTGTTAATTCATTTACCTTATTGAGGATGCTCCACAAATTCACAAGTGCCTTTAGACTTGTCCTTTTAACATTTTTACGCTTTTTTTGTACTATGGCCTTATTTGCTGGTAGCCCTTGTTCCCTCTGCCTTCCACTTTTGCTTTTTACTTTTCTGTCTTTCATTCCTACCTTTGTTTCCCTCTCTTGTGTCTCCCCGCTCAGGTTCCCCTTCCCCTTCCAGTATAGTTTAAACCCTCCCCCACAGTACCAGCAAATACCCCCGCAGGGATATTGATTCCGGTCCTGCTGTGGTGCAACCCGTCCGGCTTGTACAGGTCCCAACTTCCCCAGAATCAGTCCCAATGCCTCAGGAGTCTAAATCCCTCTCTCCTACACCATCTCTCCAGTCACACATTCATCTGATCTATTATCCTGTTCCTGATCTCACGAGAACGTGGCACTGGGAGTAATCCTGAGATTACTACCTTTGAGATCCTGCTTTTTAATTTATTTCCTAGCTCCCTGTTTTCTGCTTTCAGGACCTCATCTCTCTTTTTAACTATATTGTACTGATATGGACCACAACCTCTGGTTGTTCACCCTCACCCTTCAGAATGTCCTGCAGCCACTCTGTGATATCCTTGACCCTGGCCCCAGGGAGGCAATGTACCATCCTGGTGTCGCTGTTCCCCTTACAATAGAATCCCCTATGACTATTGCTTTCCCAATCTTTTACCCCATCTCTGTGCAGCTGAGCCGCTCGTGGTGCCACAGACTTGGTTCTCCCTGCATTCCCCTGAGAAACCATCTCCCCCAGCAGTATCCAAAACAGAAAATCTGTTAGAGAGGGAGATGAATCCAGGGGACTCCTGCACTCCCTGCCTAGTGCTTTTAATCTGTCTGGCAGTCACCCATTCCCTTTCTGCCTGTGCACTCTTTACTGTGGTGTGACCACTTCACTGTGCATGCTATCCACAAAGATCTCATCCTTGCGGATGCTCCACAGTGACTCCAGGTACAGCTCCATGTCTGAAACACGGATTTCGAGTAGCTTGAGACACTTCCTGCGCATATGGTCACCCTGGACACTGGAAGTGACCCTGACTTCCCACATCACACAGGAGGAGCATTCCACTTGGCCAAGGTGCCTTGACATGACTTGCCTTTAAATTACTCCCTTTACTTTTACTTCCTCTAGTTTAGAGAATTTAAGAACAGAAGAAATACTTACCAGGTCCTACTTACCAAGGCCGCTGCTCTTCTTACTGAAGAAAGGTAGGAAATGAAAGGATCACCTCCATCCCTCTACACAGAACTCCCTCTCTCACCAAACACCAACTGAAGCATTCTAATGCAGCCCAAAGCAGCACTCCAGGTGCAGAGAAACGTAGATGGTTTGCTTTTATGCTGTCTGAATCTAGCTTCTGAAAACCTGTTTGAATCAATTAACTAATTTTCTAGCTGTAGCTGCAGGAAGAGCCTGTATAGCCCATGTTTTAAAGCTGGACTAAACTCATCTTCCCCCAACTCAAACAGCAACTTTTAGTTAGTTACTAAATTTAAAAAAGATTAGACTTTAGATAGAAATTAACCCTTAAAAGTCCCTCTCTCACCAAACACCAACTGAAACACGAATGCAGCCCAAAGCAGCCTCCAGTATATATTCATTTACTTCAATCTCAATGCTGACTTTTAACTTGTATGACAATTTATGCATGTGTTTTATCCTTTTTTGCCTTCAGCAGTTAATAAACTTTTAACTCAAGAAAGTGATCAAATTGGCTCCTTCTAAACCAGAATGATTGGGTCTGGGAAAAAGGTATCTGTGAAAGGGATCCTTTTTAGATTAAATCTTGTTGTGACAAACAGAGTCAGTGGGGGGATGCGCTGGTGCCGAATAAAGACAGGGAACCAGTTCACCCCTTCTCACCCGGGGCGTAACAATTTGGGGGTGTCCTTAGGCAGATGGTGACAAATTGAGGGGTCTCGCTGGATCAGTAGCTTTGGGGAGGCCAAGTCACTGAATATACTTAGGAAGGAAATTGATACATTTCTGAACTCTAAAGACATCAAGGAGTATGGGGAGAGAGCAGGAGTACGGTGTTGAGATAGAGGATCAGCCATGATCATATTGAATGGCAGAGCAGACTCGGAGGGCCAAATGACCTACTCCTACTCCTATTTTCTATGTATCTCTCTATATATATATATATATTAAAAAAAAGGGTATACGGGACAGTGCTTGACTCGTCGGGAGTAGGTGATTGAGCATTGCGGCCATTGTGATTCGCGATTCCAGTAGAATTGACTCTGTTAGATGAATAATCGGTTTCAAGATTCCAGTAGAGTTGACTCTGATAGATGAATAGGTAGTTTTGAAGTTCCAGTAGCGTTGAACCTGGTAGAGGGAGAGAGTCTGGGATACCTGCAAAATGGCGATTTACAGGGGTACTGTGTGTGGCTGTTACTTCTGAGTCAAATTTCCAGCACTTGCTCTCTCTCAGAATACCCACCAACAGACAGATGCTGGGGCAGCTTTTCATCTCACTTTTGACCACTTCTTCGTATATTCCAACTGGGAAATGAACTCACAAATCTGCCTGGGCATTGCTTACAGGATTTCTTGATGAGGTGACACTCATCTCCCATTATCGCTACTGGAGGGAGCAATTAGTTTCTGGATGTCTTTAGAAGTACCTTGTCTAGCAACAGGGTGGGGTTCCATTACCTCTTAGAGAGTCACCCTGCAGCATTCCAGCCAGTGGCTTGAATGCGTTTTTTAAGAACTCAGGTCTTATTTTTTAAAGTCCAATATTTCCAGATGTAATTAGGTGTTTTTACTTCATTCTCATGACACATTCCCGCACCCCCCCTCCCCTCCCCCTCTCCCCAGAATGAAATGAGATTCATTCTCATTTCATTACAAGAAAGGGAAAAGATTATAAACAATAAAACACTCTCATACACACATTCATTGTTTTAGTAATTGTCAGTTTATCTTATCCGGTTCTAACTGGGCTCCTTTAAGTTCTGGACAGGGTGTCCGCAATCACATTTGATTTCCCAGGAATGTGGGTGATTTTTAAGTGGCACGGCTGGAGGAACAAACCCCAATGGAATAATTTGGCATTCTGGATCTTAAACCTTTCCACAAAAGTTAATGTGCTGTGGTCAGTATAGACTGTGGTCTTTCTGTCTTATTTTTTAAAGTACAATATTTCCGTATGCAATTCGATGTTTTTCCTTCATTATCATGACAATTTTCTGTTACAACAGTATCGACACTTCAGAAGTGCTTCACTGGCTGTAAAGAGCTTTGGAATGTCCTGATGTCTTGAAAGGCACTATAAAAATGCAACTATTTCTTTATTTTTAATTCTCCATCAGATTTTTTAGTTGTTCTTTTTCACTGATAATGGGCCCTCGTTGTGAAGGAAAAGCTTTGAGACTAACATATTAACTGAGAAAGTGATATTGTAGATTCAGCAGCTGGCTTTAACTCCTTCCTCAAGACCCTGTAACCAAGCCGACACTAAATCATTCAATCTATTTAACAATCCAATAGCCAGACATCAGTTAAAATTGCCAACACTTTGATTGAAACAAGCATTTACCCTGCATCAAGGAAAGAAGAAAGATTTGCATTTATATAGTGCCTTTCACAACCCCAGGGCAAACAAAGTGCTTTCTGTCATGGCTCCTGTCGTGGGTTCTGCAGAGGATTCTGTAGTGGGTTTTCACAGAATCTCACAGTGCAGAAGAGGCCCTTCGTCCCATCGAGTCTGCACCAACACGTGAGAAACACCTGACCTACCTACCTAATCCCATTTACCAGAATTTGGCCATAGTCTTGAATGTTATGACGTGCCAAGTGCTCATCCAGGTAATTTTTAAAGGATGTGAGGCAACCCGCCTCCACCACCCTCCCAGGCAGTGCATTCCAGACCATCACCACCCTCTGGGTAAAAAAGTTTTTCTTCACATCCCCCCTAAGCATCCTGCACCTCACCTTGAATTTATGTCCCCTCATGACTGACCCTTCAACTAAGGGGAACAGCTGCTCCCCATCCACCCTGTCCATGCCTCTCATAATCTTGTACACCTCGATCAGGTCGCCTCTGCTCCAATGAAAACAACCCAAGTCTATCCAACCTCTCTTCGTAACTTAATTGTTTCATCCCAGGCAACATCCTGGTGAATCTCCTCTGCACCCCCTCCAGTACAATCTCATCCTTCCTATAATGTGGTGACCAGAACTGCACACAGTACTCCAGCTGTGGCCTCACCAAGGTTCTATACAACTCCAACATGACCTCCCTACTTTTGTAATCTATGCCTCGAGTGATAAAGGCAAGTGTCCCATACGCCTTTTTCACCACCTCACTAACATGCCCCTCCGCCTTCAGAGATCTATGGACACATATGCCAAGGTCCCTTTGTTCCTCAGAACTTCCTAGTGTTATGCTATCGTTGAATACTTCCTTGTCAAATTACTCCTTCCAAAGTGTGTCACCTCTCACTTTTCAGGGTTAAATTCCATCTACCACTTATCTGCCCAATTGACCATCCCGTCTATATCTTCCTGTAGCCCAAGACACTCAACCCCACTGTTAACCACCCGGCCAATCTTTGTGTCATCCGCAAACTTACTAATCCTACCCCCCACATAGTCATCTATGTTGTTTATATAAATGACAAATAATAGGGGACCCAGCACAGATCCCTGTGATATGGCACTGGACCCTGGCTTCCAGTCACTAAAGCATCCTCCGTCATCACCCTCTGTCTCCTACAACTAAGCCAGTTTTGAATCCACCTTATCAAATTACCCTGTATCCCATGTCTATCCCAATTAATGTTGTGAAAGTTGAAATCACCTAATATAATTACCCTATTATTGTTTTTACACACCTGTGCAAATTCTGTGCAAAAAAATGTTTTGGATTGGGGAAAGCGGATTTTAGTAAAATAAGGCAGGATCTGGTCAAGGTAGACTGGGAACAGCTACTTGTGCAGTTTGTAATGGATTTTGTAGTGGGTTCTGTATTCGGTTCCGCAGTGGGTCCCGCAGCGGGTTCAGTAGCGGATACTCTAGTGAGCTCTGCAGTGGATACAGTAGTGAGCTCTGCAGTGGATACAGTAGTGAGTTCTGCAGTAGGTACAGTAGTGAGTTCTGCAGCAGGTTCAACCGATTCTGTCGTGGGTACTGCGGCGGGTTCTATAGTCGGTTCTGCAGTGGATTCCGCAGTGGGTTCTGTAGAGTGTTCTGCAGTGAGTTCTGCAGTGTAGTTACTGTTTTTATGTAGGAAACACAGCAACCAACCTACACACAGCAAACTCCCATAAACTGTAATGTGATAATGATCAGAGAATCTGTTTTTGTGATGTTGATTGAAGGACAAATATTGGCCTGGACACCAGGGATATTTCCCCTTCTTGTCTTTGAAAAAGTGCCATATGATCTCTAACATTCACCTGACAAAGCAGACAAAGCCTAGGTTAACACATCATCTGAAGCACAGCAGCTCTGATAGTGCGGCACTCCTTCGGCTTTAGCCTGGTGCTTAAGCCTCTGGAGTGGGACTTGAACCCATGAATGTCTGAGTCAGAGGTGAGGGTGCTAACAGCTGAGCCAGAAGAGTCTGAGCTGAAACACTGAGCAAATGAATTAGCTTGGCAAAAAGTTTCTCATGTTGGTCGATGTTGTGTCCCCACTGCTGAAGGTGTTTCCCAGTAATTACCCATGCCCAGGGATTGGTTTTGATTCTCCCGCATCATCACACGGCTACAACTTAATAGCTCTACACCTCTGCTCAATTTGGTTTTGCAGCCTAATCCATTTTCTTGAACCTGAAGCAAGGTAACATCCAACTCTTACAAATTCATTAAAGCACAACCTCAGCTCCCTCTGCAGAAACCTTCCAGAGTTTTCCACTCCAACATGC
Source organism: Carcharodon carcharias (assembly GCF_017639515.1). NCBI lineage: Eukaryota > Metazoa > Chordata > Chondrichthyes > Lamniformes > Lamnidae > Carcharodon > Carcharodon carcharias. Next base: position 70,597,398 of record NC_054479.1, read on the forward strand.
TGATAGCAGAGAGAGAAAGGAGGTTCTCTCGTAGTGGTTTCGTTATTCTTAGAGCACTTTCACTTTGTGCAGAGGGTGGGGAGCATTCTTTCTCCTGCTGGATGGAAATCCCTGTCCTATTGGGGTGGTACTATTCCACCTGGAGAGGCACGTCGTTTCTTCAGGAAGCTTGACTAAAGGTCAGTCTCTTGGTTGCATTCATTGCCTCCATCTGTCGCTCCCTCCTCCTTGATCTACATGATGAGTGTGGTTGAGGGCAAGTATTACATTCCCTGCTACTGACATCACTTTCACAAATATGCACAAAAATATCAGCAAAAAAATATTAAAGAACAGGAATTCAGAACATTACTGGTGCTGAGGTTGTGTATCTTATTGAACTAGAGGCTGGCACTGCCCACTGACCGTACCAGTCTCTCTCTCTCTCTCTCTTTGCTTAGTTTATCTTTCCACACTGAAAACCAAACTTAACAAATCCATTCCACCAGCTAAGATTAGCAGGGACAGCCAGGGATCGCCAGAGGAGTGTTGCTTCAAACTATGAAGCCACTTGAGATCTCCCTCACTTTACAAACTCATAATCCTGGCAGAGATTTTCAGCACATTGTGATTTATGTGGGCAGACAGCAAGGGGCTGAATAATGGATGGAGAGGAACATCATCCAGTATTAATCACAGTGGTCAAGTGACACCAGCAAAATGGCTTAAAATATTTACTGTCCAATGCTGAGTACCACAACTTAAAGTGACAGGTCCCAGTACTTCACACACGTTAAACACTACTTAAAGATACAGGTCACAATATTACATGCACATTCAACACAGCTTAAAGAGTTAAGCCCCAGTACTTTACATATATTGAACCTTAAAAGGATAGGCCACATTATTTTTACACCTTGAACAATGTTTACCTGAACATGTAGACAACAGTTTTGTGTGTGAAACAGTACCAGCATAAGTACAGCATTCACATACAAGACAAATTGAAGGTTAAATTAGACAAAATGGAGAAAGACAGAATCATTAGAAGTATACAAGAGCCCACAGGCTGTGTACAGCTCAATCGCATGTGTCACAAAGAAGGATGGATCATTGAGAGTATGCCTCAATCAATGACTTTTAAACACAGCTTTGAAACGTTGTCCTTATAAAATTCCCACATTGGAAGAGTTAAATCCGAGATTTGCAGGTGCAAAATTTTTCTAGAAGCTTGATGCTAAACATGGTTACTGGTCAGTACATCTCATGGAGAAGCCCCAAGAGCTTACAGCATTTTGTACCCCATTTGGAAAATTCTGTTTTCAATGACTTCCTTTCAGGCTGTTAGTCAGGATCTCTTTCAAGTTCAAATGGACCACATATTACATGCACTGTGCCAGGATGCATCTGTATCGCAGATGACATAGCTGTTGTGGGAAGAATAAAGCAAGAACATGACCACAATCTGCATTTATTGAAGCAATTGACATGTAATGAAGGATTGGTGTTCAACAGTCTGAAATGTGACAACAACGTGCAGCAGATCAATTCCTTTGGTTCTATTTATTCCAATGCTGTCCCAATCCAAAAAGAATAGAGGATGTTAAAGCCAATCCTTAAGATAAGGACGATCTTCGAAGATGTCTAGGTTCCTTTAATTTTTTGTCTTCATACATTCCCAATTTCACTCAAAAATCTTTATCATTAAGAGAATTGTTGAGAAAGGATGTGCCTTTCTTCTGGCATGAAGACCAACAATATCTCTTTGAAGCTCTGAAACAGTCATTACCAGAAACATCAACATTGCAATTTTATGATCCTAGGGGACAATTACCTTGGAGGTAGATGCCTCACAGAAAGGTCTGGGAGCATGCATACTACAAAAAGGCAAACTGATTGCATTTGCTTCAAATTCTCTGTTCATAACACAATCCAACAACTCCAACATCGAATGGGAAACATTAACTTTAGTGTTTGGAATCATGCATTTTTATACCTAAATATTCAGCAAAAGATTTGTGGTAGAAACCAGCCACAAGCCATTGGTGAAGATTTGGTGAAAACCATTGACCACTGCACCACCAAGATTGCAATGTCTCTTGATAAAGATTCAGGGTTATGACTGTGAGATTTGGTATAAGCCTGGTAACTTGATGGTCACATCAGATATACTTAGCAGATTGTTAACCCAGGAAAAACAGAAGATTTTTCCTTAGATCTACAAATTGACTTCATTGACATTGAACTTGAGGATGTTCCCCAAACTGATCTGGTACATTTTGTGCAATGCAAGTCCCAGCAGCTACATGAAGGAATGGCGAAAGATTCTACACTGCAGAAAATGTGGGAAATCATCATTGAAGGATGGCCTGATTCAATTCAACATGTCCACAGTTACGCGAGACCATTTTGGCCTTTTGGGCTAGGTATTTCCTGCAGTTATTTTTAAATGCAGGCAGGTCATCATACCAGAATATTTGCAACCTACATTCTTCAACAAATTCATCATTCCCATATGGAGATAAATCAGGTGAGAAGACTCACAAGAGAGACAGTATTTTGGCCAGGTATGAACAATGGCATTGAAGTCGTCGTCATGAAATGCGAGGCATGTCAAGAGCATATGCCAAGTCAGCACAAAGCACTGCTGGTCCCACATGAAGTTCCAACCCATCCCTGGTCAAAAATCGCATTCGACCTCTTTTATGTCCATGGCACTGACTTCATCATCAATGTCAACTACTTTACCAAGTGCCCCATTATTCAACAATTGCACAATATGTCAAGCACAACTGTCGCTCCAAGTATTATTTTCAGTTTATTTGCTGTGCCTGGAGAGATCATTACAGATTATAATCCACATATTATTAGTAAACCATTTTAGGAGATGTGTGAGAAGCGGAATATCAGTCATCCAACTTCTTCTCCTCATTACCATAGATCTAAGAGCCTAGCTGAATGAATGATTCACATGATGAAATCCCTAATTCTCAAACGTAGACAGACTCCACAGATACTGAAGCAGTCCATGTCGATATACAGCAAGATCTGGACAATATCCAGGCTTGGGCTGGTAAATGGCAAGTAACATTTGCGTCACACAAGTGCCAGACAAAGACCATCTCCAACAAGAGAGAATCTAACCATCTCCCCTTGACATTCAGTGGCATTACTACTGCTGAATCCTCCACTATCAACATCCTGGGAGTTACCATTGAACAGAAACTGAACTGGACCAGCCATATAAATGCTGTGGCTACAAGAACAGGTCAGAAGCTGGGAATTCTTCAGTGAGTAACTCACCTCCCGACTGCCCAAAACCTGTCCACCATCTACAAAACACAAGTCAGGAGTGTGATGGAATACTCTCCACTTTCCTGGATGAGTGCAACTCCAACAACACTCAAGAAGCTCAATACCACCCAGGACAAAGCAGCCTACTTGATCAGCACCCCATCCACAAACATTCACTCCTTTCACCACCGACACACAGTGGCAGTAATGTGTACCATCTACAAGATGCACTGCAACAACTCACCAAGGCTCCTTTGACAGCACCTTCCAAACCCACAACCTCTACTACGAGAAAGACAAGGACAGCAGACACATGGGAACATCACCACCTGCAAGTCCCCCTCCTCCACATCCTCTCTCATATTCACTCCCTTCCCTTCCTCACTGCTACCATTCCCCTAACCCCATCCCCCTGTCCCTATCCCCCTTCTTCCCATCCCCCTTCTCCCCACCCCCCTCTCCATACCTTTTGTCCCCATCCCCCTTCACCCCATCTCCCCTCCCCAACACCCTATCCACAACCCCTCTTCCCATCCCCCCCTCCCCAACTTTCCTCGCCCCATCCCCACTCTCCCCCTATCCCCCCTCTCCCCATCCCCCCCTCCCCAACTTTCCTCTCCCCATCCCCCCTCTCCCCATTCCTCCTCTCCCCATACCCCCTCTCCCCATCCCTCCCTCCCCAACTTTCCTCTCCCCATTCCTCCCCTCTCCCTATCCCCTCTCTCCTCATCCCCCCTCTCCAACTTTCCTCTCCCCATCCCCCCTCCCCATCCCCCTTCTTCCCAACTTTTCTCTCCCCATCCCCCTCTCCCCATTCCTCCTCTCCTCATCCCTCCCCTCTCCCTATCCCCCCTCTCCCCATCCCTCCTCTCCCCAACTTTCCTCTCCCCATCCCCCCTCTCCCCATCACCCCTTGCCAACTTTCCTCTCCCCATCCCCATTCCTCCTCTCCCCATACTCTTCCTCATCATCTATCCATCTCTTTCCTTTCTACCCCAATCCCACACTCCTCCATGCACACCGCTTCTCCATTGTTTCCCCTACCCCATCCCTCCCCCTCGCTACTTGCCCCTCCTTTTCTGTGCCCAATCCCTTCCCCTCCCCATCCATTTGAAAGCCTCTGTACTCAGTGGACGGTCTGAGGATGGGTCAGGGTGGGCAGTGGAGCTTTGTGGACCTTGGGTAAAAATAGAAACTGATATCTGGACATTTAAGAGAGAAATGAAGTGAAGGGTCTTCTTAATGAATCTTTAAAGGGTTTGTGAGGTTTCTGTGACAGTTTGTTTTTGGAGTGCAGATTATTGCCAGCAGCCTGCGGAATCTGTCAGCAGCTTTGCTGAGTTATTAATTAGTCACCTGAGTGTCTGTAGTGCCGGGTCAGTCAGCTGTTGGAGCAGATTATGTGAATACAGAATGAATCCTGTGACAGGCCTGCTGGTTCTTTCCAAGAATTTTAGGTAGCAAGTTAAAGGGACCGGGGTTTAAATTCGGCATTGTCACATCCCTTTTCCCGAGGTGAAAGAGGAGGCAGTGATAATCTGTTTATCACAGGCCCACATCCTGGCCTTTCCAGAAATTGATTGGGGCTGCAGATTGGTTATCCTACCTCCAGACTTCCTACATCCTTTCCTCCTAAATTTGACCCAGACCAGTGTTGGACTGGTCAATCCTGTTTTTGGGCAAGACTTCCAGAAATTCCAGAGATGTAAATTTAATTACAAAGGCTTTTTGTAATAAGAGACCATTTTCCTCCCACTTCTTTGCATAATAATCTAGAGGTTTTTTTAATTTTATAAAAAAATGTCATTAATTCTCAACATCAAAGCCAGCCTCCGCATTTGAGCCATAATTCCCCCCTTTAATTGCCACTCTCTGTGTGGGCTCTGGTCTGGTTAGCAGTCTACCCTCTCAAAAATAAAGAAGGTCAAAGCAGTGAAAAATAAGACTTGTCAAGGGCTGCTTGAATTAAACGTCACTTCAGATCATAATGCATGGCTGATGCCCTCTCTCTCTCCCCACTGGGAACATCAGTTTGTCCTGTATGCTTCTGCATTAAGGTCACCTTTGGCAAATGATAAGTTTACAACACTAAGGGAATAAAAATATCACAATATTGATGAAAAAATGGCTGTATATTACTCAAAATTCAAAAAAAGTCTTTTACAAATACTGCAAGCAGACATTACTTAGAGAAAGTGATTACAGCTTGAAGCAAGTCCCAACACCCTGATTACAGCCAGTTGTTAACCACCCATTGGGCTGTTGACTCATACAGAATTATCTCCAATTGTGAACATGTGTAATGTTGAAGGAAAGAAGCTGCTATCTTTACACTATAGAGAGTGTAATCTTATTTGGAGAGGGGGAATGGGAAGAGGGGGAATGGGGAGAGTGGGATGGGAAGATATTTGTTGCTCTTTACTTGTGTTATCTTCTGGTTGGATGAGATTTCTCTTACTCTTGAGTGACTTGGATATAATCTGTATTAAATTTTTCTTACTACTGTTTATTTAAATCCAAGATCTCATAGTAAGTACATTGTTTCCTGGACAAGGACTGTTCTCTGTCTTGCTCCCTTAGAGTCTCTTACATCATCATTAACATCATTGTCTAATTAACATAACCATTAACCCTTTACACTACATAATCTATAGAATGAGAGTCTTGTGCCATCCATTATAGCATAATAGGAGATTCCCTCTCTGTCCAATGTACAATGGATCAGTATTCTCTCTCTACAATAAATGGGATCCTAATTCTGTGTATTCTAAAGGTACATGTGAACCTCCCTCTAATGCAGAATTACACTTTGTGTAATATATGTGCTATGGTACACCCACGTCTGTCTAATCTGCAGTAACAGTGAGTTCCCTCTCCATATAATGTAAAATATAAGAGGGTACCTTTTTACACAGCAATTGCTTAGGATTTCTGAGCATGCAGTGGAGGCAGATTCAATCACAACTTTCAAAAGGGAATTGTATCATTATCTGAAGAGAAAAATTGCAGGGTTACAGGGAAAAGAGCAGGGGAGTGGGACTAACATAGTTGCTTATGCAGAGAATTAGCACAGACACACTGGGCCAAATGGCCTCCTTCTGTGTTCACTCACTGAACTGAAGTATTTGGATCCTTTCCTTATCCATGTTCCCCTTAAAATGTTGTTGTTGTATATGTTGTCAATGCATGATACTTTTAGAATTATGTGTGACAGCAGGTTTAGGTTCCCCTCTAACATTATGGATTGAGTGGCCTCTGTGTTCCGGAGCCGTACAACAGACTTGCTCACATTTTGGGATGGGTAGGGGAACACCGTTCCTGAAAGGACAAAACTCTGGATGCTCTCTGGGAGTTAGTCTGTCTCAGGCACACATTGTGCCATGCCCTCCAAAGGGTAAGTTTCTGTGGTGAGAGTCTCTTCCTGCTCTGATGGCTGCATCCCCGGCTGTGAGAATTCTCTGCTCCTCCAAGTGTATTCACAGGTTGGAGGGTAGGCAACTTTTGAATTCCTCTGTCAATACCAACTCACTCAACCCCTCATAAGTGCATGGGATTCTTAGGGACTTTACCCATCAGTTAAACGCAACTTGCTTCAGCCATTCGAACTGTAAGTTTGTGTGTGTTTCTTATGAATATTCCGGAATTGCTGCCCATGTGCCTCCAGGACTAACTTGTAGGCACTGAGGATGGCAGCCTTGGTCTGCTCATAATTCATGGACACATCAGGAGGCAGCATGGACTTGACCTCGTGGATTCTCCCTGTTAGCTGCCCTTGAATTAAAAATGTCCAGATATCTGAGGGCCATTGTAGCTGTCCTGCTTGTCCTGCTATTTACTCAAAAGTGGCAAAAAATGATTCCGCATCACTCTTCAAATATGCAAATGAATTTAGCATACTTAGGACTGGTTTGGGGTTAGAGAGATAGGGGTTGGACAGAGAGAAATTTTTCCTCGCAGTTTCCAGCTGTCTGCTCTCTCTCCTTTTGGGCTACAAATTCAATTTCCAATTTTCAGAGCTGGTATTCTTCTCTCTCCCTTTCTACCTCTCTTTCTCTTTCCTGTTCCCTTGCTCTCTCTTTTTCTGTTTCCCTCTATCTCCCTCTTTTGTTCTCTTTCCTTAAATTCTAGCTGTATTCTGGGATTCTCCAGCTTGAATTCGGCAAGGGGAGGGGATTCAGAGTCATGGTTGAGCTCTACATCTAATTGCTGTACAGGCAATGTGAGATCCAAATGTTCCACCAACACCTGGATCAGTTCACTTCTCTTCACTTTACTAGGCAATTTTAACTGTACCTCCCTAACTACAGCTTTCAGTTGTTCTGTGCTAAGGGCCACTAAAGTTTCACCATTTAAATTTGCTTGCTTCACCTACACCTGGGCATCAAACGTTGCCATTTTCTTAGCATTAGGGAAAAGGAATTTGCTGTGGTAAGTTAATTGTGTTTTAGAATTTGTTCCAGCCACTGAGTTTTCCTTGTTGGCTTCCAATTGACTCTTTTATCTCAAATTTGGGTCATGTCTTTTTGGATTCTGGTCAATTTTTTTTATTCATTCACAGCTTTGCTGGCTGGGCTATCATTTATTTCCCATCCCTAGTTGCCCTAGAGAAGGTGGTGGTGAGCTGCCTTCTTGAACCCCTGTAGTCTATGTGGTGTAGGTACACCCACTGTGCTGTTAGGAAGGGAGTTCCAGGATTTTGACCCAGCAACAGTGAAAGAACAGCATTATATTTCCAAGTCAGGATGGTGAGTGACTTGGAGGGGAACTTGCAGGTGGTGGCATTCACTTGTATTTGCTTCCAATCCAATTTGGTGCCAATCAACTGGGTTTCTTTGTCCCTGGATGGTGTCGAGCTTCATGAGTGTTGTTGGAGCTGCACTTATCCAGGCAAGTGGAGAGTATTCCATCACACTCCTGACTTGTGCCTTTAGATGGTGGACAGGTTTTGTGGAGTCAGGAGGTGAGTTACTTGTCGCACGATTTCTAGCCTCAAATTCAAATGGGTTATCCATTTGACTTGAGTTTCCAATTTCTGTTACGGACAGGAGGGGGGTTAATTTTAAAAGCCCTAATTCCTCCTCTTGCCACCAACCCATAAACAGAAAGGTGTTTTTTTTTTTTTGCTTCCCCCTTAATAAGTGGTAGCATATTTCCCAACCCTTTGGTTTTGGTGTGATCCAATTTTTAGCAATAACCTGACAGCAAACTTAAGATGGGATGAACTCAAAGGGTTAGTTTGTTTTCACAGACTCAAATGGGGGAGGAGGGTAGTAACTTTGCCTCCTTTGCACTCAGGCAGTAAGAGGGGGATATGAGAAAAGAAAGATTTACAGGGCAAAGACCACAGAGAAAGAAATATTGTTTCACATGAGTCCAGAGACCAGAATCAAAGTCCAATCAGGTATTCCTTCACAGAGGTCAGCAGGTTGAAAATCAATGCTGTATAATTCACTTTGGCAATGGAGTTGACTTCACACAAAAAGCTAGGCACACAGAGATAAATCATTCTTACAGGTGAAGGTACAGAAGTTCCAGTAAATGCAGTGTAGATGAGGCCAGGTATTCGATCTGGGCAGAGGCCCGTTTCTGTGCTGTTGCTTGTAAATACTAAGATGGCAGACTGTGCTTTGCAGTTCCACAAGGCAATATTCCTGATCCCCCCAGGTAGAGGTTCATGTCACATGATTCCCACCTCTTCACACTGTCTTTGACAAAGGGTGTGTATTCCCCGTCTTGGGTGTCTGAGATAGCTAAACATCTCAACCATTATGAATTGAAAGGAAGGTTTCAGGACCCTTTGTCCTAGCAGACGACTAGACTCCAGTTGTCCACCTGCGTTATGAAATGCAGATGGCCTTTGTGTAGCTTTCTTTGAATTTGGTCTGTGCTACCCACAATTTGTCATGAGTATCTCTTCAGAGATAATGAGGTGCAAGTTTCTTTGAGACTGTCAAATAGCTCCTTATGTTCAGGAGTCACAGACAGACATAGCTTCAGCCATTTTAAAAGTCTTTGTCCAGTTTTTAAAATTTTAGAAATAGCCATGACGATATCTATAGATATTTTATAAAAAAACATACAGGGTGACTAAGGTCCCCTCACAACTGCAAAGCTGAACCGGATTAACTACAGGAGAATTTGAAAACCTGGAGAATTGGGCTGATGAAATTCAATGTAGAGACATGCAAAGTGCTTCACATGGGGACAAACAATCCAGGGAGGGACTATTAAATGGGAAGACAATAATGGAGAATGGAAGAGATAGGGATCCTTAATGACAATAAATTGAGGCAATCGCAGTAATGATCATTGGCAATGAATACAAAGCAAATCAGATGCCAGGAGGTATTACAAGGTCAATATTGAGCAGAAATTGTAAGGTAATCCTGGCGTCTTATAAATCATTGCTGTGATCCTAAGTTTGTGTGTGCAGTTGTGGTCATGACAGTGCAGAAAGGGCATCGCAGATGTTTAAAGAATATAGAAGAGAGATTACAGAACGATTGAGGGGATGGAGAGATTAGATAATGAGGAATAATTATGTAAATTATGCCTGTTCCAACTGAGAAGAGATGGTTTCAAGATGATTGATATTTTTAAGATCCTAAAGGGATTAGATAATGTCAACTATGACGACTTCTTTCACTTTTTTCAGAACATTAGAACTAAAGGACATGGTCTGCACATGAAGAGGTTTAAGAATGGATATAGCATTTATCTGGATTAGACATTCATTGCCATATCTGGCTGGACCAAATGAAGCACTATCAGGTTCTGTTCGCCTCTTTCAAAGCTGCTCGATTCCACAATCATCCTGAAATACAATGATAACCCTAGCTGCTTTTCTCTACTGCAACCCATTTTCTTAAACCCCTTCACTCTCACCTCCAACAGCAAGTGTGAGGAGCTCATGGACTTCCTTGTCATTAAAACTGAGATCATCAGAGCAGCTGCCTCTGCTGTTTCGCTCCCTACCACCAGCCCTTTAGGTGAAACTTCCTTTAATGCTTCTCCTGTCATTCTAGCTCTGAGATCACATCTCTCTCTTTCTTTCCTATCGCCCCTCATGATCTCTTCTAACTCATCTTGTCCAAGAGGCACCCTCCTGCTCCCTCACCTATATTCTCACCAAAGAACTTCTCCTCCTGGTCCCTGTGTTAGCTGATATTGTTAACAGTCCTCTGTCTTCAGATGTTGTCTCTGTCTTTCACATCGGCTGTTACCACCCCTTTCCTCAAAAAATCAACTCCTAACCTCATTATCCTAACAAACCAAGATCTCAACTCCAACCTCCCCTTCTTTCCAAGCTCCTTGATTGTGTTGTTGCTCCCAAGTCCATCCTCATCTTCCCCAGAATTCCAACTTTGAATCCCTCCAATCAGGTTTCCTTTCCTGCCAGTGTCAAACAATTCTTATCAAAGTCACAAATGACATTCTATGTGATTGTGACAAAGGTAAACTTTCCTTCCTTGTCCTTCTCGACCTCTCTGCAGCTTTTGACATGGTTGACCACACCATTCTCCTCCAACCCCTCTCCACTGGCACCTAGCTGGGTGGGACTGCACGCACCTGGTTCCATTCTTATCGATCTAACCATAGCCAGAGAATCACTTGCAATGGTTCTCTTCACAATTCCGCAGCATTGGCCTCCCCCTGTGAATACCTTTGGCATGTTTTGCTATGCTAAAGTGCAAAATAAATTCAAATTCTGGTTGTTGTTGAAACAGTATTTCATTGAGTGAGTGAGTCTATGGTACAGACTCCCTGGAGAAATGTTGGAAGCAGATCGTGTTCATTCAATCATATGAAAATTAGATTTCTTTCAGAAAATCACACCTTAGGATACAGTATTTGAGTAATTTGAGACGTGACGTGCTAAATGCTGTGTTCTTGTGAGGAACAGATTACTTTAGGTCTGTGGTTCCCAGAACTCCCTACCAGTGGGGTTTTCCTCACTTCATGTCTGTGTCAGTACGGACACTAACTGATTGAGATTGATCACTGTGATTAACCAACAACTTCTTTATTGTTATATCATGCAACTATCAGGATGGTCAAAGGTGAACAAGATGGTCTTGCTCTTTTCTCCGAATTGCGGGAATCGGTCGGAATCAACAACACATCTGTGAAGAGCAGGGACTCTTCTCAAATATACATCTAGCTTAGCCCCACAGGGAGATTGCGGTGACATTACTGCTCCTGATTATTTAAAGATAATTGGTGTCCTGCCAGCTCTTGTCGGGCCTGCAAGAATTGAGAGGAAAACCCAGGTTGCAAGAACATTCATCAACAACTGCCCCTGTTATCAGACCCAATTAAACTGTCCAGCTCATGTCAGTGCACTTCATTCGTATTTCTTCATTATTGTTCACTTTTTTCTCTTTGACAGTAGTGTTGTGGATCAGACCACTTAAGAAGTTAGGTTCATAGAGTTTAGAGTTAGAGTTCATACACTAACACTGTATTATAGACCTTCGCTCTGAAGACTCTCTCTACCTAACTGTGCCAATCTGATATTCTGTAGCCTTTCAGAGTGTGATTGATCATTTGATGCTAAATTCTGAGCAGCTTTGAAGTTAAAGACTTGAGCTGAACTGCCCACAGATAATCTCCCATTATTTTGGCAGGTGTCAATCCACAGCCCAGGGTCTAACACCAGTGTTCTGACCCACAAATCTGCCCAATTTCCTACGTCATGTAATTGTTTGACCGATAAACCACCACACTTCAATTTTCCTTTAAAACCATGTCAGGTTAACTGGTTCAAGTTGGTTTTTGCTGGAACTACTGGCATTCCCAATAAGGGTCTAATGTGAATACAACTGAAAAACATAAAGAGTCCGACATAGACTAGCTCAGGAATCTGCCTTTAAATAAATACTCGAGTTCCTGGCTGCCTCACGAGCATGGGCTAGCTCTGTGTCTCATTCCGCCAGCACACACCTGATTTCTGCAGAATAGCTGGTGTTAAGATACAAAACCTGCACAAGTTGCCTAGCTCATCAATGTAGCCTTAACATACAGGATTTCAGATATAGCGAAACCTAACTTTTTTATTGGGATCCACTATTCTAGTTAAAGGATGTTATAGTTAAAGGATGGGCTAGAATCCCTTTGTAAGATTGTGCAGGTCAGGTTGAGAGCAGGGTGTTAGACGTGGCAGGTCGGTAAGAAGGAACAATGATTAAAATAATCTATTATTTGTCTTTCTTTTAGCTTAAAGGCTGCACTGCAAAAGAACCTCACTAATGACTCCTTGAATCTATCGGGAATGCCACTATCTCCCAGGGACATTCACCGTGTCGCCTACTACTTGCAGCTGAATGGAGACCATCTAACCTCCATCGATCTGAGCTTCACTGAGTTGTCTGATGATGGCCTACACCTTCTGTTGCCCTTCCTGGCAGCCCTTCCGAAACTAACCAACCTGGCACTGAATGGAAACCGCCTGACCCGGCTCATTCTCAAGGAAATGACCGAGATGATGAAGGAGCCTAACAAGTATCCAGCGCTGTCCTGGATCGACCTGGGAAACAATGCGGACATCTGCTCCATGCCCCAGCCTCTCCTGGTGGGTTTGCGCCGGCGCTGCAGCCTGCAGGGGGCACTGCCTACTATCCAGGAGTACACAGAAGGTCAGTCCAATGACCAGGAGATGGAGCAGGAGGAGGGGGTCAACCAATCAGAAGAGGATGAAGACAGCCCTTGGCCCATTCTGCAGAGGGAAATGGGGGCACAGGGATACTGTCAGAGGTGATTGTGTGTTAATGAGAGGTTTGAATCTTGAGAAATGTGTTCAATAAAGAGGGACTCTGAAACCAGTTTAGGCTTCAGCCAGTTGTTAAACACCTGGCCAACTGAACTGCCATTATTTGAAAGCGTGCCGCAGCAAAGCACCCATAAATCCCTTCAATTTGTCCATGAGCGAATTATGCATCATATGATCGATGGGACACCTTTGAGCAAGGCAGGGTTTCATTGGAAGATGAAGCTGAAGAAACTCCATCCTTGTTGGCTGATCACACCAATTCCTTTAAGAAAAGGAACAAAAGTTGACTTTGATGCAAAATCTTTCCAAGGGCTGATAAAGGAAGACATAATGTCAAAGTGGGCTGAAGTGACATAATAAGATTTTATGCAGGAAGCTGCTTCCATACTGGTGTTGGCCAGACATCCAATGGTAATCGCAAAACTAAAGAAATATTAAATTGACTCAGTGTGTTGTGTAGTGTAAAACTGTCATATGGCTGGAGGAGCACCCTCACTATATCTAAACATTGTCAAATTCACTGAGACTCACTGTGGAGACATCAAAAACAGTCAGATGTGAACTCGTGTGTGTGTCTGTATACATGTGCGTGTTGCATATGTGTGTGTGTATGTGCATGTGTTTGTGCTGTCTATGCATGTGTGTGCTGTGTGTACAAATACATGTGTGTACTTGTAGGTTTAGTTATCCATGTATCTTTCCCCCTTCCCTTTATCCTGCTCCTAATTAAATGTCATGTGTCTGTAATCTCTTCCTGTTCTGATGAAGAGTCTGGTGTTTGGAATGTTAACTCTTCCTGCTCACTCCACAGACACTGAATTAACCAGTTGAGTGTTTCCAGGTCTCCCTGCTAATTGTTTCAGATTTCCAGCACCTGCAGCTTGTTGGTTTTCCTCTGTGTGTAAACTGACTTGTGTGTTTTGGCTAACTCAACACTGCTATACTGTAACAGTACTGATCTTTTCAGTCTTGAAGGCACATAGCTCTGTAACGTGTCCCAGTTGCTCATGCACAGAGATCAGTGATTCAAGCTGCCAAACTTCTCTCCTAACTGTGTTTGACAATTGTTTGCTTGTTCATTTGTTTTCCCATTTTCAGTTTTGCAAATGTGTGCAATTCTTTTTTTAAAACTTAGGTTTGAAAGTTCAGGGGTCAACGCTATGATTTCAGTCTCCTGACAGTTTCCCTCACATCAGCAATTGGAGTGAGGAGTCTGAGCAACTTGAAAATCATGACGGCTGTAAATCCAACACATTGACATGGGCCAGGACATCAGGGCAACTCCCCTGCTTTCCTTCCAGTAGTGCCATGGCATCCTTAGGGGACAAATGGGGCCTTGTTCTCATCTGAAAGACAACATCTCGGACAGTGCAGCACTCCTTCAGTATTGCACTGGAGTGTCAGCCTGGATCAAGTGCTTAACTCTCTGGAGTGGGTCTTGAACAATTCTAGGACCCCTAACTCCTGCTCTCGTTGCGTGAAGCTCAGTATCGGAAATCCTAAATCATAGAAATTTACCTCCAAATTCTGTCAGAATGAAACTGGGGCTTCCAAAGTAAAAACTCATCATAATTCTAACAAAGATGGTCATATGTTGCAACTTGGGCAGAGGCTGACTTTGGGAAAGGGAGGAAGGTCTTCTTACATTGATAGATATTTGTTGGATAAAGGTTTTAAGGGGGAATAGAGCAAAGGCAGGGAAATTGATTTGATATTGTAAAAACCATGATTGATCTGAACGGCAGAGTAGGCCTGAGGGGCTGAATGGCTTTCCTATATTCCCAACCCCTGCCCCACCCATGAAGCCAAATTCAGTCTCCTTCTAACTTAAGAACAACAGAACTGCATAAGGAGGGAACAGCCATTGTTCAATATCCTTCTCATCAATCAGTCCCACCAGTCCTAATCAATTCCCCTCTGAATAACCATATCCAATGCTTGAACTCTCAGACAAGAGATCATTTTGAGAGAGCACAGAGCATGAGTTGATGATTCAGGTGTGACTCGGTGGATCACATTCTCGTTGCTGAGTTAGAAAGTTGAGAGTTTGAATTATGTTCCGCAGACCTGAGCACAACAACCTAGACTGGTGCTCCAGAGCAGTGCTGAGGGAGTGTTGGTTGCACCGTTGAAAATATTATCTTTCTGATGAGGTGTTAAAGCGATGCCTCATTGGCTCTCCTAGGGAAGTGCTGAAGATCCCACGACACTATCTGAAGAAGAGCAGGGGAGTTCACCCCAGTGTCCTGGACAATTTTTATCACAACATCACAAAAATAAATTACCAGATCATTATTGCATTGCTGTTTGTGGGAGCTTGCTGTGCAAAAGTTGGATGCCACGTTTCCTACATAAACAGCCCAACAGCATTTCATTGGCTATGAAGTTGTTTGGGACTTCCCCGAGGATGTGAAAGACACTATGGAAATGTAAACCTTTCTTTCTTTCCTTTGTTTGTATTGCAGCGTTACATGGAGACAGAACCTCCCCGAACTACCCCCTTTACCACCCACTTCAAAGCCCCACTTCCCTGACATCTGTTATTACTGCCTGGGGGGATGGCCCTTTCGCCCCAGATTTCCCTTCTCCCTCCTGACCTTCTCACAGTTCCACCTGGAATCTGAACGCTTCATCATAGAGCAGTTTGCCTGTTTCAGTTCTGTGAGTTCTGCCTTGAAATCTGGTTGAATCCAGAAAATGCTGTGTGATTAATGGCTTCAACATTAACCATAAACTCCACCCTTGGTACTAAACTTTTAACAATCTCACAATGTGTTGGAAGCCATATTCAGAAAAGAAATGAGTCAGCGAGCCATCAATATGCAGACCTTCCCAGTGCACAAGTTCCAGAGCCTAGGAGTCAACCCCTTGCACCCTCACCCAGCCTGGCGTTGGTATGTGTGAAGGTGAACATGGAGCGAATTACCAGATACACAAAAGAGAAAGCGATAGGTAGATTTAACCTCCTCTGCTCTCGGAAGGGATTGGCATTGCCAGATTCTGGCAAGTTACTCTACTGTTCATAAGGTGATTGATTGTATTGTTCCTGTTCCATCTAAGTGAGCAGGGCTGTGGCAGAATATGGTGTAATAGTGGACTGAGTTGTGTTTTAATAAAGCACAATATGACTTTCATTGTCAATAACAGGACACTGACCCCTGTTTTCCTCACTCATTGATGTTTTATTCCATTGATGCTGCAATTCCCAAAGATGGCAAAAATGAACCACTGCATTATACACTGTACAAGCCAGGTAAGTCTCCACCCAACTCTGTCTGCTTACTTAAATAGACTGACATTTGGTGGACTGCACAAACAGCTGTGCCAACCCCTGGATTAATGTATCTCTAGCTAGGCCAGCATTTATTACCCATCCCTAATTGCCCTTGAGAAGGTGGTGGTGAGCTGCCTTCTTGAACTGCCGCAGATCATGTGGTACACCCACAGTGCTGCTAGGGAGGGAAAAGGCAATATTCTGCTATATCTGCAAAGAACGCTCATTTTTTTCCGTTGCCTCTCGGGTCTTGCTGTTAATGGGTGTGCAGTGGAAGCAGGATGTGCTATAAAGTTGTAGCCCCTCAATCACATCATTGGCAAGCCAAGTACTGAATGCATTAGTGAACCGCACAAACCCACGGAGTTGTTAGAGTTGATCCCTGGTCTGAGTTGAGCTAACCAGTCTCTGCTGGCAAGCTGCAACTGCCACCCATGGTTTAAGGAGGGGAACATTTAGCCTAGGCTTCAATGCCTGACTGTTATCCACTGACTTCTGACTCATGAACTTGAACATAAAGAATAATTATTTGAGACTGTGGAGTTGGCCGTGTGATGGATCAGTACACTAACCAGCTGCTGTCACTTCAGAGATGAGTAGGAAGAACGTGCGAGAGATAGTCACATCTGTTCATTAACTTGATTTTTTTCAGTTTTCTCTGTACTCTGAAAGTTCCCTCTTACCTTTGGAGAAGCAAATAAGCTGCACTATTGGTCATTCATCGTTAGCCTAATATTCTCCATGTGCACATTGCTCTGTCAGTTAGAGTCTGTGGATTTATTGAAAAACAAAAAAATCACAAAAAATCAACTAAAGAGAGAAGGTCACTTCATACTGCTGTATAGCTGGAATCCATTAGCCATTGTTACACTGTCAGGAACCTGGGCTGATATAAGCAGAGCCTGTGTAATAATGTTAATGTCTTAATGTGTCATTGTATTTCTATGTCCTTCAATAAATGGCTTGAATATGATATTTTCTGCCATTTCTACCACTTTTTTGGGGTTA
This sequence comes from Carcharodon carcharias, assembly GCF_017639515.1. NCBI lineage: Eukaryota > Metazoa > Chordata > Chondrichthyes > Lamniformes > Lamnidae > Carcharodon > Carcharodon carcharias. The sequence goes on from NC_054479.1 coordinate 70,614,722, forward strand.
GAAATTACTGAGGAACATTAATAGAGAGCAGAGCTTGAGGTTTAAGATTATTAAAAGCTTTAATATGAAGCTGAAGTTAAAGAGAGATCAGAAAAGGATGAGACAGGAATCATAGGAACACAGGAGCAGGAATGGGCCATTCAGCCCATTGAGTCTGCTCCACCATTCAATACAATCATGGCTGACTATCCATTTCAATGCCTTTTTCCCGCACTATCCCCATATCCCTTTACATCATTGGTATTTAGAAATCTGTCTGCTTTAAACATACTCAATGACTGAGCTTCCACAGCCCGCTGGGGTAGAGAATTCCAAAGATTCACAACCCTCTGAGTAAAAAGCTTTCTCCTTATCTTGGCCCTAAGTGGCTTCCCCCTTATTTTAAAATTGTGTCCCCTGGTTCTAGACTCCCCAGCCAGGGAAAACATCCTACCTGCATCTACCCTGTCAATTCCTTTAAGTATTTTGTAGGTTTCAGTGAGATCAGCTCTCATTCTTCGAAACACTAGAGAATACAGGCTCAGTTGACGAGGACACCCAGGTCCCTTTGTACATCTACACTTTCTAATCTCTTACCATTTAAGAAACACTCTGCACATCTGTTCCTCCTACCAAAGTGGATAACCTCACATTTTCCACATTATATTCCATCTGCCATATTCTGCCCACTCACTAAATATGTCCAAATCCCCTTGAAGCTGCCTTGTATCTTCCACACAACACACATTCCCGCCTAGCTTTGTGTCATCCATGAACTTGGAAATATTACGTTTGGTCCCCATATCCAAATCATTGATATATATTGTGGACAGCTGGGGCCCAAGTACTGATCCTTGCGGTACCCCACTAGTCACAGCCTGCCAACTCTCTGTTTATGCCTTCTCTCTGTTTTCTGCCTGTTAACCAATCCTTAGTCCATGCCAGTATATTGCCTCCTATCCCATGTGCTTTAATTTTGCTAATCAATCTCCTGTGGGGAACTTTATCAAAAGCCTTCTTAAAATCCAAGAACACTATGTCCACTGATTCCCCTTTATCAATTCTATTATTGACATCCTCAAAATATTCCAATAGGTTCATCACACACGATTTCCCATTCATAAATCTATGTTGACTATGCCCAATCAGATCATTATTGTCTAAGTGTCCCTTTATCACATCCTATATAACAGATTCCAGCATTTTCCCTATTACTGATGTAAGGCTAGCAGGTCTGCAGTTCCCTGTTATCTCTCTCCCTCCCTTCTTAAATAGTGAGGTGACATTTGCTACCTTCCAAACTGCAGGAACCATCCAGAATATATAGAATTTTGGAAGATGATCAAGGGACACGCGAGCTAAATTTGCAGATGAACAAAGACAGATAGGAAATTTGCAGTTGGATGTAGGCCAGAATTTTATGTCTACCAGGTGGGAGCCGCCCGACTCGAACGGACGTGAAATCCCGCAGGCGAGCAATCTTAAGATTGGCGAGCGCACGCGGGTGTCGGAGCTGCGCCTGCCAACAATTAAAGGGCTATTTAAGGCCATTAAAAAGGAAACTGGTCACGATTTTACGTTGCCTGAGCAATTTCACGCTCATTGCACAGGCAAAATGGGCAACCCACTTTTAACAGAACCTCATCCAAGGGCGGGATAAAACAGGTCTGCAGCATTGCCATTGTGAGTAGTGAGGAGCTTAGGAGATAGTTTGCTGCTTATTTGAACCTAACAGCTTCATCTCTGTTCTGAGCTTCAGCCTTAACATTTCTAGGCTTCGTTTCAAGTCTCATTGGTGTCTCCAAGGACCCCAGATGATTTTGATCTTGTGGACTCTTCCGGGCATCAGACAGCCTTCTGTTACCCTGATAATAGGGATTGTGCTCTCTGCTGGTGGCACCTCCTCTGAGGAGGAAGAGAGGGGCAGATGGGAGAGCAGGCCAGGTGTCCCTATGCAGCTTCCAAAGGAGCGACCTGTGGGAGGAGAGGCGCAGGGACAAGGGGTGCAGGGCCAGCAGGTAGTCCAAGGCAGAAGGGGCCGCAGGACATGTCACTATCCTGCTGCCAGGGTTTACAGGCAGTGATACAGCTATCTCAATATGTCTGAGGTGCAGTGCCAAAGGAGGCTCTGCCTCTCCAGGGAGACTGTGACCTCCCTTTATCAGATGATTCGGCCTGAGGTCACCTCAAACTGTGTGGGTGGACACACCAGTGGCTCTGAAGGTCACAGTGGCCCTCAACTTCTATTAAGGGATAGAGGCATAGACTATTTTCTAAATGAGGAGGGAATTCAGAAATCTGGAGTGCAAAGGGACTTGGGAGTCCTAGTCCAGGATTCTCTTAAGGTTAACTTGCAGGTTGACGCGGTAGTTAGGAAGGCAAATGCAATGTTGGCATTTATTTCGAGAGAACTAGAATATAAAAGCAGGGATGTGCTGCTGAGGCTTTATAAGGCTCTGGTCAGACCACATTTAGAATATTGTGAGCAATTTTGGGCCCCATATCTCAGGAAGGATGTGCTGGCCCTGGAGAGGGTCCAGAGGAGGTTCACAAGAATAATCCCAGGAATGAAAGGATTAACATATGAGGAACGTTTGAGGAGTCTGGGTCTATACTCGATGGAATTTAGAAGAATGAGAGGGGATCTGATTGAAACTTACAGAATACTGAAAGGCCTGGATAGAGTGGACATGGGGAAGATGTTTCCATTAGTAGGAGAGACTAGGACCCGAGGGCAGAGCCTCAGAGTAAAGGGAAGACCTTTTAAAGCAGAGATGAGGAGAAACTTCTTTTGCCAGAGAATGGTGAATCTATGGAATTCACTGCCACAGAAGGCTGTGGAGGCCAGGTCATTTAGTGTATTTAAGACCAAGAGAGATAGGTTCTTGATTGGTAAGGGGATCAAAGGTTACGGGGAGAAGGTGAGAGATTGGGGTTGAGAAACTTATCAGCCATGATTGAATGGTGGAGCAGACTCGATGGGCCAAATGGCCCAATTTTTGCTCCTATGTTTTATGGTCTTATGGATCAGTGAGGGATCTCTGTGCAGTGTCCCAATCAGCTTTCCACAGTTGTGTCAAGCTGGTGACAGAAGCTCTGTTCAGGCTGGTGATGGCATTTATTCATTTCCATATGGACAAGGCCAGCCAGGCTGAGCGAGCCAGAGGGTTTGCAGTGAGTGCTGACTTCCCCTGAATCAGGGTGCAATCAACTGCACACATGTGACCATCAAGATGCCAGCAGGTCAGTTGGGTGCCTTCATCAAAAGGAAGGGCTTCCACTCGATGAACATCCAGACAGTTTGTGGCCACAAGACACAGATTCTGAAAGTCTGTGCAAGGTACCCTGGCAGCTCCCATGACACTTATATCCAAAGGCACTCACAGGTGCCGAGGCTGTTCACAGCTCCAGCTCAACTGGATGGATGGCTGCTGGGTGACGAGCTATCCATTGAAAAGGCGGCTTATGATGCCTCTCCACCACCCAAGAACAGAGGCAGAGCAGCATTATAATAGGAGTCATGCCGCCACAAGGGCAGTGATAGAGAGGACTGTAGATCTTCTGAAGATGCGCTTCCAATGTCAGGACTGTTCAGGGGGACCACTACAATACCCCACAGAGCGGGTGTCAGTGATAGTGGCTGCATGCTGCACTCTCCACAATCTGGCACTGGCAAAGGGGGAGACCCACTATAGGAAGAGGATCTTGAGGTAGCTCCACAGGCCATAGAGAATGAATCCAGTGGTGACTCAGAAGAGGAGCACAGTGAGGAGAATGCTGAGGGCCTGGAGGCAGATCTCTGGATTCTTCAGGGCGGCAGGGACACCAGGGAAGCCTTGATCCAATGCTCCTTCAACTAGGCTGCCAAAGATCTGTTTCCACCTCTTGCCAGGGCTGCCGCCTCCATCCCAGATGTCTGAAATTACCCTTTCATTAGAACCTAATATCCACTCAGTGCCTGTGCAATAAAGTTTAGAGCCACTCATGTCCAGCATGAGATACTGGCCTACCCTGCGCCTATAAAACAAGTGAAGCATACTCAGGCCATTAGGACAAAAGCAAAATTTCTGTCATGCAAGCAGTCACATCAAATGAACACGATATATGGTGTTAATGATCACACCAGTAAACATATTAACAAAACATGGCAGAACAGAAGATTACACACGTGCTCTTATGCTCATGGTGCCTTAAACTTATGTTTGCAGGAGCTGCGTCTTGGTGCCCCCCCACCACCCCATCCCTATCCCCCCCAACCACTCGCTAGCAGTGGCACTGGAGACAGACTTGCTGACTCTGCTGTCCTGTTGGCCTTGATGCCCTTGACGGTTGTCCTATGGCCAGCGGAGCCCATGTTGGCCCTGCCTGGGAGGGAGCGGCCAGTGCCACACCTGGCATCGCCCCAGTAATCGCAACCTCATCAGATGCCACGGTCACTGGAAGAGGGACAGAGGAGCTGCTGCCATCATCCAGAGCGCCCTGAGAGGAGCCCGCAGCTCATGCGCCAACGTGAGGTCACCCTGGACCTCCCTGCTCACCATTGATGGACGGGTACCTAGGTGGGATACTGGGTGCCTCGTCCATCTCCCACATTGGCACCGACCACCTCAGGTCAGTGCTTGTGTGAGGGCTTGTAGGTTTGAGCACAGCCCCAGGAACCCGATTTTGTTCCTGGAGCTGCCTCTCCATGAAAGTCGCCACTCTCTCAATGGAAGAGGCACATGGACTCCTCCACAACAGAGACCATGGCATGCATACCCTCATGGATATCCGCCAGATTCTCCTGCACATCCCGCTGGACATCCAGCATCTGTGCCTAATGGAGACTCCAGAGGCTCATCACCAGCCTTCGACTGAGCATCGCCCTGGTCTCCAGCAGCCCTCTTTGCCTCCGCCTTCTCCTCAAGTGAATGTGAAGTGCCACCCAGGTACTGGTATCTGTGCTGGTGCCTGGTTCAGAGAGGGGGTGTGACGCAGGTGCATCTAAAAGCCAGTGGCCCTCTGGCATCAAGGGTGGCTCTTTGGGGTCCTGTGTTCGTGAGTGAGCTGGCGATTCTAGGGGAGAACAACGACATGTCATTAGTTTAATTTATCATACTGTTATTGTGCCAGACACCCTGGTGAGACAATGGAGATCTGCATCATGGTGCCATTGTCTTTCAACGATCAATGGGGGCTCCAGGTTTGAGGGTCCCAATAATGATGAGACTACACAAGAATGCTTGCACAATCTGACACTCTCACCTCAGTGCACTGCACTCTTACCTTCGTCAGAGACCCCGGCCTCTCCATGACCGGCTGACCCAGGTGGGTGGTGGCACTCCAGCTCCCAGGCATTCATCTCATACCTCATCAAAATTAGGTGGCATTGGGGGCCGCTGCCTGTCTTAGTTCTTTTGTTGGTGTTATGGCTTCTCTTCTGAAATGACAGAGAAGCACTGATTTGTCCATCTCTCCCTGCAGCATCACTGCAACCTAGTAAACCCCACCCACCCTCTGGGACATGATGCAGGGCACATCAGAGTCATCGCCCTTGACTCGCAAAGCACTCAGGCTAAGCAGCCAGGGCTCACCCCTTGGCCAGCTCCGGTGTCAGTGACAGTTGTCACTCAGACTCTAACTGCCCTAAGCTCCACGAGGGACAGCCAGCCCTTAACACTTCTCCACATTGATCCATGCCAACTTGGTACTCAACTTGCCAAGCGCAAGTTGTTGAACTTTTTGCGGCACTGCACCCATGTGCACTGCACAATGTCATGGCTGCTGACCTCAGCTGCCACCTCTTCCCAGACTTTTTTGATCAGGTGCGATGGTCTCCTCCTGCCATCCCTGGGTACTAGAGTGTCTTGCCTGTCACCGACCTCCTCCACAAGGACCACAAGACATTCATTCGTCCGAGAAACGGGGGGGGGGCACCCAATTTGCCCTCTCACCTGACGTCTCCAGCTGAATGAAATGGTTTCCTGGACAGGCTCCAAAGTTTCTCCCCTGGCAGCCTTTAGCGAGCTGCCTCTGGTGGTTGTAAAGTGCCCTCCTGGTCGCCATTGGACCCGGCGCCCAACAGGCCCCCTCCCCTGCCTGGCCCTTTCCAACCATTGAGAAGACGAGTTCCACACTGGGCAGACCTTAATTGGCTATCCAGTGTGAAACTGCGTTTGCAACACACTGTGCCCATCAACTTGGCACGCACGCCAGGCGTGAAATTCAGCCCTTGGATAAGTTGAGTGAGTGGGAAAAAATCTGATAGTTGGAGTATAACGTGGGAAAATGCGAAGTTGTTCACTTTGGCAGGAAGAATAAAAAAGCAGGGTATGACTTGAACGGAGAACAGCTGCAGAATTCCGAGGTGCAGAGGGATCTAGATGTTCTCATGCATGTGTCACAAAAAGTTAGTGTGCAGGTACAGCATCAAGGCTAATGGAATGCTATCCTTTATTACACGAGAAATTGAACATAAAAGTAAGGATGTTATGCTTCAGTTATACAGGGCATTGGTGAGACTACATCTCGAGTACTGTGTGCAGTTTTGGTCTCCTTATATAAGGAAGGATGTAAATGCATTGGAGGAGGTACAGAAGAGGTTTACTAGATTGATACCTGGAATGAGTGGGTTGTCTTATGAGGAAAGGTTGGACAGACTTGGCTTGTTTCCACTGGAGTTTAGAAGAGTGAGGGGTGACTTGATTGAAGTATAAAAGATCCTGAACGGTCTTGAAGAGGTGGACATGGAAAGGATGTTTCCTCTTCTGGGCGAGTACAGAAATAGGGGGCACTGTTTTAAAATTAGGGTTCACCCTTATAGGGCAGAGATTAGGAGAATTTTTTTCTCTCAGAGGGTTGTACGACTTTGGAACACTCTGCCTCAGAAGGCAATGGAAGATGGGGTCATTGAATATTTTTACAGCAGAGTTAAATTCTTGATAGGCAAGGGAATCAAAGGTTATCAGGGGTAGATGGGAATGTAGAACTCGAAACACAAACAAATCAGCCATGAATGGCAGAGTAGGCTCGAGGGGCCGAATGGTCTACTTCTGCTCCTATTTCATATACTCTTTTGTTTGTAGAGGTAAGAAATGAAAAAGGTGCAATAACATTGATCAGTGTAGTATATAGACCATCAATCAGTTGAAAGGGCTGTACAGAAACAAATTTGCAAAGAAATTACAAAGAGGTACAAGAATTATAGGGTAATTACAATGGGGGACTTCAATTATCCAAATATAGACTGGGATAGGGGTAGTGCAAAGGAAAAGAGGGGCCAGAGTTTCTGGAATGTGTTCAAGATAATTTTCTGCAGCAGTATGTTTCTGATACAACGAGAGGGCAGGCAATGTTGGAACTGGTTCTGGGGAATGAGTTGACCCAAGTGGATCAAATATCAGTGGGAGAGCCTCTATGGGACAGCGACCATTGTGTCATAAGGTTTAGATTGGCCATGGAAAGGCCAGAGCAGGGATAATTAAGTGGGGGAAAGCCAACTTTGGTAGGATAAGAATGCACCTGAGTTGAGTGAGTTGGAATCAAATGTTGGCAGAAAAGATGGTGGCTGATAAGTGGGCCACCTTCAAAGAAAAAGTATTGCAGGCAAAGTCAAGGTATATTCCCTTGAAGGGAAAGGTAGGAAAAATAAATCCAGAGCACCCTGAATGACGAGAGAGATAGAGATAAAAACGAAAATGAAGAAGTGTGCGTACAACAGATGTCAGGTAGAAAATACAATGAAGAATCAGGCTGAATATAGAAGGACCAGAGGGGAAGTGAAAAAGCTAATAAGAAAAGCAAGGAGAGTGCATGAAAAGAGACTGGCAGCTAATATAAAAGGGAATCCAAGGTCTTCTAAAAGCATGTAAATAATAAAAGGGTGGTAAAAGAAAGAGTAGGGTTGATTAGGGACTGAAAAAGGGATGCGCAGGCAGGAGAAATAGTGGATGTATTAAACGAGTACTTTGCATCTGTCTTTGCAAAGGAAGAAGATGCTACCCAGGCAGGGGTGAGAGAGGAGGTAACTGGTACACTAGAAGAATTTTAATTGAGGAGGAGGAGGTTTTAGAAAGGCTATCGTCACTTAAAATTGATAAGGTACCAGGACCAGATGAGATGCATCCAAGGATACTGAGGGAAGTAAGAGTGGAAATTGCAGAGGCACTAGTGATAATCTTCCAGTCTTCCATCGACACAGGGGAGGTGCCAGGGAACTGGAGAATCGTGAATGTTACACTATTGTCCAAAAAAGGATGCAAAGGTAAAGCTGGCAATTACAGACCAGTCAGTGGTAGGGAAACTTCTGGAAAATATAACACAAGATAAAATCAATAGTCACTTAGACAAGTGTAGGATAATTAAGAAAAGCCAACATGGATTCATTGAGGGAAAATCATGCTTAACTAACTTGCTGGAATTTTTTCAGGAGGTAACAGAGAAGGTTGTTAAGGGGAACACTGTTGATATGGTGTATATGGATTTTCAAAAGGCATTTGATGCAGTGCCACACAACAGACTTGTGAGCGATATTCCAGCTCAGGGAATAAAAAGGAAAGCAGGCACTCAGATAAGAAATTGGCTGAGTGACAGGAAACAGAGAGTAGTGATAAAGGATTGTTTTTCAGATTGGAGGAAAGTTTGTGGTAGAGTTCCCCAGTGTTGGGACCCTTGCTCTTCCTGATATATATTAATGATCTAGACTGTAGTGTTCAGGCATGATTTCAAAATTTGCAGATGATACAAAGATTGGAAACATTGTCAACTGTGATGAGGACAGTCTTGTACAACATGTTGGACATGTTGATGGATTGAGCAGACAAGTGGCAGATGAAGTTCAATGCATCCAAGGGAACCAAGAGTGGAGATTGCAGAGGCACTAATAATAATCTTCCAGTCTTCCTTAGAGATGGGGGTAGTGCCAGAGGACTGGAGAATTGTGAATGTTACACCCTTGTTTAAAAAGGGATGCAAGGATAAAGCCAGTAAGTGTGAAATGATTCATTTTGGCGGGAAGAACATGAAGAGACAGTATAAAAAAAGGGAGAAACTCTAAAGGAGGTGCAGGAATAGAGGGACCTTGGTTTATATGTACATAAGTCATTGAAGGACATGTTGAAAGAGCAGTTGATAAAGCATATAGTATCTTAAGCTTTATTAATAGGGCATTGAGTACAAGAGTAAAGAGGTCATGTTGAATTTGTATAAGACACTAGTTAGGCCTCATCTGGAGTATGGCATCCTGTTCTGTGTGCCAAACTTGAGGAAGAATATGAAGGCATTGTAGGGGGTACAGAGGAGATTCACAAGAATGATTCTAGGGATGAAGAACTGTAGCTATGGGGATAGATTGGAGAGGTTGGGACTGTTTTCCTTGGAGAAAAGAAGGCTGACAGGAGACTTGATAGAGATCTTCAAGACCCTGAGGGGTATGGACAAGGCAAATAGTGAGAAACTGTTCCCACTCAAGGGGGCATCAAGAACTAGAAGGCACAGATTCAAAATCATTGACAAAAAGAGGAAATGTGATGTGAGAAAAGGTTTTTCACCCAGAGGGTGGTTTGAGTCTTGAACAAGCTTCCTGAAAAGGTGGTGGAGGCAGGTTCAATTGAGGTATTCAAAAGGGAATTGGATTACTATCTGAAAAGAGAACATTTGTAACGTTAGGGTGATAAGGCAGGGGAATGGGATTAGGTAGATTGCTCTGTCAGAGATCCAGTGCAGATTTGATGGGCCAAATGGCCTCCTTCTGCACTTTAAAGATTCTGTCATTCTGTGATTCGATGCATCTACTGTCTCCATAGCCTGTCATCCACTGTCTCTTTCAACACTCTGGGATATAGAATATCAGGTCCGGGGGGCTTATGAACCTTCAGTCCCATTAATTTCTCCAATACAACTTTCTTACTAATAGTAATTTCCTTCAATTCCTCATTTTTCTTGCTCTCTAATCGCTAACCAAAAAAAGCCAAGAAAATCTAGTTTGCCTTCTACCCTCATGGTAATCACAATGATAATGGATTTGTTAACTAAGAAATAATGTAAAAGGATGGCCACACATAACACGATTGATTCCTGGGATGGCGGGACTAACATATGAGGACAGATTGAGTTGATTAGAATTATATTTGCTGGAGTTCAGAAGAATGAGGGGGAATCTCATAGAAACCTATAAAATTCTAACAGGACTAGACAGGGTAGATGCAGGAAGGATGTTCCCGATGTTGGGGGAGTCCAGAACCAAGGGTCACAGTCTGAGGATACGGGGTAGGCCATTTAGGACTGAGATGAGGAGAAACTTCTATACCTAGAGAGTGGTGAGCCTGTGGAATTCGTTACCACAGAAAGTAGTTGAGACCAAGACATTGTATGTTTTCAAGAAGGAGTTAAATATAGCTCTTGGGGTGAAAGGGATCAAAGGGTATGGGGAGAAAGTGGGAGCAGGCTATTGAGTTGGATGATCAGCTATGATCATAATGAATGGCGGAGCAGGCTTGAAGGGCTGAATGGCTTACTTCTGCTCCTAGTTTCTACGTTTCTATAAAGCAAGGTCACAATCCAAATCAAAAAGGAGCTCTGAAGTGCAGTTACTGTGAACAATGAAATAACGTACAAAAGGGAGTAAGATTTAGGGCCTTAATTACAAAGGAGTGCCCTGATTTTGTGCAGTAACTCTAGCCAGAAGCTTCAGAGACATTTTTCTTTTAAAACATTCTCAGCACGTGGGCAAGGTTGGCACTTATTCAGGGTCCAGGAAATGCAGGGTGCACAAGGTGCAAAACACCAGTGGCTAGGGTGTCCCGGTATTACCCATCCTTCAATGCCCTTAGGAGGTGGCGATACAGTTAAGGGCACCGTAGAATCAATCAGAGTGTGGGAGTGGAGTCACATGTAGGCCAGGCTGGGTAAATATGGCAGGTTTCCTTCACCAAGTGAACTTTTACAAAATTCGCACAGCTTCATGGTCACTTTTACTCTGTTTTCAGATTTTAACGGAATTCTGATTGGGGAGGATTGAAATAACATTCTCTGGAATAGTCCTGCCCTCCAGATCACAACTTTAAATGGTACAAAGGGCTGAAGCAGAGGTTCATATTTTTTCTCTGGGGGCTCTGTCGATCATCCTCCAAATGTACAAAGGGAGATGTGGAAAATGTCCACAGGAACCTCAGGCCTCTGTGATGAAGGGTGGAATCATACCAGATTTGCACCAAGTGCAGTCGTGGGCAAGAAAAAGAACGTTTTACCCACCAGCCACAATGGCAGTTTTCACGCAGTATCACCCCAATCCCACCTCATTAATCATGCATTCTTGGGAAACGGGCCATTTTGATGGTGGATGGGCTCTCAGTTGCCCACCACGCCATCACCTCGCCACTTCATTCTAGCTTCCCCTTCTCCTCAAGGAGTCAGTCAGGGGCCCTCCGGCACCCATAGGGAGGAGGATCTTTCAGCAGGTGCACACCCCGGGGCCATCCAACCAAGTGGCTCTGGGAATATCCCCTCTTCCTGTGACTCCAGCAGCCCCAGCTCCACAGGCCGAGTAGGGCACCACTGCCATACAGCAGGACCCCGAAAGCAGGCCGGGGCCCTCCAGGTCTTGGTCCTCCTTTACATTTGCACCAAGGTCATCGCAGACAGGGTGTAGCAGTCAACAGGCTGCCTCCACCTCGGCTGTGTATGTCGGGGGAGCACCAAGTCGTAGTGGCAGGGTTAAGCAGGTAAAGAAGCAGTAGTTGCACAGCCTGGGCTTGGGTGTTAATCACTTGTACATAATGTTCGCTATAGTAAATAAAGTCCCAAAAATATCTCTCTGCCTATGACTCCTTGTTCAGATGAGCAGTGTTTGTGTCACTCAGATGTGAAATCTTGGTTCCTGCACAAGATAAAGGCAGGTGTCTCAGTCCAGGGCCTTCAGACCAAAGTGATGGTCCGGCCTCACAATCCCTGGACACATTACTGATGCCTGCTGGTCATTGCCGCCAGAATGTAGTGGGCAGGCGCCAGAGTTATGTCTTTCTCTCTGTGTGCTCTCAGTGCCTTTAAGGTGGGGCTGACCCCCCCATCTCTTCAGCATCTGTGACCAATGATGCTGTGCTCCTGAAGGGCTCAGGTGCTGAAGGCAGACAAAGGATCAGATGCTTCTAAAGTTTCATGGCTGCGTCCCAATGATATGACCCTGATCACAGAGCGCAAGCGAGCTGCTCTCGGCCAGGCAGGAGTCAGACATTCTCAGAGGCTATTTGAAGACTGAAGGAGTGTCCTCGCTGTATGTCGTCATCATCCTCCTGTGATCGAGCGACTATTAGGGCCTCCCCAGTATCACCATGACAGGAGCATTATCACATAGGTAGCCCATGGTGTTAGAGGCAAGGTATTAGCATGGATAGAAGATTGGCTGTCTGGCAGGAGGCAGAGAGTGGGGATAAGGGGGTCCTTCTCAGGATGGCGCCTGGTAACTAGGGGAGTTCCGCAGGGATCAGTGTTGGGACCACAACTTTTCACTTTATACATTAATGTTCTAGATGAAAGAACTGAGGGCATCCTGGCTAAGTTTGCAGATGATATAAAGATAGGTGGAAGGACAGGTAGTATTAAGGAGGCGGGAAGGCTGCAGAAGGATTTGGACAGGTTAGGAGAATGGGCAAAGAAGTGGCAGATGGAATACAACGTGGGGAAGTGTGAGGTCATGCACTTTGGTAGGAAGAATAGAGGTATAGACTATTTTCTAAATGGGGAGAGAATTCAGAAATCTGGAGTGCAAAGGGACTTGGAAGTCCTAGTCCAGGATTCTCTTAAGGGTAACTTGCAGGTTGAGTCAGTAGTTAGGAAGGCAAATGCAATGTTGGCATTTATTTCGAGAGGACTGGAATATGAAAGCAGGGATGTGCTGCTGAGGCTTTATAAGGCTCTGGTCAGACCACATTTAGAATATAAAAACAAAAAAACTGCGGATGCTGGAAATCCAATACAAAAACAGAATTACCTGGAAAAACTCAGCAGGTCTGGCAGCATCGGCGGAGAAGAAAAGAGTTGACGTTTCGAGTCCTCATGACCCTTCGACAGAACGTGAGTTCGAGTCCAAGAAAGAGTTGAAATATAAGCTGGTTTAAGGTGTGTGTGTGGGGGGTGGAGACAGAGAGAGAGAGAGAGAAGTGGGCGGGGGGGTGGTGTGGTTGTAGGGACAGAAGCAGTGAAAGAAGCAGATCATCAAAAGATGTCAACAACAATAGAACAAAAGAACACATAGGTGTTAAAGTTGGTGATATTATCTAAACGAATGTGCTAATTAAGAATGGATGGTAGGGCACTCAAGGTATAGCTCTAGTGGGGGTGGGGAGAGCATAAAAGATTTTAAAATATTTAAAAATAATGGAAATAGGTGGGAAAAGAAAAATCTATATAATTTATTGGAAAAAAAAGGAAGGGGGAAACAGAAAGGGGGTGGGGATGGGGGAGGGAGCTCACAACCTAAAGTTGTTGAATTAAATATTCAGTCCGGAAGGCTGTAAAGTGCCTAGTTGGAAGATGAGGTGTTGTTCCTCCAGTTTGCATTGGGCTTCACTGGAACAATGCAGCAAGCCAAGGACAGACATGTGGGCAAGAGAGCAGGGTGGAGTGTTAAAATGGCAAGCGACAGGGAGGTTTGGGTCATTCTTGCGGACAGACCGCAGGTGTTCTGCAAAGCGGTCGCCCAGTTTACGTTTGGTCTCTCCAATGTAGAGGAGACCACATTGGGAGCAACGAATGCAGTAGACTAAGTTGGGGGAAATGCAAGTGAAATGCTGCTTCACTTGAAAGGAGTGTTTGGGCCCTTGGAGAGAGGAAGTGAAGGGGCAGGTGTTGCATCTTTTGCGTGGGCATGGGGTGGTGCCATAGGAGGGGGTTGAGGAGTAGGGGGTGATGGAGGAGTGGACCAGGGTGACCCGGAGGGAGCGATCCCTACGGAATGCCAAAAGGGGGGGTGAAGGGAAGATGTGTTTGGTGGTGGCATCATGCTGGAGTTGGCGGAAATGGCGGAGGATGATCCTTTGAATGCGGAGGCTGGTGGGGTGATAAGTGAGGACAAGGGGGACCCTATCATGTTTCTGGGAGGGAGGAGAAGGCGTGAGGGCGGATGCGCGGGAGATGGGCTGGACACGGTTGTGGGCCCTGTCAACGACCGTGGGTAGAAAACCTCGGTTAAGGAAGAAGGAGGACATGTCAGAAGAACTGTTTTTGAAGGTAGCATCATCGGAACAGATGCGACGGAGGCGAAGGAACTGTGAGAATGGGATGGAGTCCTTACAGGAAGCAGGGTGTGAGGAGCTGTAGTCGAGGTAGCTGTGGGAGTCGGTGGGTTTGTAATGGATATTGGTGGACAGTCTATCACCAGAGATTGAGACAGAGAGGTCAAGGAAGGGAAGGGAAGTGTCAGAGATGGACCACGTGAAAATGATGGAGGGGTGGAGATTGGAAGCAAAATTAATACATTTTTCCAAGTCCCGACGAGAGCATGAAGCGGCACCGAAGTAATCATCGATGTACCAGAGAAAGAGTTGTGGAAGGGGGCCGGAGTAGGACTGGAACAAGGAATGTTCCACATACCCCATAAAGAGACAGGCATAGCTGGGGCCCATGCGGGTACCCATAGCCACACCTTTTATTTGGAGGAAGTGAGAGGAGTTGAAGGAGAAATTGTTCAGCGTGAGAACAAGTTCAGCCTGACGGAGGAGAGTAGTGGTGGATGGGGATTGTTCAGACCTCTGTTCGAGGAAGAAGCTAAGGGCCTTCAGACCATCCTGGTGGGGGATGGAGTGTAGAGGGATTGGACGTCCATGGTGAAGAGGAAGCGGTTGGGGCCAGGGAACTGGAAATTGTTGATGTGACGTAAGGTGTCAGAGGAATCACGGATGTAGGTGGGAAGGGACTGGACAAGGGGAGAGAGAAGGGAGTCAAGATAACGAGAAATGAGTTCTGTGGGGCAGGAGCAAGCTGAGACGATCGGTCTACCGGGGCAGTTCTGTTTGTGGATTTTGGGTAGGAGAAGCGGGCGCTCCGAGGTTGGGCGACTATCAGGTTGGAAGCTGTGGGAGGGAGATCCCCAGAGGAGATGAGGTCAGTGACAGTCCTGGAAACAATGGCTTGATGTTCAGTGGTGGGGTCATGGTCCAGGGAGAGGTAGGAGGAAGTGTCTGCGAGTTGACACTCAGCTTCCGCGAGGTAGACGTCAGTGCGCCAGACAACAACAGCACCACCCTTGTCAGCGGGTTTGATGACAATGTCAGGGTTGGACCTGAGAGAATGGAGTGCAGTAAGTTCAGAGAGATACAGGTTAGAATGGGTGAGAGGAGCAGAGAAATTGAGACCACTGATGTCGCGCCGACAGTTCTCAATGAAAAGATCAAGAGAAGGTAAGAATCCAGAGGGAGGGGTCCAGGTGGACGGAGAATGTTGGAGATGGGTAAAAGAATCCGTTGAACTGGGAGATTACTCCTGCCCAAAGAAGTGAGCCCGGAGACAAAGACGGCGGAAGAAGAGTTCATCATCATGCCGAGCCCGAAATTCATTGAGGTGAGGGCGTAAGGGTATGAAACTAAGTCCTTTGCTGAGCACTGAACGTTCAGCATCGGAGAGGGGAAGGTCAGGGTGTATAGTGCATACACGGCTGGGGTTGGGATTGGAAGATGGGGTGGGGACGGAGGGACGGGCATGGGTGGAGGGTCCTAGATGGTGTTGGTGTCGATGAGTTGTTGGAGCTTGCGTTCCTTAGCACTTGAGAGAAAGAGAAAAAGTTTCTTGTTGAGGCGTCGGATGAGCCGAAGAATAAAATGAAACTGGGGGCACGCGCAGCTTTGAAAAAGGGTACGGTGGTGCTGCTGGAGGGAGAGGTCGAGTGTGTTCATTTGGCGGCACATGGCACTGAGTGTGGATTTCAGAATGTGACGGGAACAGCAGTCCGAGAAACGTTTTATGTCCCGGAGATACCTGTAATCCTGGGTGGGTTCGAAACATGAGGGGTGGAATTTCAGTTGAAATCCACGTGGGGTAAGTTGGAGACGGAGACAGTCACTGAGAAAGGAGATATGGCTGTGAAAGCGGGTTTTAGTAAACACCTTGTCAAACACCAGGAGGGAAATGGAAAGCAATGAAGGTGAGCAAGGCAAAAGAGAGGAACGGAAATCTTGTCGCAAAAAAGAACAGAACTTCTTCAAGGAGATAGGCATTTCTTGAAGAGCAGTGGCAGTCAATTAAACACAGAGATAAAAACAAAAAAACTGCGGATGCTGGAAATCCAAAAACAGAATTACCTGGAAAAACTCAGCAGGTCTGGCAGCATCGGCGGAGAAGAAAAGAGTTGACGTTTCGAGTGCTCATGACCCTTCAACAGAACGTGAGTTCGAGTCCAAGAAAGAGTTGAAATATAAGCTGGTTTAAGGTGTGTGGGGGGGGGGCGGAGAGAGAGAGAGAAGTGGAGGGGGGTGTGGTTGTAGGGACAAACAAGCAGTGATGATCATCAAAAGATGTCAACAACAATAGAACAAAAGAACACATAGGTGTTAAAGTTGGTGACATTATCTAAACGAATGTGCTAATTAAGAATGGATGGTAGGGCACTCAAGGTATAGCTCTAGTGGGGGTGGGGAGAGCATAAAAGATTTTAAAATATTTAAAAATAATGGAAATAGGTGGGAAAAGAAAAATCTATATAATTTATTGGAAAAAAAAGGAAGGGGGAAACAGAAAGGGGGTGGGGATGGGGGAGGGAGCTCACGACCTAAAGTTGTTGAATTCAATATTCAGTCCGGAAGGCTGTAAAGTGCCTAGTCGGAAGATGAGGTGTTGTTCCTCCAGTTTGCATTGGGCTTCACTGGAACAATGCAGCAAGCCAAGGACAGACATGTGGGCAAGAGAGCAGGGTGGAGTGTTAAAATGGCAAGCGACAGGGAGGTTTGGGTCATTCTTGCGGACAGACATGAGGGTCATGAGGACTCGAAACGTCAACTCTTTTCTTCTCCGCCGATGCTGCCAGACCTGCTGAGTTTTTCCACATTTAGAATATTGTGAGCAATTTTGGGCCCCATATCTCAGGAAGGATGTGCTGGCCCTGGAGAGGGTCCAGAGGAGGTTCACAGGAACGATCCCAGGAATGAAAGGCTTAACATATGAGGAACGTTTGAGGACTCTGGGTCTATACTCGATGGAGTTTAGAAGGATGAGGGGGGGGATCTGATTGAAACTTACAGAATACTGAAAGGCCTGGATAGAGTGGACATGGGGAAGATGTTTCCATTAGTGGGAGAGACTAGGACCTGAGGGCACAGCCTCAGAGTAAAGGGAAGACCTTTTAGAACAGAGATGAGGAGAAACTTCTTTAGCCAGAGAATGGTGAATCTATGGAATTCATTGCCACAGAAGGCTGTGGAGGCCAGGTCATTGAGTGTATTTAAGACCGAGATAGATAGATTCTTGATTGGTAAGGGGATCAAAGGTTACAGGGAGAAAGCGGAAGAATGGGGTTGAGAAACTTATCAGCCATGATTGAATGGTGGAGCAGACTCGAAGGGCCGAATGGCCTAATTTCTGCTCCTATGTCTTATGGTCTCATGGTCTCACTTAGGTGAGAGTGTTACCAATGAGCCACAGCTGACACTTTGGTGTACAGGTTTTGGGGAGCCAGGAAGTGAGTTACTCACCAGAGAATTCCCACCCGCTGACCTGCTCTTTTAGCCACAGTATTTATATGGCTAGTCCTGTTCAGTTTCTGGTCAATGGTAACCCCCAGGATGTTTATGGTGGGGGATTTAGCAATCAAAATATTGTTAAACATCAAGGGGAGATGGTTAGATTCTCTCCTGTTAGAGATGGTCATTGCCTGGCATTTGTGTGGCCCAAATGCTATTTACCACTTATCAGCCCAAGCCTGAATGTTGTCCAGGTCTTGCTGCATATGGACATGGGCTGCTTCAATATCTGGGGAGTTGCAAATGGAACTGAACATCAGCAAACATCCCCCATCATTCTGACCTAATGATGGAAGGAAGCTCGTTGGTGAAGCAGCTGAAGATGGTTGGGACTAGGACACTACCCTGAGGAACTCCTGCAGTGATGTCCTGAGACTGAGATGATTAACCTCCAACAACCACAACCATCTTCCTTTGTAGGAGAGAGCATGCCAGGAGCAAGACCAGGGAAACCTAAAAATAAGGTACCAACCAGGTCAATCTAAGAAACAAACAGCGGAAGCCATGTGTGATAGATAGAGTTAAGCAATCTGACAACTAATGAATCAGGTCAAAGCTCTGCTGTCCTGCCACATTCGGCCATGAATGGTGGTAGACAATTAAGCAATTAACTGGAGGCGGAGGCTTCACAAACATCCATTTGATTCAGCCCTGACAACATTTCAGCAGTAGTACTAAAAACTTGAGAAACTCCTGCAGTGATGTCCTAGAACTGAGCTGATTGCCCTCCACAACCACAACCATCTTCCTTTGTGCTGGGTATGACTCCAACCAGCAGAAAATTTTCCCCTGATTCCCATTGACTCAGGTTTTGCTAGGGCTCCTTGATGCCACACTCAGTCAAATGCTGCTTTGATGTCAAGGGCAGTCACTCTCACCTCACCTCTGGAGTTCAGCTCTTTTGTCCATGTTTGGACTAAGGCTGTAATGAGGTCAGGAGCCGAGTGGCCCTGACGGAACCGAAACTGAGCTTCAGTGAGCAGGTTATTGTTGCGTATGTGCCTCTTGATAGCACTGTTGATGACCCCGTCCATCAATTTGCTGATGATTGACAGACTAATGCTGGAGAGAATAAATTAGGGCACACTTTGCCATTAGTGTGGGGAAGGGGGATGGTGGGGTGGTTAGGCCCAGTATATTTGGGACAGTTCCAGGAAATCCGGGATAGTGGGTTACCCTGACTGATGAGGTAATAATTGGCCAGGTTGGATTTGTCCTGCTTTTTGTGTACAGGACATACCTGGGCAATTTTCCACATAGCCAGGTAGATGCCAGTGTTGTAGCTGTACTGGAACAGCTTGACTAGGGGCGCAGCAGGTTCTGGAGCACAAGTCTTCAGTACTATTGTCGGAATATTGTCAGGGCCCATATCCTTTGCAGTATCCAGTGCCTTCAGCTGTTTCTTGATATCACATGGAGTGAATCAAATTGTCTGAAGACTGGCATCTGTGATGCTGGGGACCTCCGGAGGAGGCCAAGATGGATCATCCACTCGGTACTTCTGGCTGAAGATTGTTGCAAATGCTTCAGCATTGTCTAGAGGTCTTCCTAGACCCCTAAGGAAGAATGGAAAATTATGGCCATGCCTCTGCAATTTCCACTCCCACTTCCCTCAGGATCCTTAGATGCATCTCATCCAGTCCTGGTACCCTGTCAGATTTAAGCACAGGCAGCCTATCCAGTACCTCCTTCTGATCAATTTTAAATCCTTCAAGTTTCTGAATTACGTTCTTTCCCCATGACCTGCGCAGCATCTTCCTCCTTGGTAAAGGCAGAAGCAAAGGATTCATTTAATGCTTCACCCAAGCTCCCTGCCTCCATATGTAAATACCCTTCTTGGTCTCTAATCAGCCCCACTCCTCCTTTTACCACCCTTTTACTATTTATATGCCTATAGGTTTTGGGATTCTCTTTTATGTTGGCTGCTAGTCTCTTTCCATACTCTCTCTCTTTGCTTCTCTCATTCAGCATGATTCTTTTCTGCATTATGAACCTGACATGCAAAAGGGTAGTTGGCTTATATATTAGTTTAACAATTGTTTATCCCATTATTCACTGGTCAAGGAGCCTTTCCCCTGTCACTTGTTAAAAGCCCGAGTTTCAAGGAGACTGAGTAAGGTCCAACTGGAGTCGATCATGAGTTGAGATGGATTTTACAGCTTACAGCACCATCTTGTGGGGATGGTGAAAACTGCGCAGCATCAATACCCTCTCAAATAAGAACAGAAAATGATGGAAACACTCAGTAGGTTAGACAGCATCTGTGGAGACAGAAACAAGTTTTAAGTCCGAACTGGAAAAAGTTAAGGGTGTAACAGGGTTTTAAGCAAGTACAGAGGGAGAGATAGGTGGAGGGAAAAACAGAAGGTCTGTGATAGGGTAGAAGGAAGAAGGAAAGGTAGAAGAAAGTAGGAAATAGGGAGAGTACAGGGCCAACATATTCCAGTAAAGGCAGAAGGTGGGGCCAACAAATCCAGGGAACCCTGGATGTTGAGGGATATACAGGATTGGATAAAGAGAAAAAGGGAGGCTTATGGCAGATACCAAGGGCTCAAAAAAGCTGAAGCCCTAGAGGAGTATAGAATGTGTAGGGGGAAACTTAAAAAGGAAATTAGGAGAGCAAAAAGGGGCACGAAAAAGCATTGGCAGGTAAAATAAAGGAAAATCCAAAGTTATTTTACAAGTACATTAAGAGTAAGAAAGGGTAGGGCCCATTAAGGACCATAGTGGTAATTTGTGTGTGGAGCTGCAAGATGTAGGTAGGGTTCTCAATGAATGTTTTGTGTCAGACTTCACAAGTGAGAGGGACGACATAAGTATGGAAATCAGGCATAAGGACTGTGATACCATTAAAGAAATTAGCTTAGAAAGGGAGGAGGTTCCAAGTGGTCTGGCAGGTTTAAAAGTAGATAAATCTCCAGGTCCAGGTGAAATGTATCCCAGGCTGTTGAGCGAGGCAAGGGAGGAGATAGTAGGGGCACTGGCAATAATTTTCAATACCTCTCTGGCCACAGGAGAGGTGCCAGAGGACTGGAGGACAGCCAATGTGGTACCGTTATTCAAGAAGGGAGGAAGGGATAAACCAGGGAACTACAGGCCAGTCAGTCTAACCTCAGTGGTGGGGAAACTATTGGAAGCAATTCTGAGGGACAGAATTAATCTACATTTGGAGAGGCAGGGATTAATCAAGGACAGTCAGCATGGTTTTGTTAAGGGTAGATCATGTCTGGCCAATTTGATTAATTTTTCGAAGAGGCGACCGGGTGTGTAGATGAGGGCAATGAATTGAAAGCAGTCCATTTGGACTTCAGCAAGGCTTTTGATAAGGTTCCACATGGGAACTGATAACGAAGCTAAGAGCCCGTGGGATCCAAGGCAATTTGGCAAATTGGATTCAGAATTGGCTGAGTGGCAGGAAGCAGAGGGTGATGGTCGAGGGGTGTTTTTGTGACTGGATGCCTGTGTCCAGTGGGGTTCCACAGGGGTTGGTGTTGAGTCCCTTGCTGTTTGTGGTGTATATAAACAATTTAGACTTGAATGTAGGAGGATTGATCAGCAGGTTCGCAGATGACACAAAAATTGTTGGGGTGGTAAATAGTGAGGAGGGTAGCCTTAGATTACAGGAGGATATAGACAGGCTGGTCAGATGGGCAGTGGCAAATGGAATTTAATCCGTGTAAGTGTGAGGTGATGCACTTGGGCAGGATAAACAAGGCACGGGAATACACAATGACTGGTAGGGCCCTGGGAAGTACCAAGGGTCAGAGGGACCTTGGTGTGCATGTCCACCTTAAGGTAGAGGGACAGGTAGATAAGGTGGTTAAGAAGGCATATGGGATACTTGCCTTTATTAGCCGAGGCATAGAATATAAGAGCAGGGAGGTTATGGTGGAACTGTATAAAACACTAGTTAGGCCACAGCTGGAGTATTGCTTGCAGTTCTGGAATCCACATTATAGGAAGGATGTGATTGCACTAGAGAGAGTGCAGAGGAGATTTACCAGGATGTTGTCTGGGCTGAAGAGTTTTATTTTGAGGAGAGATTGGATAGACTGGGGTTATTTTCCCTGGAGCGGAGGAGGTTGAGGGGGGACATGATTGAGGTGTATAAAATTATGAGGGGCATAGACAGGGTAGACAGGAAGGAACTTTTCCTCTTAGTGGAGGCATCAATAACAGGGGGCATAGATTTAAGGTAAGGGGCAGGAGGTTTAGACGGGATATGAGGAAGAATTTTTTCACCCAGAGGATGTTGGGAATCTGGAGCTCACTACCTGAAAGGGTGGTAGAGGCAGAATCCCTCATAACATTTAAGAAGTGTTGGGATGTGCACTTGTGGTGCCATGGCATACAAAGCCATAGGGCTAGTGCTGGAAAATGGGATTAGAATACTTAGGTACATGTTTGGCCCATTGATTCTGTGCTGGTCAAAGGGCCTTTTGCTGTACTGTAGACCTCTATGACTCCATGAGAAGGCAAGGGAGATTAAATAACGATAAGGGACAAAAGTGGCAGGCAGGGCCAGGGAGAGAAGTCATGACTCCTTATTCCCTAGGCCATCACCACTCAACCCTCCCCATCAGTCATGCATGTTACTTTTCCCCCTTTCAAGATTCACCAATCGCAGAAAGGTCCTAGTAAAATGATAACACCCATTGTTGGCATCTGGTCACAATTATTAGCATCTGGTCACAATTATTATCTGATATATATGCAGCATGGGTCATTAATATTAAGAGCAGCAATGATAATGCAGTGTTAGTTTGTGTGCACCCTATAGGTGATCCCGCCATGACTATTAAACAAACCAGAGCACAAAATTTACTTTATCAGCATCGTGCAATATTGTTAATTTGTTAGCAAAATATCCCATTAGTTATTTATAACACTGATTTTAGTGACTGCCTCAGCCCTTATTAACATGTTCTGCATATTGTACCAGATGGACATGGTGTCAGTAAATTCATATTTGGGGGAAAGATTCAATACTTGCAACCCAGATAAACTATACAAGATATTTTCCATTCTGTAGAAGACGACGACTTTCTCCTGATATTATTCAATATAATCATTTCATACAAAGGATGTAATTGGATTCCATTATCAGTAATCTCACAGGGTAGAAAGATCAAAAGACTCCTGAGCAATAGAGTGGAATGGTTGAACAACATAGGCTGTCATTGTCAGAGAGAAGCATTGGAAGCCTCAGGTGTCTCTGTGCAATACAACATTTAAGAGGCCAGATACAAAGAATGAATGGTTCACAATTGTATGTGTTTTCTTGATTAGCAGGTCTAAAGACTCTGATGATTGCTGCTTCTCATACAATATGTTTTCAATATCTACTATGTAATAGAACTTTATCATGATATTTCAACACCTCAAAAGGCCCACAAAAAGCACCAAGATGATGTGGGATAATAGGTAAGTAGACAAAAGGACAAGATTGAAGTCAATGGAAAAGATTTGAGAATCATGTGCAGAATAAAACAGGTTACTGATTCACTATGAGCCCATTATGCACTTCTGTCCTGACAATTTCACCCCATACCCCAAAGCCTACTCAGCGTAAACTTCTATTAGCAACAAAATAAAGAGAACTCCAGTCATGATTCCACCCTCCTTTTGCAAGATAATTATGGATGACAAAAGCCATCCAACCCAGCTCATCTCATTCATCCAGAACAAGTTTGTCCAACACTTGGCCCATGGGACAGATTGTGGTCCCCGAAGCCACTGTTCAAAATGCCAGTAGGACAAGTCATTGAAGTTGAAGTATCGGCAAGGGGCTGCTCCTCTATTCACAGGCCATTATTCACCCACATTTGCAGCTGATAGGCTCACTATAGACTCACTAGTGAGCCTATCAGCAGATAATGTGGGAGAAAAACAGTTTCTCATTGGACAAGCAGTGATCAGTGGTGGCGGTTAGTGTGCTGGGATAAAGGAGAGAGAAAGTGCTTGGGGTCCGGGGAGCAAGAGGCTGCTGTGCCTGTGGGGTGAGAGAAGCACTGCAGGGCCCAAGGGCAGAAGCTGCTGCAGGGCCCAGGAGAGAGAGTGTGGCTACAGGACCGGGGGGTGTTGGGGGGGGAGAAGAGAGGCAGGCTACAGCACCCGGGAAGAGTGGGGGGGGGGGGGAACTGTGGGGCCCAGGGGAAGAAATAGGTGCTGCAGGACCCGGGGGGGAATGAGAGGCTGCCAGGTTGGGGAGGTGGAGGCGAGAGGTCATGGAGCCCGGTTGGGAAGGGTTTGAAGAGGCTCACTACCACGGTTGTGGGTGTGTGACTGACGGGGTGTGTGAAGGAGAAAGAGAGAGAGAGAGAGAGAGAGGGAGGGAGGGTGTGTGTGTGAGAGGAAGAGAGAGTACGTGTGAGAGAAAGAGAGAGAGTGTGGCCAGTCTCAGGGTTTTCTGTCACCCTCATCCTCATACACCAACGCATACTCTCGCCCACTCTCACAGTGGGTGAGGATGAGTGAGTAACCACCCCGAGACTGGGAGTGAGAGACACACACACACACACACATATCCTCTTACACTCTAATGGTCATTTTTATTAGTTACTCTTCTTAAAAAATATCAATTTGTTACTTGGACATTGCTTTATTTTCGCTCAGCAAGTTGTTTTTTTCTACATACTCAAACTTTCTTTTGGAAATCATATATCTTACCAAATCTGTTCATCAGCTCGAGTGAGAAAAAATTGGTATGTGCCCCACCCCCCAATGCAAAAAGGTTGAATAAGCCAGATCCAGAATGACATATGTAACTCTTTTAGAGTAGTTTCTTAACTCTTTTAGAGTAAGAATGGCATACGTATTAGAAGCCTGCCTCGCCATTTGATAATGTTGTCTACATTATGCCAGTGTCTACAATTCAAAAGTATTTAATTGGCTGCAAAGCAATTTGAGACATTGTGAAATATGCTGTGTAAATGTAGGTTTTGTCTTTCTTTCATTACACCCACATGCACTAGGCAGAGTGACAGTAGCAATGGTGAAATTGGAGGCCCAATGCTGATTCTTTAGGGATAATTAATCACCGAGCAATCAAATGTTAGGAAAGTGGTTACAAAGAAATCACTATATTTACAAAACAATTCAACTCTGTAGCTAATACAACATTACCATTCTCTGGCACCAACCACAATATACCATTAATGGCATCTGCTCCTTTTATGCCACTGACACTATCCCTAGGATTTGCCAATCAGACATCTACCAGCAGCTTACAAAAAATGTACAGTAGATTGAATTGTTGATCTGATTTTTTTTCAGTGTAGAATGATACAAGGTACGTAAATTCAGTACGGCCTTAACTCAAGAACTGGGTTGTTTCCCCTTCCCCCAGAACCTGTCATGCAAATTGTATTGTACACTGTGAATTTACAGCTTAAAATGGAAAAATGTAATTAAATAAGCAACTCCAACAGCAAATGTGACATCCCCCACTTGCCACCCACCCCCCAGAGCTCCTGACCTACTCCACCACCCCTCCAACTCCACCCCCCCACGACCTACCCCACCACCCCTCCAACGCTCCCCACACGACCTACACCACCACCCCTCAAACGCCCCCCCACCCCTCCAATGCCCCCGCAATCTCACCCCCCACCCCTCCCTAGCTTCCACATGGCTTTAAAATAAAGATTGTACTTACCATTTTTCAACCAAGAACACTCAATTGCTGTGCTGCTGACCTTGGGCAGCTTCGTTTCTTGAGCTGCTTTTCAAAATAAAAATATCACAGCCATGAAGCTGCCCGAAGATTGGAAGCAGCAGTACAGCAACTCAGTGAAACTGACACTGACAAACCGGCTTTATAAAACATCAGAAGGCAGCCTGAAGGTTCTGTTTTTTTTTTAAAAGTCAGTCTTTCAGGTCTGCAGCTCTGCCTCTGGCTGCTCAGGCTGAAGGGGCAATGAGAAACTCTACTTACAACTTGGACCCCTGACCCCCAACTAGACCCCAGGCCCCAGTGTTTGGCAATATCTGCACCCCCTTTCCCAGGCCCTGGTGCAAGGCAAATGGGGATGGTAATGGGACAAGTAAATAAAGAAGTAAAGAAGATGGGTTTAGAGGTGTGTAAAGGAAATATCAGAATTGCTGCCATCAGCTGCTGTCCAAACAAAAAAGGGGTTGAGGTTATGGTCGGAAATTGTTAAGTTCAACAAAAAGACTTGCAATTGTATAGCACCTTTAACGATGAGCACCCCAAACTGCTTTACAGCCAATGAAGTACTTTTATGAAGTGTAGCCACTGGTAATATAGGAAATGCAGCAGCCGTATGCACACTTCAAGCTCCCACAAACAGCAACGTGATAATTATCAAATAATGTTGTTTGTCTTGTTGATTGAGGGATAAACATTGGTCAGGATGCTGGGGATAACTCCCCTGCTCTTCTTCAAAAGAGTGCTGTGAGATATTTTATGTCCACCTGAGAGGGCAGACAAGGCCATCATTTAATGTCTCATCTGAAAGATGGCACCTCCAACAATGCAGCACTCCTACAGCACTGCAATGGGAGTATCTGCCTTGATTTTGTACTCAAGTCCTGGAGTGGGACCTGAACCCACAACCTCCTGATTCAAAAGCAAGACTGTTACCAACTGAGCCACAGCTGACCCGTAAATGTGCCAAGGCTGTAAAGTGCCTAACTGAAAGATGAGATGTCGTTTCTTGAGCTTACATTGAGCTTAAACAGAACGCTGCTGCAGACCCAGTGCAAAGATGTCAGCGTGAGAGCAAGGTGGAGAATTAAAATGACAAGAAATAGGAAGCTCTGGTACGTTGTTTGCCGACTGGATGGAGGTGTTTCTCAAAGTGGTCACACAATCTGTGTTTGGTCTCCACAATGCGGAGACTGCATTGTGAGTAGCGAGTACAGTGCACTAAGTTGAAAGAAGTACATGTAAATTGCTACTTCACCTGGATGGAGGGTTTGGGGTCTTGGACAGTGAGGAGAGAGGAGGCAACAGGGCAGATGTTGCATCTTCTGCACTTGTGTGGAAAGGTACCGTGGGAAGGGAGCAGTGTGTTGGGGGTGATCAAGGAGTGGACCAGGATACCACAGAGAGAATGGTCCCTTCAAAATCTTGAAAAGAAAGGGCAGGAGAAGATGTGTTTGGTTGTGGCAACAAGCTGGAAGTCACGGAAGTAATGCAGGATGATCCACTGAATACCAGTGGGGTGGAATGTGAGGACAAGGGGAAATCCTATCATGGTACTGGGAGGGAGGGGAAGGGGTGAGAATATACATCATAATCCCCTGAAATTGACCCTGATTAATCTATCTGACCCCGAAAAGTGACCTGGAGGTAATCTCCCTGACCCGAGGTAGTCACCCAGACGCCTGACACTGACGCGGAGGTAATCTCCCCAGCCCCTGAAAATGACTGAGGGGTAATCTCCCCAATCCTTGAAACTGACCTGGGGGTAATACCCCAACCCCTGAAACTGATAGAGAAATTGAATTTATAATTGTTAGGCGAACACAGAGGGAATCCCTATGCTCCTTGTGAACTTGTTTCATAGTGGGAGGAATTTTAGTGCTGCTGCCCCTCAGATAGTTTAATCCAGAAAGCTAGACAGTAAAGGATGTAACTGGGTCTTTACACTCTTTTAAGCGTTTATTTTAATTCAATTCAAATGTTATTTTACATTCAGAAATTAATTGTGTACACTGAATGTCATGTCACTGTGCTGCAGCACCATCTTTACACTAAAACTACACATACAGTAGTTTATTAAGACTGGAAAACATAGTACATTTCTTAACGAGATGGTCAAAAGTACAATTGCCTGGTTTACACAGAATTTACAGAGATGCACATTACAAGTATTCACCTCATAATCCAGCAGTGTGAATCTGTGCCTATTTATATCTCTTTTTGATACTTGTAACCAATAAGCACCCCATTTGAAAGGGGCACTGCTGCTCCACGGTAACAAAGACAAAAAGAAAACTTGAAAGGAAACATAATAACTTGAATTAAAATGGCATTCCTGGAGTTGATAATGCATTCCAGCAACCCCAGGGCCTGCCAATTGTGGCTGGCTTCGTGTGTACCAGCAGACACACCCAGCGTACCCTACCCACCTGCTGCCTGGGCCTGTTAATGGCCAGCTTGACCAAGCCTAGGAATGGTCCTAGAAGGTCACCTGATCTGTTCGCTCCCCTCTGCACCAGGTGGATATAAATTAGGAGTGCAGGGCTGAAATGCAGCAAGAAATTGAGCAATAGCTCCTTTAAATAAGGGATGAGAGGCTGAAACCTCTTACACTCCGTATAAGTATGAAATACCGACTCCTCCAGGCTGCAGAAATTGCAGACGGCCCGGAAGTCTGAATCAATTTAACTACCTATTGCATTGGACTGCTGCATGCAAAACCCTCCACAACAAATCCCTGATGGACAAAGGGAGGAATCCCACACTGAGGTCTCTACCAATGGCCCCCATCTCCTCGGATGGCAGGACGGAGCACCACAGTGCGTCCAGAAAACTGACAAGGGTGCGGAAGTGGAACGTGTGCAACAGCAATCCGTCCACCCAGAGTGGAATGACACAAAAAGAATTTCCGAGAGAATGCTGGCTCCCAAGGGAGATCTCAGGGCCTGGCACTAATGAGAAATTACCTCCCAACAGGGGTCAGCTTGGATGGAAGTGCTTCACATGCCTCAGCTACCTCGATGCCGAGTACCACATTTTTAAGATTCTCGATGGCTTTGGCCGCAAGCTTGACATTCCTCAAGGATGCATGTCATGAGCGTGACATCTAGCCCGCACCTCCACCATTCAGTACACCTCCAACTTTGGTCACTTTAACAGCCCTTGCCTTCTCCTCCGCCAGCCCTTGAACCCACACTGGTGGAGGTGTGGATTCCTAAGCAGTGGCGCTCAAATGACTGCTGCCATTCTTAAAAGGAGAGCTCTGGCTGGAGGCGACCATATTCCAGGCCCTGATCTGGGAAAGACAGGCAGGTCCTGAAAGGAGGCACGGAAGCCCCTCAGGTTTGTAAACAGGAGCTGCGTGTCGTAATCAAGGCCATGCGATTGGCAGAAGAAATACACACCATCTGGGAGGAGGCTTGATGTAAAAGTATCTGTGCAGGGTCTGAAGGTGGAAAGTCACTGCCTGAGTGCCAAGGCACACCAGCACCTGACCGTCTTCCCTAAGTGGGAAAGCACTGCAGCAGAGACCCAAAACACTCTTTTGTCCCAGAAGAAATCAACTAGTGTCTTCTGTAACTTGATGACAAATTCAGAAGAGGGATCAAATTGACCAATCGGTACCATAGTTGCTATCAGCAAGTTTATGACCAATGTGCAACCCCTGTATGACTGCACTTGGAGAAATCCTGTCCAGCACCCTAGACAAGTGGCAACTCTGGCCTCCAGCCCTTGCCAGCTCACAGGCCAAGCTTCCTCGACAGGGATAAAATAGACTCTCGGGCAAAGGAGGTGGGTGGTGCTCCAGGCAAAAGGCTTGAGGTCCTCAGGCAGGGAGTGTAGCCTCCAATGATCAGGAGTCTGGAACATTTTCCCCAGTTGATCCTGGCACAGAATGCCGCAGGGATGGCCTTCTGAAGATCTCAAATCCTCCGCCGGTCAACAGGAACCTTGAGCATGAGGGACACGCCATCAGCATGAGCTGTGAGGATGACCGCCACACTGCACAGAGCCAATCCCATCAACCTGCTCTGCAAGGGGCCAGGAAAGGCTCCATACAGATGCTATGTAACTGGACAGACACGGGACACTCTTGATACATTCCTCTCCCAAAGTGAAGGACGCCATTAAGGGCCCAGTAATCCCAACATTGCGGCGGCATGTAGAAGTTACATCCAACGAAATGCATGCTGAACCCGAATGCCCATAGAGTCCCAAAAAAAGTATGCACGATCAATCCTGTCAAAAGCCTTCTCTTGATCTAGGGAAAGGAAAACTGCCAACAGACCAGTCCCCTGGGAATGATGGATCAGGTTCCGGGCCAGATAGATATTACCGTAGCTTGTTCAGCCTGAGACTGGTCTGGGTGGATCATGTGGGCCAGCATGGTGTCAGGATAAGCAGACATGGCCCTGGCAAAGATCTTATAGTCTAAGTTGAGGGAGACCAAGCAAGTACTTAAGTAAGCAGAGGTCATTCCTCTTGGGTTGCAGGACAATGACAGCCCTGCACCAGGAGGGGGACGCTTCCCCAGTCACCAGACTTTCCTCCAGGGCAGCGATGTCATTGCCCCCACAACCCACCTACCCCAGAATGCCTTGTGGAACTCCACGGCCAGCCTTTGTTCCTCACACCTTTGTTTACTTTCCCTTCAAAGCCAGGTCAATTATTAGACAAAAAATGAATCTGTCTAACGCTGTGAAGTCGTCTTTTACAGGAAAATTAGTTCATCGTTCTCCACTCAGGCATTGCAAAGAAGTTATTGATGTTCAGCTCGCCCTGACTCTGAATCCACTTCTTCTGCAGTAAATTTCATGAAGCCCAAGTATCTATCATAGATACTGGATGTGAAAACAGAGGTGCTGTTGAGATGCTCAGTCTGCAAATCTTCTGCCCAATTTCAGGACGCTGGTGAAAGGTAAAGATTACAAAGTTTTGCACTAAATGTTTAAATTTACAATATTGAATACGGTATCTGACTATTATGCTATTTTTATTTTGCCGGTACATACATACTTTTGCTGATGACTTGTTCTGGATAAATACTAGTAACCGTATTTTTCATCATATCAATCTAAACTTGTAAAGTTGACTGTGTATTGGTCTTCATTGCTGCTGTTTTAAAACCACAAACCTATATCCACATATGGCATTTATTTTGTATCATGTGGTGAAAATGGTGACACGATTACCAGAAGTTTGGTGACCATCAACATCCAGTTGGAAAACAATGATTTAAAGGAAAGGAAATTGAATTTGTCTTATCATTTGCTAAGCTTTGACTCCCACAGCACTGGTGGATAGGAGGTAGAAACTGAGAGAAACCTGCCCACCAGTCCAATTCCTCTCAAATCAGTGGCCATGCTTAAGGCAAATGCTCAGTCAACCCCAGGCCACATGGGAAACTAGCAGCCCAGGTGGAAAATGCTGCACGTCCTACACCACATTCCCAGCTGACTTATGTCTCAGGAGCCAAGGAGATTTGGGACTTAAATCTTCTAGCCTTTTCTGGCCCAAGGCTTGGTTTGTAGGCATTTTAAATTGGAAAAATAATGCTTCTGATCTGGTTAGACAACCTTCTTAGCCATGTTGGATCTCGGGCCTCACTCACAGCTTCTGGTTGCAATCTGTATTTCAACTCCAACTATTTCTGAATGCCTGTTCATCCGTACTCTGCTTCACTGCTGCTGCTCTCACTCAACTAACCCACGTTTTAAAAGGCTGTCCAGTGTGTCTATCTTGGTGGGGGAGGGGAAGAGGAGACTACTTAAAGCCCTTGGGGAGACACGTGAGACAGCCCTCTGTTCTGAACCTCAGATACCTGGGCCCAGGATTTAGGAGATACTCTCCCCAGGGTTTCTGGTTCAGGCAGGAAACATGAGATCCAACATTGCACTGATCAGTGAAGAGCCTGAAACTAGGTCCATAGAGTCTGCAACATGATGTTCTGTTCCTTAGGGCAGAAGCACATGCCAGGCCTCTGGTCTAGCCCTTCATAGGCCGACTGAAATTGTGTGTGGGAGGTAGAACCAGAATGCCAAATCAGTGGCACTAAACCTAAAGCCCATATGGGGAGGCACAAAACTGAGCAGAAACCTGGTGGGAATGGCACTGTCAAAAAACCTACTCCTGAGAATATCATGTGCCCACATTACACTGTATCACATTAATGATGGTAAGGAAAGAAAGTCCCTTAAACTCGACTCTTACCATTTAATCCATCTGCTGCATCTCAGTCCTCATACTCCAAGGATTCAGTTTTTTATTTGGTGCTCTAGGGTGGCAGGGAGCCATCATCTTGAACTGTAGCATTTGTTTATCCAACTGAATATCTTACTGGACCTATTCAGAGCCAATCAATCAATCAGAATCTGTCAGATCTAGTGCAAAAATTAAATCCAAGCTAGAAGGATAACTTGCTATTACTTTATCAAATACTTAACTAGTTAACTAATTTAAAAAAAGATTAGGCTGACATGACGTGGGAAATGATATGCTCGTTTGTAACATGTGGGAGTTTGCGGAATGCATTGCAGTCCTGGACAACCATATCTGCTGTAAGTCTCTGCAGCTTGAGCACCTTCGGTTCAGAGTTGCTGAACTGGAGTCTGAGCTGCAGACATTGCGGGGCATCATGAGGGGAAAGAGCTACCTGGACACTGTTTCAGGAGGCAATCGTAGCCCCTTAGGTTCAGTAGAACTCAGAGTTGGTGAATGGTCAGGGACAGGAGGGGGTGACAGAGTCAGGCAAGTATGAGGACCCAACATGTAGTAATGAAGGAGCCTCAGCCCTTGACTTTGACCAATAGGTACTTGCTACCTGTGTGGATGAGAACAAGGACTACAGGCTGGATGAGCAAACTGACCATGGAATCATGCTGCAGGATGCCATTCATATGGGGAGAGAGAAAATGAATGAGGTAGTGATAGGGGACATTATAGTTAAGAGGATGGACACAGTTCTCTAAAGCCAAAACCAGGAGTTCCGAAAATTGTTGTTTGCCCAGTGCCAAGGTTAAGGACACCAGCTTGGAGCTGGAGATGAACATGTTCTGAGAGGGGGAAGATCCAGCTTTCATGGTCTTCGTAAGAATCAACGAGTGGACACAAGTTCAAGGTGAAGGGCAGGAGGTTTAGGGGGGGGATGTGAGGAAAAACGTTTTTACCCAGAGGGTGGTGACGGTCCTTTAAAAAGTACCTGGATGTGCACTTGGCACGTCATAACATTCAAGGCTATGGCCCAAGTGCTGGTAAATGGGATTAGGTAGGTAGGTAGGTCACGTGTTTCTCACGTGTCGGTGCAGACTCGATGGGCTGAAGGGCCTCTCCTGCACTGTGTGATTCTGTGATATGATAAATATAAAAAGCATTGACCTCAAACGTTAACTCTGTTTCCCTCTCCACAAATGCTCCCTGAACTGCGTATTTCCAGCATTCCCCGTTTTCATTTCAGATTTCCAGCATCTGCAGTAAAACACTTTATTAGTGGATGCACTAGTTTTGATCTTCCATGATTCCCTAGATTCTAGAACAGGACCCATGGATTGGAAGGTAGCAAACATCACCCCACTATTCAAGAAAGGAGAGAGAAAACCAGGGAGTCAGAGTCAGTTAGCCTAATATCTATAGAAGGGAAATGCTAGACTCTAATATTAGGGACGTGATAGCAGGGCACTTAGTAAATCATAACAAGATTAGGCAACATCAACTTGGATTTATGAAAGGGGAATGATGTTTAACAAATCAATCAACAAGGCCCAAAGGTTACCCACAGAGAATACTTCTCAGCGAGAAATGGGAGGCTGCCCAAGGACAATGTTGTGGTTAAAATGACCACTCTCGAGGCTGTGTTTCAAATAAGCAAAGATTTATTTCAAGAACTTGCAAGGGAGAGAACCTCAGCCAGCCAAGGAACCTCTCGCAATGATACAGGGTTTGTAGCACATATTTATAGTTCTTAACTCCCTGTTATTTCAACTTCCAGCCTTGGGGCCTCATAGTTTCCATGGTGACTTGACCATCTTATCTGGCCTCCAGTTCACCACATCTTGTCCTGTTCAGCGATTAATGTCTGTGAAAGCTGTTATTGTTACAACTGCTGACCTAGCCGCCTCTGGAACTATCCTTAGTCAAGGATCCCATCATGCCTAGAAAGAGCTCTTATAACTACATCTATCTATTCTAAAGCTATTAATGCACATTTTAATGTCAATCTTGATATGAAAACATTTCAGTTATCCCACTTTAGCAGTAAGAGTGAATCTAAGGTGTGGAAGTAGCTTTGAGAGTGAGTAAGAGCGCTGCCTGGAAAGGATGGTGTCTTTCACCCAGGGAGTAGATCTGGAAAGCAGATCATTTCCAGATCATGTTCCTTAATAGTGCTAAGGGTAAGAAACTCTGATTTTTTTTCCATTACGATCACCTTAATTAGGCAATATTTATGGTACAAAGTGCCATGAAACTCAGAAATAAATTGTATTCTTCAATACCTGGAACTTACCACATCAGATCTGTTTTCAAACTGCACAAAATTAGGTGAATCTGCGTGAACCCTTCCCTTCTCAATCGAGTCAGTCATGCTGAGTCCAAACCACAACTTGTTCATAATGATCTGCAACCAAGAAGGAGGTCAGCTTCAGTTCAACAAACACTTTATATGCAACAGCTTCACACAGGAGACAGAGGGAAAGACAATGGGCAACAATACTGACAGAAAGTATAAGGGGAAATATTAGTGCCTTGACACAACAATCACCCTTCACAATGGTGGTATTCCTAGGAAATTGGGACACTCTCTGGGGTAGACGAAGCTGATAAATTGGACAGGTTCCATCCATCCTTGCAGGAAGAGTAAACAAGACAGTGGGGGAGGATTTAAACATCTGGGGTGTGGGTTGGGAAAATGAAACAAAAATAATGGCCTCAATATAGAAATATCAGGTAAAATAAGGAAAGCTTAAGGGCAGGTTTTACTTGGTGCGTACACAAATGCTACTAGCATTCTCAACAGGATAACTGAACCCAAAACTGTTGTAGAAATTGAAAATTACAATTCGAGAGGGATCTTGGAAGCACACTGTCTAACTGGGCTTTCAGAAAGGCTTTGATAAGGTATCTCACACTCCAATGTAATGTTGTGGTGTAGGGTGAATTTGGTTAGCTGGGCTAGGATTTGGCTCCAATTCTCCAGCCTAGAAATTGTAGATAGTGAATGTTGGTCAGCCTGGAGTTTAGTGATGACCTCCAGAGGCTGCACCTAGACCTACAACTATTCCCTGTTTTCACAGGTGACAGGGCAGTGGTGTGGGAAGTATGGTCAGAAAATTTGCAGATGACACCAATAAACTGTGCAAGGAAGACAGTACGCTTAAGAGATTTAGATGCACCATGGAATGGGCCACACAATGGAAAATAGCATTTAACTTAATTTAGATAAATTTAGTGCCAATCATGCTGGTCGCACAAAATACACATATCATTTACAGGAAATAATGCTGAAAGATGTGGGGAGAGAAAATGATTTTTTTTGTGTTACTGTGTACAGAAGCTGTAGATAAAGCTAACAGAGTTTAATTATCAGAATCATTCATTACAAATCCAAGGGCATCATTCTGGCATCATACAGTTTACTGGTTAGACCAAATTCCGAAGAACTGTGCCCAGTTTTAGTCCCCCACACAGTGGGTGACAGTGGCTTTGGAAAAGGTTTGGAGGAGAGCTAATAAAATGATTCCTTGCTGAGTTACACAGAAAGGCACAAGAAACTAGTCAACTTTCTTTAGAGCAGTGTAAACTTAGAGGTAACTAGATAAGGATTTACAAAATAATTAAGGACTGGATAGCGCCTTATTGATACATTATTGGTCTGACAGATTGGGAAGGACTATGGGACACCTGTTTAAATAATGCAAGAATAGGAACAGAGTGGTCCTTAGATGATTCCTTTTTGTTGCGCAAAAAAAATGACAAGGCCTGGGTTTTTTTAATTCGTTTAAGGGCGTGGGCGTCACTGGCTGGGTCAGCATTTATTCCCCACCCCTAATTGCCCTTGAGAAGGCGGTGGTGGGCTGCCTTCTTGAACTCCTGCAGTCCATGTGGTGTAGGTACACCCACAGTGCTGTTAGGAAGGGAGTTCCAGGATTTTGACCCAGCAACAGTGAAGGAATAGCGATATATTTCCAAGTCAGGATGACAAATGACTTGGAGGGGAACTTCCAGGTGGTAATGTTCCTGTGTATCTGCTTCCCTTCAAGATGGTAGCGATTGTAGGTTTGGAAGGTGCTGCCTAAGGAGCCTTGGTGAGATTCTGCAGTGCATCTTGTAGATGGTACACACTGTTGCCACTGTGTATTGGTGGTGGAGGGAGTGAATGGTTGTGGATGGGATGCCAATCAAGCAGGCTGCTTTGTCCTGGACGGTGTCAAGCTTCTTGAGTATCGTTGAAGCTGCACTCATCCAGGCAAGTGGAGAGTATTGCATCACACTCCTGACTCATGCTTGGTAGGTGGTGGACAGGCTTTGGGGAGTCAGAAGGTCAATTACTCGTCGCAGGATTCCTAGCCTCTGACCTGCTCTTGTAGCCACAGTATTTATGCGGCTAGTCTAGTTTCTGGTCAATGGTAACCCCCAGGATGTTGATAGTGATGGTAATGCCATTGAATGTCAAGGGACGATGGAGATGGTCATTGCCTGACACTGGTGAGGTTCAAACGTAACTTGCCACCTGTCAGTCCAAGCCTGGATATTGTCCAGGTCTTGTTGCATTTGGACATGGACTGCTTCAGTATCTGAGGAGTGATGAATGCTGCTGAATATTGTGCAATCTTCAGCGAACATCCCCACTTCTAACCTTATGCTGGAAGGAAGGTCATTGATGAAGCAGCTGACGATGGTTGGGCTGAGGACACTACCCTGAGGAACACCTGCAGTGATGTTCTGGAACTGATATGATTGACCTCCAACAACCACAATCACCTTCCTTTGCGCTAGGTATGACTTCAACCAGCAAAATGTTTTCCCCCTGATTCCCACTGACTCCAGTTTTGCTAGGGTTTTCTTGATGCCACACTTGGTCAAATGCTACCTCGATGTCAAGAGCAGTCACTCTCACCTCACCTTGGGAGTTCATCTCTTTTGTCCATGTTTGAACCAAGGCTGTAACAAGGTCAGAAGCTGAGATCCCAAACTGAGCGTCTGTAAGCAGGTTATTACTAAGCAAGTTCTGCTTGATAGCACTGTTGATGACCTTTTCCATCACTTTACTGATGATGGAGAGTAGACTGACGGGGTGGTAATTGGTTGGGTTGGATTTGTCCTGCTTTTTGTGTACAGGACATACCTAAGCAATTTTCCACATTGCTGGGTAGATGCCAGTGTTGTAACTGTACCAGAACAGCTTGGCTGAGGGCGCAGCAAGTTCTGGAGCACAAATCTGCAGTACTATTCCTGGAGTATTGTCAGGGCCCATAGCCTTAGTAGCATCCAATGCCTTCATCCAACTGCAGTTCCCCATATTGGCAGGGCTGGAATTGATGCTTTTACATCCTAATTTATGAAAAGTCACATGACACTAGGTCTTAGCTCCGTAATTCATTGAAAATTGATTCTCAGTCACATGACATCATTAATTTCAGGGATTGTGTGCTCTAAAACTCCGACCCTCCACATTCTGTCTCGAGTACCTTGAACACCGTGATCTTCTATTGTTTGTATTAGGAACAACCATCTGACATTGCCTTGGATATCTGTAACTCAGGTCTGATTTAACCTGCACCCACCTTAAACTATCACAAGCAGCCTGCAGGCCTTAAATGGGCACAACTATAAATTTACCCACAACAGCCCTGACTGGAAGGGTCTGGACAATCAAGTTCAAGCTCCATTTTTTTATCAAGCAAGTTCATCTGTATAAAGCAACAGACAGGTTTTGCAGGATCAGCTGTTCCTGGTTGTAGGGAAGGGTTAGCAGTTTTCTTTTTGTTGATAACTGTAGCCTATGCTGGAACATATTTAGTCAGGCAGCAGTTTTATACTGACTCTCTTTGGGGAGTTGCTGAGATTATCATTACCCTGCCATGTCTGGGAATCCTGGAGACCTCAGGGTGATTTTAACATAATCTGCTTGCAGACATTTCTTAAATTGCCCACGACATTCACCCGAAGACGGCCCGCATCAATCTCAAGCTGCACCATTGACCTGCCCTGACATGCCGGCACAAAAGGACACTCGCTAGAAAATGGCAGAATCCTTTGTTTAAATATACAGACTGTGCTCTGATTGGCTTTCTCAATTGCTAATTTAAACATGAGCCTGTGCAGGTAAATGATCATCCCACAAGAAAGGACGAGTAAGGGCCAAAAAAGCTGCCTTTTTCCCTTTTTTAAAATCTCATGGCCCCAGAGGGAAGGTTTAAAACTCCTTTTGTTCTGATGGTTCTCTGCCCTCATCATGAGGTGCTCCTGAAATCCCTCTCTGCGAATGCCAGAGACTATTCCTTCGGTGCCTTGTAGGAGCATCCTCCAACCAAACACTGTGCTCCTGCCTGCCAACCACATGGCATTTTCAGGCAGGCAATTTAATTGGGCATGCAGATCAATCCCCTAGGCCTCAATCTGCTGGGATTAGGGTCGCTTGCCTCCACCTGACTGATTCTTACCCTAAGTAACAGTCATGGCTCACAATTCTCTCCTCACCTACCAAACAGCTTCAAAGGCAAGACCACAGATCTCTTTATTTACCACTCAAATGTGGAAAAGGAAAATGCACACTACAAGCAATGACATATCCAGCAGCATCTCCCACTATTAGCCTCTCTACTGAGATTCCTAACATGAGATCAAAAGGAACAGGCGCAGGAGCAAACAAAAACAGGAACAGAAATACCTGGAAAAACTCAGCAGGTCTGGCAGCATCGGCGGAGAAGAGCACAGTTTCAAGTCCTCATGACCCTTCAAGAGAACTAAGTAAAAATAGGAAAGGGGTGAAACATAAGCTGGTTTAAGGGGGGGTGGTTTGTTGGGACAAGCAGCCAGTCATAGGAGGAGATAACTAAAAGATGTCACAGACAAAAGGACAAAGAGGTGTTGAAGGTGGTGATATAATCTAAAGGGATGCTAATTAAGAGTAGAGAGCAGGAAGCAGGACAAGCAAGGTACAGATAGCTCTAGTGGGGGTGGGGTGAAATAATGCTAAAAGGGCATAAAAGGTATAGATAAACAATGGGTGGAAATACATTTAAAAATAATGGAAATAGATGGGAAAAGAAAAATCTATATAAATTATTGGAAAAAGCAAAAAGGAGGGGGAAGAGATGGAAAGGGGATGGGGATGGTGGAGAGAGTTCAAGATCTAAAATTGTTGAGCTCAATATTCAGTCCGGAAGGCTGTAAAGTGCCTAGTCAGAAGATGAGGTGCTGTTCCTCCAGTTTGCATTGAGCTTCACTGGAACAATGCAGCAAGCCAAGGACAGACATGTGGGCAAGAGAGCAGGGAGGAGTGTTGAAATGGCAAGTAACAGGGAGGTCTGGGTAATGCTTGCAAACAGACTGAAGGTGTTCTGCAAAGCGGTCACCCAGTCTGCGTTTGGTCTTTCCAATGTAGAGGAAACTGCATTGGGAGCAACGAATGCAGTAGACTAAGTTGAGGAAAGTGCAAGTGAAATGCTGCTTCACTTGAAAGGAGTGTTTGGGCCCTTGGACGGTGAGGAGAGAGGAAGTGAAGGAGCAGGTGTTGCATCTTCTGTGTTTGCATGGGGAGGTGCCGTGGGAGAGGGTTGAGGAGTAGGGGTTGATGGAGGAGTGGACCAGGGTGTCACGGAGGTAACGATCCCTACAGAATGCCGCCGGTGGGGGGGGGGGGGGGCGAGGGGTGAAGGGAAGATGTGTTTGGTGGTGGCATCATGCTGGAGTTGGCAGAAATGGCGGAGGATGATCCTTTGAATGCGGAGGCTGGTGGAGTGATAAGTGAGGACAAGGGGGACCCTATCATGTTTCTGGGAGGGAGGAGAAGGTGTGAGGGCGGATGTGCAAGAGATGGGCTGGACATGGTTGAGGGCCCTGTCAACTACCGTGGGTGGAAAACCTCAGTTAAGGAAGAAGGAGGACATGTCAGAGGAACTGTTTTGAAAGTAGCATCATCAGAACAGATGCGACGGAGGCGAAGGAACGAGAGAATGGGATGGGGTCCTTACAGGAAGCGGAGTGTGAGGAGTTGTAATCAAAGTAGCTGTGGGAGTCGGTAGGCTTGTAATGGATATTGGTGGACAGTCTATCACCAGAAATTGAGACAGAGAGGTCAAGGAAGGGAAGGGAAATGTCAGAGATGGACCATGTGAAAATGATGGAGGGGTGGAGATTGGAAGCAAAATTAATACATTTTTCCAGGTCCCAGCGAGAGCATGAAGCAGCACCGAAGTAATCATCGCTGTACCGGAGAAAGAGTTGTGGGAGGGAGCCGGAGTAGGACTGGAACAAGGAATGTTCCACATACCCCATAAAGAGACAGGCATAGCTGGGGCCTATGCGGGTACCCATAGCCACACCTTTTATTTGGAGGAAGTGAGAGGAGTTGAAGGAGAAACTGTTCAGTGTGAGAACAAGTTCAGCCAGACAGAGGAGAGCAGTGGTGGATGGGGATTGTTCTGGCCTCTGTTCGAGGAAGAAGCAGAGAGCCCTCAGACCATCCCGGTGGGGGATGGAGGTGTAGAGGGATTGGACGTCCATGGTGAAGAGGAGGCGGTTGGAGCCAGGGAACTGGAAATTGTTGATGTGACGTAAGGTGTCAGAGGAATCACGGATGCAGGTGGGAAGAGACTGGACAAGGGGAGAGAGAAGGGAGTCAAGATAGCGAGAAATAAGTTCCGTGGGGCAGGAACAAGCTGACACGATCGGTCTGCCGGGACAGTCCTGTTTGTGGATTTTGGGTAGGAGGTAGAAGCGGGCCGTCCGAGGTTGGGCGACTATCAAGTTGGAAGCTGTGGGAGGAAGATCTCCAGAGGAAATGAGGTCAGGGACAATCCTGGAAACAATGGCTTGATGTTCAGTGGTGGGGTCATGGTCCAGGGAGAGGTAGTAGGAAGTGTCTGTGAGTTGACGCTCAGCCTCCGCGAGGTAGAGGTCAGTGCGCCAGACAACAACAGCACCACCCTTGTCAGCGGGTTTGATGACAATGTTAGGGTTGGACCTGAGAGAATGGAGTGCAGTAAGTTCAGAGAGAGACAGGATAGAATGGGTGAGAGGAGCAAAGAAATTGAGACGACTAATGTCACGCCGACAGTTCTCAATGAAAAGATCAAGAGAAGGTAAGAATCCAGAGGGAAGGGTCCAGGTGGAGGGAGAATATTGGAGGTGGGTAAAAGGATACGTTGAACGGGGAGAGGACTCCTGCCCAAAGAAGTGAGCATGGAGACGAAGGCGGCGGAAGAAGAGTTCAGCATCATGCCGAGCCCGAAATTCATTGAGATGAGGGCGCAAAGGTATGAAACTAAGTCCTTTGCTGAGCACTGAACATTCAGCGTTGGAGAGGGGAAGGTCAGGGGGTATAGTGAATACACGGCTGGGGCTGGGATTGGAAGACGGGGTGGGGACAGAGGGACAGGCAGGGGTGGAGGGTCCCGGATGGGTGTTGGTGTCGATGAGTTGTTGGAGCTTGTGTTCCTTAGCACTTGAGAGAAAGAGCAGGAGTTGGTCATTCAGCCTTTTTGTAGAAGGCCAGAACAGCACCTCCTCCCTCACTGTGCCGAATTCACTTACTTACCAAATTCCCTGATTTAAGCACTAGGAGTCACTGCACTCAGTCTCAAGTTGACACCTGGTGGTAGCTCCTATGCAGGCAGAATTAAATCAGTTGTGCTCCAGCAGATTTCACTTCAGCAAGGAAGCAGGTCTGGCAGCAACTGTGGAAAGGGAAACAAGAGTTAACATTTCAGTTCATGACTTTTCATCAGAACCTCAACATTTATTATGGGAGAATTCCCTTGTTCTTCTTTGAATAGTGTGATCTTTTATGGAAGGTTCAGTAGTATCCTTCAGGGAAGCTTTGGCTGGCACTATTCCAGTCCCCCACTGTGATTAGCTATTAATGACTTTCCAAATTCCCGAGCAAACCTCTCAGTTCCTTAAGGGAGGGAAATCTGTTGCCTTTACCTGGTCTGATATGCATGTGGCTGGAGACCCACACCCAGAATGCCTTCTGAAATGGCCTAGCAAAAAAAGCTACGAAACAAAAAAAAAGTAATGAAACCAGATGGATCACCTGGCATCGACCTAGACACCGGAAACGACAACAGCAAACCCAGCCCTGCCAACCCTGCAATGTCATCCATACTAACATCTGGGGGCTTGTGCCAAAATTGGAAGCGTTGCCTCATAGACTAGTCAAGCAACAGCCTGATATAGTCATATTCATGGAATCATACCATACAGATAGTTTTTTCAAATATTCATTGACGGAATGTGGGCTTTGCTGGCTGGGCCAGCGTTTACTGTCCATCCCCAGTTGTCCTTGAGGTGGTGGTGAGCTGCCTTCTTGAGCCGCTGCAGTCCATGTGGTGTAGGTACACCCACAGTGCTGTTAGGGAGTTCTAGGATTTTGACCTAGCGACAGCGAAGGAACAGCGATATATTTCCAAGTCAGGATGGTGAGTTACTAGGAGGTGAACTTCCAGGTGGTGGTGTTCCCATCTACCTGCTGCCCCTGTCTTTCTAGGTGATAGTGGTCGTGGGCTTGGAAGGTGCTGTCTAAGGAACCATGAATTCCTGTAGTGCATCTTGTGGATAGTACACACTGCTGCTACTGTGCGTCGGTGGTGGAGGGAGTGAATGTTTTTGGATGTGGTGCCAATCAAGCGGGCTGCTTTGTCCTGGACGGTGTCCAGCTTCTTCAGTGTTGTGGGAGCTGCACTCATCCAGGCAAGTGGAAAGTATTCCATCACACTCCTGACTTGTGCCTTGTAGATGGTGGACAGGCTTTGGGGAGTCAGGAGGTGAGTAACTCGTCGCACGATTCCTAGTCTCTGACCTGCTCTTGTAGCCACAGTATTTATATAGCTAGTCCAGTTCAGTTTCTGGTCAATGTTAGCCCTCAGGATGTTGATAGTGGGGGATTCAGTGATGGTAATGCCACAGAACATCAAAGAGCGATGGTTGGATTCTTTATTGTTTTCCCCGATTCCCACTGACTCCAGTTTTGCTAGGGCTCCTTGATGCCACATATTGCATGACACTTGTGTGGCACAAATGTTACTCACCGCATTAGCCCAAGCCTGGATATTGTCCAGGTCTTGTTGCATTTAGACATGGACTGCTTCAGTATCTGAGGAGTCGCGAATGGTGCTAACATTGTGCAATCATCAGCGAACATCCCCACTTCTGACCTTATGATGGAAGGTCGGTCATTGATGAAGCAACTGAAGATGGTTGGGCCAAGGACACTACCCTTAGGAGCTCCTGCAGTGACGGCCTGGAGCTAAGATGACTGACCTCCAACAACCGCAACCATTTTCCTTTGTGCTAGGTATGACTCCAACCAGCGGAGATTTTTCCCCGATTCCCATTGACTCCAGTTTTGCTAGGGCTCCTTGATGCCACACTTGGGTCAAATGCTGCTTTGATGTCAAGGGCAGTCACTCTCACCTCACCTCGGGAGTTCAGCTCTTTTGTCCATGTTTGAACTAAGGTTGTAATGAGGTCAGGGACTGAGTGGCCCTGGTGGAACCCAAACTGGGCATCAGTGAGCAGGTTATTGCTAAGCAAGTGCCACTTGATAGCACTGTTGATGACCCCTTCTATTACTTTACTGATGATCGAGAGTAGACTGATGGGGCAGTAATTGGTCGGGTTGGATTTGTCCTGCATTATGTGTACAGGACATATCTGGGCAATTTTCCACATACCAAGGTAGATGTCAGTGTTGTAGCTGTACTGGAACAGCTTGGCTAGGGGCACGGCAAGTTCTGGAGCACAAATCTTCAGTACTATTGCCGGAATATTGTCAGAGTCCATAGCCTTTGCAGTATCCAGTGCCTTCAGCCATTTCTTGATATCACGTGGAGCGAATTGAGTTGGCTGAAGACCATCATCTGTGATGCTGTGGACCTCCAGAGGAGGCCAAGATGGATCATCCATTTGGCACTTCTGGCTGAAGATTCTTGCAAATACTTCAGCCATATCTTTTGCACAGCTGTGCTGGGTTCCTCCATCATTGAGGATGGGAATATTTGTGGAGCCTCCTCCTCCAGTGAGTTGTTTAATTGTCCACCACCTTTCACGACTGGATGCAACAGGACTGCAGAGCTTAGATTTGATCCGTTGGTTGTGGGATCGCTTAGCTCTGTCTATCACTTGCTACTTATGCTGTTTGGCATGCAAGTAGTCCTGTGTCACAGCTTCACCAGGTTGGCGCCTCATTTTTAGGTGTGCCTGGTGCTGCTCCTGGCATGCCTTCCTGCACTCTTCATCAAACCAGAATTGATGCCTTGGCTTGAAGGTAATGGGAGAGTGGGAGATATGTCGGGCCATGAGGTTACAGATTGTGTTCGAGTACAATTCTGCTGCTGCTGATGGCCCACAGCGCCTCATGGATGCCCAGACTTGAGTTATTAGATCTGTTCAAAATCTATCCCATTTAGAATGGCGGTAGTGCCACACAACATGATAAAGGGTAACCTCAATGTGAAGGCAGGACTTCGTCTCCACAAGAACTGTGCGGTGGTCACTCCTGCCGAAACTTTCATGGACTGATGCATCTGCAGCAGGCAGGTTGGTGAGGATGAGGTCAATTATGTTTTTCCCTCTTGTTGGTTCCTTCACCACCTGCCACAGACCCAGTCTAGTAGCTATGTCATTTTGGACTTGGCAAGCTGAGTCAGTAGTGGTGCTACCGAGCCACTCTTGGTGAGGGACACTGAAGTCCCCAAAGTACATTCTGTGTCCTTGCCACCCTCATTGCTTCCTCCAAGTGATGTTCAACATGAAGGAGCACTGGTTCATCAGCTG
Organism: Carcharodon carcharias; assembly: GCF_017639515.1. Taxonomy (NCBI): domain Eukaryota; kingdom Metazoa; phylum Chordata; class Chondrichthyes; order Lamniformes; family Lamnidae; genus Carcharodon; species Carcharodon carcharias. The sequence continues at coordinate 70,659,065 of NC_054479.1, forward strand.
AGGGAGGGCTGCACATGGTAATCAGCAGGAGGTTTCCTTGCCCAAGTTTGACCTGATGCCACGAGACTTCGTGGGGTCGAGAGTCGATGCTGAGGACTCCCAGGGCAACTCCCTCCCGACTGTATACCACTGCCACAGTCACCATCCCTGGGTATGTCCTGTCCCACTGACTGAACAGACCCACCAGAGGTGGAGGCACAGTGGTATAAAATCAGAAGGCAGTTGCCCTGGGAATTCTTAACATTGTCCCCAGACCCCATGATGTCTCATGGCATCAGGTTAAACATGGGCTGAAGAAATTGCAATCAACTTCAGCCATAAGTACCAAGTGGATGATCCATCTTGGCCTTTCCGGAGGTCCCCAGCATCACAGATGCAAGTCTTCAGCCAATTCGATTCACTCCATGTGATATCAAGAAATGTCTGAAGGCACTGTCCCTGTCAACATTCCGACAACAGTACTGAAGACTTGTGATCCAGAATGAGTCACATCCCTTGCTCAGCTGTTCCAGTAGTTACAACATCCTTCAATGTGGAAAATTGTTCAGGTACATTCTCTACAGAAAAAACAGGACAAATCCAGCCCGGCCAATTACCGCCCATTCTGTCTACTCTCAGTCATCAGCCAAGTGACGAAAGGGATGGTAGACAGTGCTATCAAGCGACACTTACTCAGAAATTACCTGCTCACTGATGCTCAGTTTGGGATCTGCCAGGGCTACTTAACTCCTGATCTCAATATAACCTTGGTTTAAACAGGGACAAAAGAAATAAACTCAGGAGGTGAGGCTTGACTTCAAGGCAGCATTTGACTGAGCGTGGCATCAAGCAGTGCTAGCAAAACTAAAGTTAATGGGAATCAGGAGGAAAATTCTGCACTCGTTGGAGTCATACCTAAGACAAAGGAAGATGCTTGTAGCTGTTGGAGGTCAATGAATCCATGTCCATTTGCAGGAAGACCTGGGCAACTGCAGACTTGGGCTGATAAGTGGCAAATTACATTCGCGTCACTCAAGTGCCAGGCAATGACCATCCCCCACTATCAAGTTCCTGGGGGTTACCATTGACCAGAAACTGAACTGGACTGGCCATATAAATACTGTGGCTACAAGAGGTCAGAGGCAGGGAATTCTGCAGTGAGTAACTCACCTCCTGACTCTCCAAACCCTGTCCACCGTCTGCAAGGTACAAGTCAGGAGTGTGATGGAATACTCTCCACTTGGCTGGAGGAGTGTAGCCCCAACAACAATCAAGAAGCTCAATGCCATCAAGGTCAAAGTGGCTCGTTTGATTGGCATCCCATTCACCACCTTCAACATTTACCCCCTTCACCAACACACAGTGGCAGCGTGTGTACCATCTGCAAGATGCACAGCAGCAATCCACCAGGGTTCCTTCGACAGCACCTTTCAAGCCCTCGACCTATCCCACCTAGAAGGACAAGGGCAGCAGATGTATGGGGGCACCACTAGCTACAAGTTCCCCTCTAAGCCACACACCATCCTAACTTGGAAATATATCGCCGTTTCTTCAATGTCGTTGGGGCAAAAATCTGGACCTCCCTTCCTAACAGCACTGTGGGTATTCCTACAACACATGGACTGCAGCAGCTCAAGAAGGTGGCTCACCACTACCTTCTCAAGGGCAACTCAGGATGGGCTATAAGTGTTGGTCTAGCCAGAACATCCCACTAAAGAATTTTTAAAAGCTGCAAATAATTTCTGTATAGTTGATAAATAGGGAATACTGGAGCAGCTTGACATGGTTGTGGTCAGAGAATCAAATCTATCAGCCAACAACCAACTAGATCACCACTAGCAGGAATGACGCTGCATAAGAGTTCTTAATCAGTTGGAAGTGAAAGGAGTTCTCAAGATTGACTCTGTAACCCATGCGGTTTTGTGGCTTCAAGTCAAACAAGGTTAAAGAAATCTCTTGCAGATAAACATTCATCAACCCCCAAAACTGACAAATCAGTAGCTCTAAACATGACACAGAAAATGTTTCAAGGGTCACAAGGTCACAGGAATGTGCACTGAATATGGTGCTTCAAAGTACACCGCTAAGGTGGGGTTCACTTGTATTAAGGTTGGGCCTGATGAGGGAATCAACAAGAGGCAGTAAAATACTTGACCCTGTGCTCCCTAACCAACCTGTCAATGAAAGAACTGGTAATCTAACCTGGTCAATTCTTACCCTATCAGTCATCTAGCAAGTAAAGTTATGGATGGAGTCATTAATGCTGCCATTGGGTAACACATACTCACCAATAACTGGTTCATTGACAGTGGAAGTTCCATCAACTCTGGATCCCATCACGATCTTAATGCAGACATGAACATGAAAGCTAATGCCAAAGGCAAAGAGAGAATAGCTGCCCTCAAAGCAGCAGCATTTAACCTAAAGGAAGTCAAGTTATTTCCCTCTGACCTTTAATGACAGCACCATAATCAAATTCCCTAGTCAATATCAAGAGTGAACAGAATTTAACTCAGTTAGCTGTATGAGCATGATAGCTACAAGACTGGAGCAGAGTCTGTGTATTTTGCAATGAGCGCCTCACCTCCCAATTCCCCAAGACCTCTCAACTATCTTTGAAGTTTAAGTCAGGTGTGTGATAGAATATTCACCACTTGCCTGGATGAAAACAGCTAAAATAACACTCAAAGCACAAAACTATCCAGGGCAAAGCAGTTTTCTTTGTCACCACCGCTGAGATTGCATTTAATATTGCACTATTTACAAACTAGGGAAAGCACTGCAGAAGTTAGCCAGGGTTACTTCCAAAACACCTCCACAACCCCCATCAATGAGGACAACAACAGGTGCATCATGAGGATACTAATCACTGCCAAGTGTTACTCCAAGTAATGCTTCATCAAGACCTGAGCATTTAATGGTCATACCTTCCCTACTGCAGTGTCAATATCCTGGAATTCCCTACCTAACACCATTGTGGGTCGTCCCATTATTATAAGGACAGCAGCATTTCAAGAAGGAGGCCCACCATTACCTTCACAGGGCAAATTCTAAGCAAAAGAATACAATGTAGTTTCAAGCAATCACAGGCAACATTTCCAGCAAATATTACTCTTGAATTTCGCATTGAGTGAATTAAATGTCTAAAAATATTTAAGCATTAAATGGGACCTGTAAGGCTATTCACATCCTCAGAACAAATAAGAACTCAATCTGATATAACAAAGTTCTTTGGTCTCCCCGAATGAAACCACCCCATCTGACTCCTATTGTATGACTTTCCCAGATTTTCACTGACATTGGGAGGCTTGACATCCCTTATTTATCCTTAATCCTCAGCTGCCTCCCTCGGCTCCCACATTACCATTTACATAGGATAACGATTCCTCCATTAAACAATTCCAGGTGAGAAACAGCAAAGTATAAAAACAAGTGACAATATTTTCAAGAGCTTTGGAGAAGATAAAATTGGTGATAGGCACTAAGCAATGAGGACATAATAGTCCAGGGTAGATTTTTTTTGAGATATTTGATGATGGCAGCTTTGAAAGTGAGGGGATAAGTTCCTGAGGAATGGCAATCATTTACAATAACAACAAAAATGGGGGTTGGGAGTGGTCAAATTTGAATGTGAATGGTGGGAGTGGTTGTCTATTGTGTTTCAAGAGGATCTCTGGACATTGTTAATGCTTGAATTCCTTGGGTTGGGAAACTAGAAAAAAATTGGGGTTCAGAGTTAGTGAAGGGGGCAAAGCAATGGTTTGATCGCCAATTGAAAATGGGGGAAGGAACAGGATGGTGGTCTGTCTCTATCTATGATAGACAGAGGGAGGTTCAGTAAACCTTAATATAGTTGAACTTGACTTTGTAATCGATGTATAAACCAGCAATGCTCCAATACATTCACTGAACTTCTTGCATTGGAGGAATTGGAGATGGTGCTAGTGCAACCACAGGGATGGGAGAGTTTTCTAATAACAAAAGGTGGAAATAATTAAACAATTACACAGTGGCAGTGATAGCACGGTGAATGAGGGTCAAAAACAAGTTTGAAAATGCAAGATTAAGTAAACTGAGGCACTGTTTTTTTTCCCAATGCAGTGGAAGTAGAGTTGAAAAGTGGTAGGAGGTGATGGTAGTAAGGGGCAGAAGGGATATAAGTTATGGAGATCATGAGAGTACAAGTCAAAGGATTTGAAAAGGTAGGCCAAATGAATAGTATCAATATAGGTAGGAGGGTTTATATTATTTATACCTGCAAGTGGAAGTGACAGAATCTGCAAGGAGCTGCTCCTCCAATCACAATTGTTTCTCTCCCACGTTTGCGGCCGATAGGCTCACTTGAGGGCAGAACAGGACAGGCTGCAAAGGAATGTCTGTCTGCCAGGGGGCCGGGGTGGAGGAAGAGGTTGCAAGGTAATGGCTGCCTGCTGGGGTGTACAAGTAGAGTATTAAGAAACTTTACTGTCCCGTGTTCGCTAACCCAACTAACTTGCAGAAGGAGCTGTTCAGAAATGCTACATTTCTACTCCACAAGCTCCAGCAGAGACTTTCTTCCTCCTTACTTTACACTGTATCAATGATAACATCATATCATCCATAATACATATCGAAACAAAGATGGAAGCTGCCTTGATTACAGTAAAGGAAAAGAACAGCTGACTGCAAAGGCCCTGAGATGAAACATGTGATGGAAAAGTTGTTCCTATAATCAATTTTATAAGGTCCAAGGGGCTCAACACAGATAGTTCCAATCCTTTCTTACAGAGATCGGATCAGACCATGATAATGCCATTTACTTCAGCCATATTCACTGGCTAAGCAGGGCGGCCACAATAGCCAGTTCCTGGTCACTGCTTGAAAAAATAAAAACTTTCATGACAAACAATGGAAAATATGTAAACTTCATGGACAATGATGAATAGTTGAATGACTTGACATTCCTAGTTGACATCACCAGACTTGAATGTGAAACGATAAGGAAAAGATCAATTTGTCAACAAACTGTATGAGCATGTCTAAAAGTTCATTCAGAAGTTAGAACCGATTCAGAAACAGTTGATTCTGAAGAAAGTTGTCCATTTTACAACACTATCAACAAGGCATGATCAGACAGTAAACCATGAAAAGTATTCTGCACTGATCAGCAGCCTGAGAGATGAATTCAAACAAAGCTTTGTAAATTTCAGGGCACACTGATGAACTGAAGCTGTTTGCAGATCCATTTGGAACGGATACCACAGATGCTCATGACATGTTCCACCTGGAACCAACTGAGATCCAAAATGAGTGACATGTAGAATGCTTTCTGAAATTTTATAGTCAGTATGTTCCCTCAGTCTTATCTAAATCTACCAAAACATGCTCTTCAATCACTGCACTGTTTGGCAGCATATATTGCTGCAAACAGTTTGCTGAAAAAACATCAAAACAAAATTAAGATCACTCCTGACTGACAGACAGACATCTATCCGGAATATTCTGCATCACTACATCAAGCGTTTGGGCAGACACTGAGTACTTGGGCAAGCAAAAACAATGCCAGATATCTCACTAAATCAATGTTCAACACAGTGCAAAAAATAGGCTAATAAATTAGTCTTCTCATTTGAAGCTTGTTCATAAAAAATGCACATTTTTTTTGCAATTGACATTAATAGCAAGATAAATTTCTAATACTTTATCTTTCCAAATTTGCTCACTGACCCTAAGTGAGAAAAAAATTGAAATATGGCCTCTTGTGCGAAAAGGTTGGACACCCCTGTTTTAAAAGAAGGGTGTTGGGAATTAGAGATGGTTTAAGTAAGTTATATTTGTATTTGTGTGTGTTGGGAATGAATTTTAGCTTCAAGGTTAAATTAGATTTGTGTTTCTGTGCTGGTGTGTTAAGAAAAGGGGACTCTTGAGTTTTAGTTTCACTTTAAAAGATGTCTGCATTTTAATGTGGTTTCATGGCTCTTGAAAGGGCGTTAAAACAAACACAAGGTAGAAAAAAACTGTGCTGTTGCCTAGGAATAGGGGTCCAGAGAGAGGGAACCACAGACAGAGAAACCAAAAACAGTTTGAGTTCAGTTCATGGTTATGCTCTAAGGTGGAGTAAGCAGCTTAACTCTTAAGTGTCTAGCTGGACTTACTAGCAGATAGCTGAGGGAAATAAATCTAAGAATCTTAGATGAGTTGCTCTAAAGTTAAAGTAACAGTGAATGTTAAGTGAGTTCTGGATCTCAAGGGAGATACCAAGTTATCAACAGTCAAATGACAGAGGGAACTGCAGGGAGCAGGACCTAAAAGGAGTGAGACAGAAAGGAAGTGCCCAAAGATGATCTTTTGGATAAAGGAGGAACAGGAATCTAGAACAAGATCCTGTTCGGTGGAAGTGAAAGTAAGGAGCAGAGAGGAAGGCTCCAAGCTTAAAGGGAGAAAGCTGCAGGATGTAGACCTAAAGCAAAATAGGCTTTTGAGAAGCCAGAAATTCTGAGGAAACAGTCAAGGTCAGTGACTCCTTGCTATGGGCATGTGAAGCAGTGGTATTCTGTTGGCATAGTTCAGTATCTGAGAGTGCATGGAAGGAAGCATGAATGCATGAGGTGATCCAGGGGAGAGGAACTTCAGAAGGAGAATTTGAAACCTTGGAGGAGGACCCTTGTGGAAGATGTCTGTGAGAAAGTGTCATTTGGGAGAAGATTCCAAAGCACGTTCTTCGAAAATGGAGATCGGAAACTCTCATGTGAAAGGGGAATTTCAGTGAGACTGGTTGGTTCACGGTGTGACAAGCGTCTGGGGGGAAATTGATAAGGGATCCATAACATCTGTTTGAGGTGGCATCTGTCACGTGGTTTCAGGGCGTAGTGTGCCTGACCACAGATCACCTATTGGAACACAAGATAATTTTTGTACCTTGTGTTATCCTTATGAATCTGACATATCTGTAAAGGTATAGGTGTGGGTGAAGGAGTATTGTAATATAGTTCATCTTTTCTTGTTTTAATAAAAGAATAAAACATTTGTTAAATTTAATCAGCTAACTCCCGTGACACTGTTCCGTAGCCACTCTCCACATTTCTAAACAAAAAATAAACGTTAGGATCTATTAAGCCGGGTTCCACCCTGGGATCTGGCTTATCCAGTGGTAACATCAGCTGTGATCATAACAAGGGACATGTTTACAAAGTAATGTATGAAAAAAAATTCAGGAAAGGAGGAGCTAATGGAAACTTAAGTCCCATGGATTTGTTGTTGTTAGGGGGAAATTAAAAATGCTAAAAGAGAACACAGTAAGAATTTACTGAAAAACCCTTAAAATCTCCAGGCAGACATGGCTGCTAAACATATTATGAGTTGAAGATTACCAGATGAACACTGCACAGCCTTGAGAGTTAGACTGTAGATTCCACCATTTATGATTCAAAGAGACAGTAGGACAGTAGATCTTGAAGTTTTATGCTGAAAGTGACACTCACATAGAAGCTAATAAATGAAAAACTATGCATTAACCTAAAAGTGATGATTTAGATAGAGTGATGATAGTGTAGATTCAACAGAGGAATGAGAGGATGCCATTGACTGGGCCGCTGTTGATTAAGCAAGGCAAGATTTTCCACACCGAACTGAATATTTTAACTCCATGCAACTAACTACCTTTCAGGTTGGTTAACCAAATTTAAAAATGGAATGAGTCAATTAAAAATGTGTAGGGATAAAGCCTCAGTAGGTCATGAGGTAGCTGAAAATTACATAGATGAATTTGCCAAGATAACAGCTGATGAAAACTGTTCTGCTGAACAAATCTATAATGTCAATTAACCATCCCAAGATTGGCATTAAATACTGAGGAAAACCTTAGCTACAGTTGATGAGAAGATACCAACAGGTGTGAAAGATGCAAGAGGTAAGCTTACTGCGCTTGGTTGTACGAATAAGGCTTGGACACAAGCGTAAACTGATGTGTATCGGAAAAAGCCAGTGCTCAAAGTGGGTAGCTATATTTCCAGTTCATTATTATGCAAACAAGAGGCATAGATAATCAGGCAAATTTGTTTGGACTGGTTGAAGAAGCACTTTTTTCCTAAGGTTCAGACTCATTTTAAGTCAGTTGAGCTTGATGAAAAGTGTAAGATATTGTTGTTGCTTGAAATTACTCAGCACATCCTGATGCTGCACTGCTCATGAAAAACAATGCATGTGACATATTTTTACCCCGAGCATCACTGATACAGCCAATGGACCAATGAATGTTAAGATCTAAAAAATTTAATACGAATTTATGAGGCATTTATTATGAGGTCTGGGGGTAGCAGGGTTCCAGAAGGCATTTTCAGTGAAGGACGCCATCTGTGCTGCTCCACGTGTAGAATGAACTGACTAAAGATGCCATGATTGACACTTGGCATAACCTATTGCCGGCAACTATTTTTAATGAAGAAGTTGATGATGCTAATTTTGAAGGATTCGGTGTGTCTAATGAGAAGAAAATGATATTGGAACTGTTAGAATATGCAAAACGGCTGTCTTCTCAAGCTGCATAAGCACTAGATGAAAAAGCTACCGAAAAAGTTATGAATACAGACATAGATGCTCCTGTCGTTCTCACACTTACAGATGGTAAAATTGTGGAAATGGTTTTACATCCAAAGGAGAAAGATTAAAAACAGTGAAGATATCAATGATGGCCTTGGTGATCAAGTAGGGAAAGTAGACAAATACAAATGTGTGTAGGTTTAATTCATGCCCTAGAGCAACATAGTTTCCTAATGGAGCAAGAGATGATACACGATACAAGATTCAAGAAAAACTAAATCAAAGAGAAGCCTAGGTTCATGAAACAAATGAAATTAGCTGATCTCTTTAAGGAGACAACCGAACAGAATGCTATTGACCTGACTTAAACTTCAACTTCCACACTGGAAAAACCATACTGCTGGAGCATCATGAACCCCAGGTCTCCTAGCTGAGTCCTCTCCCTCAAGCTCAGCCTTCAGCCAGAGTATAAGCACAAAAAAAATTAATTTTTTTCAACTTTATGTATACAGTATTATGTATTCTCTTTCCTTCACTAAAAAAAATTATTTTATTTCATGTATGTCTTATTCATTCCATTTGGCCTAGGATAGTCATCTGGTTTTATTGTCCAAAGTCTGGGAAAACTCAAAATACAGCATTGTATCAGTCCCAAGGGTGCCAGATTTTGGACTTCATACCTGCACCAGTTGTCCAAGCTTTCAGAGAGATGGATAATAATCCAGGGCCACACTGAGCTATATGATTAGCTAACTTTGAGCAACTTGCCTTCTGGGGGAAGAGAGGAGTCAGACCTACATGGCAGCATGTTCCAGGGCTGTGAATAAAGAGAGTCCAAGGCTCAGGGATTTTCACTTGTCTTCTGGGGGCAAGAGGAGTCGGACCTAAGTGGGAGCACGTTCCAGGGCTGCTTGGTGGATTTGAAAACAAGTGAGAGAGTGACATCACTGGAAAGTCGTGAGTTGATTGGTTCTCGAGCAGCTGCTCTTAAGGACTGTGTTTCAGCCCCAATAATTTTGAAAAATGTAGATTTCTAAACTAGGACAGAGAAACTAAGAATTTATAAGCAAAGAGAGGGAGCTGATTTGTTAGTTAAACACACAGAATTTCTACTTTCTACTAATCTCCAGTTTATAGTTAATAGCAGAAGAGTAAGGTTAAAGTAAGAGAAAGTAACTAAAGTTAAAGTAAATAAAGTGATTTAAAAGTTTAAGGTTAAGGCATGGCAGGACAGCTCAGCCAAGTGGAATGCCGGTCCTGTGACATGTGGGGAGACGTGGATGCTTCCTGTGACCCAGGTGAGCCCATGTGCAGGAAGTCTCACTGGCTGCACAAACTTGAGTTCCGCTTTTCAGAGCTTGAGCAGCAACAGGAGTCACTTGAGGTGCATCCGTGAGGCAGAGAGGTGCATGGATAGCACGTTCAGAGAGGGGGTCACACCGCACGCTAGGGCCAAGCAGGCAGAGAGGGAATGGGTGACCGCTAGGCAGTCCAAGAGAAACAGGCAGGTAATGCAGGAGTCCCCAGAGGTCCCGCTCGCTAACTGGTTTTCCATTCTGGATATTGGTGAGGGCGATGGATCTTTGAAGGAGTGCAGCAAGAGCCAAGCCCGTGGCACCATGGGTGGTGGTGGGGAAGGAAGAGCAGCAGTATGGCAGTACTGATGGGGATTCTTTAGTTAGGGGAACAGGCAGGCGTTTCTGCAGCAGTCAACTCCAGGATGGTTTGTTGCCTCCCTGCTGCTAGGATCAAGGATGTCACATAACTGCTGCAGGACATTCTTGTGGGAGAGGGCGAACAGCCAGAGGTCATGGTCCACATTGGTACTAACAACATAGATAGGAAGGGTGATGTGGTCCTGCAAATAAGAATTTAGCGGGCTAGGTAGAAAATTAGCAAGCCAGGACCTTTAAAGTAGTAATCTCCGGATTACTCCCAGTGCCACGTGCAAATGAGTACAGAAACAGGAAGATAAGATGGATGGATGCCTGGCTGGAAAGATGGTGCAGGAAGGAGGGCTTTAGATTCCTGGGACACTGGGACTGGCTCTGGAGGTGATGGCACCTGTACAAGCCGGACAGGTTGCACCTGAACAGAGCCGGGACCGAGCTCCTTGCAGGGTGTTTTGCTAGTGCTGTTGGGGAGGGTTTAAACTAACTTAGCAGGGGTGTAGGAACCAGAACAGAATATTAGAAAGTAATATCAGGGTGCACAGAATGCTGGGAGAGGCAGATAGCACTAAAGAAGAGAATAGTAAGTTAATAAATGGAGTCAGAATAAGGGAGCACATAATGAAGTCTAAAACAGGGTTACACTGCATGTATGTGAATGCACAGAGTATAGTTAATAAAATTGGGGAGTTACAGGCAAAGATTGCTTTATGGGATTATGATGTTGTGGCGATAACTGAGACCTGGTTTAAGGAAGGGCAGATCTGGATGTTAAATATTCTTGTTTACAAAGTGTTCAGAAAAGATAGGAAATGGAAAAAAGGAGGAGGGGCGGTGTTCTTGGTTAAGGTGAGTGTTACAGTACTGGAGAAAGAGGAGGTGTCAGAGAATTCAAGAACAGAATCAATTTGCCTAGAGTTAAGGAACAAGAAGGGTGCAATGACATTGCTCGGTGTGATATATAGACCACCAGCTAGTGGGAAGGATATAGAGGAACAAATCTGCAAGGAAATGACAGAGAGGTGTAAACATCAAAGTAGTTATAATGGGGGACTTTAATTACTCGTATATAGACTAGGACAGTGGTAGTGTAAGGGACAATGAGGGACAAGCATTCCTAGATTGTGTTCAGGAGAATTTCCTACAGCAGTATGTGTCCAGTCCAACAAGGAAGGAGGCACTGCTAGACCTGGTTCTTGGGAATGAGGTGGGCCAAACAGATCAAGTGACAGTGAGGGAACATTTAGGGGACAGTGATCATTGCATCATAAGGTTTAGGATGATGGTGGAAAATGACATTGTCAATCCAGAGTGAGAATAATCAACTAGTGGAGAGTGGACTTCAGTGGGGCAAGAACAGAGCTGGGCCATATAGACTGGAACCAAAGGTTGGCAGGAGAAACAGTAGCTGAACAATGGGCTACCTTCAAAGGGGAGATGGTTTGGACACAGTCAAGATATGTTCCCTTAGGACAAACAAATCCAGTGCACCCTGGGTGACAAAGGAGATAGAAATTAAGTTAAAGAAGAAAAACTGTGCTTAGGACAGGTGTCTGGTGTCAAATACAACTGACCACCATGCTGAATACAGAAGGTTCAGAAGGGATGTGAAAAAGCAAATACGAGAAGCAAAGAGGAATTATGAAAAAGGACTGGCAGCTAACACAAAAAGAAATCCCAAAGTATTCTATAAGCGCATCAATAGTAAAAGGGTGGTAAAAGGAAGAGTAGGGCCGATTAAGGACCAAAAATGGGATTTACACAGAGGCAAGAGGCATAGCTGAGGTGTTAAACAAATACTTTGCAGCTGTCTTTACCTACGAGACAGATGCTGCCCAGGCCATGGTGACAGAGGAGGAAATTCAATCACTAGAAGGGTTTAAAATTGATAAGGAGGTGGTTTTGGAAAAGCTGTTGGTACTTAAAAGTTGATAAGGCACCAGGACTGGATGAGATGCACCCAAGAATATTGAAGGAAATGAGAGTGGAAACTGCAGAGGCACTGGCAATATTCTTTCAATGTTCCATGGATTCGGGGGAGGTGACAGGACTAGAGAATTGCAAACATTACACCCTTGTTCAAAAAAGGTTTTAAAGATCTGTCCTGCAATTACAGACCAGTTAGCCTAACTTCGGTGATGGGGAAACTTCTAGAAACAATTAATGGGGGTAGAATTAATAGTCACATGGAAAAACGTGGATTGATTTGGAAAAGTCAGCATAGATCTGTTAAAGGAAAATCGTGTCTGTCTAACTTGCTGGGAGTCTTTTGAAGAGGTAACAGAGATGGTTGATGGGGGCAAGGCTGTTGATGTGGTGTGTACGGACTTCCAAAAGGTGTTCGATACAGTGCCACACAACAGACTTGTGAGGAAACTTATAGGTCATGGAATAAAAGGGGCAGTAGCACCGTGGATACAAAATTGGCTGGGGGATAGGAAACAGAGAGTAATAGTTAATGGGTATTTTTCAGGCTGGAGAAGGTTTGCAGTGGAGTTCCCAAGCAGTCGATATTGGGGCCATGCATATACAAAATAAATAAATGATCTAGATCTTGGTGTGCAGGGCACAATTTGAAAGTTTGCAGATGACACAAAACTTGGGAGAATTGTAAACTGTGAGGAGGACAGTGTAGAACTTCAAAAGGACATTGACACATTAGTGGAGTGGGCAGATGGGTGGCAGATGAAGTTTAATGCGGAGAAATGTAACGTAATACACTTTGGTACAAAGAGCATGGAAAGACAATACAAAGTAAAGAGTACTATTCTAAAGGGTGTGCAGGAGCAGAGAGACCTGGGTGTACATATACATAAGTCATTAAAAGTGGCAGGACAGGTAGAGAGAGCTGTTTCTAAAGCGTACAGTATTTTAGGCTTCATTAATAGGGGCATAGAGTACAACAGCAGGGAGGTTATGATGAACTTAGAAAAGGCACTAGTTAGACCTCAGCGGGATACAGTGTACAGTTCTGGGCGCCACACTATAGGAAGGATATGAACACACTGGAGAGAGTGCAGAACAAGTTTACAAGAATGATTCCAGAGATGAGATTCTTCAGTTATGAGGAAAGACTGGAGAAGTTGTGACTGTTTTCCTTAGAGAGGAGAAGAGTAAGAGGACAATTGATAGAAGTTTTCAAAGTCATGAGGGGTCTGGACAGAGTAGATAGGGAGAAACTGTTCCCGCTCATAAACGGATCGAGAATCAAAGAAGCAAATGTGAGGTGAGAAAAAACTTTTTCACACAGTGAGTAGTTAGGGGTTGGAATGCACTGCCTGGAAGTGAGGTGGAGGCCGGTTCAATTGAGACATTTATGAGGGCCTTGGATAATTATCTAAATAGAAACAATGTGCGGGGTTACAGGGAAAAGGCAGGAGATTGGTACTAAGTTAAAATGCTAGACAGGCAGTGCAAACACGATGGGCCGAATGGCCTCCTTCTACAATGTAACATTTGTGATTCTATGACTGCGCTTGACATCACAACTCCTAAGAGGAAGACAGCGCTATCGTTATACTATGCAGGCCCCAAGATCGATGACATTTACGACTCCCTAGTAGCTGTTGGAAATGATGATGATGATTATGATATGGCAAAAGATGCCTTAACCAAGTACTTCCAGCCAAAAGCTAATCCTTAGTATGAAATCTATATCTTTTGGCAGGCCAGGCAGGATACGGATGAAACCCCTGACATTATGTAACAAGGCTCTGCAAACTAAGTCAGAACTGTAATTTCACCAATGTAGAGAGGGAGATTCTGGATTGGATTTTTTAAATCACCCATTGGAGGTGGGAATGGGGTCCGGAAACCTGAAATCTTTAATATTTTGGCAAGGAAAACAAATTTCCTCTCCCTTACTACGCTATTTTTGTGTCCTTTTCATGGGTCGGGAAGGCCTTGGGTTGTGACTCCGCATACGCGTCCGCTCATGTTGGGTTGGCCATTATAAAAGGTGCAGCAAATCTGTTTCTCCTTGCACGTTATTTTCGATGGCTGTGGCATATTTTACAAACCTTAAAAATCGCAGGAGGGTGCAACTGCAGGTGAGGAAAGTATCGGGACCCGGGGGTAGTGTTCGAGGGGCCTTGCCCTCTGCAAATGTCCAACAGTTACGAGGTTCTTGCAAGCAGTGTGGATGAGAGCGGGGACTGCAGGAAGCATGAGCGAACTGACCACAGGACCATGGCACAGGGAGCCATTCAAGCGGCGGATGGAAACAGGAACGTACTAGTGATAGGGGACAGTATAATTAGGGGGATAGATACTGTTCTCTGGAGCTGTCAGCGTGAATCCCAAAGGCTGTGTTGTCTGCCCGGTGCCAAGATTAAGGATGCCTCCTCAGGGCTGGAGAGGAATTTGGAGTGGGAGAGGAGGGGTCCAGTTGTCGTCGTCCACATTGGTACCGATGACATTGATAGGACTAGAAAGGAGGTTCTGCTGAAAGAATCTGAACAGTTAAGAGCTAAATTAAAAAGCAGAATCTCCAAGGTAATAATCTCGGGATTATTTCCTAAACCATGGGCAAACTGGCATAGGGTAAATAAAGTCAAGGAGTTAAATGCGTGGCTCAAAGATTGGTGTGGAAGGAATGGGTTTCAGTTCATGGAGCACTGGCACCAGTACTTGGTAGAAGAGAGCTGTTCTGGTCTTCACTTGAACCAGTGTTCTGGCGAATCGAATAACTAGGGCTGCAGAGAGGGCTTTAAACTAAATAGAGGGGGAGGGTTCTGGAGAGGGGATACATAGGTTTACAAAGCAAAAGGATATGGTAGCTTTGCAGGGCAGCTATTTAGGTAATGATATCCAGAATGTGACAGGAAGGCACAAAGTGTACAAACATTAAAAAAAAACAGCAAGTAGGGAAAAAAATGGTTAAAAGGCAAAGTTAATTACTCTTTACTTAAACGCACGCTGTATTCGGAACAAAATAAATTACTTAATGGCACAAATAGAGGTTAATGGATATGATCTTCTAGCCATTATGGAGACGTGGTTACAAGGAGATCAAAGGTGGGAACTAAATATTCAGAGCTGAGACTTTTCGAAAGGACAGGCAGGAAGGGTGGTGGGGTAGCTTTGTTAGTACAGGATGGAATAAGTATGATAGAAAGAAATGATCTTGGATCGGAAGATGTAGATGCCATATGGGTGTAGGTAAGAAATAACAATGGGAAGATGACACTGGTAGGAGCAGTTTATAGGCCCTCTAACAGTGGCTATACTGTAGGACAGAGAGTATATCAGGAGATAATGGGGGCATGTAAAAAAGGCGGTACATTAATCATGGATGACTTTAATCTTCATGTAGGTTGGGAATATCAAATTGGCAGAGGAAGCCACGAGCGGGAATTCATAGAGTGTATGCAGAACAGTTAGCTAGAACAATATATTGTGGATCCAAACAGGGATCAGGCTATTTTGGGTCTGGTAATGTGTAATGAGGCAGGTTAATAAATGATCTGAGTAAAAGGTCCCCTAGGATATAGTGACCATAACATGGTAGAATTTAGCACTCAGTTTGAGAGTGAGAGACTTGGGTCAGAAACAACTTTGCTAAACTTAAATAAGGGTAATTACAAAAAAAGAGGGAAGAGTTGGCTGGAATGGACCGGGAAAGGAGTTTAGCAGAAAGGACAGTTGTTGAACAATGGCAGATGTTTAAGAAAATAGTTCACGACTCACAACAAAGATATATCCCAGTGAGGAAGAAGGGTACTAGGAAAGGGGTAAACCATCCATGGTTAACCAGGGAAGTTAAGGATAGTATAAAAGTGAAAGAAAAAACATACAATGTGGCAAAGATTAGTGGTTGAAGCACCATGTGGAGATGTACTATCAAGAGGGTTCTTTTGTTGAACAGCAAACTTTATTTGCAGAGCTGTTCGATTAACTGCCTGCATTCTAGCAAGGCTACAATACAGAGGATTGGGAGAGTTTAAAAACCAATAAAAGATGACCAAAAACAATAAAGAGGGAGAAAATAAACTTTGAAGGTAAACTCACAAGTAATGTAAAAATGGACAGTAAGAGCTTCTTTAAATATATAAAAAGGAAGGAAGAAACCAAAGTGAACATAGGCCGCTTAGAAAATGAGACTGGGGAAATAATGGGGAACCAAGAAATGGCAGAGGAGCTGAATAAATACTTTGCATCAATCTTCATGGTAGAAGACACATAGCATTCCAAAAACATGAATAATCAAGGGGCAAATGGCAGTGAGGAAATAAATACAATAACCATCATTAGGGAAAAAGTATTAGGGAAACTGATGGGGCTAAAGACCATAAGACATAGGAGCAGAAATTAGGCCATTCGGCCCATCGAGTCTGCTCCACCATTCAATCATGGCTGATAAGTTTCTCAACCCCATTCTCCTGTCTTCTCCCCGTAACCTTTAATCCCCTTACCAATCAAGAACCTATCTATCTCGGTCTTAAATACTCCTTCTGTGGCAATGAATTCCATAGATTCACCACTCTCTGGCTAAAGAAGTTTCTCCTCATCTCTGTTCTAAAAGGTCTTCCCTTTACTCTGAGGCTGTGCCCTCAGGTCCTAGTCTCTCCTACTGATAGAAACATCTTCCCCACGTCCACTCTATCCAGGCCTCTCAGTATTCTGTAAGTTTCAATCAGATCCCCCCTCATCCTTCTAAACTCCATCAAGTATAGACCCAGAGTCCTCAAACGTTCCTCATATGTTAAGCCTTTCAATCCTGGGATCATTCTCGTGAACCTCCTCTGGACCCTCTCCAGGGCCAGCACATCCTTCCTGAGATATGGGGCCCAAAATTGCTCACAATATTCTAAACGTGGTCTGACCAGAGCCTTATAAAGCCTCAGCAGCACATCCCTGCTTTTATATTCCAGTCCTCTCAAAATAAATGCCAACATTGCATTCGCCTTCCTAACTACCGCGTCAACCTGCAAGTTAACCTTAAGAGAATCCTGGACTAGGACTCCCAAGTCCCTTTGCACTCCAGATTTCTGAATTCTCTCCCCATTTAGAAAATAGTCCATGCCTCTATTCTTCCTACCAAAGTGCATGACCTCACACTTCTCCACATTGTATTCCATCTGCCACTTCTTTGCCCATTCTCCTAACCTGTCAAATCCTTCTCCAGCCTCCCTGCCTCCTGAATACTACCTGTCCCTCCACCTATCTTTGTATCATCTGCAAACTTAGCCAGGATACCCTCAGTTCCTTCATCTAGATCAAAGGCAGATATGTCCCCTGGACCTGATGGGTTGCGTCCCACAATATTAAAGGAAGTAGCTACAGAGATATTGGATGCACTGGTAGTAATCTTCCAAGAATCCTTAGATTCTGGAAAAGTCCCAGGGGATTGGAAAACTGCCAATGTAACACCCTTATTCAAAAAGAGAGGGAGACAAAAACAGATAACTATAGGCTAGTTAGCTTAACATCTGTCAATGGGAAAATGTTAGAGTCTTTTATAAAGGATGTAATAGCAGAGCATTTAGAAATGCATCATCTAATCAAGCAGAGCCAGCATGGATGGCTTCATGAAGGGGAAATCATGCCTAACAAATTTATTAATGTTCTTTGAGGCAACAAGCGGAATAATGGGAACTAGTAGGTGTAATATATTTGGATTTGATAAGATACCGCACAAGAGGCTACTTAATAAGAGCCCATGGTGTTGGGGGTAGTCTATTAGCAAGGATAGAGGATTAGCTAATTAATAGAAGAGAGAGCGTTGGGATAAGAGGAGCATTTTCAGGATGGCAACCTGTAACTAGTGGAGTACCACAGGGATCAGTGCTGGGGCCACAATTATTTACAATATATATTAATGACTTGAATGAAGGAAGTAAATCTACTATCACCAAGTTTGCAGATGACACAAAAAAAGTGGTCAGGATGACACAAAGAGTCTACAGAGGGATATAGACAGGTTAAGTGAGTGGGCAAAAGTGGTAGATGGAATATAATGTGGGAAAATGTGAGGTTATGCACTTTGGCAGAAACAATTGAGGAGCTGATTATTATTTAAATGGAAAAAGACTGTAGAAAGCTGCGGCACAGAGGGATTTGGGGGGCATGAATCACAAAAAGCTAGCATACGTGTTCAGCAGGTAATAGGGAACGCACATAGAATGTTGGCCTTTATTTCAAAGGGAATGGAGTGTAAAAGTAGGGAAGTCATGCTAAAACTATACAAGGCACTAGTTAGACCACACCTAGAATACTGCAAACAGTTTTGGTCCCCTTATCCAAGGAAAAATATACTGGCATTGGAGGCAGTCCAGAGAAGGTTCACTAGGTTGATCCCAGGTATGGAAGGATTTTCTTATGAGGAGAGTTTCAGTAGGTTGGGCCTGTACTCATTGGAGTTTAGAAGAACGAGGAGGTGACCTTATTGAAACATAACATTCTTAGGGGGCTCAGTAGAGTAAATGCTGAGAGGCTGTTTCCCCTTGTGGGAAAGTCTAGGACCAGAGGGCATAATTTTAGAGCAAGGGGTCACCCATTTAAGACAGAAATTAAGAGGAATTTCTTCTCACAGAGTAGTGAATCTGTGAAAATCTTTACCGCAGAGGGCTGTAGAGGCTGGGTCATTAAGTATATTCAGGGTTGAGACAGGCAGACTTTTAAATCAGTAAAGAAATCAAGGGCTATGGGGAAAAGGCAGGAAAGCGGAGTTGAGGGTTATCAGATCGGCCATGATCTCATTGAATGGTGGAGCAGACTCGATGGGCCAAATGGCCTACTTTTGCTGCTATGTCATATGGTCAGGTGGTGGAATTTGAATTCAATGAAAGTCTGGAGTTGAAAGTCAAATGATGACCATGACACCATTGTCAATTGTTGTAAAAACCCATCTAGTTCATGAAATCTGCCTTCCTTGCCTACACATGACTCCAGACCCACAGCAATTCGGTTGATTCTTAAATGCCCTCTGAAATAGCTGAGCAAGTCACTTAGTCCCATGAAGTTTCTTGGAATTAAAGTGTATAGACCACCCGGCATCGACTTAAGCACTGGAAACAACAATGGCAAACTCAGCCCTGTTGACCCTGAAAAATCCTTTTTACTAACATCTAGAGGCTAGTGCCAAAATTTGGAGAGCTTTCTCAGATTAGTCAAGCAACAGCTTGACATAGTCATGCTCATGGAATCATACCTTACAGATAATGTCCCTGACACCACCATCACCATTCCAGAGTTAGTCCGGTCCCACCGGCAGGACAGACCCCAGCAGAGGTGGCGGCACAGTGGTATACAGTTGGGAGGGAGGTGCTCTGGGAGTCCACAACATCAACTCTAAACCCCATGAGGTTAAACATGGACAAGGAAACCTCTTGCTAATGACCATGTGCTGCCCTCACCTCCCCCCCGTCAACTGATGAATCAGTACTCCTCCATGTTGAACACCACTTGGAGGAAGCACTGAGGGTGGTAAGGGCGCAGATTGTACTCTGGCTGGGGGACTTCAATGTCCATCACCAAGAGCGGCTCGGTAGCACCACTACTGGCTGAGTCCTAAATGACATAGCTGCTAGACTAGGTCTGTGGCAGGTGGCGAAGGAGTCAACAAAAGGGAAAAACATACTTGACCTTGACCTCACCAATCTGCCTGTGCAGATGTATCTGTCCATGACAGCATTGGTAGGAGTGACTACTGCACAGTACCTGTGGGACAAAGTCCCATATCCACATGGAAGATACCCTCCATCATGTCATGTGGCACTAGCACTGTGCTAACTGGACATCCATGAGGCGCTGTGGGCCCTCAACAGAAGAATTGTACTCAACCACAATCTGTAACCTCTTGGCCTGGCATATCCCTGACTACACCATTACCACCAAGCCAGGGGATCAATGAAGAGTGCAGGAGGGCATGCCAGGAGCAGAACCAGGCATACCTAAAAATGAGGTGTCAACCTGGTGAAGCTACAACTCAGGATTACTTGTGTGCCAAACAGCGTAAGCAGCATGCAATAGACAGAGCTAAGCCATCCCAGAGCCAATGGATCAGGTCTAAACTCTGCAGTCCTGCCACATCCAGGCATGAATGGTGGTGGACAACTAAACAACTTACTGGAGGAGGCGGCTCCACAAATATCCCCATCCTCAATGATGGGGGGTGGTGGGGGCAGCACATCAATGCAAAAGATAAGGCTGGAGATTGTTGTAAGTACTTCAGCCAGAAGTGCTGAGTGGATGATCCATCTTGGCCACCTCTGGAGGTACGCAGCACCACAGATGCCAGTCTTCAGCCAATTTGAGTCACTCTAAGTGATATCAAGAAAAGTCTGAAGGCACTAGATACTGCACAGCCTGAGGGCACTGACAATATTTCAGCAATAACACTGAGGGCCTGTACTCTAGAACTTGCCGTGCCCCTAGCCAAGCTGTTCCAGTACAGCCCTACAACACCGACACCTACCCGGCAACGTAGCAAATTGACCAGGTATGTCCTATTCAGAAAAAGCAGGACAAATCCAACTTGGGCAACTACCACTCCATCAGTCCACTCTCGATTATCAGTAAACTGATGGAAGGGGTGCTATCAATCGGCACTTGCTTAGCAATAGCCTGTTAACTGAGGGTCAGTTTGGGTTCTGCCAGGGCAACTCAGTACCTGACCTCATTACAGCCTTGGTTCAAACATAGACAAAAAAAAGAGTTGATCTCCAGAGGTGAGATGAGAGTGACTGCCCATTACATCAAGGCAGCATTTGACCAAGCGTGACATCAAGCACCCCTAGCAAAGCTGACGTCAATGGGAATTGGGGGGAAAACTCTCAGCTGATTGAAGTCAAACTGTGCACAAAGAAAGGTGGTTGTGGTTGTTGGAGGTCAATCATATTAGTTCCAGGGCATTACTGCAGGAGTTCCTCAGAGTGGTGTCCTCGGCACAACCATCTTCAGTTGCTTCATCAATGACCTTCCATCATAAGGTCAGAATTGGGGATGTTCACTGATGATTGCACGATGTTCCATACCATTCATGACTCATCAGTTACTGAAGCAGTCCACATCCAAATACAGGAAGATCTAGACAATATCCAGGCTTGGGCTGACAAATGGCAAATAACATTTGTGCCACACAAGTGCCAGGCAATAGCCACAACAAGAGAGAATCTAACCACCGCCCTTTGATAATCAATGGCATTACCATCGTTGAATCCCCCGCTATCAACGTACTGGGAGTTACTATTGACCAGAAACAGGACTGGACTAGCCATATAAATATTGTGGCTACAAGAGCAGGTCAGAGGCTAGGAATCCTGCAGCAAGTAACTCACCTCTTGACTCCCCAAATACTGTCCACCATCTACAAGGCACAAGTCAGGAGTGTGACAGAATACTGTCCACTTGCCTGGAAGAGGGCAGTTCCAATAGCACTCAAGAAGTTTGACACCATCCAGGACAAAGCAACCCACTTGATTGGCACCCAATCCACAAACATTCACTCCCTTCCACCAGCAATGCGCACTGGCAATAGTGTGCACCATCTACAAGGTGCATTGCAGGGACTTACCAAGGTTCCTTTGTCAGCCCCTTCAAAATCCATGACGGCTACCATCTAGAACAGGGTCGCTAACATGTCGATTGCAAGCGACTGGTAGTTCACAGTCTGCCAATGAGTAGCTTGCTCTAAGATTTGAAAAAATAATCAATAGTAGTACAGGATTCCAGACATATAATTATTTTTCTGCTGAAAGCTAACTAGTTTGCCAACTTTTGTAAATGACACTGGCACCTGAGTCACTGTCATGCCGGTTGTGGGTCCAACCACCTTAAGTAATAACTATGGGTGACAATTGCGACCTGCTGTAAGTGAGGATCAACATAAGTTGAGGACCATCTGTACTAGCACAACTGTGCTGCTAGCATGTGGCATGAAAACAATCTGCCCTTGTTGACATCATGGATGCAGAGGCAGGCCCATCCAAATAAAGGCAAAAGACGTACTGTTTCCATCAAGAGTTAGAGAACGACTTTTTGCTTTCAAACATTAAAGACAAGTGTGCCTGTTTATCTGTGGTGTCAGAGTTGCAGTGGGGAAGAAAGAGCAATATCGAGGGGCATTTTGCAACAGTGGACAAGCATTTTGAGGGATTTTCCTAAAAGAAGCAGTCTGCGGTCACAAAAAGTAAGTGAACGAATCAGTTGGCAGTGTTCGTTCAAATGGTGTTTGAAGACTTTACCATTAAAGAGGAATTCTTGAAATTGTTGCCTCTGAAATCCACAACTGGGGGAGTTGATATTTACGAGATCAAGACTTATTTCAAAAAAGAGTGTGCCATCGGAGAAGCTAGTGGCAACAACAACCAATGGCACATCAGCAATGACTGAGCTTCATGCCAGTTTCATTGCAAGTTGTAAAGTTGTAAAGAGTTCCCTCGTTTCTTGAACTACCACTGCATCATCCATCAACAGGCAATTTGTGCCAAAAAGTTTGATAGCTTTCAAATTGAAACTTAACCTTTTGGCACAGCAAGTATAGAAGAAAGTGCAACATTTTCCTTGTGTGCTCCAATGCTGGCAAAAAATGAAGCAGCTGGACATTGATGAGTATTGTGATCTCCTGACCAGGCTTGGCCAAGAGTTCAACAACAGATTTTGTGATTTTGAGCAGCTGGAGCCCTGCGCAACCCCTTCATGGAAGTATATGTTATTGACATTTCCGAACAAATGAGTGTGCTGTTTGACCTCGATTGTGTCACTTTGGAAGTGGAGGTTGTCAGCCTTCAAAATGACATTCAGTTGAAATCTGGGGTCTCGTGGATACCAAGAAGTCCAGTAACATCTGCACAACAGCGATGAAAGTGGCTTCCCTGTTTGATTCCACCTATCTTTGCAAATCTGACTTTTTCGACATGAACTTCATCAAATCCAAATTTCGAACGCGTCTGATCGACAAGCATCTCAATGACTCCATCAGAGTTGTCCTCTCAGGAAACACACCAGGTTACACAGCACTGGTGGACACCATGCAGTGTCAAATTCCACATTGAAATAAATGCTAAGAATCAATTTTCTTCATTTTAAATATATATTTTATAATTCAACTGTAATAGCTTATGTAGTCTTATCAAACCAGGGTACAGCCCTGAAATGCAAACTATGTTTCTTTCTCCACAGACGCTGCCAGATCTGCTGAGAATTCCAGCATTTTCTGTTTTTATTTCAGATAGCCAGCATATGCTGTATTTTGCTTCTCCAACTGATTAGTGAAACATAAGATCCTGAGGGGACTTGACAGGGTGAATGTGGAGAGGATGTTTCCTCTTCTGAGATAAACTAGAACTAGGAGTCACTGTTTAAAAATAAAGGGCCACCCATTTAAAACGGAGATGAGGTGAATTTTTTTCTCTGAGGGTCAAGAGTCTTTGGAATTTGCTTCCAACGCCTTTTCAGGAAGAGGAGTCTTTGAATATTTTCAAGGCAGAGGTGGATAAATTTTTGGTAAGCAAGAGGGTGATAGATTATCGGAGGTAGGCAGGATGCAGATTTGAGGTTAATATCAGATCAGCCATGATCTTATTAAATGGCGAAGCAGGCTCAAGGATAAGAATGGGCTACTCCTGCTCCTTGTTCGTATATATTTTCAATTTATGTTTTAGTAGCTTGGGGTACTTTTCATTAATCAGTAGTAGCTCTCATTAAGGAAAAAGTTGGTGACGCGAGCTAGGAAGACAAAGGCATCAGATGCATGGGAACAACAGCTGAAAGCTCCCCTCCAAGCCACACACCATCCGGACTTCGAAATATATCACTGTTCCTTCAGTGTCACTGGATCAAAATCCTGGAACTCCTTCCTTAACAGCACTGTGGGTGTACCTACACCACATGGCCTTCAGCGGTTCAAGAAGGCAGCTCACCACCACCTTCAAGGACAATTAGGGAAGGGTAATAAATTCTGGCTTAGCCCACATCCTATGAATGAATTTAAAAAGTTCTATAGCATGCCACTATGCTAAGTGTTCAGGTAACATCCCCAATTCTAGTAGCAACAATGGCATTGCATGTTCCATTTGTTAAAAGTTTCAAGACCAGTTGTAATCTGAGTCAGCATGAAGCCCATCAACATGCAGATGTTAGGAACACCAACAGAATGGTGGCTCGAAGTCAGCCTCAGAAAACCACAGATCAAAACAACAATTTAGTCCGATGAAGGAATCACATTGCTTCTGAAACTCAAAAAACAATATAGTTGTTACAGAAATAACAACGTTATATTTGCTAAAGTATTAACATCCAAAATTGATTAACAGGCAAATAAAGATCCACTGAAATTGTCAAGTTTAGGAACAAAACTACCCCCCCATCCCCCACAAAGCCGGAAGGCATAGGTAGGCTTCTAAATTTGTGTCAATGTTCACAAGTGAGAGGGACGATGTGCGTATGGAAATCAGGCAGAAGGACTGTGATTTAATTAAAGAAATTAACACAGAAAGGGAGGAGGTTCCAAATGGTCTGGCAGGCTTAAAAGTAGATAAATCTCCAGGCCCGGATGAAATGTATCCCAGGTGGTTGTGAGAGGCAAGGGGGCAGATAACAGGGGCACTGGTAATAATTTTCAATACCTCTCTGGCCACAGGAGAGGTGCCAGAAGACTGGAGGACAGCCAATTTTGTACCGTCATTCAAGACAGGAGGAAGGGATAAACCAGGGAACTACAGACCAGTCAGTCTAACCTCAGTGGTGGGGAAACTCTTGGAAGCAATTCTGAGGGACAGAATTAATCTACACTTGCAGAGGCAGGGGTTAATCAAGGCCAGTCAGCATGGTTTTGTTAAGGGGAGGTTATGTCTGACCAATTTGATTGAATTTTTCAAAAGAGGTGACCAAGTGTGTAGATGAGGGCAATGCATTTGACATAGTCTACTTGGACTTCAGCAAGGCTTTTGATAAGGTCCTGCATGGGAGACTGATAACGAAGCTAAGAGCCCATGAGATCCAAGACAATTTGGCAAATTGGATCCAGAATTGGCTGAGTGGCAGGAAGCAGAGGGTAATGGTCGAGGGGTGTTTTTGTGACTGGATGCCTGTGTGCAGTGGGGTTCCACAGGGATCAGTGTTGGGTCCCTTGCTGTTTGTGGTGTATATAAACAATTTAGACTTGAATGTAGGGGGGTTGATCAGTAAGTTTGCGGGTGATACTAAAATTGGTGGGATGGTAAATAGTGATGAGGATAGTTTTAGATTACAGGAGGATATAGACGGGCTGGTCAGTGGCAAATGGAACTTAATCCGGATAAGTGTGAGGTGATGTACCGGGGCAGGACAAACAAGGCACAGGAACACACAATGAAATGGTAGGACTCTGGGAAGTACCGAGGATCAGAGGGTCCTTGGTGTGCACGACCACTAGTCCCTTAAAGTAGCGGGACAGATAGATAAGGTGGTTAAGAAGGCATATGGGATACTTGCCTTTATTAGCCAAGGCATAGAATATAAGAGCAGTGAGGTTATGCTGGAACTGTATAAAACACTAGTTAGGTCACAGCTGGAGTATTGCGATTCTGGAATCCGCATCATAGGAAGGATGTGATTGCACTAGAGAGAGTGCAGAGGAGATTTACCAGGATGTTGTCTGGGCTGGAGAGTTGTTATGAGGAGAGATTGGATAGATGGGGGTTATTTTCCTTGGAGCAGAGGAGATTGAGGGGGGACATGATTGAGGTATATAAAATTATGTGGGGCATAGATAGGGTAGACAGGAAGGAACTTTTCCCCTTGGTGGTGGGATCAATAACCAGGGGGCATAGATTTAAAGGTAAGGGACAGGAGGTTTAGAGGGGATGTGAGGAAGAATTTTTCACCCAGAGAGTGGTGGGAATCTGGAATTCACTGCCTGAAAGGGTGGTAGAGGCAGAAACCCTCATAACATTTAAGAAGTATTTGGATGTGCACTTGTGATGCCATGGCATACAAGGCCCTGGCCCTAGTGCTGGAAAATGGGATTAGAATAGCTAGGTACTTGTTTGACTGGCGCAGGCTCGATGGGCCAAAGGCCTTTTTCTGTAGACCTCTATGACTCTATTCTGTTTAACACCTAACGATGCTATCCCTGTGACATTATCGGATGACAAGAAGACAAAAGATCTTGATAAAGCTAGGGTTGTTTTGATTGATAGCATAAGGAACTTAATTCTGTGCACTACAGAAACAAAGATGTACAATAACTACAAAGGTAATCTAATAATAATCAATTCTACAGATAGACTTATAGATAAGGCAAGAAGTGCAGGTGACAAAATGAAAATTAAGGTCTTAATTGGACAAACATGAAAAAAAATTAAAAACTAATCAGAAAGGGTTTCAGAAAACAAACAAACAATTCACATATAAAAGAAAATACCAATATAAGGGTAACTTATCCACCATTTAAGAACAGTGGGGCAAGGAAGAGATATGCATGAAAGCAACATCTAAACAAAGAGGCCCAGACGTTTATTAAAAAGGATAGAAAATCCTCACAAGGAGGATAATGGGTGGGCCTGATCAAATCAAGTGCCCATTCCAAACCAAAGAATTGGAAGATCATTTTGCGAGTAAAATAACTACCATTAACAAAAGGTAGATGTAGACAAATTTATTCAATGCAAAAAGAGGACCAATAATGCTCAATTATGGAAACCCATTGATTAGAGAAATTAGTAATGTAAATGGAAAATTCAAAAAGCGTATGGCACCAGGGCCTGACAAATTAACTCTAAATCTAGCAGATTTCAATGAGTAGAATACTTATCACTAAAGATATTTACTCTATAGTTAAAGGCAGTTATGATACCTGAGTCTATCGAAATATATAGAACTTATTCCTAACTTCAAAGACCCCAAAGCGCTTGGGAACATTGGCTATTGGAGGCCATAAGAATTGGTTCGATCTTACTAGATCTCTTACTAAAATTATTACAAAACCTTTGGCTCATGCCACATAAAATCTTTCTGTCTAGGGTTAATTTTGGCTCATGCCACATAAAATCTTTCTGTCTAGGGTTAATTACAGGAAGGGCCGGATGTAACAGGAACATCACTATATTATAAAATTGCCTAAAGGGCGAAGAGAAACAAGAAGCTGGCCTGTGATTTTTAATCAACCTTACTTAAGTTTTCGATTCTGTGTGCCACAATTAATCCTAATAAACCTACAGCATCTAGGTCTTTGCAACAAATCTATCAATTTCATTAAGAATTTATATACAGAAGTTTTTACAATGATTGAGGCAGACAAACACAAAACAAATTCTATTCTGGTTCAGGAGAGAGTTAAACAGGGTGATCCCCTGTCACTCGTACTTTTCAACTTTACTATTGATAATCTAAGTACTTCAGAGGAGAAAGGTGTACATATTAGGCTGAATAATAACTCAAGGCCATTACAACTTATCTTCCTTGCATTTGCTGACAACATAGCCAGATACAGTGCTCTTCATTGCAAGGACCGCAAACCAGTTGCAGCTTCCATCGACAGAATACAGCTCCCAATTCCATCCACCCATTTTCACCAACTGCTTTATCCTCAGAGGGTTGCAGCAAGTTGGAACCCAACTCAGCATTATATTTTTATTTATTTTTAACATTAAAAAATGTGTACCGAGCCTATCAAAGTTAGCCTTCCTTACATGTCACATTGACCACATGGAGCAACGTGTGCCAATAAGCATACCTAAATATTTGCGTTGTATAGTTACAGTTATATTACCATAGCAACCAGCATAGAGAGAACAGAGTTTTCAACTACTACAATTTACTGTGTTTATCTGCGTCTCGTGTTTTTTTTTTGCCCAAACAAGTTACTGGACAGAATGGATTGATTCTTAATTCTGTTGAAGAGAAAATCAGAAAGTGAAACAGAAGCAAAAGTAGATAATAAGAATATAATTGTGGATAATAATGAAATGAACAAAAGCAGATCTACAACTACAGAAAACGAGGAGGCTGGAGGAAGTAGCGGCCATGATAAGGCCATAAGTGAGCCACAAGCCAAAAAAAAAAGAGATATGTACGTGTTTAAGTTGAAAAATTGAAAGCTTCAAGTGAACTGATGAGTTCTTTGTGCTTATTGAAACATGTATGAAACCGATTTGTTTAATTTGTCAGCAGACATGTTCTGCTTTTAAGCACAGCAATTTAGAAGGCCATTACACAACAGCGCAGGCAAGTTTCAGTGAAAACTAACCATCTGGAAGTATGAAAATCTGAAATTGAGCAACTTGCTGCTTCATTCAAAGGCCAGCAAAAAATAACACGGAGTTAGAGCTTCTTTGCAGAGCGATTGACAGATTCTTTCAAAATTGTATGGGTTTCAGAAAGACATAAAAGGGCATTTATTTACTGATGCAGAGATTGTTAAGGAGTGTTTTCTGACTTTTGCGGAAATCCTGTATGTCAATTTTAACAACAAAAATGCAATCCTTAAGCAAATAAAAGGACTGCAACCGTCTGATACAACAATAATGAGAAAGGTGGAAGAAATTGGAAAAGAGATCTGGCAACAATTACAGATCATTTGGCAGCATGCTGTTTTCATATAAGCAGTGAATAAAAGTAGATATATGCGACGTCTCGCAATTGTGTGTCTGGATCCGTTTCTCCAAAGCAGAATTATTTTGTGAAGAACTGTTGTGTTTAATACTTTTGAAAGGTTAGACGAAAGGGGAAACATTTTGACTGCCCTCAGATTTTTTTTGTTGAGAATAATTTGGATTGGACAAAGCTTAAACCTGTGTGTACACATGGTGCACCAAATATGCGTGGGAAGGAGAATGGATTAATCGGCCTGATGAGGAAGTGAGAGGAAATGCCCAAATTCACCATGTTTCACTGCATATTCATCAAGCAGCGCTCAAGAGTAAACTAAAAAACAGTGAAATGCAAAATGTCATGCAGTTGATTGTAAAAGTGGTCAATTTTATTATTTCAAGGGCGCTGAATCACAGTTTCAAATATTACAGGAAGAGTACAAGACAGAGTATGACAACCTAGTAATGCACAATGAAGTGAAATGGTTATTTTGTGACATGGTCCTTGAAAGATTTTTGGGCCTCCTCCCTCAGGTTCATGAATTTCTTGAAAGCAAAGGGAAGGAGGAGAAATACTTGTAAAATCCAGGGTAGATAATATAGCTGGCATTTTTGAGCCAGAGAGTTAAAAGAATGCGAGAAGGGGTGGGGCTGAGCGCGGAGCCGGAGAGGTCAAAGAACGCGAGAAGGGGCAAGACAGAGATAAACTCAGTAAATTGTAGTATATATAGGAATTATTCTAAATTAAGGTAATGATTAAAATAAATTAGTAAATACTGTAGTAAATGCTTGAAATAAAATATAAGGTATGTCAATGCAGCTCAGCCATGTGGAATGTGCATCCTGTGGGATGTGGGAAGTTGTGCAGGCACAAAGTGCCCTCAATGACTACACCTGCAAGAAGTGTTACCAGCTGCAGAAATTTGAGCTCCAAGTTGCGGAGCGTGAGCAGCAGCTGGAGTCACTGTGGTGCATTTGCAAGGCTGAGGATTACGTGGATAGCACGTTTAGAGAGGTGGTCACACCACAGCTAAGAAGTACTCAGGCAGAGTACTCGTTGGAGCAGAGAAGACTGAGGGGTGACCTGATCGAGGTGTACAAGATTATGAGGGGCATGGACAGGGTGGATAGGGAGCAGCTGTTCCCCTTAGTTAAAAGGTCAGTCACGAGGGGATACAAGTTCAAGGTGAGGTGCAGGAGGCTTAGGGAGGACGTGAGGAAAAACCTTTTTACTCAGAGAGTAGTGACGGTCTGGAATGCGCTGCCTGGGAGGGTGGTGGAGGCGGGTTGCCTCACATCCTTTAAAAGGTACCTGGATGAGCACTTGGCACATTGTAACATTCTAGGCTATGGGCCAAGTGCTGGTAAATGGGATTAGGTAGGTAGGTCAGGAGTTTCTCACATGTCGGTGCAGAGCCAATGGGCCGAAGGGCCGCTTCTGCACTGTGATTCTGTGCTTCAGAGAAGGAATGTGTGACCGCCAGAGTTTCTATGAAACAGGCAGGTAGTGCAGGAATCACCTGAGGCTTTTTTGCTCTATAACTGCTTTTCCATTTTGGATACTGGTGGGTGAGATGGTTCCTCAGAGGACTGTAGCAAGAGCCAAGTCTGTGGCACCACAGGTGGTTCTGCTGCACAGGAGGGGAGGAGGGAGGGTGGAAGTGCTATAGTAGTAGGGGATTCCACAGTTAGAAGAGCAGACAGGCATTTCTGCAATTGTAGATGTGCCTCCCGGATGGTATATTGCCTCCCTGGCGCCATTGTCAAGGATGTTACAGATAGGCTGCAGGACATTCTTTTGGTAGAGGGTGAATAGCCAGAGGTTGTGGTCCACATTGGGACCAATGACATAGGTAGGAAGAGGAATGAGGTCCTGAAAGCAGATTTTAGGGAGTTAGAAAGGAAATTAAAAAGCAGGGCCTCAAGAGCAGTAATCTCAGGATTACTCCCAGTGCCACTTGCTGGTGAACATAAGAATAGGAAGATTGAGCAGTTTAAAATGTGGCTGGAGAAATGGAGTAGGAGGGAGGGCTTTAGATTTCTGAGGCATTGAAATCGGTTCTGGGGCAGGTGGGACCTGTACAAGAAGGATGGGTTACACCTTAACAGGGTTGGGGTGAATGTCCTTGTGGGGAGGCTTGCTCGTGTTGCTGGGAGGATTTAAACTAGGTTGGCAGGGGGATGGGAACCTGGGGGGAGATTCAGGGAGCAGAGGAGAAATACTGGCAGTGGGAAGCAGTGAAATATCAAGCGATAACGAGGATATATCAGAGAGTTGCATCAAGGTAGATAGAATTAGAGTAGGCAACAGTAAACCATTAAATGGGGTCAAAATAAGCAGGAAAGTAAAAAAGCCAAAATCAGGGCTAATGTGCATGTATGTGAGAGCACTAATAAGATTGGTGAACTGCAGGCACAAGTTGACAATTAAATTATGATATTATTGTTATAACAGAGACCTGGCTCAAAGAAGGGCAGGACTGGGTGTTAAATATTCCTGCGTACAAGATGTTTAGGAGAGACAGGAAAGGAAGAAAAAAAGTGAGGGTAGGGTAGGGAGGTGAGAAATGGCAAAATTGGTTAAAGATGGCATCACAGTACTGGAGAGAGAGGATGTTCCAGAGGGGTCAAGGACAGAATCTCTCTGGCTAGAGGTAAGGAATGGGAAAGGTGCAATAACACTAATCACTGTAGAATTTCGACCACCAACTAGTGGAGGGGATGTAGTGAAACAAATTTGCAAAGAAATTACAGAGGGGTGCAAGGATTATAGAGTAATCATAATGGGGGAACTTCAATTATCCAAATATAGATTGGGATAGGAATAGTGCAATGGGGTAACAAGTTAATTTATTAAATAGTTCTAGAAATGGCAGTTGCTGGGGTGAAGTGCTTCACCTGTGGGATGTGGGAAATCTGTGACACTTCAAGTGTCCAGGACAACTACGTCTGCAGGAAGTGTACCCAATTGCAGCTCCTCACAGACCGCATGGATCGGTTGGAGCAGCAGTTGGATGCACTTAGGAGCATTCAGGTGGCGGAAAGCGTCATAGACAGGAGTTTTGCAGACATGGTCACACCCAAGGTACAGACAGATGGATGGGTGACCGCTAGAAGGGGCAGGCAGTCAGTGCAGAAATTCCCTGTGGCTGTCCACCTCTGTAACAGGTATACCGTTTTGGATACTGTTGGTGGGATGGCCTATCAGGGGAAAACAACAGCAGTAGCCAGAGCAGTGGCACCATGGCTGGCTCTATTGTTCAGCAGTGGGGGTCAAAGCACAGAAGAGCAATTGTCATAGAGGACTCTACAGTCAGGGGCTCAGATATGCGCTTCTGTGGTCGTGAAAGAGACACCAGGCTGGTATGTTGCCTCCCTGGTGCCAGGGTCCAGGATGTCTCTGATCAGGTACAGGACAGTCTGAAGGGGGAGGGAGAATAGCCAGAGGTCGTGGTACACATTGGTACTAACAACATAGGCAGGAAGAGTGATGAGGTCCTGCAGCAGGAGTTCAGGGAGTTAGGCAGAAAGTTAAAAAACAGGACCTCTAGGGTTGTAATCTCAGGATTACTCCCTGTGCAACGTGCCAATGAGGCTAGAAATAGGAAGATAGTGCAGCTAAACACATGGCTGAACAGATGGTGTAGGAGGGAGGGTTTCCGATATCTGGATCATTGGGATCTCTTCTGGGGCAGGTGGGACCTGTACAAGAAGGACGGGTTGCATCTAAACTGGAGGGGCACCAATATCGTGGCTGCAAGGTTTGCTAGTGTCACTCAGGAGGGTTTAAACTAGTATAGCAGGGGGGTGGGAACCAGAGCAATAGGTCAGCAGGTGAAATAAATGACTGGGAACCAGTGAATATGGCCAGTAGGACTATAAGGAAGAGCAGGCAGGAAGAAATTACTGAACACAGAGGGACTGGGGGTCTGAAATGCATTTGTTTCAATGTGAGAAGTATAACAGGCAGAGCAGATGAGCTTAGAGCTTGGATTGGTACTTGGGACTATGACGTTATTGCTATTACAGGGACGTGGTTGAAAGATGGACAGGATTGGCAGATAAAAGTTCCAGGATTTAGATGTTTCAGGCAGGATAGAGGAGGATGTAGAAGAGGTGGGGGAGTTGCACTGCTGGTTAAGGAGAATATCACAGCTGTACGACAAGAGGAGGGCTCGATGGGCTCATGCAGCGAGACAATATGGGTAGAGCTCCAGAATAGGAAGGGAGCAGTCACAATGTTGGGGGTTTACTATAGGCCTCCCAATTGCTGGCGGGAGATTGAGGAACAGTTATGTAGGCAGATTTTGGAAAGATGTAAAAGCAATAGGGTTGTTGTGGTGGGTGATTTTAACTCTCCCTATACTGACTGGGCATCACTTAGTGCTAGAGGTTTGGATGGTGCAGAATTTGTAAGGTGCATCCAGGAGGGCTTCCTGAGACAATATGTAGATAGTCCAACTAGGGAAGGGGTAATACTGGACCTGGTATTAGAGAATGAACCCGGCCCCAGTAGGGGAGCATTTCGGGAAAAGAGACCATAATTCAGTAAATTTCAAGGTGCTGGTGGATAAGGATAACAGGAGTCCTCGGGTTAAGGTGCCTAATTGGGGGAAGGCTAATTATAACAATATTAGGCAGGAACTGAGGAATCCAGACTGGAGGTGGATGTTTGAGGGCAAATCAACAACAAACATGTGGTGGGGCTTTCAAACATCAGTTGATAAGAATTCAGGACTGGCACGTTCCTGCTAGGATGAAGGATAAGTATGGCAAGTTTCAGGAACCTTGGATAACGAAGATGAAGCCCGTGGAGAATAATAAAGAAAGTAGGAAGAAGCTTAAGCAAGGAGTCAGGAGAGCTAAAAGGGGTCATGAAAAGTCATTGGCAACCAGGATTAAGGAAAATCCCAAGGCCTTTTATACATATGTAAAAAGCAAGACGGTAGCCAGGGAAAGGGTAGGCCCATTCAGGGACAGAGGTGGGAATCTGTGTGTGGAGCCAGAAGAAATGGGAGAGATACTAAATGAATACATCTCATCAGTATTGACCAAAGAGAAGGACTTAGCGATCGATTTGTCTAGGGAAGAGTGTGTTGTTAGCCTGGATCATGTTGACATCAAAAAAGAGGTGGTGTTAGGCGTCTTGAAGAATATTAAGGTGGATAAGTCCCCAGGGCCAGATGGGATCTACCCCAGAGTACTGAGGGGGGCAAGGGAGGAGATTGCTGGAACCTTGACAGAAATCTTTGTATCCTCACTGGCTACGGGTGAGGTCCCAGAGGACTGGAGAATGGCCAATGTTGTTAAGAAGGTAGCAGGGATAATCCAGGAAATTACACGCCGGTGAGCCTTACGTCAGTGGTAGAGAAATTATTGGAGAAGATTCTTCGTGACAGGATTTACACCATTTAGAAGTGAGAGGCAGCGTGGTTTTGTGAAGGGGAGGTCGTGTCTCACTAACTTGATCGAGTTTTTCGAGGAAGTGACAAAGATGATCGATGCTGGAAGGGCAGTGGGTGTTGTCTACATGGATTTCAGTAAGACCTTTGACAAGGTCCCTCATGGCAGACTGGTACAGAAGGTAAAGTCGCCGGGATCAGAGATGAGCTGGCAAGATGGATACAGAATTGGCTTGGTCATAGGAGACAGAGGGTAGCAGTGGAAGGGTGCTTTTCTGAATGGAGAACTGTGACTAGTGGAGTTCCGCAGGGATCAGCGCTGGGACCTTTGCTGTTTGTTGTATATGTAAATGATTTGGAGGAAAATGCAACTGGGCTAATTAGTAAGTTTGCAGAGGTTTACTAAGGTTGGAGGAGTTGCAGATAGTGAAGAGGATTGTCAAAGGATACAACGGGATATAGATCAGTTGGAGACTTGGGCGGAGAAATGGCAGATGGAGTTTAATCCAGACAAATGCGAGGTAATGCATTTTGGAAGGTCTAATACAGGTAGGAATTATACAGTAAATGGCAGAACCCTTAAGTGCATCAATGGGCAGAGGGATCTGGGTGTACAGGTCACAGGTCATTGAAAGTGGCAACACAGGTGGATAAGGTAGTCAGGAAGGCATAAGGCATGCTTCCTTCATTGGCAGGGGTATTGAGTATAAAAACTGGGAAGTCATGCTGCAGCTGTATAGAACTTTGGTTAGGCCACACTTGGAATATTGCGTGCAATTCTGGTCGCCACATTATCAGAAGGATATGGAGGCGTTGGAGAGGGCGCAGAGGAGGTTTATTAGGATACTGCCTGGTCTGGAGATTATTAGCTATGAGGAGAGGTTGGAGAAACTCAGATTATTCTCACTAGAGCATTGAGGGATGACTTGATAGAAGTCTACAAAATTATGAGTGGCATGGACAGAGTAGATAGTCAGAGGCTTTTTCCCCAGGGTGGAAGAGTCAATTACTAGGGGACATAGATTTAAGGTGAGAGGAGAAAACTTTAAAGGAGATGTGCAGGGCAAGTTTTTTTTTATGCAGAGGGTAGTGAGTGTCTGGAATTCGCTGCCAGAGGAGGTGGTGGAAGCAGGTACGATAGTGGTGTTTAAGAGGCAACTTGACAAATACATGAATAGGATGGGAATAGAGGGAAGTGCAAAATGTTTTAGTTTGACACGAAATATGATTGGCGCAGGCTTGGAGGGCCAAAGGGCCTGTTCCTGTGCTGTACTTTTCTTTGTTCTTTGGATAAGAGGGGCGAGAGTTCCTGGAATGTGTCTAAGATAATTTTCTACAGCACTATCTTTCCAGTCCAATGAGAGGACATGCACTTTTGGACCTGGTTCTGGGAA
This sequence comes from Carcharodon carcharias, assembly GCF_017639515.1. Classification (NCBI taxonomy): domain Eukaryota; kingdom Metazoa; phylum Chordata; class Chondrichthyes; order Lamniformes; family Lamnidae; genus Carcharodon; species Carcharodon carcharias. The sequence continues at coordinate 70,694,539 of NC_054479.1, forward strand.
TGAGTTTGCACAAGTGAATCAAATATTAGTGGGAGAGATTCCAGGGGGCAGTGACCTGTGGAGGAGAGGTAAAGGATAAGCAGATCAAGTCCCAATGACGAAAACATACAGCCTAGCAGAAACAAAGGTGGGATGTAATGTAGTTAGAAAAGCTGGAAAGTCTGGATATCATTGAGAAAACCATGGTGTTGGTGCATTAGTTAAGTCCAATTGCTGTTGTTCCTAAGCCCACAGGCCAAGTGAGAATCTGTGTAGCCATGAGACAAGCCAATCCAGCAATAAAGCATGAAAGACACCCAATGCCAACGATGACAAAATGGATCAACAGTTTTCAGCGCTCCAGATCTGACTGCTGGATACTACCAGTTCGAACTGGGCAAGTCAAGAAAATGTATCAGTACTTTCAGTACACATCACAGAACAGGAGGCCATTTGGCCCACCATGCCTGTACTAGCTCTCTGAATGCACAATTCACTTACTGCCATTCCCCCACCTTCTCCCCATGACCTGGCACATTCTCTCTCTTCAAATAACAGACTAATTCCCTTTTGAATGCCTCAATTGAACCTGTCTACACCACTCTCTGGCAATGCATTCCAGATGTTAAATACTTGCTGCGTGAAAGTTCTCTCATATCGCTTTTGCTTCTTTTGCAAATTACTTTAAATCGGTACTCTCTTGTTCTCAATCCTTCCACAAGTGAAACAGTTTCTCTCTCTCTCTCTCTACTCTGTCCAGACCCCTCACAAGTTTGAATACTTCAATCAAATCTCCTCTCAGCCTTATTTTCTCGAAGGAAAACAGTGTAAATTTCTCTGATCTATGTAACTAAAGTTCCTCAGCCCTGGAATTGTTCTCGTGAATCTTTTCTGCACTCTTTCCAATACCTTCACATCTTCTCAAGTGCAGCACCCAGAACTGGACACAATACTCCAGCTGAGGCCAATCCAGTGTCATCAACGTAACCTCCTTGCTCTTGTACTCAATGCATCTGCTTATAAAGCCTAGGAAACTTTATGCTTTATTAACTGCTCTCTCCACCTGTCCTTCAATGACATATGCACAAATACACCCAGGTCCCTCTGCTCCTGCATCCCCTTTAGAGTTATACTCTTTATTTTATATTCTCTCTCCATGTTCTTCAAAATGAATCACTTCACATTTCTCGGCATTGAACTTCATCTGCCACCCGACTCCCTATTCCACCAACCCGTCCATGTCCTTTTGAAGCGCTACACTGTCCTCCTCACTGTTCACAATGCTTCTAAGTATCATCTGTAAATTTTGAAGTTTCATCCTGAAAACAAGGTCCAGATCATTAACAACCATCAGGAAAATCAAGGATCCCAACATTGACCCCTGGGTAACTCCACTACAAAACTTCCTCCAGCTCAAAAAACATCCTTTAACAACTACTCACTGTTTTCTGTCACTCAGCCAATGTTTCAGATCCATGTTGGCTTTAGACAATATAAATGACTAATGTTAAGAGTAAATGCAGCATCAGTTATCCTAGTCTGCTGTGGCAGAACTACTCACTAGTCTAAGTGGTGTTAACAATGTGCCAAATGATGCTCACATACAAGCTGTACTAGACCAGCTCCGAGCACACAACTTGTGGCTAAATAAGGACAAATGCAATTTCTAATGCTCTCAATGGCCATATTTTCAACAAGAGAGGTCCTGTTGACTGATCCCAAGAAGGTGAATGCAATCCTGAATGCTGAACCACCCACAAATGACAAACAAGTGAAGTATCTCCTGGGTCTAGCATTATACATTTCTTGATTCATACCATAAAATGCATCAATTATAGCTCTGCTCTGATATCTTGTCAGAGCAGAGTTGCAATTGATGCATATTGACATCTGCTGGAAGATGATGCAGAAGGCCAAGCTTTGACAAGTTGAAGAAAACCCGAACCAAAAACAAAAATACTTGGAAAAACTCAGGTCTGGCAGCATCTGCGGAGAGGAACACAGTTAACGTTTCGAGTCCAAATGCCCCTTCAACAGAACTAAGTAAAAATAGAAGAGGTGAAATATAAACTGGTTTAGGTGGTGGGGGGGGGGACAAGGGACAAGTAGAGCTGGATAAAGGGCCAGTGATAGGTGGAGATAACCAAAAGATGTCACAGACAAAAGGACAAAGAGATGTTGAAGGTGGTGATATTATCTAAGGAATGTACTAATTAAGGGTAGAAAGCAGGACAAGCAAGGTACTGATAGCCCTAGTGGGGGTGGGGTGAAGGAATCGAAAAAGGCTAAAAGGTAGAGATAAAACAATGGATGGAAATACATTTAAAAATAATGAAAAAAAGTGGGAAAAGAAAAATCTATATAAATGATTGGGAAAACAACAGGGGGTGGGGGGTGGAAATCGAGGAGAGAGTTCATGATCTAAAGTTGTTGAACTCAATATTCAGCCGGAAGATGAGGTGCTGTTCCTCCAGTTTGCGTTGAGCTTCACTGGAACAATGCAGCAGGCCAAGGACGGACATGTGGGCATGAGAGCAGGATGGAGTGTTGAAATGGCAAGCGACAGGGAGGTCTGGGTAATGCTTATGACAGACCGAAGGTGTTCTGCAAAGCAGTCACCCAGTCTGCGTTTGGTCCAGCCTGCGAACCAATCATACTGTCATGCAAGGCATGGCATATTCATAATTTGAAGTACCAATCTTAACCAACGTGGGCATTGAACAGAGAAGCTGTTCAAAATATTGGTTTTAAAAGGTCACCATGTTCACAAAATGATTATCAGGTGGCAATGCTGTGTGGATTTCAAGGCCTCGTAAAGGAACCTGAGTCACTAATTCACAAGGTGCATTCCAGCTTTAAAAGGTGTTAATTACACATATCCTGAAAAACCATCAGAAGGCATTTGTGAATTGAATGGGTCTTTTGAAAGAAAAGTAATTGTTTTAACCCATCAAGAGTGTTTTAATCAATGGTACAGTAATCCAGAAACAATAAAGCAGGATGTGGCTCAAACAGCCATATTTGCTAAAGAAGCCACAGTTGTAGAGTCACATGGCGCCATATTTATCCTTTTCTGAATCTTTAATTAAGAAATGCTGTCTGAAGAAAACAAGACAGAAAAGGAAATAACACATGGGGTAACAACAACCCTGTGCTTTCTCCAGCCTGCACCACATAAGACAGTCTACCTGGACATCAACCCACACAAGGATTGACTATTCATCAGTTGAAGAAATGACCAGATACCAACCTCATCCATTCAAGAGGATTCCTGCAAACCTCTTCTACCCTGACTGTTGATTCCTTCACTGACTCTTTGATTCAAGAAGACCTTTCATCAGTTCTGCAGCCTTGATCTTCAGATTACATCAGGCAAATGATATATGAATCGTTGCTTTTTTATCCCCCCTTGTAAGTTGTAACAATGCACTATCTTTTACCCTAACTTTTCAAGACTGTGCTAGTGAGAGTGAATGTGAGTGTGTGTGAAGTAGTGTTCATTGTTGAGTTATTTAGTGTTTCAAATATCAACAGTCATAGTTTTTGAAACAAATTCCCAAGTCTGTTGCTGTACAATTTCTTGACTACACACACATGGGGTTAAAACAAACATAAACATCCTTCCTATTCTTTAATTTCACTCATCACAGGCAGTTTGAAAAAAGACAGGGATTGTCAGCAGCTCCCTTTCAACCTGCCCATAACAACACAGACTAGGGGCTGGATTTTCATGGAGTCAAGGAGTCTCCGCACACCTTTAAAAATGGCAGCCAAGGCCCAATTCCAAGATTCCCAACCTCATTCCCAGGGTAGTCGATATTTAACCGTGCCTTTTCAGGATGCAGGCTAATGTGGGTGGTGAGCCCGCACCCTGCACTCCCAAACCGGCTGGCCCCATCGTGGGGATAGGTATGTCCTCATTCTCTACAATTTTCATGGAGTCGGGCCAGCTTTTTAAAGGGCCGTGGTCACGACTGAGTACAACTTTGATTTGGGGCGTGAGGGAATCTTAAACTCCTCTAAAATTCTAATTTTATTTGTATTTAACATCTAACTGAAATTTACAGTTAAAATTCTAAATTTCATCCAGGCTTAAGCAGGCATATACAAGCTCTCCACTGGAGAGCAGCTAAAGTTAATTAATTAAGGAAACCAGTTTAAACTGTTTTTCTTGTACCTAGGGCTTAGCTAATTCTTCAGTTTCAGTGCACATAAATACAGGCATCTCAGTGCAACTTTGAAACAAGTGCTGGAAGTTGGGTGAGCAAGGAAGTTATGTGAAGACAGGAAGAAGGTGCTCCTTTGCTTTTTCTAACTTTTTCACCCTGTAGGAATTGGTTCTTGCTCTACTACGATGGAAGAAGCTAGCTGTTTGGTGACTAAGTGGTTAAGTTCTATTCTATTACTAAGGTTTAAAATAGTACACAAACTGGTCGTAAGGTTAATAAAATATATTTTTTAAAAGTAAATAGCTAAGTAAAATAATTAAGTAGTTAATTAAAACACATTAAGGATGGCTTGATGGCAGGACAGGTGCTGCGTCACGGCTGCAGCATGTCAGTGTGATCCAGGACAAACACATCTGCATTAAGTGTTTGCAGCTCAGGGAGCTTAGGCTCAGACTCATTGAGCTAGAGGCTGAGATGCAGACACTGCGATGCATCAGGGAGGGGGAAAGTTACCTGGACACTTTGTGCCAGGAGATGGTCACACCCTTTAGCATAGGGTCATCTGATTTTGTCAATGGTCAGAGGCAGGAAGGTTTGACTGTGATTGAGGCAGGTAAGGGGACCCAGAGGGCAGGAGCCTCAGCTTTTGCAATTGTCCAACAGGTTTGAGGTTCTTTCAGTTTGTTTGGATAAGAGTGGGGTCTGCAGGGTAGATGAGCTGACTGACCATAGCACTATGGTACAGGGGGCCATTCAAGTGGGGAAAGCAAAAGGGAATGTGGTGGTAGTAAGGCACAGTATAGTGAGGAGGATTGACACAGTTTTCTGCAGCAAATAGCAAGAGTCCGAAAGGCTGTGTTGCCTGCCCAGTGCCAAGGTTTGGGCCATCCGCTCAGGGCTAGAGAGGAATATGGAGTGGGAGTGGGAGGATCCAGTTGTCGCACTCCATGTAGGTACCAACAACATAGGCGGGACAAAAAAGAGTTCTGTCGGAGGGTCATGAGGACTCGAAACGTCAACTCTTTTCTTCTCCGCCGATGCTGCCAGACCTGCTGAGTTTTTCCAGGTAATTCTGTTTTTGTTTTTGACAAAAAAAGAGGTTCTGCATAGTCAGTACGAGGAGCTAGGCACCAAATTAAGAAGCACAACCTCAAAAGTAATAATCCCTGGCGGACTGGTTACTGGCAGATGGTGAGTAAGGAGTCTTAATTTTTTTTAATCTTTTTGTAAAAATGTAGTGTTGTCTCTAGTTAGCATTTAACTAAAATCTACAGCTTAAATTCTAAGTTCCCAGCCTTAAGTGGGGTTTTATCAAGGTCTCCACTCCATAAGCAGTTGGGCTAAGTTAATTACAGCAGATGAAACTGGTTCCTCTGTAACTGGGTCAGCTTAGCCTTTGTTTTAGGAGCATATAAAGCCAACCAGGGGAGGCAGTGGCATAGTGGTATTGTCACTGACTAGCATGCAGAGACCGGCGCTCTGGTGAAATTTGAATTCAATAAAATTCTTGAATTAAAAGTCTGATTTTGACTATAGCCGATTATCGTAAAAACCCATCAGGTTCATTAATGCCCTTTAGGGAAGGAAATCTGCTGTCCTTACCTGGTATGGCCTACAGACCCATAGCAATGTGGTTAACACTTAAATGCCCTCTGCACAAGGGCAATTAGCCAGCAATGCCCACATCCCATGAATGAATAAAAAAAACCTTACTGCAACTTAAAATGTAGTGCTGGGAGTTAGGGGAGGAAGAGGAAGAGGTGCTCCTTTGCTTTTGGCAGTTGATAATGTGAGGGGAGCCAGGCCGGAGACCAGAGCAGGACTGGGAGCCAGCGTGAGAGGAGTGGCAGCCGAGTAAGTAGGACCAGGTAAGTATTTATACTGTCCAGTCTTTCAGGAAAATTAGTCTTTAGTTTAGATTAGTGTTTGAAGTATAAGTAGTAAGGTCCCTAGTATATATTTAATATTCCTTAAACTAGAGAAAGTGGAATTAAAGGGAGTAATTTAAGGGTAAGTCATGACAGGGCACTCAGTCACATGGAATGCTCCTCCTGTTCGATGTGGGAAGTCAGGGACACCAAGTGTCCAGGGCGACCAGATATGCAGAAAGTATTTCCAGCTGAAGCTACTTGAAATCCACATTTGGGAGCTGGAGCTATGGCTGAAATCACTGCGAAGTACCCGCAAGGATTAGCTCTTCGTGGATAGCATGTCCGGTGAGGTAATCACACCGCAGGTAAAGAGTGCACAGGCAGAAAGGGAATGGGTGACTGCCAGACAGAATAAAAGCACTAGCCAGGTAGTGCAGGAGACCCCTGGGTCCATCTCCCTCTCCAAAAGATTTTCCGTTTTGGATACCGCTGGGGGAGATGTTTTCTCAGGGGAATGCAGGGAGAACCAAGCCCATGGCACGAGTGGCTCAGCTGCATGGAAGGGGGGGAATGGCGGGAGAAAAAAAAAGTGGCTGAGCAATACTGATAGAGGACTCGATCGTAAGGGGAACTGATAGATGTTTCTGCAGTTGCAGATGTGAAACCAGGGTGGTATGTTGCCTCCCTGGTGCCAGGGTTAAGGGTGTCACTTGAGTGCCTGCAGGACATTCTGAAGGGGGAGGTTAACCAGCCAGAGGTTGTGGTTCATATCAGTACCAATAACAGGGTAAAAAGAGGGATGAGGTTCTGAAAGCAGACTATAATGAGTTAGAAAATAAATTAAAAAGCAGGACCTCAAAGGTAGTAATCTCAGGATTATTCCCAGTGCCACGTGCTAGTGAGATCAGGAGTAGGAGAATAGACTGGATGAATGTGTGGCTTGATAGATGGAGTAGGAGGGAGGGATTTAAATTCCTGAAGCATTGAGACTGATTCTGCGGAAGATGGTCCCTGTACAAGCTAGATGGGTTGCACCCCAGCAGGGCTGGGACCAATATCCTCGCAGGGGTATTTGCTAGAACTGTGGGGGAGGGTTTAAACTAGAGTGGCCGGGGGGCGGGGTGGGGGCGGGGGGGGACCGGACCTGAGTGGGGAGATACAAGAGATTGAAACAAAGGTAGAAATCAAAGCCAGAAAAGTCGAAAGCAAAAGTACAAGGTAAAGGAAACAAGGGCTAGCAGCAAATAGGGCCATAGTACAAAAAAGTGTAAAATGTTTAAAACAATGTGCACTGCATTCGCAATAAGGTAGACGAATTAAAAGCACAAACAGATGTAAACAGATACAATAAGATTGCAATTATGGAGACACAATTGGAGACATGGCTGCAGGGTGGCCAAGACTGGGAACTGAATATCCAAAGGTATCCAATATTTAGGAAGGACAGGCAAATAAGAAAAAGAGGTGGGGTGGCGTTGTTAGTTAAGGATAAAATCAGTGCAATAGTGAGGAAGGATATTGGCTCAGAAAATCTAGATGTAGAATCAGTCTGGGTAGAGCTAAGAAGCAACAAGGGGCAGAAAATATTAGTGAGAGTTGTTTATAGGCCTCCAAACAGTAGTGGTAGCTAGGGGGTGGCATTAAACAGGAAATTAGAAATGCACGTAACAAGGATGCTACAGTAATCATGGGTGACTTTAATCTACATGTAGACTGGGTAAACTAAATGAACAATAATACTGTGGCGGATGAATTTCTGCAGTGTGCACAAGATGGTTTTTTAGACCAGTATGTCGAGGAACCAACTAGGGAATAGGCTATCCTAGATTTGGTATTGTGCAATGAGAAGAATTTAAATCAATAATCTTGTTGTGCAGGGTCCTTTCAGGAACAGTGGCCATAACATGATAGAATTTTTCATTAGGATGGAAAGTAAAGTGGTCCAATCCAAAACAAGCTTCCTAAATCTAAACAAAGGAAACTACGGAGGTATGAGGGGAGAATTGGCTATAATGGATTAGGGAACTTATTATATGGCATGATGGTGGATAGGCAATGGCTAATGTTTAAGGAACGAATGCATGCATGCAACACTTGTACATTCCTTTCTGGAGCAAAAACACAACAGGAAAAGCGGCCCAACTATGGCAAATAAAATAAATTTTTGAATATGTAGCTAGCAGAATAGATAAGGGAGAACCATTGGATGTGATGTATTTGGATTTTCAGAAAGCTTTTGATAAAGTCCCACATAAGAGGTTAGTGTGTAAAATTAAAGCACATGGGATTGGGGTAATATATTGGCATGGATTGAGGATTGGTTAACAGACAGGAAACAGAGAGTATGAATAATGGGTCTTTTTCAGAGTGGCAGGTGGTGGGCTAGTGGGGTACTGCAGGAACCAGTGCTTAGGCCCCAGCTATTCACAATATATATCAATGATTTGAATGAGGGAACCGAATATAATATTTACAAGTTTGCTGAGGACACAAAACTAGGTAGGAATGTGAGTGGTGAGGAGGATGTTAAGAGACTTCAAGGTGATTTAGACAAGTTGAGTGAGTGAGCAAATGCATGGCAGATGCAGTATAACGTCGATAAGTGTGAAGTTATCCACTTCAGTAGGAAAAACAGAATGGCAGAGTATTATTAAAATGGTGATAGATTGGGAAATGTGGATGTACAAAGGAACCTGGGTGCCCTTGTACTAGTCAATAAAAGCAAGCATGCAGGGGCAGCAAGCAGTTAGGAAGGCAAATGATATGTTTGCCTTTATTGCAAGAGAATTTGAGTGCACGAAAAAGGATGCCTTACAGACCACACCAGGAGTATTTTGTGCGGTTTTCATCTCCTTACCTAAGGAAGGACATACTTGCCATAGCGGGAGTGCAGCAAAGGTTCACCAGACCGATTCCTGGGATGGCATTATTGTCATATGAGAAGAAATTAGGTCAACTAGGCCTGTATTCACTGGAGTTCAGAAGAATAAGAAATCTCATTGAAACGTATAAAATTCTGACAGGCCAGGACAGGCTGGATGCAGGGATGATGCCCCTCTGGCTGAGGGGTCTAGAACAAGGGACAGTCTCAGGATATTGGATAGGCCATTTAGGACTGAGATGCAGAAAAATTTCTTCACTCAGAGGGTGGTGAACCACAGAAGGCTGTGGTGGCCAAGTCACTGAATATATTTAAGAAGAGAATAGATCTAGACTCTAAAGACATCAAGGGATATGCGGAGAGAGCGGGAGTATGGTGTTGAGATAGAGGATCAGCCATGATCATATTGATTGGCGGAGCAGGCTCAAAGGGTCGAATGGCTTACTCCTGCTCCTATTTTTAATGTCTCTATTATCTGAGCCACGTGCATAATGGCATAGGCCAAATAAGATTCAAGAAATAAATGCATGGCTCAAAGACTGGTGTAGTAGAAGTGTGTTCCAGTTCATGGGGCACTGGTACTAGTATTAAGTAGGGGCTGTACTGTTGGGACTGTCTACACCTGAACCATGCTGGGGCCAGTGTTGTAGCGAGCCACGTAAGTAGGGAAGTAGAGAAATAGAGAGGATTTTAAAATAAATAGTGGAGGCAAGCAATCAAATTTGGGAAGATGTGGTAAATCAAAGAGTAGAGACAAGGCAAGAGAGGAAGGTACTGATATGGGAAATGATAAACTGAACGTGACAGGAAAGGATAGAGTACACAAATCTAAAGGCAAATCAGCAGATAAGACTAGAGGTTACAAAAATAATAAAAGGACCAAACTAAAGGCTCTGTACCTGAATGCACGTAACATTTGAAACAAAACAGATGAACTGATAACGCAAATAAAAATACATAATTACTATTGGATAGCCATTGCAGAGACATGGCTGTAGAGTGATGTAGATTGGGACCTGAATATTGAAGGGTACATGACATTGCGGAAGACCAAGAAGCTAGGTAAAAGGTAGAGGGGTGATTCTGTTAATTAATGATGGTATTAGCACAACAGAGATGGATGACTCAAGTTCAGGAAACCAGAATGGAGAAGCTGTTTGGGCAGAGATGAGGAATCATATAGGCAAGAAGTCACTTGTGGGAGTGGTGTACAAGACCACCCGGCAGGACAGAGTATAAAGGAAGAAATAATGGGAACTTATCAGGAAGGTATGGCAATAATCATGGGGGATTTTAATCCACATATAGACTGGAAAAATGAGATGGGCAAAGATAGCCGAGGTGAGGAGTTCATAGGATGTTTTCAGAATAGTTTCTTAGAACAGCATATTCTGGAGTCAACCAGTAGGCTATACTAGACCTGGTATTGTGCAACAAGATAGAAGTAAAGACACCCCTAGGTAGCAATCATAATATGATTGAATTTTACTTTCAGTTTGAGGTAGGGAAGACTGGGTCCAAGGCTAGTATTTTAAACTTAAATAAGGGCAATTATGAGGGCATGAAAGCAGAGCTGGCGAAAGTGGATTGGCAAATTAGGTTAAGGGATAGGTCAATTGAGATGCAGTGGCAGACATTTAAAGAGCTATTTCAGAATACACATCCTAGCAAGAAAAGTTCTAAGGGGAGGATTAAAATCAGTGATTAACTGAAAAAAAAATTAAAGATCGTATCAAACTTAAATAAAAAGCACATAATTGCTCAAAGACGGGTGGCAGGTCAGAAGATTGGGCAGAATATAAAAAACAAAGAATGACTAAAACATTAATAAGAAGGGAAAACTTAGAGTACGAGAGAAAGCTAGCTACAAATATATAAATAGATAGTAAGAGCTTCGATAGATATTTTAAAAAGAAAAGAGTTAACAAAGTGAGCGTTGATCCTATAGAAAGATGGGGGAATTAACAATGGAAAATAAGGAGATGGCAGATGAATTCAACAGGTATCTTGCTCTGGCCTTATCTATACAGGATACTGGCAACATTTCAGAAATAGCTGTAAATCAGGAAATGGGTGGGAGGACTCAGGAAAATGAAAATCAGCAGAGAGTGGTACTGAGCAAATTGGTGGAGCTGTGGGCTGACAAACCCCAGGTCCTGGTGGATTTCATCCTAGAAATGGCAAGTGAGATAGTTGACCTCTGATGCCCTACATCATATCAACAATTTTCAGTTCCCTGGCCCCAACCGCCTCCTCTTCACCATGGACGTCCAGTCCCTCTACACCTCCATCCCCCACCGGGATAGCCTAAGGGCTCTCCGCTTCTTCCTCAAACAGAGGCCCAAACAATCCCCATCCACCATTACTCTCCTCCATCTGGCTGAACTTGTTCCCACACTGAACAATTTCTCCTTAAACTCGTCTCACTTCCTCCAAATAAAAGGTGTGGCTTTGTGTACCCGCATGGGCCCCAGTTATGCCTGTCTCTTTATGGGGTACGTGGAACATTCCTGGTTCCAGTCCTACTCAGGTCCCCTCCCACTCTTTCTCCAGTACATCGATGACTGCTTCAGTGCCGCTTCATGCTCTCATCTGGATCTGGAAAAATTTATTAACTTTGCTTCCAATTTCCACCCCTCCATCATTTTCGCATGGTTCATCACTGACACTTCCCTCCATCATTTTCACATGGTCCATCTCTGACACTTCCCTTCCCTTCCTTGACCTCTCTGTCTCAATTTCTGGTGATAGACTGTTCGCCAATATTCATTACAAGCCTACTGACTCCCACAGCTACCTCGACTACAGCTCCTCACACCCCACTTCCTGTAAGGACTCCATCCCATTCTCTTAGTTCCTTCGCCTCTGTTCTGATGATGCCACTTTCCAAAACAGTTCCTCTGACATGTCTTCCTTCTTCCTTAACTGAGGTTTTCCACCCACAGTGGTTGACAGGGCTCTCAACCGTGTCCGGCCCATCTCCCGCGCATCCACCCTCACACCTTCCTCTCCCTCCCAGAACCATGATAGGGTCCCCCTTGTCCTCACTTATCACCCCACCAGCCTCCGCATTCAAAGGATCATCCTCCGCCATTTCTGCCAACTCCAGCATGATGCCACCACCAAACACATCTTCCCTTTACTCCCCCCCACCCCACCCCCCCCCGGCGACATTCCACAGGGATCATTCCCTCCGGGACACCCTGGTCCACTCCTCCATCACCCCCTACACCTCAACTCCCTCCCACAGCACCTTCCCATGCAACCGCAGAAGGTGCAACACCTGCCCCTTTACTACCCCCCTTCTCGCCGTCCAAGGGCCCAAACACTCCTTTCAAGTGAAGCAGCATTTCACTTGCACTTCCCTCAATTTAGTCTACTGCATTCGCTGCTCCCACTGCAGTTTCCTCTACAGTGGAGAGACCAAACGCAGACTGGGTGGCTGCTTTGCGGAACACCTTCAGTCTGTCCACAAGCATGATCCAGACCTCTCTGTCGCTTGCCATTTCAATACACCACCCTGCTCTCATGCCCACATGTCCATCCTTGGCCTGCTGCAATGTTCCAGTGACGCTCAATGCAAGGACTTAACATTGAGTTCAACAACTTCTGATCATGAAGTCTCTCCTCCATCCCCACCCCCTTTCTGATCCCCCTTTTTCCAATAATTTATAATTTAAATATATTTTTCTTTTCCCACCTATTAAGTTTATTTCGATCAATCGTTTTATCTCCACCTTTTAGCCCATTTCGATCCCTTCCCCCCACCCCACCCCCACTAGGGCCATCTGTTACTTGCTTGTCCTGCTTTCTACCCTTAAGGTCACCATTAGCACATCCTTTAGCTAATATCACCACCGTCAACACCCCTTTGTCCTTTTGTCTATGACATCTTTGGCAATCTCTTCTTTGCCTCCATCTATCACTGGCCCTCTATCCAGCACTACCTGTCCCACCCCCCTCAACCAGTTTATATTTCACCACATTTCTCTATTTCCTTAGTTCTGTTGAACAGTCATACGGACCCGAAACACTAACTGTATTCCTCTCCGCAGATGCTGTCAGGCCTGCCGAGTTTTTCCAGCTATTTTTGTTTTTGTTTCAGATTTCCAGCATCCGCAGTAGTTTGCTTTTATCTTGAGATAGTTGATGTGTTGGTTTTACTTTTCCCAAAAGTCCCTAGACTCGGGGAAGGTTCCATTGGATTGGAAAATAGTGAATTTGTATTCAAAAAAGGTGGAAGACAGAAAGTGGGACCTACAGGCCAGTTAGCTTTAATAGAAAGAATGTTAGAAACCGTAATTAAAGGCATTATAGCAAGGCACTTAAATAAATTCAAGATAATTAGGCAGAGTCAACATGGTAATGAGAGGGAAATCATATTCAATCAATTTATTGGAACTCTTTGAAGTAGCATGTGCTGTGGATGTACTGTACTTAGAATTCCAGAAGGCATTTGATAAGGTGCCACATCAAATATTGTGGAAAATAAAGGTTCATGTTGTAGCGGGTAACATATTGGCATGGATAGAAGATTCATTAGCTAACAGGAAACACTAGGCATAATTAGGTCATATATAACAAGCGGTGTACCACAGGGATTAGTGCTGAGATTTCTGAGATTGAGGCTTGGACTATAAACGACTTGGATGAAGGAACCAAAGGTATGGTTGCTAAATTTGCTGATGACACAGAGATAGATAGGAAAGTAAGTTGTGAAGAGGATATAAAGAATCTACAAAAGGGATATAGATAGGTTAAGTGAGTAGGCAAAGATCTGGCAAATAGAATATAACAACGTGGGAAAATGTGAAATGGTCCATTTTGGCAGGAAGAATACAAAAGAGGCATATTTTCTAAATATTGAGAGACTGCAGAGCTCTGAGATGAAGAGGGATCTGGGTGTCCTAGTGCATGAATTGCAAAAGGCTAGTATACAGTTACAGCAAGTAATTAGTAAAGCTAAGAGTGCGATTGTTTATTGGGAGGGGAATTGAATACAAAAGTAGAGATTATGCTTCAGTTATAGAGTACTGTGTACAGTATGGATCACCTTATTTAAGGAAGGATGTATATATGTTGCAAGCAATTCAGAGAAGGTTTACTAGACTAATAACTAGAATGGGTGGGTTGTCTTATAAGGAAAGATTGAACAGGCTAGGCTTGTATCCCTGGAGTTTAGATAAGTAAGAGGCAATTTGGTTGAAACATGCAAGATCCTGACGGGTCTTGACAGGATGGATGTGGAGACAATATTTCCTCTTGTGGGAGAATCTAGAACAGTCACTGTTTAAAAATAAGGAGTTGCCCATCTAAGACAAATTAATTTTTTTTTCCGAGGGTTGAGTGTCTTTGGAACTCTCTTCCTGAAAAGGTGATGGAAGCAGAGTCTTTGAATATTTTTCAGGCACATCTAGACAGATTCTTGATAAGCAAGGGGGTAAAAGGTTAAATCGGGGGTAAGTGGTAATATGGAGTCAAGGTTACAATCAGATCAGGCATAATCTTATTGAATAGCAGAGCAGGCTCAAGGCGCTGAGTGGCCTACTCCTGCTCCTAATTCATATGTTTGTATGTACATGCTGTGAACCTTAGTCTGCATGAGGGAACCTTTTGAAAGGGTAAGTCAAAAGATCCTCCTCATGCTTCTCTCCACCCACCACCCCCCTCCCCCACCACCCCAATTTTAAGGGACTGTTTTACCTGGTGCTCAGGTGTTTCAACAGACTAATGCATTTCTGAGCTCACAGCCAAGCCTTATGATGTATTTATGGTTCAGATCCAGGCATCCATTAGAGTTTGAAAACACATGAGCCACAGAGCTTGATTGACAGCTCTGGCTCTGTGATCTATGCTGACAATTACACAATGTTTATTATGAGAAAATAAGGTTTCAAGTGCTTGCAGTTTCTGCTATTGATACTTTAAAGGATCTGAACAATTGACATGTCAATTGGCCTGCAATAAAAAAGGCTTTTTTTTCAAAGAATGTTTTTTTAAGCATTTTTAAAAAACACAACCTACTCTCACTATACAGTGTATAGTGCGTGAATGGGCATGTAAGTGCCACAGCTTGCCATAGGGGGAATAAGGTGACATGGGGAATGTGTGGGAGCTGAGGGCTGGAGGGTCCTTCTGATTTTATTATAACTGCGACTAAGTCCCACAGCACCAAGGCAGGCCCTTTAAACAGCCCGTGGCTGCCTCTGAACTTTCTCCAGGGTTGGCTAGCCTGAATGTAGCCAGCACTCACTCCACTGCAATGAAAGTCCCATCCTTTCTGGCATTTTCTCTCAAGGTGGATGGGCCAAACCCAGGAATATTCCAGACTCCTGCTACCTGCCTCAAGAATGAAAATTGAGCCCTATGTCTTACTCTGATGCAAGAGTGCCCATAGAAGTGCGAGTGGATGTTAATCTTCTTGGAGCCATGCCTTATCAAAACAACAAACCAATTTCTTATGCAAGCAGGTCATTGTCAGAGACAGAAACAAGATGCTTACAAACAGAATCTTCACTAAGCAGAAGCCAATGTCAGCTAGAATCGATAGAATCACAGAAATATTTACAGCACAGAAGGCCATTTAGCCCACTGTGCCTGTGCCGGCTCTCCAAATGAGCAATGCTGTAGGATCATTCCCATGCCTTCTCCCCATAACCCTGCACATTCTTCTTTTTCAGAAAATAATGCCGCAGTTAAACCTGCTTCCACCACACTCTCAGCTAGCGCATTCCAGATCTTAACCACTCACTGCGTGATAAAGTGTTTCCTCATGTCTCCATTGCTTATGTTGCCAATTACCTTAAATCTGTGCCCCCTCATTCTGAATAGAATATCCACGCCGAGAGAGTGTGAAGGCTTCCGGTTAGCATCGCAAAGCACAGGAATCTAGACAACCAACTTATGCAAGCAGAGGCACTAATAGGGCTTCAAGAAGACCCTGTTACAAGGGCCCTCGGCATCTACATAGCAGCTTGTTATAGGGGGAATAAGGTGACATGGGGAATGTGTGGGAGCTGAGGGCTGGAGGGTCCTTCTGATTTTATTATAACTGCGACTAAGTCCCACAGCACCAAGGCAGGCCCTTTAAACAGCCCGTGGCTGCCTCTGAACTTTCTCCAGGGTTGGCTAGCCTGAATGTAGCCAGCACTCACTCCACTGCAATGAAAGTCCCATCCTTTCTGGCATTTTCTCTCAAGGTGGATGGGCCAAACCCAGGAAGAGCTGATCATGATCAAGGTGCAGGTAAAATTATGTTTGTGGTCTAGTTATGTGTAATGAAGAAGTTATCTAAGTATATTAATCAATTAGCCTAATGTTATATTCTACTTAACTGTAAATCAATGCCAGACACTGACTGAGGAGATGTGATTGTATCCTTACTTGACAAGTGAAATATACCAAATGGCCTAAGGCTATTTGCAAAGTTACACTAGTGTGGTTTAATTCTACAGCTTTTGCTGCAGTCAGTCAAGGATGAATGGACCTGTGTCTGGAACCATTAAAACCCCTAACAATTAACACATCAATATCAGAGGTTCAGAGGAGAGTTAAAGGCCCTGTTATGTAACAGAATAAATGCAAGGTTTCAAGCCTTCAGTTCTGTGTCCTAAATGAGTTTGGTCTTTAATATAGCATTAACTTGTGAAAAAAACAAAGCAGTCACATTCTCTCAAATTATATAACAGACCTATGTATTATTTTGGTTCTGTAAGCTTAAGAATTAAGCTATTTAATTAGTCTTGTAGCTATGCGGTTCTTTCCTTCTTGTGACTTATGAACAAGTATCAATTGAATGCATCCTGCTGTATTTTGTAGGTGTACCTTGCTACTCACCGTTACACACTAATTGCCTTTACACACTGATGTTATACATGCTACGTATAGATTTTATGTATAAAGTAACTCTGCAATTAGTCTTAAGGTTCTGTGCCACTTTGGCACACTTTTGTAATGTTTAACTAACGCAAACCAAGTAACAGCAATCACTACAAAACTCCACACCAGTGAAGTCCCATTCTCGGGACATTGCTGCAGGAGTTCCTCAGTGTACTGTCCAAGACCCAACCATCTTCAGCAGCTTCATCAATGACATTCCTTCCATCATAAAGTCAGAAGTGGGGATGTTCGCTGATGATTGTTCAGCACAATTCGCAACTCATCAGATACTGAAACAGTCCGTGTCCATATGCAGCAAGACCTGGACAACATTCAACCTTGGGTTGGTAAGTGGCAACTAACATTTGTTCCACTCCAGTACCAGGAAATTGCCATCTCCAACAAGATTCAATGACATTACCATGGCTGAATCTCCAACTAACATCTTGGGGGTTACCATTCACCAGAAACTGAACTGGACCAGCCATATAAACACTGTGGTTACAAGAGCTGGTCAGAGGCTGGGAATTCTGCAACGAGTAACTCACCTCTGATTCCACAAAGCATGTCCATCATCTACAGGACATAAGCCAGGATTGTGATGGAATACTCTTCACTTACCTGGATATGTGCAGCTTCAACAACACTCAAGGAGCTTGACACCATTCAGGACAAAGCAACCCACTTGTCTGGCGCCCCACCCACTACCTTCAATATCCACCCCTTCAACCACCAGAGCACAGTAACAGCAGCATGTACCATATACAAGATGCAGTGCAGCAACTCGCCAAGGATCGTTTGACAGCACCTTCCAAGCCCACAACCTTTGCTATCGAAAAGAACAAGGGCAGCAAATGCATGAGAACACCACTGCCTGCAAGTTCCCCTCCAAGCTACTCACCATTTTGACTGAGAACTGTATCGCCATTCCTTCACTATGGCCAGGTCAAAATACTGGAACTTCCTTCCTAACAGCACTGTGGGTATACCTACAACACATGGGCTGCAGTGGTTCTACAATCAAAGAAAGTTTACAGCACAGAAAGAGGCTACTTGGCCCATTGTCCCTGCACTGGCCAAAATCCCACTTTCCAGCATTTGGTCCATAGCCCAACACCTTTTAAAAGGAGTTGAGGGTTTCTGCCTCTACTACCTTTTCAGGTAGTGATTTCCTGACCCTACAACCCTCTGGGTGAAAACATTTTCCTCATCTCCCTCTGATCCTTTTACCAATCACTAAATCTATACCCTTAGTCACTGGCCCCACTGCTAAAGTAAATAGGCCCTTCCCATCCACTCTATCAAGGCTCCTCAAATTTTTGTACACCTCAATCAAATCTCCCTTCAGCCTCCTGTATCAAGGAGTGTAACCCCAGCCTATCCAATCTTTCCTCATAGCTGCAATTTTCCAGTGCAGACAACATCCTCAGAGAAGGCCACTCACCACCACCTTCTCAAGGGCAATTAGGGATCGGCAATAAATGCTGGCTCAGCCAGTGATACCCACATCCCATGAAAGAATAAATAAAGTAATTATTTCAGTTAATATACTGATAAGCACCTGCCTTAATCAGGATTCTACAGGTCATGCAATATTGATACTGTCATGCCCAGTTCAGGGATGTCATATTATGAACTTGCAGTCCATACTTCTAAAAATTGGACACAAACAAGCTGTAAAATGGCTGCTGCAAATCATGTGACTTTTAGCATTTGGATTACAGACAGTATCAAGCCTCTGGTGAATACCTAATTAAATATGGACATGGGTGAGGGTACCTTACAGCCATTTGTGGAATTCACACATCTCATTGTTTATGGATGGGACAACACCTAAAGGGTTACAAATTTCCAGACTCCCTGTCTCCATGATTCATACTGGACAAAGGGGAAAAATCAAAACTTAATGGTCACTATCAGCTTCCCATTGTAACACTATAGTCTCCCCCACCCAAATTAGACTAGATGGGTCTCAGAAGCATTAACCAGTGGTCATGTGATCAAAGCTAATTTCAGGAACTGCACCCTTATTACCCCAGGACCCAAAAGGTCCATCAGGGCTGTCAGTCATCAGCCAGTCTGAGAACCAAACTCTGAACCAACTGCAAGTCATCAAGCAACTAAAGTTTCAAAGTTCACCTGAGAACCAATCTCCTAGATATTCAACTACAAGAAATCTCGCAACCTGCTATGTAACCTGCGCTTTACAAGGCCTCACTTCAAATTTAAACCATTCAGCCCATTCAAAAAACCACAGGCCTGCAACGTGAAAGACTGCAAATCTGAATTACTGAATTAACTGTAATCTGTAAAAGTGCACTCTTTATTTGCATCTAATCTTTGTGTGTACTTGCGTGTGTGAGACCAAGTGTGTGACACTGAATTAATTCAGGGTAATTGAGAATAAAAAAACCTTGTTTATTTTAAATTATTCAACAGCAAGCTTTTGAGTTTAACTGGAAAACACACTTCAAGGCTAAGAAAAGACATATCTTTCCATACAAGACATACTGATTGCAGGTAGTAATAAAGCAAATACATTCTTGTCCATGCTAATGCCAATACATCAATTATACATTCAGGGATGATGAGCCTCAGAGTTAATCATTAGCACTTGACACTACATGCTCTCTTATCTCAAATACATGGACAAGAAGACTATCATAAGGTACATCAATATCTTAGTAGAAAGCGATTAATTTACTAAAAGAACAAAGAGGCACAATAATGAGGGACTGTTCTGCAAGTGATTGACACCTTAGGGAACCAGTCAGGAAATAACAGGAAATGACACCCATAGGTGACTGCCACCCTTAAGAAATCCGAGACTGACCACACAATACCTGAACCACAGACTGATCACACACTGATATAAAAACAAAAAAACTGCGGATGCTGGAAATCCAAAACAAAAACAGAATTACCTGGAAAAACTCAGCAGGTCTGGCAGCATCGGCGGAGAAGAAAAGAGTTGACGTTTCGAGTCCTCATGACCCTTCGACAGAACTAGTTCTGTCGAAGGGTCATGAGGACTCGAAACGTCAACTCTTTTCTTCTCCGCCGATGCTGCCAGACCTGCTGAGTTTTTCCAGGTAATTCTGTTTTTGTTCTGATCACACACTGCCTGAACCAGAGCCCAAGAACACCACTGATCACAAGCATGGGCAATTTTTCAGAAAAGGTTAAAAAGAGTCTGCAAGCCATGCAGAGTTTGCAAACTGAAGAATCACTCAGATAAGAAACTGCTTTCCAGTTGTGAACAGAGGACCACACAGAAGTGATTGAAGGAAGACCCAGGCAAAGAAACACAATACCCTGAACAATCCAATTCAAAGTGAGTTTTCTTAACTTCAGTTTTTTGTAGATAGCAGCTTGAGGCTTAGATGCTGGAGGCATTTCACACTTGTTAGATCTTAGAATGCCCAGCCCTACACACAGCCTTTGCTTCTTTATACATATTTGCCATTGTTTCACAATGTCTTTGGACTTTACCCCTCTAATAGTAAAAGTCTCACATAGTACCAATTTTACCAATAATCTTTAGGAAAAATAAACACTGTTTCTTAACTTCTCCTGGCTAGGTGAAACATTTCACACCCTCTTTTGAATTCAAGCTGGTCTGGTACATTTATGTATGAGTCAGTGCCTTGACAATTGAAAGATGATGTCTCGCTCTATGTCTTGGCACTGAATCAGGAGGCAAGAACCACAATAAGCCAGTATAGTCACTGCCTAACCAACACCAGACTATCACAGAGATAAAAACAAAAAAACTGCGGATGCTGGAAATCCAAAACAAAAACAGAATTACCTGGAAAAACTCAGCAGGTCTGGCAGAAGGGTCATGAGGACTCGAAACGTCAACTCTTTTCTTCTCCGCCGATGCTGCCAGACCTGCTGAGTTTTTCCAGGTAATTCTGTTTTTGTTACCAGACTATCACATATTACCCAAATAGTCAAAGCCTCAAAGGAGCGTGAAAGTGAGTGAATACTCTCAGAATTAAGCACCCAAAACTCACACAAATCGGCAACTCCAACGTGATGTTTCTTGAGACTTTTAAATCAGAATACTTGGTGTTCATAACAAAGGATCTCTGTCTTTCAGCCAACACTCACTTCAGGAAGGGAAAACCTCTCAGGGTGTGTGGGATCATAGCAGAACCTGCCAGCGACTCAAGACACTTTTAAAGATGACAGCTATCCTCTCTCTGCCAAGAAAGGTTAGCCAAGGTGCCCAGTAACGAGGTCCAGAAATCACTCACTGAGTGCCTGGACAAAGGGGACAGGGTCCCTCTTAAAGAGATAGTCGTGTTCATCCAAGCATGGGTGGATGGAATAAACTTAAGAGCTGAAGAGGTAAAAGACTTTTGACTTCACTGTGCTGTGAAATGTGACAAGGTTTTTCAGGAGTCAGAGAATTTAAAATGCTGGGTATGCAAGAAAATTCAGGAATTAAAAAGGGAGACTGAGCAGGCAACAAGAGCTACACCCTGATGAGGTGAGAGGTGGTGAGCTCTTTTTTGAGCAAAATCACAATCCAACTGCTTGTGTACCTGACCACAAAAAAGTCAAGATTGTGTAGCATGATATGGGACACCACCTAAGTATGCAGGTAGGCTGAAAAATGCAGTTCAAAAATGGGATAGTTCAAAGGTTGAGAAATACTTAGTGAAATGCATTGAAGAATGGATCTCAGACATGTGCAACTACTTGACAAACAGCATGGGATAAAATGGTTAACGTGGCCAGTTGAGTGAGGCATCATCTTTCAATCATCAAGGCACTGACACACACTCAGTATAGAAAGCAACATTAAAACAATCAGGATAGAATTAAACACTCTGATATCTGTCAAAGTGAGCAAAATTGAAGTAAAAGGGAGAAAAATTTGGCTTGGAATAATTAAGAGCTTGGGAGTGATAACACGAAGTAAGAAATTATCCACAAGATAGATACAGGTAAAGGTTGAGCTGGAAAATCTTTTAAGTCCAGCATGACCTATTATCTTAATGTTATTGAATGAGGTGATCTGCAGGTGGATAGTGTCAAACCAAGAAATACCAATCTAAATCAATTGTATTCAGGAATTACATTCAAGTTACAACAAATAGGGTATAATGGAATTTAGTAAAAATTCTATGTTTTTCATCATCAATATTCATCTGGGGTTATGGAAAGGAAACCAAAGTGTTTTTTTAAAAATTCTAAAAAAAATTTGTGCAGATTGCCCCACTCACAGGCCAGACAAAGGGAGAGTGGTCAAGAATAAGGTGATACAAGCAATGAGGAAATAAGATCTTGCTCTGTGAAAACTGAAGGTTCCAAGAATGGTTTTTAAAATCACACAAGTAATCCCCAGAAGAATTAATGAGTGGACTTAATTAATTAATGACATAGAAAATAGTCAAATTCCATACTTTGAATCATAGCATAATTAGCAAATGGTTTATGGGTTACTATCAGTAAAATATAATAATTTTCATCACGTTATTGGAATTTATTGTAGAGTAGTAGTGGGGTCTGTATCTATGGGGGTGTGTGTGTGTGACTTAATTGAATTAAAAGGCAGCTGATCTGAAGGCTTTAATGTAATAGGAGATAAGCTTGGTGTGAAATGTTAAGTAGGTAAACATAGGTGTAGAGGGAGCATTTGCATTTTTAAATAAACCAGGCTAGCTTGAATTCAAAAGAGGGTGTAAAATATTTCACCTAACCAGGAGAAGTTAAGAAACAGTGTGTTTATTTTTCCCCAAGATTATTGGTAAAATTGCTACTATGAGAGATTTTTATTATTAGAGAGGTAAAGTCAAAAGACATGGTGAAACAATAGGAATTTGCAAGTGTGTATAAAGGAGCAAAGGCTGTGTATAAGGATAGGCATTCTAAGATCTAACAAGTGTGAAACGCCTCCAGCATCTAAGCCTCAAGCTGCTAACTACAAAGAACTGAAGTTAAGAAAACTCACTTTGAATTGGATTGTTCAGGGTATCATGTTTCTTTGCCTGGGTCTTTTAAAATCTGTGTGTCTTACTGTTGCCTTAACAAAAGTAGAACTGGGAGTTAGATTAACTAGGGGATTTAGAAGTTATCATAGTAGTAATTTGTAGATCTATGTATGTACTTAAAATCATTTATTCTATTAATAAAGGTTTAATTTAGTTTTGTAAGAAACCTATAATAATCAATGGTTTTATTACTACTGAATTTAAGGCATGCATCTCGAAATTTATACAAATTGCAAAACACCGGTGGCAGTTATTTCAGGTTTCCCTTTGGGATTTGAGCAGCTCAGCATTTACCATTGGCTGTGCCATAACAGTTACAATGACACCAGTGGGGCCAGGGAACTTAGGTTCACACTTCGGGAAGTTGAATACATGGGAATATAGTACCTATAAAAGTCCTTTGGCTACCTCATTTATGAAAGGAAGCAGTGGGAGGTAAAGTAGGGTCAATAGGAATACTGGGTGGAAAGTACATCTTTTGCATCACCTCCTCTAATCTTAATTAAACAGTATGATATGTGGAACAGCCCCAATCACATAAATGGGATACTAAGGAACCAAACAGGCTGGCTTGTGGGTTTGTCTTGGATTCAGAGTCAGTCCTCTACAACATGGAATTGCTAAATTGGGGAGGGGGAGGGGGAGGGGGGGTAAAAATCAGTTGAGATATCTTCATCTTCAGACAGGCACCTATTGTGTAACATTCCACACCAAAAAGTCATTTGAGCATGGTGAGGATGGGTGTCCCATAAGTGAACCCCAGCTTCTGTTTCAAACCAATTTAGATCATGCAAAGAGGAGACAAACTATCAGGGTGTGGCTATTGGAAATTTACAATTGCAGCCATAGCTGTAACGTGGATAAAGGAATTATGATGAGGAATCAAATGTCCAGGAATTTTCATCAAGGTGGGGAGCTGTAGGTAAAATCATGTTTAACAATTAGTTTGTAGTCTAGTTATGTAATGTAGTCTAGTAATGATCAAATGATCAAAGCATATTAATCAATTAACCTATTATATTCTACTTAGCTGTAATAAATGCCAGACACTATTCCCATGTGACTGTGGAGATGTGGTTGTATCCTTACTTAACAAGTGAAATACACCACATGGTATGCTTGTATTGTTTAACTGTATAGCCTTTGCTGTGAAGTCAGTCAAGGTTGAATGGACCAGTGTCTGGAACCGTTAAACCCACTAGCAATGAGCACTCATCAGCTATCACTATCAAAGATTTGGAGGGGACGTAAAAAGCCCTAATATGTTTAAGAACAGCTGTAAGGTTTCAAACCTTCAGTTCCGAGTCCTAAATTAGTTTAGCTTTAATATAGCATTAATTTGTAATGCCTTAAAAACAAAGTAGTCACATTCTTAAAATATTATAACAGGCCAGTGTATCCCTTTGGTTCTGTAAGCTTAAGTTCTCTCTTTAATTAGTCTCCTAACAAAAATGAATGACAGGTGAAATGTTGGACCTGATGGTGCATAGAAGGAGCATAGAAGGAAGGTAAAGCAAATAGACCAATGATGGAAATATCAGGAATTTGGTGAAAAGGTCAAACAAAAAATATGTTGAAGAGAAGGGAGCGTAGTTAAAAAAAACTGAAGGAATGGAAAAATGTATAAACACAGACTCAATAACAATGACATTAGGGAAATTACAGGAGAGGTTGGGTATACATTTGCAGATGCAGTGCAAAACATGGGGAAGTTATAATAAAAAGGGACCAAATGTTTGCCCGATGGACAGAATACATACAAAACTTGTTTGAGGGCAACAGACGAGAAAAGCCAACAATTAAGAAAAACATGGATGGTCCAAAGATCAAGACGGACAAGTAAGAACAGCAATAGATAAGATGAAAAACAATAAAATCAAAGATCCAGACAAAATAATCACCAACAAGTTAAGAGTTTAAAAGACTTTGGAATAGACAAACTGACTTATCTTTAATGAGCTTTACAACATGGGAAAAATCCCAAAAGTCTTAAGTAAATCAATATTCCTTGTGCTCCCAAAAAAGCTCGGAGCAATTGAATTGAACTCCAATGCATCAATAGCCTGCTGAGTCATGTTCTAAGGTCATGCTTCGAGTACTAATGAATAAGTCCAGGAGCAAGATAAAACCAGGAATTCCAGTTCTTCAATGTGGTTTTGTAGAAGATAGAGGAACGTGAAATGCTATAACAGCCAGAGATGAAAAAAAAATATTCATGTGTTTTATTGATCATAGTAAGGCACTTGATAAGGTGAAACATGAAGAACTCATGAGCATGTTAGAGTCTCTTGACCTTGATGGCAAAGATCTTAAAGTGATAAGAAATCATTATTGGGAACAAATTGCAGCTTTAAAAGTTGAGAATGATTGAAGCGATTGCAAGAAGATTAAAATAGGAGTCAAACAAAGGTGTTTTCTCCCCAGATTTATTCAATTTGTGGATGAAAATATGCTCTTGGATTGTTAGTTGGAGGTTACAATTTTAATAGTAAGATATGCCAATGACAGTTCTTATTGCTGACTGATGAGAAACTGCAAAAGATTTTAGATAGTGAGTGAAAACAAGAAGAAAGAGATGAGCATAAATTGCAAGGAAACAAAATGTCCAGTTGTGTCCAAAAAGCAAACCATACCAGAGTGCAAGATCACAATGAAGAATGAAGGGGTGAAACAGACAAATTTTGTTACCTAGGAACTATGTTAACATCGAATGGAAAGTACGACCAAGAAATAAAACAAAGATTTGGAAAGGCCAAAGATGCATTTTGAGAAATGAAAAAGATTAGGATCAACTTAAAATTAGCCATGAAAACAAAGCTGTGAATCCTGGAATTCTACATCACACCAATTTTGACACACGGAAGTGAGTGTCAGAATGAGGACTCGAAACGTCAACTGTGCTCTTCTCCGCCAATGCTGCCAGACCTGCTGAGTTTTCCAGGTATTTCTGTTTCTGTTGTGAGTGTTGGGTGATCAGTGAAGCAAAGCAGAGATGAATTAAGGCTGCAGAGTTGTGGTTTGTGGATGAATAATGAAGATATCTTGGACAAGTCACACGACCAATGAAGAGGTGCAAATAAAATCTGAGACCAAACAATTCTGCTGACCAAGATCAGGAAGGAATTATTGGATTTTCTTGGGCACGTTATAAGAAATCATGATTTTAAAAATCTGATGCTGATGGGAAAGACCTATGGAAAAGAGATCGAGTTAGACAAAGAGTGATCTTATTAAAGAGCCTCAGAAGCTGGATGATTGTACCAAAGATGATCCACGCCTCTAAAGAAAGATTAACATGGAAGTCCATGGTCTCCAAAGCCCTGAGGCACCTGAAGAGAGAACGCTAGGTAGTCCTTTTGCTCTTGTTATTTATGAACATGTGTCAATTGAATGTATCCTGCTGTATTTCTAAGTGTATCGTGCTACCTCATCTTTATACACTAATTATCTTTATGCACTGATTTTAGACATGCTTTTATACATGCAATATATAAAATCTGTATGAAGTAACTTTGCAATTTTTGTGTAAATTTTAATCTTCTGAGCCACTTTGTACTCTTTTGTTATGTTGAATTAACCCAAACCAAGCACCTGCAATCACTACAAAATTCCACACCAGTGAAGTAGTTTATTCAGTCAACACTATCAGCCTACTAAAAGGGGCAGGAGAGAGAGCAGCGCGGAAAAAGAGTGAATAAAGAGCCGGGGAAGAGACAGAGGGCCCAAACAGCGATTCAAGCCAACGCCGAAAAAAGTGACATCACAGGAGAGCAGGCAGGTGATTGGTTGGTGAATATTTCAGCTTTTAGCTTTGTTTTAATTTAAATTAGCAGCTGAGTAACTATTACTTGTTGATTATTATTAAATTAGTAACTTGGGGATAGGGGGAAATTAAATAAATACTAAATGTTAAACAACAAAAAGAGCGAGAGTGGAGCGGCTGTAGGAAGAACGGGAGGAGTTTACTGTGAGGGAGCCAGTTCTCACCCAGGCACTGGAATTCGAAAGGACAAGGGAGCGAGCTGATTGGTCTGTAGTGGGTAAGCTTTTTCTTTCCGCCTGAAAGCAACATAACAGAAGGTAAGAGTCTTAGCACTTGTTTTAAGAAAAACTAAATAGTTGCTTTTAAATAGTTTTCTACTTGGCTTAAATTTAAGGAAACAGCCTTTTAATTAATAACAAACAAAAAGTGAGGCAAGGGAGCTCAGTCCCGTGTATTGGGAGGCCTGCAGCATGTGGGAATTCTTAGACACTCCTTGCAATCTGGATGACCTGGCAGGGGAGAGACCTCGATCGTATTTCTGCCAGGGAAAGATCAATGAGCAATGGCTATAACCAGTCGAACTCCTTACTATGGGGTACCTAACACCATTCGAGTCATGGTGAAGGGCAGCGAGGAAGGAACAGTAATGGATCGGACCTTCTTCACCAAGAGGATCCTTTTCAAGCTATGTGGTTTCGAGACTGCGGATATCTACTGCCTACAGGACTTCCCCAGCGCTGGATTTTTTGATGTGACGTTCAAGCAAGTGGCAGCGTGTGTCAAGCTCCTGAAGGTGTTTGAAGAGAAGAAAGACCTGCCAGAAATGAAGATCCTGACGGCGGAGCCGCTCTTTGCTCTGCCGTTGCAACGAGAACAGGTTGCGACGGTGCAACTTTACAACCCCTTCGTCCCTGTAGCTGACGTGCTCACCTTCCTTACCAGGTACTTCAATAAGGTTGGGAGCTGCACTGCGGTTAGAGATGATTTGGGGATCTGGACACGTAAACACCAAGTTAAAGTCACGCTCAAGGGAGCCATCTTCCACCCTCCTTCCAGATTCGCTATCGGGGGAAGCCGTGGGTACCTTGTCTACGCTGGGCAACCCAAACTTTGTCGCTCATGCAGCAAGTCTGGTCATGTGGCGACCAACTGCAGCGCCGTCCTCTGCAAGAACTGCAAACAGGAAGGGCACCAGACAAAAGACTGTAAACAGGCTAAGTGCTGCAACCTGTGTGGCGAGGCAAGTCACCTCTACAAGACCTGCCCCAAACGTTGCCATACTTATGCACAGGCAGCGAAAGCCAACGAGGGGGAAGCAGAAGAAATGTCTCGTGTCACTCCAACCACCAAGGCCCCCAGGGAGAACAACGGGACAAAGGAAGACACAGAGAAAGATAAGGTGGAGGAAAAGATGGGGGCAACAGACGGCCAATCAACAACACTGCCCCCTGAATCTCCCACTCCTCAAGAGAACGAATCAACGGAGGAGGAGGAGGCAGCAGTGGGAAAGCAGCAGGGGGAGTGGCAGCTGGTGGAGAGAGCCAAAAGAAAGAAGGGGCTAAAAAGAAACCAAGCCACTTTCCAGACAAGAGGCAAGAGGCGTCTCCCATTCGACACGGATAACAAGAGCAGCAGCTCTTCGGAAGAAGGGCCAGGGCGTTGCCGACAGAAGAAGCAGCAAAACGCTAGGGAGTTGGAGGGTGAGACACCTGAGCTCCAGAACATTGGAGACAATGAGGAGACCAGCGCACCCCAACTTTGCCCACAACCCAAAGAGGTCAGTGTACCACAGCCCCAGGAATCTGGGAGCAGTGAGGCGCTCAGCGCACCCCAGCTCCGGGAAGCCGGGCGCAGCAATACCCCAGAGGGGGAGCGGATTGGAGAAGCTTCTCCAACAGAGGACATTTCAAACCCCGCTCTCTGCACGGACCCTCAGATGCCACCCGAGCAGAACACCGCCAATGGGGAGGCTCAGGACGGTTTCTACAGCCCATCCAAAGTGAAGCAATTTGAGCACACTACGGGCATGAAGGAGCTGACCAAAGGTCTGGAACTCTGAGACAACAGTTTTGGTAAGACTAAATGCTTTAAAATGGGTTTAAAGATTGTATCCATAAATGTGCGTAGCATTAAATATACTACGCGATGTGTTGCGACCATGGACTACCTTGCCAAGGTCAAAGCTGACCTGTTGTTTCTGCAGAAGTGTGCGATACCGCACCTCAGCTCCTACAGGCAATGGTCACGATGGTGGTCCCATGGGCCATCGATCTGGTCGGGAGGAAAAGACTCTCGTTCCTCCGGCCTGGGGATTCTGCTGCGGGGAGGCAGCTTCACCGTCTCCCAGGTTAAGGAGGTGGTGGGCGGGCGCCTCCTCGTAGCAGACGTAATGTACAAGAATGCTCCACTCTGGTTAATTAACGTGTACGCCCCGTCACAAGGTGCTGAGCGGCTGGAGGTTTTTCAGCAGCTCCCACTGCTGCTGGCAACCTCCAGGCTAGTCATTCTGGGCGGTGACTTCAACTGCATCATCGATGCGGCTGGACGATCCAGCAGGGCCGACAGCAGATTGGACGCTACGTCCAGATCCCTGATGGAAACAGTAAAGGATGCCAAGCTGCACGACGCCTTCAGCAACCCTGCAGACGGAGCGCAGCGTAGATACACCTGGTCAAGGCCAGACGAGTCCGTCCGTTCCAGGATAGACTTCCTGTTTGTGTCCCGTGCATTCGCAGTCAGATCCACCGACATCAAGCCGGTGTTCTTCTCTGACCACTGCCTCCTACTGGCTGACTGTCACTTAGAGGAAGACCAGAGGGTTGGCAGGGGAGCACGGAAGCTAAACGTGCAACTGCTGACCCCAGAGAACATTGAGGAGCTCAAGAGGGATTACAAAGGTTGGAGAACCATGAAACCCCACTTTGAGTCACTGACACACTGGTGGGAAGCGATCAAGGGAAACATCAAGAGGTTTTTCATCCTCAAAGGCACCCAGAAAGCTAGAAAGGAACAGAGGGAAATGTCCCGACTCCAGAAAAACATGCAGAATCTGCTCCGGCTGCAGTCAATGGGGGTCGATGTCAAGGAGGAACTCCAAGAGGTGAAGAGCCAGCAAGCCTCGCCCTTTGCCTCGGAGGCCTCCAAGATCATCCTCCATTCCAGAGTCCACTCCGTGGAGCAGGATGAGACGTGCTCACGTTTCTTCTTCCAAAAGGTACACAGAGAGAGCTCTGTGATCAACAGCCTGAAGGAAGACGACGGCTCAGTAAAGTCATCACAGTCTGACATTTTGAGGATCAGCAAATCCTTTTATGCCGGATTGTATGACGTGAAGCCCACAGACAGCACGGCCTCCCAGTCCTTCCTGTCCTCTATCACGGAGGTCTTAGACGACAGTACACGGGAGATCCTCGACAAAGCGCTAACTCCTGACGAACTGACTGAGGCCCTTGAGTCCTTTGAGAAGAGTAAAACTCCTGGAAGCGACGGCTTGCCAGTGGAGTTGTGTTCGGCTGTGGGACTGGATCGGCCCGGACCTGCTAGAAGTGTATGAGAGTATGCTCCTGGCCGGCAGTATGTCAGAATCCATGAGGAAAGGCATTATCACCCTCATCTACAAGCACAAGGGGGAAAGGGAGGAAATTAGAAACTGGCGACCCATTTCACTGTTGAATGTGGATTATAAGATTCTGTCCAAGGTCATCGCCAATCGGGTCAAATCCGCTCTGGAATTGGTGATCCACCTTGACCAGACCTGCACTGTGCCGGGCCGGAAGATCTCTGACAGCCTCGCACTGCTCAGGGATACGATTGCCTATGTACAGGACAGGGGTGTGGATACCTGCCTCATCAGCCTGGATCAGGAAAAGGCCTTTGACAGAATATTGCACACCTACATGGTGGTTGTGCTCTCCAAAATGGGGTTTGGGGAGGCAATTCGCAATTGGATCCAACTGCTCTACACTAACATCAGTAGTGCAGTCTCTATCAATGGGTGGGAATCAGATAGCTTTCCTATTAAATCTGGAGTCAGGCAGGGCTGCCCCCTCTCCCCTGTCCTTTTTGTGTGTTGCATAGAACCCTTTGCTGAGTCCATCAGGAAGGATCCGGGCATAAGAGGAGTGACGATCCCAGGCAGTAGAGGCACTCAGGTCAAAGCCTCCCTGTACATGGACGATGTCGCTGTCTTCTGCTCGGATCCCCTGTCAGTGCACAGACTGATCCACATCTGCGACCAGTTCGAACTGGCCTCGGGAGCCAAGGTAAATCGTGGGAAGAGCGAGGCTATGTTCTTTGGGAACTGGGCTGACCGATCCTTTGTCCCCTTCACTGTCAGGGCTGACGGCCTGAAGGTGCTGGGGATATGGTTCGGAGGAACCAGGGCACGCGTTAGAAACTGGAAGGAGCGAGTGTCTATGGTGAAAAGGAAACTGGGCATGTGGGAGCGACATTCCCTTTCCATTGCGGGTAAGAACCCGGTCATCAGGTGTGAGGCACTCTCGCTGTTGCTGTACTTGGCGCAGGGCTGGCCCATTCCACACTCCTGTGTGGTGGCGATCACCCGAGCCATCTTCCACTTTATCTGGAGGACGAAAATGGATCGTGTCCGCAGGGACACGATGTACAAGCCTCTAGAAAAAGGGGGAAAAAACATGCCCAACATCGCCCTCATACTGATGGACACCTTTGTGAGCGGCTGCATCAAGCGGTGCGTAGACCCTCAGTATGCAAACACCAAGTGTCACTACATGCTGAGGTTCTACCTGTCCCCAGTGTTACGAAGGATGGGTCTGGCCACGCTGCCGCGGAACGCTCCAAGTAGTTGGACCGTGCCGTACCACCTGTCCCTCGTGGGAAAATTTATGCAGAGAAACACCTTTGACCACAAGTCCATCAGGCAGTGGTCAGCACGTAACGTCTTAAAGGCCCTGAGGGAAAAGGAGAGGGTGGATCCTGTGGGATGGTTCCCTGAGCAGACTGACAAAGTCATTTGACAGAATGCCTCATCGCCAGAACTTTCCAACAAGCATCAAGACATAGCTTGGCTGGTGGTGAGAAAGGTCCTCCCTGTAAGATCCTTCCTATATTCCAGGTGTCTCACCCCCTCTGTACGTTGCCCTCGAGGTGGCTGTGCTGGGGAAGAGACCGTTGTTCACCTCCTTGTGGATTGTGCCTTTGCAAAGAAGGTCTGGAGAGAGATGCAGTGGTTTCTGTCGAGGTTCATCCCGAGCAGTTCTGTGACACAGGACTCTGTGCTCTACGGGCTGTTCCCAGGGACACACACCGAGACAAACATCAACTGCAGCTGGAGGATCAACTCGGTGAAAGACGCTCTTTGGTCTGCCCGAAACTTGTTGGTCTTCCAGCGCTGAGTTGTCCCCGACTGAGTGTTGCAGACTGGCACTTTCCAAGGTCCAGGACTACGTGCTGAGGGACACAGTTAAGCTTGGGGCAGCCGCCACAAAGGCGCAATGGGGAAGGGTCGCTGTCTAAGACCTTTCTGCCATAGGGCACCGAGGGGCTGGGAACTGTTTAGAGCCCCTCGGGCTGTACAGATCAAAATGAATGTCTGCCAATGATTGTAATATTCATTGTCTGTATTGATACACCTTGTGAGTCATGTTGTAAAAGTTGAACCTGATTTTATTTTTGTAATGGTGATTTTGAAATGGTTCGAAATATTTTTGAAGATTTATGAATAAAGTATATTTTTGCAAAAAAAAAGACCAGGCAGGAGGCTGCCTCCTGTCCTGTTTGTGTGTTACATAGAACCCTTTGCTGAGTCCATCAGGAAGGATCCGGGCATAAGAGGAATAAAGATATCCCAGGCAGTGGAGGCACTCAGGTCAAAGCCTCCCTGTACTTGGGCAATGTCACTGCCTTCTGCTCAGATCTGCTGTCGGTGCGCAGACTGATTCACATCTGCGACCGGTTTGAACTGGCCTCGGGAGCCAAGGTAAATCTTGGGAAAAGCTAGGCCATGTTCTTTGGGAACTGGGCTGACCGATCATTTGTCCCCTTCACCGTCAGGGCTGACGGCTTGAAGGTGCTGGGGATATGGTTCGGAGGGACGGGGCATGCGTTAGAAACTGGAAAGAGTGAGTGTCTATGGTGCAAAGAAAACTGGGCATGTGGAAGCGACACTCCCTCTCCATTGGGGGTAAGAACCTGGTCATCAGGTGTGAGGCTCTCTCACTGCTGCTATAAGTGGCGCAGGTCTGGCCCATTCCAGACTCCTGCACGATGGCGATCACCCGAGCCATCTTTCGCTTTATCTGGAGGTCGAAAATGGATCGAGTCCACAGGGACGCGAAGTACAAGCCTCTAGATAAGGAGGGAGAAAAACTTGCCCAACGTTGCCCTCATGCTGATGGCCACCTTTGTGTGCGGCTGCATCAAGCTGTGCATAGACCCTCGGTACGCAAGCACCAAGTGACACTACATGCTGAAGTTCTACCTGTCTCCGGTGTTGCAAAGGATGGGTCTGGCCATGCTGCCGCGGAACGCTCCAAGTAATTGGACCGTGCTCTACCATTTGTCCTTCATGGAAATATTTATGCAGAGAAGCACCTTTGACCACAAGTCTATTAGGCAGCGGTCAGCACGTAACGTCTTAGAGGCCCTGCGGGAAAAGGAGGGTAGATCCTGTGGGATGGTTCCCCGAGCAGACTGTCAAAGTCATTTGACAGAATGCCTCATCGCCAGAACTTTCCAACAAGCACCAAGATGTAGCTTGGCTGGTGGTGAGAAAGGCCCTCCTCGTCAGATCCTTCCAACACAGCAGGTGCTCACCCCCTCTGCACATTACCCTCGAGGTAGCTGTGACGGGGACTAGACCGTTGTTCACCTCCTTGTGGATTGTGCCTTTGCAAAGAAGGTCTTGAGAGAGATGCGGTGGTTTCTGTCGAGGTTCATCCCGAGCAGTTCTATGACACAGGACTCTGTGCTTTATGGGCTGTTCCCAGGGACACACACAGAGACAAACATCAACTGCAGCTGGAGGATCGGTGAAAGACACTCTTTGGTCTGCCCGAAACTTGTTGGTCTTCCAGTGCAAAGAGTTGTCCCCGACTGAGTGTTGCCGACTGGCACATTCCAAAGTCCAGGACTATGTGCTGAGGGACACACTAAAGCTTGGGGCAGCTGCCGCAAAGGGGAAAGGTCGCTGTCTAAGACATTTTGGCCACTGTGTACCAAGGGGCTGGGAACTGTTGAGAGCCCTGCAGGCTGTACAGCTCACAATGAATGTATGTATTGAATACTAATTGTATTATAATTGTATTGAAGCACCTCAGAGTGCAACATGATGCAAGGTGATAACTCCAATGCCATTGTCTGTAATGACCATATTGAAATGATTGTAATATTCATTGATTGTATTGATGCTCCTCGTGATCCAGGTGTAAAAGTTGAATCTGATTGTGCTTTTTGTGATGGCGATTTTGAAATGTTTTGTAATGTTCTTCCAGATATTTTATGAATAAAGTATATTTTTCCAAAATAAAAAGACCAGGAAGTGCCACCGGCTTGACCAGCTTGAGCAACGGTTTCAGAGTTTGAACGTCTGTTGGAGACACAGCAGTGCATCTGCAAGGCTGAGGGTTACGTGGATAGCAGGTTTTTAGATGTGGTCATTCTGCAGTTTAAGGAAGTACAGTCAGAGAGGTAATGAGTGACCACCAGGCAAAAGGGTAGTCAGGAAAGCCCCAGAGTGCATTTCACTCAAGAACCATTTTTGTGTGTTGGAAAATGGTGAGGGTGAAGGTTCTTCTGGAGAGTGCAGCTACAGCCAAGTTCACAGCACTGTGAGTGGCTCAGCTGCACAAGGGGAGAGGAGTAAGAGTGTAAGAGCAATAGTGGTAGGAGACTCAATAGTGAGGGGTGCAGACAGGCGCTTCTGCGGCCATAGATGTGACTCCAGGATGATGCGTTGCCTCCCTGGTGCCAGGGTCAAGGATGTCACAGAACAGCTGCAGGGCATTCTGAAGGGGGAGGGCGAACAGTCAGAGGTCGTGATTCAAATTGATACCAATGACATAGGTAGAGAGGGATGAGATCCTGCAACAAGAATTTAGGGAGCTGGGTAGCAGATTAAAAAACAGGGCCTCAAAGGTTGTAATCGCTGGTTTACTCCCTGTGCCACTTGTTGGTGAGTATAGTAATAGGAGGATAGAGAGGATGAATGCATGGCTGAAGAAATGGTGCAAGATAGAGGGCTTTAGTTTCCTGGATCACTGGGTCTGTTTCTGGCGAAGGTGGGACCTGTACAAGTCCGACAGGTTGCACCTGAACTGGATCAGGACCAACATCCTTGCTGGGAGGTTTGTTAGTGCTGTTGGGGTGGGGGGGGGGTTTAAACTAATTTGGCAGGGGGATGAGATATAGAGTGGAGGTGCAGCAGGGGGTGATGCACAGCCAAGTGTAGAAGAGAGAAACTAAGTCAGTCTTGAAGGCAGAGCAAATATAGACCTGGCAAGGCACAAGGGACAATAATGCAAGGCTGGATTGCATCGATTTTAACACAAAGAGTCTTACAAGTAAGGCAGATGAATTGAGGGCATTGATTAACACGTGGGAATATGATATTGTTACTATCACAGAGACATGGTTGAGGGAAGGGCAAGATTGGCAGCTCAATATTCCAAGGTATAGAATCTTCAGGCGTGACAGGGTGGGGAATGTAAAAGATGAAGTGGCATTGCACTATTGATCGAGGAGTTAATTACCTCAGTAAGGAGGGATTGTATCTTAGATGGTTCCTCAAATGAGGCCATATGGGTAGAACTTAAAAACAAAAAGGGCGAAATCACTTTACTGGGAGTGTACAATAAGCTCCAAACAGTCAGGGGGTAATAGAGGAGCAGATAAGTAGGTAAATATCAGAGAAGTGTAAAAATAATAAGGTAATAATAGTAGGGGGTTTCAGCTTCCTCAATATTAACTGGAATAGTTTTAGTGTGAAAGGCTTAGAGGGGGCAGAGTTCTTAAAATGCATCCAGGAGGGCTTTTTGAGCCAACATGCAGAAAGTCCTACCAGAGAAGGGGCGGTACTGGACCTAATCTTAGGGAACGAAGCCGGGCAAGTGGTAGAAATGTCAGTGGGGGAGCATTTCGGGGATAGTGACCATAGTAAGATTTAAGGTAGTTATGGATAAGGACAAAGATGGACTGGAAATAAAGGTCCTGAATTGGGGGAAGGCCAACTTCAATATGATAAGACAGGATCTGGCCAAAGTGGACTGGGAGCAGCTACTTGTAGGAAAGTCTACATCAGACCAGTGGGAGTCATCCAAAAAGGAAATAGTGAGAGTTCAGGGCCAACATGTTCCCGTAAAGGTGAACAGTGGGACCAACAAGTCCAGGGAACCCTGGATGTCAAGGAATATAGAGAATTGAATAAGTGGGGAAAAAAAGGACACTTATGGAAGATAGCCCTGCTGAAGCCAGCTGAAAACAGCAGAAGCCCTAGGGGAGTATAGCAATGTAAGGAGGCACTTAAAGTAAAGTAATTAGGAGAGTGATGAGGGGGCATGAAAAAAAACTGGCGGCCAAGATAAAGGAAAATCCCAAGAAATTTACAAATATATTAAGGGCAAGAGTATAATCAGGGAAAGTGTAGTGGCAATCTGTGCATGGAGTCAGAGGATATAGGTGAAGATCTAAATGATTACTTTTCAGCTGTGTTCACAATGGAGAAGGATGATGTAGGTGCAGAAATCAGGGAGGGGGACTTGTAATATACGTGAACATATTGAAAGGGAGGAGGTATTAGCGGTTTTAGCAGGCTTAAATATGGAAAAATCCCCAGGCACAGATGAGATGTATCCCAGACTGCTATGTGAGGCAAGGGAGGAGATTGCAGGGGCTTTGACACTAATTTTCAAATCCTCTCTGGCCACAGTAGAGGTTCCAGAGGACTGAAGGATAGCCAATGTGGTACCACTATTCAAGAAGGGCAGTCGGGCTAAACCAGATAATTACAGGCCAGTGAATCTAACATTAGTTGTAGGGAAATTATTGGAAAAGATTCTGAGGGGCAGGATTAATCTCCACTTGGAGAGGCAGGGATTAATCAGGGATAGTCAGCATGGCTTTGTCAGGAGGAGGGCATTTCTAACAAACGTGATTGCATTTTTTGAGGAGGTGATTAGTTGTATAGATGAGGGTAGTGTAGTTGTAGTCCACATGGACTTCAGTAAGGCTTTTGTCAAGGTCCCGCAAGGGAGATTGATCAAGGTGGTAAGAGCTCATGGGATACAGGACAATTTGGCAAATCGGATCCAAAATTGACTTAGTGGCAGGAGGCAGAGGGTGATGGTCAAAAGTTGTTTTTGTAATTGGAAGCTTATGACGAGTGGGGTACTGCAGGGATTGGTGCTGGGTCCCTTACTGTTTGTAGTGTAAATTAATGATTTAAGCATGAATATCGGAGGTATGATCAGTAAGGTAGCAGATGACACGAAAATTGGTGATGTTGTAAATAGTGAGGAGGAAGGCCTTAGATCACAGACGATATTGATGAGCTGGTAAGATGGGCAGGGCAGTGGCAAATGGAATTTAATCCTGAGAAGTGTGAGGTGATGCATTTTGAGAGGACTAATACGGCAAGGGAATACATAATGAATGATACAGAAGATCAGAGGGACCTATTTGTCCCACCACCGCCCCCCCCCCCACCTTAAACCAGCTTATATTTCACCTCTCTTCTATTTTTACTTAGTTCTGTTGAAGAGTCATTCAGACTCGAAACGTTAACCGTGTTCTTCTCCACTGATGCTGCCAGACTTGCTGAGTTTTTCCAGGTATTTTTGTTTTGGATTTCCAGCATCCACAGTTATTTGCTTTTATCAGAGGGACCTTGATGTATATGTCCATAGACCCCTGAAGGCAGCAGCACAGGTAGATAAGATAGTTAAGGCAGCATTTGGGATACTTGCCTTTATTAGTCAAGGCATAGAATATAAGAACAGGGGGGGTTATGTTGGAGCTGTATAAAATGCTAGTTAAGCCACACCCGGAGTACTGTGTGAAGTTCAGGTCGCCACACTATAGGAGGGATGTGATTGCACTGGAAAGGGTGCAGAGGAGATTCACCAGGATATTGCCTGGGCTGGAGCATTTCAGTTATGAAGAGAGACTGAGTAGGCCTGGGTTGTTTTCCTTAGAGCAGAGAGGGCTGAGGGGGGACCTGATAGAGGTATACAAAATTATGAGGGGCATAGATAGGGTAGATAGGAAGAAATTTTCCCCTTAGCGGAGGTGTCAATAACCAGGGGGCATAAAAGTAAGAGGTAGGAGGTTTAGAGGGGATTTGAGGAAATATTTTTCACTTGGAAGGTGGTTGGAATCTGGAACACACTGCCTAAGGGGGTGATAGAGGCAGGAACCCTCACAACGTATAAGTAGCATTTAGATGAGAATTTGAAACATCATAGCACACAGGGCTATGGGCCAAGTGCTGGAAAACAGAATTAGAATACGTCGGTGTTTGATGGCTGGCACGGACACAATGAGCAATCTCCTGTTTCTATGCTGTATAGCTCTATAACACTGATAAGTACCTGTCTTAGTAAGAATTCTACAGGACATTCAATATTGATACGATACATCATTTAACCATTCGGGGGTGATGAACGTCAGAGTTCATCATTAGCATCTGGCACCACACAGTCTCCTTGTCAACTTGAGATAAGATAGCATCATAAAGCACCTCAACACCTTAGTAGAAAGCCATTAAATTTAATGGAAGAACAAAGAGGCACAATAATGACGGAGTGTTCCGTAAGTGACTGACAACTTAGGGAACCAGACAGGAAATAACAGGGTGAGGTGACATCCGTAGGTGACAGTACCCCTTTAGAAACCAGTGACTGATCACACTTCCCAATCCAGAGCCCAAGAACACCACTGATTATGAGAATGGCAGTGAATCAGAAAGGGTTAAAAAGCACTAGCTTTTAACACAAAGGCATGCAGAGACTGCAAACTGAAGAATCAGAGATAAGAATAAAAATATGTCGAAAAATTCAGCAGGTCTGGCAGCATCTGCGGAGAGGAACACAGTTAACGTTTCGAGTTCTTATAACTCTTCAACAGAACTAAGTAAAAATAGAAATGAAGTGAAATATAAGATGGCTTGGTGGGAACGGGAGAGCTGGATAGAGGACCAGTGGTAGGTGGAGATAGCCAAAAGATGTCATAGACAAAAGGACAAAGAGGTGTTGACGGTTGTGATATTATCTAAGGAACGTGCTAATTAAAAGGTAGAAAGCAGGACAAGCAAGATAGATAGCCCTAGTGGGGGTGGAGTGAAGTGAAGGGAAGGAATCGAAATAGGCTAAAAAGGTAGAGATAAAACAATGGATGGAAATACATTTAAAAATAATAGAAATGGTGGGAAAAGAAAAATCTATATAAATTATTGGGGAAAAATAAGAAAAAAAGGGTGGGAAATTGGAAATGGGTTGGGGATGGAGGAGAGAGTTCATGATGTAAAATTGCTGAACTCAATATTCAGTCTGGAAGGCTGTAAAGTGCCTAGTCGGAAGATGAGGTGCTGTTCCTCCAGTTTGCGTTGAGCTTCACTGGAACATTGCAGCAGGCCAAGGACGCACATGTGGGCATGAAAGCAGGGTGGAGTGTTGAAATGGCAAGTGATAGGGAGATCTGGGGCATGCTTGTGGGAGCGGGTTGAGGTGTAGGGGGTGATGGAGGAGTGGACCAGGGTGTCCCAGAGGGAACGATCCCTGCGGAATGCCGCCAGAGGTGGGGTGAAGGGAAGATGTGTTTGGTGGTGACATCATGCTGGAGTTGGCAGAAATGGCAGAGGATGATCCTTTGAATGTGGAGGCTGGTGGGGTGATAAGTGAGGACAAGGAGGATCCTATCATGGTTCTGGGAGGGAGAGGAAGGTGTGAGAGCGGATGCGCAGGAGATAGGCCAGACAGGGTTGAGGGCCCTGTCAACCACCATGGGTGGAAAACCTCGGTTAAGGAAGAAGGAAGACATGTCAGAGGAACTGTTCTGGAAAGTGGCATCATCAGAACAGATGAGACAGAGGCGAAGGAACTAAGAGAATGGGATGGAGTCCTTACAGGAAGTGGGGTGTGAGGAGCTGTAGTTGAGTTAGCTGTGGGAGTCGGTAGGCTTGTAATGAATATTGGTGGACAGTCTATCACCAGAACTTGACAGAGAGGTCAAGGAAGTTTCAGAGATGGACCATGTGAAAATGATGGAGGGGTGGAAATTGGAAGCAAAATTAATAAATTTTACCAGATCCAGACGAGAACATGAAGCAGCACCGAAGCAATCATCGATGTACCAGAGAAAGAGTTGTGGGAGGGGGCCGGAGTAGGACTGGAACAAGGAATGTTCCACATACCCCATAAAGAGACAGGCATAACTGGGACCCATGCGGGTACCCATAGCCACACCTTTTATTTGGAGGAAGCGAGAGAAATTTAAGGAGAAATTGTTCAGTGTGAGAACACATTCAGCCAGACAGAGGAGAGTAGTGGTGGATGGGGATTGTTCAGGCCTCTGTTCGAGGAAGAAGCGGAGAGCCATCAGACCATCCCGGTGGGAGATGGAGATGTAGAGGGATTGGATGCCCATGGTGAAGCGGAGGTGGTTGGGGCCAGGGAACTGGAAATTGTTGATATTAGTTTCATACCTTTACGCCCTCATCTCAGTAAATTTCGGCTTCGGCACGATGCTGAACTCTTCTTCCACCGCCTTCGTCTCCATGCTCACTTCTTTGGGCAGGAGTCCTCTCCCCGTTCAACGGATCCTTTTGCCTGCCTCCAATATTCTCCCTCCACCTGGATCCCTCCCTCTGGATTCTTAACTTCTCTTGATCTTTTCATTGAGAACTGTCGGCGTGACATTAGTTGTCTCAATTTCTCTGCTCCTCTCACCCATTCTATCCTGTGTCTCTCTGAATTAGCTGCACTCCATTCTCTCAGGTCCAACCCTAACTTTGTCATCAAATCCGCTGACAAGGGTAGTGCTGTTGTTGTCTGGTGCACTGACCTCTACCTCGCAGAGGCTGAGTGTCAACTCACAGACACTTCCTCCTACCTCTCCCTGGACCATGACCCCACCTGTGAAAATCAAGCCGTTGTTTCCAGGACTGTCCCTGACCTCATCTCCTCTGGTGATCTTTCTTCTACAGCTTCCAACCTGATAGTCTCCCAACATCGGACAGCCCGCTTCTACCTTCTACCCAAAATCCACAAACAGGACTGTCCCAGCAGACCGATCGTGTCAGCCTGTTCCTGCCCCACAGAATTCATTTCTTGCTATCTTGACTCCATTCTCTCTCCCTTTGTCCAGTCCCTTCCCACCTACATCCGTGATTCTTCTGACACCCAACATCATATCAACAATTTCCAGTTCCCTGGCCCCAACCGCCTCCTCTTCACCATGGACGTCCAATCCCTCTACACCTTCATCCCCCACCGGGGTTGTCTGATGGCTCTCCGCTTCTTCCTCAAACAGAGGCCCAAACAATCCCCATCCACTACTACTCTCCTCCGTCTGGATGAACTTGTTCTCACACTGAACAATTTCTCCTTAAACTCCTCTCACTTCCTCCAAATAAAAGGTGTAGGTGTGGCTATGGGTACCCACATGGGCCCCAGTTATGCCTGTCTCTTTATGGGGTATGTGGAACATTCCTTGTTCCAATCCTACTCCGGCCCCCTCCCACAACTCTTTCTCCAGTACATCGATAATTGCTTGTGTTGCTTCATGCTCTCGTTGGGACCTGAAAAAAAACTTATTAATTTTGCTTCCAATTTCCACCCCTCCATCATTTTCACATGGTCCATCTCTGACACTTCCCTTCCCTTCCTTGACCTCTGTCTCAATTTCTGGTGATAGACTGTCCATCAATATTCAGTACAAGCCTACCGACTCCCACAGCTACCTCAACTACAGCTCCTCACACCCCACTTCCTGTAAGGACTCCACCACATTCTCTCAGTTCCTTCGCTCTGTCGCATCTGTTCTGATAATACCACTTTCCAAAACAGTTCCTCTGACATGTCTTCCTTCTTCCTTAACCAAGGTTTTACACCCACGGAAGTTGACAGGGCTCTCAACCGTGTCCGGCTTATGTCCTGCGCATCCGCTCTCACACCTTCCTCTCCCTCCCAGAACCATGATAGGGTCCCCCTTGTCCTCACTTTATCACCCCACCAGCCTCCGCATTCAAAGGATCATCCTCCGCCATTTCCGTCAACTCCAGCATGATGCCACCACCAAACACATCTTCCCTTCACCCCCCCCTCTGGCGGCATTCCGCTGGGATCGTTCCCTCTGGGACACCCTGGTCCACTCCTCCATTACCCCCTGCACCTCAACCCCCTCCCACGGCACCTTCCCATGCAACCGCAGAAGGTGCAACACTTGCCCCTTTACTTCCCCTCTCCACACCGTCCAAGGGCCCAAACACTCCTTTCAAGTGAAGCAGCATTTCACTTGCACTTCCCTCAATTTAGTCTACTGCATTCGTTGCTCCCAATGCAGTTTCCTCTACATTGGAAAGACCAAACGCAGACTGGATGACCGCTTTGCAGAACACCTTCGTTCTGTCCGCAAGCATTACCCAGACCTTCCTATCGCTTGCCATTTCAACACTCCACCCTGCTCTCATGCTCACATGTCAGTCCTTGGCCTGCTGCATTGTTCCAATGAAGCTCAATGCAAACTGGAGGAACAGCACCTCATCTTCCAACTAGGCACTTTACAGCCTTCTGGACTGAATATTGAGTTCAACAATTTTAGATCATGAACTCTCTCTTCCATCCCCACCCATTTCCGATCCCTCCCTTTTTTTCCCCCAATAATTTATATAGCTTTTTCTTTTCCCACCTATTTCCATTATTTTTAAATGTATTTCCATCCATTGTTTATCTCTACCTTTTAGCTTATTTCGATCCCTTCCCTTCACCCACCTCACCCCCAATAGGGCTATCTGTACCTTGCTTGTCCTGCTTTCTACCCTTAAATAGTACATTCCTTAGATAATATCACAACCATCAACACCTCTGTCCTTTTGTCTATCTCCACCTATCACTGGCCCTCTATCCAGCTGTACCCCCACCCCCACAACACCCCCCCCCACCCCTTCCCCTTAAGCCAGCTTATATTTCACCTCTTTTCTACTTTTACTTAGTTCTGTTAAAGAGTCATATGGACTCGAAACGTTAACTGCGTTCCTCTCCGCAGATGCTGCCCGACCTGCTGAGTTTTTCCAGGTATTTTTATTTTTGTTTTGGTTTTCCAGCATCCGCAGTTTTTTGCTTTTAATCAGAGATAAGAGACTGTTTGCCAGCTGTGAACAGAGGGCCACAGAAGTGAGAGAGAAGGCGTGTCGACTTGCGTCCTAGGCTGATTCAGGAGGCAAGGGCCACATTAAGCCAATAAAATCGCTGCTTAACCGTGTTATGTATTATCTTGTGTCACAACAAACATTTCCCGATATTACCACACCAATTGCTTCTTACCTGATCGTCAGTCTCAAGGGGACAAATTTTATTAAGTAAGTAAAGACTCTCAGAATTAGTGTTTAAATATCCAAAACACGTACAACAGGTAGACCACGAAGAACAGCAAAGAGATCGAAGAGAAAAGGATAAAGGTACCATGTAGGAGTGAACAACACAGGTGTAATAAAACAGATGGGCAGCTAAATACACAGCGCTGAAAGGAACCCACCTATTATATGAAACAGACAAGAGAAAACTGGCCAGACAGATCATGAGAGTGCCATGCACCTTGGTGTGCCCCTCAGCAATGGAGGGGCTGGAATCCTGTTTCAAATCCAAACTAGCAATCCCAAATAATAACAAATCTGCCAAACACATAGGTGAAAGGAATATAACTCCCTAGTGAAGCCGACTGAGAAAGAGGAAATAGAACTGGCACTCAAAGACATGGATATCAGAAGCATGGCTGGGCCCAACAGCACAAGTAACTCTTTCAAGTACAAACACATTTCCATCTGTTCCTATTCAGATGAAGTTACATTGTTTTTCATAGTTTGCCATTGTGAGATTTGAACTCTTGATACTCTTTTGAGTACCCTAGCATCTCTTTCTTTTGTAACTCTTTCGAGTACAAACCCGTTTCCATCTGTTTCAGATGAAGTTACATTGTTTCATAGTTTGCCATGGTGGGATTTGAACTCTTGATCTTGGAGTTACAAACCCAGTACCATAACCACTTGGCTATTTAGGCCAAGCACCCAACAGCACAAGTATTGATGCCATCCATGACATTAATTAGGAAGATGACACCTGGTTTCACTCTTCTTACACTGGCTTAAATCAGGTACCACACCAGAAATCCTGAACCATTCTGATCCCCAAAAGAAAATGCCTGAAGAGCACTGACAACTGGCAGCCAATTGCCATCAGTCCAATACTGCAGCAACTTTTCACTAAGATCATGGCAGAGAGGTTAAGCAAAGTAGTCAAAATCAACCCCCATCAGAAGGGGTTCTTAGCCACCACCCCTGGCTGTAATTAAAACACAGCCATCTTGCAAAGCTTCTTCAAAGGGGCTAAGAAAAGCAGCAAAGAGCTGGCAGTTGTCTTTTGGACTTTGCCAAAGCACTTGATTCCATCGGTCAAAAAATTCTCACCAAAGTTCTGGACAGGATGGATTGACCCAGAGATTTTATCCACCTAGTTGAAGATCTGTATACTGACAGCACCACAGTGATTGAGGGTGATAAGACTCAACCCGCACCAATAAACATCAGGAGGGGCATCATGCAGGGTGCCCCTCCCCGCAGCCCCATCTCCAATTCTATTTAACATTGCAACGGACCCATTAATGTGTTCATTAGAAAGGGCTAGTATGGGTGAGAATACATCTGCATGGGAA
Source organism: Carcharodon carcharias (assembly GCF_017639515.1). NCBI lineage: Eukaryota > Metazoa > Chordata > Chondrichthyes > Lamniformes > Lamnidae > Carcharodon > Carcharodon carcharias. The sequence goes on from NC_054479.1 coordinate 70,738,980, forward strand.
GCTGGTCAACTGCTTATCACTGGCCTTCTCAGATGACATAGCTGTCCTTAGTGACTCTCACTTGGGGACTTGAGGGCCATCTAGTTGTTTTGCAAAGGGAAAGGACTGGAAATTAACATCTCAAAAGCTACAGGATTCCACTTCAGCACGAAGGGAAGACCTTTTATATACAACCACATGGAGAACTAGCAGTTATGAGATGGTCCAGTGTGCTGCATATCACACCATATAAATCCATGGGCAGACATCAGAGGATCAATGGGGGCCCTAATTCAAGTCATGGATTGAGAGTCTGAGAGCCACAAACCAAACCCACTACAAAGAATTAAGATCCTAAATATTGTATTATTGCACAGACCACAGAAAGGCACTATACCTTTTAATACAGCTAGATGACATCATAACATGTGACGCTCTAAGAGTGTCATCCTATTCTCTGTACCTTCCATTCGTTGACAGTTGGTCTGTTAGCAAGCAACCTGTGAGCTAATCAGCCAATCAACTGTGTGTGTCATGTAATAGTAATTTCTGTAAGAATATAATCCAAACTGTATAGACAAGTCTGAGATGTCATGTTAGTGTGCAGAGTCATTAATAAACTTGTAGATATTCTGACTCAGTACGAACCTGACTCTTTGTAGTTTGTGTTACGTGGGTTAACATGTAGAAAACCACGAAGCACATCATTTGGCAGCAAGCAATCACATCATGGTGGCAGTAGTGGTAGCAAGCGTGTACTAGAAGACAGTGACAGCAAGCAGGGACTAGAAGCTGGCAGCAAGTTGGTACCGAAGTGGCAGTTGTGAAAAGTTTTTTTTTCCCCAACAGTCATTCTTTGTCACCTGAGTTCAGAGTTGAAGTCATATTTTAACAACCAAGACTGAAGGCTAACATTGTACTGAAGCAAGAAACAGTTGAGTACCCTCTCTCAAAAAACAGGAGGCCACAGTGTGTCCGATTTATAGAAAGGAAGGGAGTTCACAAGAGGCCCAAGAAAGCTCAGATTCAGAAAAACGATTCCCGAGCGGAATATAGATTAAAACTCTAAGAAAAAGCTGTTTTTAATATCATTAAGGCTTATCTGTTCACAGTTGTCAGTTGATTCTGCCACTTTGTCTTCTCAAAGTTAAAACAGCAACCTTTAAAGCAATAAGGCAAGAAGACAAACAAAAAAGAAGCAAACAGAAACAAAGACAGTAAAATCTTTACACTACAATACAAATTTTTACTTGCAACTTAAAAGAGCAAAAAGCACAGCAAAGATGAAAACCAAACATCCAAACAGGGACTGGAATTCCAACGACATTCCGTCAAAACTCCAGTTATTTAAAGAACAAAAGAATCTTCACTTTAGAGATCAACAGATAACAGAGAGAGAGACAGGCTAAGAAAATTCTTATCGCTTTGGGAAACTAAGGATCGAGAATAATCAAATCCTCCAGTATTTCAAATGATGACCGCAAAGATCCAGACAAGGTTTTCCATGTCCTAGAAGATTAACTCAAGGTCAGAGTTAACTTCAGAATTCATAGGCTTGAATTCATGTCAAAAAACTGGCAGCCAGGTGGAACAACTGGCCGATTCATAGCCAGATGTCGACGCAAAGGTAAAGAATGTTTTTTTACCAAAAGTAATTTAGCTGAAAGGCTGATCATTGCCTCTATACCTATCAAATTTTTCCAGAAGGCACTCTGGACAAACCTAAACATTATACTATCAACGCACTGCTAGGAAGACACAAGTTCAAAGCAATAGTAGCAGGACAGCGACATCTGCAGGTTCTTGCCTCTGCAACTACTATTGCAGCAGTCACAAAAGTAGCAAAACATCCAAATCGTGTATGAAATGTGGATTGTCTCATCCATCAAAACATTGCTCAGCATTCCATGACACATGCAATCCATGTTCTCCAGGAGGACATTGGGCTAAAACGTGTAGGAAGTCCAATTGCCATGAGAGACCCAAAGTCCAAAACAGTTCTCCACAATAGCATGAAGAAGAACCAACCAAGGAACAATTCCACAGAAATTTCTAAAGTTCCACCCATGGCATGCTAGAATAAATCAACAAAATCCAAGAGGGAACTGCAACATTACAGCTTTCAGACTCCAGGCAAACAGTACATGTGGTCAGCTTGGCACACCAAAGGGATACTGTTAGAAAAGCTGAAGCTTTTATCTCCAACCAACTGATAAAGCCTAAGAAGAATGGACAACATGTCCTGAACACCAAGATCAACACTGGTGCAAGTGAAATATCATCCCTTTATGCATCATACAAGAGTGTACGCAGGAAACTGGCACAATGTCGTGCAGTCCACATGATAAGCTAACTGCTTGCAATGGGTCTGACGTCCCATACATTGGCATTATTTGTCTTAAATGCCAATATGGCTCCTCAGAATGGACACCTGAAACCTTTTACATTGTTGCTACAGCAGGACTTTCTATTATTGATCTAACAGCAGGCGCAGATCTACATGTCATCACGATCTACGAGGTAACCAATACGTCAACTGCAACACCAAAGATTCCGGACCACAACATCGAATGTATCCGTGAGCTGACAAACATCTACCCAGACCGGTTGATACTACTGGTAACATTAAAGGTGATGCAGTACTACATCTGAAAGATAATGCCCAACCCAACATCAACCCTCCTCATAAGTGCAGGATCACATTCAAGACAAGCTCAAATTGGAATTGGATTCCACAGTTCAAAACAACATCATTCGCAAAGTTGAGCATCACACTGATTGGTGCTGCTCCATTACTTGTGTTTTGAAGAAAGATGGCACTCTATGCCTATGTTTGGATTCAAGGCGAATGAAGATTGCACCAAAAAGATGTCCACACAAGATTTCTACCCTGGACCAGCTTAATCCCAAGCATTTTTCCAAGCTTGACATCAACAATGGGTATTAGTCCATATATCTTTCCCCAGAGTCACAGGAATTGACACCTTTTAGAACACCTTTTGGTAGAAACTGTTTTCTCAGATTACCATTTGGATTATCCATTAGCCAGGATATATTCCGACAATATATGGATCGTATCATAGAGAATCTACTAGGTTCTCTCTGTATCACAGATGAGATCACACTAAGGAGGAGAGTCAGTTGGGAGATTGAAAACAGCCCAAGAGGAGAGGTGATTGGGAGATTGAAAATAAAAGGAGGGAAAGCTGAAGAGTAGTGGCCAGTGTGTGAGTGGCCCAGTGAAGGAGTGGAGCTTTGAGGCTTTGGCTCGAGAGGCTTCAGCGAGCAGAGGCTGAGGACGAGATTGCTCCCAGTGAGGTAAGGCTGGGTAAATTCATTTAAATTAGTAGTAGGTAATGGAGGCAGCAATTAGGGCAGTCGAGTGCTCCGAATGCAGCATGTGGGAAGTCTGGGACAGCACAATTGTCCCTGATGACTAAACCTGCAAAAGATGCATCCAGCTACAGCTCCTGACAAAGCGAGTTAGGGAACCGGAGTTGAAGCTGGATGAACTTCAGATCATACGGGAGGCAGAGGCAGTAATAGACAGGAGTTTCAGGGAGACAGTCACCCCTAAAAGTCAGAAGGCAGGTAGCTGGGTGACTGTCAGGAGAGGGAAGGGGAATAGACAGAAAGAGCAGAGCACCCCTGTGGCCGTTCCCATCAACAATAGGTATACCGTTTTGGATATTGTTGGTGGGGACGAACTACCAGGGACAAGTTGTGGTGGTTGCGTCTCTGGCACTGAGACTGGACCCTCAGCTCAGAAAGGAAGGAGGAAAAGAGGAGAGCAGTAGTGAAAGGGGATTCGATAGTTAGGGGGACAGATAAGAGGTTCTGTGGGAGAGATTTGAGAATCCCGGATGGTCTGTTGCCTCCCTGGTGCCAGGGTCTGTGATATCTCGGATCGAGTTCTCAGTATTCTCAGGAGGCAGGGTGAGCAGCCAGATGTGGTGATCCATGTAGGGACCAATGATGTGGATAGGAAGGAGGAGGAGGTCCTGCAAAGAGAGTTTAGGGAGTTAGGTGCAAAGTTGAAGGACAGGACCTCCAGGGTTACGATCTCAGGAGTGCTACCCATGCCACATGCTAGTGAGGCTAGAAATAGGAGGATAATGCAGCTAAATTTGTGGCTAAGGAGATGGTGCAGGAGGGAGGGCTTCTTGTTTCTGGACAATTGGGCTCTGTTCCAGGGAAGGTGGGACCTGTTCTGACAGGACAGCTTGCACCTGAACTGGAGGGGGACTAACATCCTTGCGGGTAGGTTTGCTAGTGCTGCTCCGGGGGGTTTAAACTAGATTTGCAGGGGGAGGGGAACCAGACTGTTAGAGCAGATAGTGAGGTGGAAGAGGATAAAGGTCAAGCGAGGAATGCATGTATAGTCAGAAATCAAAGGTTTGTACATGATAGAAATGTTTTCAGGTGCATCTATTTCAATGCAAGGAGAATTGTCGGAAAGGCAGATGAGCTTAGGGTGTGGATTGGCACGTGGGATTACGACATTATTGCTATTAGTGAGACTTGGTTGCAGGAGGGGCAGGACTGGCAGCTCAATGTTCCGGGGTTCCGTTGTTTCAGACGTGATAGAGGGGGAGGGATGAAAGGGGGAGGAGTGGCATCACTAGTCAGGGAAAATATCACAGCTGTGTGTAGACAGGACAGCCTAGAGGGCTTGTCTACAGAGGCCATATGGGTGGAGCTGAGGAAGGGGAAAGGTGTGAGCACACTAATAGGGTTGTATTATAGACTGCCCAATAGTCAAAGAGAATTGGAGGAACAAATCTGTAGAGAGATAGCAGACCGATGTAAGAAACAGAAAGTTGTGATAATAGGAGATTTTAACTTTCCACATATTGACTGGGACGCCCATACTGTAAAAGGGCTGGGTGGCTTGGAGTTTGTCAAATGTGTTCAGGAAAATTTTCTAAATCCAGATATAGAGGTACCAACGAGAGGGGATGCAATACTTGATCTCCTATTAGGGAATCAGACAGGTCAGGTGACAGAAGTATGTGTAGGCGAACATTTTGGGTCCAGTGACCACAATGTCATTAGTTTTAAATTAATTTTGGATAAGGATAGGTCTGGTCCTCGAGTTGAGATTCTAAATTGGAGAAAGGCCAATTTTGTGGAAATGAGAAAGGATCTAGGAAGAGTGAATTGGGATAAGTTGTTTTCTGGCAAGGATGTGTTCAGTAAGTGGAAGGCATTCAAAGGCAAAATTTTGAGAGTGCAGAGTTTGCATATTCCTGTCAGGATTAAAGGCAAAGTTAACAGGCATAGGGAACCTTGGTTTTCAAGGGATATTGGTGATCTGGTTAAGAAGAGAGCAGTGTATAGCAGATATAGGCAACAAGGAGCAAATGAGGTACTTGTAGAGTATAGAAAATGTAAGAAAATACTAAAGAAGGAAAGCAGGAAGGCAAAAAGACATGAGGTTGCTTTGGCAGATGATGTAGAATCCCTTTGGGTTTACCTTCACAAGTATATTAAGAGTAAAAGCGTAGTAAGGGACACAATTGGTCCCCTTGAAGATCAGAGTGGTCATCTATGTGTGGAGCCTCACGAGATGGGAGACATCTTAAAACAGTTTTTTTGCATCAGTATTTATTCAGGAAACTGGCATAGTGCATAAGGAAGAAAGGGAAACAAGCAGTAGTGTCATAGAGATTAAAGAGGAGGAGATGCTTGCTGCCTTACAGCGAATAAAGGTAGATAAATCCCCCGGGCCTGATATGATATTTCCTCAGACCTTAAGGGAGACTAATGTAGAAATTGCAGGGGCCCTGGCAGAAATATTTAAAATGTCCTTAGCCACGGGTGAGGTGCCAGAGAATTGGAGGCTCATGTTCCGTTGTTCAAAAAAGGCTCCAAAAGTAAACCAGGTAATTACAGGCCAGTGAGCCTGACGTCAGTAGTAAGTTAATTATTGAAAGGTGTTCTGAGAGATCGGATATACAATTATTTGGACAGCCAAGGGCTGATTAAGGATAGTCAGCATGGCTCTGTGCGTGGTAGGTCGTGTTTAACGAACCTTGTAGAGTTTTTCGAGGAGGTTACCAAGAAAGTAGATGAAGGAAAGGCTGTGGATGCTGTCTACATGGACTTTAGTATGGCCTTTGACAAGGTCCCACATGGGAGGTTAGTTCAGAAGGTTCAGACACTTGGTATCCACGGAGAGGTTGTAAACTGGATTCGAAATTGGCTGTGTGGGAGAAGACAGAGTGGTAGTGGAGATTGCTTCTCAGACTGGAGGCCTGTGACTAGTAGTGTGCCTCAGGGATCTGTGCTGGGACCATTGTTGTTTGTTGTCTATATCAATGATCTGGATGATAATGTGGTAAATTGGATCAGCAAGTTTGCTGATGACACTAAGATTGGAGACGTTGTGGACAGCAAGGAAGGCTTTCAAAGCTTGCAGAGGGATCTGGACCAACTGGAAAAATGGGCCAGAAAATGGCAGATGGAATTTAATGCAGATAGGTGTGAGGTGTTGCATTTTGGAAGGACAAACCAAGGTAGGACATACACAGTAAATGGTAGGTCACTGAGGAATTGCGGAGGAACAAAGGGATCTGGGAGTTCAGATACATAATTCCCTGAAAGTGGCGTCACAGGTAGACAGGGTTGTGAAGAAAGCTTTTGGCATACTGGCCTTCATAAATCAAAGCATTGAGTATAGGAGTTGGGATGTTATGGTGAGGTTGTATTAGACATGGTGAGGCCAACTTTGGAGTGTTGTGTGCAGTTCTGGTCACCTAACTACAGGAAGGATATCAGTAAGATTGAAAGAGTACAGAGAAGATTTACTAGGATGTTGCCGGGTCTTCAGGAGTTGAGTTACAGGAAAAGATTAAACAGGTTAGGACTTTATTCCTTAGAGCATAGAAGAATGAGGGAAGATTTGATAGAAGTTTACAAGGTAATGAGGGGTATAGACAGAGTAAACGCGAATAGGCTCTTTCCACTTAGATTAGGAGAGATAAACACAAGAGGACATGGCTTTAGGGTGAAAGGGGAAAGGTTTAGGGGGAACTTCTTCACTCAGAGAGTGATAGATTGTCAGCGGGTTTGATGACAATGTCAGGGTTGGACCTGAGAGAATGGAGTGCAGTAAGTTCAGAGAGAGACAGGTTAGAATGGGTGAGAGGAGCAGAGAAATTGAGACGACTAATGTCGCGCCGACAGTTCTCAATGAAAAGATCGAGAGAAGGTAAGAATCGCTGACAAGGGTGGTGCTGTTGTTGTCTGGCGCACTGACCTCTACCTCGCGGAGGCTGAGCGTCAACTCGCAGACACTTCCTCCTACCTCTCCCTGGACCATGACCCCACCATTGAACATCAAGCCACTGTTTCCAGGACTGTCACTGACCTCATCTCCTCTGGGGATCTCCCTCCCACAGCTTCCAACCTGATAGTCGCCCAACCTCGGACGGCCCGCTTCTATCTCCTAACCAAAATCCACAAACAGAACTGCCCCGGTAGACCGATCGTCTCAGCTTGCTCCTGCCCCACAGAACTCATTTCTCGTTATCTTGACTCCCTTCTCTCTCCCCTTGTCCAGTCCCCTCCCACCTACATCCGTGATTCCTCTGACACCTTACGTCACATCAACAATTTCCAGTTCCCTGGCCCCTACCGCTTCCTCTTCACCATGGACGTCCAATCCCTCTACACCTCCATCCCCCACCAGGATGGTCTGAGGGCCCTTAGCTTCTTCCTCGAACAGAGGCCCGAACAATCCCCATCCACCACTACTCTCCTCCGTCTCGCTGAACTTGTTCTCACGCTGAACAATTTCTCCTTCAACTCCTCTCACTTCCTCCAAATAAAAGGTGTGGCTATGGGTACCCGCATGGGCCCCAGCTATGCCTGTCTCTTTATGGGGTATGTGGAACATTCCTTGTTGCAGTCCTACTCCGGCCCCCTTCCACAACTCTTTCTCCGGTACATCGATGATTACTTCGGTGCCGCTTCATGCTCTCGTCAGGACTTGGAAAAATTTATTGATTTTGCTTCCAATCTCCACCCCTCCATCATTTTCACGTGGTCCATCTCTGACACTTCCCTTCCCTTCCTTGACCTCTCTGTCTCAATCTCTGGTGATAGACTGTCCACCAATATCCATTACAAACCCACCGACTCCCACAGCTATCTCGACTACAGCTCCTCACACCCCGCTTCCTGTAAGGACTCCATCCCATTCTCTCAGTTCCTTCGCCTCCGTCGCATCTGTTCCGATGAGGCTACATTCAAAAACAGTTCCTCTGACATGTCCTCCTTCTTCCTTAACCGAGGTTTTCCACCCACGGTCGTTGACAGGGCCCTCAACCGTGTCCGGCCCATCTCCCGCGCATCCGCCCTCACGCCTTCTCCTCCCTCCCAGAAACATGATAGGGTCCCCCTTGTCCTCACTTATCACCCCACCAGCCTCCACATTCAAAGGATCATCCTCCGCCATTTCCGCCAACTCCAGCATGATGCCACCACCAAACACATCTTCCCTTCACCCCCCTTATCGGCATTCCGTAGGGATCGCTCCCTCCGGGACACCCTGGTCCACTCCTCCATCACCCTCTACTCCTCAACCCCCTCCTATGGCACAGCCCCATGCCCACGCAAAAGATGCAACACCTGCCCCTTCACTTCCTCTCTCCTCACCGTCCAAGGACCCAAACACTCCTTTCAAGTGAAGCAGCATTTCACTTGCATTTCCCCCAACTTAGTCTACTGCATTCGTTGCTCCCAATGTGGTCTCCTCTACATTGGAGAGACCAAACGTAAACTGGGCGACCGCTTTGCAGAACACCTGCGGTCTGTCCGCAAGAATGACCCAAACCTCCCTGTCGCTTGCCATTTTAACACTCCACCCTGCTCTCTTGCCCACGTGTCTGTCCTTGGCTTGCTGCATTGTTCCAGTGAAGCCCAACGCAAACTGGAGGAACAACACCTCATCTTCCGACTAGGGACTTTACAGCCTTCCGGACTGAATATTGAATTCAACAATTTTAGATCGTGAGCTCCCTCCCCCATCCCCACCCCCTTTCTGTTTCCCCCTTCCTCCTTTTTTTTTTCCAATAAATTATAAAGATTTTCCTTTTCCCACCTATTTCCATTATAAAAAAAAACCCCACTAGAGCTATACCTTGAGTGCCCTACCATCCATTCTTAATTAGCACATTCGTTTAGATAATATCACCAACTTTAACTTTAACACCTATGTGTTCTATTGTCGTTGACATCTTTTGATGATCTGCTTCTATCAATGCTTGTTTGTCCCTACAACCACACACCCCCCCCTCCACCTCTCTGTCTCTCTATCTCTCCGCCCCCCACACACACACCTTAAACCAGTTTATATTTCAGCTCTTTCCTGGACTCGAACTCAAGTTCTGTCGAAGGGTCATGAGGACTCGAAACGTCAACTCTTCTCTTCTCCGCCGATGCTGCCAGACCTGCCGAGTTTTTCCAGGTAATTCTGTTTTTGTCCTGAATTTAGAGTTGCATTTCAAACATACCACTTAAAAATATAGGTTACAACAGTTGTTTAAAGTTTCCCTCTGGGATTTTTAAATAACTTAGCTTTACCAACTGCTGGGTCATAACACTAACACAGATGCCAATCATCTGTTCCTCAGGATAGTGTCCTAGACCCAACCAACTTCAGATGCTTCATCAATGACCTTCCTTCCATCATAAAGTTAGAAGTGGAGATGTTGACTGATGATGCACTATGTTCAGCACCATTCACGACTCCTCACATGCCGAAGCAGTCTGTGCCCATATGCAGCAAGACCTGCTGAGTTTTTTCAGCATTTTCTGTTTTTTTCAAGACCTGGACAACATTCAGGCTTGGGCTGATAAGTGGCAGGTAACATTCACACCATACAAGTGCTTGGCAACAAACATCTCCAACAAGAGAGAATCCAACCACCTCCCTGGACATTCAATGGCATTACCATTGCTGAATCCCCCACTATCAACATCCTGGGGGTTACCATTGCCCAGAAACTGAACTGGACCAGCCTTATAAATATTGTGGCTTAAAGAGCAGGTCAGAGGCTGAGAATTCTACAGAGAGTAATCACCTCCTGACTCCCATCTACAAGACAAGTTAGGAGTGTGATGGAATGCTTTCTATTTGCCCAGATGAGTGCAGTGCCAACAATACGCAAAAATCTCAAATGCAGGACAAAGCAGCCCATTTGATTGGCACCTTACCCACCACCTTAAACATTCATTCTCTCCACCATGGGCACACAGCGGCAGCAGTGTTTACCATCTTCAAGATGCACTGCAGCAATTCACCAAGACTCCTTCAATAGCACGTTCTAAACCCGTGACAACCCTACCATCTAGAAGGAAAAGCGCAGCAGATGCATGGGAACACCAGCACCTGCAAGTTCCCCTCCAAGCCACTCACTATCCTGACCCAGAACTATATCACCATCCCTTCACTGGAACCGCCGAACAGCACTATGAGCATACCTACATCACATGAACTGCAGCAGTTCAAGAAAGCTCGCTACCAGCTTCTCAAAGCCAATTTGGGACTACCTGTGCAACCATGCAGTTCCCAAGGCAATGAAGGCAAAGAGGAAACAGCAAAAGATGAAACTCTGCCGTTGTTCATGGAAGCTTTACAGACACAAAAGGCATTATGAATGGAAATATCCAAATGTAAAGCCATACCAATCATGAAAGGGCAAATTTGCAGTTCACTTGGAAGTGAGACTAAGAGGAAGTAGACTTGCCCATCCTGCATCTCGGAAAACCAAAGCCAATAAACTAGCTCACGCCACAGACCTAGGCATTGCCAAAGCAAAGAGTCTCTTGAGGCAAAAGACATGGTTTCCAAGCATAGATAAGATAGTTGAGGAAAAGGTGACGTCCTGCCCACCCTGCTAAGCTGCTACTAATGGTGTAGAAAAACTAGAACCACTCAAAATGGCGCCTTTACCAGCAGATCTACGGATGAAAGTATCAGCAGATTTTCTTGGTCCGTTTCCTACAGGGGAATATCTACTGATCCTGATAGATGACTACAGCAGATACCCTGAAGTCAAAGTGCAACATCATCAGCCTCAGCAAAATTGACCACACGTGAAATGGATGCTATCTTTGCCAGAGAAAGAATACCAGATATCTTGAAGACAGATTACAGCTCAACTCCTAATGGTCCCAAGTTTGTTGAGCTTTCCGCTCACTGGAGATAAGTCAATCAACGGGTAACAACTCACTGGCCTAAGGTCAATGGAGAAGCAGAACTCTAATGAAGACAATCAGAACTGCTCAAAGGAAAAAACTGGAAGCTGCAGCTTTTCCAGTTCCCTAGAGCACATAGGTCAATTCGCATTCAACAACAAATTCATCTCCCAGCCAAGCAATGAATGGAGGGCAAATGAAGTGTGAACTATCACAATTCATGCCATCTCAGATTCAAACAGATGCAACAGAAATTGAGGGGCAGAGATGAAACTCAGAAAAGATAAATGAAAATGCACATAGACAGATGCATTGCAAAAAAAAGAGTGAAGGAAGGAGATGTAGTTCTATGACAACAGAAGACGTCAAAACAGAGATCACCTTTCCATCCACAGCCACTTACTTTCGAATGAAAAAGACGCAACACTATTGTTACAAGAGGGAAGTTCATCATAATTAAGAACGTATTGTTCCTTCAGATAACAATGTCGAATTAGACATTGATGACTTTGCTACAATACGTGACCCTGTTGTACCTCATGATCCAATCCAGCCTTGTGGAATAGGACAATCACCAAGTTGTTCACCAGCTCCAATGCATACTGCGGGATCCACAAAGATGATCTACCAGACACCAGCAGTTACCATTGAGGTTTAAAGACTTAGTGGCATATCACCATTTATTAGGGATCCAGGTGGAAAATGTCTGGTTAAAGGGTGAAGTGCTGGGAACCCCTCCCCTTAGAATCTAGTTTAGCTTAACTTTGGACTTACAGGGTAGTGTTGGGAGTTTATGAAGTTTAGTTTTGTCGTTATGAAGTTTGATAGAGAAATTTTTAAAAAACTAGAAAAAAAAAACTTGATGGAATTTCATTGGGATATGATTTTCCTAATATTGGAAACAGAACACAAGGACATCATATTTTTCTGAAGTGGATTAAATGTATATGTTGAAAATCACTTATAGATTTAAATTTTTAGCTAAAAGGGATTTGGGGTTGCCTAACTTCATGTATTCTATTCATACATGAGATTTGCATTGAGGAAAAAGAGTTTTGGAACTTGAATTAAAAAAGGGAGGCAACGTAATGTAGTTTAAAATGATATAACATGTATGAAAAACTGTGCCATCTATGGTTGGGAGTTGTAAATAAAGGGTGTTTAACATGGCTGTTCGTGGCAGAGTCCATGTGTGAGTAGTTTCTGAGCCCAGTATACTACAATAATCTACCAATAAAATGTATGTGCAATTCCTGCAGATTTAGGTAAGAGACAAGTACGTACTATCACGCTAAAGAATGTGATATGAGGATGATACTGTTAGCTTCCCATTGGGAGCAAAGTCAGCATGAGGTGTATGAGACACAGTTTTGCAGCTTATAAGAAAAGAAGGCAGTAATGGCTGCCTTGACAGGCCCTTCTGGCAAACAGTGTAATTGTACAGGTATACAAGGGTGTATATCACATGACTGCACAATGAAAATCATAGCAAGACACTGGAGAGGGGTACAAAATAGCAACATGGCACCAAATATGTGCTTGTACATGTTAGAGGAACATGGAGAGAGCTTAAACCAAGTTTTTCAAATACATCCAAAACATTAATGACACAGAAGGCCATTTAGTCCATAGGGCCTGTGCCAGCATTCTGCAAGAGCAGCTCAGCTAACCCCACTCCACCGATCTTTCCCTATAACCCCACAAATGTTTCTCTCCAGATGCTTATCTAATTCCCTTTGGAAGATACGATTGAATCTGCCTCCACCACAATCTCAGGCAGTGCATTTCAGATCCCAAACACTCACTGTAATAATGTTTTTCCTCATGTCACTATTGGCTGTCCTCTGGCACTCGACTCTTCCGCAAAGGAAACAGTTTCTCCCTACCTACTCTATCTAGACCCTAGATGATTTTGAACACCTCTATCAAATCTCCTCTTGACATTCTCTTCTCCAAGGAAAACAACCCCAGTTTCTCCAAACTATCCACTTTGCTGAAATCAAATAACATGCAAAATAGAAGTGCTAACCATTAGACAAAAATAAACATCCAAATATAATGAGGAGGTCATCCGAGGCCAGGATTTGCTTTCAGACTGAAGGTTAATGAAGAAAATCTTTCATTGATAATTACCACACAACTCAAATGGTTCAATAGGAGTTGATTCAGGCTGAATGGTGGTGGTTAGAACTCAACATATATTTATACAGCACCTTTAACACAAAACATTCCACGGCACTTCACAGGTGTATTATAAAGCAAAGAAGTGGACAGAGCTCCTAAGCATACCAGTTATTCTGAAGACAGAGCGTTAGTGGGAATGAAGTAATAATCTACGTAATCCTCAAATGATGAATTTGAGCCTTTGGTAGGTAGCATAAAGTCCAGCTCAATGGAGTACTGTTTCAACAGAGTACTTGACTCAGGAAATTTGGTTAGTGAGGGAATGTTAGGGACTGAAGAAAGAGATGCTGTTCTGGTCTCTCACAAAAAGGAGCAACAGTCCAAGTGAGGGGACAGGAAACAGTAAGACCTGAGAGCTGAAGTCTATGGGCAATAATTTAGGTGAGTGAACAGGGACACCTTTATCGATATTAATGAGACTTTCCTGTAGCAGCAGCGGAGGTTGCACTAGACCTGTGTGGAGCCATAGTGCAGCTACCGGAGGAGTTAAAACAGTGCAAAGAGTCTCCTGCAAAATCACCAAGTAAAGCAACATCTCCAAAACGGCAATAATGACATCCTGACTATTGAATTGATGCAGCTGCGGTGTAACTGCTGAACGTTTCCAGTTAACAGTCCAGAAAATAATGGCACAGCAGGGAACCCCAGCCTCATGGAATGTACATCCTGTGCCATGTGGGAAATCCTAAACAACCTCAAATACAGCAAGTGTCACCACCTAGACCAGCTTGGGCTCTAGATTTCAGAGCCTGAACGGCAGTTTGAGCCACAACAGGGCATCCATGAGGCAGAGGGTTTTATGGATAGCACGTTTCTGGAGCTGGTCACCCTGCAGCTTAAAAATGAGGAGAGACTGAGCAACTAGAGCAGTCCTTGAAGGAACCAGAAGCACTAAGGAGAGGATAAATTAAGGCTCAGGCTTGGGGCCTGTCACTTAACTGGAGAGAGTCAACAGCAGTAGAACAGGGTGGTTGCAAATTTGGAAAAAGATGGGGTGGGGGGGCGGAAATCAAACTGTAACACCACAGAAAGGCCACAAGTTGATTGGCTGGTGAGTACTTTAACTTTATCTCTCTTTCTCCAAAGTTAGGGAGTTAATCTATGCAGCTGAGAAGTTAAAAATTTCTACAGTTTTTTCAAAAAGTAAGTTCTAAGTAAAACATGCAGTTAAATTCCCTATATTTAAGTGAAGTCAACAAAAGTAAAGCAAGTGGCTGGTGAGCCTTTTTTAAAATAGTAAGGTTTATTAGCAGCACTAAGGTTTATTTTTCAATAGAAAGAGGGATGACGGGGGAGGGGGGTTGGCTCTTGGGCGCAGAACTTTGGGACGCATATACATGGAAAATGTTGTCAGTTGCAGCAGTTCAAGCTCCAGGTTTCAGAGATTGAGCAGCAGCTGGCATCACTCACAACCCATCTGAGGTTGAGAGCTTCATGGATAGGACATTTATGGATGTGGTCACCCCACAGCTTAAGAGTGTGCAGGGAAAGAGGGAATGGATGATCACCAAGCAGTCAAGAAGAAACAAGGAGGTTGTGCAGGAATCCAGAGTGCATCCCACTCTCCAATCAGTATTCAGTTCTGAAAACTGATGAGTGATGATTGATCTGGGGAATGCAGCCAGAGAAAAGCCCATGGCACCCAATGCTCAGTGTAGTCTCTAGGTCAACAACTAGTGGGAAAGATGTCAAGAAACAAATGTGGAAGGAAATTATAGAATGTTGCAAGAATTGTAGAGTAGATATAATGGGGGACCTTAATTATTCAAATATAGACTGGGATAGCCGTAGCTTAAAGGACACAGAGGGGAAAGAGTTCCTAGTGTGTTCAGAGAAATTTTCTACAGCAGTAAGTTTCCAGTAGGAAAAGAGGCACTGCTAGGCCTGGTTCTTGGGCATGAGTTGGGCCAAGCAAATCAAGTATCAGTCAGGGAACAATTAGGGGACAGTGATTATTGTATCATTAAGTTTAGGCTGACTATGGAAAAGGACAGGAAACAATCCAGAGTAAGAAAATTTAACTAGGGGAAAAGCCAGCTTCACTGGGGTAAGACTGGATCTGGATAGGCGGTGGCGTAGTAGTATTGTCACTGGACTAGTAATCTAGAGACCCACAGTAATGCTCTGGGCACCCAGGTTCGAATCCCAACTTGGCAGATGGTGAAATTTGATTTCAGTAAAAAAAATCAAATTTGAAAAATATCTGGAATTAAAAATCTAATGATGTGATGTGACTCCAGTCCCACAGCAATGTGCCCTCTGAAATGTCACTTAGTTTTCAAGCACAATTAGGAATGGACAATAAATGAAGGCCTAACCACATCCCATGATAAATAAAATGGAATCAAAAACTGTAACCGAATAATGGGCTGTTTTTAAAGAAGAGATAGAAGCGGTATTTTGAGATAAAGTAAATCTTGTAAACCTTATCAACAACCTATCCAGGCATCCACCATGAAAAAGTGTATAAAGTAAGACACTTGAGAGGGTTCATTGCAATAGACGATGGAAAAGAACTCTGAAGGAAAATTCCAGTCAAACCTTCCTGAGGGATTTCAAAAGTCAAGATGACTGAGAAGAGACAAAGAGCTGTTCATGCAAGCCAGCCTGGACTGGTTCTCTCCACTTGTCATATGTTTTTCCTGTGAGAAGTGTAAAGGAATCTTGGAGTTTACATCCACTGAACTCTGAAGGTGGCAGGATATGTAAATAAAGGGGTAAAAAAAAAAAAAGGCACATGGCATAGTTGCTTTTGTAAACTAAAGCACAGAATAAAAGAGCTGGGAGGTTATGCTGGAATGATATAAAACAAGCCACAGCTGGAATACTATATGCAGTTCTGGTTATAGGAAAGATGTAATTGCGCTAGAGATGGTACAGAGGAGATTTACAAGGATATTGCCTGTAGAAATTTAGTTATGAGGAAAGATGGGATAGGCTGGAGTTGTGTTCTTTTGATACCTAATTGAAGTGTATAACATTTAGGGATCTAGAGAGAGTGGATGTGAAGGCCCTATTTCCCTTCCTTGAAGGTCCATAACCAGGATGAGAATTTCAGCCATTTGGCTGATTTCTGACATTGGCATTTCAGAAATCCGCCATTTTAAATCTTCCTTCGAACCCTCAGGGACCTTCATTTTTTTTCCGGACAAGTTTTAAAAAATATTCTCTCGGGCTTGACTTCTGCAGTTTGCCCAATTACAGCTTGCAGCTGTCAGAGAGAATCAGGGGCAGCAGGGTAGGAGGGAGGGGCCTGCTGGAGCACTGAGGTCCTCAAGGAACAATAAGTAGGAGATGGAAGTCAAGATGAACATCGTGGGAAGGAGGCAGACTGTGTAAAATATATATTTGGAACTTTGCAGGGGGCTTAGTTGTGTAACTTTGCAATTTCCCCAGACAGGAATTCTGGGCTAGGTTTTCACTAAGGAGGCGGGTAGCTCAAGTCAGGAAATTTCTTTAAAAAAATTTCCCATTCATAATTTTCTCTTAAAAGACTGCTGTTACCAAGCTTCTGTAAGTGTCAATTAGCCAGAGCTTTCAAGTATCAATAAAAGAAGGTATAAGCACTTGACACCTCTATATTGTACAAATGAACATTGAGTGATTGGCCAAAAGGATCACAGAAATAAAAGCTTATAAAAGCTGTCAATCAAGCAATGTTTCCCCTTCTGTGCACCTGTGTCAACAAAGTGCTGGAGATATCAATTTCGTCAACCCCGAACTTTTAGCCAAACCATCAAAACTCTTTGTAGTTACCAACCGTTCACTGCTCAAGTCAAACTTGCCTTGGTGCAAACCTACTCATTGATGGAATCATAGAATAGCACAACATCGAAGGCAGCTGTTCAGGTCCTCATTTCTGTGCACATCAACACATGATGTTGAAGTTACCACCTCACTGGTATATGCTGCATTCCCACCTACCCCGCCCTCTAATACAGCAACATGATATCAAGGAGAAATGGCAGATACACCACCCAGTTCAAACTTAAAGTCAAAGCTTCTGCCCTCACGCCTTCCTCTCCCTCTCAGAACCACGATAGGGTCCCTCGTCTTCTCACTTTTCACCCCACCAGCCTCCTCATTCAAAGGATCATTCTCCACCATTTCCGCCAACTCCAGCATGATGCCACCACCAGACACATCTTCCCTTCATCCCTCCGGTCAGCATTTCATAGGGACCGTTCCCTCCGGGACATCCTGATCCACTCCTCCATCACCCCCAACACCTCAACTCCCTCCAACAGCACCATCCCATGCAATCACAGAAAGTGCAACACCTGCCCCTTTACGTCCCTGCTCCTCACCATCCAAAGGCCCAAACACTCCTTTCAATCCCTCAATTCGTTGCTCCCAATGCAGAGACCAAACGCAGACTGGGTGATCGCTTTGGGGAATACCTTCAGTCTGTCCACAAGCATGACCCAGACCTACCTGTCACTTGCCATTTCAACACACTATCCTGCTCTCATGCCCACATGTCTGTCCCTGGCCTGCTGCAATGTTCCAGTGAAGCTCAACACAAACTGGAGGAACAGCAGCTCATCTTCCGATTAGGCACTTGAGTCTTCTGGACTTAACATGGAGTTAACAACTTCAAGCCATGAACTCTCCCCTCCATCCCCACCCCTTTTTTCTATATTCATTTTTTCTTCCCCTACTTATTTTCTTTGTTATTTTTAAAATTTATTTCCATTTTTATTCATTGTTTTGTCCTGAGTTTTTAGCCTACTTTTTATCTTTTATCCCACCACTGTCCCCTTCCCCCCCACCCCACCACATCCCCACTAGGGCCATCTGTCACTTTCCAGAGTGCTTACCTTGGTCCGGCCATTATCACATTCTGCTTTCCACTCTTACTGTCCCCATTAGCACCTCCTTTAGCTAGCACCACCACTATTAACAACCTTTTGTTTATGATATCTTTTGTAATCTCTCCTTTGCCTCCATCCATCACTGGCCTTCTATCCAGCTTTACCTGTTCCACCCCGTTAAACAGCTTATATTTCACCACATTTCTACTTCCCTTTAGCTCTGAAGAAGTCATACGGACTTGAAACATTAACTCTGTCTTTCTCTCCACAGATGCTGTCAGACCTGCTGAGTTTTTCCAGCAATTTTTGCTTTTGTTTCAAACTTAAAGTCATTGAGATTGCAGAACAGAGAAATAATTGTACAGCGGCTATAGAATTTAAGGTATTGGAGAAGAATGTTAGAAATTGGAGGAAGTTGTCTGCAAAGAATATAGTTGCAGGATCAAGATCTGATCCAGTCATCAACAAGTTTCAGCAAGAGGCAAACCTTGCATTCAGACATTGCTGCAAATATCCTGAAGAAGCTTCCCAATGGCAACAAACTACAGAAACATGTGTCCACACTGGATCCTCTTACTGTCAGTGTCAGTATGAGGGGTATGAAATCCATGCCAACTCTAATCATTAATGTATTCATTGAGGGAGAACTTCAGAGCTTCAATCTAAAGGTCAGACAATTCCATACAGATAAACCGTTGTCCCCATACAAAACAGGTTAGACTTATGGTGGAATGAAGTACAACAGTCTCTGCAAACTTGTACTTGCTTTAATGAGCTATTTCCATGGACCATTTTTCAACACCATGGCTAACAACTTTGACTCGGGGTTTACCCAGATGAATGTTAGCACATATACTGCCATCGAAACTCTGAAATATGCACTCAGAGCAGAGGATAAGTTAAGCCTGGAGTACTTCACAAAAACACACAAGACTCGTGATCCCGTCCGTGGCAAGCTGGTGAACTGTATGCAAGAGGGACATAAGATGTATGCTGAGGACAAACATCAGGGGAGAAAAGAAAAAGAGGAACAGAGGAAAAGACTAAGAATCACACATCAGAAACTGGCCACAAAACACTCTGCTTAAGCAGTCATGGTTGTTACTAAGAAAGCTAGGAAAAGTCCAAGTTACAGTTCTGCATTAATCAGCTAAAGGAAAAACCTAAACAGTCAATTCAAATTGTTGGAAAACTTTAGCACAGATGTCTACAGAACAGAGGATACCTCAAATTGTGTGATGTGAAGAAAAACCTGTATAAAAGCCAAAAGCAATTCGCTGAGTGAAAGGCTGAGGGATCAGAGGAAGCTTTCAAGAATGGTAACACTAAGAAAGTATCTCCACTAGTCAAGGTCATAGCTGGAAAAAATATGTAAACCAAGGAATAGGTTTCAAGGATGAAAACAGACACTTGTAGGATAAGGGCAAGATTAGGCTGAGATGGGAAAATTACTGCAGAAAATGTCTGATGATCTTTTTTGGTGGAACAGAGAAGTGGCAGAGGAGCAGCTTGGCTTCATCCTTGGAAAGGATACAACTGACATTCAGCTTTTGCTCAGAATTATCATGGAGAAATGTGAAAATAAGCAGGAAGGTCAACTTTGGCTCATGTTTATTGACTATGCCAAAGCTTTCAACACTGACAAGCATTACGCTCTATGGAAGACACTTCGAGGCTTTGGTCTATCCAAATACTTTGTGTTTTGTGTGGATAAGAGAGCTATATAGAAATGTTTCAGGAGTCAGAGTTGGTGGTGAGCATTCTGATCAATTCCAGTTTGAGAAGGGAGTCGGGCAGGGGTGTTTTCTGTCACTCAGGCTGTTTAATGCTGTGGGGGAGAAAATAATGAGGATGGTGCAGGAAGAGTTATCAGGGAGATGTGACTGCATCATAGGAGGCTGTAACATATAGAACCTCAGGTATGTAGACGACACCACACTCAGACAAATCAAAGGAAAGCTGGAAACTCTGGCAGGCCATTCAAAAGACACAGAATCTTTTGGATTGAACATAAATGAGGCAGAGACCAACATTATAGCTCTAAATGGCAATAGAAAAGTAAAGATTGGAAGCACCAAGACAGTCCCAAAGATAAACACCAAAGTTACATCCAAGAATGAAATCCAGGATAGATGAGCTATGGCAAGAGGCGTTACCAGTGACTTGAGTAGCATCTGGAAAGCCAAAAGCATCAGCATGGAGCTAAAAGTAACCTGGTACAATGACTAGTGTGGAGTGCAGCATTCTATTGATGCTAGAGTTGAGAGGGGGAAATGGGCATATGGCATGAGATGCTCAGAATTACCTGGATTAGACAGAAAGACAAATTAGTGAGTCAGATCAAGAGTAGAAGTCCAGGAATCAAAAGGGTTGCTAAGTCCAGTTAGAGGGAGAAAGGTAGCCAAATACGGACATTGGAAACTAAGATCCAACAACCTTGTCCTGGCAACAACCGAGGGAGGAATTAAGGGTAAAAACAGAAGAGAAAGAAAAATTAAATGATGAATAATATTGAGGTCTGGAGTGAAGGAGGCTTGAAGGAAGCCAGAGAAGAAGCAAAATGATGCCAACAACCCCACTAAGGCCACAGTGACAATGAACGAACATAGATTTAAGAGTTTATGGTCTTGTTCTGATGCTAAATTAGTTCATCCTTCATAATTAAATAATGTACTAAATATGTTAAATGTTGAAATGCTGAGGTCACTTTGGTGATTTTATGCAAATCCATTGGTTCAGTCTTGATAACCGAAGGTAAACAAAGTTTATATCCACTTGAAGGGGTCTGGAAGCATTTGCATTCATTACATATTAACAACAATGCTATAATCACATGATTTGTTGTCACAAAAAATTTTCAGTCTTTTTGGTTTTCAGCCACTCTCATCCCTGGTCCATAACTAGGGGCATAGATTTAAAGTAAGAGGTAGGATGTTTGGAGAGCTTTCTAAGGGAAGTTTTTTTCCACCCTAGTGGTTGGGGTCTCGAACTCACCACCTGAAAAGGTGGTAGGGGCAGAAACCCTCAAGGTTTAAAAAGTATTTGAATTTGCACTTGAAGTGCTATAACCTATAAGGCTATGGGCCAAGAGCTAGAAAGTAAGGATGAGGCGACATGGCTACTTTTTGATCAGTGTGGACAGAATGGACCAAATGGCCTCCTTCCGTGCTTTAAACTTCAATGTGAATCTCGTGGTGGAAACATTGCTAAAATGTTTGATTAAGTGAAATCATTCTTGTGTGACTGCACCTGAAGACAAAAGCTGTGAACAGAGAATATCAAACACTACAGATGAAATGAGAAGTGATGATCCAGAACTAGTGCTAACCACCTGCCCTAACTATCTGCTCCATCATAATATCTACTTCTGGCAGGATAACATGCATTGCAGAGCATGCAACAATTTTTAAGGAAACTGCTAATCAAATTAACCCAAGCTGGTTTCGAAATTTCTCTTTGGGTTGGCTGTAAATTATTAAGTTAACAGGAACATGCTCTGAAAAACCTGGGAGATATGTTTAACCTAACCTCATGGTTTGCCACAAGCTTCAGCTCTATTCATGAAGTTGTCCAGCTGACGGCCCCCTTGCCTTACACAGGTTTACATGAAAGAACTACACGAAAATTGCATTGCAAAAAATATATGGTGCGATGTCTTCATCAAAACCTGCCTTAGGGAACAGGATTTCGGTTCTGAAATGAATGCAGCAGTACAACAATAAATTTGCCTTCAACACTGGTTTCAGCAAGAGTCTCCTTGTCTCTCTGGAATATGTGGAGAACGTCTCAGACCTGACAATGACCAAGGAGCCTTTCTTCACCAGACCACAGTGCCTATAATTTGCTGCTCAATATGTAAAAAAGTCATCCAAACTGCATGCAAGTTCTAGGCTACAATACCAATCTTTGGGCAAAGTGAGGAAAATCTGCTCAAGTTAATTCCAGAACCTGGATTCTGTACGAGAAACAATCAAAAGCATTTTTCCATTACAGCAGCTCTACTGTACACTGGGTGATGCCCTGGAGAGGGGTTACAGGCTGAAACTACAGACAGACACATTAGTTAATCATCTCCAGCAACAGATTTGCATCTCAGAGGGCCCTAATGATCACTATGCTGCAAGAAAACTATACAATGAGATCCTTTGCAATTTCAAATATCTGGTCTTAGCTCTGGCAGATTCATTGATGAAATTTCTCGAACTCAAATTAGAGATCAATCAATAATTGAAATTAAGGACAGCGTGTTGAAGCTTATAACCAGCTTGGTCTCCTCATATTTAGAGCCAGATATCTCAGATTATGGCTGGCATCAAAATAATGCTTCAAGACAAGAACAATAATCAAAGAAAGCTGACTGCACATGCAACATTCGCCACAGTCAGTTATCTTGGGGGGGAAACTGAGCTGGAAATGAAGTGTTTTTGAATTTCAGTGGAGATTCAAATCTCAAAACCTTTGTCATTGCTGCCATCTTATTGCCATTACCATGGAGGAAACCATGAAAGTGCTGTACTGAGCTTATTGTTGGTTCTCATCCAAATGCACATACAGCAATAGTGAGATTGTGGAAAGAGCAGCCCGTAACATTAGCTATTTATTTGAAAATTTAGGTGGCTTTTTGGCCCAATGTGAATGGGAAGAGAGACTATTGCTACCTCTGTCCACAACACAGCAGACAACCGACAATGAGAAAGGCCAGTTTCAGTTCAGTGATAAGTTTTTTAAAAATCTACAATTTTGAGTAACCACATAAGAGGATGTTTCCATTTAAACCTCTTGGCCTATATTACTGTTAGGGTTGTTGCAACAAAAACATAACAAAATGCCTTCAGGAAAGCATTGAGCACATATTAAAACTTCAGAGGAAGAGTGAGATTGATGGCATAGCTGTGTCCAGACTTGAGTTTGACGACATCCTCAGGAATCCTTAAGAAACAAAATCAGCTATGAGTACAATTAAACAATTACTATTTCGGGGAAGCTCCCAATGCTAAGAATGAGACAAGAGATACAACTTGTGAATCAATAAGTGTGCGCGCTCTGTGGGATTGGACTAGAGTCCAAGGCTGCAAACACACTACCCCACTGTTATTCAAAACCCTGTTTGTTCAACTCAGTTCCTCCATAAACATCCATCTCCCAAGGATTCTGTTGTCAATTCTAAGTCAGAGCAGAGAGAAATCTAAGCCTTGCTTCAGACACTTGAAAGCAGAGATGAATGTGCCTACTAGCAGAGAACTGAATAACTATCCCAAGTCAGACAAAGAATATAGAAATGGTCACAGGTCAGACATGCTGATCCGTCACACTGATATTGTACAGCAATTTGCATTTCTTATGCTGAACATGCAGTGATTTATTGGAGACCTGTTAAAATATTCCTTAACCCCACACCTGCAGGAATGCTGGTCCTCAGCTTTCGTCAAAGTTGCCTCTCCAATTCACAATATAAGGAGCCTGAAAAATGTTATGTGTTCAGTGATTGCCACAATGCAAATGAGAAGTGTAGTGAGCTATTAACGTTCAAGGTGCTGTTGTGCCTTTATAAACACTTAAATCAGATGGAAGCGAATGCCAACAAACACTTGATCAAAACCTTCCTGAGAATTTAACCACCCTTTCAGACCCACTCAAAGTGGGAGGCGAAGCATTTCTGGTGTTTGGATTGTAGTCAAATGTGGAACTGTAGGCTCCAAATCCAAATTTGGCCAAAAGATCCATTTGAACCTGGTTCATTTGCTAGTGCACCTGAATGAAAAGAGCACAGAGGGCACTAGGTCTTGTGATTGGAGGTTGTATTTGATCTCTCCAGTTGTTCAGTCAGCTAAAGCACCTTCATTGATTCCATAGTACCTATGGGAGCCCACCCTGAATTGAGAGTGTGTTCCTGTAAGACATCTCAAAACAATTAAGATTTCCTAGACATGATCGACTCATATAATGAAATGCATGTTCTTCACCAAGGCACCATGGACATCCTTTCAGAAAGCTCAAAACATTTTCAATCTTCCAGTGGGACACAGTAAGGCATAGATGGAAATTCTACTGCTATGTCAACCATCAAAATGAATCTAACACAGGACCTGATCCTCCTGTTGCCCATGAAAGCAAGGTACTAGCTGTTTCTATTTGTGGTCTTTATTAATGAAATAAATAAAAATCCTGTTGAGCCAATATTATTGGTAGATCTTCAAACAGTGCAGCAACAAAAGCAAAATCTTCCAGTGCGCACAAACAATACTGATAAGAGACAGATTCTTGTCTTCACTCCATGGAATCCCTAGATAATGATGATGTTTTGTCTAATTACTAAACACATTGTCAAACGTGCCAAGTACCTTGGAATTAATAAACACCAATGAATGAACACAAACCTAAAGAGCCAAAAATTAACAGCTGTTCCAACACCTTTCCATCATAACTTACCCTCGCAGGGATATTTCCAGGATCACCCATTGTTGATAGAACTTCCACTTCCATCTGACCTAAACAAAGCCATCAGTGTACAAGTGAGCAAAACTGAGGGCATGGATTGGGAAAACTGCCAAGCTCAATTGAAGAAGAAAACAGTACCAGGATGGGAGTAGGAAGGGAGGTAGGGCAGAATAAAGCAAATAGAGGTGAACAACAGCCTGCATTGGGAAGGTTGCCAACCTGAACTGGGTTGGACAAACTGCGAGATAAAAACAAAAAACTGCAGATGCTGGAAATGCAGTTTGGCTGAAGAAAGATAGATCCCAGCTTGAATAGGGTGCAGGTAAGTGAAGAGCAACTGATTTAAAGGGGTTTGGGGGGTGGGTGTAGGAATAGAAAGATGATTATCAGCTTGAACTAGATTTGAAGGAATCACTTTGAAAAGGTGGACTGCCTTTGTGAACTGAGATGAGGGCTTAGGTGTCATAAACTACTGAGGGACCGCAAGTGATGGATTTTTTAACTGGCCAACCACATCAAGACCTGTATTTTCCTTCTTCAAATTAAAAACAAAATCAATCAACTTTAAAGTATAAAATGCTTATTAACAAGATTACTTATTTTTTTAACAAAATTAAATTTTCTTTCATGGGGATATACTAAGGCACCCCTGCAACACGCCAGGAATTTTGTATGTTCAAGATGGGCATTTCCCCTCTAGGTTTTCATGTTTGTCATTTACACTAACTGCTAATGATACAAACCCCTCTATCTCCTCCCTATCACTACACAGGGCAGTTGCTGAATTACCAGCTCTTTGGGAGGGACGCTGCATTTCATCTTACAATTTTTACTACACTGGCAGGAAACACCTATAGTTATTTACTGTATAAAGTCACCTCATTACACTAGGAGTAAACAATTTATACCTCAGCCCTATTGTTCTGAGATGGTCCTTCACCATCTTAGACACTCGGCATAATGCTTGACTACACCAACCATCCCCACCCC
Source organism: Carcharodon carcharias (assembly GCF_017639515.1). Lineage (NCBI taxonomy): Eukaryota > Metazoa > Chordata > Chondrichthyes > Lamniformes > Lamnidae > Carcharodon > Carcharodon carcharias. The sequence goes on from NC_054479.1 coordinate 70,764,590, forward strand.
CCACTCTGCTCCTGGCCTGTAGTTACCACACTACCAGCTTGCTCAGAGTGCTGAGGCGAACTCCCTCATTACCACTGCATAGCTTTTCACCACAGTACCAGATCACCACCGTTACCTCATTCCCCTTTTCCCCGAGCCGCTCGAGCCCGCGCTTTATCCACCCAATCAGCAACTCTCCCCAACCCAGCTTCAACCAATCGGTAGCGCTCGCTAAACGGGTCGGATCCAATCAGCAGCCGGCTCCGGCCAAGCACCATCCAATCAGCAGCTGGCTCAACTCCAGTGTGGTCCAATCAGCAGTTCTCTATCGCCACGCTCGCCTGTCCCTCGGCTCTTACCCTCTCCCCCAATCAGCAACTCCTTTCATACCCATTCCCCTCTTCACCAATCACAATCTCTCTCTCTTATATCCTCTCCCATTCTCTCTCCCCTTCAACCGTCAGTTCGTCCACATTCTCCCTTTCCTCCAATCCGGATTCTCAGTCTGTGTCATGTGATGTTGTTTTTGTCGCAGTTTGATGACGAGAGTCGGCGCGGTGGATTAAAGCTGGCGAGCGGCGCTGGGCTCTGGCAGGCGAAGCTGTGTGGTTGCTTGGTAGAGCGCGTCCGGTCCTGTGGGGAGACCATGGCGGCCCTGCCCATGCAGCAGCCTAGCTACCTGCTGGTGAGTGTGCTGGTCTACTCACTGAGCCCTTGTTTAAATACTCCGCCCTCAGATTGTAAACGATTTATATCCGTGTCAACTGAATTCAATGTCAAAACACTGAGGATACTGGAAATCTGAAATTAAAAACAAATACTAAACTGGTACGGAAACTATTGGGAAAAATTTCTGAGGGTCAGGATTAATCTCCATTTGGAGAGGCAGGGATTAATCAGGGATAGTCAGCATAGCTTTGTCAGGGGGGAATCATGTCTAACAACTTTGATTGCATTTTTCAAGGAGGTGATTAGTTGTGTAGATGAGGGTAGTATAGTTGATGTAGTCCACATGGACTTCAATAAGGCTTTTGACAAGGTCCCGCAAGGGAGATTGGTCAAGAATGTAAGAGCCCATGGAATCCAGGGCAATTTGGCAAATTGGATCCAAAATTGGCTTAGTGACAGGAGGCAGAGGGTGATGGTCAAAGGTTGTTTTTGCGATTGGAAGCTTGTGACATGTGGTGTACTGCAGAGATTGGTGCTGGGACCCTTGCTGTTTGTTGTGTGCATTAATAATTTTAGATGTGAATATAGGAGGTATGATTAGTAGGTTTGCAGATAACTCAAAAATTGGTGATGTTGCAAATAGTGAGGAGGAAAGCCTTAGATTACAGGGCAATATAGATGGGCTGGTAAAATGGACAGAGCAGTGGCAAATGGAATTTAATCCTGAGAAGTGTGAGATGATGCATTTTGGGAGGACTAACACAGCAAGGGAATACTAATGAATGGTAGGACCCCAGGAAGTACAGAGGATCAGAGAGACCTTGGTGTACATGTTCATAGATCCCTGAAGGCAGCAGCACAAGTAGATAAGGTGTTTAAGAAGGCATATGGGATTTATTAGCCGAGGCATAGAATATAAGAGCAGGGAAGTTATGTTGGAGCTGTATAAAACGCTAGTTAAGCCACACCTGGAATACTGTTTACAATTCCAGTTGTCACACTATAGGAGGGATGTGATTTCACTGGAGAGGGTCCAGAGGAAATTCACCAGGATATTGCCTGGCTGGAGTGTTTTAGCTATGAAGAGATACTGGATAGGCTAGGATTGTTTTCCTTGGAGCAGAGAAGGCTGAGGGCGGAACTTGATAGAGGTATACAAAATTGAGAGGCATAGATAGGGTAGATTGGAAGAAACTTTTCCCCTTAGCGGAGGTGTCAATAACCAGAGGTCATAGATTTAAGATAAGGAGCAGGAGGCTTAGAGGGGATTTGAGAAAAAAAATTTCATCCAGAGGGTGGTTGGAATCTGGAACATACTGCCAGAGGGGGTGGTAGAGGCAGGAATCCTCACAACATTTAAGAAGCATTTGGATGAGCACTTGAAACGCCATTGCATACAGGGCTACTGGCCAAGTGCTGGAAAATGGGATTAGAATAGATAGGTGCTTGATGGCCAGCAAAGACAGGATGTGCCAAAGGGCCTGTTTCTGTGCTGTATAACTCTGTGACTCTGAGGTCTGGTAGTATCTGTGGAGAGAGGCACAGAGTTAACGTCAGGACAATGATCAGAATTCGAAAATGTTGGAAATCAGCTGCTTTTAAACCAGTGAAGAGCCAGGATAATGTAGTTGGGAGGGTGGCAGGTAAAGAGCAAAAGGGAAATACTGTTATGGTGTGGAGGGAGGGCCAGGAGTGATCCAAATCACAAAAGCAATGGTGGTGCAATGTAAATGCTGGTAGTAATGAGACAGGTCTAGAAAAATAAATCTGGTTCTAGAGAAAGGAAGGGGAGTGGCCGTATTGCTTTTTCAGAGATCCAGAAGGACTCTGAGCTGAATGGCCTCCTTGTATACTGTGATCATTCTGTGTTTCTAGTCTATAACATCTGATTTCTCGCTACTTGTACCCAAAGCTTTTCGTTTCATTGTGTTGTAATTTTCTGGAATTAATTTCTCTTATGCTCTTTGGTTCCTTTGAAACATCTCACTACTGAATTTCTCTCGCACTGAGCTTTTTACACTCCAGTTTCTGGTTATATTCAGGGTTAAGACCCCTTTCTAAAACAGAAAGTGAAGGAATAGAAGTATTGTCTTTTTACAGGCTCTTCTTAAAGCAGATGGTGCGAACAAACCTCAATTTCAAAGATGCCATGAATTGTCCAAAGCGATAGAAGATTATTCTCCCAAGGTATGAAGCCACTGTGTTAACTTTGTTTCTCTTTAGTGCCAACTGTCAATGACTTTTCCACTAGTTTCACCACACTTTAGCTTTTAATGACAAGCCTATTCCATCATGGGGAAATAGTTGGACCTGATCCACACTTCCACTAACCCTGCCCCCACCAGGCCATAAGCACACATCCCTTCTGGCAGCTGTGGTCTGTTGTAGTACCCTCTTTGCTGAACTTGCTGAGAACTAATGGTAAGGATGGAGAATGATCAAGCCCACAACAATGGATGGATGGACTCGCAATGAGTGTCAACCATTTAAGGCAGATGAGGATAAATTTCTTCACTCAATGTGTTGTGAATCCTTGGAATTCTTCAACCCAGAGAGCTGTGGATGCTCAGCTTTTGAGCATATTCAAGACAGAGGGATAGATTTTTGGGTATTAACGATATGAGGATAGTGCGGGTAGGTGGAGTTGACTTAGAAGATCAGCCCTGATCCTGTTGAATGGCAGTGTAGGTTCGATGGGTCAAATGGCCACCTCCTGCTCCCATCCGTGATGTTCTTATGCGTTTCCCTGTCGGAGGAGCCTTATTTTAAAGTATATCTTTAGCCTTTTTAGCAGCGTTTTGTTATTGAACTGCTTTGTGAACCTGCTTTACATTTGCTTCCAGGAGCTCCATTTGATTTTCCCCTGGCTGATGGAGAGCGTGTTTGGTAACCAAGATGGAAGTGTTCCCGGTTGGAACATACGGTATTTGCAAGGTCGAGCAAGTCCAACTGAATATGCTGCTGTGGTTGATTTCTTGGATCCCAGGTATGGCAGTTCTCGATTTCTTCTCAACAGGGTAGGATAGAGCTGGAGACTAACTCCCAAACTAAACTAAAGCAGTTAACCTTCCTTGTGTGCTGCCTATTTCTCTAACTTCTTGATTAGTGTGACCTGATTCCTGCAACAGCAGGAGGTTAAAGCAGCAGCACTGTAGGTTAGTGATCTCTGCACAGCTTGAGCTCAACTCTTACCTTTGATTTGTCAAATCATCCCTCCTTCCTCAATGTCCCTTTAGCCCCCAGATTGAGGAAGTGAATGTCTTCTCTCTGTGAGAATGCAATGGAATGCTGACCTCAACTCCTTAGGGATACAAGTATACAATGTCGAAGTATCTACACATTGTCGTTCTTGATCAAAAGCACCATGGTTAGTGTGATAAATAGATCGTTTCTCTAAAGGTGAGCCTCAAGCAGCATAGGGACACCACCACATTATCAGTACAGCTGTACCTGACCTGGGAGTGCTTGTTCAAGCTAGGTGGAAAGAATATTTGATATAATAGCCTGTGTTAACTTGCTTTTCTGATAACATGTAGATAAAAGCCACTAAATAAGGAAAAGCTTGCATTTCAATAGTGACTTTCACAAAGCCAAAGTGCATTATAGCCAATTAAATGCTTTTGAAGTGTAGATATTTTAAATTCTTTCACAGAATGTGGGCATCACTGGCCAGGCCAGCATTTATTACCCACACCTGATTGAGCTTGAGAAGGTGGTGGTGAGCTGCTGCAGTCCATGTGTGTAGCTACATCCACAGTGCTGTTAGGGAGGGAGGGTCTGTTGCAATGTAGAAAACAATACTAGCTGAAGATCAGTGTGTTAATCAGCTTCGTGTTCCTTATTCTGAGGCTGTGTATGTCAGGGGACATTGATTTGATTCACTGGGGCAAAATGAGATTGATCATTAATTTCCCCTTCTGCCCATTCCAGCCTGTTAATTGTATAAATTAAAGATATGCAGATGGAGGGCATTCATTAGATAATTACTTGGGGACATATATAGAGACACACTTATTGACACTGGTGTTGGTGGGTTGTCGAGTTAGAAGCTATACATTTGTAATGTTTCACTTTGGATTAATTGAAAACTGAGTAAAGATTGACTTCTGGTCTCTTTCTTCACCAACTTGTCATCAAAACAGCCATCTAAATCACTCCACCTTCAAAAATCTCCTTTTCCCCCTCACCATTCTTTTGGTGGATTTAAGACAGCTTGTTGCACTCTGGGACCCCATAGTGCTCAACATGACTCAGACTGAATCTTCTAGTAGCCTCTGCATAATTTTATTAAGTATAGTGTTTATAAAATCAAGAACACAATACTGTGGAGGCTGGAAATCAGAATAAAAGAAAATGCTGGAAAAGCTCTGGCAGCATCTGTGGAGAGAGAAAATGTATATGAAAGCACCATAGTTTTTTTAATGTTTATGTTGGGTACATGATTCTCATCTTCATTGAGAATATTTTTGAGTTTGAAAATCAGTGAAAGATGTATTACACAAGATTGTGGTTATATTGACACTTCATGTTAAAACTTTATGAACTATGCTTTCAGATGCTGTTTACTGTTTGCTTCTATCTTGTGTCCATCAAAAGTTAAAGTTTAACATTGAGCAATACTTTGTATTGTTCCTATTCTCTTCCTGCTCATGGCAGTGTTAAACTGCTGCTGCGAGAGAGAGAGAGAGGCCTTTCCCAGTCTTTCAGGCGATGTGCAACCAGAGGGATCATAGACCAGATGTTTCTATAGTGGAGAAGCAACATCTCGCATGAAGTTATGTGAGCTGTTGGGACAGGGGTCAGAGACTTTAGGCAACAAGGAAGAGGCAGGCTGTAAATTATCCATAAGGGATAGAATGAAATACTAAAGACAAAAACATAGATCGTCAAAACAGAAGATAGCAATTGGCAAACTGTTCCACGTTAAACACATGCAACCACAAGAAACCCACAGTTCATTCAGCATCTGAAGAGGAGATGATCAGTTCTGACTGATCTGATAGGTTTTCTCAGTCACAGCAAGTTACTGAGTAGCTTATTCTCAATAAGTTGACCACTCAGGCAAGCCCATCTTTCAAATACATTGTGTTCGAATTGGAGTATGGAAACAATTAATCATAGACCTGATTAACCTCCCTTGTATCCACAATGTGTTAGTGTGGTGGTAATTTGGTGATCCTTTATTGATCACTCATCCTTCTCTCTCCAGTCAGATGCTGAATATTTCCCCCATAGTGAGTGAGACCAATTGTGGACCAGGGTGCGTAAGTGTAACTCAGAGCTGGTTTTAAAGTCACACTACCCTTACTTGTATATTTCGTTTATAAATTCCCATTTATAATGCAAACTGTCTTTGTAAACTTGTCATGCTGTATGCTTCACTTTAAGGAATGAATCCAAAAAGTTCAGAGACAAAATGGCAGATTTTTATGCAGATTTGTTTGGCAGGAATATTCACTTGAGTAACAACTGACACATTGGAAGAAAACTAATTTTATAACAATCTTCTCCCCTTCTGTCCTCAAGATATTGGCACTTACTGAAGAACAGATGCTGGGACCTTACACATTGTCTTTGGGAGTACTCCATATCATGGATGTGAATCTTTTGATTCTGTGACCTGAACCCTATTAAATATTTGGCTTCTCGCCACAATTCACAGTTCAACAAGATCATTATCTCATTGCTGTTTGTGGAGCTTGTTGTGCACAAATTGGCTGCTGTTTTCCTACTTTGCAGCAGTGACATTTCAAAAATACTTAATTGACTTCTGGATTATCCTATGGTTGTGAAGGGCACTGGGAGAAAGAAAGACGTGCATTTATATAGCGCTGTTCACTACCACTGCACATCTCAAAAGTGTTTTACAGCCAGTTAAGTACTTTTGAAGTGTTCACTGTTATAATGCAGGAAACACTGCAGCCAATTGCACATAGCAAGCTCCCAGTTATATTAATGCAAGTTTTTTTTTTAAACTCTCCACTATCTCAGTGCCTGTTTGACATTAATGACAATTTCCTCATTTTTTCTTGTGTTTAACAGTGGCCCAATGATGAAGTTAGTTTATAAACTCCATGCTGAAGATTATAAGTATGAATTCCCAATCTCTTATCTTCCTGTAAGTATGGAGAACTACAGTGGATGATTCTGCTGACTCATAATATGTTCAGGTGCAGATTGATAACATTATTTAAATACATTATAACATTCTAAATGATTATATAGTAACCATGTCAGGCAGGATGATGTACATTACAGAATAAGAATATGCAGTTGGTGTCATTATGAGCTGTGAGGACCAGGAGGCCCGAGCTTCCACCAAAAGATCAACTGAACTGTACTTGTACGGATACCACATGAAGGTATCCATCATCACTATCAGGTCAAAATCCAGGAACACTTCACCTAAAGCCATCAGTGGGAGCCCCATCATCACAAGGTGTGCAGCAGTTCAAGAAGAATGTTCATTCACCAGCAACTTGGTATGTAATGGCAGCACATTCCAAAAATTAATTTTTTAAAAGCGATTAGGCTAGACAATCCTGCCCACATTTGAACAGTCTATAACAACCATTCTCTCGGCTCAAAGATGAAGACAGGCGCCAAGGGAAATTGATGGGCAGGAAAAGACCAACCATGCTGGTACGCACCCCAACCCCATGACTTCTCACCCGCCTTTACAGCTGTGTAATCTTCTACGAGAGGCAAAAAAGCAGGGCATAAGGGAAAAGATACTCAGGGGAAATTCCCCTCTGTGCTGAGCCAATTGAAGCCAGTCCAGGAGATCATGTGGGTCAAGTGTTTTTACACTGACTTTCTATATGATATGATCTCTGCCCCAGTCAGGAACCAATCCTGCTTCCTCGAAGGCAGAGAATCAGCACCAGCTAGCATTGTGTTCTCTGGGAAAAGAAGAGTCCCCCAACTTCCCATCTGTTCCTACTTTCATAGTTTAAACTCATGACCCTGCTCTTCCCCAATCTGTTAAACTGGAATAATCTATCGATAGGGAGACTATACAGCCCTTTCATTACTGTATGCAACTCTGTCTGGTCACCTATCAATCTACAAAGTAAATAGATTGAGGTCCTTGAGCCTGTCTGAGTAGCTAAGTTTCTTAAAGTTGGAATTATTCTCGTAAGTCTCCTCTGGGCCGTCTTTGAGACCACAATATCACTCACCATGTTGGGGGACCAAAACTGAACTTTGTACTTGAGATTTGGTCTGATCAGTAATCTGTACAGAGTCAAAATGCTGTCTTTTGACTTTTACTGAATAATTCTATCAATACAACACATACCTTTAGCTTTAGCTATGATTTCTCTACAGTGGTCATGAACCTTCAGTGTATAGGGCATCAAGATCATCTCTCTCAACCCCATTCAGTATTGTTTCCTTCAAGTAAGTGTATACTGTGTTGGTCCTAACAGCATACATGACACTACATTTATCTGAACTAAACATCCATGTACCATTCAGGGATGAGAAATTTCCATGGTTTGGCAGAATTCCAAATTTTGCATCACAGAAAGTTGCCCTTTTAAAATTTTTTCCGACGTCTTCCTGGCCCAGGGGAACTGTCACTCAGCCCCTCTCTTTTTAATCTGCCACCATCTAAGGTCCCATTACTGATGGAGTGACTCAGCCCTGACTCAACCGCAGCCTGCCACTTGGCTTCAGGTTCTGGCTCCAGCCTGGAGAGGAGGGATGTGGGGAGGAGATTTCAGCCGGCTGTAGCCTCTGCCGTATCCCACACTTGGTCACAGTTGCCTCTTTGCAGCACCTCTGGCTTTGGCCTACTGTGGACCCCGGAGCAACCCAGTGAAAGAAGAGGCTGTGGTCCTTGGTTCCTGTCCCAAGGAAGTGATATGCCCTTCCTTGGCAGTGCGCGTTATAATGCGTTGGTCATTCTGAGTAAAGGAGGAATCTGGAGCGAGTCTTTCTTTTAACCGTATACACTTAAGAATAATTCGCCAACCTTTCCCCAATTAGTAACGGCTGCTCTTTCTTATGACTAGTGCATGTATTTCATTGTGACAGGAGCCACTGAGGAGGAGCTGCAGCCGCCCTCTGACAGTAGGGGCAGCGGCAGTGAGGCGGAACCAAGTCCAGGCAAAGTGGAGAAATCCAGGTGTGGTTTGGTGAAGGGGCTGAGGAAGAGAGAGGGGATGAGTGAGTGGGTCTAGGTGAGGGGTGAAGGAAGGGGCTGAGTGGGGAGGGAGGGGATGAGTGAAGAGGATTGGGTTTGAGAAGAGGGACTGCTAAGTGCATATATGGGATGAGCAGGATGGGAAGAAGTGCATCTGTTTGGGTTGGGGAGAGAGGACTTCCATTGAGTCTTCTGTCACTATGGAATAAGGAGAGCTTGGCTAAAGCTTCCATGAGTGTATAAAATAACATGTTTACAATTACCTTAAAAAACACTTTTGTATTTATATGATCTATGATCATATGTTGATCTATAATGTGTGAGCTTTAACAATAGCATAATGAATGTTGCAATGCTGCTTTATTGCTGGCGTCTGGGGTCACATTAATTTTAAAGCTTTTCTTCACAACCCATGAACGAATGTTTGTAGGTATCGCTGGCAAGGCCAGCCTTGTCCACCCCTGATTGCTCTTGGGAAGATGGTGGTGAGTTAAAATAGAGTGACATTAGAAAATAGTTTGTGAGGCACTGTACATAATCCACCAAGGTCATGTTCTGGCATGGACTTCACCCTGTACTACATGCATTAACTGCATTGAATGCTGAAATGCTGAGGTCGCTTTGGTGATTAGATACAAATGCGTTGGTCTTGATGGTAATAGAAGGTAAACAAAGGGAAAACTAATATTTCCATCTATTTGAAATGGCTTGGAAGCGTTTGCATTTGCAGTTCATGTCCAAATGCAGCAAGACCAGGATAAAATCTAGGTTTGGGCTGACAAGTGGCAAATAACATTCACACCTCACAATGACCATCTCCAACAATAGAGAATCCAGCCATTGCCCTTTGATGTTCAATGGCATTACCATCACTGAATCCCCCACTATCAACATCCTGGGGGGTTATCATTGACCAGAAACTGAACTGGACTAGCCACATAAATACTGTGGCTACAAGAGCAGGTCAGAGACTAGGAATCGTGCGGTGAGTAACTCACTTCCTGACTCTCCAAAGCCTGTCCACCATCTACAAGGCACAAGTCAGGAGTGTGATGGAGTACTCTCCACTTGCCTGGTTGAGTGCAGCTCCAACAACACTCAAGAAGCTTGACATCATCCAGGACAAAGCAGTCTGCTTGATTGGCACCGCACCCACAAACATTCACTCCCTCCACCACTGACGCACAGTAGCAGCAATGTGTACCATCTACAAGATGCACTGCAGGAATTCATCAAGGCTCCTCAGACAGCACCTTCCAAACCCATGACCGCTACCATCTAGAAGGACAAGATCATCAGACATGGGAACACCACCACCTGGAAGTTCCCCTCTAAGTCACTCATCATCCTAACTTGGAAATGTATCGCCATTCCTTCACTGTCGCTGGGCCTAGATCCTGGAACCCCTTTCCTAACAGCATTGTGGTTGTACCTACACCATATAGACTGCCGCAGTTCAAGAAGGCAGTTCGCCATTAGCTTTTCAAGGGCAACTAGGGATGGGCAATAAATGCTGGCCCAGCCAGCGATGCCCACATCCCATGACTGAATAAGAACAAGATTTCACTACAGATCGTAAAAAGTACTATAATTACATGACTCCTTGTCACAAAATGCCGGAGTTGAGGTGGCAGGGTGTGGTGCCGGAGGTCAAAAGGGCAGGGGGTGGGGTGGTGGTGAGGTGTTGGTGTTGTGGGCGGGGGGTGACCGGGGTGGGGGGGGGGGGGGGGGGGGGGGGGGGGGGGGGGTGGTAAGGCCTGGTTGAGATGGCGGGGGGAGGAGACATCGGGGGAGCAGTAAGGTCTGGTCAGGACAGTGGGTGGGGAGGTGTCCTAGGTCGCGGAGGGGTGAGGTTTGGTTGAGATGGCGGGGGGAGGTGGTGTCGGAGGTCAGGGTGGTGAGGTCTGGTCAGGATGGCGGGGGGAGGGGTGTGGGGTTGGGTAGCAGCTTCAGGCCTTGGTGGGGGGACAGATCGAGTCAGGCTGTGGGGAATCCCATGGGGAGTTGCAAAGCAGGATGGGAAACACCCTGTTGTGGGGGTAGTCAGAGGTGTATGTGGAGTTGGGGGTGTCCTGTGGAGGTTTAGGAGTTGCACAGTCTGTCTTTACAATAGTTACACAGAAGTTAGAAGTGGTTTTGATTCTTCTTTTTCTTAGTGACGATTTGTGTAACACAGCCGGAACCATCCAAAGTTTGCGATTTAAATTGCATTTTCAGACGGTTCCCAGAGCAGGGCAATTGCCCAGAGGAAGTTTGAACTTCTGGGCAATTGCCCTGCAAACCTTTATCTTTGAAGTTCTGAGAGGGGTTCATCAGCGCATCTTTGGGGTGCCTCCAAATCTGACACTGGAGAGCTAGCAAGTTACAGCCTGATATGTCTTCAGGATGGACCACACCTGTTAACTACAATATAACTTTTTAACTGTGACATTGGAGTAAATTCCTAATAAGCATTTCAAATTTTTACTGACAACACACAATTCTATCTAGTGAAGTAACCTATTATGAGGAAACTTATCTGTACCCTTAGAAAGCCTTTGATAGACAAATTCCCTCATCCTCTACCCTAGTGACTTCATAAAAAAACTACCATGTTTATTAGACATGGCTTATCTTTCAGATGCTGTGTTGGGAATTTCTAATGGCCCAGTGATTATAAAAGGCATCTCATCTTTTCTAGGATCTTCCTAATAATGGATGTCAGGTTGATAGGCCTGTAGTTCTCTGGTTCTGACCTGATCCTTTTTCTGAAAATAGGAATTACGTGAGCTAGCTTCTAGTCAAAAGGAACTATCCCTAACTCTATTGAGCTATTTGAAGATACGGGCAGAGGCTCACAGTGTACCTGTCCCATCTCCTTAATCAGCATTTATAGATATTATCTAGGCATTGAGTTTCCCTGGTCTATCCTAAATGACATTACTAAACAGCGTTAAAAGAACAGGTAGTACTGGACAGCCCTCATCTGGAACTAAAGCATCATCAACAGAAGTATATACTGATGCAAAATAATCATTTGGGAGTTTTGCCATGAGCTGAGAATCAAAATGAATCTGCTGTGTAGTGTCCTTGCACTATTCTTCACTTAATGATCTTTTAACATAGCTTTAAAAAGCCTTTGCTGTGATTGCTGCATTTACACACCATCTTCATTTGCAGAGATCTCTTGTCTACTCTTATGGCCATTTTTGTCTTATGTCCATATGTTTTATAATTTGTGTAACATTAAGGTTCCTGCTTGTTGTGGACAGGAGAGGGTTTAATTTAAACAGCCCTGATTTCTCCCCTCTCTATCCATTTGTAAGCAAAAAGGTGTTTTGATTTTGATTTCCCCCTTTATAAGCAGTGGTGTTTTTCCCAACCCCTCAGTTTTGGTGTAATCCAATTTCTATAAATAACCCCGGAGCAAACTCGAGATAGGGTGAACTCAGAGGGTTAGTTTTTTCGCAAAATGCGGGAGGGGATGTCGCTACGTAGCCCCTGTGCTTTCACACAATAAGCGAGATATAGAGAAAAAGACTTAACAGTGCGAAGGCCACACAATAAAGAATTATTGTTTCACATGTGTCCAGAATTGGAGTCCAATGAGGTATTCCTTCACAGAGGTTAACAGGTTGAAAACTGATGCTGCTTTTCCAGTAGACATGACCTCCACGATGGGATAAGCATGCAGAGATGAATTAGTCCTGTAGGCAATGGTATAGAAGTTTAGAATTTTCTAGTAGAAACAGGATAGATCGGGGCCAGGCATTCAACCCTGGATGGAACCCCTTTCCTGAGCTGCTACTTGATAGATGGAAAATGACAGACTGCTTTGCAGCTCCGCATGACAGTATAACTGGTTCTCCCAGCTGCAGGGGGAGGGGAAAGGGAAAGTCACATGACCCCCATTGTCCACTTTGGCTTTGACATACCCTTACGCCCTCACCTCAATGAATTTCGGGCTCGGCACGATGCTGAACTCTTCTTCCGCCGCCTTCGTCTATGTCCTCACTTCTTTGGGCAGGAGTCCTCTCCCCATTCAACAGATCCTTTTGCCTGCCTCCAATATTCTCCCTCCACCTGGACCCCTCCCTCTGGATTTTTACCTGCTCTTAATCTTTTCATTGAGAACTGTCGGCGTGACATCAGTCGCCTCAATTTCTCTGTTCCTCTCACCCACTCTAACCTGTCTCTCTCTCAACTTGCCGCATTCCATTCTCTCAGGTCCAACCCTAACTTTGTCATCAAGGCCGCTGACAAGGGTGGTGCTGTTGTTGCCTGGCGCACTGACCTCTACCTTGCAGAGGCTGAGCGTCAACTCGCAGACACTTCCTCCTACCTCCCCCTGGACCATGACCCCCACCACTGAACATCAAGCCATTGTTTCCAGGACTGTCACTGACCTCATCTCCTCTGGAGATTTCCTTCCACAGCTTCCAACCTCATAGTCTCCCAGCCTCAGACACCCCGCTTCTACCTCCCACCCAAAATCCACAAAGAGGACTGTCCTGGCAGACTGAGTGTGTCAGCCTGTTCCTGCCCCACAGAACTCATTTCTTTCTATCTTGACTCTATTCTCTTTCCCCTTGTCCAGTCACTTCCCACCTACATTCGCGATTCCTCTCGCCCTACATCATATCAACAATTTCCAGTTCCCTGGCCCCAACCACCACCTCTTCACCATGGACATCCAATCCCTCCACACCTCCGTCCCCCACCAGGATGGTCTGAAGGCTCTCCGCTCCTTCCTCGAACAGAGGCCCGAACAATCCCCATCCATCACTACTCTCCTCCGTCTGGTTGAACTTGTTCTCACACTGAACAATTTCTCCTTAAACTCGTCTCTCTTCCTCCAAATAAAAGGTGTGGCTATGGGTACCCGCATGGGCCTCAGTTATGCCTGTCTCTTTATGGGGTATGTGGAACATTCCTTGTTCCAGTCCTACTCCGGCCCCCTCCCACAACTCTTTCTCCAGTACATCAGTGACTGCTTTGGTGCCGCTTCATGTTCTCATCTGGATCTGGAAAAGTTAATTAATTTTGCTTCCAATTTCCACCCCTCCATCATTTTCACATAGTCCATCACTGATACTTCCCTTCCCTTCCTTGACCTCTCAGTCTCAATTTCTGGTGATGGACTGTCCACCAATATTCATTACAAGCCTACCGACTCCCACAACTACCTCGACTACAGCTCCTCACTCCCCCTTTCTGTAAGGATTCCATCCCGTTCTCTCAGTTCCTTCGCCTCTGTCGCATCTGTTCTGCTGATGCCACTTTCCAAAACAGTTCCTCTGACGTGTCTTCCTTCTTCTTTAACCAAGGTTTTCCACCCACGGTGGTTGACAGGGCCCTGAACCATGACCGGCCCATCTCCTGTGCAACCGCCCTCACACCTTCCTCTCCTTCCCGGAACCATGATAGGGTCCCCCTTGTCCTCACTTATCACCCCACCAGCCTCTGCATTCAAAAGATCATCCTCCGCCAACGCCAGCATGATGCCACCGCCAAACGCATCTTCCCTTCACCCCCGCCCCTCCGGTGACTTTTCACGTTTTCACGGGGATCATTCCCTCCGGGACACCCTGATCCATTCCTCCATCACCCCCTATACCTAAATCCCCTCCCACAGCACTTTCCCATGCAATCGCAGAAGGTGTAAGACCTGCCCCTTTACTTCCCCCCCGCCCTCCCTCCTCATCGTCCAAGGGCCCAAACACTCCTTTCAAGTGAAGCAGCATTTCACTTGCACTTCCCTCAATTTAGTCTACTGCATTCGCTGCTTCCAATGCGGTCTCCTCTACATTTGAGACCAAACGCAGACTGGGTGACCGCTTTGCGGAACACCTTCGGTCTGTACTCAAGCATGACCCAGACCTCCCTGTCGCTTGCCATTTCAACACACCACCCTGCTCTCATGCCCACGTGTCGGTCCTTGGCCTGCTGCAATGTTCCAGTGAAGCTCAATGCAAACTGCAGGAGCAGCACCTCTTCTTCCTACAAGGCACTTTACAGTCTTCCGGACTTAATATTGAGTTCAACAATTTCAGATCATGAACTCTCTCCTCCATCCCCGCTCCCTTTCCGATTTCCCCCTTTTTCCAATAATTTATACTTTTTTTTAAACAATATATTTTTTCCTTTTCCCTCCTATTTTTAAACTTATTTCGATCTGTTGTTTCATCTCCACCTTTTAGCCCATTTCGATCCCTTCCCCCCACCCCACCCGCACTAGGGCCATCTGCCACTAGCTTGCTTCCCTTAATGTCCTCATTATCACATCTTTGGCAGTCTCTTCTTGGCCTCCACCTATCACTGGTCCCATATTGAGCTCTCCTGTCCCACCCCCTTCTACCAGCTTATATTTCATCTCATTTCTACATGTCTTAGTTCTGATGAAGGGTCATACGGACTCGAAACGTCCCTCTCCACAGATGCTGTCAGACCTGCTGAGTTTTTCCAGGTATTTATTTATTTATTTATTTTTTGTTGTGTATATTCCTTTCTCTGGATTCCTGAGATTGTTAATGTTAGAACAATTAAGAATTTGAAAGGGAGGTTGCAGGGTCCTTTGTCCTCATAGACAACTCAGCTCCAGTTGGCCAGGCTTGGTTTATGAAATTGAGATGGCCTTTGCATAATTTCCTTTGAATTTGGTCTCTGCAGTTCATAGGGTCATTAGCGTCTCTTCAGAGACAATGAGGCGCAAATTTCTTCAATGCTGTCAGATTAGCTCCTATCGTTTGAAGGTCACAGCCAGACATGACTTCAGTCATTTTAAAAGGTCATTGTCCCGTTTTAAAACTTTACGAATTAGCCATGATGATATTTTAAATAAATATAGTGTGAATTCTTAGCCCTGTTACATTTCTGCAGAAGTTTGTGTGAAGGATAAACATGTAAACTATTTCACAGTTGCTGCTCTGAGAATCTTCAATGTTTACTAATTCTGGTCTATTTGTATTTGAATAATTCAGGGTCCTGTGAAGGCTTCAATCCAAGAAGGCGTTCTACCTGATTTTCCACTGTATCATAACAAACTACAGTTTCCTCCCTCAGGACTGGCCAATCTCAGTCTCTCACTCAGTATCCTTTCATTAGATTGTATATGGAGCTGAAGCCTCTGCCTTAACAGCATTGAATTGACACTAGTTATTTTTTATGATTTGTGTTACAGGATGTTGCTTCCCTTTATACATTGGAATAATGTGAATAGCTGGGCCTCAGGGCACTTTGGTATTTGTGCAGGTTTAGTCGAGGACATTTTCACATCTTTTCATGCTTTTAGAAAGAATTATTTGAACTCTAGTCGCCATGCCTGGAAATGTACCTGCCAGCTCTGAGTGTTCACTGATTCACCACCATATGCCCCAGCTCATGTCAATGCACCCATCCTAAACTGTCATAGTAGCAGTAACAAATATACATCATTAATTAAAATCACTCAAAATGCAAGCAGTTTCAGATCCCAAAATGGCTGTTTAGATAATGGCAATATATTACTGAGCTACACAGATCCGAAAGCCCCAGCTGTGATCCCTGATCTGTGTTGAGTGCAATGATCTGATCTGGGATACTGTAAGGGTGCTAATTGGTATAAATAGTCCATTCATCAAGTCATTAATATGGATTGTAAATAGTTGAGGACCCGCACTGATCTCTGTGGCATTCCATTTGTTACGGTTTGACCACCCTGAAAATGACCCACTTATCCTGATTCCTGTTTCCTGTTAGTTAGCCAATCTTCTATCCATGCTAATATATCACCACAGCACCATGAGCCCTTGTCTTGTGCAGTAACCTTTTGTGTGGCACCTTAACGGGTGCGTTTTGGCGATTCATACACATCACATCCACTGGTTCCCCTGCTTGTTACATCCTCAAAGAACTCTAATACATTTATCAAACATGATTCCCCCTTCACAAAAGCGTGTTGACTTTGCCTGATGATATTATATAGGACTAGAGTAACCTGCTTGCATTTGTATGCAATGCTTCCATTGATAAAGTCAAAGATCTTTTATGCTTTAACAGCTTTTTCAACTTGCTCCTCACCTTTGATTTGTGCAAGTAAACCCCCAAGTTTCCAGGAACACTGCAACGTCAGATTTGCAAATGGGAAATGGTCACTTGGGGATGCAGATAGTGCCCACTGGAGCCAGATTCCAGTAAGGAGGCCTGAATCCCTGGTGGCAGATGTGAAAAGAGGTTAAAATTGGCCATAAAATGTTATTTGATTCTTCATCTCTGTTTGACAGATATGCTACATTGTTTTCACATTTGACTGTAAATAGACCTGGCCTGACCCCTTTTAAGGTAATTGACGCATTTGGTTTTACTGGTGAACAATACTGTTCCTTCTTAGTAAACAAATTAAGTTTCTTTAAAAGAAGGACACTGTTTCTGGACAACTAGGAACCAATTATTAAATTAAAACTTTGTAGCGATGTACAAACGGTGCTCCTCATTGTATGAAGCACTTTTGAGTGTTGGGATTAGCTCTTTAACAGTGAAGAGATAAGCCAGCAGTGGGGAGACTTTGATAGAGCTGCTTTTTAAGTAGACTTGTTTTCAATCCTTAACCTGCACGACCAGATCCCTTTGAATACTATCTCTTCAATTTAGCTATGCACCTCACCACACCACGGGTAAGTTGCTATTGCAGAATGTGAGGCGGCACTATTTAAAGGACAGGATAATCCTGCTGCCTGTGTCTTTCACCCACCACCAACAATTTTGGCATGTCCTCTGTTGTGGTGGTTGCAGGAGGTATCTAAGCTATAACACTTTGGCCCCACAAGACCAATAATTTGTCCCATGAAGGCAAGGCATCTCCATTCTAATGATTGCATAAATTTTACAACACAGAAATAGGTCTAACATCAGATGTGCCACATAAGCTTCCTCTCAACCTCCATAATATCTTGCAATTTCACCCCTACCTAACATTACCAGTTGCTGCAACCCCATCTATGCTTCATTAACTCTCTAGATTTAACGATTCCAAATGTCTCCCAGCTCCCACACTACAAAACTTGAGCTCGTCCAAAGCTCTGTTATGTATATCCTAACTAGCACCAAGTCCATTCATCCATTCCCACAGTGCTCAGTGTTTTCAAATCCCACTATGGCCTTGCCCCTCCCTATCTCTATAACCTCCTCCAGCTCTACAACCTTCCGAGTTATCTGCACTCCTTTTGTTCTGGCCTCTTGAGCATCTCTGATTTTAATCGCTCCAATATTTGTATAACCTCTGATGTTGTACCATCCTTAAATTTTTTGTACTTTCTCCAATATCTCTATGTCCTTTTTTTTATAACACTGAGACCTCAACAGTGAAAAGTACTCTGATCTAACCAAGGTTCGGAACAATCAGTCATTACATGCCATTCTGCCCATCGAGCCCTTGCCCGGTCTCTAGAGCAACCCATTAGTCTAATTCCCTTGCTGTATTCCCACATGTCCTGCAAGTTTCTTTCAAGTGCCCACCCAATTTCCTTTTGAAATCATTCATAATGGCTGTGCCTTCAGCTGCGTGAGTCCTAAGCTCTGGAATTTCCTCCCTAAACCCCTCCACCTTTATCTCTCTTCTCCGTTAAGACACTCCTTGAAATCAACCTCTGACCAAACATCTGCTTCTCTGTCCTAGTATGGCACATGCCACATTTTGTTTGAAAGGGTTTCTGTGAAGCACCCTGGGACATTTTATTGCAGTGATGGTATATAAATACAAATTGTTGTGGTACTTCATCTCACCCTATTAGCAAATCATTTTATTCTTCCTGAAGTACTGATTTAGCTTCCCCTTATTAGAATCTGTGGTAATTGACTCAACTGTTCCATGTGGCAACAAGTTCCATATTCTCACCATTCAAGAGCAATGATTTGTATTTATGTAATGCCTTTTAATGTAATAAAACATCCCACGCTTCACAGAGCATTATAAAGCACAGTCTGACACTGAACCATCTAAGGAGGTACGAGGGCAAATGGCCAAAAGCTTGGTCAAAGTAGGTTTTAAAGAATGTCTTAAAGGAGGAAAGTGTGATGAGAGGTTTAGGGAGTGAATTCCAGAGCTTAGTGCCTAGCCAAGTGAAAGCACTGAAACCAATGGTGGAGCAATTGAAATTGGGATGCTCAAAAGACTCTAATTAGATGAGCAATATATTAGATATTTGATCATTGTGGTTGCTGCAGGAGATTATTGAGATATGGATGAGCGAGGGGCAAAAGGAGTTTGAAAACAAGGATGCAAATCTTAAAATCAAGGTGTTGTGTGACTGGGAACCAATGTAGGTCGGCGGATGCAGTGGTGATAGGTGAAGGGAACTTGGTGCGAGTAAGGACATGGGCAGCAGACTTTTGGATGACCTTAAGTTTACCTCAAGTAGAATGTGAGAAGCTGGTCAGGAGTGGGTTGGAATAATCAATCCCAGAGGTAACACAAGCATGAATGAGGATTTCAGCAGCAGATGAGCTAAGACAGGGCCTGGGATGGGTGATGTTGCAGAGGTGGAATTAGGTGGTCTAAATGATGGTGTGAATTTGTGGTGGGGAAACTCAGGATCAAATATGACACCAATTTGCAAAGTAGTTTCTCCTGAATTCCTTAGTGAATTTATTATTGACTATCTTATTTATGGCCTATGTTTCTGATTATCCACAAGTAGAAATATCTTCTCTGTCTACCCAATCAATTTCTTTCATATTTTTTAAAGATTTCTATCGGGTTTTCACTAAAGTTTTAGACTTGGCAATCAGAAGCATAATTTCTATATTTGCAGACAACACCAAGTTGGGGATGTAGTTAACACAGATAATTGTGACAAATTATAGGAAAACATTAATCAATTAACATTAATCAATTTACAAAATGGGCGTTTAATTGGAATTGGAATTTTATGTACAGATGAATTGAAGTATAGGTAAGTATGAGGTGGTATATTTTGGTAGGAATATAGGAAGAATAAAGAGGCCACGTACTGCATGGATTAATAAGAGCCTGAATGGAGTAGAGGAGCAAAAGGATCTAGCGGTACAAGTTCACAAATCACTAAAAGTAGTGACGTAGGTTAATTAAACTCTTTAGCAAACCTAGCAATAGGGCTTATTTCTAGAGGTACATAATTAAAAAACCAAATTAAGGCAGACAAAGAAAAGCTGTTCCCAGATTTCAGGTTTTAGGCAAAAATGCAGGGGTTGTGAGAAAAAACTTTTTTTTAACACAGCAAGTGGGAATGAACTGGATCTCTGCCTACTGAGCGTGGTGAAAGCTGAGACCATATATGATTTCCATAGGAAATTGGGTGGGCACTTAAGAGTAGTAAACTTACAGATTGTGGGAATACAGCTAGGAAATTAGACTAATTAGATTACTCAACAGAGAGCTGGCATGGACTCAATGGGCAGAGTGACTCTAACTCTGATTGTATAGAGCCTTGGTTAGACCAAATTTGGAGTACTTTTCACAGTTCTGGTCTCCATGTTATGAAAATGAATATTGAGTCATTGGAGAAGATACAAAGAAAATTTACGAGAATGACACAACAGCTGAGAGGTTACACAAATTGGAAAGACCAAACATGCTGGTGCTTGGCTGGTTGCACTCCTGCCTCTGATTCAGAGTGGGTTCAAGTCCCACTCTATGGCCGGAATTTTTCACAGACATGGCGGCACCAGCCACCAGCTGGAAAGTCTGATCTGAGCTTACCTCCGCCGGGCTGGGAAGCCACAGCCAGATTTTAAGGTTGTCAGGCAGTTAATTGCCTGAGGTCGTGGCTTCCACCTCCATCTGGGAGGAAGTCCTACTTCCAAGAGGTGCTGACCAATCAGAGGTACGGCAGCTCTCCAGTCCAGCCAGGAGCCATGGGAGAGGCAGGATAATAAGGTAAGTTGGGGCAACTTCTCAAGGCAGGCCCAGAACCGAGAGGTGGGCTAGGGGAGAGTGGGGAGCAAGGGAGGTGGCCATTTCTATTCAGGGGACCCTGCATTGGGTAATACCCCAACACCACTCTCCCCCACCCACCCACCGAGTCTGCAGTCAGGGGCCAGAATTTACCTGGTAAAATATCAATGGTGCTGGTGATGGGAGGAGGCCCTTAAGGGCCTCAATTGGCCCAAGAGCCAGTGGGTCACTCATAACCTAGCCAGCTGCTGAAACTCTAGTGCAGGCAGTAGGTATCCACACCCCAGCACCCTGCCATCATGCCACCTAATTTTATACCTCCATTCCACCTGCCAGCCCCCTCTGAAGTTGTGTGGCAGGGGAGGGATGGGATTGTGTAGTATTGCAGCTTATGACTTGAGCACAGAAATTAAGGTCGGCACTTCAGAGCAATACTGAGTAAGTTCTACACTGTTGCAGGTGCCATTTTTCAGATGAGACTTCAAACAGCGGTCCTGTCTGCTCTTTCAGATGGGTGTAAAAGATCCCATGGTACGATGAGCAGGAGATTCATCCCCAGCATCCTGGTTAATATTTATTCCACAGTCAACATTGGATTTTGTGTACATTGCTATTTGTGGGAGCTTACTGTGCACAAATTGGCTGGCATGCTTCCTACATTACAACAGTGACTACATTTCAAAAGCACTTCAATGGCTGTAAAGCACTTTGACACATCCTGTCATTGTGAAAGGTGTTTTCATAAACTCAAGTTTTTCTTTCTGGGGAAAAAAAGAGAACTCTTGAGAGTGACCTGATCAATGTTTTAAAATTCTGAAGGTGTTTGAATAGAATAGATGTAGAAAAAATGTTTCCATTTATAGGGCATTCGAAACTAGGGACCATAAATATAAGAGGGATAATAAATCCATGAGCGAATTCATGAGAAGCTTCTTTACCCGGAGTATGGTTAGAATGTGTAGCTCACCACCACAGGGAGTAGCTGAGGTGACTGGTATAGCATTTAAAGAGAATCTGGATAAACATCAGGAAGAATAGAATAAATGGGTACACTGATAAGTGTTAGATGAAGAGAAGTGTTGAGGCTTGTCTGGGGCATCAACGCTAGCGTGGACCAGATAGGGGGGATGGCCTGTTCTGTCAATTCGATGTAGGTTGCCCTCTGTGTCTTTTTGAGCAAACATCCCCAGCCTGTTCAGTCTTTCCTGATAACTGCACTCTCAGTTCTGGTATCATCCTTGTAACACTTTTATTTATATTTACCCACTGCTTCCATATCCATTTTGTAAGATGGAGATGAAAACTGTACACAGAAGACTCTCTATAAGTTTAACATAGCTTCTCTGTTTTTCAATAGTATTCCTCATGAAACAAACCCCAGAACTTTGCATTCTTTCTAACATTTTTTAATCTGAGCTACTGCTTTTGATGTTTTTTAAATCTTTGTCCCTAAATCCCTTGCCCCTCTACACCATTTAGATTCTTAAAGGACTTTGTGGCCTCCCTATTCCTCCTACAAACACCTCACCATTATGTTGAAATTAATTTTCCATTTACATGCCCTTTCTGAGAGTTTATTAGTATCTTGTATTTTGTCAGTCTTCATTGGTATAATGGCAAAATACTGCAGATGTTGGAATCTGAAACAAAAAGTGCTGTAAAAACTCAGCAGGTCTGACATCATATAAAGAGTGAAAGACAAAGTTAATGTTTCAAGTCCATATGACTCTTCTTCAGAGCTAAGAGAAGTGGAAATGTGGTGAAATATATACTGTATAATGGTGGGGGGGGTGTAGAGATGGTGAAGCTGGATAGAAGGGCAGGCCTGCTCAATTCCCTAAACAGTATAAATTTCACCACACTTTTACTTTCCTCTAGCTCTGAAGAAGAGACATATGGACTCAAAACGTTAACTCTGTCTTTCACTCCTCATATGCTGTCAGACCTGCTGAGTTTTTCCAGCACTTTTTGTTTTTGTTAGTATAAACTACACCAAAAATTTGGTGTCACTTCCAAGTTGAAATTGCTTCAGTTTCTTGAGTTTAACTCATTCATGTAAATTGTGAACAACAGTGGTCTCATTATCAATCCCTGTGAAACACCACTTCTCTAGTCTGAGTAAATACTAAACAGAGTGGTGTATCTAGTGGTATTTGAGACACTGCCTATTTTTTCCACAACTGAATTTAAAGATTGTGCTCTGAGTTGTTTCTGTAACAAAGCCCCCTTTTCACATGGGCAAATTTGAAACCTCACTCTACTCGCTATGTGGAGAACTGGAAGTACTGTGAATGTCAATTAAATAGTCAGGAGTTGGAACTTTGCTATCCTGCTTGCCAGGGATGTCTGGAGTGGAGCTCGGAAGGAAATGCTTCAACTGTGTCAAACCTCACTCCTGCTGTTCCACCATTAGTGGTAAATCCCAAGGCTTATTGGTGTCTTTGGCTTGAGATGTGTGCAAATTGATGGGAACGTTCAAACTTTGTTCCCCCACCACCCCTCTCAAAGCTTCCTGTTACACACAGAATGAATGTTCCTGTCCTCTGATTTTACATTATGATTTGATGCCAGTCATGCACTTTGTTCTCTCTCCATTTTACTTTAAGTCGCTAAGGTGAACATTTTTAGCAGAATTGAAAACAGCTGGGGAATCTCCCATGTCTCAAATACCATACAAAGCAGTATTTTTGCTTTGATTCAGTCGTCCATTTTCTCTTCTCCACTCGGAAAAATGTTTGGCCCTCTTTATTACCGTACGTCAGAGTACCATTTTTCCCTTTCTTATTCCAGCTGTCCTGTGCAAATCAGCTGAAAGACTGAAGCCATTGACTTCAGAGCCCACCACAAACTCAGTTCCCTCACCACTGACTCCATCTCTCTCCCTGACCACTGAGGCTGAAGCAGCCTAAGAGCAACCTTTGATACTATTTTACCCTGAGCTGAAATTCTGACCACACATCTTCCCTGTCACCAAGATCACTGACTTCTATCACTAACATTGGCTGTCTCTGCCCCTGCCTCAGCCTATTTGCTGCCGAAACAATTCTTCATGCCTTGATACCTCCAGACTTGACTATTCCAACAACTTTAGGTCGTGAGCTCCCTCCCCCATCCCCACCCCCTTTCTGTTTTCCCCCTTCCTTTTTTTTTCCCATAAATTATATAGATTTTCCTTTTCCCACCTATTTCCATTATTTTTAAATATTTTAAAATCTTTTATGCTCTCCCCACCCCCACTAGAGCTATACCTTGAGTGCCCTACCATCCATCCTTAATTAGCACATTCGTTTAGATAATATCACCAACTTTAACTTTAACACCTATGTGTTCTTTTGTTCTATTGTTGTTGACATCTTTTGATGATCTGCTTCTATCACTGCTTGTTTGTCCCTACAAATACACCCCCACTCCACTTTTCTCTCTCTCTCTCTCTCTCTCTCTCTCTCTTTCTCTCTCTCTCTCTCTCTCCGCCCCCCCACACACACACACCTCAAACCAGCTTATATTTCAACTCTTTCTTGGACTCGAACTCAAGTTCTGTCGAAGGGTCATGAGGACTCGAAACGTCAACTCTTTTCTTCTCCACCGATGCTGCCAGGCCTGCTGAGTTTTTCCAGGTAATTCTGTTTTTGTTTTGGATTTCCAGCATCCGCAGTTTTTTTGTTTTTATATTGACTATTCCAATGCTCTCCAGGCTGGCCTCCCACCCACCTTGCACCTTCTGTAAACTTGAGCTTATCCAAAATTATTGCTTAACTTGTATCAAGTCTCTTTCAGCCATCACTCTGTGCTCAATGATCTACATCAGCTCCCAGTCCAACACAGCCTCCATTTTTAAAATCTCTCTTTTTTCAGATCCCTTTCTGACCATGCACATCCTCATCTCCATAACAATAACAATCCCGAGCGCTACAGCCCTCTGAGATTCTCTGTGCTCCTGCAATTCTGAGTTCTTGCATTAGCCCCATCATTGGTGGCCACATCTTCAGCTAACAAGGCTGCAAGATGTGGAATTCCTTCCCTAAACCTCTCCAATCCCTACTTCTCTTTTCCTTCTCTAAGATTTAACCAAGTTTTTATCATCTGTCCTAATATCCCCTTATGTAGCTTGGTGCCAAGTTTTGTTTGATATTCACTCCTGTGAAGGCCTTTGGAATGTTTACCATGTTAAAGGTGCTATATAAGTACAAATAGTTGTTAACAGTTCTTTTTGTCTTCAGTTAATAATGACAGCAATGGATGTTTGAAAGTGAAGTTGCTGATGCAAATGTGGGCCGCAAGAATGATATTTAATTGGTTTTGCTGCCTTTACCTATTTGGAAACAGTGAGGAACAAGTGCTTCACAGAACTGTTTGGGAGATTACACAATACAGCCTGTGATAGGATTCTTTACACAGTCTGCAAGGGGTTATTCCCTGTGCTCTTCATTGTGCTCTGAACTCTTGTTACAGAATTGCCCACCAGGGCAGCTCTTCAGCACCTCAGACAGTGCCTATTTTGTCATAGTGGACAGGTACCTGAAATACTTCCTCCCAGTAGAAGGGAATGTGCCAGCATCACCGTTCTTGAACGCATGTGGCACTGTCTCTCCTCCGACACCAAGGTACGTCTGCTCATTTTTCTGACCTGTAATTGCGTTGGGTGTTTCTGAGACCAGGAGAATGCTAACCAGTTTTTTCTATATTATTCAGTGCCTGCCTGTCACTAAGTGTGTCGGTTCCTTTTGGTAATTTGTAGAGATTATACTTATATATACCTGTTAAGCGCTGATGTTATTGAGGAGGACTTGGTTAGGGCAGGTGAATGAGCATCAGTAAAGGTAACACCAATCAAACGGTGTTGAGTGATTACCAAGTAAGGGATCCAGCATGACATCTGAAGAGATACAGTCAATAATAGTGAGGGGAAGGATTACCGAGTGACTATTTGAGGGAGGTGAATTAAAATCTAACCGTTGTAGTGATTGAGCAGATTCACCGAGTGACAACATGAGAGGGCTCATTTTTTTAATATATATTATTTTCGAGGGATGTGGGTGTTACTGGCTAGACTAGCATTTATTACCATCCCTAATTGCCCTTGAGAAGGTAGTGGTAAGCTGCCTCCTTGAACCGCTGCAGTCCCTGTGATGTAGGTAAACCCACAGTGCTGTTTTGAAGGGATATTCAGGATTTTGACCTAACGATAGAGTGAAGGAACGGCAAAATAGTTCCAAGTCGGAATGGTGTGTGACTTGGAGGGGATCTTGCAGGTGGTGGTGTTTCCATGCACCTTGTCCTTCTCAGTAGCCTAGTGGTCACAGGTTTAGAATGTGTTGTCAAAGGAGCTTTGGTGAGTTGCTGCATCTTGTTAATAGTACACACTAGTTCTACTATGCATTGTTGGTGGAGGGAGTGAACATTTAAGGTGGCGGATGGAGTGCCAATCAAGCGGGTTGCTTTGCCCTGAATGGTGTCAAGCTGTTGGAGCTGCACTCATCCAAGCAAGTGGAGAGTATTACATTGTACCCCTGACTTGTGTCTTTGTAGATGGTGGACAGACCTTGGTGAGTCAGGAAATGAGTTACTCGCTCACAATTCAGTGCCTTGGACCTGTTCTGGTAACCATAGTAATTTTATGGCTGGTCCCATTCAGTTTCTGGTCAATGGTAACCCTCGGGATAGTGGGTGATTCAGCAATGATAATGCCATTGAATGTCATGGGGAGATGGTTAGACTCTCTCTTGTTGGAGATGGCCATTGCCTGACACTTGTGTGGCATGAATATTACTTGTCATGTTCTAGTATGTTATGGACTTAGTCAAAAATTTGAACACAAATGAACACACATTTAAGATGACTTCTGAAAACTGTGAGACTATTGACATTTTCAACTCCAGACAGTCCTGAGTCTCAAGCAAATACCTGATTAAATATGGACATTCCCAGCCATCCAGGGAAGTCACATATATATCTTTTAAGGATGGACCATCAAGAAAAGAACCAAAGCACCTAGCTGGCTCGACTTTCTGTTCACCATGGACAAAAGAAACATTGAAACTTGGTCTGTGTTAGACGAATGTGAATTTTAAGGTGTCAAATGACAACACTGGATGTGTAATCAACCCACCACCTTCCTTTTTGGAAAAAGGACTTTGAACTTGTAGAAGTGACGCGGTGAGGATGCCATTTTGTCTGTTTTTAAAATAACAGCAGGAAGCTATTTTGCAGAGACAGAGTTCCATCAGAAAATCATTGAACCAGCTGCAAGCCATCCAAGCAGCCAAGTTAATAAACAACAATACCTTCAAAATGGTAAAGGACACCCCCAACCTGTTCAAATTCGCCAGAGAACCACTAACTTGGAAATTTGACAACAAGAGGCTCCGCAGCTTACTGAGAATCCTCTGTTTTACATGACCTTCACTTCAACTAAAGCATCAACTCATTAAGAAACTACAGGCCTTTCATGAAAGAGACAGACGATCATAAATTGTAATTGTATTGTTTTATCTTTATCTGTATCTAATCTTTTGTGTGTGAGCTGAGTGAATGAGACATCACGTTTTAAATTCTGGGCCAAGTGTGATAATAAATAACCTTTTGTTTTTAAACTTTCAAAACTTTTGCTGCTGGTCATTTTATTGGAGCAACCTCTCAGGGTAAGAAAACACACAGCCCTTGCATACAAACATATTGACCATGGGCAGTTAAAAAAAACACATGAATTCTGCCCATGATACTTGCCACTTATTAGCCCAAGCTTGTATGTTGTCCAGGTCTTGCTATGAACGCAGACTGAGGAGTCGCAAATGGTACTGAACATTGTGCAATCATCAACGAACATCCCCATTTCTGACTTTATGATGGAGGGAAGGTCATTGATGAAGCAGCTGAAGATGGTTGGGCCTAGGATGCTGCCCTGAGGAACTCCTGCAGTGATATTCTAGGACTGAGATAATTGATCTCCAACAACCACAGCCATCTTTCTTTGTGCAAGGTATGACTCCAACCAGTAGAAAGTTTTCCTCCTGATTCCCATTGACTCCAGTTTTGCTTCTTGATGCCACACTCAGTCAAATGCTGCCTCGAAGTTGAGGACAGTCGCTTTTGCCTCTCCCCTGGAGTTCAGCTCTCTTGTTCGGACCAAAGCTGTAATGAGGCCAGGAGCTGAGCAGCAGCTCATTGAGCAAGTTATTGGTGTGCAAGTGCCACTTGATTGCTAAAGGTGCTTTCCATCACTTTGCTGATGAACAAGAGTAGACTGATGGGGTGGTAATTGGCTGGGTTGGATTTGTCCTGCTTTTTGTCCTGGGCAGTTTTCCCATATTGCCGGGTAGATGCCAGTGTTGTAGCAATACTGGAACAGCTTGGCTTGGGGTGCAGCAAGCTCTGCATCACTACTCTTCAGTAGTACTTATAGAATATTGTCAGGGCACATAGCCTTTGCAGTATCCAATGCCTTCAGCCATTTTTTGTCATGTGGAGTGAATCGACTTGGCTGAAGACTGGCATCAGGAGGAGGCTAAAATGGATTATCCACTCAGAACTTCTGACTGAAGACAGTTGCAAATGCACTGATGTGCTAGGCTCCCCCATCATTGAGGATGGGGATATTTGTGGAGCCGCCGCCTCCAGTGAATTGTTCACGACTGGATGTGGCAGGACTCCAGAGCTTAAACCTGATCCGCTGGTTTTGGAATCACTTAGCTCTGTCTATTACATGCTGCACATTGTAAGGTATGATTCTGTGAGTATGACTGTCAGACTGTTGCTTGAGTAATCCATAGGATAATTCTCAATTTTGCCACAAGCCCGCAGATGTTAGTAAGGAGGACTTTGCAGGGCACTCAGGGCTGGGTTTGCCATTGTTGCTTCTGGTGCCAAGGTCGATGCTGAGTAACATTTATAGGCATAGTGATTAACATGAGGGGTGGGGTTGCGTAGTTAGGGAGTTGGATTTACTGAAATGGGCAGTAACAGGTGGAGGAGGATATTTTACATGTTTATTTTTGAGGAGCTGTGTGCTCCTCATAATTTTTATTCCCTTTAGTACAGAAATTATCTGTAACTCTAATTCTATTTGCACTTTGATTCCTGACAGAGCTCAGAATGTGCCATTCACCTCCTATGGTGGGCCCCACACTAGCCTGTTGAAGCGTCATATATCCCATCAGCCCTCAGTGAATACAGACCCAGCTGCACAGGAAATCTGGAGATCAGAAACATTGCTTCAGGTAAAAGTGAATACTGAGTTCTTTGTCACTGTTGCTGCAAAGGTTTGTTTTTCTGTGTTTCTGCCCTGGTCAGAGTAATGGATATCACTTCGGAGGCAGATAACAGTTTGTGTTTTATTTACAAATAGAGTCCATATCAAGTCTTCACAGATCAAGCGATAGGGTTTGTTATTATTCGATCCAAAGCTGAGCTCCTGATCTCAGGTCCTCATTACTTCAATACCTTCCTATTTCCATCATCTTAGCATGTCTTTGACTCTAGATCTCTTATCCACGCCTTTGTCACATTTGTGGCTAGATAATTCTAACGTTTGCCTGAACAACCTCCCATTCTCTGTAAACTTCAACTTTTCAAAAATCTTCTGCCTGAATAGTAACTTACACCAAGTCCCATTCACCCATCAATCTATGTTCACTGACCTACATAATCTTCATGTTTTAATCTCTTCAAGACCTCTTCCCATCACATCTCCCTATCCCAGCTCTGCAATCCTCTACCCCTGATCTTTTGTGCAGCACCCTCCCCTTATTTCAACCATTGGTGGCTGTACCATCAGGTCAATAGCTCCATCCTGGAACTCCTTTCCTCAACTGTGCCTGCTCTCTTTCCTCTTTTAAAACCCCTCTTTGCCCAAGTTTTTGGTCAACCTCCTCCCCCCCCCTCATATGCTTTGTCTCAGTAACCACTGTCAACAACCATGTAAAAGGAGTTTCCTTAAAGTAGTCTGTAAGCTAAGAATTTGTAAGTGTGTATGTAGCCCCCTTTTAATTTATGAATGGTTCAATTTAAAAATGACCCAGAAGATTAACTTTATTCTTAAACAAGATAAAGTTTAGTTTATTATACAAACAATTGCTGAAAGTTATAAAGGTAAAAAGTGATAAAGTTATGAACAGGTACAAAGAAAGATTTTTAAAAAGTACTTAAAGATGAGATTTCAAGTCGATCTCTGCGAGATATGGCTGTGGGCCCATTATTTGAATTCCTTCTTTCCAAAGTGAAGGGCTTGAAACTTGAGGTATGGTTTAGCAGCTGCGATGGCTTCTGTGGTTGAAGATCTGGAGTTTTCTTTTCCTCAACAAGCAGAACAGGCCTTGGTAATGAGTGAAGGTTACTGTTTTTTATGGTACTTCTCTTGGTCGCCTAATTTATTACAACAGTCCAGTAGTTGCTTCTGGAAACTTTAGTTGTCTCTCCCTGTTGAGAAGCAGTTTGTTTCAAGATGTCTCTCTCATAATGTTCAAGATGCTTCTCCCTCTCAGCAGCTTCCAGCCTTTTCTTAGAGTATGAAACCCAAAGATGGCTGCTCCCAAATTGACAAATCAAGCTTTTATATTTGGTATTGGCCATTCAAGTAGCCTTTCTCCCGTCTGGGTTATTTGTTTAGCTTTCCACTGAGGTCCTTTTCAGTTAATTGTCTGTTTTCTAAAAAAAGACCAGCAAGTGGAAGAATCTCATTTACACTGGTGGAACACTCATTGAATTTCAAAATTATCTTTTGTGATCCTTTTTGAGATAAGCAGTCGGGTAAGGTTTTGAAACATTGCAGAAAGGTGCCAAGTTGTCAGTCCATGCATCCCTTTTCTGAATAAAGGCTTTTTTAAAGCTTTATTTTAGCAAACATACTTTTCAAGCATAAAAGCAAAATACTGCGGATGCTGGAAACCTGAAACAAAAACAGAAAATGCTGGAAAAAGTCAGGTCTAGCAGCATCTGTGGAGAGAGAAAGAGTTAACATTTCGAGTCTGTATAACCCTACTTTTCAAGCAGTTGTCCATAAAAATCTATATCACCTTAGCTACTCGTTATGTAGCTGTTGGGTTATCTCCTTAGGTCCAGTTGTTGAAGAGGGCCTTCTTCTGCACGGGAGTGACATCTTTCCCACACCATCAGCCTGAAGCTTCTCCTGAGTTTGTCAAGTTGGTGCAGTGTTAAGAGCAGTCCATTAGCAGCAGGGCTAAAACTGGCCAAAATCATTCACACAAACCTCTTTCCGCAAGGCAGCAGAGGAGTCTGTCATCATGGTGTTCCGGGTTGAAATTAAAACCAGGTCCCAAGTGTTCCTCGTTTCACTGAAACATTGATAAAGCACAGGAGGAAGGTATTTGGCCCATGGTGCCTGTACCGGCTCTTTGAAGGAGCTTTGTAATTAGTTGCATGTCCCTCTTTCCCTATAACCATGCAAATTTTCCTCTGCTCCCTCTCTGAGACCTTCACATCTTTCCTAAAGTGCTGTGCCCAAGATTAGGCATTCTGTACCACCTGCAGCCTAACCAATGTTTTATAAAGGTCCATGATAAATCATTTGCATTTGTACTCTTTCCTTAATTTAGTTATTTGGTGGTACAGAACTTAAGTATTGCTGGAAAAAAAATGCTGTCAAAGTTTTTCATCTTGCACTTATCAGACAGAATCACAAAAATACCAAATCTGAAAGAAAGCAACAATGTATACTGCATGAGAAAAGCCAATCAGCCAACCTTGTATCCAAGGAGACTGGAAAATTGTGGCCAAAGCCTCTGCAGTTTCCACCTTTTACTTCCTTCAACAACTGAGGTTGCAATTCATCCAGACCGAGTGTCTTTCCTATCTTCAGGACTGCCAACCTTTTAATCACCTCCTGTTTATTTACTTTGAGGCAGAAATTATTGGTCATGTGTGAGCTGGAGTTTGACACAGGGCTGTCCATGCCCTGTGTCCCACACTTGTTGAATAGAATATTCCGATATGCTGGGGAAGTGGGAACAGAGGCAGTTGCATTTAAACTGTTAAAAACCCATTTAAAACTAAAATCAGGAAGTGAAATATGTTTAGAATAACCTGCCAGATGGATTAGTCAAGGCAGAAACATGGGCTTTTAAAATGCACTTGGATGGGAGAATTGAGGTAGAAGTAGGATAAATTTAGGAGTGAGAGTTGGTACAGCAGGAATGCTCTAAATGATTTTTGCCATTAACTTTCCTTATTATTTGTTCACAGATTTTTGTTGAAATGTGGCTTCACCATTATTCACTGGAATTGTATCAAAAGATGCAGTCTCCCCATGTCAAGGTATCTGCATTCACTTATTTCTATCTCTGCTTTTTAGGTATTAAATTGGGCTAACTGCTTTATCACTTGTCTCTGGTGCTCTCTGCAGGCTCCAATGGGCTACAGTTGTACAATTAAAAGCAGTTTACTAATCTGGATTTAACCTTCGAACACCTGATTTTTAATCTGCTTCTCTGCTGCTCTATTGAAACAGATTTGTTTCGGGCTCTAAAGGGGTGCTCCATTTCTGATTACTGACCACTATGGGAATAGACAAAGGTTCATGTTGGTTTACTGTAGAAGTTGATAGTTTTAATTCATTCATGCAGTGTGAGCACCACTAGCAAGGCAAGCTATTTCCCATCCTTTTATCACCTTTGAGAAGGAGGTGGTGAGCCACCTTCTTGAACCACTGCTGTTCATGTTGTGTAGGTGCACCACAGTGCTGTTAGGAAGGGTTTCATGCAGCAATGATAAAGGAATGGCAACATAGTTAAAAACATCGGATGGCAAATGGCTTGGAGGAAAACTTGCAGGTGGTGGTGTTCCCATCTGCTGCCCTTCTAGGTAATGGAGGTCGCAGGTTTTGAAGGAACCTTGGTGAGTTGCTGCAGTGCATCTTATAGATGGTACACACTGATGTCACTCTTTGGTGGTGGAGGGAGTGGGCTTTTAAGGTAGTGGATGGGGTGTCGATCAAGCATCAGCATTGTCCTGGTTGATGTCAAGGTTTTTGATTGTTGGAGTTCCACTCATCCAGGCAAATGATGAATGTTCCATCATGCACCTGCTTTGTGGTGGACAGATTTTGTGGAGACAGGAGGTGAATTACTTGCCACAGAATTCCCAGTCTCTGACCTTTTAACCGCAGTATATAGCTGGTCCCCCACTATGCTGACATTTGGCAGGGGATGGGGTGGTGGGTGTCCAGCAAAGGTAATGCTGTTGAAGAATGTCATGGGGAGATGATTAGATTCTGCCCTGTTGGAGATGGTCATTTCCCAATACAGGTTTAGTGCGAATGTTATTTGCCACTTATTGGCCCTAGCCAGAACGTCGTCTAGGTTTTGTCATGTACAGGCACAGACTGCTTCATTATCTGAGGAATTGCAAATGGTACTGAATACTGTGCAATCATCAATGAACATCCACACTCCTAACCTTATGGAGGGAAGATCATTGACACATTTGAAGATGGTTTGACCTGGGGCATTACCCTGAAGAACTCCTGTAGTGATGTTCTGGGCCTGGGAACAGTGCTGGAGCCTCCTTTTTACAATTTATATAAGGTTTAATAGAGTGGGCAAAGACCTGGCAAATGGAGTATCATGTGGACAAATGTGAAATTGTTAATTTTGGCAGGAAGAATAAAAAAGCTTATTACCTAAATGGTGAGAGATTGCAGAGCTCTGAGTCAGGGATTTAGGTGTCTTAGTGCATGAATCACAAAAGGTTAGTATGCAGGTACAGCAGGTAATTAGGAAAGCTGATAGAATGTTATCATTTATTGTGAGGGGAATTGAATACAAAAGTAGGGAGGTTGTGCTTCTGTTGTACAGGGCAATTGGTGGTACCACATCTGGAGTATTGTGTACAGTGCTGGTCTCCTTATTTAAAGAAAGCTGTAAATGCATCAGAAGCAGTTCAGAGGTTTACTAGACTAATACCAGGAATGGGCGGGTTGTTTTATTAGAATAGGCTGGATAGGTTAGGCTTGCATCCACTGGAATTTAGAAGAGTAAGGGATGACTTAATTGAAACCTTTAAGATCCTGAGGGGTCTTGACAGGGTGGATGTGGAGAGGATGTTTCCTCTTGTGGAAGAAACTACAACCGGGGCCACTGCTTAAAAATAAGGGGTTGCTTGTTTAAGACAGAGATGAGAAATTTTTTCTGAGGGTTGAGTCTTTTGAACACTCTTCCTCAAAAGGCGGTGGAAGCAGAGTCTTTGTTTTTAAGGCAAAGGTTGATAGTTTCTTGATTAACAAGGGGGTGAAAGGTTATTGAGGGTAGGCAGTAATGTGGGGTTGAGGTTACATTCAGGTCAGCCACAATTTCAATGAATGGCAGAGCAGCCTTGAGGGGCCGAGTGGCCTCCTCCTCATTCGTATGTTCATATGAATAACTCATCTCCTGACTCCCAAAGCCTGCCCACTATCTATAAAGCAGAAGTCAGGAGTGTGATGGAATGCTCTCCACATGCCTGGATGAGTGCAGCTCCTACAACACTTGAGAAGTTCAACAGCAGCCAGGACTAAATAGCCTGCTTCATTGGCACCCCATTCGCTGCCACCTTCAACGTCCACTCCACCATTGATGTACAGTGGCAGCAGTGTGTACCATCCTTTGACAACACCTTAGAAATCCATGAACTCTGTCACCTAGAAGAACAAGGGCAACAGATGCTTGGGAACCCCACCACCTGCAAGTTCTCCTCCAAGCCATATACCATCCTGACTTGGAATTTTACCACCATTCCTTCACTGTCACTGGGTCAAAATCCTGGAATTCCCTCCCCAACAGCATTGTGAGTATACATATATGGACTGAAATGGTTCAAGAAAGAGGACAGTAAGGAATAATCAACAAATACTGAACTTATCAGCAACCGTCACATCCCATGAAAGAATAAAACAACAAAAGCCTTTCGGTCCCAGTCTGGCTTATAAATTGAGCATTCTTTTCATTAAAATAGAGTTTGTGTTTCTTTTAGGACCCATTTCAGGAAAGCAGGCAGCTATTCAAAATAATCTGTTCTGATGAAAGATCATCGACCATTAACGCTGTTTCTCTCCACAGATGCTGCCTGACCTGCTGAGAATTCCAGTATTTTTTTGTTTTGATTTCAGATTTCCAGTTTCCATCATATTTTGCTTTTATATCCCTATAAAGCACCTGATCTCCACTTGGTGACTGTTCGTAGCACTATGATTTGAAATCATGTGTTCATTGTGTGAGAGAATCGCGGGTATGTCTTAACACCCCATTGCTTCTTGGGGCAATCTGTAAGTTCAGTATTGTTGGTAAGTTCAGTGTTTGTTGATCATTCCTTACTGTCCTCTTACTTGAACCACCATCCCCAGTGCAGCCCTTAAGCAGAGACATTGCTTGGGATTATGACCCTAGGTAAAATGCTGATGAAACTTAGTTCCATCAGTTTCTTTTTAAAACTTGTGCTTCAATTTGTGGACCAGAGCTCCCTATAACACTCATACTGTTCTGTGACTTTATGCTTTTCATGGGTTGAGAGTGTCGCTGGCTAGGCCAGCATTTTTGTAGCCCATCCCTAACTGCCTTTGAGAAGGTGGTGGTGAGCTGCCTTCTTGGACTGCTTGCCGTCCATGTGGTGTAGATACGCCCACGCTGCAGTTAGGAAGGTAGTTCCGGGGTTCTGACCCAGCGACAGTGAAGGAAAGATTATATATTTCCAAGTCAGGATGGAGTTTGGCTTGGAGGGGAACTTGCAGTTGGTGGCGTTCCTATGCATCTGCTACCCTTGTCCTTGTAAGTGGTAGAGGTTGTGGGTTTAGAAGGTGCTGTTGAATGAGTCTTGGTGAATTGTTGCAGTGTATCTTGTAGATGGTACACACTGTAGCACCAGTGGTGAATGGACTGTTGAAGGTGGTGGAAGGGCTGCCAATAAAGTGGATGGTGTCGAACTTCTTGAGTGTTGGAGCTGCACTCATCCAGGGAAGTGGAGAGTATCCCATCACACTCCTGACTGTGCTTTGTAGATGATGGACAGGCTTTGGGGAGTCAGGAGGTGAGTTACTCGCTGCAGAATTCCTAGCCTTTTGACGTACTTTTGTAGCCACAGTATTTATATGGCTAGTCCAGTTCAGTTTCTGGTCAATGATAACCCCCAGGATGTGGATAGCGGGGGATTCAGTGATGGAAATGCCATTGAATGACATGGGGAGATGGTTAAATTCTCTCTTGTTGGAGATGGTCAGTGCCCAGCACTTGTGTGGCATAAATGTTACTTGCCACGTATCAGCCCAAGCCTGATTGTTGTCCCGATCTTGCTGCATTTGGACACGGACTGTTTTAGTATCTGAGGAGTCGCAAATGGTGCTAAAAATTGTGCAATCATCAGCGAATATCCCCACCCCTGACATTAAGATGGAGGGAAGGCCATTGATGAAGCAGCTAAAGATGGTTGGACCGAGGACATTACCCTGAGGAACTTCAGTGATGTCTTTGGACTGAGATGATTGACCTGCAACAACTACAGCCATGTACCTTTGTGCTAGGTATTGTCCAAACAATGGAGAGTTTTCCCCCGATTGCCTTTGACTCCAGTTTTGCTCGGGCTCTTTGATGCCACATTCGGTCAAATGCTGCCTTAATGTCAAGGACAGTGACCTCATCTTCATCTGGAATTCAGCTCTTTTGACCATGTTTGGACGAAGACTGTAATGAGGTCAGGAGCTGAGTTGCCCTGCTGGAACCCAAACTGAGCGTCAATGAGCAGGTTATTGTTGTGTAAGTGCCACTTGATAGCACTGTTGATGACCCCATCCATCATTTGCTGATGGGGCAGTAATTGACGGGGTTGTATTCGTCCTGCTTTTTGTGGAGAGGACCTATCTGGGGAATTTTCTACATTGCTGGGTAGATGCCACGTCCTTAGCAAAGCTGTTCCAGTACAGCTAAAAAACTGTTAAGTTCTGGAGCGCAAGTCTTCAGTACTATTGCTGGAATGTTGTTGGTGCGCATGGCTTTTGCAGGATCCAGTGTCTTCGGTTTCTTGACATCATGTGGAGTGAATCGAATTGGCTGAAGACTGGCACCTGTGATGCTGGGGACTTCAGGAGGATGCAGAGATGGATCATCCACTCAGCACTTCTGGCTGAAGATTGCTGCAAATGCTTCAGCCTTATCTTTTGCATTGATGTGCTGCACCCCCCCCCCCCGCCATCATTGAGGATGGGGATATTTGTGGAGCCGCCGCCTCCAGTGAGTTGTTTAATTTTCCACCACCATTCATGCCTGGATGTGGCAGGACTGCAGAGTTTAGATCTGATCCATTGGTTGAGGGATTGCTTAGCTCTGTCTATCACATGCTGCCTTCACCCATTGGCATGCAAGTAGTCCTGTGTAGCTTCATTGAGTTGACACATTTTTAGGTGTGCTTGGTGCTGCTCCTGACATGCCTTCCTGCACTCTTTGTTGAGCCAGGGTTGATGCCCCAGTTTGATGGTAATGGTAGAGTGGGGAATTTGCTGGGCCATGAGGTTACAGATTTTGGTTTTATATAATTCTCCTGCTGATGATGGCCCACAGTGCCACAAGGATGCCCAACTTTCAGTTGCTAGATCTGTTCGAAATCTATACCAATAGCATGACCATAGTGCCATACAACACAATGGTAGGTATCCTCAATGTGAAGGGGAGACCTCGTCTCCACGAGAACTGGGTGGTGGTCACTCCTACCAATACTGTCATAGATGCATCTGCGACAGGCAGATTGGTGACGATGAGGTCAAGTAGGTTTTTCCCTCTTGTTGGTTCCCTCAACACCTGTTGTAAATCCAGTCTAGCAGCTATGTCCTTTAGAACTCGGCCAGCTCGGTCTGTAATGATGCTACTGAGCCACTCTTGGGGATGGACATTGAAGTCCCCCACTGAGAGCACGTACTATGTGCTTGCTACCTTCAGTGCTTCCTCCAAGTGGTGTTCAACATGGAGGAGTACTGATTGGTCAACTGAAGGCGGTGGGGGGAGGCCTGTAGGTGGTAATCAGTCAGAGGTTTCCTTGCCCATGTTGACCTGATGCCATGAGACTTCATTGGGTCCAGAGTCTGTGTTGAAGATTCCTGGGGCAACTCCCTCCTGACTGTATACCACTGTGCCACCACCTTTTGGTGGGTCAGTTCTGTCGATGATGGTAGCGTCTGGCACACATTCATACTCTCTGAATCATACTTTACAGACATTATCAGGCTTGACTGGTCTGTGGGTCAGCTCTGCCAATTTTGGCACAAGACCCTGGATGTTAGTAAAGAGGACTTTGCTGTTGTCGTTTCCTGTGCCTCAGTCAATGTTGGGTGATCCGTCCTGTTTCACTCCTTTTGGTAGACTTTGTAGTGGCTGAGTGGCTTGTTAGGTCATTTCAGAGGGCATTTAAGAGTCTATCACATTGCTGTGGGTCTGGAGTCCAGGTAAGGAGGGCAGATTTCCTTCCCTAAAGGACATTAGTAAACCAAATAGGTTTTTACAGCAATGGTTTCATGATCACTATTACCAAAACTAGCATTTTATTTGTTGGCTAAATTTAAATTCCACCAGTTGCCGTGGTGGGATTTGAACTTAGGCCCAGGCTAATGCACTGGGGACACATGAATTACTATTCTAATGATATTACCACTAAGCCACCAGCTCCCATTGTAGCTATTGTATTGGGTGGAATTTTTGAACCTGAGGTGACCAGGTAGTTTGGCCACACTTTAGAGCTCTGCTTCAGCTTTGCATGTCATGTTGATGCTTTGGGTGCATGTACGTTATGCCTCTACATTATTTTCTTTTTTTTTTTCCCTCCTCATCATCTTCATGGTCTCCGTTCTGATTCTGGCTGTCTTGTGCATTCATGGCATTGCAAGCCAGGGCCGCAGGTATTCACTTTATTAGACTAACTAACCTGTGTTAACCCTTTGAAGAAGAAGGACCCCCTCAGTTTTGAACAGAAGCCTATTGACTGCTGCTGTTTTAGCATAATCTCTGCCTCTCTTCCAAATTGCACATGCGATTTCAATTTGTCAACAACCTTGCCTCCTTGATGGGTTGAGATGCCAGCTTGGCAGGCCTGTGTTCAGCAATATCCAGCTGATCCACTATAGAGCACACCAGTGCACCAATTACTGGGCACTAAAATGGTAAAATGTTTAGTTTTTCACGTATAGGGCAAAAATGACGTGTGCATTTCGAAAGCTGAGCGTCCTTCAGAACTCAAAAGGGTTAACTTAATATAACCTATTTCAGTGTTGTGACTGGGTTTATTTAATATGTCCAGTTGAACTGAAAACATGCACATGAAAATTTCACAAACCCAATGCTATAATGTACTGAAAACCCAATGACAACGCGACTGCTTGCTTTAATCACTCCTGGGCAGCCTCTGACTTTGGTACCTTGCCTACACATGTATATTTGAGTTGGTAGGAAATTGATCATGTTCTTGTAGTGTACTATCTCATTGTGTTTGATAATTGTAGTCAGAAATGGTTTATCCCCTTAACTGCCATCCAATAGTCATTCAGTGCTGACAGAATTCCCAAAAGCACCTGTCCCAACTTCTGGAAATGGAAAACTGGAGACTATGCAGAAAAACTCTAAAATGTTTCTCTTCGGGTTCCTCAAGGTGAGGATGTCCGTGCTAGAGAGTGGAACGCTTTATTTTGAGGCACCCTTTGTCAATATCAAACACTCCAGGGCAGGTACAGCCTGGGTTAGATACTGAGTAAAGCTCCATTTACACTGTCCAGCAAGTCATTAGATTCAGATTATACACAGATGCAAACACACTTTGACTACAAGCAACGATTTCAATTTGACCTGAGGCTCGTCAGTGAGATCTGTGGGATGCCCCATTACCAGTACCAGGACCTCCGTGCACGGCAAGGCTGACACTTGCAAATGAATCACAGGGTTAGGCATGGCTATAAAACTGTTCATGAAACACCCTGAACGAAGAAGACTCTAGATTTTTGGCAAGGAATATCTTTTGGTGATAAATTTAAAACTATAAAGTACAATCCTGCAACACTTCAGGATAATGTTACTCTGTATCTAATCTGTGCTGTACCTGCCCTGGGAATGTTTGACATGCAGAGGAACTTTGTTGGGAGAAATTGATGTTGGCACTGATTCCAGTTCATGTAGAAGAAGCAGTTGGTCTCAGAGCAGTAATTAATTTTACTAAAGCTCCATCTTGAGTCAAAATGAATCTTCTCACCTTTAAGCCCATATCATTACAGTGATTTGCAGTTGTTCGATAATCGGACATCATCTGAGTCGGCTAACTGTGGCCTTCAATCATCTAGTTCTTGATACGATGATCGATTTCTCCAATTCCATTATGATTCAATAGCTGCAATGTTGTAAAAATCATTAATATTTTTAATCTGGCAATCTTTTTCAATGGTGCTTTTGTTGCATGCCTTCACAAAACTTTTTAGAAGCTGGAGTTTGGCAGTAAAGGGGTTAACTATGTGCATTTCTGTGTATATTGAATGTGACTAGTGATGAATGTTTAAAAGTCAATTTTCTGTGTTTATAATTTTTTTTCTCTCTCTGGATTAATGCTTTCTCTCTTTGTATTGTCTTGTTCTCGGATGCTAACCCTCAGTTGGAGGTGCTACAGTACCGCCTCGGTATCTGCAGTACTCAGTACAGCACTGCATCGCCACTGCCTGGCCATGGCACCTTCCACACATACCAAGTATCTTTTTATTTTCATTTTTGGCGTCTCCGTTTAATCTTGTCAGCCACATGGTAAAACTCAATTTGTGGTAACTGGATAGTATCAATCAGTGACTATTCTGGTGCCAGTGATTTAAATTTTCTGCTTGGTTAAGGTGAACTAGTTGTCCTATGATGAAATTCTTAACTGAAGGTGTGCATACACTGGTAAAGTGAATACTATATACAAACCAGGCGGTTGACTGTGGATGGGCCTAGGACACTTGGAAACAAGAACAGTTAACCAGGCTTCCGATATTGCTCAATTTGTGCCACAGTGTGAAATGCAAGAATTTGGTCACTGCAGAACTGGAGATTGAAGACTAGTGCAAGAAAAAAAAATGTTGGAATGGCACTTGCCAAGTAAAGTACTTTTTAATAATTAATCCTATTTCTTGGTGTTGATGTCACCTCGGGACTCACTATCTTCTCCATTGATGCTGCTTCCAAGTGGCTTTGTTTCTTCCTTGATGCCTAAAACATTTTCCCTCAGCAAGTTTACTCTCAGTGCAAATCCCTAAGCTTTCTGGATGCTTTCCGGGTTAAACTGCCTCTAGTTGTTGGGCTCAGGCAAGGGGAATAAGAACCTAGTCTCCAAGATTCAGTTAGTGAAGTATTAAAGGTGGTGTTACCAAGACTAAGGAGTGTAACCTGCTGGTTTTATTTGAGGGGCATTAGAAAATGCTGAGTGAAGAATTGGAAGGAATTTTGTTTCTCCGTTGAGGGATATGGAGGAGCTAAAGGTGTAATAATGATTCAGCTGTTGCACGTAGGGGGCGAGCAATGGAATAGTGGCCGGGTGAGACCTGAAGAAAAGTTGCATTGGATAATTGAGGAAGACGTTGTTATGAAGAAGCAGAAATGCGCTGGGTGAAATGCCTGAGTAATTGGAAAGAGAAAAGGGGCCATCTCT
Source organism: Carcharodon carcharias (assembly GCF_017639515.1). Lineage (NCBI taxonomy): Eukaryota > Metazoa > Chordata > Chondrichthyes > Lamniformes > Lamnidae > Carcharodon > Carcharodon carcharias. Next base: position 70,805,893 of record NC_054479.1, read on the forward strand.
ATTACCACAGTTGGTCATGTGAGAGGTGATCCAGAGCCTGTCTTTAGTTGAGGCCAGACAGTGTGATCTGCTCAGAAGTACAGGTATATAGTGGACATCACAATTTTGAAGAACAGAGCAGCACTGGAGATTTGGGCTGGGAGGGTGATGTTCAAGAAAGTTAGCCAAAGTGTTGTTGCCGTTGGTAAACCAAGGATGGCTTATGCCCCTCAGGTAGTTGCAAAAGTTCCCATGGCATTATTCTGAAGAGCAGGGGTTGCAGGACAATGTTTCTTCAACAGCACCTTCTCAGCCACATCTTCCACCTGGAAGAATAAAGGCAACAGATGCATGGAAGCACCACTACCTGCCAATTCCCCTCCAAAACCCCACACCATCCTGCCTTTGAATTATATCATCGTTCCTTCACTGTCGCAGGGTCAAATCCTGGAGCTGCCTTCCTAACAACGCTACACAAGATGGACTGCAGTGGTTCAAGAAGGCAGCTCACCACCAATTTGTCAAGGGCAATTAGGGATGGGCAACAAGAAATGCTGGCCTTGCAGCAACGTCTACGTCCTGTGGACAAATAGATTCAGGCTACAATCAAGAAACATTGCAGCTTGTTTAAAAAGCAAATAATTCCCCCTGTATCTCTTGCCCAAAACCTTAAATCTGATTCTCCTTGTCCTTGTATGACCAGCTAATGGAAGCAGCTTTTCTTTGCCTACCTTATCTAAACCTTTCATAATCGTGTACACCCCTATCAAGTCACCCCTCAATTTCCTTTGCTTTAAGGAGAACAAACCCAGTTTCTCCAAACTAACCTTGTAACTAAAATCCTTCATCCCTGGAACCATTCTGGTAAATCTGCTCTGTACACTCATCCTTCCTAAAGTGTGGTGACGAGAACTGGATACAATACCACAGCCTAACTGGAGCTTTATAAAGGTTCAGCATAACTTCCTTGCTTTTGTACTCGATGCTTCTAGTTATGAAGCCCAAGATCCCATATGCTTTACTAACCACTCTCTCAATGTGTTCTGTCACCTTCAAAGATCTACACATGAGATTATAAGGGATTGTAGCTTGGGTATCTACAAGACAAATACCTGGAAGAGAAACCTCATCTGATGCAGCTGGAAACACAGACAGATCTCATGTAGCTTTGAGATTTTCTTTGTTGTTTTGAATTGATAGAAACAACATCTAGCAATAAGATTTTGAGGATTAATGACTTTTATTTAACCAGAAATCTATTGCACCATTTATGTGGCATTATTTGATTAATGCCTTGGGTTAATTTCCCATTTACCATGTGGCTTTCTTTGTGGTATGTTGGTGCTCTGATGTTGTAGATGCTTCAACCCAGCATTTTTCTTGGATGGCATTGGTCACGGGCTGTTAATAAGAAAAGGATAGATGGGGAAATCCTGCATTTTTAATTTTGCTGCTCCTGTCTGTTCTCTCCCTGCTCCTGTTGGGAGATGTCATGTACACCCTGCATTGTACGTGCCTGCAGGATGCATGTTCCAATGCTCGAGATGGGAAGAGTGCCAAAAGCTGCCTTTTGTAGGCAGAGAGTTGTTCATGCCAGAAGTAAGCTTTATAGGTGGAAGCTCTGAGCCTATCGTCAACTTTGCACATGAAAAATCATGAATTCTGTTCAACAAGAACAGTATTTAGTGAATTCTAACATTCTATTGCAGATGTGACCTTTTCCCATTGTCCATTCAAGACAAATCCTGGGCTCTATATGTTTTCACATCAGTTCAGTGCCTCTTGTTGGGTTTATCTTTGGGTGGGTGATTTATCATTATGTGGGAACATATGTGATTTCACACAAGGATTTCTTGCTTGTGGTAAGATTGAAATGATGGCCCAGTGCCTACAGAAAGGGGCTGGCCCTGTTGTCCCAGGTAACACTTGGAACAGCAGTAGGCACTGGAGGTAGTCCTATTTGGGTCTTAGCAGATATCCTGGATAGCAGGATAATTAGTAATTCTTGTTTCTGAAGCCATAACCTAAGCTTTGAGTCTTGAATGCTGGCGTGGGGATGGTAATGGAGAAATCTGTCAAAATGCTGGGTCAGAGCAGTGTGGAGGGGGCTGAGCCCCACATCCATGATGGTCCTGAAAATAGTTACTGAGCAGAGCCACACAAAGCAGAGCAAATTCCAGCCTCATCTCTTAGTACTTGGCTGGAGAAAGCTGTTAAGATGCAAACAGCATGGAACCTGGCAGATTATGGAGGGGAGGAAGGCAGTTTGTCCTGAAAAAACTGGAATCAGACATATGGTGAGGCATGGTCAAGTGATAGTGTGGCATTTTCATGGTGTGATCCCAAGTCGCTTGGCATTTTCTGCTGAGCATGGTGACTAATTTGGCATAATTCCAATCAGTGTTGTCTCTAGTATCATTATTGTTGTTTCCCCTCTTCACTGCCCCCTAGCTCATGGTCTAGGCTGCCCATTTTCATTGCTCAACTCATGCTGCCCATGTTTTCCCAGACATATTTACCAGTCAGAAGTGTGGCACTCTGCCACCAGGTACTTTTGGATTTTTGCAGATAAGAATCACACTAACTTTCCCCAACTCTCACCCCTGAAGATTGTGACTCACTTGGGCTTAGCACTCTTTCCTATGTATTTTAGCATTTTTGACTTCAGTTGGATTTCCTTACCCTTTTAGTCCTCTGTTTCCCTGAAAACACTATCTCTTAGAATGGGGTTCCATGGACCTCTTCTGGTACCATGACCAATTGGTCACTCTTCATAGATGAGTCTACACAATGAGTGTTGGCCATTCAATTGCCGGATGAAATCACAGCCTTGTCCTCACTTGATGTTCACACTGTCCAAACAGGAGTCACAACATCACAATTAGAAGCAGGAACCCAGGCTAATCTGTGTTTTTTGATCTCCATTCCTAGTGCCCTGACTGTCACCTTGGTCAAAATCCATTAACTCCACAGAGGCCAGACAGGGAATCGGGGATCTTCAGGACTGGATGACCCAGTCACACAGAAGTGACACATTATTTTGAGTAAGACCTGTGGGATTTGGGTGGGGTGATCCCTGAACAGGCTATGCTGCAGACTGATGGGACTCAGGTTTTAGCCCATTTCCCATAACAGCAAGTTGTTGAACTACTGAGAAAAGACTAGGAGAGATGAAAGTCAGTAGCCCTGGAAATATACTTGTGGAGTGGACTAAGGGGGTATTAATTACACTGCTGTTGCATTTTAGTTTAATTCTGTAACTCTACCCAGAGTAGATGTGAGATCAGTCAGTAATTGTTATATGCAAGTAGTTTGCTCAGTCAAGTGGGTTTCTACATTGTTACTGCCTTGTCCTTAAATTGGGTTTTCACATGCTTTCTCCGTTTTCTGACATCTGTTCTATATTTGATAGGAACCCTTCACTCCAACAGAGGAGCATGTGCTAATGGTGAGGCTGCTGGTCAAGCACCTCCATTGTTTCTCCAACAGCATAAAACAGGAGCAAGCCTTACCCTCACCTTCAACTCATTCTCACACTGGGAGCCCACTGGAAGAATTCAAGAGGTTAGCCTTCTGTTTTTGTGAATTTTGTGTATAAGGTTTCAGTTAGGCTGAAGTGGAGGCAGAGGATAGGGATAATAGGCAGGTACACTAAATGGCAGCATGTGACAGTGGTGTCCTGCAAGGATCTGTGTTGAGGTCCAAATATTCACTGTATTCAATATCGACTTGGACATGTGACTTTCTATTCCACTGTCTAAGTTTGCCGATGACAGAAAGGTAGGTTGACATGTAAGTAGTGTAGATGGAAGCACAAAATTACAAAGAGATCTTGATAGACTAAGTGAATGGATAAAACTGGCAAAGGGATTTAATGTTGACAAATATGAAGTCATCCAAAACAAAAACAGAATTACCTGGAAAACTCAGCAGGTCTGGCAGCAAAGGCTGTCGTGATCAGCAAGTTTTTGAAAGCAAGATGTCTGTATATTTATTTAACCCTGTTGAAGGGTCATGAGGACTCGAAACGTCAACTCTTTTCTTCTCCGCCGATGCTGCCCAGACCTGCTGAGTTTTTCCAGGTAATTCTGTTTTTGTTTTGGATTTCCAGCATCCGCAGTTTTTTGTTTTTATCTCTATGAAGTCATCCACTTTGGACCTAAAAAGGATAGAACAGGGTTCTTTGTAAATGGTGAAAAGCTAGAAACAGGGAAAGTCCAAAGAGACCAAGTACGTAGACCATTACAAGATTATAAACAAGTGCAGAAAATAATCAAAAAACCTACTGGACTGCTGGCCTTTATATCTAGAGGAGCAGGATACAAGGGGATAGAAATTATGCTTCAGCTGTACAAAGCCCTGGTTAAACCATAGCTGGAGTACTATGGGCAGTTCTGGGCACTGCACCTTAAATTGGCTTTGAGGAAATGGGGTGTAGGTGTACCAGAATGATACCTGGACTCCAAGGATTAAATTATAAAACGAAGTTAAACAAACTAAGATTGTATTTTCTGGAATTTAGACAATTAAGGGATGATTTGATTCAAGTTTTCAAGATATTAAGGGGAACAGATAGGGTAGATGGAGAAGAACTATTTTCACGGATTGGTGAGTCAAGGAGCAGGGGACATAGTCTAAAAATTAGAGCCAGACCTTTAAAGGAATAGAATTAGGAAATATTTCATCACAGAGAAGGTTGTAGAAGTTTGGAACTCTCTTCAAACAGCAGTTGATGCTAGATCAATTGGAAATTTTAAATTTACATTATGGACAGGGTGAGAGAACTACTGCAATCCCTCTCCCCTTCCCAACTGTCGTGGTCAGTAAGTTTTTGAGAGCAAGATGTCTGTATATTTATTTAACCCTGGAGTGTGAGGGAAATTTGAATTATCAGCAGCAAGCTTCCCATGTGTTTAAATAAGGAGAATTGTTTATTCACATGCTCACCGTGAAATCTAATGCTGCGGTGCTCTCTCTCTCTGTCTCTCTCACAAACGCAGTCAAGGGACGTATAGTTCAAAGAATAGTGCACTTTTATAAGTTACAATCAAAAAGAATATTTCATAATTCCTGTGATTATCCCATTCTGGAAAACATAGGTTGCAGGTCTGATCAAAAAAGATGTCATCACTCCAAGTGCTGTTTAGGTAGGTTCAACAGCCGGAGTCACGTGCCAAAGTGGTTTGCAGCATTCTCTTGAAGAGATGATCTTTCTGCAGCTCAGAATTAGTTGCTTGTGGTCTCGGTGCCAGGAGATCAGTTTGTTGTATTGGTGGACCTGAAAAGGAACAGGCTTGGGGACTTTACAATGTTAGTCTCCAGTTCTTAAGGCATAATGTTACTGCCCTTTCAGTTGCTGCTGTGTCCCTCTGCAGACTGCACTTAAAGATTAAAAAAGGAGACCAACACGGCTGCCCTACCGTGTCGATCCTCACAGTTCCCTTTTCCAAATGTGGTGTTGGTCCTAGGTTGATTAGCCACAACAAAGTTTATTGTTTGAAGACATTCATTCTGAGTGGGAGAGTGAGATAATCAGAAAGACCCACCTGAGTCCAGAATGTCTTGGATGGTCTCAGGATATAGGCAGTTGACACCTCTTAGTCTGGAATGTATCCTTTTGTCCCTGTGAGATAGGGTGGCAATTTTTAAATTCTTAGGTCGGATGACCTTTGGTGGTCATCTTTTGCAGCACATACTGTCCATTTTAAAAGAAAAGTCAATTCCAAAAGATTCCACACACGGTAAAGTTCTTATTTTTATAAGTTATGAAAATGACATTACTGGACATGATATCTGAAATTGGCTAACAAAAATCTAGCAAAGGAATGAATAGATGTGGGGCAAAGGCAGGGGTATAGAGTTCAGTTAGAGTAGCCATGATCTCGTTGAAGGGTGGAATAGCCTCAAAGGGCTCAATGGCCTTCTGTCTCTGTGGAATTTGTGTTCCTAAGCACCTTCTATTTCAGGCTGTCAATGCAAGCATCAAGCAGTCCCAACATAGCCCACTTTATATCAAATGCTGCCAGTAGTAAAGCTCCCTCCGTACTGTCCCATTAAATTCTTTTAGATCAGGTACAGCACTGGTTAGAGTAAAATTCCCTCTGAACTGTTTCATCAAAACTTGTACTGATATTGAACTTTTAATGTTAAAACTGTGCCAAGTTGCTTCATAATGCAGCATTCATGATTCCACTCCTCTGTCATGTTAGATGGTACATTTAACCAGTGTACCACCTGTGGGAGCCCTATACCCATGTCTGAAATAAATATGTCCAAAAGGCTGCAGAATAATATGTGAGCAAAGTAATACTTGTAGAGAACAAGGAAGGTTTAAAAATGCATAGGCTTGACTGAGTTATCAATAGTCCCATATTTCCTCATGGAGCACAGTCCCAAAGGTAATTATACAATAAATAGAACAAAAATTGGATAAGCTTGCAAACTTGTACGAACCCACAAACATCAAAATTTTGATTTCTACCTGATGATTAAAATACAAAAATAAATCTGCAGCTGAAATTGTAAACAGTACTTTTTATTGTCATAATGTCAGGTACATCAAAGATTAAATAAAATTTCCCTTTACAATCCTGTGGTGAGAGACTTCCAACTTAGTGCCAGTAACTGCTGAATTGGTGCCCACTTTCCTTGCACTGATTTTGAAATGTTGAGTTCAGTCCTTGCCCCTCTCCACCCCTAGAGTTTTTTTTAAATTTTTTTTCTCTAATTTGCATCACTCCCAAAGTTTTCTTTCTCAGCTTCCATCTCCACATGCTGTCACTAGAGTTGTGGATCTCAGCACCAGGTTAAACATGTAGCATTCCTTGTGTCAGATGGTAGCGTACTCATTTTCAAATTGAGCCTGATTCCAGGGCTTCAGATGATCTGAGCTGTGCTGTATTGCCATTAGACTAAGGCCCAATTCAGGTGGACATAAGATTCCCTGATGTTAGGAAAGCAGAGAGCTCTCCTGGCTGTAGTCCAACATTCCTTCCTCACTTCATGTCACCAACAAATCCATTACCTGCTATCTCTGTCTGAGACATCTTGGATGCCATGTTTCTTTGCTTTACAAAGTGCCTTCAGGTGCCCTGAATATGCTGTATTCAGTGCTGTGCCAGGCACTGGGGAGAATATTTTAAATGCGATAATACAACAGACCTTCACCTTGTTGTTTTCCATGGCTAAGAACATTTGGCCTCTCAAGCCTGCTTCACCATTCAGTAAGATCATGGCTGATCTGGTTGTGGTCTCAACTCCAGTTTCCTGTCTGCCCCTAGTAACCCTGGACTCCCTTGCCCAACAAAAATCTGTCTAACTCTGCTTTGAATAAATTCAAAGACCCAGCCTCCATTGCTTTCTGGGGAAGAGAATTCCACACACCAATGACCCTTTGGGAGGAAAAAGTTTCTCCTCATTTCTGTCATAAAAGAGAGAGCTCTCATTTTTAAACTGTGTCCCCTAGTTTTTCTCCCCCACAAGAGGAAACATCTTCCAGGTATCCATCCTCAGGATCTTATGTTTCAATAAGATCACCTCTCATTCTTCTAAACTCCAATGGGTATAGGTCCAACGTGTTCAACCTTTCTTCATAAGACAGCCCCTTCATCCCAGGAATGAGTCCAGTGAACCTTCTCTGAACTGCTTCTAAAGCCATTGTATCTTAAATAAGGAGACCAAAACTGCACACAGTACTTCGCATGTGGTCTCACCAATGCCCTGTACAGCTGCAGTAAACCTTCCCTAGTTCTATATTCCATTCCTCTTGCAATAAACACCAACATTCCATTTGCCTTCCTAATCACTTGCTGTACCTGCATAGTAACTTTGTGATTCATGTATCAGGACACCCAGATCCCTCTGTACCACTGAGTTCTGCAATCTTTCTCCATTTAAATAGTATACTGCTTTTCTATTCTTCCTGCCAAAGGGAACGAGTTCACATTTACCCACGTTATACGCCATCAGTCAAAGATCTGCCCACTCACTTAACCTGTCTATATCCCTTTGTAGACTCTGTACCTTCTCTTGACTTACTTTCCTACTTATCTTGGTGTCATCGGCAAATTTCATTCAAGTCGTTGATACAAATTGTAAATAGTTGAGGAGCCAGCACTGATCCTTGTGGCACTTCTCTAGTTATAGCTTGCCAATCTGAAAAAAAACACATTTATCCCTGCTGTCTGCTTCCTGTTAGCCAATCAATCCTTTATCCATGCTGTGGCTTCACTATGGCCATCTTGAGAAGAATGACAGACTAGGCATAAATGGCATCACATAGCCAGACCCCCTCAATATGTTGATGTTGCAGTAATGATACGCAGGTACCTTGCACCATCTGTTAAAAGTAGCTGTTGGGAGACCGATTCATCCTCAGCTCAATGGGTTGTCAACTCTTGAGTCCATTTCCTACCAGCCCTCCTTCCCAAAAGTGCTGACTGTGCTGTTGGGTAGGTTTTCATGGACTGTTCAACCACAAGGGTCATTAGCTGACATCTGTACCTACTTGCTTCTGTGGGGGTCACTGATTAGTAATCATAAGTTGACTTCTCTTCCCTCACCTCCAAGGACATGATGGCAGCTTGTAACACCTCTGTTGTCACCCAGCCTTGAATCAGCTGGAGGACTCTGGAAATAGGTTAGAGAAATAATAGAGGGAGAGCAGAACTGGGTTACTGTAAGGAGAGAAATAAGAAGGGTCAGGATGTTAATGTAAGACATTAAGCGAGGATATTAAAGAAAAATGAGAGCAACAAGGGAGCAAAGAAAAGCTATAATGAGGTTTTAATTGGAGCAAGTGATATGCAAGTATCATTTCATAACACATGCTGTCATTTCCTACACTTCCCATATGTAGTGTGCTTTGCCTGAATATTAAGAGTTTGCATTAAAAATCCTGAGATGGTGTATATAAGTGCCAGTTTTGGTACATCAACAAATCATTTGCCCATCTCGCGTAGATAATGAATGGGCTAGAACAGGAAAACAGTGGCATTGGAACTTTGTGTGGAGAAATAATGATAAAGCTGCTGGCATATGTCCACAGGGCTATCGTCAGTTAATGCTGGGCACTTGGTGAGGCCACACATGGAAAGGTATGTTCACCAAAAACATTTGTAAAGGCCCAAACCAGGGTAGAGGGGAGCAATAAGACTGATCTAGGTGCGAAGGAGATGTCCTATGAGGAAAACTGGGGAAGCTCAATGGTCACGAGGAGTGATCTCATTAGAGTACATGATAAATAGGATAGGACAGTAAATCCAGAATATTCCTTGAAATTATCAGGAATGTCAAATCCGAATACTTTTAATTTTCACTGAGTTAAATTTATGTCCTACCGTAAGATGTAGGAGCAGAAGTAGGCCATTCGGCCCATTGAGTCTGCCCCGCCGTTCGATGACATCATGGCTGATCTGATAATCCTCAATTCCACTTTCCTGCCTTTTCCCCATAACCCTTCATTCCCTTACTGATTAAAAAAACTGTCTATTTCAGCCTTGAATATACTTAATGACCCAATCCCTATAGCCCTCTGCGGTAAAGAATTCCACAGCTTCACTACCTTCTGAGAAAAGAATTTCCCCTTCATCTCTGTCTTACGTGGATGGCCCCATGAGATTATGCCCACTGGTCCTAGACTCTCCCAGAGGGGGAAAACAACCTCTCAGCATCTACCCTGTCAAGCCCCCCTCTAGGAATCTTTTATGTTTCAATAAGGTCGCCTCTCATTCTTCTAACTCCAACCTACTCAACCTCCCCTCATAAGAAAATCCCTCCATACCCAGGATCAACCTAGTGAACCTTCTCTGGACTCCAATGTCACTATATCTTTTTTTAGATAAGGGGACCAAAACTGTTGACAGTATCCTAGGTGTGGTCCACCTAGTGCCTTGTATAGTTTTAGCAAGGTTCCCCTATTTTTATGCTCCATTCCCTTTGAAATAAAGGCCAATATTCCATTTGCCTTCCCTATTACCTGCTGAACTTGTATGCTAGCTTCTTGTGATTCATGCACAAGGACCCCCAAATCTCTCTGCTACAGCTTCCTGTAGTCTTTCTCCATTTAAATAATATTCAGCTCCTCTATTCTTCCTGCCAAGTTGCATAACCTCTCATTTTCCCCCATTATATTTCATCTGCCAAGTTTTTGCCCACTCACTTAACCTGCCTGTATTCCTCTGTAGACTCTTTGTAACATCCTAACCACTTGCGTTCCCCTATTTTTGTATCATCTGCAAACTTGGTGATAGTAAATTCACTTCCATCATCCAAGTCATTAATATATTAATGTTAAGCTGATAGTCGAAAGAATAACTTTCCCCAAAGTTACAAACATTTGCAGCAATCTGCCAAGCTGGGTAATAGAGGAAAACATAGTGCTGAAATTAGCTTAGCTGTGACATGAGAGGACTAGAGGAATGGGCTTCATTGGGTGAATTTGGATACTGGAGGAGTGGATTTTAATGGGAGAGTTGGGAGACTAGAGGAATGGGTTTTAATAGAATATTCAAGGGATGGTGGTTGGGTTTATTGAAGAGATGAGATTCATCAAGCAAATGGCTTTCCCATGCTTGGCATTTGATGGTTTTTATTCATTGTCAGGATGTGGGTGATGAGGCTGACACTTGTTAGCGTAACAAGAAATTAACAAACTATTAACTGAACCTCTGAAGTGTGTGTACGTGTGTATCATCAATAATGATCATAAATTTATAGGAGGAAATGTTTTTGTGCTTGAGTACAGTGATGTGTGTAGTGTCTTTCACCCTCTGGGTTGGAGCATCACATATGCTGGATGCTGTAAATGAAATTATAGATTCTGTAATTTCTCCATTTCATATTGATGTCTGTTCTGTGACTATAAGTAATTTGTTCTGATTTTCTTCCAGGGCCGTGATTTCATGTTTTTTTCAGCAGAAGCTTTATGTGTTCCTGCAGCAATGTTTCAGTCACTGGCCCCTGGATGCCTCCTTTAGAGCTGTACGTTACACGTTGTTTTATTATGTACCTCATAGTTCCTTTGTAAAATTAATATTCTATGTTGATCTCCTAAAAACAGTGACTGTCACCAGATTTAATAACAGGGATGTTTGCCAAAGTTTTAACTTTGCCATGTTCTGATGCTGGGAAGTGAATTTCACACTGACTGGCTTTTGCAGGCATTTACTGAAATTATTGAAAGATAGGAGATTGACTGACAGAATATTGCAAGATGTTTAACCAAGGTCAAATTTAAAATTCTTATCCCTGTCTTTAAATCCCCTTCTTATCTCTGAAGTTTCCACCAGCCTTGCAACTTCCCATGAACACTTAACACCTCCTGGGTTCTTGTTCACCCTCTCCTCCCCACCTGTCACCACTATTGATAGCCATGTCTTCAACTGTTTAAGCTCCGTGAACTGGTATTTCCTCCTGTCCTCTGCTTCTCCACCTCCAAGACCCTCCTTAAACCCCAACTCTGAGCAGAATTTTGCCGTAGGTGAGCAGGGGGCGGGCCCTGCTTGCCAACATGTAAAATGATGCAGGATGACCTCAGGCGGAACCCCGAACGTCACCCCGCCCTATTTAAATTTTCAGGAAGGCGGGGGCACAGCAAAATCAGCTGTGTGCCTGCTGACCTGTCAATGTCCAACTGAGGCCATTGACAGGATCATTTAGACAATTTAAGGACCTGCCCGTCCAACCTTAATGTTGGCAGGCAGGCAGGAGCCCCGGCGGCAAATAGAAAAAACGTGAAGCCTCATCCACTGGCGGGATGAGGTTTCATGTAGGGATTTAAAAAGTTTAATAAGGTTTTACTGTAATTTATGAACATGTCCCATCTCATGTGACATTGTCACATGAGGGGGACATGTTAGGGAATTTTTTTTTCTAATTTTCATATTTTTAAGAAATGTAAGCAGCACTTAGCCTCAGGGAGGTGTGCGCTCTTTCGTGCACATGTGCAAAAGAGCGCACTCTCGCTCTTGGGGAATCCCTCCACCTGCACAGGGAGCACATAGCGCTTCCCACCAGATGTCATGCTGGGCGGGCCTTAATTGGCCCACCCATGTAAAATGGCAACGAGGCCCACTTCTCCAGCGGGGATCGTCTCCCCACCCGCCAGAGATTGGGTCGGGCCTGCCCGGCAGGCAGAAAATTCTGCCCTCTTTGTGCAATATTGTAAAACAAGTGATAGCCTTGGTCAAAGTCACGATCTATCCCAGCATCTGAAATTTGGATATTTCAGAACATCATTAAAATACTCGTGAATTTTTAGTATTCTAACAGCCCACAGTGTAATCCTTGAGTGCATTTAGTGTACTGCTACTATTATAAGAACATAAGGAATAGGAGCAGGAATAGACCACACGGCCCATCGAGCCTGCTGCACCATGCAATATGATCATAGCTGATCTTGGACTTTTCCACCTTGCTTCCCATATCACTTCATTCCCTGAGACCAAAAATCTGCCCCTATCCCAGCCTTAAATGATGGAGAATCCACTACCCTCTGGGGTAGAGAATTCCAAAGACTCTCAGCCCATCTCAGTCCTAAATGACCGGCCCCTTGTCCTGAGACTATGCCCCCTTGTTTTAGATTCCCCGACTAGTGCCGACCACTGGAAACAATCTCTATGCAACCAGCCTATCAAGCCCCTTCAGAATTTTGTAGGTTTCAATGAGACTGACTCTCATTCTTCTAAACTCCAGAGGATATAAGCCCAATTTACTCAGGCTCTCATCTTAGGACAAGCCCCTCGACCCTTGAACCAATTTAGTGAAGCTTCGCTGTACTGGCTCCAGTGCAAGTATATCCTTCCTTAAATGTGGAGATCAAAACTGTGCATATTATTCCAGATGCAATCTCCCCAAAACCCTGTACAATTGTTACATTTGTTATTCTTGTTCTCTAATCCTCTTGCAATAAGTGCCAACATGACATTTGCCTTCCTAATTGCTTGCTGCACACGTGTTCCTTGTACAAATACATCCTAGATTTTTTGAACATTAACACTTACAAGTTTCTCATCTTTTAAAAAAATATTCAGCTTTTCTATTCTTACAATCAAAGTGAATAACCTCACACTTCCCTACATTATACTCAGTCTGCCATCTCGTGGCCCACTCACATAACCTGTCTATGTCTTTGCAGCCTGTGTCCTCCCTGCAGTTTACCTTCCCACCTAGTTTGGTATCATCAGCAAACTTTGATACATAACTCTCTGTCTCTTCATCTAAGTCATTAATACAGATTGTAAATAGCTGAGGCCCCTCAGCTATTCCCTATACACCATAGGGAGCAATGCTGATCCTTATTATTTGCCAGTATATTTCTGGTGTGATACTGTTAATTCACCACTTACAACTGGATCAGTTGCCACCACCAGTAGTACATCACCATGTTGTCATGGCATCATTCTGATGAATCTGTTGTACGACTTAAATCTTCAAACGTAATCCAACTGAAGGAACAAACATTATAATTGTAATGTCAGGTGCTTTCTGCTATCAAATGGCCACTTGGACAGGAGGTTCAGTTTTTAATCTGCTTGCATGTCCCCTTGTTAATGATTTAATTTTTCTCTGCAGGTTTTAGAAACATGGCTCAGCTATCTGCAGCCATGGAGGTATGCGGCAGAGAAACTACCCAACGTGATTGAATCTGTGGATCGCAGTGTACCAGACAAATGGTAAATCCTATGGCAGTCATTGATATAGCAGTGTGTGAGAATGAGGTTACGGTGAAAATGTAAATGAAGATACTCTTCTAACTTGGCTCAAGTAATCTTCATTCAATCAGTGCCATCCAGTGTTATTCTCTCAGCCAAGTTAAACAGCTTCCCTATTTATATTATCCATGCTTCTTACCATTTGAGAGACCTGGACCGTGTTTCCCTCTTGCTCTTTTCTCTAGTTAAAAGCAGTTCACCTCAGTTAGCCTTGCTTAGAGCAAGAAGCTGTCATTTTTAAGGTATTGTGCCCTGCACTGCGCACAGTATACCAAATGTGCCCTTACCAATTAGCCTTTGACGTATCAGGAGTGAGGAAGAAGGTGTAATTGAGTTCTGAACAATAGAAGTGAAGTGGTTTAAGAAATGTGAGAATGGTGGGTTAATGAATAGAACTGTTTGTTTGCTTGGGTGGTAAATACTGACATGGACTAGCTGGGTTGTATGTTCTGTCTTCCTGTTGCGACTTCTATGTATTTCAAGACAGTGAATGGGAAGTGGCTTGATCTGGTTGAATTCTAGAAATCGAATGAGTTTGAACAATTGGAACTATCTTTAGTGGGAATCAGTGGGAAGGGGTTTGGGTCTAAGGGATTCTGTGCATAAACGAGTCGTGCTTTATTTGGAGGGAATTTCTACAATCAACCTTATTTAAAATATTATTGAGTGAATGATTGTTTCACTGTTTGAGATTATTGTGGTTTATTCTAAAGCTGCTAATATCTCACTTTAATTCCTCACATCATTGTCAGCCTTGGTAATTCCTCAAAGACTCTCTTTCCTCTTTGCTTTCCTCTCCCTGCCAAATAAAATCAGTGGCTTTACATAACTTATTAAGATGGGATCTAATGGAGGGGTTCAAAATTAGTAAGGTTTTGAGAGGCTAAATAGTGAAAAGATTGTTCCCAGTGGTTGATGAATGCGTTAAAAAGGAGCACAGATTGAAGATTATCACTGGAAGAGCAAATGGGGACATTGGAAGAAATACTTTATTAGAACATGGGAGCATTGAGGAAGGGCTTGTAATGTCATTTAAAAAGAAATTGGATATGTATTGACAAAGGACATAAGAAAATAGGATTAAAGTAGATTCTTCAATTTGAAGAGTTAGCACAATGGTAGTGATAATTGAATATTTTTCCACGCATTTTGTTGACATTCACAGCTATCTTTGTGGAAACATAGCTTGGAGGATGCCTCCGTTTTTCAACAGTCACAAACTGAAACAGATGCTATTTGTAGCTTTACTCCTTTATGTCCTACTTCTAACCCTTCACTCTGTCACAGGGCACCGTTTGTGCAGGAAAACCTGCTGATGTTCACAAAACTCTTCCAAGGCTTTCTGAATCGAGCTTTGCGCACTGATCTTGTCAGCCCCAAGAATGCACTGATGGTGTACCGAGTGGCCAAGGTGTACAGTCAGCCTAATCTCGCTGAAATGATAAAGGAAGGTAAGGGTGATTGTGGTGCTATTAGCAGTGTAAAGTCCTTGCTATCCCCAACTCATTTACCCCCCAGCACTCCTTCAGATCAGCCAAATCTCTTCACTTGGCTAGCTCTGCTGCAGTAAATTCATAATCAATTTCTGAGGAGGGAACAGAGTGGTAATGTTCTAAATGTAACTTATCTGGATTTTCAAACGGCCTTCAATAAGATGCCCCAAAGCAGGCTAATGAATAAGGTCAGAGAATGTGGAGTCAGGAGACAAGTGGCAGAATGGACTGCTGACTGGCTTTAAGACAGAGCAGAGTGTGGGAGTAAAATATCGTTATTCAGGTGGGAAGTGGTGTTCCACATGAATCAGTGCTGGGATCACTGCTGTTCACAATTTACATTAACAAAAAGGACTTTGGGATTGAAAACACAATTTCAAAATTTGCGGATAACAACAAATTGAGGGTGAGGAAAAGTAGTGGAATAGTCAATACTGAGGAGGAACATACAAATTAGGAGCTTGAGTAGGCCATTCAATAAGATCATAGCTGATCAGATTGTGGCCTCAATTCCACATTCAGGATAATCTTTGACACCCTTGTTAGCCAATAATTCATCTCCGTCTGCCTTAAAAATATTCAATGACCCTGCCTCCACAGCTCTCCAGGGAAGAGTTCCACAGACTCATGACCCTCTAGGAAAAAAGATTTCTTTTCATCTTAAATGGGAGACTCCTTAGGTTTAAACGGTGTCCTCTAGTTGGAGTCTTTCCCAGAAGGGGAAACATCTTCTCAGCAACCACCCTGTCAAGTCCCCTCCAGATCTTGTATGTTTCAATAAGATCACCTCTCAATCTTCTAAACGCCAGTGGATACAAGCCCAGCCTGTCCAACCTTTTCTTATAGGATAACCTCCCCATCCCAGGAATCAGTCCCGTGAACCTTCTCTGAACTGCTTGCTGTATTCTTCCTTAAATAAGGAGACCAAAACTGCACATGGTATTCTAGATGTCTGACCAATGCCCTGTACACTGTAGCAAAACATCCTTATTTTTATAGCCCATTCCCCTTGCAATAAACACATTTCCCTTCCTAATCACTTGCTGTACCTGCATACTTTTTGTGATTCTTGTACCAGGACACCCAGATCCTTCTGTACCACTGAGTTCTGCAGTCTCTCCATTTAAATAATATGCTGCTTTTCTATGCTTCCAGCCAAAGTGGACAAGTTCACATTTTCCCACCTTATACTGCATCTGCCAAATTTTTGCTGACTAATTTAACCTACCTGTTAGACGGCAACAAATCACAGGAGAGCATTAATAAACCTGCATAATGGGCAAATAATTGGCAAATGAAGTTCAACACACAAATGTGAGGTGGCATGTTTTGGTAGGAAGAATAGGGAGGTTATTTAACTATCGGAAGGTGCAAGCCTAGGTAGAGGAGCAAAGGGGTCTCAAAGTACAACAATAAGCACTAAAAATCACACCATAGGTTAGCAAGGCTTTAAAATTGCAAAGCAATCCAGGCATTAGGGTTTATTTCTAAAGGATAGAACTGAAAAGCAGTGAAGTTAGATTAAATGTGTATCGTTTCTTGGATAGACCACACTGTGTGCAGCTCTGATCACCATATTACAATATCAATATAAAGACACTGGAAAGGGTGCAGAGGAGATTTAAAAGGAAGAAGCCCAAAATGCATGGGTATACATATCAGGAAAGGGTGAACAAGCTAAGTCTTTTCCCTTGAAGAGTAGATACAGAGAGAATGTTCCCTCTTGCGGGGAAGAGCATAACTTGAGGCCATCAATATGAGATAGTCACCAAGACATCCAATAGGGAATTCAGGAGAAATTTCTTTTTCTAGTTGAATGGTAAGAATGTTGAACCCACTACCGCAGGGAATGGTTGAATTATTGATGCATTTACGGGGAAATTAGACAAGCACATGAGCGAGAAGGGAATAGCGGGTAATGGTGGTAGATTTAAATGAGGAAAGATGAGAGGAGGCTTGAGAGGAGCATAAACAGCATGGGCTGGTTGGGCTGAATGGCCTGATTCTGTCCTGTATTTCCTATGTAATCTAATATAGTTACTAGTGGCTTAGGACAAGACTGCTTGGAAAGCTCAGTGGTTATAAAAGCCAGGCCCAATGTGATAACCTGAGCAGGAGAATCGATGATATGATCTTCAGCCTGTCTGGAGTTTGGTTAGGCTTCTAATCACTGACACATGCTGGGCATTGTGTAAAGCCATCCAGTGAGGGTATAACGAATTCTTGCTCTGATTGCTTCTCCTGGTCTCCATACCAACCCAAATGCCAAATATCCCATCAGCAAACTCTGAACTTCCACATGAAGAACACATCCAGGGAGCAGCCAGTGCCTCTGGAATGTATACCCAAGAACTGACCACTGGCTTCAGGAGAAGAGGAAATGTTAAATAAGTTTATTGCCAACTTTTTTTTTTGAAAACCCTGCAATGTGGGAAATGCCCTCCTCAAGAGGTATTGCAGCTCCATTCATCAGTGGCACTGTGATGCTGAACCCCACCCAGGCAAATAAAAAGACCCAAAGAACCTGCATTTATATAACACCTTTCACAACCCCAGTATACCCTAGTGCTTTCCTGACAATGAAGTGCATTTGAAGTTTTGCAATGTTGGCAGCATGCCGCCGCTGCCGCCACCCCCACCCCCCCCCCCCCCATCGCCAACCACAGCAGTGCCTGCTCCCACCCCCGGCAGCACGGCGCTTCCACCGCGGTGCCCCCATTACTATACTGGAGTGTCAGTCTGGATTATGTTCAAGCCTCTGAAGTTGGACAAAGGTGCTGCCAGTGTGTCACTGGTAACTAATTACCCCCTCCCCCCACTCCGATATTTCCAGCTAACTGTTTCAGTTTATCTCTGTAAACCCCAAATTGTGCCTTGTTTTAAAATAGCTGAGCGCTTGTTCTTGGAACCTGATCCCTTGCACCATCCAAGGCAGCATCGTGTGTATGCATCTCCAGGGTTCAGCAGCAGCTTCATGTCATCGTGGCATTCCCCAATGGCGGATACAACCTTCAGAGTCAAGAGTCATGTGTACAACCTGGAGGGGCAGGATTGTGTGTACAAGCAGATGTTTGGGTCTGACGTCAGGAATTTGGTAAGTACAAGGTGCTGAGACTTCTTTCTTTATTGTGCACTTGAGCGAAGTACTGTTGTTGGAATAGTGCTGGGGCAGTGGGAGGGATGAGAATAGCAATGTAATATTCTTTCCACCCACCCCCATCACCAATTCCCAGACTCCTTTGAAGGCACTGGGTTATGGGTCATGCAGATGCTGACACTTGGGATAAACAGGTCCTCATAGGCACTGGCTGTCACTAAGGAATGGATCCCACAGGCACTGATTCTTGTTCGGGAATGAGTTCCATGGTAATTCTTTGAAGGCTGGTCTTATCACCAAACTGTGCCTTTCTGCAAGATCATTAGGAAATCAGGAATTGGGTTCAAGCACATTTTGGCCCAGCACATTAGTTCACTGACACTGCAGTACTGGGCTTGACTACTCTTCATAACTGCAGAACTGTAGCTGGCCCAAGGTGTTTCATAAGAGGCTTATCAAACAAATGTGACACTTAACCACATGAGCTATTAGGTGAGAAGACCAAAAGTTTGACCAGAGAAGTTAGGGGAATTTTAAGGAGTGTTTTAAGAGCAGTGAGAGGCAGAGAAGTTTAAGAAGACAATTCCAGAGCCTAGGGCCCAGACAGTTGAAGGTGAGGCCAATAGTGGTAGAGTGATTAAAACAGGGATGTGTAAGAGACCAGAATTAGAGGAGCTCAGATATCTCGGAGAGTTGTGAGGAGATTAGAGATGGAGAGGGGCAAGGCTATGCAGGGATTTAAAAACAAGGATGGGAATTTTTACAATCAGTTGTTATTGGTCTGGGAGCTGACATAAGTTAGTGAGCCCAGAGGTGATTGGTGAAAGGGGTTTGATGTTTGTAAGGCTATGGGCAGTAGAGTTTGAATTGAGCTGATATGTAAGGACAAGGTAAGGACAAGAGAGAGAATGGAAAAATAATGCCTAAGCCGCTGGCTCCTCCTCTTGCAGGTACTGAAACTGGCCCAGTTAATAGCACAGGCCAAGCAGACTGCTAAATCCATCTCTGATCACACAGCTGAGCAATCCACAGGCCACTCACTGATGTCCTTGCTGGGTCTGTCCACCTATGATTTCAACACCTCTGCTTACGGAGGCAATGACCTGGATGACTTGGGACCTGATGAGATACGGAAAACTGATGAGTATTTGGAAAGATCACTGGAGTATTTGTGTCTGGTGTTCAAGGTAAGATTGAAGTTTTGAGTGTTTGAATTGACTCAAGCTAGGCTTTGCTCAGGACACAGTCTAACTCTCAATTTGGTAGGGGTTCCTCTGCTAATGCCCTCGCGTTGCTAAGGGACACCTGAATGTTATGTTCCCTGGGCTGAAAGAGAATTTTTGCTGGGCTGTTCTGACTCTGCAATATTGCTAGTGGTCTTTAGTCCCAATCCCTTTATTTCCTAATGTTGTAACATATCAGGGTCTGATCTTCTGAAGGCTCCAGGTCTATACTATTGTCAGAGGGGAGGGGTGGGGGGGTCCTTGGAGGGCAGGTGGATGTAGCCTTGGAGACTCCTACTCTCAGTCACCTGATAGGTGATGAGAAGGTTTTGTGGGTTTGGTCTCCCAGCTCTCAATGCATACTGTGGAATGCAGAACATACAGAGGACCTAGATACCAGCCTGGTTTCCCCTCTGTTTTTTGAAGTCAGGCCAATACAAAAGACAAATCAGAAGAGAATTTTCATAATTGATCAAAAGTGTTAATCAAAATAGCTTTCAAGGCCTCTAAAGCTGGTTGGCAATAGTTTACAAGGTGTTGAACTCCAGTCACTTGCTGGACCTGATCTAGCATCCTGGCACTTGGTGTTGGCCTATTCAGAAGTTTTTTGTTCATTCAAGGGGTGTGGACATCACTTGCAAGGCCAGCATTTTTATGTCTATCCCTAATTGCCCTTGAGAAGGTGGTGAGCTGCCTTGTTGAACCACTGCAGTCCATGTGGTGTAGGTACATGCACAGTGCTGTTAGGATGGGAGCTCCAGGGTTTTGACCCAGCGACAGTGAAGGAATGGGATATAATTCCAAGTCAGGATGGTGAGTGACTTGGAGGGGAACATCCAGGTGATGGTGTTCCCATGCGTATGTTGCCTTTGTCCTTCTAGGTGGTAGAGGTTACAGATTGGAAGATGATGTCAAAAGAGCTTGGGTGAGTTCCTGCAGTGCGCCTTGTAGCTGGTACACACTGCTGCTACTGTCAGTGGTGGATGGAGTGTTTAAGATGGTGCATGGGCTGCCAATGAAGTGGGCTGCTTTGTCCTGCATGGTGTCAAGCTTCTTGAGTGTTTTTGGAGCTGCACTTATCCAAGCAAATGGGGAGTATTCCATCACACTCCTGACTTATGCCTTGTAGATGGTGGACAGTCAAGAGGTGAGTTACTTGCCATAGAATTCTCAGCCTCTGACCTCCTCTTGTAGCCACAGTATTTATATGGCTCGTCCAGTTCAGTTTCTGGTCACTGGTAACCCCAGAATGTAAATTGGGGGATTCAGCGATGGTCATGCTGTCGAACGTCAAGGAGGGATGGTTAGATTCTCTTAGTGGCGATGCTCATTGCCTAGCACTTCTACGATGGGAATGTTACTTGCCACTTAGCTCAGATCTGAATGTTGTCCAGATCTTGCTGCATGTGGGCTTTCAGTATCTGAGGAGTCACAAATGGTGCTGAACATTGTGAAATCATCATGAACACCCCCAGTTCTGACCTTATGTTGGAGGAAAGGTCATTGAAGCAGCTGAAAATGGTTGAGCTTAGGATGCTACCCTGAGGAACTCCTGCAGCAATGTCCTGGGGCTAAGATGGTAGGCTTCCAACAACCAGAACCATCTTTCTATGTTCCAGGATTACCTGGAAAAACTCAGCAGGTCTGGCAGCATCGGCGGAGAAGAAAAGAGTTGACGTTTCGAGTCCTCATGACCCTTCGACAGAACTAGTTCTGTCGAAGGGTCATGAGGACTCGAAACGTCAACTCTTTTCTTCTCCGCCGATGCTGCCAGATCTGCTGAGTTTTTCCAGGTAATTCTGTTATTGTTTTGGATTTCCAGCATCCGCAGTTTTTTTTTGTTTTTATTTCTATGTTCCAGGTATGACTCTAACCAGTGGAGAGTTTTCCCCGTTTCCCAGTGACTCCAGTTTTGCTCTGGCTCCCTGATGCCACATTCAGTCAAAGCCTGTGTTACCTTATTGCAGTGACAAACAGAGGATAGATTTTGGTCTGCATTTTGCAAAACGCACACAATCTAAGCCAATCTCTAGGTATGAGGTCCTGCACCTAATCTGTACTGACAGCAGTGGTGGATTTACGGTTAGTGGGGCCTGGTGCTCATCTTCATTTCCCCCCCCACCCCACTACCGCTGCCCCCCAAGACACAGCCCTAAATAATGGGGCGTTGGTTATTTCACTGGTCTTTTCATAGTTACTTAACTACTTCTGCACGCTATCATACAACCTCAGTTCTCGCCACTCAACCAAAAAATTTAGTGCCTATGACAAGATGATACAACTTAAAACATGTATGAAATGAGCACTGCTTTGCTCTCGTGGTGCACTCAGTTAGCACCTGGTACATTAATGGCAGGATTGAGGCGTGTGCAATGCCAAGTTCAAGCCACACCTCAAGGAACTTCTGTTGATCAGCTCATGTTGCAAAGAACGTGAGCTTTCGACTGGCTGTGGAACAGGACACGGTGCGATCTCCAGCGAGAAAATAATTTAATTGAAAGAGACCAATTTCTGTAGCTTGAGAACGGATCTGTCCTGGTTAAATGTCTCGAGTACCAACATAAATGCTGCAGATACTCAGCAGATGATGAGATTTCTGTGGAGACACAGACAAAGGGGATGATCATTCTGATATCACCGATCTTGCACTATGTGTTTCATCTCAGTATCGACTCTAGCTCGTTTCATGTTGTTCATTTTGTTGTCAATTTCTCAGATTGAAAAAAGTCTCAGTGATAATTACTATAATCTAAACCACCCAATGTTTATCAGTAATGTAAGATGTTATGAATAGGTTAAACATTCCGGATAGAGATTAAAGTCTATGTTTAAGCTGAATCTTACAAAGCAGTTAATTTATACCCGAGCTCATCTCACAACTTAATTATTGCCCTCCATCAATATATAAAGTAGGCAATAGAATTCTCGAAGTACGTAAGGCAGTATGAGCAGGAGTGGGGTTATCATGTTTCTCGACTAATGGTCTCCAGGTTAATTTA
The DNA here is from genome assembly GCF_017639515.1 of Carcharodon carcharias. Taxonomy (NCBI): domain Eukaryota; kingdom Metazoa; phylum Chordata; class Chondrichthyes; order Lamniformes; family Lamnidae; genus Carcharodon; species Carcharodon carcharias. Next base: position 70,828,396 of record NC_054479.1, read on the forward strand.
ACCTGTGACTCTCTTTGTTCTCTCCCCCTGTCTGTACGCTGGAGTTTTTAAAAAGAAGACTGAAATGTGATAATGCTTTGAGACATCCGGTGGTCGTGTCCAATGACAATACAGCCAATGTAGTACAGTTGGGCCGCAGTCACTGTTGCATACAGGAAGCTCCCTCAAACAACATCTGACCATTACCGGATAACCTGCTTTCTTGACGCTGGTTCATGGATAGCAGGACTGCAGGGAAAATTCCCCTGCTCTTCCAGAAAAGAGTGCCTGCCTGAACCCCCACAACAAAAGGGCTGAAGCTTCAAGAAAACATCAAAGCCACCCCCTTTCCTGCCTGGTTCCCTGTGAATAAATAGCACCACAATGGAATGGCATCCTCATTGCCTCTCGCTCCATCTCCCCCCCCCTGTCCTCCTAGACATTGTTCAGTTCAGCTCTAATCCCCAATCAGTTTTTGCAGTGTTCAGGCTCTCTTTTCCTGCTGTTAACAAAGAGAAGGGTTATTATGCAGTAAAGTGAATGTGCTGTGCATCCAGATTGCTTCTCTCTCTTTTCCCCCCACGCTTCTCATTTTATAACTTACATTGTAAACTAACAGCCCAGCAATGCAATCCGTTGACTCTGAAAGCTAGAACCATCACCATTCTTCCCCTAGGAACCATGTTGCATTCATTGTACTCACCGTGCACAAGTGAAACCTGCAGCACTTGACAAAAGCAGCCCACACATTATAACCCAGCGAGCACAGAAACGTGAATCTAAAAGCTGCATGAGTGGTATTATTATAGGGACATCACTGGAGAGTGTTTCCCACCTCTCAGATCTCAGCCATCCATCCACATTGCCTAGAGCATGCTGAGGCTGCTTACCCAAATCCTCCTTCACACGCCAACCCTCACCCCCACCCTTCCTCTCCCTCCACTTCACTCCAGCCACATCAAGCTCGCAAATCGCGTAATGGTTTGCTTGCATCTTGAGAGGGGGGGGAAACTGCCAGTGTCTACTTGCCTGGATGAGTGCAGCTCCAACAACACTCAAGAAACTTGACACCATCCAGGACAAAGCAGCCCACTTGATTGACACCCCGTCCACAAACATTCACTCCCTCCACTGACGCACAGTGTGTACCATCTACAAGATGCATCGCAGGAATTCACCAAGGCTCCTTAGATAGCACCTTCCAAACCCATGACCAGTACCATCTAGAAGGACAAGGGCAGCAGACACATGGAACACCACTGCCTGTAAGTTCCCCTCCAAGTTGCTCCCCATCCTGACTTGGAAATATATCGCCGTTCCTTCACTGTTGCTGGGTCAAAATCCTGGAACTCCCTCCCTAACAGCACTGTGGGTGTACCTACACCACAGGGACTGCCGTGGCTCAAGAAGGCAGCTCACCAACACCTTCTCAAGGGCAGTTAAGGACAATCAATAAATACTGGCCTAGCCAGCAATGCCCACATCCCATGAACGAATTAAAAAAAAATATTCATTAAAATGTATTGTATAAATAAGCTGGGCAACAACGTCAGTCTTACACCTTGGAAAAATTAGGGTTGTGTTGACCTATTAGTGAAAAATCTCATAAATCCAATAGGTCACTGTGAAACGTTGAGGTGAAAGCTATCCTTGTAAATGTGTGTTTAATGAGTGCAGAATATGTCCCGAAATAAATAAATTATACTTTGTTCCCCATCTGCTAAACAATATCGCAAAAGTACTCCTTTTAGATTATGCATGTCTCAGTACTGGAGTGCTCAGTTTAGTGTTAAACTGAACTGGATAATGGGATTATTGCACAATTTTAATATCACCCCTGGCAATTTATGGAGAATAAAAGAATTGTTTTACAGACAAAAGACAATTAAAATAGCATGATAAATTCCTAATAGTAACCCCAGGAATATCCCAGAAGAACAATGAAATTTCAGCATCAGATTAGCTCATAATACCATGAACAGCAAGCTATTTAAAGTCACAATTCTGACAGCCATCGTATTGGTGCTCACTGTTAACATTGGATTGATGTAAATATGTAGACTGATGGTGCTGCTGCTTCAGACCCTGCTATAAAATGTGTGAAAATCTAGGTGAAGAATATCCACACGCATTCCAACTAGTTTTTTTTCCAGTTCTCTAGTTGCCTAAACTACATAAAGGAATTGCTGAGGAAAGAGGCTATGTTTATTTTTACACCTCACTATTTTGGGCCCTCCAGCATTTTGCTCATCTATGTATTAGAGCTTGTGATACAATATCAGGGTGTGCAGCTCTCCAAGCAGGCAGAATCTCCCATCCTTGTGTTCCTCATTCACCTGCCAGTGGGAATAATCTTTCACCATCAGGTAATGGTGGGGTCTTGATGTATCACTCACCCTATTGCTGACTGTTCCTTTCTGGGTCGCTCTCGCTCTCTCTATGGTGCTGATGTTCCTGGCAGAGCAGCAAATTCTAGGTTCCACCGCTTCTGTATTCTCTAACCCTCTCTTTTCTTTCTACCCCCACCCTGAGAGGTTACATTGCCTTGATGCTCACTGCCTCCCCTCCCCTGAGTCCTTGATCTCTCCTGAGTGTCCTTACTCCCCTTTCCCAGTTGCCCTGGTGCATTTCCCCCACCCCACCCCCACCACCACTTTCTGTAGTCTCCCGGAGTCCCCAATCCAGTCTTCTCCATATGTTCACAATGCCTTAGCTCACTTTTCCAGTCAGCCAGGAGCCAGTTCTCTGGACCTGCTTGTGGGGTGGGGGCTGTAGCAAGACATTTTAAAGGCACAGTTCTGCTCGGGCTGTCAGAAGCAGCACCTGGAGACTTGACAATACCATACAGTGGGCTGTATGATCACGACTGCTGAAATAATCCGCTGCTGGCATTAATGAAACTTTTATGCAGTAACGTTGCCTGAACAGAGCAAGTATGGTTCCCTGGATGTGTTCTCTGCTATATCTGATTAATTTGCAAATCAGTCTCTACCATCACCTTATGAACAACAGGACAACGAACTTAAAAACAGAATCCTGCAGATGCTGGTGATCGAAAATCTCAGGTCTGGCAGCATCTGTGGCGAGAGAAACAGAGTTAACGTTTCGAGTTCGATATGACCCTTGTTTGAAACTCAGTCATAAAAAGACTTGAAATGTTTCTCCCTCCACAGATGCTGCCAGACCTGCTGAGTTCTTCCAGCACTTTTGCATTTTTATTTTGGGGTAGCAAACTTCCTCATTCACATCAGTACCTACAATCATACTGATCCCCTCAAATTGAATTAGTTGGCAGAAAAGAATCACCAAGTTACCAATGTTGAAAAGTTACAGACCAGGGAAGCTAGTTAACTCCAGTTCCCTTCCCCAGTGCACATAAATACATATCCTCCCAAAGGCAGCCACAGAAAGCCCTTCAAACGTGGTACAATGCCTGTTATCTTCAAATTCCCAATATTAAAAAAATGTCAGAAAATCCTTACCACTGAACTCAATAACTGAGTGACTTAGTCTAACCTCAGGTGATGAAACTGATGTGTAACTCTCCACAGCTCAGCACACCACACTTGTCATCCCTGGCAACAAATGTGGGAGCAACCAGTGATGAAAATGGGAGGCACCAAATGCCCGACTGTATTCAGGGAGAGAATGGGCTGACCCTGACCCAACTGGGCAGGTACCAGGTACGTACGTGCACACTCACTGTCACTGTCACTCATTATAACACACCAGAGACTCGCAGTCTGGTTGGAATTGAGGCTGTTTCTATTTCTCTGCTGAGTCCAGTCTGTGAAGGGCAGGCATGTCAGGAGTTCTCCTTTGTTTCTGTTATTCACTGTGGTGCAGACAGTTGGAGTGGTTTCTGAGCAGTGAGCCAATGCAGGATCTCACAGGGTTGAAGTCTAATTTAAGAATTCTCCTATTTTTCTGATTTCCACTTTGTCTTTGGGAGGATTCCAGTTGTCTTGTGCCTGGCTGTTTTCAGAATGCAACGTGACCCAATACCTAGCTCCTGGGTAAGTGACACAGGGAGTGGAAGAAAATCAGAGAGATACTATAAACATAATCTCTCCTCTTAGAAATGGCCTTAAGATCTGACAAAGTGGAACTCTCTCAATAGCTCAGTAATTTTGTCCAGTAAGTAATTGAAGTGCTTTATTCAAGAAAGTCCATGGCTTTTCCCTAGCCTCTGTTAAACTGCCTTGTCTTGGCCAGGGCAGCAGGGAGGGTGTGACATTTGATCTGTGCTGGGGAGGATAAAAATCATGGCCAGTGACCAGCACCTGTTAAACAGCAAGAAACACTGCTTTGTTCGAATAGAAGGTGCTGAAGCTGCAGGGATTTGGGGGTAGTGGGGGGTGGGGATGATAGAGGGTGGAATCTAACCATTGACACTCTCGCTGGGATGCAGGTTCTGTTAGGTGCTGACTATCACTGGGGTGCATTTCAATGGATCTGGGTGCTTTCCTGCTCCAAACTGTAGGGAGAAGGCTGGGGGGCTGCATAGTCTGCCATGTATACCATTGTCTGTGGGTGTACTGGGATAGTCTGCCGTGTGTACCATTGTCTGTGGGTGTACTGAGTTCTGCTCATTTGCAGATTATAAATGGACTCCGAAGGTTTGAGATTGAATATCGGGGTGATCCTGAGCTGCAGCCTATTCGCAGCTATGAGAGTGGCCTGTTAGTTCGCCTGCTGTTCCAGCTATCGTCTGTCATCAACCTGCGGGTAAGTTGGTAATTATAACCAATCTCAGCCAGCACCTGTTAGCACCATTCCTTTTCCCTTCTATCCAAAGTTAACTGCACATGTGAACGATGTTTCACCTTGCTCTTTGGGCTTTGGATCGACTATAATTTGTTTCAGTTAATAAAAAAGGTTTTAGAGAGACTGAGTATACTTTCAAGTTGATGCGTTTCTAGGGTCAGATCAGATGCATCTGAGGATCCTGAGGGGTGGAAATTGCTGAAACACTACCCATAATTTTCCAATCCTCCTTTAGATACAAGGGCAGTGCCAGAGGACGGAAGAATTGCAAATGTTGCACCCTTGATGGAAAGAGGATAAAAGGATAAACCCAACAACTACAGGCCAGTCAGTTTAACCTCAATGGTGGGAAAGCTTTCAGAAATACGACAAAGCAGTCCGCTTGATTGGCATCTCTTCCACAAACATTCACTCCCTCCACCACTAACACACAGTAGCAGCAGTGTGTTCCATCTACAAGATGCACTGCAGGAATTCACCAAGGCTCCTTAGACAGCACCTTCCAAACCCACGACCTCTACCATCTAGAAGGACAAGGGCAGCAGATAGATGGGAACACCACCTGGATGTTCCGCTCCAAGCTATTCACCATCCTGACTTGGAAATATATTGCCATTGTTTCACTATTGCTGGGTCAAAATCCTGGAACCCCTTCCCTGAGAGCACTGTGGGTGTACTTACACCACATAGACTACACTGGTTCAAGAAGGCAGCTCACCACCACTTTCTCAAGGTCAACTAGGGATGGGCAATAAATGCTGGTCGAGCCAGCGAAGCCCACATCCCGTAAATGAATGAAAAAAACAATAACTCAGGACAAAATTAATCACTTGGACAAGTGTGGATTAATTAAGGAAAGCCAGCACGGATTTGTTAAAGATAAATTGTGTTTAACTTATTTGATTTTTTTGATGAGGTAACACTGGGTTGATGAGGGGAGTGTGGTTGTCTATAGTTTTCAAAGACTTTTTGATAAAAAGGCCACACAACATGCTTGTTAGCAAAGTTAAAGCCCATGGAATAGAAAGGACAGTGGCAGCATGGATGGGAAGTTGGTTGAGTGACAGAAAACAATGACAGTGGTAAATGGTTGTTTTTCAGACCGAAGGAGGTATACAATGATGTCCCCCAGGATTCAATACTAGGACCACTGATTTTCTTTATATATTAATGACCTAGATTTGGGTGAACACGGCACAGTTTGAAAATTTGCAGATGACCAGAATTTGGATGTATTATGAACTGAGGTGGATATTGATAGACTTCAAAAGGACATAGGTTAGTAGAATGGGTGGACACATGGCAGCAAAAATTCAATGCAAGGAAATTTGAAGTGATGCATTTGGTAGGAAGAACATGGAGAGGCAATATAAAATATAGGATACAATTCTAAAGGAGGTGCAGGACAGAGGGGCCTGGGAGTATATATGCCCAAATCATTGAAGGTGGCAGAACAGATTGAGAAAGCGGTTAATAAGGAATATGGGCTCTTGGGCTTTATAAAAGCATTGATTATAAAAGCAAGGAAGTTACGATGAACCTTTATAAAACACTGGTTGACCTCAATGGGAATATTGTGTTCAATTCTGGATACTGCACTTTAGGAAGGATGTGAAGGCTTTCGGGAGAATATTCACAAGAATGGTTCCAGTAGAAAGATTGGAGAAGCTGAAGTTCTCCTTGGAGAAGAGAAGGTTGAAAGGAGATTTGAGGTATTCAAAATCATGAGGGTCTGGACAGAGTAAATAGGGAGAAACTGTTCCCATTGGCTGAGAAATGTGGGAGATTTAAGGTGATTGCCCAAAGAACCGATGGCAACATGAAAACCTTTTCACAGCGAGTGGCTAGAATGTGGAATGCACTGCCTGAGAGTGTGATGGAAGCAGATTCAATCAGGGCTTTCAAAAGAGAATTGGTTAAGCGCCCGAAAAGGAACTCTCAGGCTTATGAGGAAAGGGCAGGGGAATGGAACTAGCTGAGTTTCTCTTGCAGAGAGCCAATGGAGACACAATGGGCTGAATGACCAGCTCGTGTGCTGTAACCATTCTATGATTCAGTTGATCCTGTATGTTCTGACAGAAACTGTACTGAATAGAAAATACTAAAAATGCGCAACAGGTTCCCCTTAAACAGGGATTGTTATGCTATATGACGCTTATTTGAAACGTTAAAGCTGTTTTTTTCCCTTTAAACAAAGATCAACCAGCATCTAATTCTTTAGCAGGTGTGTCTCCTATGTCATTTTCATTGGTATTCCATTCCTCTGTCATGTGTGCCTTTGAGACTGAAGGTTCTGGGTTCAAAGTCCACTCCAGAGATTAGAGCATTAAATCTAGTCTAACACTCCAGTGCAGTGCTAAGGGAGTGCTACACTATCAAGGTGCTATCTTTCAGATGAGACATTAAACCGAGGTGTGCTCTCTCCCCTCAGGCAGATGTAAATGATACCATAAATGATACTACTTTGAAGAGAAAGGGAGTTCTCCCTGGTGGTCTGGCCAATATTTATCCCTAAATCAACATCACTAAAACATTATCTGGTCATTATCACATTGCTGTTTTAGGGAGTTTGCTGTGTGCAAATTGGCTGTCACGTTTCCTACGTTATAACAGTGGTTATGTTTCAGAAGAACTTGGCTATAAAGCACTTTAAAGCATCCTGGTGTCATGAAGGGTGCTAAATAGATGCACTATGTTGATTCCCGGGATAAGGAAAGGTCGAGCGGTTTGGGCCTACACTCATTGGAGTTCAGAAGAATGAGAGGTGATCTTATTGAAACAAATAAGATTGAGGGAGCTTGACAGAGTAGAGGCTGAGAGGATGTTTCTGCTCATAGGGGAATCTCAAACTGGGGGGGCAGTTTCAAAATAAGAGATCACCCAGTTAAGATAGAGATCCAGAGGAATTCCCTTCCCCAGACAGCAGCGGAAGATGGGGCATTGAGTATGTTCAAGGTTGAGTTGGGCAGATTTTTGATTTACAAGGGCTAAGGATTATGGGGAGCAGACAGGAAAGTGGAGTTAAGGCCACTGTCAGATCAGCCATAATCTTATTGAATGGTGGGACAAGCTCAAAAGGCCAAATGACCTACTCCTATTTATGTTAACTTTATTTGTGTCCTACAGTTTGCTGGAGAAATGGAGGCCCTGTGTCAGCGGGACAGTATAATGGGAAGACTGGCTCGCTATTACCTGACTTACCCAGAGTTGGGTCGGAGGATAAAGTCTGGTCCAGTGATATGCCGCAGTTTCCAGCAACATCAGCCCCGGCTCAGTCTGCGCTTCCTAGCCAGTTACCGCACGCTATTCTCTCTCTTCATCTGTATGGTTATCGGTGCCACGCTCAATCTGCACCCCTTGGCTTCTTTTCTGCTGATCCTGATCTTGTGGTTTCTCTACGGGATTGCATGGGCTCTATGTACAGATCAAACTAAACCTCACCAAGCTTGAAAAGGATTCAACTCTTTTTCTATTTTTCTACTTTCTTCAGAAAATATTTTTTTTAAAGTTGTAAAAATGGAGGTTAATCTTGGATCAGATACCAGTACCTAAGTTTTATTAAAAATAATTTGAGCTATTTAATAATACTATCAGAGCTGACAGGGGATTTATTTTTTACAGATGACAAAGTTCCTTGTTGGTGGTTGTGTTGCATCATCCTAATTTTAATATTCAATGTGATGTGAAAGCATTGAAGATTTGTCAGAAGAAACCTCAATTGATAACATGTCCTGAGAATGGTGTATTTGACTCTGAACCCTGCACTGGGATCTTATCCACATCTCCAGGAGTGTTTCTAGTCACAAGTCTAGTTCACTTCCTAGCTCCACATTGTTGCTTGCCGTAACTATTCTCTAACAAAATGGATTGTCTTGTACCCACTGGCATCAATCAGTGTGGAACTGAACTGAAGTGCACAGCCTAATGAGGGACCAGGCACCATGAAATGGCCATCCACCTAACAGTGTGCACCTGGCTCCAGTCCAGGTGATGCTGATCACTTCAAGCTAAGGAACCATTGTTAATAAAAGTGTTGCCGTTATGTAACCACCTCCTGAGAATGAATTCTGCTGTACTATTTGAAAATTACAGAATACAAAAGCAAAACACTGCAGATGCTGGAAATCAGAGACAAAAACAGACAATGTTGGAAATACTCAGGTAAGGCAGCATCTGTGTAGCAAAAAACATTTAATATTTCAGGTCAATGACCCGAGCTTAAATGGAAGATCATTGACCTGAAATATTAACTGTTGTTCTTTCCACAGATGCCAGACTTGGGTGTTTCCAGCATTTTTTTTTCTTGAGTTGATAAACCTTGGCTGTGCTGAAAGACTGGGAGGGGAGTGGGGTGGAGATGAGAGGAAATGAAATCTCAATGAGGAATGCAGTGTCTGTGGAAGTCGGTCTGAGTGTTCTATCCTCTAATAATTGGAGGGACATTATTAATTCCGAGGGCTCTAATTCATTAAAAATTACATCTCATGGGACGTTAATGCTAGTTCCAGAAATTCCCAAAATGTGTACCAATTCACTTTCCCAAAATGTCGGTGGAAAAATGAAACACTTTTCCATAAAAGAGAATGTACTGATTGACACAACCATCTCCGATCACTCCATCTTCTCACTGCCTTTGCCTCTTCTGCGAGATGCTTTTCTGTGTCTTCACCACTGTAATTGTTGAAATTCAGCAGTATTAATTGGAAGGTGAGATGTACAAAATGGCTGTTAATTTCCTGTTTAAATTGAAGTGTCAGCCATATTAATGGAAAACCCATTATGTATTTTTAAAATGAATTTGATAAATCTTTAACTTAGAGTTTAATTTAATGTGCTCATATTCTACTTAGGAACCAAAAACATAGATAGGCCGAGGAGTGAGGTCCAGCTGGGTGAGTTTGAGGTGATTTGATCGAAATTAAAAATGCAGAGCTGGTAATCTCTGAATTGTTAATGAGCCATGTGCAAATTGGCAAAGGGTTAAACAGGTTAGAAGGTTAAATGCGTAGCTGAAGGGGTGGTGTGGGAGACAAGTTAGCGGTCGATTTGTCTAGAGAAGAATGTGTAGATAGCCTGGATCATGTTGACATCAAAATAGAGGTGTTAGGTGTCTTGAAGAACATTAAGGTGGATAAGTCCCCAGGGCCAGATGGAATCTACCTCAGAGTACTGACGGAGGCAAGGGAGGAGATTGCTGGGGCCTTGACAGAAATCTTTGTATCCTCACTGGCTACAGGTGAGGTCCCAGAGGACTGGAGAATGGCCAACGTTGTTCCATCGTTTAAGAAGGGTAGGTAGCAGGGATAATCCAGGAAATTACAGGCCGGTGAGTCTTACGTCAGTGGTAGGGAAATTATTGGAAAAGATTCTTCATCACAGGATTTACTACCATTTGGAAGCAAATGGGCATATTAGTGAGAGGCAGCATGGTTTTGTGAAGGGGAGGTCGTGTCTCATTAACTTGATCGAGTTTTTCGAGGAAGTGACAAAGATGATCGACGATGGAAGGGCAGTGGATGTTATCTACATGGATTTCAGTAAGGCCTTTGACAAGGTCCTTCATGGCAGACTGGTACAGAAGGTAAAGTCGCACAGGATTAGGTGAGCTGGCAAGATGGATATAGAATTGGCTTGGTCATAGAAGACAGAGGGTAGCAGTGGAAGAGTGCTTTTCTGAATGGAGAGCTGTGACTAGTGGAGTTCCACAGGGATCAGTGCTGGGACCTTTGCTCTTTGTAGTATATGTAAATGATTTGGAGGAAAATGTACCTGGGCTAATTAGTAAGTTTGGAGACGACACTAAGATTGGAGGAGTTGCAGATAGTGAAGAGGATTTTCAAAGGATACAATGGGATATAGATCAGTTGGAGACTTGGGCAGAGAAATGGCAGATGGAATTTAATCCGGACAAATGCGAGGTAATGCATTTTGGAAGGTCTAATACAGGTAGGAATTATACAGTAAATGGCAGAACCCTTAAGTGCATCGACGGGCAGAGGGATCTGGGTGTACAGGTCCACAGGTCACAAAGTGGCAACACAGGTGGATAAGGTAGTCAGGAAGGCATATGGCATGCTTGCCACCATCGGCAGGGGTATTGAGTATAAAAGCTGGGAAGTCATGCTGCAGTTGTATAGAACCTTGGTTAGGACACACTTGGAATATTGCGTGCAATTCTGGTCGCCACATTACCAGAAGGATATGGAGGCATTGGAGAGGGTGCAGAGGAGGTTTACCAGGATGCTGCCTGGTCTGGAGGTTATTAGCTATGAGGAGAGGTTGGAGAAACTTGGAGTGTTCTCACTAGAGTGACGGAGATTTGAGGGGTGACTTGATAGAAGTTTACAAAATTATGAGTGGCATGGACAGAGTAGATAGAAGCTTTTTCCCCAGGGTAGAAGAGTCAATTACTAGGGGACATAGATTTAAGGTGAGAGGAGAAAACTTTAGAGGAGATGTGCAGGGCAAGTTTTTTATGCAGAGGGTAGTGAGTGTCTGGAATTCGCTGCCAGAGGAGGTGGTGGAAGCAGGTACGATAGTGGTGTTTAAGAGGCAGCTTGCCAAATACATGAATAGGATGGGAATAGAAGGAAACGGACCCCGGAAGTGCAAAATGTTTTAGTTTGACAAGCAATATGATTGGTGCAGGCTTGGAGGGCCGAAGGGCCTGTTCCTGTGCTGTACTTTTCTTTTTTACTTTGATTTCTGGGACAGTGTTGCCCAGTATCAGGACAGACTATACTTAATGTGTCCTGGCAAATCACAAATAGGACAGTAGACAGGGCTTTAAACAAATCATGGGGCTGGCAGGGGGAAGATTCAGGTAAGGGTAAATTCACAAGCAGTAAGAGAAATGTCAATATAACATTTTTATCATATGATCACTCTTTCCCAGATGTTCCATTCTGTAAGGTTATTTTAACCTGGTCTCCTTGCACAATACTATAAATAGTCTGTTCGCTGGTCAGTTCCTTGACATAATGACTTAGAAAACTATCTTTTTACATTCCATGAACTCATCCTCCACATGATTACTACAAAACAGAGCAGTGATTTGGGTATAAATAAGCAGAGTGGGTCGGGAAGGAACAGGGAGCTTAAAGGGAATTGGCATTTAAAAACAAAGATGACATCAGGAAAAAATAGTTAAAGGCTGTCACAACAAAATAGACAAATTAATAGCATAGAAATTGCTGGGTTTGAATAAATGTCATTGTGAAGATAGGGTTGCAGAGTGACCAAAGAATTAAATATTCCAGGATACTTGACTTTTACAAGAAATGGGTGGAGTGTAAACTGAGGATGGTATATCCCTGATAAAGGATGGATGAGGGCCATAGAGAGAGAGGATTTTAACTTGAAAATAAATTAAATCAGTTTGATATGACTAAGAAACAGCAAGGGACAGAGAACATTGGTAGGAGTAGTTTTATAGGCCTCCTAACTAGCTGTAACTCTTTCGAGTAACACGTTTCCATCTGTTCCTATTCAGATGAAGTTACATTGTTTCATAGTTTGCCATTGTGAGATTTGAACTCTTGATACTCTTTTTTGAGTAAACCTGTTTCCATCTGTTTCAGATGAAGTTACATTGTTTCATAGTTTGCCATTGTGAGATTTGAACTCTTGATCTTGGGGTTACAAACCCAGTACCATAACCACTTGGCTATTTAGGCCAAGCAATGTAACTTTTTCGAGTACAAACCCGTTTCCATCTGTTTCAGATGAAGTTATATTGTTTCATAGTTTGCCATTGTGAGATTTGAACTCCTGATAATCTTTTAAATGAAAACCAAATCAACAAAATTGGGATAAATCAGGCACAGCCCCTAATTCAGGTCAGCTGTAAAACCAAGAACAAAGTTTAAAGGAAACTTACAAACTTTAAATCAAAATGTGATTAAAGGGGTCAACAAATAGGTGCAGGAACAGAGCCTTAATATGTGTAATTCTTTTGAGTACAAACATGTTTCCATCTGTTTTTTCAGATGAAGTTACATTGTTTGCCATTGTGAGATTTGAACTCTTGATCTTGGGTTTACAAGCCCAGTACCATAACCACTTGGCTATTTAGGCCAAGCTCCCTAACTAGCTGTACTGTCAGGCAGAGTCTAAATCAGGCAATTAGAGGTGCATGTAACAAGGCTAATCATGGGGGATGTTTTAATGTTCATTTAGACTGAGGAAACCAATTTTGTAGTAATCATGTGGAGGATGAGTTCATGGAATGTATACAAGATAGTTTTCTAAGTCATTATGTCAAGGAACTGACCAGGGAACAGACTATTTATAGTATTGTGCAAAGAGACCAGGTTAATTAATAACCTAACAGAAAGGAACATCTGGGAAAGAGTGATCATATGATAAAAATGTTATATTGAACTTGAGATTTAGTTAAGCCCAAAACCAGAATCTTAAATCTGAGTGAAGCAAATACATAGATATGAGGAGTTAGTTGGCCAAGATAGATTGGAAAACTACATTAAAAGATATGATGTAAGATTAGCAATACCTAACATTTAAAGAAAACATAATTCACAATGAATCTGCATTCACTTGAGGAGAAATGGTCCAACCATGGCTAACGAGAAGTTAAAATATTAAATTAAGGGAAGAGGCTTGTAATGTTGGCAAAAAAAGAAGTAAGCTTGAGGATTGAGAGTATTTAGAAATCCACAGAAAGGGGATAGATTTTGAACATATCTAGCAACTCAAAGCTGGGCATCCATGAGGCATTGTGGGCCATCAGCAGGATGACCAAGAAATTGATAGTGAATAGGGCCTCAATTATTTATCATCTATATTAATGACTTGGATGAAGGGATATGAAAGCAAGTTATGAGGAGGATACAAAGACTCTGCAAAGGGATATGGATTAGTTTAAGGGTTAAATGAGTGGACAAAAGTTTGGCATCAGGCCAAACATGCTGATTAGCACCTACTGGCCCCTGATGAAACAGTATTGCTCCGTATTGAAAACTGAGGGCGACAGTGGCTTAGTGGTAATGTCACTGAGCTAGTAATCCAGAGACTCAGCTAATGCTTTGGGGACATGAGTTCAAATCCCACCAAAGCAGCTGGTAGGATTTGAATTCAGTTAATTAATCTGTAATTAAAAGATAGTCTCAGTAATAGTGACTATGAAACTATCATCATTGTTGTAAAAAATCCATCTGGTTCACTAACGTCCTTATCTGCCAACCTTACTTGGTGAGGCCTACAAATGAGTCCAGACCCTTGACTCTTAATTGCCCTCTGAAATGGCTGAGCTGACCTTGCCAGTGAGGCCCACATCCCATGAAAGAATAAAGATACACTGAGGGTGGCAAGTGCACAGAATGTACTCTGGATGGGGAACCTCAATATCATCACCAAGAATGGCTTGGTAGCACCACTATTGACTGAGCTGGCTGAGTCCTAAATGACATAGCTGCTAGACTGGGTCTGCAGCAGATGGTGAAGGAAACAAGTGGAAAAACCTACTTGACCTCCTCCTCACCAACCTGCCAGTCACAGATGCATCTGTTCATGACAGTATCGGTAGGAGTGACCACCGCACAGTCCTTGTGGAGATCCTCAATCCTGTTGTGTGGCACCACCACTGTGCTAATTGGGATAGATTTTGAACATATCTAGCAACTCAAAGCTGGACATCCATGAGGTGCTGTGGGCCATTAGCAGCAGCAGCAGAAGAATTCTATACAACCACAATCTGTAACCTCATTGATCAGCATATCCCCCACTCTACCATTACCACCAACCCTGGTTCAGTGAAGACTGCAGGAGGGCATACTGAAAAACGTGTCTGCCTGGTGAAGCCATAACAGGACTACTTGCATGCCAAACAGCGTAAGCAGCAAGCAATAGACAGCTAAGCAATCCCACAACCAACGGATCAGATCTAAGCTCTGCAGTTGTGCCACACCCAGCTGTGAATGATGGTGAACAATTAAACAACTAACTGGAGGAGGAGGCTCCACAAATATCCCCATCCTCAATGACGGGGAAACCCAGCACATCAGTGCAAAAGACGAGGCTGAAGCATTTACAACCATGTTCAGCTATAAGGGCTGAGTGGATAATCCATCTCGGCCTCCTCCTAAGGACCCAGCATCACAAGATGCCAGTCTTCAGTCAATTCGATTCACTCCAAGTGATATCAGGAAATGGCTGAAGGCACTGGATACTGCAAAGGCTATGGGCCCTGACAGTATTCCGGCAATAGCACTGAAGACTTGTGCTCCAGAACTTGCTGCATCCCTCGCCAAGCTGTTCCGGTAGAGCTACAACACTGGCATCTACCCAGTAATATGGAAAATTGCCCAGGTATGTCTTGTCCACAAAAAGGACAAATTGAACTCACCCAAGTAATCAAACCTACTTCATATCAGCAAAGTGATGGAAGGTGCCGTCAACGGTGCTATCAACCTCAGCAATAACTTGCTCACTGATGCTCAGTTTGGGTTTGGCCAGGGCCACTCAGCCCCTGACCTTACTACGCCTTGGTTCAAACATGGACAAAAGAGCTGAACTTCAGAGATGAGGTGAGAGTGACTGCCCTTGACTTCATAGCAGCATTTGACTGAGTGTGGTATCAAGGGGCTCTAGCAATACTAAAGTCAATGAGTATTTTGGGGAGGGGGGGAACTCTGCTGGTTGGAGTCATACCTAGCACAAAGGAAGATGGTTGTGGTTCTTGGAGGTCAATCATCTCAGTCCCAGGACATCACTGCAGGAGTTCCTCAGGGTAGTGCTGCTCCATGAATGACCTTCACTCCATCATAAGGTCAGAAGTGGGGATGTTCATAGATATTGCACAATGTTCACCATTCATGACGGCTCAGACACTGAAGCAGCCCATACCCATATGCAGCAAGATCTGGACAACGTTCAGGCTTGGGCTGATAAGTGGCAAGTAACATTCACACCACACAAGTATCAGGCAATGACCATCTCCAACAAGAGAGAATCAAACCATTTACCCTTGATGTTCAATGGCTAACCATTGAATCCCCAATAATCAACATCCTGGAGGCTGCCATTGACCAGAAACTAAACTGGACTAGCCATATAAATAATGTAGCTACAAGAGCAGGTCAGAGCCTGGGAATTCTGTGGTGAGTAACTGAGGTAGTTAGTGTTTGAAATTCTCCAGCAAGCATTGGAGGCTGGGTCATTAAACATATTCAAGGTTGGGCAGGTTTTTGATTGAAAAAGGTGTCAAGGGCCATAGTTGGTCAGAAGTTGAGACCACAATCAGATCAGCCATGATCTTGTTGAACGGCGGATCAGGCTCAAGTGGCTGAATGGGCTACTGTTCTTACAAGAATAAACTAGAAAGAAACAAAATCAGTTTGTAAAAGCTTCTGAAGTACGTAAAAAGGAAGAGATTAGAGAATATTAATGGGGCCCTTACAGGCAGAGACAGTAAAAAAAAAATAATGGGTAGTAAGGAAAAGGCAGGGACATTTTTTTTAAAAATGTTTTGCCAGTAGCAGACACACTTTCGTGAAATAGTGGGGAAACGAGCCGCTAAGTGAGAATGGAGATCTTAAGGAAATTAACATTAATGAAAAAATAATACTGGAGAAATTAATGGGACTAAAAGTCAATGAATTTTCTAGACCTAATGGCCTACATCTTAGGATTTTAGAAGAGATGGCGATTTTGATCTTCCAGAATTCCCTAGATTCTAAAATGGTCCTAGTAGATTGGAAGGTGGAAAATTTAACCCCACTGCTTGAGAACAGAGGGAGAGAGAAAATCAGGAACTCGGGGCCAGTTTGCCTGAGTTCAGTGGCACGGAAAACGTTAGAACCTATTGCTGCGTTAGGGATGTAGGAATAGGACCCCTAGAAATCATCCTATGATTGGGCAGAGTAGGCACAGATTTATGAAAAGAAAATCATGTTTAACAAATGAGTGTTTTTTGAGATTGCAACCAGACTGGTAGATAAAGGGGAAAGAGTGGATGTTATGTATTTAGATTTTGAACAAGGTGCCACACAAGGTCACCACACAAAATTTGGGCTCATGGGATTGGGGCAAATATTTGCTTTGATTGAAGATTGGTTAACGGACAGAAAGTAGTGGACAAGATCAGTCATTTTCACTTTGGCAGGCTGTAACTAGTGTAAAACTAGAAGGGTCATGCTAGGATTTCATTTATTTGCAATCTCTATTAATGGCACAAATGAGGACACCAGGTACCGTGCACAATGTATGGATTTGCTGATGATACAAAGTTAGGTGGGAAAGAAAGCTGTGAGGGGGATGCAAAGGGATCGAGACAGATTCAGTGAGTGGGCAAGAACATGGCAGATGGATAAAATAAGTTTGAAGTTATTCACTTTGGGGGAAAAATAGAAATGCAGCACTTTTTTAAAACAATGAGACTTGGAAGGAGAGGTACTGTGAGCAACCAAAAGAAGTGCTATGTTACACTCCAATCCAGGGATTGCCAGCTTATGGGTCACAACCCCCAATGGGGTTATGGGGCAAGTAATTGGGATCGTGAGCTCTGGGGCAGCAATAGCAGCTGTGTGGCAGACTCAGGTGGGACGATCCTGGGTTCGACCCTGAGGCGCCTCGGCATGGTGCACATGATTTTTTTCTTGCTTTGGTCCGCTAGGTCATGGCCTAATGAAATGAGCTCTGAGGCCTGATCACTGTCTATAGCACAGCCTGAAAAATAGGTGTCTGAGATTCGTTTTCTACAAAAGTTTGCTCTTTTGAACATCATAAATTTTGATTTTTCTGCCTGGACCCCTGCTGTTTGAGGCATTTGCAAATCATTAAACTCTGTAACAGGCGAACTTGCCCTTCTCCCAAACTGCTCGCAACTTAAATCACTGAAAAACCACAAAAACGCTTCACGATATGGATAAAACATGGAAAAGATCGGCATTGCTGATATTTTAATAGTAGAATCACTGGCCATTGATTGGATAATTATTTGTAGTCTACCTGGTTTTTACCAGCTATAAAATTTGAAGTTGACTCAGCGAAACATCCTAAATTGCAGTACTGCACGCTGCAGGTGATTCATGGGGATTTGTAGCAACCCCTGTTGTTACTATGGGGGATCTGGATTATATCACTAAATTTATGGGCCATAGTGCTTTCAATCTTTAACAATTTCCTACATTGCTATTTGAAACATCTCCTGTCTCATCTAAAATGGTCCAGGACACTAGGGGAATTTTGGCACAAATCTCAGAATTTCCTGTCGTATTTTTGCTGGGCGATCAACACAAACTCTGCACAAATGGTCAGAATTACCCATTCTTATCATTTTCTGGGGAGACTGTCAGTCTCCCATCAAAGAGTTCCGGGTATCTGTATGTGCCAAGGGTACTGAAGTCCCGAATTCCAGCATTGGTTAACTTTTCATCACAGCTTTCCCTAGGGCAGGAGGTCCTGACACTAGGCAGGTAAAACATGAGGGTGTAGAAACTTCACGTTGCAAGCATGTGGCCTTTTCACATAATGTACAACTGTTTTAGCAAATCTCAGCAAAGGGGCAGAAATGTCCACATTCTGGACCCATCTACAACTCTCCACTGTCATCCCACTCCTTCCCCCAACCCAGCTTTCATTCTGGGTTTGCATTAAAATGGGGGGTCACAGTGGGAAAACCTTTGGGAAGCACTGTTCCATACATAGTAAGAGCTAAGTGTAAAATTTTATTATAATTACACAGGGCCTTGGTGAGGCAACATCTGGAATACTGCGTACAGTTTTGATCTACTTTACACAAGGAAGGATATATTTGTACTAAATAGAGTCCAAGCAGGGTCATGAGACTGGTCCGTGGGATGAGGGAATTGTCCTATGAAGAGAGGCCGAGTAGACTAGGCCTATATTCTTTGGATTTTAAAAGAATGAGAGCTGATCGCATTGAAACAAAGAAAATGCACAAAGAACTTGAAGTAAATGCTGAGAAAATGTTTCCCTTGGCTGGAGAAACTAAAACAGAGTGGCAGTTTCAGAATGAGTCAGCCATTTAGGAGAAATGTATTTACTTAAAGATCCAAATCTTTGCAACCAAGATCTGTGGAAGCTCAGTCATTGAGTGTGTTCAAAGTAATAGATTTTGGATACTTAAGAAAATTGAGGAATCTAGGGAAAGAGTAGGAAGTAGTTGAGGTAGATGATTAGCCATGATCTTGTGAATGGAATGGTGCAGCAGGTTTGAAGGGAGGAAAGCTTTACTGCTCCTATTCTTATGTTCCTGTGAAGGATACCTGTAAACACCCCCAACATAATGGGGGATGTGTACCAGTGATCAACTTTAATATAATGGGAGGACATGTACTTGCAATCATCGCACCCTGATATAATGGGTTATATTTAGTTGTAATCATCTAACGTAATAGCGTACATATACATATACTTGGGCTCTAAAAGAGTTACATATACTTGGGAACAGCAGTAAACCATTTAGCCTGTTCTCCCATTCAATATGATCACTGCTGATCCATAATCTAATTCCATGTCCCTTAGTCCATTTGATTAACAAGAATTCGTTAATCTGATTTTAAATTAGCAATTGATCTAGCATCAATTGCCATTTGCAGAAGAGTTCCTAACTTCTATCATTTGTGTGTAGAAGTGTTTCCTAATTTCACTCTTAAATCTGGTTCTAATTTTTAGACTAAACTCCCAGACTCACCAACGTGGAAATAATTTTTCTCTATCTACCCTATCCACTCCCCTAAAAATCTTAAACTTCAATCACCCTTTAACCTTCTAAATTCCAGGGAAGACAACCCTAGTTTGTGTAATCTCTCCTTGCTATTTAACGGTTGCAGTCCAGGTATTCTGGTAAATCTACATTGGGACAGATATTTTAGCCTTGGAAGAAATGCAAACTGTACTGCCCAGAATTCTATCCCCTTATATTCTTGGCCTCCAGGTACAAATGTCAGCATTCCATTGGACTTTTGATTATCAAAATATGAACAGGTACAGAAGTTAATGTGTGTATCTGGACCCCAAAGTCTCTTTGGACCTCTACAGTTTCCAGCTTTTCAGCATTTCAAAAGTCCCCTGTTGTGTCCTTTTAGGATTAAAGTGGATGACCTCACATTTTCCTACATTGAAATCCATTTGCTGCAGTTTCACCCAATCACTTGATTGATTAATATCTCATTGTAATTTTACGCTTCTGTCTATACTTTACAACCTGGCCTATCTTTGTATCATCAGCATTTAGATATGTAGCTCTCTAACCCATCATCTAAGCTGTTAATAAATACAATGACTAGTTAAGGTCCCAACACATTATTATATAACATTGCAACACTGACTTATTTAAGATAATGCTGTGGCAAGCATCATCCTCACTCCGACGGACTGCTGATGATGAAAAATGAGATGGAAAGGTGTTGGGAGGGAATTCCAGAGCTTGGGACAGAGACAACTGAAGGCACGACTGCCAATGCTGGAGCAATTATTATTGGGAATGTACAATAGGCCAAAATTAGAGGAGTGCAGATATCTGAGTTGTGGGGCTGGAGGAGATTACAGAGATAGGGAGGGGCAAGGTAATGGAGGGATTTGAAAACAAGGATGAAAATTTTAAAATCAAGATGTTGCTTGACCAAGACTCAGTGTCAGTCAGTGGTAATGGGTGATAGGTGTAATGGGACTTGGTGCGAGTTAAGACATGGGCAACAGAGTTTTGGATGACCTCAAGCTTACTTAGAATGTGGGAAACCAGCCAGGAATGCATTGGAATAGTCGAGTCTAAAGGTAATGAAGGCATGGATGAGTATTACAGCAGCAGATGAGCTGAGAAAGGTGAAGTCAAGTGATGTTAAGGTGGTGTTAATAGGCGTTCTTAGAAATAGCACAAACATGAAGTTGGAAGCTCATCTCAGGATCAAATATGATATGAAGGATTGCGAACAGACTGGGATTAACCCAGACTGTTGTCAGGGAGAGAGATGGGAGGTTGATAGGGAACAGAGCTTGGAGCAGGGACAGAAAACAATGGCTTGCATTCTTCCCAATATTTAATTAGAGAAAATTTCTGTTTATCCAGTACTGGATGTCGGATAAGCAGTCTGATAGTTTAGCAACAGTGGAAGAGTTAAGAGCTGGTGGTGAGGTTGAGCTGGGTGTCGTTGTCATACATGTGAAAACTAATGGCATGCCTTCAGATGATGTCACCGTGTAGCATGTAGATGAGAAACAGGATGTTGCCAAGGATAGATCCTTCAGGGACACCGGAGGTAATGGTGCAGAAACAAGAACAGACTCCATTACAAGTAATTCTCTGACTATGATTAGATAAATAAGAATGGAATCAGGTGAGAGCAGTCCCAACCCAGCTGGATGACAGTGGAGAGGAACTGGGGGAGGATGGTGTGGTCAACATGTTGAAGGCTGCAGATGGGTTGAAAAAGATGAGGAAGAAAAATTTACCTTTGTCACAGTCACATAGCATGTCATTTATGGCGTTGATTTAAAGTCATTTTGGTACTGGCATAGGGCAGAAACCGGATTGACGGATTCAAACGTGTGCTGAGAAAGATGGGAATGAATTTGGGAGGCAACACCACATTCAAGGACTTTTTAGAGTAACAGAAGGTTGGCGATCGGACAGTAGTTTTCAAGGACAGTGGAGTCAAGGGTTGGCTTTTTGAGGAGTCACATTCTTACTGGTCACATGCTGTCAGTTGGAGTACTACTTTGTCTCCTGCAGCTCAGCCACTTTCCAAAGATCAATAATTTGGCTTCAATTCCATGGACTTTGACTCCAGCTAACAGTCTCTTATGAGGGACATTGTCAAATATCTTCTGGAAGTCCTTAAAAATAACATCTATAGATGTTCCCCTGCCCACTAGTCACATCTTCAGAAAATTCATCAGACATGGCCTACCCCTTACAAATCCATCCTAGCTCTCTGATCAGCTGAAAATTTAAGCTGTTCAGTCACCCTATCCTTAATTATAGACTCTTGGGAAAATATGGGGGTTAATTAAGGAAAGCCAGCACAGGTTTGTTAAGGACAAATAGTGTTTAATTAATTGCTGCAAACTTGTGAGCAAAGTTACAGCTCGTGGAATAAAAGGGATGGAAGCAATGTGGATATGAAATTGGCAAGAAACAGTGTAGTGGTTAATGGACATTTTTGGATCAGGAGGAAGGTCTATAGTGGAGTTCCCATTGGTGGGTGTTAGGAGCCCTGCTCTTCCTGATAATATATTAATGACCTAGGCCTTGATGTACAGGGCACAATTTCAAAATTTGTCAGTGATACAAAACTTGGAAGTATTGTGAACTGTGGAGAGGATCACGTGGAACTTCAAAAGGACATAGGTTGGTGGAATGGGCGGATAAGTAGCAGATGAAATTTAATGCAGAGAAGTATGAAGTGTTTCATTTTGGTAGAAAGAATGCAGAGAGACAATATAAAATAAAGGGTACAATTCTAAAGGGGATGCAGGAGTAGAGGGATCTGGGTTTATAATGTGCATAAATCATTGAAGGTGGCAGGACAGGTTGAGAGAGCAGTTAACGAAACAAACAGTATCCTAGGCTTTTTAAATAGGGGCATAGAGTACAAAAACAAGGAAGTTATGTTAAACTTGTGTAAAACAGTGGTTTGGCCTCAACTGGAGTATTGTTCTCAGTTCTGGGTGCCACACTTTAGATAAGATGCAAAGACATTAGAGAGTGTGCAGAAAAGATTCGTGAGAATGGTTCAAGGGATGAAGAACTTTAATTACATAGATGGCTTGGAGAAGTTGGGACTGTTTTCCTTGAAGAGAAGGTTGAGAGGAGATTTTATAGATGTGGTGTTCAAAATCATGAGAGATCTGGACAGAACGAATCGGGACTAACTGTCCCATTAAGAACAAGGCAGCATAGATTAAAGGCAAAAGAAGCAATGACAACATGAGAAAAACCTTCTTCACACTTCTGTTAGGATCGGGAATACACTGCCTGAAAGTGTGACGGAGGCAGGTTCAGTCGAGGCATTCAAGATGGAACTGGATTATTATCTAAAAAGAAAAAATGTGCAGGCTACAGGGAGAAGGCAATGGGGTGGCACGAGGTTAATTGCCCCTTCAGGGAACCAGCACAGACAACAGGGCAAATGGCCTCTTGTGTTGTAACCATTCTGTGATTCTGTGACTAGCAAAATTTCCTGACAACAGATATTAGACTATAAAATTCCCTCTCACCTTTTTGAAACAGCAGAGTGACGTGCAGTTAAAGCTACGGTTCTTGTTTGAGAGAACTTTGGAAGATTATCTGGGCATCTCCAAAGGTCTCACCTACTTTGTTTAATATCTTGGAACAAATACCATCTGTTCCTGAAGATATGTCACTCTTTAATTCCATTATTTTCTTCATTACTGTTATTTTGCTTAAGTTAATTTTGATAAGTCCCTGACCTTGATTCAGTATTAGTTTCCTTAGGATGTCTGGCACGTTGGCCTGATTCACAACTGTAAATACTGATGCAAAGTAATTGTTCAGCATGTCCACCATTTCCTTATTTTCATTGACAATTAATTATCAGTTTTTAATGGCCCCGCATTGCTCCTGATAACTTCTTCCTAATAAAATATTTTTGTATTGATTTTGATATCTGTTGCAAGTTTCTTTTCATGCTCCCTTTTTATTGCTCTTTATATCTGTTTTGACACCCGTTACTGTTATTTGTCTCTTTCGATTTGCCGGAATCCCTGCTTTTTTTTTGCTCTTCTGAATGTTTTTTCTTGTAGTTTTATGTTGTCTTTATCCTTTTTAATAATCCATGGATTTTTTTTCACAATCATGCTTTTGCTCCTAAAGGGTTCTGTAACACCTAAAATGCTTTTTGGAATATCACCCACTGATCTATCATTTTACCCATTAACAGATTTGTCCAGTTCACTGTGGATTGTCTCTGTCTCATCCCATTGAAGCCAGTCTTACCTAAAGCAAATATCTTAGCAACTGTTTCACATTTCTCCCTTTCAAACACTGTTCAGTTCGAATGGGTTATGACTGCTGTTAGATAAATGTTCACACCACTAGGCTGTTAACCAAATCTGACTTATTGATCATTACTAAAGCTAATATGGCATACCACCTTGTTAGCTCTTGGACATATAGGGCAGAATTTTCACCTCAGTGGGCAGGCATGCACCCGACCCACTCGAACGTGAAATGATGTGCATTGACATCGAGCGAGCGTCCTGACATAAATGCGCAGTTGTGCGATAGTTCAGTTGGCGCGCGTGCGCAGGAATTGGCAGCGCGTCCGCCGACAATTAAAAGGCCTGTTAAGGCCATTAAATTATCAATTAAGATAAAAATTTTCACCAAGCGGCTTTTGCATTTTTTTGGATACCTCAACCACGGGCAGGATGAGGTTTCCAATAGCAAATAAAAATAACATTTTTAAAATTTCACTGATAACATGTCCCTACTCATGTGACAGAGAAAGATTCTCAAGCGGCACTCGCCTGCATGCATGAAGTTCACGCTCGCCCTGCTCCCCCTCCTCGCTGCCACTCGCATTTCATGCTGGGCGGGCCTCAATTGGTCCACCAACAGAAATTGCCTTCCAGCCTCGATCACGGGCAGCTTCCCGACCACCCCCAGCCAAGCCTGCCCGACAAGGGCTAAATTCTGCCCATAGTTACAGAAAACTAGCCTGGACACAAGAAATTCACTAACCTTCTGACACGTGCTAGTCTGCTTATCCCGATCAATATTAAAGTTAAAATCTCCCATTAAAATTGGTCTGCCTTTGCTTGTCTAATCTCTGCATTCATACAATCCACCATTTCATAGCTGCACTAGTTTTACTCCATTTCTACTACTCAATTATAACAAAGTCTCTGCTGTCTGCTTACCTTTATATCCTCTCTTATCATTGAACTTATTCATAATCACGAAGGCTACCATTACCATCTCCCCATCGTGCCTGTACATCATTACTACCTGGTATATTTAGTTCCCACTCTGGACCATCTTGCAGCCATGTCTCCAAAATCACCCATCAGCGTAATGGGGGAACTCATACCTGTAATCACCCCCTGACATGCACATATTATAATCCCCCGTAAACCAATTCCATGAGATCCTGCAGACCCCAACCCCACCTCCATCTCTTATTGCAGTTGAAGCATCGGTTGCTCTGAGTGGTAGTCAGCTAATCACGCTTCAAAGATGGAGCAAGCTCCAACAATGGGAGCGATGAAGAAAAGGTGTTCTTCCCTTTAAAAGGGACTCTGGTTTAAGCAGCATCCAGTAATCCAGAATGAACACCAATCACTCCTGGAGTATGGTACGATCTCACAGCTCTCCTGAGAGCTGCCACTAAATTCAGCTGCTCAACTGTATCCAGGCTGGTTTTAGATGGAAACATGTCTATGATCAGGGCCTGACTGCCATCTGGTCACATATACCATAGGACCTGGGCTGGCAGATAGGCCAGGGTTCCTCAATTCCTGCCTATTGATGGTTGTCTGCACAGACCAGTCCCCTCACCCATTAGTATTCATGTAGAAGATGGGATGTGGGGATAGTTTAAGGAATATTTTAATGCATAGTAAAGCAGGTTCCCCTGTAGAACAAATGCACACGGTCAGTCCATTCACAACAAAGTCCACAAGAGTGCATACGTTTCAGATTAAGTGCAGATATAAATCTAGTGACCATAGAGCTTCTGTGTGCTGGAGTCTGTGAGAGTGCTACAGCAGAACCTTCCGATAACGGTTCTTCTGCACGGCCTGCAGTCGCCTCTGTCGTTCTGTCGCTCGATTCCCCACTGTCTGCTTCAGTGCAGGGAGAATCACTCTGTCTGCTGTGGGGAGCACGGTTTCAGGCCTACGGAGCGAAAGCACAAGTCTGAGAGGACAGGTTTAAAAAAAGCGCACTGCAATGCCTAGCTCAGGACTGGTCACGGGATCTGTGATCTTCCAGTGCACTCAATCTTGTTTTTGTCGGCTCATGTCCCAGGTCTAAGTACAGATGCACCAGGTAGAATACATAGAATTCACAGAACAGAAACAGGTCATGTAAAGATCGACACTGGGGACTTCCAACTTTGACTTTGAGGATGGTATAAACAATCAAGACGTGACCTCCTGAAATAGTCCTTTGTATGAGTATAATTAGTACCTATATCTCCTCAACATTACATGTCAGGGGTTGTGTTTTATCATCTAATTGTCTTAATTTAATAAAGCATATTAACCACTTATTTCAGATTCTCTTAGTCCTCAAACCTGTATTTGAGGTAATGGATGTATGACAATATCTTGGTTAGAAAGAGTGAGCCTGAGCGGAACCGGGGTCAGAGATCAACAGGTAAAAGGGATGTCGGAATCAGAGTGAGCCTGAGGGGAACTGGTGTCAGAGATCAACAGGCAAAAGGGGTGTCGCAGTCAATGAGAATCAGAGAGCACACTGGAAGAGCAAATTTTAAAAAGTCAAGGAGTGACATCACAGAACAACAGGTAAGTGATTGGTTATTCAAAGATCCCAGAGGTGAGGAGTGGGGAGCTGAAGGAGTTCAGGACCAGAGCAGCAGCAGAGAGTGAGTGCCAGGGAGCAAGATTAAAGAAAAACTAAAAATATCATCAGCACAAGGGAGGCTGCTGATTGGTGAGTTTTTTTATTTACAATCTTTCATAAGCCTTTAGGTTATTTCTGTTAAATTTAGTTTGTGTTATAAACAGAGGAAGGGCAGGGCAGTTCACTTCTGTGGCGAGCACATTCTGTAATGTTTGGGAACTCCAGGACACTTGTATGCAGGAAGTGTCTTCAGTTGGAGATGCTTGATACTCTGGGTTTTGGAGTTTGAGGAGCAGCTGGAATCACTGCAGTGCATCCATAAGACTGAGAGCTACCTACATAGCCCTTTCCTGAATGTAGTTACCCTGCAGTTTAAGGGTGTGCAGGCAGCAAGGGAATAGGTGACTGCCAGGCAATCACGGAGAATCAGACAGGTAGTGCAGGTATCCTCGAAGTGCATCTCTCGCCAATCAATACTCCATTCTAAATAACGGTAAAAGTGGTAATTACCCAGGACAGTGCAGCCAGAGCAAAGTCCACAGCACCATGGCTGGTTCAGCAGGGGTAGGAGGAAGGCTGGAAAAGCAATGGTGGAAGGGGATTCTGTAATTAGGGGAGTAGATGTTTCTACGGCTGCAGATGTAATCTAAGATGGTTTGTTGCCTCCCTAGTGCCAGGATCAAGGATATCACTGAGCAACTGCAGAGCACTCTGAGGGGGGAGGATGAACAGGCAGCAATCATGGTGCATACCAGCACCAACAACATAGGGAGAGGGATGTGGTCCTGCAGACAGGGCTTAGGGAACTAGGAAAGAAACACGCAAGCAGAACCTCAAAGGTAGTAATCTCCAGATTATTCCCCGTCATCTTCTATAGAAGAACAGATGAATGTGTGGCTAGAGAAATGATGCAGGAGGGAGGGCTTTAGATTCCTGGGACATTGGGACCAGTCCTGCAGGAGATGGGACCTCTACAAGCTAGATGGGTTGCAGCTAAACACAGCCAGGACCGATGTCATTGTGGGATGATTTGCTAGTGCTATTACAGCGGATTAAACTAATTTACCAAAACAAAAACAGAATTACCTGGAAAAACTCAGCAGGTCTGGCAGCATCGGCGGAGAAGAAAAGAGTTGACGTTTCGAGTCCTCATGACCCTTCGACAGAACTCAAGTTCTGTCGAAGGGTCATGAGGACTCGAAACGTCAACTCTTTTCTTCTCCGCCGATGCTGCCAGACCTGCTGAGTTTTTCCAGGTAATTCTGTTTTTGTTTTGGATTTCCAGCATCCGCAGTTTTTTTGTTTTTAAACTAATTTACCTTCTGGTGCCCAATCTCCTGCTAATGTTAGAGAGGCAAAACAAGGTGCAGAAATAATTGGGAGAGACAGACAGCAACAGAGGAATGCATAAGGTCTAAATCGGGTTTACTGTGCATGTATGTGAATGCATGGAATGTGGTAAATAAGGTTGGTGTGCTTCAGGCACAGGTCCCACATGGGAATATAATGCTGTGGCAATAATGGAGACTTAGTTTTAAGAAGAGCAGGACTAGGTGTGAAATATTCCATAGGTGGTGTTCAGGAAAGATAGGGAAAGGAGGAGTGGTGGCAGTATTGATTAAGAACATTACAATGCTAGAGAGGATGTCCCAGAGGGGGAAAGGACAGAATCTATTTGGTTAGAGTTAAGTAGTACCATTACACTACAGGGTCTATAGGCCACTAACTAGACAAATATAGAGGAACAAATTTGCAAGAAAACAAGAGATCTAAAACCAGAGAATAGTTATAATGGGGGATTTTAATTATCTTAATATAGCCTGGAATAGTAATTGTGTAAAGGACAGAATCGGGGGGGGGGGGGGGGGGAGGAAGATGATTGAATTTTACATTCAGTTTGAGTGAAGGAGGAGTGGGTCCGAGACTTTTTAAACTTAAATAAGGGCAATTATGAGGGCATGAAAGCAGAGCTGGCTGAAGTGAATTGGCAAATTAGGTTAAGGGAAAGGTCAATAGAGATGCAGTGGCAAACATTTAAGGGGTTATTTCAGAATACACAATAGGTACATTCCTATGAGTAAGAAAAAGTCCAAGGGACAGTCACACCATCTGTGGTAACTAGAAAGGTTGAAGATAGTATCAAACTTAAAGAAAAAGTATATAATTGTGCAAAGACAGGGGGAAGGTCAGAAGATTGGACAGAATATAAGGAACAGCAAAGGATAATTAAAAGATTAATAAGGAGGGAAAAATTAGAGTATGGGAGAAATCTAGTCAGAAGTATAAAAAGATAGTAAGAGTTTCTATAAATATTTTTAAAAGAAACAAGTTAAGAAAGTATGCATTGATCCTATAGAAAGTGAGTCCAGAGAATTGATAATGGAAAACAAGGAAATGGCAGATGAATTGAACAGGTATTTTGAATCAGTCTTCACTATAGAGTATACAAGTAACATCCCAGAAGCAGCTATAAATCAGGAAATGGAAGGGAGGGAGGAACTCGGGAAAATTACAATCACCAGAGAAGTGGTACTGAGTAAATTTTTGGAGCTGCAGGATGACAAGTGCCTGGGTCCTGATGGATTTTATCCTAGGGTCTTAAAAGAAGTGTCTAGTGAGATAGTTCATGCATTGGTTTTAATTTTCCGAAGTCCCTAGATTTGGGAAAGGTTCCATTAGATTGGAAAATAGCAAATGGAACTCCATTATTCAAAAACGGAGGGAGACAGAAAGCGGGAAACTACTAGCCAGTTACCTTAACATCTGTCATAGGGAAAACATGAAGCTATTATTAAAGAAGCTATATCAGGGCACTTGGATAAATTTAATGTAATCAGGCAGAGGTTTTGGTTTTGTGAAACAGAAATCATGTTTAACCAACTTATTGGAATTCTTTGAGGAAGTAATGTGTGCTGTGGATAAAAGGGATCCAGTGGATGTATTGTACTTAGATTTCCTGAAGGCATTTGATAAAGTGCCACATCAAAGGTTATTGTGCAAACTAAAAGCTCATGGTATAGGGGGTAACATATTGGCATGGATAAAAAATTGGCTGGCTAACAGGAAGTAGAGAGTAGGCATAAATGGGTCTTTTCTGGTTGGCAAGATATAACAAGTGGTGTGCCACAGAGATCAGTGCTGGGACCTCAACTGTTTACAATTTATATAAATTACTTGGATGGTTGCCAAATTTGCTGATGACACAAAGATAGGTAGGAAAGTACTTTGTGAAGAGGACTTAAGGAGGCTATAAAAAGATATATATATATAGGCTAAGTGAGTGGACAGGATCTGGCAAATTGAATATAATGTGGGAAAATGTGAAATTGTCCCTTTTGGCAGGAAGAATAAAGGTGAGGCATATTATCTAAATGGTGAGAGGTTGCAGAGCTCTGAGATGCAGAGGGACCTGGGTATTTTGGTGCATGAATCGCAAAATGTTAGTATGCAGGTACAGCAAGTGATTAGGAAAACTAATAGAATGTTATCATTCATTGCAAGGGGAATTGAATACAAAAGTAGGGAGGTTATGCTTCTGTTATGCAGAGCACTAGTGTACACAGTATTGGTCACCTTGTTTAAGGAAGGATGTAAATGCATTAGCAGTTCCGAGAATGTTTACCAGACTAATACCTGCTATGGGTGGGTTGTCTTATGAGGAAAGGTTAGACAGGCTAGGCTTGTACCCACTGGAGTTTAGAAGAGTAAGCGGTGGCTTGAGTGAAACATATAAGATCTTGAGGAGTCTTGACAGGGTGGATGTGGAGAGGATGTTTCCTCTTGTGGGAGAATCTAGAACTAGGGGTCATTATTTAAAAATAAGGGGTCACCCATTTAAAACAGATGAGGTGAAATTTTTTCTCTGAGGGTGTTGAGTCTTTGGAACACTCTACCTGAAAAGGAGGTGGAAGCAGTCTGAATATTTTTAAGGCAGAGGTGGATAGATTCTTGGTAAGCAAGGGGGTGATAGGTTATCGGGGATAGGGGGGATGCAGGTTTGAGGTTACTATCAGATCAGCCATGATCCCTCGAGTAGGCTTGAGGGGCCAAATGGCCTACTCCTGCTCCTTGTTCATATGTGTTAAGGAGAATTTTTAAATTCAGTACATTTCCAATCCAACAAGGAAGGAGGCATTGCTGAATCTGGTTCTGGGGAATGAGGGGGGACATGGCAGTTGGGGAACATTTAGGTGACAGTGATCATAGCATTGGGTTAGGTTGGCTATGGAAAATGACAAGGAGAAATCCAGAGTAAAAAATAATCAATTGGAAGAGGGAAA
This sequence comes from Carcharodon carcharias, assembly GCF_017639515.1. Classification (NCBI taxonomy): domain Eukaryota; kingdom Metazoa; phylum Chordata; class Chondrichthyes; order Lamniformes; family Lamnidae; genus Carcharodon; species Carcharodon carcharias. The sequence continues at coordinate 70,858,951 of NC_054479.1, forward strand.
ATTTCAATGGGATGAGAATGAATCTGGTCCAGATAAAATGAACTCAAAGGCTGGGAGGCAATGAGCTTCCTTTAAAGAGGAGATAATTCAGGTTAAGTCAAGGTACATTCCCATGAGGGGGCTGGTAGGAAAGCCAGAGCTCCCTGGATGACAAAAGAGATCGAGAGTATTATGAAGCTGTAAAAGAGCACATATGACAGATGTCAGGTGCATGATACAAGTGAGAAACAGGCTGAATATAAAAAGTTCTGAGTGGAATGAAAAAGAAATAAGAGCTGCAAAGCGCAATTACAAGAAGAGAAAGAGCATCATAGAGTCTTCCATAGGTATATAAATAGTAAAAGAGTAGTAAAAGGAGGAGTAGGGCCATTTAGAGGCCAAAAAGGGGCTTTACGCATAGAGGCAGGGAGCATAGCTGTAGTACTGAATGTGTGCTTTGTGTCAGGGAACTAAGACCTCACACACTATAGTTTCATAAAATTTTAGAAATTAGCGAGGAGGATATATATATTAAAAACTGGACAAAGACCTTAAGATGCCTGAAGCTGTCTGTCTGTGACCCTGAACAAAAGAAACTTTATGGCGGTATCAGGGAAATTCACCCCTTGTTATCTCTGAAAAAACCCTAATGACCCCCAATGGGCTGCAGACTCAAAGGAAACTATACAAAGGCCATCTACATTTAATAAGGCAAGTCTGGCCAACTGCAGCCAATTCATCTGCTAGGAAAAAGGACCCCGCAACATCCCTATAAGACTTAATGATTAGAACATTAGCAATCTCAGGGACCCAGACAAAGGGATACATACCCTTTGTCAAAACCAAAGTGGAGAGGTGTGAGTCATGTGACATGACAGCCCTTGCTGGTGGAACCACTGATACTGCCTTGTGGAACCACTAATACTGCCTTGTGGAGCTGCAAAGCTCAGACTGTCATCTTTCCATCTACCTATCAGCAGCACAGGAAAAGGATCGTGCTCAAGCTGAATGCCTGTCCCCATCTACTTTGTTCCTACTGGAATTTCTGTACTATTGCCTATTAGACTGATTCACCTCTGCATGCCTATCTCATCGTGGAAGTCAGCTCTACTTGAAAAGTAAATTATCCAGTATCAGTTTTCAACCTGTCGACCTCTGTGAAGGAATATCTCATTGGACTCGGACTCTGGACAATGGACACATGTGGAACAGTAATTCTTTTCTCTGTGGTCTTTGCCCTGTAAATCTTTTTTTCTCTATCCTTTTTTTACTATATGAGTGCACAAGGGGCTATGTAGCGACCCACCCCCCTGTGTTTGGAGTGCGTGCGAATAAACTAACCCTCTGAATTCATTCTATCTCAAGTTTGCTGTGTGGTTATTTATAGAAAATTGGATCGCACCAAAACCGAAGGGTTGGGAAACATGCCGCCTCTTATAAAGGGTGAATCAAATCAAAACACCTTTCTGTTTAGATGGGTGGTGAGAGGAGAAATCGGGGCTGTTTAAATTAAGCCCCTCCTGTACGTAACATTTGCATTTGTCTTTACCAAGGAAGATGATACTGCCAAAATTGTAGTGAAAGAGGTAATTGGGAGTCTGGGTGGGCTAAAAGTTGATAAAGAGGAGGTGTTAGAAAGGTTGCCTGTACTTAAAGCTGATAAGTTACCAGGATCAGAGGAGATGAATGCAGTAGCTATTCCCCTGCAAAACAGATATACCATTTTGGATACTGTTGAGGGGAATGGCTTCTCAGGGGAAAGCAGCAACAGCCAAATTCGTTGCACCATGGTTGGCTTTGCTGCACAGGGGAGGAGTAAAAGTGTGGGAATGCAATAGTTACAGAGGATTCAATTGTAAGGGGAATAGATAGGTGTTTCTGTGGCCACAAATGAGACTCCAGGATGATATGTTGCCTCCCTGGTGCTAGGGTAAAGGACATCTCAGAGCAGCCATTCTGAAGGGGGAGGGTAAACAGCCAGTGGTTCATGGTACACATTGGTACAAATGACATAGGTAAAAAAAGGGATGAGGTCCTAAAAGCAGAATATAGGAGTTAGGAAGTAAGTTGAAAAGTAGGACCTCAAAAGATCTCAGGATTACTACCAATGCCACGTGCTAGTCAAAGTAGAAATAGCAGGATATATCGGATGAATATGTGGCAGAAGAGATGGTGTGAGGGGGAGGGTTTCAGATTCCTGAGACATTGGGACCGGTTCTGGGGGTGGTGGGACCAGTACAAACTGTACGGGTTACACCTGGGCAGGACCGGGACTGATGTCTGAGGGGGAATATTTGCCAGAGTGGTTGAGGAGGGATTAAACTAAAATGGCAGGGGGATGGGATACTATGCAACGAGTCAGAGGAGGGGGAATCAAGGGCAAGAACAAAAGACAGAAAGGGGAATAAGAAAAGTGATAAGCAGAGAAATCAAGGGCAAGAATCAAACAGGACCTCTGAAAAATAGCGGGAACGGGACAAGTAATGTTAAAAAGACAAGCCTTAACCTGAGGAGCATTTGCAACAAAGTGGATGAATTAACTGTGCAAATAGGTGTAAACAGGTATGATATAGTTGGGATTACGGAGACATGGCTGCAGGTTGACTAGGGATGGGAACTGAACATCCAGGGGTATTCAGTATTTAGGAAGGACAGACAAAAAGGAAAAGGCGGTGGAGTTGCACTGCTGGTTAAAGGGGAAATTAACGCAATAGTGAGGAATGATATTAGTTCCGATGATGTGGAATCTGGGTAGAGCTGAGAAACACTAAGGGGCAAAAAACATTAGTGGGGGTTGTACATGGACCCCCAAACTGTAGTGGTGATGTTGGGAATGGCATTAAACAGGAAATTAAAGATGCATGCAATAAAGGAACATTTGTAATTATGGGTGACTTTAATCTGCATATAGATTGGGCAGATCAAATTACTAACAATACCGTAGAGGAGGAATTCCTGGACTGTATACGGGATGGTTTTCTGGACCAACACGTTGAGGGACCAACTAGAGAACAGGCCATTCTAGACTAGATGAGAAAGGACTAATTGGCAATCTAATTGTGCAAGGCCCCATGGTTATGAGCGACCATAATATAATGGAATTCTTCATCAAGATGGAGAGTGACATTGTTGATTCTGAGACTAGGATCCTGAATCTTAATAAAGGAAACTACGATGGTATGAGGTACGAGTTGGCTATGATGGATTGGCAAACGTTACTTAAAGGGATGACAGTGGATAGGCGATGGTAAACATTCAAAGAGTGCATGGGTGAACTGCAACAATTATTTATTCCTGTCTGGTGCAAAAGTGAAATAGAAGAGGTGGCCAAACCATGGCTTACAAGGGAAGTTAGAGATAGTATTAGATCCAAGGAAGAGGCATACAAATTGGCCAGAAAAAACAACAGACCTGAGGATTGGAAGCAGTTTAGAATTCAACAAAGGAGGACCAAGGGTTTGATTAAGAAGAGGAAAATAGAGTACGAGAGTAAGCTTGCGGGGAACATAAAAACTGACTGCACAAATTTCTATAGGTATGTGAAGAGAAGAAGATTGGTGAAGACTGTAGGTCCCTTACAGTCAGAAACAGGGGAATTTATAATGGGGAGCAAAGAAATGGTTGACCACCTAAATACATACTTTGGTTCTGTCTTCATGAAGGAGGACACAAATAACATACCAGAAATGTTGGGGAACACAGGATTTAGTGAGACAGAGGAACTGAAAGAAATGGCATTGGGGAAATTGATGGGATTGAAGGCTGATAAATCCCCAGGGCCTGATAATATACATCCCAGAGTACTTAAGGAAGTGGCCCTAGAAATAGTGGATGGTCATCTTCCAAGATTCTATAGACTCTGGAACAGTTCCTACAGATTGGAGGATAGCTAATGTAACCCCACTACTTAAGATGGAGAGAAAACAGGGAATTATAGACCAGTCAGCCTGACATCAGTAGTGGGGAAAGTTCTAGGGTCCATTATAAAAGATTTAATAGCTGAGCACTTGGAAAGTAGTGGCAGAATCGGACAGAGTCAGCATGGATTTACGAAAGGGAAATCATGCTTGACAAATCTACTGAAATTTTTCAAGGATGTAACTAGTAGAGTTAATGAGGGGAAGCCAGTGGTTCATTTCGACTTTCAGAAGGCTTTCAACAAAGTCCAAAATAAGAGATTAGCATGTAAAATTAAAGCGCGTGGGATTGGGGGTGGTGTATTGAGATGGGTAGAGAACTGGTTGGCAGACAGGAAACAAAGAGTATGAATAGACGGGCCTTTTTCCGAATGGCAGGCAGTGACTAGTGGGATACTGCAGGAATCGGTGCTGGGATCCCAGCTATTCACAATATATATTAATGATTTAGATGAGGAAGCTAAATGTAATATCTCCAAATTTGCAAATGACACAAAGCTGGGTGGGAGGTTGAGCTCTGAGGAGGATGCAGAGATGCTTCAGGGTGATTTGGACAAGCTGAGTGAGTGGGCAAATGCATGGCAGATGCAGTATAATGTGGATGAATGTGAGGTTATTCACTTTGGTAGCAAAAGCAGGAAGGCAGATTATCTGAATGACTATAAATTGACAGAGGGAAGTGTACAACGAGACCTGGGTGTCCTCGTACACCAGTCGCTGAAGGTAAGCATGCAGGTGCAGCAGGCAGTAAAGAAGGCAAATGATATGTTGGCCTTCATAGCGAGAGGATTCGAGTGCAGGAGCAGGGATGTCTTGCTGCAATTATACAGGGCCTTGGTGAGGCCACACCTGGAATATTGTGTGCAGTTTTGGTCTCCTTCTCTGAGGAAGAATGTTCTTGCTATAGAGGGAGGAGTGCAGCGAAGGTTTACCCGACTGATTCCTGGTATGGTGGGATTGACATGTGAGGAGAGATTGAGTCAGTTAGGATTATATTCGCTGGAGTTCAGAAGAATGAGGGGGATCTCATAGAAACCTATAAAATTCTAACAGGACTAGACAGGGTAGATGCAGGAAGGATGTTCCCGATGGTGGGGGAGTCCAGAACCAGGGGTCACAGTCTGAGGATACGGGGTAGACCATTTAGGACCGAGATGAGGAGAAATTTCTTCACCCTGAGGGTGGTGAGCCTGTGGAATTTGTTACCACGGAGAGTAGTTGAGGTCAAAACACAGTATGTTTTCAAGGAGGAGTTAGATGCAGCTCTTGGGGCGAAAGGGATCAAAGGATATGGGGAGAAAGCGGGAGCAGGCTATTGAGTTGGATGATCAGCCATGATCATAATGAATGGCGGAGCAGGCTCGAAGGGCTGAGTGGTGCACACTCGTGTTAGATTTTTATAGAATAATGCCATATATCCAGATTGCCCTTCAGTGAAGGTTTTTATAGAATCGTAGAGTGATTACAGCATGGAAAGAGGCCATTCAGCCTGCCATGTCCATGCTAACCTCACCTCATCTCATCTTTTTCCCTATAGCCTTGTAATTTTTTTCTTTTCAGATAATTTTCCAATTCCTTTTTGTAAACCGTGATTGAATCTGCCTTTGCCACACTCTCAGGCAGTGCATTCCTGATCCTAACCACTCACTGTGTGAAAAAAACATCCGCATGTCGCCACTGGTTCTTTTGCCAACCACTGTAAATTGGTGTCCTCTGGTTCTTGACCCTTCTGCCAATGGGAGCAGTTCCTTCCTATTCTGCTCTGTCCAGATCCCTCATGATTTTGAACACCTCTATCAACGTAACTGAAGTTCCCTCATCCTGGAACTATTCTCGTATATCTTTTCTTCACTCTCTTCGATGTTTTCACATCCTTTCTAAAGTATGATGCCCAGAATTGGACAATACCCCAATAGAGGCTAACTGAACTAGTGTTTTATACAGGTTTACCTGCACCCACTTTAGATTTGTATCCTGTGTTTGTTTGCCTCTCCTCATTCTACTGACCAAAAATAAATTATTTAACACTTCTCTGCATAAGATTTCATCTTCCACGTGTCTCCTCATTCCAGCAGCCTGTCTATGTCCTCTGGAGGTCTATCACTATCCTCCTCACAGTTCACAGTATTTCCAATTTTTATATTATCTGCAAATTTTGAAAGTCGCCCTGTACACCCAAGTCTAGGTCATCAATATAGATCAAGGAAAACAGTGGTTCCAATATTGACTCCTGGGGATCCCTATTGTATACCTTCCTTCAGTCCGAGAAATAACCATTCACCACTGCCCTGTTTCCTGTCACTTAGTCAACTTTGTATTCATGCTGCCACTGTCCCTTTTATTCCATGGGCTTTGCTGACATACCTGTTATGCAGAACTTCTTAAAACATCTTTTGGAAATCCATGTACACCACATCAACAGCATTACCTCTCTGCCACCTCATTGAAAAATTCAATCAAACAAGTGAGACATGATTTGCTGTTATATCCTTGCTGGATTTCCAAATTAATCCATATTTGTCCAAATGACAGTTAATTTTGTTTCAGATTATCGTTTCTAAAAATTCCCACCACTGACTGGCCTGTAGTTGCTAGGCTTATCTTTAAACCCTTTTTGAATAAGAGTGTAACATTCCCAATTCTCCAGTCTTCTGGCATCATCACTAAGTCTAAGGAAAACTGAAAAATTGCCTCCGCAATTTCCACCCTTATTTCCCTTAGTATCCTTGGATTAACATGGAAAATAGGAGCAGCTCTACACACACAGACCTACAGTCAACAGTCTGATTGCTGACATTAACTGATCACAGCCAAGATATTGCAGCCTTAGTGCTCAGTGCTCAGGAGGATACACAGACCAGCTCTTGTTGTTGCTACTGGTCAGTGAAGACCGCCTCTCCCTGGACAGTCCACTTGAGTGGACATTGGCTGTAAACTTGATTGGGTTCAATTGTGCTTCCCGCTGTGGTTGGATAGCTACTTGAGGCAGGGGTGAGATAAGAAAGTGCTTTGGTGCCTTTGGAAATTGCACCCCAACATTCTTCCTCTGGAGAGGCCAGGAGACATTTAACAGAACACACCAATCAGATCTAAAAACAAAAAACTGCGGATGCTGGAAATCCAAAACAAAAACAGAAATACCTGGAAAAACTCAGCAGGTCTGGCAGCATCAGCGGAGAAGAACAAAGTTGACGTTTCGAGTGTGGAAGGGTCATGAGGACTCGAAACGTCAACTTTGTTCTTCTCCGCCGATGCTGCCAGACCTGCTGAGTTTTTCCAGGTATTTCTGTTTTTGTTTTGGACACCAATCAGGTCCATCTGCCCTGGGTCTGATATTTCACATCATCCCACACTTGGGGTTCCTAAATGATTCCCAATAATATTCAGCAATTTTATTTGCAGTCACATTTTAACTGCAAAAGGAAATGGACACAAACTACCTGTCCCTCCTTACCACTGACCCCCCGACTCCTGACATCACCATCCCACCACATCCTCACAAAGAGCTGGCATTGGCAGGAGCTAATTGAAGAGTGACAGAAAAACCAGAGCCTTCAGCCCCTTGCTCAGGAGCCAATGCTATCAGCTTACATGTGTATTCAGTACAATTAGCCTCTTTATATGGGCAAATATAGTTACTGGAGTTAATAATGTTTATTCTATGAGATCTTGTCTGTGATGGCAACACCAGCTCCTTCATTCAGGGTCAATGAGTACCCCAGTACTTCAAATGCCTGTAAAGAGATTTTACCAACACATGGACAGTGGAGTTTTTTTTAACTATCCCCACATATCACTTCAGCTGCTGCTGCTGCCTTGGTTACTCAGCCCATGGCAGGAACATGGGAAACAGTCCATGGCCAATCACAGTGCAACTGTCAGATTGAAATTGTGTTAAGGAAGTGCGAATGACGCTACAAGGCAGCAAAGTCAAGACATGAGGGGAGCTCCAAAAATAATTGTGTGTGCTGAAATTTTAATGGGAGGAGCTCAATGGGCACCAAACACTAGAGAGGCATCGGGGTGGGAGCTCTGTAAGGGCTGCGAGGGAGCAGGATCGCTGTACATGGGAGGACTGCAGGTGGGAAGTAGGGCCTCACATTCCAATATACAAGAGCAGACACCATATGACAGCTCCTCCAACCTCTTCATTCCCCAGATTATCAAACTCCTTTGTTGTTCATGCTTTCTGGATCAGAAATACAGCCTCCAGTATACTTAGAATCAGGCTGTACTCAAGGCATACATCTTCTGTTCCAGGCTGTGCATCATCACTGAAAGCGTTTCATCCTAGCCCTTCAATTCCCTTGGTTGTATTAATCTGCCCTGTCTGAGTTAGCTACGACTGTGATCAGTGAAATGGGAAATCTGCCTAATGGGAAATCTGCCTCTTTCTCAAGTGATATTTTACAGCTTTCGTTGTTTGTCAGTGCACAAGCGAAGGATGCAGGTTAACACTAAAATGCTCAGTAAACTTACAGTTTTTTAGGTCGTTCTTTCAAGGGCACTTTAGGCAGTTGCACCACATCCCGTTCTCTGAGAGGGAAAACAAACACAAAGTTAAACCTTGAGATGATCCCTTGCCTTGGACTGTTTCATATACCTTATTATTTCATAGTATTCCACCCTGAACTGCTCTTATTGAGGACAAATAATCCTAATTATTTTCTTTTTGCATAACACATTACAAGAGCTTGGCTCTGACCATTATGTGGCCTCCCACCAAACATACATATGACCTAGGCCATGACCCCCACCACCAAACATCAAGCCATTGTTTCCAGGACTGTCACTGACCTCATCTCCTCTGGAGATCTTCCTCCACAGCTTTCAACCTCATAATCTCCCAACCCCGCACAGCCCACTTCTACCCCCTTCCAAAATCCACAAACAGGAACAGGACTGTCCCAGAAGACTCATTGTGTCAGCCAGTTCCTGCCCCACGGAACTCACCCAGTCTCTTCCCACTTATATCTGCAATTCCTCTGATGCCTTACATCATATCAACAATTTCTAGTTCCCTGGCCCTAACCACCTCCTCTTCACCATGGACATCCAATCCCTAAACCTCAGTCTCCCACCAGGATGGTCTGAGGGCTCTTTGCTTCTTCCTTGAACAAAAGCCCGAACAATCTCCATCCACCACCACTCTCCTCCATATGGTGGAACCTGTTCTCTCACTGAACAATTTCTCTTTAAACCTGTCTCACTACCTCCAAATAAAAGGTATGTGAACCCACTTGGGCCCCCGTTATGCATGTCTCTTAATGGGATATGTGGAACATTCTTTGTTCCAGTCTTACTCAGGCCCTCTCCCACCACTCTTTTTTTGGTTCATGGAAGACTGTATCAGTGTTGCTTCATGCTCTTGTGGAAAAAGTTATCAATTTTGCTTCCAATTTCCACCCCTCTATCGCCTTCACATAGTGCATCTCTGACACTTCTCTTCCTTGACCTCTCTGTCTCAATTTCTGGTGATAGACTGTCCACTGATATTCACTACAAGTCCACCGATTCCCACCGCTACATTGACCACAGCTCCTCACACCCTACTTCCTGTAAGGACTCCATCCCATTTTCTCAGTTCTTCCGCCTCTGTTGCATCTGTCCCGATGAGGCCACTTTCCAAAATGGTACCCCTGACATGTCTTCCTTCAAAAAGGTTTCCCTCCCACTGTACGACAGGGCCCTCAACTGTGTCTGAGCCATCTCCCGCGCCTCTGCCCTCACCCCTTTCCTTCCCTCCCAGAACCATGATAGGGTCCCCCTTGTCCTCATTTTTCACCTCACCGGACTCCACATTCAAAGGATCCTCCTCTGCCATTTCTACCAACTCCGGCATGATGCCGCCACCAAACACATCTTCCTTTCACTCCCCTTGTCAGCATTCTGTAGGGACCATTCCTTCTGTGACACCCTGGTCCACTCCATATCACCCCCAATACCTCATTTCCTCCCTACAAGCACCCTCCCACGCAATCGCAGAATGTGTAACCTGCCCCTTTACCTCCTCCCTCCTCACCATCCAAGGCCCCAAACACTCCTTTTAGGTGAAGTAGCGCTTCACTTGCACCTTCTTCAATTTGGTCTACTGCATTCGCTGCTCCCAATGCGGTCTCCTCTATATTGGGAAGACCAAACATAGACTGGGTAACTGTTTTGCGGAACACCTTCGCTCAGTCCACAAGCACGACCTAGGCCTCCCTGTCGTTTGCCATTTCAACACACCACCCTGCTCTCATGTCCACATGTCTGTCCTTGGCTTGCTGCACTGTTCCAGTGAAGCTCAATGCAAACTGAAGGAACAGCACCTCATCTTCCGATCAGGCACTTTGCAGCCTTCCAGACTTAACATTGAGTTCAACAACTTCAGACCATGAAGTCTCTCCTCTATCTTCACTCCTTTTTTAATCCCTTTTTTAAAAAATGTATTGTTATTTATTTATTTTCATTTTCATTCATTCATTGTTTTATCCTTTTTTATCCCCCCTTTTCATCCCCTTTTTAAATCCTTTTCCCCCAACCAATGCCACCTCCCCCACCCCCCAAAAGGGCTATCTGTCTCTTGTTCTATGTTGTTCTTTCACAGAGCGCTGACCCTTGCTCTGCTATTAACACATTCTGCTTTCTTACCTTTATGCTGCTAGCAGCAGCACCCTTGGTCTTCACCACTACAATTAACATTCCCTTCGTCTTGCATCCGTGACATCTTTGTCAATCTCTCCTTAGCCCCCACCTATCGCTGACCTTCTATCCTGCTTCACCTGCTCCACCCCCCTTAAACAGTATAAATTCCATCACATTTCTACTTCTTTTTAGCTCTGAAGAAGTTGTGTGGACTCGAAACATTAACTCTGTTTCTCTCTCCCCAGATGCTGTCAGACCTGCTGAGCTTTTCCAGCATTTTCCGTTTTAATACATATGGATTCCCTGGCTGCAGGGAACCAAAATGCATTCTAGAGACTTTTACAGAATTCTCGCTGAAACTAAGAGTAACCTGATAATATAAGCTATTTCAGGATTGGTTAAATTCTGTATCCAATCAAAAATTGGCAGTGATTTGACGCACCACGGGTATCTCTCTGATTCAGAAAGTGTAAAAAATAGGCAACGTTCTAACCTATAGAAAATAACATTTAAGGATTGAAAAATTACATGTGCAGTATAACAGCCATGAATCGATTCTCATTTGCTCTAATTGATCCCTAGGGAGTCTCCCTCTATTCCTACTTCAGTTACGAAACAGTATTGTACTTCCCACAAGACTGTAATAAACATTCCCTCCACTCACTGGCTCAGGTCAGCGAGGTAAGCCTTGGCGAGGAGGTAGGCATCCGGGGTCCATTTGTTGGAGTACAGCAGATCTTTCAAACTCGTCTTCAAACGTAGGAGCTAAGAGAGACCATTGAATGTGGATGATTATATAAACAGTGGGGTAATCAATGCAGGAAGAGAGTCAGAGGCTAGCGCATGCTTTTTCATTCCCTGTCCCTGGGTACCTGCTGTCATCTTGTCTTCCAGTGTAGGTCATTTGTAAAGCATCTAGAAGAGGCTTTAAGTTTGGACGATGCTAATGTAACTAGTTCAGTGAGACTACACTGTTGCTACATGAACTAATATTGTAACACAATATTATGCAACATTATATAATTATAATATAGTTGCTTGGTAGTACAGAACTTGAATAATGCTGAAAAGAGAGACATGTTGTCAGTTTTTCATCTTGCATTCATCAGGACAAACGCAAGAATGCCAAATTTCAAACAATCACAACAATTTATACTTGCTTAACATAAACTGTTGAGCTCATTTGAAATTTGGCATTCTTGTGTTTGTCCTGATAAGTGCAAGATGAAAAGCTTTGACAACATGTCTCTCTTCTTAACAAATAATAAAAGCCCTGATGGCCTAGTTGGTAAAACAAGTCTTACTAGGCATCCCAGCCTCAATCCCCATCTGATGAGTTAACCATAGATGTTGATATTTTAGTAAAATTGCAAAGTTTGTAATTACTATTCATTTACCTGTTTACAGTTAAATTGTCTGCTAGTTTACAGTCTGAGCCTCAGTGTAATAGTGATCAGTCTACTGAAAATGAGCAGATCATGTGGTACAACGTGATTTACTCCAGTTAGCTGCTGATACCAAGGTGGAAGGTATAGGTGCACTCTGAGTCGCAGTGCCATGGAGTTCTCTAACAAGAGAGTGCAGCGATACCAAGCCCAAGGAGAATGTCATGTTGAAAAGCTCATAAAATATGACATTCTTACCTCCTGAGACTGTAAGCTGCTGGTGTTGTGCAAGTGTCGGACGATGATGGCACATTCCTGCAATGTCGGAGCCCGAGGTGACCCAGAAGGATCAATCTGGATCAAAAGGGGAGTGAGCGATATAATGAACATCTGTGCCTCATCCAATTCTGGTTGAAGAGTCAGCACAGGTAATACCGAACTGGATTGCTGGGAGGCTTCAGTCCCACTGCTCCTATAATAGATGAATCACTGTTGGTCTGAAGCACAGTTTGCCTTGGAGAAATTTTACCTTTTCAAATTTTATCTACAGGCGTTAGGAAATTTGAATTTGCAGGGGTTGGCGAGTGTTATTAGGCTCAACATGGGCCATTCACCACCGAGCTCTGAGTTCAAATCTCATCCAGACAAATGAGCTTATACGAAGTTATTTTAGGTTGTTCTCAAATCTTTTCTTTGTGGCCTCAGCACAAAACTGACCTTAATTTAACAATCTCATTCAGATAGGTCTAAGGATGCCAGGCGTGGTAAATAGGGAAAGATGTTCCACATTGATGCAGTACAGAGTGCTCATCTGATGCACAGTAAAGCTCCTTCTATTCTGCCCAACAAAATAACTCAGTCCCAACCTCAGAAGGATCCCTCCTACAACACAGTAGGACTTTATATTTAAAAAATAACATTCCCTATGCCAGCCTCTCTGGGTAAGGATGCCAGTGTCAAATCATTCAGTGGTTTATGCTGCAGACCCATCTCTACCAAGAACACAAGTGAGTCTGGCCAAACTAATTTTACATAGGACCCTTACAGCTAGCAGGTGAAGGAGATTTTCATCCCATCAATCAGTTAGATTTGAACTCAGACCCAGAAGTGTCTAACCCACTGTGGATCCTAGCTTTTCCTAAGGCTGTGCTTAACTTGGTTGTCATTTCAGCATACTGTTGGACAAACCCCAATATTTATATCACGATTAGGATCCAGGTGGTTTTGCAAATCTCCAATTCTCAGTATGAAGTTTGATACAATAAAGGATGGGAATGTTTCAATCTCAATGTAGTCCACCCTGAACTTAGTATAACTAACTGCAGGGGTTCATTGTGGGACAAGAGAGCTGGACAGTTTGCAGGATAGGGGAACCTCTTGCACTCTGCAACACTGTACCTTCTGTTAGCTGCCTCTGTGGAGAGCTTACGGCGAGCAGAGCTGTGCTTCTGTGGCTCTTTCAGTGCAGTCCTTTGCTCCTTGACCCGATCTTCCTGCAGTACAGCTCGACGCTGGCTACTTTTCTGAGAATGCTTTCTACCTACAACAAGAAAACAATGAAATCAGTTGCAGGATTATCAGAGGCCTCAATAGGATTTACTGCCCAAATCCTCAAACTGGTGAACTATACTCTTAATCGAAGATGAAGGGAGTAGTGATCTTTTACAAGTTAATTAGTAAAAACAATCTATTTATTATAGATCATAGCAAATTATCATGGAGTAGAACTAAATGTAACACCATACAAAAATGGGACTGACAACTAAAAGTGGCTTGATAGTTTAAGCTACAGATTGTTGGTTTCCATTCAAAGGGATTGACTTGTATTGCTGTAAGGATGGGTTTACACTCGAGTCTGGGTCAGAGAATGAGCTGTGTCCTGTCACATTTTGAAATTTTAACTATTTTCCCACAGAAAGTACTTTGGGAAAAAGTTGCCTTTGAGGATTACACATTAATGTATAGTGTATTCACTATTTTTAAAAAACTACATTGATTTGCAAGGTGACCAGGCGGTTAAAATGCTAACAAGCTAGGTTTTGACGTTAACAAAACCAAAAATTGCTGGAAAATTCAGCAAGTCTGACAGCATCTGAGGAGAGAAAGACAGAGTTAACGTTTTGAGTCCGTATGACTCTTCTTCAGAACTAAAGAGAAGTAAAAATGTGGTGAAATATATACTGTTTAAGGGGGGTGGGACAGGTGAAGCTGGATAGAAGGCCAGCAATAGGTGGAGGCAAAGGAGAATTTGTGAAAGATGTCATAAACAAAAGGTCGAGGGGTGTTGATGGTGGTGATACTGGCTAAAGGAGGTGCTAAATGGTGACATTACAACGGTGACATGGTGTCCGACCCATCTCCCGCCCTCACACCTTCCTCTCCCTCCCAGAACCATGATAGGGTTATTGTCCTCACTTTTCAACCCACCAGCCTCGGCATTCAAAAGATCATCCTCCGCCATTTCTGCCAACTCCAGCATGATGCCACAACCAAGCAATCTTCCCTTCACTCCCCCCCCCGTTGTCAGCATTCCATAGGGACCGTTTCCTCCAGATCATAATCTCTCTCCCTCCATCCTCATACCTTTTTGATCCCTTTTTTTTCAAATATTAATTTTTTAATTTTTATATTTTTTCCCTATTTCTATTATTTTTTTAAAAATTTATTTCCATTCATTGTCTTATCCCCACCTTTTAGTCTATTTCAATCTTTTCTCCCATGCTGTCCCCTCCCCCAATCACACCCCCACTAGAGCCATCTGTCACTTGCTCATCCTGCTTTCTACTCTTAGCACCTCCTTTAGCCAGTATCGCCACTATCAACAACCCTCGACCTTTTGTTTATGACATCTTTCGCAATTTCTCCTTTGCCCCCACCTATTGCTGGCCTTCTTTCCAGCTTCACCTGTCCCACCCCACTTAAACAGTACATATTTCACCACATTTTTACTTCTCTTTAGTTCTGAAGAAGTCATACGGACTCGAAACATTAACTCTGTCTTTCTCTCCACAGATGCTGTCAGACCTGAGTTTTTCCAGCAATTATTGTTTTTGTTTCAGATTTCCAGCATCCGCAGTATTTTGCTTTTATCTTAGGTTTTGACATAGTTTCCTCAAAGATTACAAATAATAAGCAATTTATTAGCCTGACTTAGCCATCAATAAACACCTCACATCCATTATGGTGGGAGGTCTTGGGCACGCGGCTGTGGGTACCTGGCATAAGCCCCGTCTTAAGGTTGTGAAGGACAGCAAGATTAAAAGACAGTCAGTCATGCTATTTCAAATAGGTAGCAATGAAGCTAATCTGGTCCAACAGAGGCCTAGGGGAGGATTAGAATCACAGAATCACAGTGCAGAAGAGGCCTTTCGACCCATCAAGTCTGCACCGACACATGAGAAACACCTGGCCTACCTACCTAATCCCATTTACCAGCACTTGGCCCATAGTCTTCAATGTTATGAAGTGCCAAGTGCTCATCCAGGTACTTTTTAAAGGATGTAAGGCAACCTGTCTCCACCACCCTCCCAGGCAGTGCATTCCAGCCTCTGGGTAAAAATGTTTTTCCTCACATCCTCTCTAAACCTCCTGCCCCTCACCTTGAACTTATTCCCCCTTGTGACTGACCCTTCAAGTAAGGGGAACAGCTGCTCCCTATCCACCCTGTCCATGCCTCTCATAATCTTGTACACCTCGATCAGGTCGCCTCTCAGTCTTCTCTGATCCAACGAAAACAACCCAAGTCTATCCAACCTCTCTTCATAACTTAAGTGTTTCCTCCCAGGCAACATCCTGGTGAATCTCCTCTGCACCCCCTCCAGTGCAATCACATCCTTCCTATAATGTGGTGACCAGAACTGCTCACACTCCTCCAGCTGTGGCTTCGCTAAGGTTCTATACAACTCCAACGTGACCTCCCTACTTTTGTAATCTATGCCTCGATTGAAAAAGGCAAGTGTCCCATATGCTTTTTTCACCACTCCACTAACATGCCCTTCCACCTTCAGAGATCTATGGACACACACGCCAAGGTCCCTTTGTTCCTCAGAACTTCCTAGTGTCATGCCATTCATTGAATGCTTCCTTGTCAAATTACTTCTTCCAAAGTGTATCACCTCACACTTTTCAGGGTTAAATTCCATCTGCCACTTATCTGCCCATTTGACCATCCCGTCTATATCTTCCTGTTGCCCAAGACACTCAACCTCACTGTTAACCAAACTTACTAATCCTACCCCCCACATAGTCATCTATGTTGTCTATATAAATGACAAATAATAGGGGACCGAACACAGATCCTGTGATAGGCCACTGGACGCTGGCTTCCAGTCACTAAAGCATCCTTCTGTCATCACCCTCTGTCTCCTACAACTAAGCCAATTTTGAATCCACCTTATCAAATTACCCCGTATCCCATGTGCATTTGCCTTCTTTATAAGTCTCCCATGTGGGACCTTGTCAAAGGCTTTGCTGAAATCCATATAAACTACATCAACTGCACTACCCTCATCTACAGACCTGGTCACCTCCTCAAAAAATTCAATCAAATTTGTTAGGCATGACCTCCCTCTGACAAAGCCATGCTGACTTTCCCTAATCAAACCTTGCCTCTCCAAGTGGAGATAGATACTCTCCTTCAGAACTTTCTCCAATAGTTTCCCTACCACTAGCGTGAGACTCACTGGCCTGTAGCTCCTTTGCTTATTCTTAAACCCTTCTTAAATAGCAGAACCACATTAGCTGTTCTCCAGTCCTCTGGCACCTCCCCCCGTGGCCAGAGAGGAATTAAAAATTCGGGTCAGAGCCCCTGCGATCTCCTCCCTTGCCTCCCTCAGCAGTCTGGGACACAAATCATCTGGACCTGGAGATTTGTCCACTTTTAAGCCTGCCAACACCTCCAATACCTTGTCACTCCCTATATCAATTTGCTAAGAACCTCGCAGTCTCTCTCCCCGATACTTTCATCCTCATTCTCTTGGGTGAAGACAGATGTGAATTATTCATTCAACACTCTAGCGATGTCCTCTGGCTCCACTCATAGATTGCCCCCTTGGTCCCTTATGGGCCCTACTTTTTCCCTGGTTATCCTCTTCCCATTGATATACTTATAGAATATCTTGGGATTTTCCCTACTTTTACCAGCCAGAGCTTTCTCATATCCCCTCTTTGCTCTCCTAATTTCTTTCTTAAGCTCCACCCTGCACTTTCTGTACTCCACTAATGCCTCTGCTGATTTGCTTCCCTTATACCTGCTAAAAGCCTCTCTTTTCCTTCTGAATATCTCTGGCATCCATGGTTCTCTGGGCTTGTTACTCCTTCCTATCACCCTAGAGGGAACATGTTGAGCCTATACCCTCCCCATGTCCTTTTTGAACACCCCCCACTGTTCCTTTGTAGATCTCCCTACAAGTAACTGTTTCCAGTCTACCTTGGCCAGATCCTGCCTTATTTTACTAAAATCCACTCTTCCCCAATCCAAAACATTTTTTTGCAACTTGTCTATTTCTTTGTCCATAACAAACTTAAACTGTACCATGTTGTGGTCGCTATCGCTAAAATGCTCACCCACCACCACCTCAGCCACCTGTCCGGCTTCATTCCCCAGAATTAGGTCCAGCAATGTACCGTCCCTTGTTGGACCCTCTGCATATTGACCTAAAAAGTTCCCCTGTACACATTTCAAGAAATCCACTCCATCCAAGCCCTTAACACTATATCTATCCCAATTAATGTTGGGAAAGTTGAAATCACCTAATATAATTACCCTATTGTTATTGTTTTTACACACGTCCACGAATTGTGCACATATTTGCTCCTCAATTTCCCACTGACTATCTGGGGTCTATAATAAACACCTAATAATGTGGTTTCCCCTTTTTTATTCCTAAGCTCTACCCACAAAGCTTCATTCAATGCCCCCTCCAAGATATCATCTCTCCTTACTGCAGTAACTGACTCCTTAACTAATAATGCAACGCCTCCTCCTCTTTTACCTCCTCCCCTGTCTCGCCTGAAGAGTCTATATCCCGGAATGTTGAGCTGCCAATCCTGCCCTTCCTTCAACCACATCCCAGTGATGGCTACTATATCATAATTCAACGTGTCAATCCTCACCCTTAACTCATCTGTTTTACCTGGATTACTCCTGGCATTAAAGTAGAGACCATCCAGCCTTGCCTTACTCCCTTGAAACTTAATGCAGCTGTACTCCCTCTAACTTGATTGTTTTACTGTATTATGATGTGTCCCTATTCTGCTAACATTCTGTGTCCCTTCCCTCTGCCAAATTAGTTTAAACTCCTCCCAACAGCACTAGCAAACCCGCCCGCAAGGATGTTAGTCCCACTCTGGTTCAGATGTAGACCATCCCGCTTGTACAGGTCTCACCTTCCCCAGAAATGGTCCCAGTGATCCAAGAATCTAAAACCCTCCATCCTGCAACAACTCTTAAGCCACATATTCATCGGCGCTATTCTATTTCTGAGCTCGCGAGCATGTGGCACTGGGAGTAATCCTGAGATTATAACCCGAGAGGTCTTGCTTTTTAGTCTACTGCCTAACTCCCTGAATCCTTGATGCAGGACCTCATCCCTCTTATTTACTTATTATAAAAATATTTTTAAAATGTTGTTGATAATCAAATGCCGTTTTATTGATTCTAATGTCATATAGGGAAAGAAGTCTGCCTACCTTACCCTGTCAAACCGGCATGTGATTTTATACCCATAGCAATCTGGCTGACTCTTAACTGCCCCCTGAAATGGCCTCACAAGCCACTCTGTTGTATTAAACCACTGCAGAAAAATAAGGTATTGTCGATATACATAAGTTACATGGGCTGCAGTGGGTCAAGGCAGTGACAATATATTAGAAGCAGGAAAGCAATTAAAGGTTATTTTGTTTAAGTCAAGTAGGATGATTCACTGATGCAGGGAATTGTAGCATGTTCATTGTTTTGTATTATTATACAAAAATGAACTGACTGGAATTCAGTGAGTGTGAATATAACAGTTAAGCTGCATTATCACTCCCTACAAAATAAAGCATCTTAATGATTTGTATTTGACCACACTTTTTCTGCCTATCTTTGAAACTATCGGAGAGACTAGGTGCGAGAAAGGTATGAATATTCAGCTCAGATCGTTAGGAAGTACTTTTGTTACACCCCTGGGTTGTACAATTATATAGTTAGACACTGGACAGTAAAGGCACATCCCTAGGGAGGCCACTTATGGGACTATCCAAGGGAATAGCTAAAGTTAGGTCCAAACTTGTAACACTCATATCTACTAGTAGAATGTACAGTCAAGACTTCAATCAACCATAAAAATTAATGAAATTAAATTAAAACTTCATAGATAATATGTTTTAATAAACATTAAACAAAAATAACACAACCTGAAGCTTCAGGTAACTTCAACAAAGGCTCTTCATATTTCTACAACTCCGTGTGATTTCCTGCAATTACTGAAACCCATTATTGATAAGCCAGCATGTAGCAATGCCAAATCCATTGTGTGAATGCCCAGGACTGAAGTTAGTTGCCAGTTTTTAATGTACTCTAGGGGAATTATCAGCCTCTCGAATGGGTTATGCAGCCTTGTTATTCACTCGATCTTATATGGTTTGCAGTTAAAGACTTGCATTTATATGGTACCTTTCATGACCTCAGGATGTCCCAAAGCACTTTACAGCCAATTAAATACTTCTGAAGTATACTCACTGCTGTAGTAATTTCATTCAATTTAATTATATACTGGCCATGTTATTACAGATTTCTGAATTGCTTTGTCTGATTAATTCACAATTGTTCAACTTTCTGTGTAACAATAAACACATCAATAACACGTCAGATCTGCTGAGTTTTTCCAGGTATTTTTATTTTTGTTTTGGATTTCCAGCATCCCCAGTTTTTTGCTTTTACATCAATAACACGGACTCCTGGACCAACACCACCTATCAATTGAAAATAAATGCTGATTTGGAGAGTGAGATGATGGTTATAACTTGGTTATGAAGGGCAATATCAGAACTGAAGCAGGAAAATTGCACATGATCCTGAAAGGTTCAATTCTCAGAGGCACAAACTGGAAAATAGCAAGCTAATAGTGTGAAGGGAAATGAGGTTAAAATGAAAATTGAATCTCTCACCATCATGTATAAATCCACAGTATATTGCTTTTGCACCTGTTCAATACAGCTGTTTAATATCCTGCTCTCAGACAGGTAGGGCAGTTATAATAGACTCTCCCGTGTACATTATATTGGAACACAGGATAGATTAAAGAGCTACTAGAGGTAACTGAAGGATCTCTACACCCTTATAACCACATTGGAGTAAGAGAAGAACACATAAGAAATAGGAGGAGGAGTAGACCACATGGCCTGTCGAGCCTGCTCTGCCATTCAATGCAATCATGGCTGATCTTGGGCTTCAACTCCAGTTTCCCACCTGCTTTGTGATCATGCAGCTCCTGTGCTTTGGCTGTTGAGTGTGCTGTAGAGATGCAGCCTTTAGCACACATTGAAATTGGCGAAACAGCTTTTGAGTTGTTGGATGAGAATTAACCTACAAAAGGAGATGAAGGTGGCATATTTACCTGTAGAATGATCTCTGCAACTCAATTGGGCAGTAGCTGTGAATGAACCATTTGGACTAATACACGATGAACTCCCTGCTGAAACATAAAACAAAGCAAGAGCTCATTCAGCCCATTATATTTGTGCTGGATCTTTACTAAAAACAATCCAAAAATAGTCCCATTGCTCTGTAATTTCCTCAAAGCTATACATCTTTCTCTGCTGCAAATATTTATCCAAATTTCCTTTAAAAGGTGCAATAGATTATACGTCATATATATAAACCCAATCCTTGTGTTTTCCCCAAAAAGGTATGATCTCCCAGTTATCCACCTACCTTTGCCCATGTTTTCCTGGATTCTTTTACATTCCTCCTCAGTTTGACAAGTTTCTTCCTTTTGTTATGGGTCAACTGAGAGTGCATTCCCCAGACCATAGAAAAGTTACGGTGCAGAAAGAGGCCATTCAGCCCATCATGTTTGCGCCAGCCAAAAAAGAGAAATACGAAACTGGCCACTCATTTTAATCTCACTTTTCAGTCCCTGGTCCATAGCCTTGCAGGTTACAATACTTCAGATGCAGATCCAGGTACCTTTTAAATGAGTTGAGCGTTTCAGGCTGAGCCACCAACTTAGGAAGCGAATTCCAGACACCCACTACCCTCTGGGTGAAAAGGTTTTCCCTCATGTCCCCTCTAATCTTTCTACTAATCACCTTAAATCTATGCCCCCTGGTAACTGACCTCTCAGCTAGGGGAAACAAGTCTTTCCTGTCTACCCTTTTGAGACCCCTGATAATTTTGTACACCTCAATTAGTTCACCCCTTAGCCTCCTCTATTCTAAGGAAAACAACCCTAGCCTATCCAATCTCTCCTCACAGTTGCAATGTTCAAGCCCTGGCAACATTCTTGTAAATCTCCTCTGCACTGTCTTCAGAACAATTATAACTTCCCTGTAATATGGTGACCAGTACTATACGCAAAATTTTAGCTGTGGCCTAACCACTGTTTTATGCAGTTCCATCATTACATACCTGCTTTTGTATTCAATACCTCACCCAATAAAGGAAAGCATTCCATTTGCTTTCTTGACCACCTTGTCCACCTGTCCTGCCACCTTCAAGTGAACATGCGCCACAAGGTCTCAAACCCTCTCAATAACTTCCCATTTATTGAGTATTCCCTTGCTTTGTTTGCCCTCCCCAAATGCATTACTTCATGCTTTTCCAGATTGAGTTCTATTTGCCACTTCTCTGCCCACTCAACCAAACCATTGATATCATTCTGGAGTTGACAGTTATCCTCTTCACTATCAACTACATTGCCAATTTGTGTGTCATCTGCAAATTTCCCAATCATGCCTCCCACATTTATGTCCAAATCATTGATATATACAACAAACAGCAAGGGCCCCAACATTGAGCCCTGCGGAACACCATTGGAAACTGTTTTCCATTTGCAAAAACGTCCATCAACCACTGCCCTTTGTTTGCTGTCACTGAGCCAATTTTGGATCCAACTTGCCACCTTTCCCTGTATCCCATGGGATCTCACTTTCCTGACCAATCTGCCATGTGGAACCTTGTCAAATGCCTTACTGAAATCCATATAGACAACATCCACTGCACTACCCCCTTCAATCCTCCTTGTTACTTCCTCAAAAAAATTCTATTAAGTTAGTAAGACACTGTCATGAAGCTATTAATGTATTTAATATTTTGGAAAATATATTTCTTTTAAAATAGAGGTTTAGTTTGCAGGTGTGTCTTAATTGAATTAAAGTCAGCTAGTCTGGGTGTTCTGACAGTACTAGTTTTGACATGGAAGAGAGATAGCGTGCATTTGCATTTTTTGAATAGAGCATTCAAGAAGTGGGGTGAAAATTTGACGCCTATTTAGCAGATACCAAGCCATATGTTTATGTTACTAATAAAATTGGTACTATGAAAGGGTTTCATTGTTAAAAGGTGAAGTTCAAAGAGGCTGGTGAGACAATGAGAATTTGAATTCAATCAGTGGTGGTAGGTATAACTTCAGCAGTTTTCGGGTGTGCAGAGCAGACGCAATGTGAGATCAAAAGGCAGCTGTAAGCCTCCAACTGGCTCCACAGTGAAAAGAACCTCATTTTGAATTCATAAGGTGAAAATGCTTTGCCTGGTATTTGGTTATGTCTATGGGTTGCTGTTGCCTTAATGGAGATTAGTTTGGGAATTTGTTAAAAGTTATGATAGTAGTAATTTGTAGTCATGTATATATATATTTTAGCCTATGTAAATTAATGAACTGCTTCAATTAGTTTAATGTAAGGCCTGGAGAACTGGTGGTCTGATTCCTGAATTTAACACTTAAAAAATAACACTTAAAATTACATAACACTTAAAATTATAGGTTATGACAGTTATTTAAAGTTTCCCCTTGGGAATTTTAAATAACTCCACTTTACCAACTGCATCGGTCATAACAGACATGATCTTACCCGAACAAAACCATGCTGACTATCCCTGATCAATTGTGCCTTTCCAAGTGACAGTTTATCCTGTCTCTCGGAATTGTTTCCAATAACTTGCCCACCATCGAAGTCAAACTGACCAGCCTATAATTTTCTGTCCTATCCCTCACACCCTTTTTAAATAATGGTACAACATTCGCAGACCTCCAATCCACTGGGACATTGCCTGTATCTAGTGAGGATTGGAAATGATATTCAGAGCATCTGCTATTTCCTCCCTGGCTTCATTCAACAGCCTGGGATACAATCTATCTGGCCCTGGTGATTTATCCACCTTCAAGGATGCCAGTCCCCCCAGTACTTCCTACCTTGCTATGCTTATTGTAGCTAATATTTCAGACTCCTCCTCTTTAACTAGAATGTCTGCATCACCTCTCTCCTTAGTGAAGACAGAGACAAAGTACTCATTGAGAACCCTGCCCACATCTTCAGCATCAATGCACAAGTTACCAAATATATCTCTGATGGGCCCTATCTTTTCCTTAGTTATCCTCTTGCTCTTAATGTACTGGTAAAACATCTTAGGATTTTCTTTGATTTTACCTGCCAATATTATTTTATACCCTCTCTTTGCTTTCCTAATTTCCATTTTTACTTCACCCCTGTATTTTCTATAATCCTCTAGGCTTTCTACAGTGTTAAGTCTTTTGTGACTGTCATAAGCGTTCTTTTTCTGCTTTATCTTGGTCTGCATGCTTCTGGATAACTAGATTTGGCCGTACCACCCTTTTTCTTTGTGTGGACATGTATATACTGTGCCTGTAGAATCTCGCCTTTGAATGCTTCCCACTGATTTGACACAGCTTTTCCTTCTAATAGCTGTATCCAGTCCACTCTCCCCAGCTCACCTCTCAGCTTTGTAAAATTAGAAATTTTACTCCTGTTCTATCTTTGTTCTTTTCCACAATGATGCTAAATCTAACTATATTATGGTAACTATCTCCAAAATGGTCCGACCGCTACTTCATCCACTTGCCCAGCTTCATTTCCTAAGACGAAATTTAGAATTGCACCCCCTCTCATTGGGCTTGTTACGTTCTGGCTAACAACTTCTCTAAAACGCAGTTCAAGAATTTTGTGCCTTCTGTGCCCTTCACACTGTTCGTATCCCAATTGATATTAAGGTAGCTGAAGTCCCCAATGATTACTGCCCTATTGTTTTTGCACTCAGAAATATGCCTACATATTTGCTCTTCTAACTCCCTTCCACTATCTGGGGGTCTATAGTACATTTATTTCTGAGCTCAACCCATATGGCCTCATTTGATGATTAATTTAGTATATCATCACTCCTCACAGCTGTAATTGATTCTTTAACCAATAATGCTACACCCCACCTTTTTTATCCCCCTCTCTATCCTGCCTGAAAACTCTTCATCCAGGGATGTTGAGCTGCCATTTTTGCCCCTCCTTAAGTCAAGTTTTCGTTTTGGTGATGACATCATGCTGCCACGTGTCTATCTGTGCCCTTAGCTCATCGACCCAAGCCCAAATCAGGTTTGTATACTGAAAAATAAAAATGAGCCCAACACTTACCCCTGGGGTATATCACTCCCAGCACGTAACTCAGAGATATATCACATCCAGCACCGAGTCCTGGGGTATATCACTTCCAGCACATACCTCAGGGAAATACCACTTCCAACACTTACCCCTGGGGTATATCACGTTCAACACTTGCCCCTGGGGTATATCACTCCCAGTACATACTCCTGGGATATATCACTTTTTTATAATCTTTCATGGGATGTGGACGCCACTGACAAGGCCAGCGTTTGTTGCCCACCCCTAATTGCCTCTTGAACTGAGTGGCTTGCTCAGCCATTTCAGAGGGCAGTTAAGAGTCAACCACATTGCTGTGGGCCTGGAGTCATATGTAGGCCAGACTGGGTAAGGACAGCAGATTTCCTTCCCTAAAGGACATTAGTGAACCAGGTGGGATTCTACAATCGATGATAGTTTCGTGATCATTATTACTGAGACCAGCTTTATATTCAGATTTATTAATTGAATTTAAATTCCATCAACTGCCATGCTGGGATTTGAACTCACATCCCCAGAGCATTAGCCTGGGTCTCTAGATTACCAGTCCAGTGACAGTACCACCACCGTATACCACTTCCAACACTAAACCCTGAGGTGTACCACTTCCAACAGCAAGCCCTAGGGTGTACCACTTCCAACACTGATCTCTGGGGTGTACTACTTCCAACAGCGAGTCCTGGGGTGTACCACATCCTACACCGAGCCCTGGGGTGTACCACTTCCAACAGCGAGCCCTGGGGTGTACCATTCCAACACTGATCTCTGGGGGGGGTACCACTTCCAACACTGATCTCTGGGGGGGTACCACTTCCACCACTGATCTCTGGGGTGTATCACTTCCAACAGCGAACCCTGGGGTGTACAACTTCCAACAGCGAGCCCTGGGGTGTACCACTTCCAACAGCGAGCCCTGGGGCGTACCACTTCCAACACTGATCTCTGGGGTATACCACTTCCAACAGCAAGCCCTGGGATGTACCACTTCCTACACCGAGCCCTGGGGTGTAGTACTTCCAACACTGTCCTCTGGGGTGTACCACTTCCAACACCGAGCCCTGGGATGTACCACTTCCAACACCGGGCCCTGGGGTGTACCACTTCCAACAGCGAGCCCTGGGGCGTACCATTTCCAACATTGAGCCCTGGGGTATACCACTTTCAACCTTTATCTAGTCCAAGCAACATCCATTTCTCTCTTTATTTCCTGTCTAATCATCTTTCAATTCAGCATGATGTCAGTTTTTGTCAGTTGTGGCGTCTGCCATCTTGAACTCAGGTTGCTCTACAGTCCCACACCACAGCATTGAACAATTTTAGTCAGAGTCTCTGCTATCTTCTCTCTGACTTCTTTCACCAGTCTGGAGTGCAGCAACTTTCAGGGCCAATGTCTTGTTTATCTTGAACTCTGCTAATCCTTTCAGAACCAATTCCTTTACTATATTGTAGGACAGAGTATAAATCTGGAAGTAACGGGGGTTTATAAGAAATGCACAACAATAATTGTGAGAGATTTTAATCTCCATATTGATTTGACGAATCAAATTGGGAAAAGTAGCCTTTCGGAATGTATTGAGTGTATTCAAGACAGTTCCTTAGAACAATACATTCTGGAACCAAGCAGGAAACGGGCTATTTTATACCTGGTAATGTGTAATGACATAGGGTTAATTAATGACCTCATGGTAAAGATTTCTCTAGCTAAGAGTGACAATAATATGGTATAATTTCACGTTCAGTTTGAGGGTAAGGAACTTGGGTCTGAAACTAGTTCTTAGACATAAATAAAGGCAATTATAAGGGTATGAAGACAGAGTTGGCTAAAGTGGAATGGGAAAATAGATTAAAAAGTAAGATAGTAGAGAAGCAGTTGGAGACATTTAACAAGATATTTCATAACCCTGAACAAAGATATACTCCATTGAGAAAGAAACACTTTACAAGAAAGATGAACCATCTCTGGCAAACTAAGTTAAGGATGGTATCAAATTGAAAGAAAAGTTGTACAATGCTGCAAAGATTAGTGATAGGCCAAAAGATTGGGAAAATTTCAGAAACCAGCAAGGGATGGCTTAAAATAATAATAAGGGAAAAATTGGAGTATGTGAGAAAACTAGCAAAAAACTGAAAGTAAATGGTGTTAGGGGGAATATAACAGCTTGATAGGGGACTGGCAAACTAACAGGAAACAGAGTCAGGATAAGTAGGTCATTTTCAGGTTGGCAAACTGTAACTAGTGGGGTGCCACAGGGATCAGTGCTTGGGTCCCAACTATTTACGATCTATACTAATGACTTGCATGAAGGGACAAACTATATTGTAGACAAATTTACTGAAGATACAAAGGCAGGTAAGGGAAGCAATTTTTGAGGATGATACAGAGAGTCTGCAAAGGGATATAGATAAGTTAAGTGAGTGGGAAAAAATCTGGCAGATTCGTGGGAAAATGTGAGATTGTCCACTTTGGCAGGAAAAACAGAAAAGCAGAATGCTGCCGTACAGAGGGATCTGGGTGTCCTTGAACATGAATCACAAAAATGTTAGCATGCAGATACAGCAAGTAATTAGGAAAGCAAAGGGAATGTTAGCCTTTATTGCAAGGGGATGGAGTATAAACATAGGGAAGGCTTCCTTCAGCTGTACAGGGCATTGATGAAACCACCTTGAGTACTGTGTACAGTTTTGGTCACCTTACGGAGGGATATACTGCATTAGAAACAGTTCAGAGGAAGGTTCACTAGGCTGATTCCTGGGATGAAGTGTTTGTCCTATGAGGAAAGGTTGAGCACATTGGGCCTACATGCATTGGAGTTTAGAAGAATAAGAGGTGATCTTATTGAAACATATAAAGATTCTGAAGGGCTCTACAGGGTAAATGATGAGAGGATGTTTCCTCTTGTGGGAGAAACTAGAACTAGGAGACAATTTGAAAATAAGGGGCTTTCCATTTAAAACTTAGATGGGGAGGAATTTCTTCTCTCTGGGTCGTTGAAATTTTCTTCCGCAAAAAGTGGTGGAGGCTGGGTCATTGAATATATTCAAAGCTTATTTAATCAGATTTTAGGTTGACAAGGGAGTCAAGAGTTATGGAGGACAGACAGGAAAGTGGAGTTAAGGCCACAGCCATATTAGCCTTAATCTACTGACTGGCGGAGTTGGCTTGAAGGGCCGAATGGCCTACATCTGCTTCTATTTCTTAAGATCTCATGATCTACTCTTACAGCTAAGTTGTTCCATACCCATACGTTGCTTGATTACAACTAGCGCTCTGTCTTCACCAATCATTTCAAAACACTGATGCAAAATAATTATTAAATATTCCTGACATACCATCAGTTTCTACAATTATGCTTTGTTATCCCAGAGTGGTCCTGCCCTCTCTTGTACGTCTCCAGGAGACTACCACTGAGTTGTTTCTTTTCCAAGCTGAAAAACCCAAATTTCTCCAATCCTTTCTTGTAACTCCAGTTGCTGTTTATCAGCTCCATGCTTCTCTTCATTCTCTTCAGCATTTGAATATCTCCCTCATGTCTCAACAGCCTGAACTGGATGCACTTTTCTAGGTGAGGTCCGACTGGAGTCCTTAAGAGTTAAATCATGAATTCCTCTGACCTCTAATCTACTGTTTTAGACATGTAGCTCAGCACTCTATTTGCTTTGTTGATAGTTGCTGTGTGTGTGTTGGGCATGTAAACCCCAAGACCTGGAAAAGACAAAATTAACTAAACAGGAAATAAAAATTGATGAAACACTTTACCTTGAGGGGTCAGCCTTTGGTTCATTATCATCTTAAAGTTGAGATCTGTTGCAAAATAAGAACCAACTTGTTAGGTATAGGAATAAATAAATTGAGAAGAGGGACACAGCATGCAGTGCATTACCAGAGAGCGAAGCCTTTCTAGAAAGTTGCTGAGTTTTTGCAATACCCAGGTTACAGTGTTGTCACTAGAATTTCAGTAAAGAACTTGCATTGAAATAGCACTATTTATGGTCCCAGGATGTCCCAAAATGCTTTGCAGCCAATCTGATTAGTAGTCAATGCGATAATGTAGGAAAACAGCAGTCAATTTTCACACAAGATCCCAAAAACAGCAATGCAAGAAAATGATTAGATAGTATTTTCTCAAGTGATAATGATTGAAGGATAAGTATTGGCCAGGACACTAAAAGTGCTCCCGATGTTCTTCAACATAGTGCCACAAGATCTTGAGATTTCAGACAAGGTGTTGGTTTAGCATTTCATCCAAAAGACAGCATCTCTGCTATTGCAGGACTCTACTGGAGTGTTTGCCTAGATAATATTCTCAAATCTCTGGAGCTTTAACCCACAGTCTTATAAATTGGAGGGGAGAAAGCTATGAACTGAGCTATGAAATTACAAGTGGGTGTGAAATTTCCATGCTGCAGGCACTTCATTTGAGAATTCCCAGAGGTACAATTAAAAAATCTGCCATTTTGAATTTAGGTTGTGCCTGGAGAGCTGGCCTTGAGCTGCATCATCATCATTGATGATGTCTACCCAGAGTCATGAGTTTCTGCCATGGGTCTTCATTCTCAACCCTCAGATCTTTGGACACATGGGACAGAATGCCCCATGAGGCAGTGGGGTCCAGAGTACAGGATCTGCTATATTTTCTTTCCTTCTCTGCCGCCGCTCTGTCTCATTCATTACGTTATTGTGACTTAAAGCATGATGTAGCTTGGTGGATAAGTTGTCGCCATTTTGAACGATTGGTAGCAAGCTCCTCCCAGTTATTGATGTCAATGCTACTGCACTTCAAGGAGAGCTACAGGGTGTTTTTGTAGCATTTTCTTTGTCCTCCTCTGGAACTCTGGCCATTTGAGAGTTGAGAAAACAGGGCCTGGCGGGGAGGCATTTTTTAGCCATCCAGACAGTGTCCAGTCCATCAATTTTTCAGGAGTTTTGCCTGAATGCTTGTGGAGCTGGCTTCAAGAAGGATACTAGCCTTTGCTCAGTGGTCCTCCCATTGAATCCAGAGAATGCGGCTGATGAATGAGGCATTGCTGATGGAATTTCTCTTGCGACCTTATGTGTCACTGATTCAGAGTCCAGATCTCTTTGTAGTACAGGAGTATGTTGACAACAACTGCTCTGCATACTAGGAGTTTTTGTTGCCTTGCAGTGGTCTTTGTTATCAAACACTCACTGCTGTAGTTTTTAGAAGGCTGATCTCTTGTTGGATCTCGTTAATAGCGGTATTTCAAGAGAGATGACTGCCAAGGTATGGGAAATGTTTAACATTTTCCAGACTCTCTCCTTTGACATACATGGGAGGTTAAATATTTGGCTGACCAGGTATGGGCTGATATATGAGTTTTGTGTTTGGCAACATTCAAGGACAGGCTGAGTTTCTTGTATGCAGAATTGAAGAGATCGAGAGGGCTTGCAAATCTGGTGCAGGGTGGGCAACACTGCAATCATCTGCAAACTGTAGATCATGCATGTGTATGGTGGTTAGTTTAGTTTTGGCATAGAGATGACTAAGATTAAAGAGTTTTCCATCTAGACAATACTTAATACTGACATCAGAGGGCAGTTGATCTTTGTTGAGATATACAGCCACTATCAGGTAGGTTGTAAATAGTATAGGGGCTATCACACAGTCTTATCTGATCCCGGTCCAAATTTTGAAGAGTAATTTTGAACTGCACAAGACTAGGATGAAGCACTGATAGTTACGGGGCTGTTGCTGGATGTGCTACCAGTGGGAATAATTAATGGGGATAATTGAGATCATTGAAATATGCCACACAATAGAGTTAATTGGACTAAGTATGATGGCACATTGGCACCAATAAGTTAAATTATTATTGTAACAATGGTGTAATTGCAAGGTAACCATCATGTCTTACCAAAGTTAAGGAAATATTGCAAGACTGAGACACCTAGTCCATACTCTAATACATCATCAAACTGAAACATTAATTCTGTTTCTCTCTCCACAGATGTTGCCAGACCTGCTGAGTACTTCCAGCATTTTCTGCTTTTATTTTGGATTTCCAGTATCTGCAGTCTTTTGCTTTTGTATTATGAAAATGTTTGTTCACTGGTTATTGGAACAGCACACCATGGGAAAGTGAACAAGCAAGTAGTTTACAAATCTATTAAGGCAAAACTGAAGTACTATTTTGAGAAAGACATTATCAAATGCAATTGCCGGAACAGCAAGAAGATTGATCTATGGTCTTTCTACGTGTCTACATGAATCAATACATATTTAGTTAGGCAGGGAAGCTGATCATTGGCAACAAAAACAGAAAATGCTGGAAAAACTCAGCAGGTCTAACAGCATCTGTGGAGAGAAAAAAAAAACATTTTTTCTCTTCACTGATGCTGTTAGACCTGCTGAGTTTTTCCAGCATTTTCTGTTTTTGTTTCAGATTTCCAGCATCCACAGTATTTTGCTTTTAAGCTGATCAGTGGGATTAGCTGCTGTGTGCCATGAAGAATCAGGAATAGAAAACAATTCTTTAAGAGACATGCTGTGTTCTCTTGCTGGCTTATTGGAGAAGCTTGAGTTGAGAACAGCAAGATTTCAGATTGATTCACAGCTAGGCAAACTGAGTAACCTAACCTCAGCTGAGTCAATAGGGGAAAGCTGCGATTAGCTCCAGAGGCCCTGGGCTAGGAAAGAGAAAGAGAAAATCAATCAGTATTCTCAATCCAAATCACTACCCGGACCCTTCTCCTGAAACTGTAGGTGGATAGGAGTGGGCTGAGAAAAGCATCAGCTCAACTGTGATGTTGCTACAATGGAACAGCCTAAATGGTGTGGAAAATGGCCACTTGGGTAAGTCACCTCAAGGTTGCTGGCACCTGTGACATTGTAACTCACGTGAATCAGAATCTCCAGGAGAGAATTGGAAAAAAAAGGACTTCCTCAGACACTGACACAATGAACGGAATTGACATGCTAGAGCTCCAGCACCCTGAAGCCTTCCTTACCTCAATCCTATGTCGGTTTAACTTTTTTTGAACATTAATTGAGCACAGTTTGTTTGGTTTTGGCTTTGTATTGAAGACAACGTGTACTTTGTTTGCAGCACAAAGGCATTTAACTGCAGGCTCTTCTGAATAACAGAAAATATTGAGGATGAACTCCTGCTGACAAAGAGAAAATAACTAACCAAGGAAAGCTCCCAGAAAGTTGGCCTACTGTCGCACAACTGGTGGTAACCTGTATGAAAAAATATGGCGCTTGTTAGGTCAACTTCTTAAAGGGGCAGTTTCCCAAGAGTTACTCACTTAGTCACTGTAGGTTCTAATTAATCCAACATGTCAATTTGTGCCCAAAAGAGGAAACGGTTTTAAGGAGTGGTCTACACTGAAAGCCACTTAGCACCACAGCAGGAGAGCCAAGCTCACAGTGGTCATATCTTTTTGCCAAAGCCCCTCAAACAAGCATCTGGATTAAAAACAGTTTATGCTGAATAAGCCTGATGCATTAGGCTTGGACATCCAGGACACCAAGGTGGCTGCATATCACAGGAGATCCCCACTCCTGCAAGAATTTAGCTAGTGATCCCATGCAATGTACCAGCACACAGCAATGGTAAGGTTCCCTCTATTTCCCCAGCTAGACCACACCATATTAAGCACTGACTTCCAAGTCCTTCCACTACGCTAAAGGTGGTTCTTCAATGATGATAAAACTCCTGAGGTTTAGTCTGACAACTGCTGGAAAGCACTTGTTGGAGGCTATGCATGGGAGTTTGTTCATACATTCAGGGTACAGTCTGTCAATTATTGGGTTACAAACATTGAAACAGTTTATACTAGAACCTCTGACTCTCCAGTGTGTGGAACAATGAGCAGAATTTATCTGGTGAGGGTCCTGTGTAATAGCTCAGTTTGTCTGGTAAAGCGTAGTATCCCAAAAATCCTATATCTTATTGGATCTGCTTGGGTACTGTGCAATTGCATGTGTTGTATAGATCTTGCCACCAGCTCAGGGCAGAATCGCCATTCAATGGAGTATCGTTTGTGTAACTACTGTATTCAGAATGGTGACAATGCCCTCACATATCTTATGCTGAAATGTGCTGCACACAATGCTGCTCAGGAGTTGGTATCTGATATCTGCCACATGAGGGTTCATTGCCCAACAAATGAATATCATCTTGGGAGTGGGCACTTTGATTTGAGTCAAAGATGACACACCCAGCATTGGCAAGACTGGAACCTATCCACTTCTCCATAGCGCACTTGGTAATTGAACAGCTGATATAGGCTGGAGCAATCCAATCCTCACAACAACTGACCATTCAAAATTGGGGAGACTAAATGTAGACTAGGCGACTGTTATGAAGCATACCTCTATTCAGTCTCCAAGTGTGACCCTGAGCTTCTGCTCATCATTTCAATATCTCCACTTTACTCCCATGCTGACTTCTCTGCCTTTGGGCTCCTGCTGTGTTTCAATGAGCTTGAGGAACACTTCATCTTTTGATTAGGCACTTTACAGCCTTCCGCATTTTATTTTCTCTCGGATGGCAACTGTTCATGTTTCTGCCTTTCACATATACTCTAGTCACAGCTTTTGTTTCATTGCTTCTCCCATTGACCTTGTGCTTTCAACTCTTTTGTCAATTAGTCTCTCTGCTTTCCGTCTAGTCGCAGAACTTCCATTTTGTTTTTTCCTCTACTCTCTCTCCTTTACTTGCTTAATATCTATTACATCTCTATTTTTCCTGGTTCTAATTAAAGGTTGTTAACCCGAAACATTAACTCTGTTTCTCTCTCCACAGATGCTGCTTAACCTGCTGAATATTTCCAGCAGTTTATGTTGTTATTTCAGATGAGAGGTGAGAGTGACTGACAAGGTAGCATTTGACCGAATGTGGAATCAAGGAGCCCTGTCAAAACTGGATTTAATGGCATGAGGGGGAAAACTCTCTGTTGATTGGATTTATACCTAGCACAAAGGAAGATGGTTGTGTTTGTTGGAAGTCAATCATCACAGCTCAGGACATCATTGGAGTTCCTCAGGATAGTGTCCTAGGCCCAACCATCTTCAGCTGCTTCATCAATGACCTTCCTTCCATCATAGGTCAGAAGTGGGGATGTTCAATGCTGATTGCACAATGTTCAGCACCATTCGCGACTCCTCAGATACTGAAGCAGTCCATGTCCAAATGCAGCAATACCTGTACAATATCCAGGCTTGGGCTGACAAGTGGCAAGTGATTTTCGTGCCATACAAATACCAGACAATGACCATCTCCAACAAGAGAGAATCTAACCATCTCCCCTCAATGCTTAATGACATTATCATTGCTGAATCCCCCACCATCAACATCCTGGAGGTTACCGTTGACCAAAAATGTAATTGGATTAGCCATATAAATACTGTGGCTACAGGAACAAGTCAGACTCTGGGAATTCTGCAGAGAGTAACTCACCTCCTGACTTCCCATAGCCTGTCCACCATCTACAAGGCTCAAATCAGGAATGTGATGGAGTAGTCTTCATTTGTCTGGATGAGTGCAACTCCAACAACAATCAAGATCGACATCATCCAGGACAAAGCAACACACTTGATCAATACCCCATCTACTCACAGTGGCAGCAGTGTGTACCATCTACAAGATGAATTGTAGCAAATCACCAAGGTTCCTTCGACACTACCTTCCAAACCAACAGCCTCTACCACCTGGAAGGACATGGGTAGAGATGCATGGGCACACCACCACCAGCAAGCTCACCTCCAAGCCATACACCATCCTCACTTGGAACTATATCACTGTTCCTTCACTGCCACTGGATCACAATCCTGAAACTCCCTCCTTTGGGTGTACCTACACCATATGGACGGCAGTGGTTCAAGGCAGCAGCTCACCACCACCTTATCAAGGTCTGTTAGGGATGGGCAACAAATGTTGGTCTTCCCAGAAACATCCTGTGAAGAAGTATAAAAAAATTCAGGATCCACAATACTTTTACTTTAGTATTGATTATCCAGCCTTGCTTATTAATGAGAGGGGTAGACCTGTCACGGGGGATTGAGTTTTTCATATTTGCACCCAAGTAACCCTATAAGTACAAAAATAGAAAATGCTGGAAAAACTCAGCAGGTCTAGCAGCACCTGTGGTGAGAGAAACAGAGTTAACATTTCAAATCCGTACGTCCCTTCTTCAGAGCATACAACTACATGAGCCTAACCCTGCAAGTAGATGCCTAACAGGTAGGCTGCCCCTAGTTGGACAATCAATGGGATGTGTACCAATGCTCTGTGCTGATACTCTGTATAGTTTCAGCTGTTTTAACTCCAGCAGTATTCCCTACATAAGCATTGAGTCTATGTGAAAGCTGTCTGATGTAAAAGCAGATTGTGAAGATGAATGAGATGAGGAGAATTTTTCTTCCAAGTTTCATTTCCTTTTTGTTCTTCCATGTGCTTGGAAAAGCTCTATGCAGCACCTTTCATCACCTCAGGATTAAGCACTTTACAACCATTCAAGTATTTCTGAACAGTAGCCACAGTGGTAACATAAGGAAACACAGAAGCCAATATGCACACAGCAAGATCCCATAAACAGTGACAAGCTCATAGCCAGATAATCCGTTTTCACGATGTAGATTGAGAGATAGATGTTGGCCAGCACACTGGGGAGGTCTCCCCATGCTCTTCTTCAAATAGTACCGTGAAATCTTTTACACTCACCCAAGAATGCAGATGGGATGCCAGCACTCCTTCAGTGCTGCATTGGGAGCATCAGCACAGATTATGTGCTCATTTCTCTGGAGTGGAATTTGAACCCATGACTTGATTCAGAAGTGAAAATGACATCCACTGAGTCACAGTTGACGTCCTGCACAGCATATCCCCACTCAAGAATAACTGACCTGCTCTGGACAGTTTACTCAAAAACTGCTCACGACTGCTCACACTCTGTGGTCTAGGGGAAGGCAAGATAGCACCTCCAATTAGCTGCTTTAATGGTGAAATCAAGGGCACAAACTGAACTATATTTATGTTAGGGGTTAAATGAATGCCATGGCTACTAGAACAGGGCAGAGGTTGGATATTTTGCAGTGAGTGGCTCAAGTTCCTCAGCCCCCGAACCCAGATATGACTATCCAAAATTCCCTAGATTCTAGAATGGTCCCAGTGGATTGTAAGTTAGCAAATGGAACAGTGCTATTCAAGAAAGAAGGGGGAAAGAAAACTGAGAACTACAGGCCAAGTAGCTCTGTAAGAGAAGTCCAGCTACGGAACAGATGGCAAGGGAGTGTCTGGTGGGTCGTGGCATGTGACTGTCAGCAATACCTATACTTGATGCAGGAAGTCGTATTGGTAGGGATATACCATAGACCTGAGCAGTCAGACCCAGACTAAACGGAACTGCCTCCCAGAGTATGAATATGTTTAAAAGCCTATCGGAGTGAAAACCACAATAAAAAAATTAAGCTGGGTTAGATCTGTTTGATAGAGGTTAAGGTAGAAGCTCATATTGTTTAAAAATCATTATCTTATTTGCTCCATGTGCCTTTTTAGTAATTACTGCTCGTGTTTGGTTTGTTTAAATTTGTATAGTAAAGATTTTTTTGGTGTTTCAATTTAATCTTGGAGCCATGCTGCTTATTTCCTTGGTTACTCTACGCATTACAATCATTAAATAATTATAGTCTATCAAGCCTCATCCTAACAAGTATTCAGCTTGGACAGTATTCTCATAGCTGGGACCATAACACCATACAGTCAGCAGTGTTTCACTACCAACTTCTCAAAGGCAACAAATGCAACCTCATCAGTGATGCCTCGCCCACCCAATGTTAGATTGGCCAGTGTTTACTGTCTTGGTTCACATGTAAAGAATAGTTACTTGGGTGATATAATAAATAGACAGTACTGGGAGGTGAAAAATCTATCAAGAAAAGTGGGTTTCTAACTACTTTTCACTTAATAAGCTGATAACCTGAACTACTCCCAAGCGATGACACATGTGATTCAGTTGGTGGCACTTTTACTTGAATCACAAGATTGCTTGTTTAAATCGCACTCTAAAGCCTCCAGCACATTATCCAGGCCGACACTTCAGTGTATTACGGGGAGGGGCGTGGGGGTGC
This sequence comes from Carcharodon carcharias, assembly GCF_017639515.1. Classification (NCBI taxonomy): domain Eukaryota; kingdom Metazoa; phylum Chordata; class Chondrichthyes; order Lamniformes; family Lamnidae; genus Carcharodon; species Carcharodon carcharias. The sequence goes on from NC_054479.1 coordinate 70,895,581, forward strand.
AGCACTTTCAGTGAATGAGACATTAAACTACGGAAATCAAGGCCTCATTTACTCTCTGACACTATTCTGAAGGGCTAAGGAGTTACCTCCAATATCCTGGCCAATATTTACCCTCAACCAACATCACTGATCATCATTTTGCTATTTGTGGGATCTTGCTGTGTGCAAGGTGGCCGCTGACTTTTCTACTACACTTCAAAATAGAAAAGTACTTCATTGGCTGTAAAGTGCTCTGGAATCTCTTTGATGGTGCTTAAAGATGCTGATATAAATGGGAGCCCTTTCTTTAGGAAGCTTCGACCTCAGTTCCTCTCTCTCCTTCCCCACCCCCACGCCCCCATCAACACACACACAGACCTTGATTCGCTCGTTTAAGCAGTTCAATTTCCTCGTGCAGTTTTTCCAGAGTTGCCGAGTGCTGTTCCTGGAGGAACTGGAGATTCCTTTCCAAGGTGATTACCCTCAGGTTGGGATCTACTTCCCGCTGCTCGTATAGAGGGTTGAGCTGCTGGGGAACTTCGGTTTTAGCCGTCTTTGCGCTAGGAGACAGAGGGAGGTGCTTGACATTACTATCCTGGAAGAAAGAGCGAGGGTAGCGGCTTCTCTCGAGGGTCCCGACGCGGGACCACTGAGGCAGGTTTCGCAGAGGAGGTAGGCTGGCGCTGGACATGTCCCCAGGGGAAAGTGCTTCCACAGAGTCACGCTATACGGCAGTGAGGTAGACTTTGCCAAGTCTCAAATAAAAAAAACTCTCAGGTCATTAAACAATACAGAACACACACACACAAATCTATACTTGAGGCAAACAGAAAAATAAACTCGGCCTCAGCTTGGATTTTATCCAAACTGTTCGGCTGAAAGGCTGCTGTTTTTTTGTGGTCAATCTATTGAAGATGCCTGTTTGCGATAAACTCGACGTCTTATCCTCCCCTACAAGTGAAATGTCCACTGGGTTCCTCAGAGAAGGTGCAGCTTTGCAAAGTTTCCTGAATCCCTAAGGTCGATCGCCCAAACCTCCCTTCAATGCAATGTCCTCCTTCTGTCACTGGGGCTATACTAATTCCACAACTGCATCCGCTTTTCCTGCTGTTCACAGAAACCCTCTGAACTGCTCTCGATATTTCTGCTCCGGGTACAATCGCTTTGCTGCATTTCTGCTTCGATTTGTCGAGTCACACTTCGGATATATCCAATCGGATCACTGCGGGAGAGGTAAAGGTTAATGAATGAATGAATGGCCGACTTCCCGCTGATGTTCTTTCTAAATCCCATCCGAGATCGCAGACATACAATTTGCGAAATAATTTGCCGAGGTTGAAATGTTATTTAATAACCAGGGGAGCAAAGGGCGGACAAAGGAAACAACACCTTGCACCTTGTTGCATGTAACAAAAGGCGATTCATGGACAAAACCTGGCCACACACAACGGGGAGGAGATATTAGAAGGGGCTGGCTGAAAGTTTTAAGGTCCTTAAAAGGAGGAGATGGTGGACCTTTAGGGAAGTTATTCCAGATGTTAGGGTTGAAGAAAAGGCGGATTGCTTGAATTGGATTTGGGATCCACGTCAGAAAGATCTTCACACAGGGTCTGGTATTGGAGGGGAACCACTGAGCCTGTTAGAGACTGTGGGGGGGAGGGGGGGTTAAATATCTTTGAATGCATAAACAGAGATAAATCAAATGGCCTTCGTCCATTGGAGTTTATGGAATATAAAGAATGGGAGATCAGTAAGTAGAGAATATATATCACACAAGGGAGAGAGTGGAAAGAAACAGACTGTTTCCAGAATTTGAATGTGTCCAAAATGCATGCACCGAATGGATATTTATACATTATGTATAAAAGTGGTTCAGTATTGAGAATTGCAAGTTAAGGGATTGACAGAAAAGCTTTCAGAGCTGAAAGCAGTGGTTGATAAGATGTGGGGTTTCCAGCTCTCCTGAGCATTAAACTAAACACCTTAGAATACGAATGGTGTGGTTCAAATGAAGGAAGTGGTTGAGATGGGGAAATGGGATGAAGACAGGCTGGACTGAATTCCCTGGAGTACTTTGTGAATCATTCAGGACTTGATACTGAACCAACAGCCTGATGGCTCGGAGCTAGAAGAGGGGGCTGTGATTAAGGGATGGATTAGAGAGGTAACGTTGGCCATCACTGGGCTACCCATGCTATGCCCATGAAGCATAGAAAGAACTCATTCGTTCAACCAGATTCCAGCCAGGGATTTTCTCCTTAAATCATCCAATTAAATCCCATCCTCCTCACTCTCCACCAGAGGAAGTCTAAAACCTCCAACCCGGGGTCTGCTTTTCTGGGGGAAGGGGCTTTGGGAGGGGACCCGGAATTGAGGAGGGGGCTGGGGAGGGGGTGGTGGGTTTCTGGGGGGATGAGGGTTGTGAGGGTAGGGGAGGGAGGTCCTGGGTTGTGAGGTGGGGGGGAGGGGGAGTGAGGTCCCAGGTTGTGAGGTTAGGGGGGCGGGGGGGGAGGGCGGTCCCGGGTTGTGAATTTGGGATGGGGGGGTCCCAGGTTGAGAGTTTGGGGATGGGGGGGTCCCGGGTTGTGAGTTTGGGGATGGGGGGGACCCGGGTTGTGAGTTTGGGGATGGGGGGGTCCCGGGTTGTGAGTTTGGGGATGGGGGGGGGCCTGGGTTGTGAGTTTGGGGATGGGGGGGTCCCGGGTTGTGAGTTTGGGGATGGGGGGGTCCCGGGTTGTGAGTTTGGGGATGGGGGGGGGGGCCCGGGTTGTGAGTTTGGGGATGGGGGGGCTCCCGGGTTGAGAGGTTGATGGGAGGATCACGGGTTGTGCGGGAGGGGTCACGGGTTGTGAGGTTGTGGATGGGGGGGGCCCCGAGTAGTGAGGTTGGGGGCGGCAGGGTCCCGGGTGGTGAGTTTTGAGGGGGGGGTGTTCCCGGGTTGTGAGATTTTGGGGGGGTCCTGGGTGGTGAGGATTGGGGTGGGGGGGGGGGGGAGGTGGAGTCCCGGGTTTTGAGGTGGGGGGGGGGTCCCGGGTTGTGAGTTTGGGAATGGGGTGGGGTCCTGGGTTGTGAGTTTGGGGATGGGGGGGGTCCCGGATTGTGAGTTTGGGAATGGGGTGGGGTCCTGGGTTGTGAGTTTGGGGATGGGGGGGGTCCCGGATTGTGAGTTTGGGGATGGGGGGGGGTCCCGGGATGTGAGTTTGGGGATGGGGGGGGTCCCGGGTTGTGAGTTTGGGGATGGGGGGGTCCCGGGATGTGAGTTTGGGGATGGGGGGGTCCCGGGTTGTGAGTTTGGGGATGGGGGTGGGGTCCCTGTGAGTTTGGGGATGGGGGGGTCCCGGGTTGTGAGTTTGGGGATGGGTGGGGTCCCGGGTTGTGAGTTTGGGGATGGGGAGGGTCCCGAGTTGTGAGTTTGGCGATGAGGGTGTCCCGGGTTGTGAGTTTGGGGATGGGGGGGTCCCGGATTGTGAGTTTGGGGATGGGGGGTCCCGGATTGTGAAGTTGATGGGAAGGGTCACGGGTTGTGAGGGGGTCCCCAGGTTGTGAGGTTGCGGATTGGGGGGCCCCGGGATGTTAGGTTGGGGGGGTGGTGTGGGGCGGCGGGGTCCTGAGTTATGAGGTGTGGGGGTCCCGGGTGGTGAGTTTTGCGGGGTGGTTCCCGGGTTGTGAGGTTTTGGGGGGAGGTCCTGGGTGGTGAGGTTGGATTGGGGGGGGTTCCTGGATTGTGAGGTTGTGGATGGAGGGGGTCCCGGGTTGTGAGTTTGGGGATGGGGGGGGTTCCCGGGTTGTGAGTTTGGGGATGGGGATGGGGGGTTCCCGGGTTGTGAGTTTGGGGATGGGGATGGGGGGTTCCCGGGTTGTGAGTTTGGGGATGGGGGTGTCCCGGGTTGTGAGCTGGGAAATGGGGGGTCCCGGGTTGTGAGTTTGGGGATGGGGGGGTGGGGCCCGGGCTGTGAGTTTGGGGATGGGTGCTGGTCCCTGGGTTGTGAGGTTTTGGGGATGAGGGGGGTCTCCCGGGTTGTGAGTTTGGGGATGAGGGGGCTCTCCCGGGTTGTGAGTTTGGGGATGGGGGTGTCCCGGGTTGTGAGCTGGGAAATGGGGGGTCCCGGGTTGTGAGTTTGGGGATGGGGGGGTGGGGCCCGGGCTGTGAGTTTGGGGATGGGTGCTGGTCCCTGGGTTGTGAGGTTTTGGGGATGAGGGGGGTCTCCCGGGTTGTGAGTTTGGGGATGAGGGGGCTCTCCCGGGTTGTGAGTTTGGGGATGAGGGGGCTCTCCCGGGTTGTGAGTTTGGGGATGAGGGGGCTCTCCCGGGTTGTGAGTTTGGGGATGAGGGGGCTCTCCCGGGTTGTGAGTTTGGGGATGGGGGGTCCCGGATTGTGAAGTTGATGGGAAGGGTCACGGGTTGTGAGGGGGTCCCCAGGTTGTGAGGTTGCGGATTGGGGGGCCCCGGGATGTTAGGTTGGGGGGGTGGTGTGGGGCGGCGGGGTCCTGGGTTATGAGGTGTGGGGGTTCCGGGTGGTGAGTTTTGAGGGGGGTGGTTCCCGGGTTGTGAGGTTTTGGGGGGAGGTCCTGGGTGGTGAGGTTTGAGCGGGGGCGTTCCCTGGTCGTGAGGTGCGTCCCGGGTTGTGAGGTGGGTCCCGGGTTGTGAGTTTGGGGATGGGGGGGGTCCAGGGTTGTGAGTTTGGGGATGGGGGGGGTCCCGGGTTGTGAGTCTGGGGATGGGTCGGGTCCCGGGTTGTGAGATTGGTGGGGGGGGGGGGGGTTCCCGGGTTGTGAGTTTGAGTGGGGGGGGTCCCAGGTTGAGGTTGAGCCGTGGAGGGGGTCCCGGGTTGGGAGGGGGGTCCCATGTTGTGAGTTTGAGTGAGGGGGGGTCCCTGGTTGTGGGGGGCATCCCGGGTTGTGAGTTTGAGCGGGGGCGGGGGGGGGTGTCGCGGGTTGTGAGACTTGGGGGGGCTCCCGGGTTGGGGGTGGCCCGAGTTGAGGGGGGCGGTCCCGGGTTGTGAGGTTGAGGGGGGGGTTCCCGGGTTGTGAGACTTGGGGGGGGCTCCCTGGTTGGGGAGGTCTCGGGTTGTGAGGGGGGGTCCCGGGTTCTGCTACTCACCGAGCGGGCGGTTGAAGGCGGTGGTTGGGCAGTCGTCGCGTTTCCAGGGCGACGGCTGTTCCCTAGTAACTAACGGCGTTACCATAGGCAACAGGAAACTCCCACTTCCGGAGCAACAAACCGGTGGCGGCTCGCGGGGGGGTACGGTGCTGAGCGACGGGGGCAGCGAAGGGATTGTGGCTCCGGAAGTCGCGCAGCCTCTGATCCGTTCCCAGCGCGGGTGAATTGGGACAATCCAACATGGCCGAGGTGACATGAGCTCTGCTGCCTCCTGCGGCTAATGGGGTGGGGAGAGAGTCACTGGGATGGGGGCGATCACATAGAGGGTTCATAGGCAGGGTGGATACAGCAGCAGTGCCAACACCTGAGGCAGTGTTCCATTCACCAGCATGCTATCACTTGTTGGCATTCACCCATGTCATGTGGCAAGCAATGTTACAGGCTCTCAACAGCACTGATAAATCAGAGGAGGGGGTAGTGGACCTGAGTGGAGGCAGCAGCAGGGAATAAAGGCGAGAAGGGGGAAGAGACCTGATCAGTGACCAGAAAAAGTTCTGTTGAAGGGTCATGAGGACTGGAAACGTCAACTCTTTTCTTCTCCGCCGATGCTGCCAGACCTGCTGAGTTTTTCCAGGTAATTCTGTTTTTGTTTTGAAAAAGGAGTGATGTTACAGAACAGAAGGTACTTGATTGGTGAGTTTTAATGTTTGTTTTTCTCTCTAAGGTAGGGCAGTGGTTTTAACAAGGTCTGGGAATCCATACAGTGCTGTATTAAATGTAGAGTTTAGCTTATTTAATAATATTTCAAACAGGGTAAGTAGTATTACATGAATTGATAAGAGTTTTAGCATGAGCAGATCTAGAGGCATTAATTAATAGTTTATACAAGATAATAACTAGATTCTAAAAGAGGGAATAAAGATTTTTTAGAATCTTGGATGGGCAGCTGAGATCGGTTGCTTGTAAATCCTGTGCCATGTGGGAACTTAAGGACACTTCTTGTGTCTTGGGGGACCACGTGTGTAGGAAGTGTCTCTTTTTCAGCCTCCAGGAATTGAATCTTGCTCTATTCCTAAGGCTCAAAATAGTACATTGTGAGCAGGAGAGGATAAAAGGGTGGATCGAGAGGCCTATCTGCACTGAGATCAGCAGTGGAGTGATGTCATGAACTACAGTGAGTGCAGGGAAAGCAGCTGATTGGTGAGTATTCCTAGTCTTTAAAGTAAAAGTAAGGTTTTTAGTTTGTGTTTAGGTCTCTAGTCTTTAATTCTCTCTTTTTCTTTAAAATAGCTTGTTAAGTATAAGATTGATACTGCTGTAAAAAAAATAATTACGATAAAATGTAAAGAGCAGAGATACTAGAGTAATTAATAAATAAAATATGATAGCGATGGCAGGATAGGTGATGTGTTGCTGCTGCAGCATGTGGGAACTGCTGGATACCACGGTGATCCAGAGCAAACACACCTGTAGTAAGTGTTCGCAGCTCGAGGAACTTTGGATCGGAGTTAAGGAGCTGGAGTCCGAGCTGCAGACGTTGCACCACATCAGGGAGGGGGAAAGTTACCTGGACACTTTGCTACAGGAGGCGGTCACACCCCTCAGATTAGGTCATTCAAATTTGGTCTGTGATCAGGGACAGGAGTGTGTGACTGCAGGTGAGGCAGGTATGGGGACCCAGGGGGTAGTGTTCCAAGGAGCCTTGGCCCCTTCAATTGTCAACAGTTGCAAGGCTCTGCAAGCTGTGTGGGCGAGACTGGGGACTGCAGGTAGGATGAGTGAACTGACCACAGCACCGTGATACAGGAAGCCATTCAAGTGAGGAAATAGGAATGTACTAGTGGTAGCGGACAGTATAATTAGGGCGATAGATACTGTTCTCTGGAGCTGTGAGCGTGAGTCCCGAAGGCTGTGCTGCCTGCCCAGTGCCAGGATTAAGGACATCTCCTCAGGGCTGGAGAGGAACTTGGGAGTGGGAGGGTTGTCATCCATGTTGGTACCAGTGACATTGATAGGACTAGAAAGGAGGTTCAGCTGAAAGAATTTGAACAGTTAAGAGCTAAATTAAAAAGCAGAACCTCCAAAGTAATAATCTCGGGATTACTACCTGTGCCACGAGCAAACTGGCATAGGGTAAATAAAGTAAGGAGTTAAATGCATGGCTCAAAGATTGGTGTGGGAGGAAAGGATTTCAGTTCATGGGGCACTAGCACCAGTACTGGGTAGAAGGGAGCTGTTCCGGAGGGGCAGGCTTCACTTGAACCGTGCTGGGACCAGTGTCCTGGTGAATCAAATAATTAGGGCTGCAGAGAGGGTTTTTAACTGAATAGAGGGGGGAGGGGAGGGTTCTGGAGAGGATATATATAGGCTTCCAAAGCAAAAGGATATGGCAGCATTTCAGAGCAGCTATTTAGGTAATGATACCCAGAATGTGACAGGAAGGGACAGAGTGTGCAAGCATAAAAAAAAACCAGCAAATAGGGTTGAAGGGGTGAAAAAATGGTAAAAAGACAAAATTAATGGCTCTTTACTTAAATGCATGTAGTATTTGGAACAAAATAAATGAATTAAAGACACAAATAGAGGTTAATGGGTATGATCTTATTGCCATTACAGAGAAATGGTTACAAGGAGATCAAAGTTGGGAACTAAATATTCAGGAGTATGTGACTTTTCGAAAGGACAGACAGGAAGGAAAGGGTGGTGGGGTAGCTTTGTTAGCATGAGATGGAATAAGCGTGATAGCAAGAAATGATCTTGGATCGGAAGATGTAGAATCCAAATGGGTGGAGGTAAGAAATAACAAGGGGAAGAAGACACTGGTGGGAGTAGTAATATTAGCTATACTGTAGGACAGAGAATAAATTAGGAGATAATGAGGGCATGTAAAAAAGGCAGTACATTAATCATGGGTGACTTTAATCTTCATGTAGATTGGGAAAATCAAATTGGCAGAGGTAGCCATGAGCAAGAATTCATAGACTGTATTCGGGACAGTTTCCTAGAACAATATGTTGTGGATCCAACCAGGGATCAGGCTATTTTGAACCTGGTAATGTATAATGAGGCAGGTTTAATAAATGATCTCAGAGTAAAAAATCCGCCTGGAAATAGTGATCAAGACATGGTAGAATTAAGCTTTCAGTTTGAGAGTGAGAAACTTGGGTTGGAAACAACTGTGCTAAACTTAAATAAGGATAATTACAAAGGAATAAGGGCAGAGTTGGCTGGAGTGGACTGGGAAAGGAGTTTAGCAGAAAAGATAGTTGATGAACAATGGCAGGTGTTTAAGAAAATAGTTCATGACTCACAACAAAGATCCCAGTGAGGAAGAAGGATGCTAGGAAGGGGATAAACCAACCATGGTTAACCAAGGAAATTAAGGATAATATCAAATGAAAGGAAAAAAAAACACACAATATGGCAAAGATTAGTGGTAAGCCAGAGGATTGGGAAAGTTTTAAAAACCAATAAAAGATGACCAAAAATAAAGAGGGAGAAAATAAACTTTGAGGGTAAACTAGCAAGTAAGATAAAAACGGATAGTCAGAGCTTCTTTTAAATATTTAAAAAGGAAGAGAGAGGCCAAAGTGAACATAGACCCCTCAGAGAATGAGGCTGGGGAATTAATAATGAGGAACCAGGAAATGGCAGAGGAGATCAATAAATACTTTGCATCAGTCTTCACTGTAGAAGACACTAACAGCATTCCAAAAATACTAAATAATCAAGGGGCAAAAGTGGAAGGGGAGGGCGGTGTAGTTGGTGGGGGGGGTGGGGGGGGTTGCTGGTGGGAGGAAATAAATACAATAACTATCACTAGAGAAAAAGTACTATGGAAACTAATGGGGCTGAAGGCCAATACATCCCCTGGAACTGATGGGTTGCATCCTAGGATATTAAAGGAAGTAACTACACAAATAATGGATGCACTGGTAGTAATCTTCCAAGAATCCTTAGTTTCTCAGGAAAAAGCCCCAGAGGACTGGAAAACTGCCAATGTAACACCCTTATTCAAAAAGGGAGGGAGGCAAAAAGCACTTTAACACCTGTCATTGGGAAAATGTTAGTCTATTTTTAAGGTAGTAATAGCAGAGCATTTAGAAATACATAATGTAATCAAACAGAGTCAGTATGGCTTCATGAAGGGGAAATCATGCCTAACAAATTTATTAGAATTCTTTGAGGAGGTAACAACCAGGGTAGATAAAGGGGAACCAGTAGATGTAATATATTTGGATTTCCAAAAGGCGGTCGATAAGGTACCGCACATAAGGCTATTTAATAAGAAAAGAGCCCATGGTATTGAGAGTAGTATATTAGAATGGGTAGAGGGATTGGCTATCTTATAGCAGACAGGGTTGGGATAAGGGGGACATTTTCAGGATGGCAACCTGTAACTAGTGGAGTGCCACAGGGATCAGTGCTGGAGCCACAATTATTTACAATATACAGTAATGACTTGAATGAGGAAAGCGAATGTACTATCACCAAGTTTGTGAATGACTCAAAACTGGGTGGGAAGGCAAGTGGTGAAGATGACACAAGTAGTCTACAGAGGGATATAGACAGGTTAAGTAAGTAGTCAAAAATTTGGCAGATGGAATATAATGTGGGAAAATGTGAGGTTATGCATTTTGGCAGGAAGAATAGAGGAGCTGAATATTATTTAAATGGAAGAAGGCTGCAGCACAGAGGGATTCAGGGGTCCTCATGCATGAATCACAAGAAGCTAGCATACAAGTTCAACAGGTAATAGGGAAGGCAAATGGAATGCTGGCCTTTATTTCAAAGGGAATGGAGTATAAAAATAGTGAAGTCTTGCTAAAACTATACAAGACACTAGTTAAACCACACCTACAATATTGTGAACAGTTTTGGCCCCTTATCCAAGGAAAGATATACTGGCATTGGAAACAGTGCAGAGAAAGTTCACTAGGTTGATCCCGGGTATGGAGGGATCTTCGTATGAGGAGAATCTGAGTACGTTGGGTGTGTACTCATTGGAGTTTAAAAGAATGAGAGGCAACCTTATTGAAACATAAGATTCTTAGGGGGCTTGACAGGGTAGAGGCTGAGAGGTTGGTTCCCCTTGTGGGGAAGTGTAGGATCAGAGGGCATAATCTCAGAATATGGGATTGTTCATTTAAAACAGAGATGAGGAGGAATTTCTTCTCTCGGAGGATAGTGAAGCTGTGGAATTCTTTACCGCAGAGGGCTGTAGAGACTGGGTCATTAAGTATATTCAAGGCTGAGAAAGACATATTTTTAATCAGTAAGGGAATCAAGAGTTATGGGGAAAAGGCAGGAAATTGGAATGGAGGATTGTCAGATCAGCCATGGTCTCACCGAATGGCAGAGCAGCCTCAATGGGCTGAATGGCCTTCTTCTGCTCCTACATGTTACGGTCTTATGGTGGGGCCCTATTAGGGACAAGGGTGATACATGCTTAGAGGTGCAAGGCAAGGTTAGAACTCCAAATGAGTACTTTGTATCGATGTTTGCTCAGGGAGAAATCTGGTAAAATATCAGAAGAAGTGGAGATGGGAGAGGTAATGAACGGGGGATAACTGATAGATGGGATGTACTGGAAAGCCTGGCTAAGGCTGGCTGAAGTGGATAAGTCACCTTGTCCAGATGGCTTGCATCCCAAGTTGCTAAAGGAAGTGGGAGTGGAGCTAGTGGGAGGGCTCGTCATAATCTTCTAATTTTTCCCGGATATGGGGAGGTGCCAGAGGACCAGAGAGTGGCAAATGTGACACCCTTCCTCCAGAACGAATGTTAGGATATCCCTAGTAACTACAGACTGGCCAGTTTAAGATCAGTGGGGGTAAGGTTTTAGAAACAATAGTCAGAAAAAAAATCAACAGGCTCTTGGAGGGGCTGGAGCTAATTAAGGACCGTCAGCACAGATTTATAAAAAGCAAATCATGCTTGACTAACCTAATGTTGAATATTAAGGAAGCATTTGACACACAAAAAGCTTATTAACAAAATTAATACTCATGCAATAGGAGGATGGTAAAAATGACCAATGATGCCAAACTTGGAGTGACAAACAGTGAGGATGTTTCCAATCGACTGCAACAGAACATAGATAGGCTAGGAGAATGGACAGACAAGTGGCAGATGGAATTTAATACAGAGAAGTGTGAGGTGATGTAGTTTGGCAAAGGTGATGGGGAGAGGAAATATAGACTGAATGGCACAGTTCCAAAGAGTGTACAGGGTCAGATGGAACTGGGAGTTCATGTGCATAGATCTTACATATGAACATACAAATTACAGAATTGTTATGGTGGAGAAGGAGGCCATTCAGCCCATTGTGTCTGCACCGGCTCTCTGAGCATTTTAACTTAGTGCCAATTTCCTGCCTTTTCCCTGCACATTGTTTCTGTTCAAATAATCATCCAACGCCCTCTTGAATGCCTCAATTGAACCTGCCTCCACCACACTTCCAGGCAGTGCATTCCAAACCCTAACTACTTCCTATGTGAAAAAAGTTTTTTCTCACCTTGCATTTGCTTCTTTTGCAAAACACTTTAACACTGTGCCCTATGGTTCTCGATCCGTTTACGAGCAGGAACAGTTTCTCCCTATCTACTTTGTTCAGACCCCTCATGATTTTGAAAACTTCGATCAAGTCTCCTCTTAGCCTTCTCCTCTCCAAGGAAAACAGTGAAGACTTGGCACACACTCACTGGCTCCATTACTATTCCACACTCGGCCGTTTCTCAGCTGCTTTACATTTGACACGACCGCCTCTGTTTTTGTTATTGCTCGGGGGTGTGGGGTTTGGGGACTATTAGGAGCAGGAGTAGGCAACTTGGCCCCTCAAGCCTGCTCCGCCATTCAATAAGATCATGGCTGATCTGATTGTAACCTCAAATTCACATTCCCATCTACCCCCAATAACCTTTCACCCCCTTTCTTACCAAGAATCTCTGCCTTAAAAATATTCAAAGACTTTGCTTCCACCGCTTTTTGAGGAAGAGAGTTCCAAAGACTCACGACCCTCAGAGAAAAAAATTCTCATCTCTGTCTTAAATGGGCGACTCCTTATTTTTAAACAGTGACCCCCAATTCAGAATTCTCCCACAAGATGAAACATCCTTTCCACATCTACCCTGCCAACACCCTTCAGGATCTTATATATTTTAATCAAGGTGGCAGAGCAGATTGAGAGAGTGGTTAGCAAAATATAGGGGATCTTGAGCATCATAAATAGAGGGACTAAGTACAAAATCAGAGAAGTTGTGCTGAATCTGTTGCTATGATCCTGGACCAGACCCAAGTTTTTGGTAAGATCTAGTTAGGGACCAATAACTTTTTGTTTAAAGTAGACAAAGTTTCAGATTCAAGACACTTGCTAAGAGAATAATGCCACAAGATTCCACAGATTTTGAACAAACAAAAATAAACTTTACTATACAAGGTCAAAAGGATAAAACAATTTACAATATCTTATACTCTAACATTCAGGGTTAATATGAGGTAGATGCGAAATAACAGGAAAACTGTGGTTGAACACATCGCTCTGCACAATAAATGGTAGTTGCAACCAAGACAGATTCCATGGATTTCTCAACAACCCTCCCAGATATCAGAAAACACTGAGTCAACCAATCTCATTGAAACACTGTCTCTCTCACAAGGGATTCCAGTCTTCACCATCAAAGATCTCGCCTTGAAATTTTCTTCAGAGGTTGCTCCAACTCAGTTTCAAAGACTGCACATCTCATAGGGTTTCAATCTCATCTCCCAAAAATCCATATTTCTATTTTGTACCACGTGTTTTCAATCTTGCTGGTGTAATTGCAAACTGATACTCTGGAGTTCAAGTTCAAGCTTTCACATTTCCATTTCTTTTGCCTTTTCATTTTTATCAAGTTCAAGCCTTTTCATTTCCTTTTCTATCTCAAGCTGCTTCATCTACAACTGAATTCTAGCCAACTCAATAAAATTGCTATCTGGATTAACTTTTCCTTCTTCCAACCCCAGATGCTGTGCCTTAATTTCATTTGCTTTCTTAGCCTCTACGTTTAACTCTAACTCTTCTGCTAATGCAATTAACCTAGCTTTGGTTAATTGTTGCAAATAACTCAAGGATAAATCTTTCCTCTCCAGAAAAGTTGTAGTGATTGAAAAACAGATTGGCTTTGTCAATCAGTATAGTAAAATTCACCGTGGAACTCTTATCCACCTTAACATCAGCACAAGTAATCATATTTGTCTGAGGATTCAAAATCCTGGATGAGCTCCCAGTTTATGTTATGGTCCTGGGCCAGAACCCCCAAGGTTTTGGTAAGATCCGGTTCATGATTAATGACTTTTTGTTTAAAGCAGACAAAGTTTGAGATTCAAGACACTTGCTGAGAGAATAAAGCCACAAGATTCCACATATTTTGAACAAACAAAAATAGACTTTACCATACACAGTCAGAAAGATAAAGCAATTTACGATATCTATAAATACTCTAACATTCATGGTCAGTAGGAGGTAGGTATGAATTAACAGGCTGTGGTCGAACATACTACATTGCAGAATAAATGGCAGATGTGACCAAGACATTCCATGGATTTCTCAACAACCTACCCAGATATCAGTAAACGCTGTGAGTCAACCATTCTCAATGAAACAGTCTCTCTCACAAGGAATTCCAGTCTTCACCTTTGGAGATCTCATCTTGGAATTCTCTCCAATTGCTCCAACTTGGACTTCCTCAGTGATGGTACATTTCACAGGGTTTCAGTCTCATCTCTTGAGACTCTGTTCCCCTAGTTTCCGAGTCTGCACTCAGCACCAATGCACAAGCACAGCCTCAGCTCTTCAACCATGCTGAGCAGAATATGACTGCTCCAAAGCATTACCTTTGCCCCAACGGTCTGCAGCATGGAATCATCAACCTTCTACTGCCTTTTCAATCGCCAGGGCTTCTCCTAAATGCTCACCGCTTAAAGTCTGTCAACCACAACCCTTTTTCTGCTTGGAGCCTCTTTATCTGCTCCTCTTTCTCCTTAACTGGGACCTCTCCTTGTTCCATGCCATGGACACTTTTTGGTTATGGCGCTCCACTCCTGGGCCTTTGTGCCATTTTATTTTTGCACAGGCACACTGTGCCTATTCTCAGCCTGAAGAACTACTAAAACACTGGGCTGCACATGCACAGTCCACGCATGCACGGATACTCCGTAGATATGCTAGAAGTTGTAGTTCCCAGCCTCCCAATGATAAGGTAAGTCTGGATTTCATAATACAGCAAAAGGTTCTGGTTAAGCCCCATGTAGAGTATTTCACCACACTTTGGGAGGATTTAATGTTCCTTTAGAGGGTGTAGAGATTTACCAGAAAGGCTCCAGGGTTGGGGAATTTTAGCTACAAGATTAAGTTGGAGAAGCTTGGTTTGTTATCTTTGGAGTAAAGGAGGTAGAGGGGAGACTTGATTACGGTGTACAAGATTATGACAAGTTTGGATAAGGTGGACCAAGACTCCAATTAGCTGATGGTACAAGGACTGGGGGACACAGATTTAAGGTTTTGAGCAAGAGATGCAGGGGGAATGTGAGGAAGAATGTGAGTGGTAATGACCTGGAACTCACTGCCCATGATGGTGATGGAAGTCGAGACATTCAATGATTTCATAATGAAATTGGATGGACACTTGAGAAATAACTGCAGGAATAATGGGGAGATAGTGGAAGAATGGGACTGACTGCATTGCTCTACAGAAAGCTGACAGACTCGATGGGCCGAATGGCCTCCTTGTGTGTCATGATTTTTCTGTAGGTGTCTCAGTAATTCCGACTATATCTGGTTCCTGATAATGTATTGCCAAATTTTCCTGCTGTGTATTGCCAAGTTTTCCTGCTGCATATTGCTGCAGTTTAACCAGTTACTTTTATGTGAAACTATTTTTTACCTCCCTGTTCTATACCTCTATTTATTCACAGGCTATGTCCTCATTTACTTTAGTCTGTCTGTCACAAACGTGTGGTTGTGATATTATAAATTTTGAAAAAAGCTAATCTTCCTTTATAAATGGACACAAGAAACCTTAAAGGTGGCTGCCAAAAGTCATCTGACCTTTTCAACTGCGATGTGGTCAAGCTTCCAAAAAGCTCCAAGTGGATTGCAGGTAGACATATCCAGACATGTGGAGACGTTTGAAATTCAATTCCCATTTCCAAAAGGGTAAACAGAACCTCATTGTAGCTTTCCTGGAGGAATGAATAGCTCTTTCCTATCTCCTCAAACCTGGGAGAATGGGAATTATTCAAGTTAATGGCTGAGACATTTAATTACCTTGGCTAAAAAGAAATTGAATGGGACTGTGCCCCCCGCCCCCCCCTAATATGGGAGCATAATTTGACAGTTTGGGATAGCAGCCATTTTAAATTTTGGAACTGTATAAAGTCTGGCTGCAAACAGCCATTTTGTGTGCAGCATCATCTTGAACATCACGAGAGAGACATCTTGAAACAGAAACTGCTTCTCAACAGGGAGACACTGAGGAAGGTTTCCAGGAACAACTATCGGACTGCTGTATTAAATCAGGCAACCAAGAGCCACCACCTATAGTACCTGTAGTGAAAATAGGAACCCTCATTCACTCCCAAGACCTGCTCTGCTTGCTGAATCCACCTGCAAAAGACAAACTTCAACTCTTCAACTACTGAAGCCATTATAGCTGCTAAACCAAACCTCAAGTTTCAACCCCTTTACTTTCAAAAGAAGGAATTCAAACAATGGACCCCGATACCTCACAGAGACTAATTTGATATCTCATCTTTAAGTATCTTTGTATCTGTATTTTAGTTAATAACTTTATCACTTTTTACTTAAGTAACTTTCAGCAGTAGCTTGTGTAATAAACTAACCTTTATCAAGACTGAAGCTGGTCTGCTGGGTTATTTTTAAATTGAACCACTCACAAATGAAAAGGGGGCTTTTATGCAGTCTTCACACTGTCCCATGCTCTCATTTCCAATTTCATTTATATGTAAGCTTGTTTCATTTCTTCATGATCCCTCCCTCCATTTTACTAATTTAAAGCCTTGGCCAACCATCTAATTACCCTTTCTACTAGGACACAGGCCCAATCTGGTTCAGGTGGAACCTATCTTCCTGTACCAAAACTAGTGCCCAGTCCCATGAAAAGGAACCCCTCTTTCTCACACACAGGCCCTTTAACCATATTAACCCACCTGATCTGTGTGCCTTTTCCAATTTGCACATTACTCAGGCAATAATCCAGAGGTTATTTTGCTCAAGGTGCTGCTTTTTAGTTTAATATGAACTTCAGCAGGACCTGCTGTTTCTTCTATATTGTACATTCGAAAATAAACCATGACAACTGGATTTATTTCCTCCCTTTTCAAATTCTTCTCCAGCTGCTTAGAGATATCCAGGTGGGCAATGCATTCTTCAGGACTCTCATTCATAGCTACAGAGGATGACATCTCTGCCCTTAATTATAGAATTCTGTATCACTGCAACATTTCTATTCTGCTCTTCTCCACCCCTTGGACAGCCTGCTGGATTTTGGTCTGCATTGTGGCTGTCCTTGCATTCCTCCTCGTCCTCACATCGTACCTTTGGACAGGACCGATGTGTGGGATCTCCTCCTGAATCCCCACCATCTTCCCCTTCCTGAACCTGTGCTTTCCTGTGGGATGTGACTGTTTTGAATACAATTGTCCAGAAGTTCCTCTCCCTTGTGTTTTAGAATGTCTCTAACTCTCTCCAGCCCAATGACTGAGCCAGAGTGACTGAAGCATAAACCTTTCCTGCAGCTATGGGAATCGGGACAGTCTCACTGATCGTGAATTCCCACATCCTGCAGTCCTGACACACAGTCCCTGCTATTTGCCAGGTTTTTCAAAATTCACTTCTTTATTTATATCCTAAATTAAAAATTATAGCTTTTGTTATGAACAAATTATCTGTTTATTCACTTACAGAGCCCATGCTCACTGTGATGTCAATTTTTCGGATTTCTCTATGCTGCTTTTACTGCCCACCCTTTTCAAGGTTTAATGTCACTTTTTCAATCTCTGCTTTATCTAAGCCCCTGCTTTCTTTGACAGAGGAGTTTATGTTTATGGTGATCAGAAACTAGAAAACTAAACATTAAAATTGTAAAAAACCAAGAAGAACAGTTCTATTATCAGAAGGGGCAAAAGATGACGACAAGGATTGCTTTGGTAGACGCTCCAAGATTGCTCCTCCAGAACAACCGTCAGTCAATCCCTTGTTCTGAACCTTACCCCACAGTTGCATTATTTAGATCTGTTGCTTGTCGTTTACCAATTGAATAATGTGCTTAGTAATCTTAGTAACAGCTTCTGTGATTGGTGTCTCTGCTTAAGGTGGGACTAGCAACAAAAACGTACCAATAATGATCCGACACCACGACCCACAAAGTTCTTTGAAAGATTCTTGCGTTGGGGAGGCAGTGGCGTAGTGGTATTGTCACTGGACTGATAATCCAGAGACCCAGAGTAACAATGTGGGGACACGGGTTTGAATCCCACCACGGCAGGACGGATCCAGCAGAGATGGCAACACAGTGATCTACAGTCAGGACGTAGTTGCCCTGGGAGTCCTCAAAGTAGACTCCGGCCCCCATGAAGTCTCATGGCATCAGGTCAAACATGGGAAAGGAAACCTCCTGATTACCACCTACTCTCCAGTCTACTCTCCATAATCAGTGACAGAAGGGGTCATCAACAGTGCTATCAAGCGGCACTTGCTTAGCAATAACCTGCTCACTGACTCCCAGTTTGGGTTCCGCCAGGGTCACTCAGCTTCTGACTTCATCAATAGCCTTGGTTCAAACATAGACAAAAGAGCTGAACTCTAGAGGTGAGGTCAGAGTGACTGACCTTGACATCAAGGCAGCATTTGACCGAGAATGGCATCAGGGAGCCCTAGCAAAAGTGGAGTCAATGGAAATCAGGGGAAAAGCTCTGCTGGTTGGAGTCATACTAGCACAAAGGAAGATGGCGGTGATTGTTGGAAGTTAATCATCTCAGTTCTAGGACATCACTGCAGGAGTTCCTCAGGTTAGTTTCCTAGGCCCAACCATCTTCAGCTGCTTCATCAATGACCTTCCATAGTAAGGTCAGAAGTGGATGCTCACAACGTTCAGCATCATTTGTGACTCCTCAGATACTGAAGCAGTCCATGTACAAATGCTGCAAGACCTGGACAATATCCAGGCTTGGGCTAACAAAATGGCATGTAACATTCGTGCCACACAAGTGCCAGGTAATGACCATCTCCAACAAGAGAGAATCTAACAATTGTCCCTTGACATTTAATGGCATTACCATCGCTGAATTCCCCACTATCAACATCCTGGGGGTTATCATTGACTAGAAACTGAACTGGACAAGCCATATAAATACTGTGGCTACAAGAGCAGGTCAGAGGCTGGGCATCCTGCAGTGAGTAATTCACCTGATTCCCCA